>NC_040906.2:144418003-145716003 GCF_004126475.2 Phyllostomus discolor | reverse complement strand
GACTCACAAAGTTTAGCAATCCATCTTGGAAGTCTTAGCGGGCCTATTTTGGGCTCTTCTCCACACGTGGCAAGGCTGAAGAATCCCAGGTGTTCCTGCTGAGAGCAAAGCGAGAGCACTGAGGATTGCCCTGAGAAGCAAGAACATACTCATTAAAATAGGTCTCTGGTGGGAGGTGACTGTGACTGGCAGGTCTGTGCTTCTCCTTGTGATGACCCCTTTCCTTGTTAGAAAGGGGGTCTGGTGTCCAAATGTGTCTGGATTTAATGAGTTTCAGTTTAGTGGGGACCCAAAGGAGGAAAACAAGTGTCTACCTCGTGAACCAAGAACAGTATATTGTTTATTTTGTGGATACTGCACGGTTTGAATAATGTAAAATTTTTTTCTCTTATGAAATCTTTCTAGGCCTCAAAAGTCTGAAATGGCAAATGTGAATATAGGAAACCTGGAGCTGTGACAAAAATGGACATCATGTTGGCTGGATTATTCTCTTAACATAAAATCACTAAACTCTTAACAATGATTTTTTGAGATCATTTTACAAGATCAGCAGACATTCATCTATCTCAGATGAAGATGGAATAAAATTAGAGAAAGTCTTTTCACAGGTCCACAGACATAGGATGGTTAACCAGGTGAATAGTAAACTAGGGAATTAGGCCACTATATGGACTGTTTTAATATGTCAGATTTTTAATATGTCAGATATTTATCAACAGCAAGAATACTTTGTCTCGCAGGACATAGTTCAGAGAAATGGCAGACAAATGTGTATCTTGGTGAAATCAAAAGTGAGAAATTGTATATAACACAATTGTGAATAGAAAAATGGCAATTTACATGTGTCCAGAGAATATAATTTTATATGAAATATAAAGGCCATGACGTAGTATAAGAAAATGCACGACAATTACAGCAGTGTCAAACTCCTCAAGAAACACAAAGTATGTATCAGAAGCCAAGCTAAGCATTAACTTGGCATGAAGTGTCATGAGAAAAGATTCTTTCTTTGCCATGATACTCTGACTTTTCCATCACTCAAAAGTGCTTTTTTTTTTGTCCTGCCAGTATTCTAGAAATAAATTCGAATGCATTTAAGGGCATGAAAAACTTTTCTACTATTATTAGCATAACAATCAACTGCAAAAGAAAAGTATACTTTCCAAATCAATGTATTAAATGCCATCTCTATAGAATCAATTATATACAACTACTTCATGATATAAACACATTCTCCTGTTCATATGAAAGGTCTAAATCTTTGGAATTTTAATATAAATACTTAACTTCCTATTACACTATGGATTTTGTAACTGTGGTCCAGTCACTTAATTTTCCTTTGCTTTGATTTATCAACTGAAAACTTAGAATTGTGATATAGTTCTACCTTCTTATCATACTATCTAAGTTAAACTGAGCTCAAGTACACTATTTTTATGTGATTGTAATAAATGTGTTATATAAAGGTATGAATACCATTTTAAGATGTTTAATTATTATAATTGAAAAAACTGCACAATTGTCCACATAGATGAAATGAAAGCATCTAATCTGAATCATCACTGAGCATATCAGGTTGTCAGAGGAAGAAACTGATACAAGATATTCTATTGACCACTTCCTTTGTGCCGACCAAGCACTTACATGCACAATCTCACTTGACTGTCATGGCACTTTGCAGTAAATATGACTACTTTAGAAGCAGGAAAACTGGAACTCGTGGAAGCCGTGTACATTGCCCAAATTCATCCAAGAGGGAAGTGAGAGAGACCTGGATTTTAACCACAGCTGTAGTCCTTTATTGCACCACTCTGTGACTGCCAAACTCAGGCTCTCTCTTCATGCAACCAACACATTACAACACTCCATAAAGTCCTGTCTCAAACCATAAATGGAATCCTATAGTAGTTAAAGTCAACACCCACTGTCAGAGATCTTATTCCATTCAAAAATTCACAATGAAATGAATGCCCCTTTGTCATCCAAATAAAAATAAACATAGGAGAATCTGTCCATATAAGCTAGCAGGTGGGAGATATGGAAACATTGTCTGAAGCTATTCTTAATTGTATGGGTTTAATAAGAAGATGCATTTTCCTTGCATATGATCAAATGTTTCCCATGCAATCCATGACAACTTTAAATAGAATATTTAGGCAAATATTCATTTACTACCTCAAGGAAAAAAATGTAATCATGCACTATTTGGAAGAGTCTTTCACCTTTGGAGTTATAACAAATATTTTTTCACCTCTTCCAAACTGGAAAAAGTTACGATGGTCTAGGAAAATGGCATATTACATGCAGAAGTATTATCAATTATCAGGGTGAAATTAGTAAAATGAGTAAGCCACTCATTGACCTCATAGGTATTTAGTACATTTTTTACCTGTCTAAATATTTTAATTATGACAATTTTCCATTACAGTTATTTTTAAAGGAAATATATAAGATTAACTTTTAGAAAAAGCTAAACAAATATATTCTACATATAGGGGAGAATGATATAGACTGGTTACTTTTCACTATTGATTTCTAAAGGAAGAATGTATATTTTTATTTATGGAACAGAAAAAAAGAATTTTTAAAACTTCCAAGTATTATAAATTAGTATGGTTTCAGCTAGGAAAAATAATTTTTTAAAAATATATCACATTTAAATGTTTGAGCCTCTTAAAACAGGCTAACTCAATTTTGATTTTCTAAAATACATACATTTTTATAATGACACATATTATGAACAGTGAGTTCAACTGACCTTTGAAAGTCTTAGGAGAACTTCCAGTTAAGATAAAAGTGTAGACAGACATAACTCACCTCTTTATACAACCACATCAAAATTACAACTAAAATATAGAACAACCATCACTCAGAACCATCAGAAATCAAGTTGAATGGAAATCTGATGACTACAGAATAAAAGAAACTGCATCCATCCAGACTAGTAGGAGGGGCGCAGATGAGAAATGGGATGATCCCTACCTTATGTGGTAGACAAAACTTTGGAAGGGATATCTCAGGAATGAGGAGTCCCAGCCCCACACCAGGCCTTCCAGCCCAGGGTTCCAGTGCCAAGAATATAAGTCTTTGCAACTTCTGGCTGCAAAACCCAACGGGGATTGAGTCAGTGGAGGAGGCTTCTGGAGTCCCAGGCAGTTCCTCTTAAAGAACCCACACATGGACTCACTTACCCAGACTCACTCCCTCTGAGCTCCAGTATAGAGTAGCAGCTTGAAAGTCACCAGTGGCATACTGGGAGAAATTGAAGTATCTGGCATCAAGGTGAGCAGAGGCTATTGTCCATTATTTAAATGCTCCCTTAACAGAGCCGGCAAGCTGGTATCATATCTGAGACTCCCTTGACCTAGCTAACACTGTTTGACCCACCTAGAAGTCCCCCAGAGACTCTGCCCCACCCAACTTACAGACCCACCCACATGAATGGCTGGTCTTGGCTCATACTGAACAACTTCCTAAGTCCTCTCAAACAAGCAACAGCTGGCCTCAGTGAGCCCCAGGCCCAGCACTAGCAGCCAGCCTGGATTCAAAGCTTGGCTTTACCTGGGAATCTCCAAGCCCAGCACAAGTAGCAGCCATCTTGGATTGCTTTACAGCTCAGGCTGAGTGGCCCTGGGCAAAACATAGGTGGGGACTGACCTTGGCCTGCACCACCCAGGAAACCCCAGAGCCAGTGCACCCAATGGACAGTTACAGAACACATCAGAGCACTGTCACCCTGCCCCTGCACTGCTGACCCTCCAAGGAGGGCAGAAGTTGGTGGTCAGTGGTCACAGCCAATTCTTACAGCTGACTGGCCTGGGGTAATCCCTCCCATTGATCTGCCAGCAGCAAACAAGGCTTAGCTATAAGAGGAGGGTGTACTCAGCCCACAGGAAGGACACATCTCAAGCACCCAGCTTGGGTGGTAGGGGAGGCTATGTCACTGGATCCTACAGGACACCTACTACATTAGACCATGCTACCAAGACACAGAGTCAAAGCAGCTCTACCTAACTCATAGAATCAAACACAGAGAAGCTAACAAATGAGGAGACAAAGAAACATGGCCCAAATGCAAGGACAGATCAAAACTCCAGAAAAAGAGCTAAACAAAATGGGGATAAGCAATCTATCAGCTGTAGAGTTCAAAACACTGGTTATAAGGATAGTCAAGGAACTTAAAAAAGATCCAATCAGAAATAAAAGGATACACTAATTGAAATAAAGAACAATTAACAAGGAAACAACAGTAAAATGGATGAAGCTGATAATCAAATAAATGATTTGGAACATAAGGAAGGAAAAAACCTCCCAACAAATTATAGCAAGAAGAAAAAAGAATCCAAAACATTGAGGATAGTATAAACAGCCTCTGGGACAACTTTAAGAGGTTCAACATTCACATCATAGAGGTGCCAAAAGAGAAAGATCAGGTAATCGGAAATCTATTTGAAAAAAGAGTGAAAGAAACTTCCCTAATTTGGTGAAGGAAATAGACATGCAAGTCTAGGGATAACAAGAGTTCCAAACAAGATGGATGCAAAGAGGCTTACTCCAAGGTACATCATAATTAAAGTGTGAAAGGTTAAAGAGAGAATCTTAAAAGCAGCAATAGAAAAGAAGCTAGTTACCTACAGGGGCATTCCCATAAGACTGTCAAAAGAAACTTTGCAGGCAAGAAGGGATCAGCAAGAAATATTCAAAGTCATGAAAAGCAGGGACCTACACCCAAGACTGCTGTACCCAGCAAAGCTATCATTTAGAATCTAAGGGCAGATAAAGAACTTCCCAGACAAGAAAAAAACTAAAGGAGTTCATCACCACCAAAACATTATTATATGAAATGTTAAGATTTAACACTTCTTTAAGAAAAAGAACAAGATCATTTTTATGAATAATAAAATGGCAAAATACAGGAAGGAAGGAAGGAAGGAAGGAAGGAAGGAAGGAAGGAAGGAAGGAAGGAAGGGAGGGAGGGAGGGAGGGAGGGAGGGAGGGAGGGAGGGAGGGAGGGAAGGAAGAGAAGGAAGGGAAGGAAGGAAGAGAGAGGGGGAGAAAGAAAGTCTTAGAAGAGCACAAAAATGGAGAGCAACTTAAACACCAGGGATGAAATAATTACTCAGAAACAACTACTTTATTTAAAAGCTTCATTCAAATGAGGATCTTTGTGTAAATGAACTTCTTTTATTAAAAGTAGACATTTATCATTGTTATGAACACTTTATCCCCAGGAGGTACAATTTTCCCAGTGCTAAGCTGTAAATGCACAAAAGTGCATAACTGTTTTTTCTTGGATGAGGGGGGCGGGGAACCAATGTATTCATTTCATATATTTTATTATTTTGCGAAAACACTGAAACAGGAAGAAAAAGTACATCAACTAATGTTTCACTCTACATAAAACTTCACAAGAAACTATTTTCCAGCCTGCCAGATGTTTTCCTCCTTTATTATAAGTTACCAGCAGTGATACATCAAGGATATCAAGGAATTCACAAATGTATTGTTTCTTGCTATCTTGTCTATAAGCATCTTATTCATTTACAATATATACATATATGTGTGTGTGTATATTAAGGTTTGTATTGTACTTAGTATAATTGAAGAGTTGCTCTAAAAGATACGTGGCTTTTCCATTAAGCTAATTTGTTTCTCAGTTCCACCTCAGCTTATAACTGACAGCCAAACAAATTGAAAAGATTTGCTTGTTTGCTTTCATAAGAAAATATCACTTAAAATTAATTTGTTAATGTTAAACCAGTCCTATAATTTTCCAGTTCTTTTTTAGTAACTCCCGAATAACTTCCAGGAAAAAGGGAAGCGTTGAGAGCGTATGGGAGTACAAAAGAGAACTATCCCAGCAGAAATCTCATGATCACCGTACTGCTCCATGGCTCAGGGCAGGGGAGTTAGAGGTGGAAACACATATATACATACATGTGCACACACAGGCACTCACGTAAAAACACAGATGCACAGAATATACCATACAGCAGATTCCTCTAGTGTTATCTGGAATTTCTTCAGCAAACACCACACCACATCAAAATGTGGCCAACCCAGATATCTTCAGAAGAGAAGCAAAAATTCAGACCAACATCTTTCCTGAAGGAAGCCCAGGATCCGAGGTGAGCCGCAGTTCTGGTGTCAGATCAATGAAGGCTCTCTTGCCCATTCCTACTAAGAGTATATGTCCACTGCTCCTTCTCAAAGTGAGGCTAGTAACAGTCCCAAGCCTTCACTTTGGTTTTACACAATACCTATTGTATTGACACTAAATGCTTGAGACTTGCTGGGGCAGGACATTGGTGGCATTAAAAGCTCAGGAAATCAGTAGACAGAGAACAGGTCAGTCAATATTTTCCTCAATACCATCTTGCTCTCTTGATCAACACAATAAATATTGAAAGATATGACCAATGTTAAGTTAAAACTAGGGTAAAATCCATGTCTTCTTAAATGAACGAAGAGGAAACTTGTGACAAAACTTAATACTCCTAATTGCTTTTCTTTTACTCTGGCTCACTCTAGGAGGTTTTGATGCTATCTTAATCATCACTACTCTGTTATGCATTTTAATTAATGTTTTAAGTTTTGTACTTTTATTCTGAGGCAATTTTATACAGCAAACTATTTTTAACAAATAAAAACAGTTAGCCCAGCAGTTCTTCAGCTCAGGCAGCTGCACAGGTGTAATCAAGCATCTGGCATGCTGCCATTCACCCTATGGCATGCTGAGAACACTTGTTATGATGTGTAGTCAGGACCAGCATCTTGGTGGATGTGGGTGACACAACTGTCTGACTGAGACTATTCCCTTCATGTCTATATGGCACCAGTCACCAAAAGTTTCCAGAGGACTTCCCATGATATGAAGCTATTGAGTAATAAAGGGGAGGGTGAGATCGCAGCTCCATTCTAGACCAGAGGCCAGAATGAAAGTGAGCTTCAGTGAGGTGCTTTTTGAGTAACTCCTGGCACGAAGTAGATGTGAAGTGTTCGATTTAGCTTCAATCAACTTGATACAGGGAGAAGGGAAGGCAGAGAGGTGGTAGAGAGCTGGGGTTTAAAATGCTATGTACTTAAGTACTCATATTATTAAACACTCTGTTATTTAATGAATAGTCAATTGTGTACCTGATCATAATCTCTGTAAATTGTACAGGCTAACTGCATTTCTGATCCTTCTTCTTGCAAATTTATTTCTAATTACATGTATTTTATAATTTCCTACCATGGGAACGTTTCCTACCATAGAAGCTGAGTTCCACATGCTAATGAGGAAACAAAGAAAATTTGAGAATTTCAAGTGAAATGAAAATCTTCTCAGGCCAGTAACTGACTTATCAGAGTCTGGCATGCATGTAGCTTATAATAAAAGTATCACTTCCAGTAAGATGTGTGGTACTCATCACTGACCTCAGACTTGATCTTTAAAGAACATCAAATATGACAAATGAACTTCAACAGAAATATATATAATGACTAGTTTGCTGACATCTACAGGTAAGGCAGAGAAAATTGTCAGTTCTCAAAAAAAATTAATTTGCATTTGGCCGTTTCCCTCAGGAGCTGCCTGGGGGGCTGTTCCCTGTATGGTAGGAAGCCTGCAGGATGAGCCCTGCAGCCATGCCTGGGACCCTGGGCCATCTGTCTGGAGCCAAGACAGTAGGCCAGACGAGTCTGCTCTTAAGTTGTTAAAATGCTCTGTTTGTAACCAGTGAGATAAATATTTACTTCCTTTAACCTTTACTTATGTGAGATGATTTTATTCCAAGGGTGGAAAAAAAATCTGCTTTGCAGAAAAAGAAATTTTCTGTTGGATGCCCAGAATTCAACATTTTAAAAAAAAACCTACAATCTCTATATAATGAACATCTCATCTGTTATTAAATTAGAGGATTAGTTCTGCTTAACCTTCTTTTCCCGCTTTTCAGGAGTGTTTACGGAAGGCCAGTCACTAGCCTTAATGTCTGTAAAATAGTATCACAAACAAATCCAGTAAGTGAGGAACATGAGCTGGTACAAAACTCCAAATGGAGAATTAATAACTTGTTAAGGGTAATTAATGACATCCACTGCATTTAAATATGTTCAAAGTCTTGGAAAAGACTCATTCCAAGTTTCCTCACAAACACAAATCCAAAATATGAAGTTGTATTTGATGTTCGATGTCTGCAGCCCAGACTCTAGTTTAAACATGTATAAGAATGATAGGGCTATGGAGTTATTAACTGCACAAAAGGAAATGTTCTAGAAAATGTAACTGAGCTAAAATGTCATACATTTTTTTCAGTTTGAATAGTTTGGCATTGAATGAAGGCCCTTCCTGATCACCATTTCATAACCAATTTACATGTGACTAAATTGATCGATCAGACAGTTTTCAGCATTCATTTTCTGGTTTGGGAACAGGAGTAATTCTTTCTTCTCTTCCACTGAAACCAGGATATTCAAAGTAATTAGTGAAACAGGAGCACTGGCACTGAGATGGTTAGAAATACAGCATCACAGGCTCTATCCCAGAGGTGCCTAATGAGAAAGTACATTTTAACAAGCACTGTAGGTGATTCGTGTGCACACTGCAGTGTGAGCGGCACTGGTCTAAAACACAGGTACACGTGTTTCTTAGAAAAGAGTAATGGGTTTTAAATTTTTCAGAGTTAATTATTAATATTAAGCTCAAATGATTTTTTTAATTCTAAATGTTAAACCTTTAATATTTAAGTCAATTCAGTATAAGGAGTAAAACAGGTTTTTAAAGTGATCCTAATTTTTCTCTAGACATCCCTTCTGTACATTTGGAGGTTCATTATAACAGTCTCAAACAATGTATAACAAGCAAATCACAAGTTGCAGAATAAAATAACCCTTGATGCCAAACAACAGCAATAGCTAGTGTCATCTGATATAATATTTTAAATGGGCAGAATTTATTATTTTACCCTCATTTGTCAAACAGTACCTTGTGCCTTGTAGAAAGTATTTTCAGAATTTATGACAACAGAATTATGCTGTAAGTCCACCGGCAAAATTGTTAAAAGCTTTGTTCAAAACAAGAGTAACCTGTGCTGGATTGTGACTGTCTTTCTGGAAGTCCAAAACAAAACTGAGGGTTTACTAAGTTTTTACAAAAGAAGCATCTGCTTTATTTACTCTAATCTAGTCTGCCTTCACTTGCCGAAACAAACTACCGGTAAACCGGTAAAACTCCTAATGGATAATATGCTTCTATTTTGCTATTTTCAAACCTATTATTGTATTTTCAGATCTCTTTGGCTCATTTCATGTTCCAATTACATATTCAACTTAAATTTAAATATTTTAATCTGTCATCTTCAAGTTTTTAAAAATAAATTAGTTTGGGGAAAAAAAAACTTAAAGACAATAGTGTTCGGAGGGGAAAGGAACAATGCTGATTTATTCCTTGTTCCCAATTTTTTGAATTTCCCGAATGTTTAACAATGAAGAATTTATGATTCTTAATGAAAAAACTTTTATTTTAAAAAGAACAAAAAAACTACAGCTCAGGGTAAGACTACAAAATAATTACATATTAAAATAGAATGAGCATCTCTGATAAGGATTCTTCTCATCTGCAAATTTTCCATATCAAATATTTTGATTCTAGAAATGCTAAATGAGTCAGTTAATCAGAGGGAAACTACCTCGTGTAGTTAAAATGTTTAAGCACTCATGTAAAGTTTAACCAGCAGTGGTATAAAATGCCTAATTGTCTGTTCCTCTTCTTGACTTTATACATTTATGTCCTTATGACAGGATGGAGAAAATTCAAAAGGGGAGCAGTATAACCACTTGCACTGATAATCACATGTGAGTATATGAGGATCTTTTTTAAAAAAGCAAGCATAGTTTTGATTATAGTTCTCCCTACTCAAAAACCTCCAACTGCTCACCATTTCCTATTGAATAAATTCTCAACTCTGAAGGAGCTACAAAGTCTTCCATGCTTTGTCCCAGACTATTCCACCAGTTACCTCCCACTTCTTGCCATCCGCTCTTCTCTTTAATATATTATAATATATTACATGTTCTACAATCTGAGTTTTCCCATTCCACACTTCGTTCACACTGTTTCTGTTGACTAAGATATCCTCTCTCCAACACCACTTCATCCCACCATAATCTCAAACTGCCTGGAAAAAATCCTACTCTGTCAGTCAGGATACTTTTAGTTTCCTGTAATAGAATACTTAACTGTGCCTTAAACAACACAGACTATTATTACCTTACATAGCAAAAAGTTCTGAGATAAAGTCATGTGCTTTCTATCATTCTGCTTTGCAATCTACAGCATGTTGGCCATTGTCTTCAGGCTGGGTTCCTTATAGACACAAAATAGCTGCCACTGCTCTGGGCATCACATCCTCCTACATCTATATCAAAAGGGAAAGGGAGAGGAGTTCCCCTCATATGCCTTCTTTTTAAGGGAAGAAAAATCTTTTCCAGCATCCTCTCTTCTAAGGTGCTAATTGAGAAGAACCATCCACACCCATTCTCTAGCTTCAAAGAAGGCTGGAAATGTAAGGCTCTAACATGGAAGATGGGTTGTCCTATCTGGGAGGAGAATGGAGGAATGAGGATGACTATAATGTAAGCATCCAACAGGACCTCTAGACTTCCAGCCCTCCAAAGCCCAGATCCAATGACTTGTACTCCATGAAGCCTTTACTGAGCCATCCAGAAAAAGTTCATCTTTCCTTTGGTTATGTGCATACTGTGTACCTTTTGTATCTACACTTTTGCTTTGTATTATAGTTACCTGTATGCTTGCCTAATTTTAACTATAGGAATTCATAGAGTCTATCTTATTCATCTTTTATTCTTCATATCCTCTCATACAGTCCTTGGCCCTTAGAAAGTCTTGAATAAATATTTCCTGAACTGAAAACCTCACTAATTTGAACCAGTTAGATGATTTTTTTTAGCTACAGGAAGAAAAAGACACAACCCAAGAGGAAACTCAGGGTTTTCACCATATTCACAAAAAAATACAAACTCTGCTTTTCAATAAGCATACTGCATGGATAAGAATCAGAAACAAAATTAAAATTATAGAGAAGCTGAGTTTACCCCTCTATTGGCCTCTGCCCCACCCCAATTAGTATCCTGACAAATGTGCTATTTTCTCAAGACTGGTCCACTTGCTACTGAATGAAGTAAGACTCCCAAGGACTCATCCTAAAGGGATCACAGAATGAAGCCAACTTACACCAAAAGGATTAGTGATGCCTACTAGGGATGACGGAACAATGAGTTGGAAGCATCCTGCGTTGCTGAGGATTTTGTAGAACAAGGCTACCATACCATTTTTTTCTGGACTTCAAATCTGCAAGCTTAAGAGACAGAAATAAATTTACCTTTACTGAACTTTCTGCTGAACCTAATCCAAATTAATGCACTTGGTCTTCCCCAGAGATGATAGTCCTTGCAAAGCCTTTGGAGCTGGTGAGGGAGTCCAGGAGCCATTGCCAGGAGGAAAGTCCTTTGGAGTCAAGCCTCAGTCCAGGTTGGCACCCAACTCAACTTGAAGAGTGGCCAAAACTAGTTTCATCTAGACAAGTAACAGTGACTCTGCACTTGATTCAGTTGGCAAAATTCTGGCTGCATATTGAGTTTCTCAAGCAAAACAAAGGATAGTAACAAAATGTCAAATATCCTAAACATCAACACTGCGAATTGTTTTTAGTTAAATGCCATTTTTTCTACCTCAGAAATGACAGGAGTGAGTCAAGTCTTCCCAATGCCAAAGTAACTCTCCTCCATGCAAGGTACATGGATAACTCTGAGTTAATGGTTATTTGCTTTTGGTTTATATTGCTACAGCTTTTAACAAAGAAACAAAGACCATCAAACTAACACTATGGCAACCTACACAAGCAGAACAGTTAAGTGCAGGGGAAGAAAAGTCAAGTCAATCTAAAAATGCATTTTGTATTTTATTCAAAAGGTTAAGTTAAATTGAAAAATTGTTTCTTGGGACTGAGCACAGATTTTGTTGTATGACCAGTAAAGTCAGTTAAAATAACAATAAGCTGGTTCATACATAAAAATGCAGGTTATTTGAAAAGCATCCTGATTACAGTGCACATCAGAGACAGTTTAAGTAGGTGGCAGAAGAATCCCTA
Organism: Phyllostomus discolor; assembly: GCF_004126475.2. NCBI lineage: Eukaryota > Metazoa > Chordata > Mammalia > Chiroptera > Phyllostomidae > Phyllostomus > Phyllostomus discolor. The sequence goes on along the minus strand of NC_040906.2, from coordinate 145,703,854 downwards.
CAGCTGGGCCTCAGGAAGGACACTGGGATTAACACCCCGGCAGATGTACAAGAAGAGCATGAGTGCTCCTTCTCCACCAAGAGGGCAACTGTCCAGCCAAGATTAAGCTGAAATGACATGACAAACTATTCTAAACTCTAATGAGAAGAACTTCACACCCATCTGATGTATGTTATACATGCAGACCTCAGATTGGATCAGTGAGGTCAAAAGGTTCATGGCTTGAAATGTCTGATTTATCTACATTGGTCTCATATTGGTCTCAATGTTTAAACTAAGTTTCACTTTTTGGAAAGCATTTCCCAAAAATGGATATAATCAATAGCATGAAACTGATCACTTAAAGTCACAAAAGAAATCTAAACACCCACCTAGATATTGAAAGTAAAATAGCATTACTACTCTTTTAGAGAAAGTGCTTCCTTTTTAAGCTATTGTGATTTTTCTGTTTGTTTTGGATTTGCAAATTGAATTCTCATGGTGCTGTTTTCCAAACATAATGTCTTTTTCTGGACTTTATATTATTTTATTACCATTTCTTCATATGCATTAAATATTACTGAAATGTGGTAATTTTCTGTTTACAGTTTAACATCAAGAAATGAAAAACTAGCCCTGGTCGGTGTGGCCCAGTTGGTTGGAGCATCATCCTGTAATCTCAAGGTTGTGGGCTGGATTCCCTAGGGTGCATGCCTAGGTTGTGGGTTCAATTCCCATTCTGGGTACATAGGGGAAGCCACCAGTCAATGCTTCTCTTGCACATTGATGTTTTTCTCTCTCCCTTCCTCCCCCCCTTCCTCTCCCTCTAAGAGCAATGAAAAAATGTCTTTGGGTAAGGATAAAAAGAGAAAAGCTAAAGACTTTGAAATTCAACAATTTGGGTCACTTATCCCATGATCCCATACACCACACTTGTTAAAGAGAAACCAGTTACACATGTTTCTAACTGTTCTGAGAAAATATACCATTGTGGTTATTATGGTACATGTGAGAAGCAATAAGGCACAGTGGTTAACACATGGATTCTGGAGCCAGATTCAAGTTCTAAGATTCTGGGTTCTGATCCTAACTCTACTACTTACTAGTTGTGTGGACTTGGGCAGGTTATTTTACCTCCAAAGTGCTTCAGTTTCCTCATCTATGAAATAGCCCCTACCACATTGCCCCATTAAGAGGAAAAATTATTTAATATTAATAAAGCACTAAAAATGATACCTGGGGCATATAAATATGATAAGGAATTATGAAATATGTCACTTAATAAGCAAAAAGCACTTCCTTAAGTAATACAAATGTCTCTGTAATATATATTATAAAGGTCATTAAAAACTATCCTACCTATATAGGATCAATTTATTGTAAAAACTATTAGAACATAATACCACCCAACATTTAACTTCATTAGCCAGTATTAAATTAGTAAGATTGTAGATTTGTTCAAGCATTTTCTCTGGCAAATTCATTTCTCATTAGAACATGTATCAAAGGAAGTAAGAGAGAAGAAGGGATAGAGTAGGGAATGATCAGGCAGTTAGACACAGCTACTCTCCTCCACTCATTCATTCAGAGGTCATTGCCAACTGCCCTAAGACCTGACTTGCTAAATAATGGCAACATCTTGCCCTGGCCAGTGTGGTTCAGTTGGTTGAGTGTCATCTCGCAAATCAATTGAATTCTTAATCAGGGTACATGCCCAGGCTGTGGGTTTGGTCCCCAGTTGGGGCATGTGCAGGAGGCAGCCAATTGATGTTTCTCTCCTTCTCTTTTTTCCTCCCTTCTCCTCTGTCTAGAATCAATAAAAGAAAAAAAAATTAAATAATGACAGCATCTTTAGACTGTACCAAGAAAACTTTTTTTTTAATTTGTGAGTTAAAAACCACTATAAAGGACCATCTTAAACTGCTGAAATAGTCACTTGTCTCCTGTCTCTCCCTTCATCACGGCCAGGTTAGCCTTCCAAGGTCAATTTCTTTGGGCTAAAAAACTATGGATATTTCTTGCCTCACAGATACTCAAAATATAAATCAAGGTCACACATGTCTGCCCATACAAATACCAACATAAAAAACCTCGAGACACTTCTTATCCCCTTCAGAGTTCCAGACATTATTGATGGTAACTATGCTATGCATTTCACTTCTCAAAATACACACGACAGACTCAAGAACGAGGCATTCAACGGAACTTTCACCTCCCTTTATGGATGTGTTCTGTAAGCCTCATGGAGAGCTGACTTAAACAAGTTCAAAATCAATGCAATAAACATAGCATATTCCAGTCATCAAATGTCAATGGTGAATTATAATTGAATTTGACTCTATTTGTGATGTCTGAGTACTGAGAGCTTTCAAGCACCATCCCCCCACCTCCCAGTTTTTGTCCCACATCAGAGCAAGGCCATAAGAAGGCCCATAAGCTTCATCGCTTGATACATGCTTCATAGTTAAAACCACAAAAACCCTAACCCTCATTCTGGCCCCACCCCTTATTCACACACACACAAAAAACATAGCCAGACCCTACTCTTCCAGATAATCCCGTAACAGGAGTAATAAACCTTTTTGTCTTCTCTTTAATACATGTGTGGTATCATGAGTCTGGGGGTGTTGGTCTCATACTCCAAGGGACACTTGCATCTAGGCATGTCACCTCCCTGCTCCTAAATCTCCAACAGCTCCCCACCATCCCCTGAATTAAATAGAAACGATTTACCACAGCTACAGATTCATCTTTCTAGTCCACTCTCCACTATTCTCCTTTACAGACATAATGCTTCAAATGTTACTGTTCCCAGAACATCCTCTTTGCTTAGGCAGTCCCCTCTGTTCTGAGTTCTTTCTTGCACCCACCATCTCTATTTACCTCTTCTTCAAGATCATCTTAAAAGCTACCTCCTCCATGAACTTGTTTTCTGCATCTCCCAACCAAACTCTTTCCCTGCTTTGAACCCCATATCATACTATTTGAATTTCTGGTAGTGTTTTATCATGTTCTACTCTAGAAGAAAGTCATTAACATCTTACTGCTCTTACAGCTCAGAGTTTGAGAGCATGAATCCTGGAAACAGACAAAAAAATTAAAAAATCCCACACTGGATTCTGGCTACCTAGTTGTCCTTGAGCAGATCACCTTTCCTAAGTTTCAACCTCCTCTTCAAATGAGAGAAAATAAGATCTTACACATGAAGGGATTTTTGCCTGGTGCCTGACTCATACTAAGCACTCTATAAAATGTTAGCTGTTAACATTACTTGTTCTATTGGATCAGAAACAATTTTTATGTCAGAAACTCATTTTTTTCATCTATCCTCCTAACCCCCTTCCCATCTGGCAACCATCAAAATATTCTCTGTATCTATGAGTTCAGAAACTTATTTTTTTAATCTAGTACAACAACAGTGTCTTGTATATAGAAAACATGTAATAAATATCAATTGAATGAACCAAATAAATGGTCTATAGGACTTTACTAAAATTTGGAAGCAAATTAACAGTAAGATTAGCAGAATTAAATCAGAGATATGAACTCAGAATTAGTTCTAAGTACACACAGAAAAATCATCTAAAAAGAGTAGAATCCAGGTCAAGGCATAGTGTCCTGAAAACTGCTTGCTAACTTATAACTAGGTAATCTCCCCGCCTCTCTCCCTGTCCTCTCTCCCCCCTTTCTCTCTCTCCTAACTGGGATATGAGTTTAGCTATTCTCTAATTTTGTTATTTTAACAAAGAGTAGACATTTGTGAATTAAAAAGTGACAGATTAATTAGCAACTTAATGTTTCTTTCTGTTAAAAATCCTGTCCTTGACATGAGTCTTCCTAAACTATATAGTGAACTATGATCCACATTTAATATTCCTACTGTAACTATACACCAAAAATATTTTTTAGAGGTTATGAAAAAGAGATTATACCCTCTGATGCAGTAATTCTCCTTCAAGGACCTACTTTAAGGGAAAAATGGGACCTATAAAAACACAGGTAGGTATAATGTTCATTAGAACATTAGTTAAGTCTAAAACATCCTCATGTGTAAAAAATATATGATTGTCTCCAACACTTGAAAACCAGATATTAAAATATTTTTCAATGATAGTGGGGAATGTTCACAACATTGTAAGTGAAAAGGCAAGATATAATGTTATATAAACAGAAGGCAGTTTATCTCAATATTAATGCACCTTTTCCTTAGTGGTAGGATTATTCATGGTGCCCCCTGCCCCTTGTATTTTTAAATACTCCACAAGAAACATAAGTTAATGTAAAAATGTGTCTTTCAAGAGTTTATAGGCATGAGTTTGCCATGATCTGTAAGAATAACCACAGAATGTGTCTAATCGAAAGATGTTTTCTTTGAAAACAATTTACTGTGTTGTAAAACTGAAACTGTTTCACACAGAACAATGTATATTTGTACACTGTTAATATTTCAGTCAGTCTAATTCTCCTGTGTGCAAGAAGTCACCTTGAAATGCTATGTATCACAGTTCTCTTGGGGGGGAAGAATACAAAAAGGAGTAGAAATAGGACTGTGCGGGGAAAGGGGAGTCAGGAAATCTATAAACTTCCATTTTAGAAATAAGCCTATCTTGATAGCATCCTTGGGTTCTTTAAAACATGTTATTAAATATTTACTTTTCACAAAAAGTAAAACTGGTCTTAAGCCTTTGCTTCCTTAAAATAAATTGTGTCCTTACATTAACTAAATTAAACTGTGAACCACAAACAGCTCCCATGGTCACAAAATGTCAGCTAAACATAAACCACATTTGTTTTTTGTGTATAAGTTTGCAATATAGTAATCATGACCTGTATCTTAAACCTCATTTCAAGTAGTAAAGCAAACCTAATTAATTTCCCATGTAATACATTCAGAGGCACCCATGATGTTTTTTTTCCTCAAACTTCACATAAATGAAAAGCCTTTGTGATCTGTGGCTCACATACTACAGCACGAGAACAGAGGGACTCTCATCTCCAAGCCTGCATATGTGGGTGGCAAACTGGCATCTCAGCAGCAGTGCTGCAAAGGTTTGGCCAGTTCCTCCACTGGTTTTCCAGGGTGATAATGGATTTACATTGATTTAAATTCCCTGTTTGGTCTAAGCCCTCCGAGGATGGGTGGCTCACAAGCACCTGGAGTGGGTGTGGGCATGGAGAGCAGGCCAGAGTATGCAAAGCTGCCTGTCTCACCTGGTAACTGAATGACTCTGTGGCAATGAACTTGGTCTCATTTGTTTAGTGTTCCCACCAGCTGAGCTAACTCATCTTTTAAGATAAAATTTACACAAGCTAGCACAGCCTCCCAGAATTTTATTTTTCTTTTTAAAAGAGTTACCAACATTAAATGTCCAAAATGTTCCCTATAATATTATGGACTCAGAGAAGCTTTATAATAAAAAGACTGCCATGACAAAATTATCACAAACATATATAAGCATATCAGGAATCTGAAACATAGTAATTTTTACACATTAGAAGTGAAATTTAGAGCAAACTGAAATAGTGAATGTTTTAAGTGCAAAACAACAACAACAAAAAAAACGAATTCAGAGCAATTGCCGTTTTTTCTTAGCCTGGGGTATTTCCCACGGCTAAGAGCAGGTAGTTAGTAACGGGGTCACCATCACGTGGCAAAAGGAGCACTAGAAGGGGAGCCTGGAACTGCGGTCTAACCCTGGTGTCAGGTAACACGACGCTACTGGTCAGCACTGCCAGTTTCTTTATCCGTAGAATGAGAAACTGGGCTTGGCACAGCTGAGAGTCCTTCCAATTCTGCAATGCTAAGAATTCTTATTCTTGTCAAAATGATATAAATCATGTTAAATATTTTTAAAAATCTAGTTATTTTTTACCCATGACAAAGTAGAGCTGCTAAAATATCTTAAGATAAAACACAAAATAAAACCAGCCTGTAATTTTAAATCAAATATTTCTGAAAATAAGACAAAAATAACTGTATGAAACATTCTCAAAGAGCTGTTTGGGGGTTTTGTTTTGTTTTGTTTTCTTCCCATCTACAAGGAGGCACTATCTCTGGACAATAAGGAATATATTTTCTTAAAATATTTCAAATTATATAGAAATGTAATTTCCTCCCTTCCCTCCTTTACTGTGAAAAATCCTTGCAAAAGTGAAAAGTGAAACCAGAATCCCCTCTAGTAAATGTCCATCTTCACTATAGGATGCTGCTCTCTGAAGGCTGGATGATTGAATACATGCGGGAGCAGGAAAAAAGCACGTACCAAACTGTTCTTAACCTTGTAAATCCTCATGGTGTCCCTTTTAGTGTAGGCTTCAGAGAAAAATCTAAATGGAAAGCAGAAATGATACCAAAGATTCCCAAACTAGAGCTGAAAAGCCTCTAATGTCCTCAAGGATGCTAAGCCCTGTGTTGGAATGTTAGCCCAAAAGAGACAGAGTGAAACAGAAACACTTACAGTTCATTTGCACCTTCTTTTTTTTTTTTTTTTTTACATCTGCTTTAATTAAAAAGACAGAAAACGAAGATGTAAGTTATTTCTACGTAAATATTGACGTGAGCATAATCCACTTTTGCTGCCAATCAAGACATTTTAAAAGAATTTACCATTTGTTACCCTGGCTGGTGTAGCTCAGTGGATTGAGCACGGGGCTATGAACCAAAGGGCCGCAGGTTCGATTCCCAGTCAGGGTACATGCCTGGGTTGCGGACCAGGTCCCCAATGGGGGCCATGTGAGAAGCAACCACACATTTATGTTTCTCTCTTTCTTTCTCCCTCCCTTACCCTCTCTAAAAGTTAAATAAATAAATAAATAAATAAATCTTTTTAAAAAAAGAATTTACCATTTGTGATTTGCTCACTTATTTCAAAAAAGCTTTTCCCCACCTGAAAAAAATCTTGTCTATTATTGATAGTGTGAATTTATGTAGCTCTTTTTCTCTTAAAAAATTTTTATCAAATGTGCTTCAAAGTCTACTTACTTTGTAAGAAAAAAAATATCAGCTATAAGGCACAAATGTCCCATACAGGCCGCCATAATCACACACGGTAGCAAAACTGATGATACATGCATGGGGTGGGCAAAAGTTGGTTTGCAGTTGTTCCTATGGAAAGACAAGCAGGTTATGGTTCTTACATTAGCTTTATTCACTCAAAAGAATGTCACAATGCAACTGTAAACCTACTTTTGCCCACCCCTGTATTAATGCCACAAACCAAGGGTTACATTGTAAGGGGGAGGGGGTTACAATTCAAGGTTAAATGCATATGTCATCGTAAAATCTTGCCACTTTAAATAGAGATTTATTGGACACTTTAATAGCATTTTAAATTGAGGAATTTATCAAGTGCTTAAATTTTTAAATATAGGCGTCCACCCCTGATTTTCAAAAGTTTGAGTTAGGCCAGCTAGCTTTTAGGAGAAACCTACCTGTTCCCGCTAACCAGAAGAAATCCAAAAAGAGTTTTGGCTTTTAAAATAATGGTAATTTCTTCTTCACTTTATACCATTTCAGCCTATGAAAGGATTCACAGGAACACTCTACTTTCAGCTAGCAGGCAACACCTGTATTTTTTTCTTTCCTTAAATGAAGCATATAAAGGATAAATGAGGGGGTGTTCTCTCTGAAACCTTTATTAAGGTGAGTAATAAAGTGCATTATCAACCAAAATAAACATTTAAAAAGATTGCTTGTAGGTTTCAAGGACAATAATGCATAATGGTACTAAAGAACCATTGTCTATTATTGATAGTGTGAATATCAATAATATTCACAACTAGTATAATATTCACAACTAGTATAACAACTAATATTTAAAACTAGTATACTTAAAGTGGACACTTTTAATTTCATTTTTCCTATATCCCTTGTACTTATTGGATTTATATAGCACCTATCTTCCAAGGAACTAAACGTGCCTTGTTAGATTATAATGAGTATTATGATTGCACAATAGCAATTGTTTTCAAACAGTAATACTTTTTACCTTAAGAATGTTCTATTGCCACATATTGGAATAGTATGGAGTGACATGACAGTGGCAAACAGAGAAGTTCATACAAAGAATGAAGCAAGAGAATGAAGAAGAAGCAAGAAATCATAACTTCAAAAGAGCCACCCACCTAAAAGGTGACAACTGGGCTTCATCTAATCGCAAATTCAGCTTCAGTGAACTGATGAAGAGAAACACTAGATGAATAAATCTATTGCTTTGCTGGGTCTAAGGTGAAAAAGACCAGTTTTTAACTGTTAGGTTATCACATGATGAAGAAGAAATAATTCTTTTGAATAGAAACTCTCTAAATATTATACTTTTGTTGTTTTCTACAAATCAGCAGACTTACCAGTGCAAGTCCATCAGCAGTTTATTTCTAAGAGGTGTGTGCTCTTATTACATGTTTTCAGTTTTTGGCAAGCTAACATCTCCATCTTTTTTTAGAAAATAGTGAGCCAGGTAGTTTATGAATTCCTGCTGAAAACTTAAAATATTTAATGGAACATTAAGTACCATATATTTAACCTTTTCTCGGGCAATTATAAGATCTGAAATATAACTCTAAATAATGAGTACTATAATACTTAATACTTCATAAAATGAGCTGTATAAAAGTTAATGTGGTTAAAACTTCATATTCTAACTATTTAGTCTAATCTACACAAGGAACAGATTCATGTTTTTTTGCCCCATTTTGAAAACTTCTGAATTTAATTCAAAAAAGGAATAGGCAAAGATTTCTAGAATCCAAAGTACTATGTAATCCTATTTCATTTATAAAAATATGGAAATATAAATTTTGTTTCAAATATAAAACACTGCAGAATATAATTTGGAAAGAAAGAAGGCCCTAAGACTTACTAATACAAGTTTATCACACTTCATGTTAAATAATAATGGCTAAATTAAAGTCATTTGGAGGTTAATGGAATTTACTAGTATGATTAATTGGCAAATAATAAACTTTGAGAAAGAGAAAAGCTTGTCTATTATTGAGAATGCCAGTTGATAAACCGATTGCTTTATTTACACCTAAATGTGATTTATTCTTCACAAAGGTGTATGTACCAACATAGAGCTTAGCTAAAATCAAATTATCCCCCAATTCTTAAATATGAAATTGAACATAAGAACCTGTGATCAGCTGAGACCCTTGTCTGTGCGTGCAGACACTCATCTCTGGGTACTTCCTCAAACTCATATCCTAGCGTAACAAATTCTTAAACACATTTAGCAGGGTCTCTGATAAACTGTCCAAATATTTTTTAAATATTCTCAAGAAAATCTAAGTTCCAATTTACATTATGATCTTAGGAAAATTTTTTAATTTACATTTTAAAATCTTTGATACTATTTTATGTCATAAAGATTTATGAAAATCTTTAAAACATTCTATTTTTACACACTTCATTTTCATACATTAATTTGCACTGTATTTGTTTCGTACTCCAGACACCCATTGAGCAATTTCATATGGAGTTTTATTAACTGTATAATTTTGTTCTATCCTAAAAATTTAATTAATCTAAAAAAGCCCCAAACCATGAACTGTTTATTATATAGGACTCTTCCCTCTTACCAACTTTATAATGCTCTCACAAAATTGCTTCTTTAATAGAGTTAATTTGGGGCCCATAAATCTATTCACATGAATATTCAAATTCTCTCCTTAAATCCTGAGAGGCTCCACCATCTCAAAATTATCTCCGAAGTCTCCTTATGTAAGATGCTGCTCCGATTTCATTCTCAGCTATGATACCTGAATTATCATGGGAAGGGCCTTCAGTATCACTGCCCCAATCCTTTTTTTTTCAAATAGCAAACTTGAACACAACTGTAATTCTTTTAAGAATCTTTATTGAATTTTTTAACAATTTAGCCTGTTGGATCTCAATGCAGTTTGTAAAACAATTGTATAGTTCCATATAAACTGCAACCAAAAAAGTAATTTACTTGGTCAAAGAAGTTATCTGAAGTTTCAAGTTATTTTTTATAATATGCAGAACAGTAAAATGTAAGCATGCTCTTGGATGCAGGTGCTCCTGGGTACTATGGAGTTATTTTGAAGAGCTTGCTAAGGTCTGCAGGCAGTTTATGGAATGCAACCATTTTCTTCACAATTTAGGTACGTGAGAAGAAAACTGATACTTATGAACAGAGTATTTTTGTCAAAAAAGTTGAGGCAGCTTCTGTTGAATGCTATCTGTGTTGGTACACTTGTTACACCTTGAACTGTACTAAGAGAAACAGTCAGCCAGGAGTTCATGCTGAAATTTGAAAAATCCCTCCACACGTGTTGAGTTCCAGGAAAGGGAAGAGGGTAAAAGACTATGTAATCGTTCATCATCTTATATCAGCAGACCACACCAAGTCACTTTACATGACAAGGGTGCAAATTTCCTTCACTGCTTTCAGTCAAGGTCAGCAGTGTCTACAGTGGAGGGTTAGAGGTGGAGCAAGCCTAAGACAGGATAAAGCTTAAGTCTACGTCTCATGCAGTTGTCCTTGTTCTGTCTTTGAATGTTTCTCAGACATCCGAATTAGAACTGAGGTTTGTTAACCTGGGATCCGCATTGATCTCGTACCTGTAATGATACCCTTCCATGTGATCCCTGCAGGCATCTCTGATGTTATGCATCCACTTTTTTATCCCCTTACGGTTCAAATACAAAACCAGTAGGAAAATGGCGCCTATCAGGGCTAAAACAATACCTAGAAAGACATAAGAAGTCTGCAGGGATGGAGGAAGAATAGGGTCACACTCCAGGTCAGAGCTGTTGAGTTCCAGGAGGACCCGATTCCTCATTTTGTCTGGAAATGCACAGGTGAGCCCGGCTTTGTTCTGCACTACCTCTGTCTCCTTGAGCCAGGTCACCATGTCCTCCATGTCACAGTCGCAGACCCAGGGGTTGTTGTCCAGGAAGACCCTGACTTGGGGCAGGCCTTGCAGCTCTGCCAGGGTGCCATTACGAAGGACCTTGAGGGCGTTGTCCTCCAAGTGGAGGCTTTCCAGGTGTGTCAGGTTTCGGAAGGACACATAAGTCAGGCTCACCAGCGAGTTGTTGCGCAGGTCCAGGTGCCTGAGGCCCGGCAGCTGGGCCAGTACATCATGGGGCAGGTAAAGAAAGTGGTTGCTGGCGAGCTCCAGGTGGTGGAGCCCACGCAGCACCTGGCCAGCTCTCAGGGCAGCAGCCACCATACCCTCAATGCTCCACTTCTCCTCCTTATCCACAGGGGGCAAGACGTGGTTCAGGATCAGTTCCACCAGGGGGCTCGAGGCCAAGACGCTGGCGTTGCTGCCGGAGAAAGCGAAGGGGCTGAATTTGCGCAGAGGGTTGTGACTGAGGTCGAGCTGGCGCAGGCTGGGCAGATTCTCGAAGGCTCCTGCGCGCACCTCCTGCAGGTGGCTGCCGCTGAGGTTGAGCGTGGCCAGCTCGGCCAGCGGCGGTCCACGGGCGAAGGCGCCGGCTGGGAGCACTGCCAGCTGATTGCCAGTGAGGAAGAGGTTGCGTACGTAAGGGGGCAGGTCCGCGGGCACCTCGGTCAGATCACTATTAACGCACTTAACCGTCCGCGCCGCTTCGGAGCACTCACAAGGCGGCGGGCATTGGCTCTGCAGCAGAGGCTGGGCAGACACCGCGGAAGCCAGGAACGTTGCAGAGGAGGTGGAGGACGTCGCCAAGGAAGTGAGCGAGGACGAGGAGACCCAGCCCAGCCAGACCAGCGCCAGCCGCGCGAGCCGCAGCCGCGCATCCCCCGCGCGGGGGCCCCGGGAGCACCCCCCAGACATCGCGGCACGGGTCTCCCAGGAGTCGGCCTGGGATGGCGCCCGCTCCGAAGGCTCGGAAGCTGGGCCCGGAGGGGACGGGTCAGCAGGAAGCTTAAGGAGAAAACTTTCCTCCCGTGGGAGCGGAGGAGGGACGCCGCAACCGGAACTTGGCTAACCCCTCCTTGCCAGCGGGCGTTCCCCAGCCAGGGCGATTCCCCCGCCCCTTTTCCCTCCAGAAAGTACGCACGGCGAGTCAGGACGCTCAAACTCGCGCTCCTCTTCCCGCCGCTGCCCACAGTGGCACCTCTGGTCTCTTTTGTTGGTGCCTCACGCTGGATCAGCTGCAGGACCTGGGGACAAGCGGTAGATAAGCGCGAGGAGCTACGGAGACCGCAGCTCTCCGAGCGCAGGAACCTGCCTGTCCAAGCCAAGTTGTCCCCACTCGGTCCCCAAACCTCCCTCCGAAAGCCAGTGTGGGCCTCACCTCCCCCCGCTCGACGCACATCCTTACCCGGGAGAGGGGCGCGCATCCCGAGACAGGAGCGCAGTCTTGCTTCTTTTCTGGATATACCTATCTATATCTATATCTAGATAGATATAGATATAGATGGATAAATGGATAGATATATCCTTTCAGCCTCCCGCCCTCCTTTTTTCGAGATCGAACTCGTCCCCACCCCACCCCCCTCCCGCCCTCGTGCGTAACTTCTGGCTAAATCCTCTAGTGCCCTCCCGACCAAACTTCTCACTCTCCCACAGCCTCCGTGGAGGACAAGCCTTCCGGGTCTCCGTCCCCACCCCGGACCGCTCCTCAGATCCAGGTTAGGATAAAAGGAAAGTTTCGGGTTGCAAGAGTCTTTTCATCTCTTTTAGTCCCTTCTGGGATAAGCAGGAAGTGGAGGGCTTTGCGATTCCCCCTGCCGCCGCCCTCCACCCCAGCTCGCAGCTCCTCCAGCCCCTGGATCCTTGAGGGGGTTCAAGTCATTTCCAAAGGGGAAGGGAGAGACCACTAACAAAGCGTTAGAGAAACCCGGGACCCCCGCCTGAAAATGGGGAAGAGCCCTGGCGCTGCCTCCCGGTTCTCGCCTGTGCAGCTGGTTCCCAACCGCTCACCTCCGGGTCCACCAGCCCCAAGACGACTCCTAGTCCCACCAGAGTCGCGCCGACTTTCCGGCTCTGAGCTCCCAGTGCCGACTTTCCTCGCACCCGCCAGCCCCTGGCCCAACCTCCACAACTGGGAAAAACCAACCCCGGGGGCGGGGGAGAGCCAGGCGGCCCGAGGGACTTACACCGTGCTCCCAACCTTGGAAGTCCTCGGCAGGAAGATTGAAGAAAGGAGACTGGGGGGATCTGGGCTGCGCGCCTCCTCCTGGTGGAAATTAACGAGGAATGTGCGGGAAAAGGTGAGGGAATCCCTTTCTCCCCCCTCCTTGGCATCCTTTGTTGGCTCTTCATTTTGCATACTGTATTTACCTTGGACTGGAACAAAACCGCTAGTGAATCTCGTGGAATTCACCCTGATTCGAGCACCTAGGGCAGTAACCAGATAGCTTCGGGCGTGACAGATCAGTGGGAAACAGCAGCATAAAGAAATGAGCTGAAAAAGCACTGCGGCCGCAAGAAAACGCCCAGCAAGCTGCAAGGGAGCTTCAGAAAATCTTCCCATCCAAGTGATACCTTAGAAGCCAACTTCAGATTTAGGTGTAATGAATGCATCCCCTACCTGCCCTGCTCCGCCCCCCCCCACTCCCCCATCCCCGGTCTTGAGCAATTTTGAACTTGCAAAGAGAGCCAACTTTAAGATGGGGCAAGGAGGCAGTAAGTTAGCGGAGAGGAGATTCATTCTTGATTCATTAGCTTTTTCTCCTCCCAAAATTAAAAGCAGAAGGAATAAAAAGGCAGCCAAAGCATACTAGAAACAAAAGGCAAATAGCAACGACGTGAGTCACCGGGAAAGCGGCCCCGCCCCCTCTCACAGGATGTAGCTGTTCTGTGTCACAGTGCCAGTCACTTAAGCTAGGAGAGTTCACAGGGTAGTGGGTGGGAAGGAGGCCGCTCAGGGAGATCAGACGCTTGGACCTACAGTCTATCACCCACGGGGGTTCTCGGCAGGTAGGGAGGTGGAGAGGACCGAGTTGAGGACAGGGACTGATCGAATAATTACTTACTGGGAAGATCTGTTATATTGGAGAGGTTTGGGGTCCTGAAAGCTCGAGAATGATCCTTTCTCAATAACTGTATCCCCTTTGTCCCAATCAAATAATTAACCCGAAAGAGTGAGAAGGTGCTGGTTATTGCAGGCTTCTTTCTTTCGGAGAGAAAAATGGCAACTAGAGAAAACAGTTGATAATAAAATGCTCAAATCAGGAATGCTGATTGTGCCTATGAGTGGTGCATTTAGTGTGAAGAAAGGCCCAACTCTCAAGTCCTTCCCTGATTACTTTTACTGGCAAGAGATAGTCTGCAAAGCCAGGAGCAAAAATGGCCGAGAGAAGACCTGGAGGGGTTGGAGACTGCAGATATTTGAACAAAAAGCCAGTTTTGTTAATTTGCATCTTCATCACGTTTATCTATATCCCCTTTTCTTATTTTAAAAGTGTTTTGTAACCCGAATATGAACACTTTGGAAAAAAAGCCTTAAAATCTGTAGTGAGGTTCTGTATTCCGGTTGTGGTGGCGGTTACATAAATCGACACATGGGTTAAAATTCATAGATCTGTGTACACCAAAAAAAAAAAAGTCAAGTTTACTCTATGATAAATTTTAAAACAAAATTAATTACTTCTGGGGATAAAATTAGTTTCATACCAGAGTAATGCTCTGGCATGATCCTAAATCTGGTTCTGATCTAAAGAGCAATTGCTCTGTCAGGAATGAAAAGCACTTTACAGTTTAGAAAGATTATATATATTCTCATCCGATCTTCAAATTAGCTCTGCAAGATAGATATAATTAGTATTGTTATAATTAGTCTTGTTATTACTGGTGGTACTAACCAGTTCTACAAATGAAAAATGTGGGGCTCTGAGCATTAACTGTCTTTTACTTGCCAAACCCTGTGCTGATCACATGACAGAAATTATTTCATTTACTCTGCACATCGGTACTCAGGTGGGCACTATCACTCCAGTTCTACAGATCAGGAAATTGAGGCAAAAATAAATAATATACTGTAGTTCCCACCCCCTTATCTTCTGGGGATCTGTTCCAAGACCCTCAGCAAATGCTTGAAATCATGGATAGTACCTAACTATATATACTGTTTTTTCCTATATATAAATACCTATGGTAAAATTTAATGTACAAATTAGGCACAATAGGAGATTAACAATATAATAAAATAGAACAATTGTAAACAATATACTATAATAAAAGGTATGTGAATGTGGTCTCTCTCAAAATATCTTCCTGTCCCGTACTCACCTTTTCACATAAAGGAAGCATTTTATGGCATCTATTGGGCACATCTGAATGGCTAGCATTACGACTCTGGCACTTTAGGGCCATTATAAAATAAAGTGAGTTACCTGAGCACAAGTACTTCAATATCTTGAAGCTGATCTGATAACCAGTATGGCTACTAAGTGACTAAGGGGTGGGAGCCTACAGAGCATAGATACACTACACAAAGGGATGGGTTCTTGGCTGGGACAGGAGATTTTATCATTCAGAACAGTCACACAATTTAAAACTTATGAATTATTTGTTTCTGGAATTTTCTATTTAGTATTTTCCAACCTCAGTTGACATGTGTAACCGAAACCTTGGAAAGCAAAACTGCAGATAAGGATGAACTACTGTAACTTTTTCCAGTGAAGGGTGGAGGTGGGTGGGGACCAGGCCCAGATTTGTCTGCCTTTCATAAATATCCCACATTCCACATTGAGGCAAGGCTAAGAAGTTTGTGCAAAGCCCAGCTCTGCTATGCCAGAGCCTCATCCCTGGCTCTTCTTCCCCTTTTCTTCCTTGACCTCTCTGCAGCTGGCATTTGGTTATGGCTGCTGAATCAGGACCCAGAAACTTGGGTCATTTCTAACTTCATCACTTACTGTATGACTTCTGTACTCTTCTGCTTCTCAGTCTGTAAAATAGGAGCACTTATAAAACTTTAGAACATTTATTTCCATGAGAATTAAGATAGTGTACATAACATACTTAGCAAAATTATTATAACGTTCTCCTTCATTACCCTCCTTGCCATTTATTGGGGACTCACTATATCTCTGTAACTAACCACGTTAGTAATAGTAGTACATACAACAATGAATAGTTGATGGTCTCCACAAGTACAACTGTGAAATACAGCAAATAAAAACTCAGGATACCCAGTTAAACTTGATTTCATTTGAACAATGAATAAATTTTTAGTATAAATATGTCCTGTGCAATATTTGGGACATGCTTATGCTAAAATAATTCATTGTTTACTTGAAATTCTAATTTCACTGGGCATCTTTTGCTTGATATGGCAGGTCTGGCAGCACAGTATTTCATCATCTGGTGGAAGAAGCACAGAGACAAAATCCTTCAGCACAGAACATCAAGTGCAGTTTGATGGTTGTGTGTCTTTCCAATCTCCTCTTCCTTTGTATATATTCTACTTCTATTTCTGCTATTTTTTATATAAATGAGATTATAGTATTAGCAATAATTTTTTACTTTAAAACAACCATATACTGTTTTATGTCCATATATATAGGTATGCTTTCTTCTTTTTTAAAGACCACAAAATAGTCTATTCTATAGATTGTTATACCACATATTTTTAACTGCCTTACTGAAAGATATTTTGATCAGTAAGTACTTCTTATGGAAGTCTCCTTCAAGTGAGAAAGCTTTCTAGGATTCACTCTATTTTGATTGTTGTAAGCACTTAATTATTCTAAATTATCATACTTGCCTTACTCTCGACGGCTTGAAATTCTTTGTATTCATGATGCTATTTACACACTGTAAACCGGGACAGGATTTCAGAGCACGTTTTTCCTCATTTATATTTCATTCCAAAATGAAGTGAAAGAAATGAATGTCTGGATGGAGAAGAACCAATTTAGTATATTTCAATTGGTCACTTTGTAGCCTCCAGGAGAATGTATCTGCACCATCATTTATTTAGCAGATTTTTCCCTAGAGAAATTACTTTTTCTTCTAAAGAGCCAAAGGAAAGTCATTAGTAAATTATTGAAATTTTCCTGCTAAATCCTGGGAAGGCAAGCAATAATGTAGTATATTTTTAAAAGATGAGTGATTATGGGCTGGCTGGTGTAGCTCAGTGGATTGAACATGGGCCTGTAAACCAAAGGGTCTGGTTCTATTCCCAGTCAGGGTACATGCTTGGATTGCAGGCCAGATCCCCAGCAAGGGGTGTGTGAGAGGCAACCACACTTTGATGTTTCTCTCCCTGTCTTTCTCCTTCCCTTCCCCTCTGTATAAAAATAAATAAGTAAAATCTATATATAAAAAAAGATGAGTGATTACAGCCACCCTCATGGTAACTAGCAGATATAAACCATGTGGTCCAGCATGGGCAAATGCCATTATTTAAGACTAGTTAATTTTGATCTCTGCCTTAATTTAGCAAATGAATTGATGAAGGTGAACACTCTGGAATCTGAAAAATACCTAAAACAAAATCAAATATTGGTGAGCAGAAAGCACATATATCATAAAAACCATAAACCAACACTTAAAACCAGAACAATCAACATTTGTTTCAGGAGTCAGTACAAGGGGAAGAAACTGTTATATATATATTATTATTATATACACAATTTCATGGAAAAATAATTTTTAAAAATTTTGAATAACTGAAAATGGTTTTGGGAGATCTGGACAGCTACATGCAAAAAAAAAATGAAACTTGATCACTAACTTACACCATACACAAAAATAAATTCAAGATGGATAAAAGACATAAATATAAGTTGCAACACCATAAAAATCCTACAGGAGAACATAGACAGGAAAATCTTAGATATTCCATGCAGCAATGTTTTCACCGATATGTCCCCTAGAGCAAGGGACATTAAAGGAAAGAATAAACAAATGGGACTTCATCAAAATAAAAAGCTCTTTTCAGCTAAAGAAAACAGCAGTAAAACAAAAAGGGAACCAACTATATGGGAAATATATTTGCCAATGATACTTCAGACAAGGGTTTGATCTCCAAATTGTATAAAGAATTCACATGACTCCAGTACAGGAAGACAAACAATCCGATTAAAAAATAGGTAAAAGACCTGAATAGACATTTCTTCAAAGAGAACATACAGATGGCCCATAAACATATGAAAAAAATGCTCAACATCACTAGCCATCAGAGAGATGCAAATTAAAATCACAATGAGATATCATCTCACACATGTCAGAATGGCCATCATTAATAAATCAACAAAAAACAAGTGCCAGCGAGGATGTGGAGAAAGAAGAACCCTAATGTACTGTTGGTGGGAATGCACGCTGGTGCAGCCACTGTGGAAAACAGTATAGAATTTCCTAAAAAAACTAAAAACGGAACTGGCTTATGATCCAGTATATTCACTGCTGTGAATATACCCTAAGAATCAGAAATATCAATTCAAAAGAATGTGTGCTGTATTCATAGAAGCACTATTTACAATTGTCAATTGTTGGAAACAGCCCAAGTGTCCATCAGTGGATGAGTGGATTAAAAAACTGTGGTACATTTACACAATGAAATACTATGCAGCAGAAAGAAGGAAGTCCTACCTTTTGCAACAGCATAGATGGAACTAGAGACTATTTTGCTTAGTGAAATTAGCCAGTAAGTGAAAGAGAAATACCATATGACTTCACTAGTAACTAGAATCTAATGAACAAAATAAACTAATGACCAAAACAGAATCAGAGATAAGGAAACATGGAACAGACTGATAGTTGTACAAGGGGAGAAGTGAAGGGGCAATGGTGGAAGGAAAGGGAAGAGGCTGGTCAAAGGACATGTATGAATGACTCATGGACATGGACAATGGAGAGGGGATTGACTATGGGCAAGATCGGTAAGCTGAGTGCAAGGGGGCAAAAGGGAAAAAAAATTAAGACAACTGTAATAGAATAAACAAAAACACCTTTTAAACAAGCAGCATCTGGCTTTGGCATGCTTTGTGCCCCTTGCTCAGTGGCCTCAGGCCTGGCACTAGCAAAAGCCAGTCTTTGTTCCCAGTTTGGCTTCTCCTGGGGACCTTCAAGCCCAGCTCAAGTAGCAGCCATCTGCAGTTCACTTTGCAGCTTATGCTGAGAGGTCCTGATGTGAACATAGGCAGCATCAGCCAACCTTGGTGTGCACTTCCTGGGAGGCCCCAGATCCAGCACACCTGATGGATGGCTTCAGACCACTTTGAAGCACCATCTAACCACCTCCACAAGCAACACACTCAGGAGGTTGACTTAGCATACACTAGAGCCCTGCTGAAGGAAGTCCAGCTCTGTCAGGTGGGCCCCTGCACAGCTGATCCTCCTCAGTGGTAGGTAATTGCAGCCAGTCCTTGCATCCAGTTGACCTAGGAATAAATCTCTTTCATGAACATGCCAACAGCAATCAAAGCTCAACTACAATGGGAAGGTGTACACAGCCCATCCAGGGGGTCACACCTGGATTGCCCAGTTTGAGTGAATAGAGAGGTTGTGCTACTGGACATTACAGGACACCTACTACATTAGACCACTCCACCAAGCACGGGAGATGTAGCATTTCTACCTAATACATAGAAACAAACACAGGGGGGCTGCCAAAATGAGGAGACAAAGAAATATGTCCCAAATGAAATAACAGAACAAAACACTACAAAAGAACCAAACAGAATGGAGACAAGCAATCCATTAGATACAGAGTTCAAAATATTGGTTATAAGGATGCTCAAAGAACTTAGAACTCCAGCAGCATAAAAAAAGGCGTGGAAACCATAAAAAGGAATTAGTCGGAAACAAAGGATATACTCACTGAAATGAAGAATAACTTACAGGAAATCAACAGTAGAGTAGATGAAGCCAAGAATCAAAACAACAATTTGGAATATAAGGAAGCAAAAATACCCAATCAGAAAGAAAAATAATTCAAGAAAAATGAAAATAGTGTAAGAAGCCTCTGGGACAACTTCAAGTGTACCAATATTCGGATCATGGCAGTGCCAGAAGAAGAGAGAAAGCAAGAAATTAAAAACCTATTTGAAAAAAAAAAGTAGTGACAGAAAACTTCCCTAAACTGGTGAAGGAAATAGACATTTAAGTCCAGAAAGCACAGAGAAGCCTCAGCAAGATGAACTCAGAGGCCCAAACCAAGACATATCATAATTAAAATGTAAAAGGTTTAAAGACTATTCATGGATATGGAAAACAGTGTGGTGATTGCTGGGTGGAGGGAAGTATAAAGGTACTAAATGGTAATGGAAAAAATACACTAAAGATTAAATAAGAATTTTTTAATGCAAAAGATTAAACACAAAGATCTTAAAAGGAACAAGAGAAAAACAGTTGGCTACTGACAAGGGTGCACCCATAAGACTCTAAGCTGATTTCTCAACAGAAACTGTACAGGGGAAAAAGGATTGGCAAGATATACTCAAAGTAATGAAAAGCAAGGGCCTACAACCAAGATGGCTCAAGTCAGCAAAGCTATCATTTAGAATCAAAGGACAGATAAAGATCTTCCCAGACCAGAAAAAGCTGAAGGAGTTCATCATCATCAACTAGTATTACATGAAATGTTGAAAGGTCTTCTTTAAGAAGAAAAAGAAAAAGAGCAAATAACATGAACAATAACATGGCAACAAATACATATCTATCAACAATTGAATCTAAAAACAGCAAAAATAAATGAACAAGCAGAACAAAAGCACACTCATAGATACAGAGCATATTTTGATGGTTGCCGGATGGGAGAGGGGTTGGGTAAAAATGGTGAAGAAATTAAGGATTACAAATTTACAAATTAGTAGTTACAGAATAGTGATGGGGATGATAAATACAGCACAGGGAATGTAGTCAACAATATTCTAGTAACTATGTGTGGTATTAAATTCCTATAAGATTTACCGGGATGATTACATAGTAAGTTGCATAGTATCAAATCACTGAGGTATACACCTGAAATTACTATAATATTGCATGTTAACTGTAATTGAAAAATAAAAAACGATTTAAAGATATGTAAAAACATTAAACCTGGTATTTGAAGCTGAAAATAAAAGAGTGAAGCTCTAGAAAAAAATTTCTAATTCTGGCACATTGTCAATCAATCTATTGCATGTCCATAGCAAGGGTTCAGCAGATAGACTTGGCCCAAAGTTTGGATACATAACCCAGGCTTCTCTAATCTATTTTATAAGTCTTAAACAGTGAGCTGAAGTACATAGGTCAATAAGTTTCCTGTTAGCACTGCTTGAAATATTCAAGGCAATATTTATCAGGTTTTGTTCAGATCCCCATATAAAAGACCAAGAAGGGAGGATGAAAATAATGTGTATTTTGGGATATAAATTTATCACGTTACCTTGGGGGTGAAAAAAAAAAGTGAAAGAATTTACCCAGGGAGATAATATCAAGCCAGTGTCAAATCATGTGGCCTGAACAATGTGAGTGATGTTAGAATAAAAGAGTTGGGTGCAGAGTACATGTCAAAGGATACCAAAACTGTACTTAAGCAAAAGCCTGCTGAAGGAATGTGTGACATCAGCAGGTACTTGAACCAAGAAATCTTGACAGGAGGACATTTGCAAAGGAATGATATTCAAAATAGTTTACAACTAGTGTGGCACAGACACTGACCAATAATTGTTCAATAATTAGACAAGGCATCACCTATAAACAAACACTAGGGTTTTGTTCAGGAAAGCTGCCTGAAATCATAGTAGCCCCTTATCCATGGTTTTACTTTCTGCAGTTTCAGTTACCTGTGGTCAACTCTGGTCCAATTTTAAATAAAAATTGCAGAGATAAATAATTCATAGGTTTTAAAATATATGCTGTTCTGAGTAACATGATGATATCTCATATTATCCCGTTCCAACCTTCTGGGGATATGAATCATCCCTTTTTCCAGCATCTTCATACTGTGTATGCTCCCTACCAGTTAGTCACTTAGTAGTCATCTCCATTATCAGATCAGCTGTTGAGGTACTGAAGTATATGTGTTCAAGTAAATCTTATAGCCATAAAGAATCTGCAAGTGCTTCCTTTAAGTAAGAAAGTGAAAGTTCTCGACTTTATAAAAGAATAAGAATTATATGCTGAGCCCTGGCTAGTGTAGCTCAGTGGATTGAGCACAGGCTGTGAACCACAGGGTTGTCAGTTTCATTCCCAGTCGGGGCACAGGCCTTGGTTGCAGGCCTAGTTCCCATTAGGAGACGTGCAAGAGGCAACCACGCATTGACGTTTCTCTCCTCTTTCTCCCTCCCTTCCCCTCTTTCTAAAAATAAATATATAAAATCTTTTTTAAAAAAGAATTATAAGCTGAGGTTGCTAAGATCTATGGTAAAAACAAATCCATGAAATTGCCTAATTTATCAATTAAATTTTATTATAGGTATGTACAGAAATAAACATAGTGTAAATAGAGTTTGGTGCTATCTGCAGTTTCAGGCATTTACTGGGGGTTTTGGAGGTATCCCTGGAGAATAAAGTGGGAACTACTTTATATTATAGAGGTTTCTGATAATCTCAGCAACCACCCTCCACAGTATGAGCAATCACTCTAAAATTGTTCCATAACTTTTGAGTTTTAACATAAAGAATTGGAAGCTTCTTTAAAATAAGAAAATAACCAGTAGTTATTAATAAACTGAATGTACTTATTAGATAAATAATTTTGGAGTGTATAATGAGTGTTTCTAGGCACTGAACTGAGAACTGAAGACAATGGCCCTGTTTTCAGGGAAATATATTGTTTCCACTAGTTTATTTAACTCAACTGTTGGAATCTAATTTTCTTTTTTGTTTAATTAAAATGTGTTGTTATTAAATACAGAAAACACATACTCAACAACAAAAAATAGTGTAACAAAAGCCTGTGCTCCAACTACTCACATTTACAAGTTCTAACACTTGATTTCTGTTTCATTTTTTAAGACTTTATTTTCAGAGAGAGGGGAAGGGAGGAAGAAAGGGAGAGAAAGCTTGCCTCTCACACATCCCCAACTGGGGACCTGGCCCGCAACACAAGCACAATACAAGCACCTGTCTGGGAATGGAACTGGTGACCTTTTGGTTCATAGGTCTGCACTCAATCCACAGATCCATACCAGCCAGGGCTCATTTTCAGTTTTCTTTTGCATGTAATTAAAGTGTACAACTTGGCAAGTTTTAACTTATGTATATACCCTTGAAATCATAATTACAATTAAGAAAATGAACGTATTCATCAGCCTTAAAAGTTTCCTGAAGACCTTTTATAATCCCTCCATCCATGTAACCCTCTACTCCAACCTACCCCCAGGCTACATTAATTTTACTTCTGTCACTATAGATTAGTTTGAATTTTCTAGAATATTATATAAATGGAATTAGGCAGTATATACTTTTGTTTTTATCTGGCTCCCTTTACTCAGCACAATTTATTCATGTTATAATGAGTATCAGCAATTTATTCCCATTTATTTGCTGAGTAGTATTCCATGGTATTAATATAGGACATTTTGTTTACTCCTTTTCCTGTTGATAGACATTGCACTATTTCCAGTTTGGGGACATTACATATAGAGATGTGATAAACATTCATGTTCAAGTCTTTGTGTGGACATATGCTTTCAGTTCTCTTAGGTAAATAGCAAGAGGAGGAATGTTTCAGTCACATGGTAGGTTCATTTTTAACTTCTTCAGGAATTGCCAAACTGGTTTCCAAAGTGGTTATACCACTTTACATTGCCTCCAGCAGTGAGGAAGAGTTTTACTTGCTCCACATCCTTCTAACACTTGATTTGGTTAAACTTATGCATTTTAGATGTCTAAAAGGTATGTAGTAATATCTTATTGTGCTTCTAATTGATAAGTGATGTTGAGCACCTTTTCATGTTACTTGCCATCTGTCTATCTATCTTCATGAAATATCTGATCAGTTCACTTGCCCATTTTTTATTGGGCTGTTATCTTTTGATTGAGTTTTAAGAGTTCTTTACACATATAATGAGCTACCAAGAAATAATAAATTATAGTTTTACACTTAGATAAGTATTGTTGAAACTACTAATTTAAAGGGACTGTAAAAAATCTTACAATCATCCAAACAAAAAAATTAGCACGTGTAAAGGAAGAAAAATCTAACTGATTTTAGAATTTATCTTCTCTATTAGTTGGTGGATGAATCTCGAACACTGTGAATAGCTTGAATTGGAAAAAATAATTTAATGTATTTTTTAAATACACAAGGCATTTAAACAGTTGAAAGTTCAAAAGTGACAGAAAAGTATACAAGGGAAAACTCTCCACTCCTGCCCCTCAACTATCCAGTTAATCTCTCCATAGGCAACCAACTTTTATCAGGTTTTTATATGTATCCTTCCAGTTATATCTTATGCATATGTATGCAAATTTATTTTCATACAAAATTAAGCATATTGTTCTTCACATTATTTAACTGAAGTATAAGCCCCAGAGATTATTCCTTATCAGTATAATAAAGAAGTCTTTATGAGTAGACAGTATACATTGAATTAGTGTATTAGCTATCTATTGCTGTGCAATAAACCACCTCAAAACTCAGTGACTCAAAAAATAATTCTTTATAAGTATAGTTTATGTACCTGTAGGTTGGTTAGGAATTGGATGATCTGGGTTGGACTCAGTTGGCAAAATCTCCTAATTATGACTTGTTCATGCTTCTGCAAATTGACTGGTTGGTTGTACTCTAGACTGGACTTAACTGAAAACAATTCTGTTCCAAATGGCTATTCCTCCAAAAACCAGTGGAATAGCCTTGGCATGTTATTCTCATGACAACAATAGAAGCACAAGAGCAAGCAAGCTGAATCCATGTAAGTACCCTTTGAAATACTGCTTATACATCTGTCAACATGCTGTTAGCCAAAGCAAATCACATGATAAAACTGAGGAGCAAGGAATTACACCCCACTCACAATGGAAGAGCCCTGCAATATGACATGACAAAAGGCTTGTACAGAAGAAATCCTAGGACTTTTGTTCAAGATGGTGGCATAGGCAGACATGGCTCACCTCTTCGCACAACAACATTAGAATTACAATTAAAATATAGAACAACCATCACTCAGAACATTCAGAAATCAAGTTGAATGGAAGTCTGACAACTATAGAACGAAAGAAACCACATCCATCCAGACTGGTAGGAGCGGAGCAGACACGGAATAGGCTGGTCCTACAATCCATGTGTGGTGCATTAAAATTCAAAAGGCATATCTCAAGTGAGGAGTCTCAGTCCCATAGCAGGCCTACCAGACAAGTGTTCCAATGCCAGGAAGATAAGTCCCCACAGCTTCCAGCTACAAACACCAGCAGGAATTGAGTCAGTGGAAGAAACTGCTAGATCTCCAAGTAATTCCTCTTAAAGAACCCACACAGAGACTCCCCTACTTAGACTTATTACCTCTGAGATCCAGGGTAGCAGCTTGAAAAGCACCAGTGGCATAATGGGAGAAACTGAAGTGCCTGGAATCAAGGCAAGCAGAGGCCATTGTCTCTTTTCTAAACACTCCCCCAACAAGCCACAAAGCTGGGAAGCTGGTGCTATACATGAAACTCTCTCAACCTGGCTAACACTGTTTGATCTGACTTAGAGATGCCCAGAGATTCTGCCTTACCCAAATTATGGGCCAACCCAAGCTGTTTTCCCACATGAATGGCTGGTCTTGGCTCATACTGCACCACTTCCTAAATCCTCTCAAACAAGCAACTGCTGCCCTCAGTGAGCCCCAGGCCAAGCATTAGCAGCAGCCAGCTTATATTCAAAGCTTGGATTTTCCTGGGAAGCTCCAAGCCCAGGACAAGTAGCAGCCATCTCTGATAGCCTTATAGCTCAGGCAGGGTGGCCCTGAGTAAAACACAGGTGGGGCTGACCTTGGCCTACACCACCCAGGAAACCCCAGAGCCAGTGTACCCAGTGGATAGCTACAGACCACATCAGAGCACTGCCACCCTGCCCCTCCACAGTTGACCCTCCAAAGAGGGAAGAGGTTGGTGGTCAGTGGTCACAGTCAATCCTCACAGCTAACTGGCCTGGAGAAATACCTCCCATTGGTCTGCCAACAGCAACCAAAGCTCAACTACAAGAGGAGGATGTACTCAACTCACATGAAGAATGCATCTCCAGTGTCCAGCTTGGGTGATAGGGGAGGCTGTACCACTTGACCTTACAGGACACCTACTACATTAGGCCACACTACCAAGACACTGACTCAAAGCTCTACCTAATACATAGAAACAAACACAGGAAGGCTGCCAAAATGAGGAGACTAAGAAACATGGCTCAAATGAAAGAACAGATCAAAACTCCAGAAAAAGAACTAAACAAAATAGGGATAAGCAATCTATCAGATGCAGAGTTCAAAACACTGGTTATAGGATGCTCAAGGAACTTAGTGAGGACCTCAGTAGCATAAAAAAAAAAATCCAGTCAGAAGTGAAGGATACATTAGTTGAAATAAAAAACAATTTATGAGGAAACAACAGTAGAATGGATGAAGCTGAGAATCATATCAATAATTTGGAACTTAAGGAACAAAAGAACAATCAATCAGAACAAGAAGAAAAAAGAATAAAAAAATAAGTATAGTATAAGATGCCTCTGGAACAACTTCAAGAGGCCCAACATTCACATCATAGGAATGCCAGAAGGAGAAGAGAAAGAACAAAAAATTGAAAGTATATTTGAAAAAATAATGAAAGAAAACTTTCTTAATTTGATGAAGGAAATAGACGTGCAAGTCCGGGAAGCACAGAGAGTCCCCCAAAAGAGTGATACAAATAGAACCCCTCCAAGACACATCTTAATTAAAATACCAAAGGTTAAAGATAAAGAGAGAATCTTAAAAGCACCAAGAGAAAAGAAATTAGTTACCTACAGGGAAGTTCCATAAGACTATCAGCTGATTTCTCTAAAAAAAACTTTGCAGGCTAGAAGGGACTGACAGAAATATTCAAAGCAGGAACCTACAGCCAAGATTGCTCTACTCAGCAAAGCTATGATTTAGAATAGAAGGGCAGATAAACAGCTTTCCAGACAAGAAAATACTAAAACTGTTCATCATCACCAAACCATTATTATATGAAATATTAAAGAGACTTATTTAAGAAAAAGAAGATCAAAACTAGGAACAATAAAATGGCAAAAATACATATCTATCAACAATTGAATCTAAAAAAAACAAACTAAGCAAACAAGAAGAACAGAGACGGAATCATGGATGTGGAGAGTGTTTTGATGTTTGCCAAACTGGGAGAGTGAAGAAGTCAGGGGATTAAGAAGTACAAATAAGCAGTTACAGAATAGCCATTTAAGTATAGTATAGGTGATGGAGTATCCTAGAATTTATACACATGGCCAATGGACATAATAAGGTGTGGGGATTGCCCGAAGGAGTGTCGGTTGCTGGATGGAGGGGGCAAAGAGGGAAAAATCGGGACAACTGTAATAGTATAATCAATAAAATATTAATTTTTAAAAATGAAGAAATCCTGAAGAAATGGGGCTATTGAGGTAATCTGCCACAAACTGGTATACTGAATTTATTTCAACAACCCCCTATTTGAAGGTTTTCATCCTTTTGCTATTACAAAAGTGCTGTAATTACTAATGAGTACATACATCATCATCCACACATGCAAATATGTCTTTAGGATGAATCCTTTGAAGTGGTTTTAGATATGGGCTTTTGCAATTTTGATAGGTATTGACAAAGCACTGCTCAGAGATTATTGTAACAGTTTATATTCCTACCAGCCATCTTGGGACTATATTAAGAATTTTTTTATCTTTGCTAATTGTGCACATGAAAATGCAATATTTGTATGGCTCTAATTTTTATTTTTTAAATTCTAAGTTAAGTTGACAATCTTTGATATATTTAAGAACTATTTAAGCCCTGGCTGGCATGGCTTGGTGGATTGAGCGCGGGCTGCGAGCCAGGGCATTGCAGGTTCGATTCCCAGTCAGGGCACGTGCCTGGGTTGCAGGCCACGGTCCCCGGCAACTGCACATTGATGTTTCTCTCTCTCTCTCTTTCTCTCTCCCTTCCCTCTCTAAAAATTAAAAAATAATAATAAAAATAAATAAAATCATAAAAAAGAACTATTTATATTTTCTTTTTAAATCTATTTTTTCACTTTATTGCCCATTTTGTTCCAATGGGGTTTTTAATTTTCTTAATTGATTGTGTATATTAAAGAAATTAACACTTTGTTATGTTAAGGACACTTTAAAAAACAATAGCTCCTCTTAATGATGAACAAGCAGAACCACAGGCCAGTTAGTTCACTAGAGAGAATCACTGAAAGAGAGAGCTAAAAAGGACCCTCTTGAGGCCAAGACCAATCTCAGAAACTGGCCTCAAAAGCTACCCCTGCTTGAATTTAAGTGTAAGTTAATGTCTTAGTCAGCTCAGGCTGTCATAACAAAATACCATAGACTGGGTAACTTAAACAGTATAAATTTATTTTTCACAGTTCTAGAGCCTGGTATAAGTCTACAGTCAAGGTGTCGTCAAGGTAGGTTATATTCTGTGGCCTGCTGTCTTGGCCTGTTTCTAGCTGCTATCTCTGTATATTCAAATGACCTCTTTTTTGTGTGCAAGCAGAAGGGGAAAGTTGTTCCTCTTTTAAGGTCACTAATCTCATCATGAAGGCTCCACCCTGTGACCCCATGGAAAGCTAATTGCCTCCCAAAGGAACTATAATCTTTCCAAAAAATCATTAACAGGAGGGCAATACTAAGTCCTTAGCTGTCAATAATTGCTTTAAATGTGCTCTGGCTGGGTAGCTAAGTTAGAGTGTTGTCCTGATGTGCCAAGGTTGTAGGTTCTATCCTCCATCAGGGCACATAAAAGGATCAACCAATGAATGCATAAATAAGTGAAATAACAAATTGATGTTTCTCTTTCTCTTTCCTTTCCCTCCTCTCTCTACAAATCAATAAATAAAAATTCAAAAATAATAATTACTGTAAGTGTAGATGGATTACATTTTCCAATCAAAAGGCATAGAATTGCTGAATGGATAA
The DNA here is from genome assembly GCF_004126475.2 of Phyllostomus discolor. Lineage (NCBI taxonomy): Eukaryota > Metazoa > Chordata > Mammalia > Chiroptera > Phyllostomidae > Phyllostomus > Phyllostomus discolor. The sequence continues at coordinate 145,674,912 of NC_040906.2, read as the reverse complement.
AATAAAAACAAGATTTAACTATGTGATGCCTACAAGAGACTTCAGTTGTAAGGACATACATTGGATGAAAGCAAACAAATGAACAAAGACATTCCATACAAATAAAAACCAAAGGAGAGCAGGGAGAGCCATACCTAAACAAACAAAACAAAACAAAAAACAGACTTTAATTTAAAAGCTCTAATAAGAGATAAAGAATGTCATTATATGATAAAGGAGTCAATTCGTTAATAAAATGTTACCATATGACTCAGCAATTGAAGGGCTAGGTATATATCCAAAAGAAATGAATACATATGCCACATCAAAACTTGTAAATAAATATTCATAGCAGCAACATTCAAACAGCTAAAAAGTGTTTCCACACTTTGGACATTGTTTGGACATTGTTCTAAATGTCCATCAATTGATAAATGAATAAACATACAATCTTCAAATAATATAGTTTTGTTCTTCATTGGTTCATTATAATGTTGATGAGATAACAAATTAACTCTAGTGAGGGCCACTTTCTGTGTGAAGTGTGAAGATTCTATTTTTTTATTGTTGTTCAAATATAGTTGTCTCCATTTTCTCGCCACAACTTTCTCCTACCCTCAACCCTTCTCCACTTTGGCTTTGTCCATGGGTCCTTTATATGTGTTCTTTGACAACTCTTCCTTTTCTCTCCCCTGTTATCCCCCTTCCTGCCCCCCTCTGGTTACCCTCAGTTTGTTCTTTGTTTCAGTGTCTCTGGTTATATAGGTATTTTTTAAATTTTTATTTATTTTATTTTATTTTATTTTAATTGTTGTTCAAATACAGTTTTATACCTTTTATTCCCATCCCAGCCCACCACCCCAGCCCTTCCCACCTCCCTCTCATTTTCACCGCCCCCCCTTGTTTTTGTCCATGTGCCCTTTATCTGTGTTCCTGCAAACCCTTCCCCTTTTCCCCTGAAATTTCCTCCTCTCTCCCCTCAGGTCACTGTCAGCCTATTCATAGCAGCACGATTTACAATAGCCAAGTGCTGGAAGCAACTTAGGTGCCCATTAGTAAAGGAATGGATCAAAAAACTATGATATATTTACACAATGGAATTCTATGCAGCAGAAAGAAAGAAGGAGCTCCTACCCTTTGTGACAGTATGGATGGAACTGGAAAGCATTATGCTAAGCAAAATAAGCCAGGTGGTGAAAGACAAATACTACATGATCTCACCTTTAACAGGAACCTAATCAACAAAACAAACAAACAAACAAGCAAAATATAACCAGAGTCTCTGGCTTATTTCACTTAACATAATGCTTTCCAGTTCCATCCATGCTGTCGCAAAAGGTAGGTGCTCCTTCTTTCTTTCTGTTGCATAGAATTCCATTGTGTAAATGTACTACAGTTTTTGATCAACTCATTTACTGATGGCCACTTAGGCTGTTTCTAGCACTTGGCTATTGTAAATTGTGCTGCTATGAACATTGGGGTGCATAGGTTCTTTTGAATTAGTGTTTCAGAATTCTTAGGGTATAATTCAAGCAGTGGAACTGCCGGGTCAAAATGCAATTCCATTTTTAGTTTTCTGAGGAAACTCCATTCTGTTTTCCACAGTGGCTGCATCAGTCTGCATTCCCACCAATAGTGCACTAGGATACCCTTTGCTTCACAACCTCTCCAGCACTTGTTGTTTCTTGTCTTTTTGAAAATAGCCATTCTAATAGGTGTGAGGTAATATCTTATTATGGTTTTGATTTGCATCTCCTTAATGGACAGTGCTGTTGAACATCTTGTCATGTATCTGTTGGACACCTGAATGTTTTCTTTGAAAAATGTCTATTCAGATCCTGTGCCCATTTTTTAATCGGGTTGTGTTTTTTTGTTATTGTTGAGTTGTATAACTGCTTTAGATATTTTTGAGATTAACCCCTTATGAGATTAGTAAATATGTTCTCCCATTTAGTAATTTGACTTTTTGTTTTGATAACAGTTTTCTACAGTGTGCAGAACATTTTAGCTTGGTGTAGTCACATATGTTTATTTTTGCTTGTTTCCTTTGTGCTTGGAGTCAAAACTACAAAAACATCACTATGAGTAATGTTAAGGAATCTATTGCCTATGTTTTCTTCTATAAATTTTATGGTTTGAGGTCTTACATTCAAGTGTTTACTCCATTCTGAGTTCATTTTTGTGTACAGGATACTGGTCTAGTTTCATTCCTTTGAATGTGGCTGTCCCATTTTCCCAAAGCTATTTATTGAAGAGACTAACCTTTCTCCATTTTATATTCTTGGCTCCTTCATCCATATGTGTGTGGGTTTATTTCTGGGCTCTCAATTCTATTCCAGTAACTTGTGTGTCTTGTTTTTATGCCAATGCAATACTGTTTTAATTATTATAAATTTGTAGTATGGTTGAAACCAGGGAGCCTGATATTCCCAGACTTGTTCTTTCTTGTTTTGGCTATTTAGGATCTTTTGTACAAAGTTTCATACAAATTTTAGAATTATTTGTTCTAGTTCTATGCAAATGCCATTGGGATTTTTTAATTAAAAAAAAAAACAACAACCTTCCACTGAGCAAGTAAGTTTTAAACATAATAATGGCACCCTACCTGGTGTGGCTCAGTGGATTGAGTGCCAGCCTGTGAACCAAAAAAAGTTACTGTTTCAATTCCCAGTCAGGGTACATGCCCAGGTTGCAGGCCAGGTCCCCAGTTAGGGATGTGCAAGAAGTAACTGACCAATGTCTCTCTTGTACATCAATGTTTCTTTCCTTCATTTTCTCCCTCCCTTCCTATCTTTCTATAAATAAATAAATAAATGAATGAATAAATAAATAAAATCTTTAAACATAATAATGACCATAATTAAGAGAGTTCTGGAAGAGCTGTTAAAGGAAGTGTTAAATTTTATCTCACAGATTAAAGAACTTGATATGAAAATGGGCTGATACCGAAGGACAGAGATATCCCATATGGAAAATAGGAATATTAATATATATATACAAAACTCAGTACCCTCAATCCCTCTTTTTTTACTCCTCAGCCAAGGATATGTTTATTGATTTTAAAGAAAGAAGGGGGAGGAGAGAGAGGAAAAAAAGACAGTGAAAGAGAGAGAGAGATGAGAGAAACATTGATTGGTTGCCTATTATATGCACCTCTACCAGGGATCAAACCAACAGCCTTTTGGTGAACAGGCCAACTGAGCCACTGACCATGACAGTCCCTGCTTTTCCTAATTCATCCTCATACTGTCATTAGACAGATTTTTCTAAAGAAATTTTTCAAAATTCCAAGCAGTTCACTTTCTGTTCAGAGCCCTAATGGGAACCTATTAGGTCCCCAGTAAGGTCCAAGCCCTTTACTGCAACATTCACAGCCCCTCAGGCTACCCCCTGTATCCCATTCTCCCACAATATCAATCAGCCTATGGTTCCTTAACCATGTCATATCTTTTCCTTCTTTCTGTCTTCTGAACATTCAACACTCTTCGTAGAGGAATTTTCACACATATTTTCTTCACCTGCCTGGAAAACCCAAATTCATTTTCTAATACTCAGCTTTAACATCATCTTCTTGAAACATTCTGGCCTCAGACAGCATGCACTGCTCCATGAGGAATCATAACTACCCATGTGAGTTATGATTCCTCATGTACGATAATTGTTTGTTTACATGGTTGTCTTCTACGAGTCAGACTGTAGTTCTTTCTTTTTTGCATCAACACTACCAAGGGAAGCACCTACCTGTTGGGAGGGAGGAAGGAAAGAAGGGTGAATGAATTACAAACCAACTACAAGGTCTCAATCATCTACTTTAATCTTAGTGCAATCTGAAACACCTAAATAATCAATCTGATAACTTCCTAGCTAATAGAATTTTAGAATAATTTTTTACTTTTCAGAAAAAGTTTAGAAATCATATTATGGCATTTTTAATGGAAACTGACCTTTCTCTTACTCTTTCTCCAAACTAAGTAAATAAAGAAAAGAATTATTTGATGTGAAACAAGGAGTTAAAAATAATATATTTTTCATAATATAGATTTAATAGTGGGACATTCACTGCATCAAACAATAAAATTTAGCTTGGTACTTCAGCTGCTTGGTGTTATGAGAAGTTTTGAAATTGAAACAAAGCTTATCAGAGCTCACATAAAGAAAATATATGTAAATTCTAATTTGGAGGTTATGACTGAAATATGTTTTTACAGAGTTTTCTAATATATGTTCCATAAGGCCATTGTGACAAATTTTATCATGAGGGATCTATTATACCTTTTTTTAGTCTTTGGAAAGAATTAAGAAAGTGAGTTTATTACATCACAAGTTGTATCTAATATGGAAAATACAGAGTTCCCAGTTATTTGAACATGAAATATTATTTACTGTAATTCTCAATAGCTTTGTTGAACTTGATTTTCTATTAAAGTATCTGTTATAAATTCTTTCATGTGTACAATTGTATTATAAATTGATTTTTGGCAAAGAAAAAAAAGGGACCTAACACATAAGTTTCCAATTTATAATAAAATCTTTATTGAGAAATATTTTCATGCTCAAGAAAACAGCAACAATATGTTGTCAATACAGATATTTTATAATCCTTATTTCCAATGTTTGTTTTTGTATTCCTAAAAGTTTATGGCTTAGAAAGAGACCAGAAGACATTTGATTTCTTAATAATTTAGATTAGAGAAGTATTCAGCGTCATCTCTTGAGGGCATTTTTGGAGCCCAGACTCACTCACACCTCTCTGTCTTTTCTAAGCCCAAGGCTGCTTATTTCTAAAGTTGAAGTGGCGGTATCCACTCTCAAGTGGATGTTTAAAGAAATTTCCAGGGATGAAATTTGGCCAAGGCTTAGTTATTATCACTAGAAATAATAAATTACTTAAACAGAAATAATTTTTTATCTTAGACTTTTCACAACCATTGGTATTTTTCTTATGAATCTTCTCACTTCCCACTTTGCTTTGTGGTTGCTTACATACAATGATGATTTTTCCTACTGTGCTGTAATTAAGAGGCTGAGTTTTACTGAGCTTTCTTATAACCCATACTAGTTCCTACAGAGATTTAGAATACAGGAGTTACCTAATTAATGTCATCTGCATGTCATATTGTTCAATTAATTTGTCTAACTTCAAGTATAGAAATATGCCAAAACTATGTTTAGAGACAATTTTGGCTTTGCCATGATTATAAACATCAATGATACAATAATTAAACTTGATCTGCAGATCAACTTATATGCAAAAGCTATTGTCCATCTCCCTCTTGTTCATTTTCTTGAGTAGGCAGTAGCTTACTGAAGTATTTCCTGTAGGAGGGCTCCCTCATACTTCAGCACCCTCCAGATGCCTCTAGCATATTCTGACACTTGTCCTTGGAGACCTTGCAGGTTCCCTGCTGACAGGAATTCAATTTTGCATTGGAGGCATAAAGGTTGCCAGGATCTGCAACACCTGGCATAACTTCCTGGGACTAAATGGGAATATTTTCTCAGAATTTCCTTTTACTAATAAGAGTCCATGATCAAAAAACTTTAAGACTATTATGTAAATGATACTAGATTTTATAAATATATAACTTTCAGAGGTCATCATGTTGAAGTTTAATTTTATAGATGAGAAAGTTTCAGATAGTTTCAGAAAGTTTCAGAAAGTTCCACCACAGAGTGTAAGGCATCTAAAGTGACTTTCCCTTGGTTTGGAAGGCATACTTGTCTGTGGCACACATTCTGTTCTGTCTGCTCTCTTCCTTTCTCTCACCCATCATCTACCTTGGTTCTCCATTTCTTTGTATTCTTGACCTCTGTATTTATTGTCATTAATCCATTCCTCCATGTGGATATTTCTTTTACTTTCATTCACTGGGTCTCCTAAATGGCAGTTCATAATTTGTTTTGCTCTGCCCTATAAACTTATCTTTTTAACGAAATGCAATTCATGGTCCAACCTGAAAGGGCTAATACCAGCAGATCCAGATCCTGCTCCCAAGGTCTGATTTTGCCTTGAGTTATAGGAACCATGCTGGCTTTCCATCTCTCACATGTTGTTGGACCAGTGGAACCTCATGCAGTCAGTCTCCAGTGTCCCTTTAAACTCTGAGCTGATTCTGAATTGCTCTAGGTTTAGATAAGGGGTTGGAGGAAGCTGAAAATATGAATTATGTTCCAGATCTATATATAAGTTTGCAAATTTAGTAACTATTGTATTTTCATAGCTATTGTGAAAAATAATTAGGATCTCAGTGTAATACAAAGAAGCACAGCAAAAGGGAACATAAGGAAGTGTGATGGTTAAGAGCATGGATTTAAAGTCAAACTGTGAAGAACTCATACAACTCAATATCAGGAAGACAAACAATCCAATTAAAAAATGGGCAAAGGACCTGAACAGATACTGCTCTAAGGAGGACATGCAGAGGGCTCACTGACACATGAAAGGATGCTCAACATCATTGGCCATCAGAGAGATGCAAATTAAAACCACAATGAGATAGACTACTCCATGCCAGTTAGAATGGCCATCATGAACAAATTAACAAACAACAAGTGCTGGTAAGGATACAGAGAAGTGGAACCCTAGTGCAGTGTTGGTGGGAATGCAGACTGGTGCAGCTACTGTGAAAAACAGTATGGAATTTCCTCAAAAAACTAAAAATGGAACTGCCTTTTGATCCAGTGATTCCACTGCTGGAATTATACCCTAAGAATCCTGAAACACCAATTCAGAAGAACCTATGCACCTATTTGTTCATAGCAACACAATTTACAACAGCCAAGTGCTGGAAACAGCCTAAGTGACCATCAGTAAATGAGTGGATCAAAAAACCTTGGTACATTTACACAGTGGAATACTACACAGCAGAAAGAAAGAAGGAACTCCTACCCTTCATAACAGCATGGGTGGAACAGGAGAGTCTTATGACAAGTGAAGTAAGACAGACAGTGAAAGACAAATAGCATATGACCTCACCTATAAGTGGAACCTAATGAACAAAACAAACAAATGAGCAAAATAGAGCCAGAAGCAAGGAAACAAGGAACAGACTGACAGCAACCAGAGGGGAGGGAGCTAAGGGGGAATAGAAGGAGAAGAACCTAGCTAAAGAACAAGTATAAATGACCCATGGACATGGACAACAGGGTGGGGATTGACTGTGGGGGTTGGGGCAGGCAGGGGAGGCCAATGGGAGAAAATTGGGACAACTGTAATAAGACAACAATAAAAATGAATAAATAAATAAACAAACAAAATAAGGTCAAACTGTGATATAATTCTAGCTTTGCTATGTATCAGTTGCATAAACTTGGGCAAGTTAGTTCACTTGTCTATGTATGTCCTCCCATCTCTAAAATAGTATAATAATTATACCTACTTTAGAAGAAATTTATGAAGATTAAATAAGGTAATATAGCTATAGCTTTTACAATAATGTCTGGTAAATATCAAGTGCTATATAAGTATTAGACAATAGCGTAATCATGAAGTACATGATGGTGATCTATTTCTCTATATGAAATTAGGCTAAGTATTATAGGGAATATAATATAGTATAATATGTCATACTGGACCTTGAAAGGGATGAGATAATATGAGGTTCTGAGTTAAAGCAACAAAAATGTTAATGGAGTTAAATGAACAATTTTTTCAGATAAAAAATTAGAATACACAGGAGATAATTATTCTTTCAGATAAAAAAATGTGAGAGTAAAATAAAAAGAGATACCTAAAAAAGGCTGCCCCTTCCCCATCCTTCAGCTTGTATATTACATAAATTACATTTTAGAATAAGGGAGGAACAGGCTTTGAATGAAAGATAATGAAACTGATTTGCATATTTCTAGTTTGTGGCACCTACAAGTAGAGATGAACCTGGAGCTCAGGAGATAAAAGGACTGGAATCCCAGTTGAGATAATTGTTGAGAATATAGAAGTTATTGGATTACCCAGGGAAGATATTCAAAGGAGAAAGAAAATTCATCTTAGCCCAACATTTAAGGGAGAAGAAGAAAGGGATAAATCAGCAAAGTCAGAAAGAACAGTCAGAAATGTGGAAGCACCAACAGAGTATAATATCATGGAAGCAGAGGATGGAGAAATGTCCAAAGGTCCAACTGTGGCAACTGCTGTAGGAAAACTGAGTAGGATAAAAATTGAAAACAAACCCTTAGATATGGTGATTAGGCAATAACTGGTTACAGTGAGTTGGTGGAGACAGTGTGCATTGTGGGTAATAGCAATGATTTAATCAGAACCTACAAGATGATACTGGACTTTCTATCCTGCCACTCAATGTCTGATTTGCTGAGCAATGTACACTCTCTAAGCCTCAGTGTTCTCAACTCTATAAATAGGGCTACTAAATGTCTACTTCATAGGATTCTTGGAATTTGAATGAGATAATATACCTAAATTTCACAGGTTTATATTATATTATATGTGCCAGGCTTACACATATTAATGTACTCAGTGAGTAGTAATTATTATTATGTATAATGATATCACAACTGGTTAAGGAGCAAATGGGAGTTTAGGACATGGAGTCTTCTAAACAAGTTTGTAAGAAAGAGGAGAGACATGGAACATTTACTTGAGTAGCAAATAGTACCCAAGAAGGAATTTTTAAAATTCTAGGCTAGAAAGAAGATTGGGCATGTTTTTAGGTAGAGGCAAAAGATCCAGTAGTTGAATAAAAAATGCTATTGTAAGAGGCAGAAGCTTCTTTATTTGGAGAAAATTTTCTCATAATTGATATGTTTCACAGAGAGATAATATGACAAGTAACAGAGAGCAATATTTGAGTTGAAACATCTGTGGGTGAATCTAATTTATTAAACCACCTATAATTTGTTGGCTGTTCTCAAGCACACTAATTGTTTCCTCCATGGAGTACTTTTGATTTATAATGCCTTAGTGCTACTGAAATGAATGTGAATTCTGGAAAGATAGGGGTGAGTCTGGGCAGGTTTATTTTGATAGAACATCACCTCTTTCCCCTTTTTCCAACCATTTTTATAACCCTGTAATAATTGGAAAGATGAGAGAGGAAGGGAGGGAGGGAGGGAGAAAGGGGGTGGGGGAGAGAGAAAGTGAGAGAGAAACCTCAACAAAGCAGGCAATCTATCCCCCCAAGCAGTAGGCAGGACACATCATTAGCCATAAATATTCAGCAAAAGGCCAGAGAGAGAGAGAGAGAGAGAGACAGAGATGGAGATCAATAGCCTCTTGCAAAATAGATAGAAACCATCCCACCAGAGAAATGGGAAGAAGAGGAAACAGAAGAGAGTACAAGAATACTTTCATCTCAGTAAGTAAGCTCAGTTCAAAAAACAGGCACTGCCAACATTTGGTGTTAAAGAAGTGTGATGATGGACCATTTTGACTACCAGATACCCTTACACTAGTTATAATGAAAATTTAGAAAAACTTAACAGCTACCTTTTCACGCTTTTGCCTAGAGTTGATGCTGCAGATAAGTGAAGATCATTTTAGCTCAATTATCTAAAAGGCTCTAATCCCAGGACTTCTTCAGTTCAAAGGAGTTCTGGGTTCCTGGTCAGTGAAAAGAGAGTGAGAACCTCAGGACCTCAGGACCTCATCAGACTTTTTCCTCTCACAGAGGCAGTGGCAGCAGCACACAAGTCACTTCAGAGAAAGCTTTTTTGTTGAAGTCTCACTTGTTGGTCATCTGAGAAAACAACTCATACACCTATTCATCCTGAGTTACTGATGACTGACAATGGTTTATTATGATATCCCTTCAGGCTATTTACATTTGAGCAAGAGAAACTATTGATTCTGAAAGTAGGAATTTTAAGTAGTTTGGAAAGCTCTTGGGGAGATGTGTGAAGACAGGACTCTAGCACTTTACCAATTATATCATATAAACACAGCATGCGTACTCTTACCTCTGACAGTTCTTGGCAGGTTTCAAGGCTGAGGATACTAAGAAGAATAATCGCATGACCAGAAACTTATTTCCAAACACTGCCTAGAAAGAAAGTCTTCATGACCTAGAAAAACCAGGTGAAATCACCTCATCATGGACTAGCTATGACAATTAAGTGTACTTTGTACTGATTTTTCCCCCAAGCTGTTGGTTAAAAAACATATCACTAACAGTTATTCTAATCTGAGAAAAGAAAAAAGAGGAAGAACAAGACCATAGTTAATAAAAACTGAATTCTCTAGAAGTCAGTCCTCAGGCCATCTTCAGGAAATAAAAAATTTTTAGCTATGGCTTCTTTTCAGCCAGAACCACCATCTTCCAGTAATTCACAAAAATGATCAACACAAAGGAAAAGATGAAAGGCATCTGCTATATGTTCTCTAGGCCTTTCAGAAAATGGAATTATTCCTTTGGCCACATTTATGCTAATCTACAAGAAAGGTAATATTGTAGACATCAAGGAAATGGGCTGTGTTCAAAAAGAAATGCCTCACAAATGTTATCGTGGCAAAACTGAAAGAGTCTACAGTGTCATCCAGCATGTAATGGGCATGGTTGTAAACAAATAAAGGGCAAGATTCTTGCCAAGGAATTAATGTACATATTGAGCTTATTAAACACTCTAAGAGCCAAGGTAACTTCCTGAAGCTTGTAAAGAAAAATGATCAAAAAAGAAAGAAGCCAAAGAGAAAGCTACCTGCATTCAACTAAAGCTCCAGCTGGCTCCACCCAGAGAAGCACACTGTGTGAGAACCAGAGGAAAGGAGTCTGAGCTGCCACAACCCATTCCCTGTAAATTCATGGCATGGTAAGTGCAAAAAAAGTGGAAGACCTCTGTACTGATAAAAATGTTTCTCCTAAGAATCTGTACTTGAACAATGATTAAAATAAAATAAAATAAAATAAAATAAAATAAAATAAAATATTAAAAAAGAAAAGAATAAAAATGTTTCTCCTAATTGAGTAGAAGTGTGGCATCTTTTCCACCTAAAAAATATTTGAAGAAAATTTTATGTCCAAAGAAAGGGAGGTTTTATTGATGAAAAAATTTAGTATACAAAAGCACTGAATATATATTTATTAGTCAGGTATAGTAACTGTTGTGAGCAAATAGAGAAGACAACATAGCAAATACAGTAAGAAACTACTCAATACATGGAAACAAACATGAGAAATAGGTATATATGCAACTACAACTTGTGTTTATGTCTGTGTGTGTGTGTTAGTGAGGATAGAATGTGGAGGAAGGGCATAATAAATGATCAAATATTGCGTTAAGGGAGAGACAATAGCAAGCCCTATTTATGTAGAGCAATTGCTTTCACATAAATGTTTTTATTTGATCCTTACAATGACCCTAACAACTTAAGTATAACACTAAAAACTCAAATGCAGCAGATACTCAGAGAGAAGGGAGGTTTCTTAGCAGGTGGATAGTGTGGCTAGTTAAGTGGAAGAATGCGAGAGGAGTCAGGACAAAGTCTTCCCATTTAGCATTACTATTGGCTTAAGCTTAATGTTATTATAACCTCTATTTGTGGGGAAAAAAGAACACATTGCTCAAATCACAATAAGATGTACAAAACATCTTATTTCAATTTAAGGATTCACCACTCCTATGTATGTAGACCAGAATAATTTCACACATGTGTGAAATGACACATAAATGAAGTTATTCATTTTGCATTATTTTTAATGGCAAATGTTTGAAAACAACTAAATTGCCATCAATAGAAGACTGAATAAATAAAAATTCTGATCTAGCCATATAATCAAATACTATGCAGCTGACAAATAAAATAAAGCAGCTGTTTGCTGATATGGAAAGATCTCTCTTAGTTTCCTAGGACTGCTGGGGAAAGTCCCATACCCTATGTGATATAAACGAATAGAAATTTATTGTATCACAGTTCTGGAGATTAGAAGTCAAAAATCAATGTGTTGGCATGGCCATGTTCCCCCTGAAACTTGTGGAGAGAGTCCTTCCTTACCTCTTCCTAGCTGCTGGTGATTTTCTAGCAAGCCTTGGCATTCCTTGGCTAATGACTACATCAGTCCAATATCTGCCTCTGCTATCTGTCATCACATGGAATTCTCATTGTGCGCCTCTGTGTTCTCTTCCTATAAGGACACAAGTCACATTGGATTAAGGGCCCAAATTACTCCAGTATGGCTTCATCTTAACTAATTACATCTACAATGACCTTAATTCTGAACAAGGCCATCTTTTGAGATACTGGGTGTTTGGACTTCAACATATTTTTTTGGTGGAAGGGTGCACAATTCAATCTATAACAATCTCCTAGGTAAATTAGGTGAAAAAAATCAAGGTCCAGTGCAGAATATATAGCATGATATGTTTATGTGAAATAAATATGCACACAGATGCCACATAAATGTTTATTACAGTATTTCAGAAGGATTCATAGATTCATGAAATACTAGCAGCCACAAGCGGGAGAACCTCATAGCTGGTAGAAATAGTATAGAAAAATCATATTTATTAAGTTATTGCTTTTTTGTACTTTTAGAATTCTGTGTTAACTAATTTTTAACTTCCTTTTCACAACTATTCTTTAGTTACCTTGAATCTATTTAACATTTAATTCCCTCAAATTAAATATTAATATTTAATATTAAGGCAAGGTGTTAGGGTGGCCAATGATGTAGGCTGTGAAAGAATTCACAATGAGAGGGAAATACAGAGAGCAAAGGTTTATTCACTTTCCAAGAGAGGAAAGGGGCTAAGTGCAGAGAAATGCACCAGCCCTGAGGGCTTAGGGCTTTGAGCTTTTATTGGATTGTAAAGGGTAAGGGAGTTGCAGTTGGGTGATTAGGGCTGATGCAGAACATGATGTTTCAGTTGGTCTTGCATAAGCTGCAGCCTGTTTCAGTGTTATCTTTGGCTACAGGGTATGGGCCTTGCAGTCTGGCATGTCCTGTTTTGTAAGTTCTAGGAACCTCTTCACTTGCAGGGTGCTTTCAGCAATTTTCTAATCCTGAGGACAGAGGCTCATAAAACAAGAGCCAATCATGCTTTATGGGGTAAAGCTAACTTTGGCAAAGAGGGCCTGAAAAGGGGGCTTTTATCCTTTTAGGATGTATTCAATTTTTTTCTTCTGAGATGCTCTGGCAAGATTAATTCTAGAGCAAAATCACTCAGTTCAAATATTCAGTTTAAATTCACTCAGTTTAAATTCACTCAGTCCAAAATATTAAGTAGAGAAAAGTCAGAAATCAGGATGAAACACTGGGCTCAGAAATTACACAATGAGAATCTGAAGCAAAGCAGATACGTACAGCAGAAAATGAGTTCAGATTCTCCAACAGGATTATTATGGATATGATAGTGAAGTGGAGGTCATGGCCAGGAGTGGCAAACCAAGCTCTATAGTTGTGGCTCAAAATGCAGTATTTCTTAAACCTATGTATTATCTTTTCTGCATTCAGATTCATAGGGCCCTTCCCTGGAGTGTCTGGTTCAGTCATTTTGAGGCTCTGGCCATACTATGTGAATGTTTAATACAAGCAGAAAGTCTGTAAAACATTAAAGATCAGAGAGAATGAAGAGAACCTTTACTGACTACCTTTGGTGTTATCTCTTTCTCTTCCTGATCTGGTTAAAATTAAGCTCGGTTATAACCCATAAATAAGACATTCAGTTCAGGACTGCTTGGATGGTCTGTTGGGTGCACACCATCCCTCTGCTATCCCTTATTCATTTCTGCTTTTCCAGTAACTCCAATATAAAAATTTTTCTGACACAGCTTTTATTTCATCCTGAATCATTTAGATTCTGGGGAAGACAGTTGGCCTAATATTCCAGAAAGTTCCAAGACATAGTAATCCTGAGAGATCAAAATCTAAAATGGAATTGGTAATGGGAGAAATAAAACTACTTCTAAGATAAAACCAGGTGCAGAATTAGGATATATACTGTTGATTAGAATGTTCCAAATTGTATTTTGATGCATTTTGCTTTGTAACAAATGAGTAGTATGCTGTGTAAACAGGATTGGTATTAAAATAAATTTGAGAAATATTAGGCCCTGGCTGGCGTAGCTCAGTGGATTGAGTGCGGGCTGGGAACCAAAGTGTCCCAGGTTTGATTCCCAGCCAGGGTACATGCCTGGGTTGCAGGCCATAACCCCCAGCAACCACACATTGATGTTTCTCTCTCTCTCTCTCTATCTCCCTCCCTTCCCTCTCTAAAAATAAATAAATAAAATCTTTTAAAAAATTATAAAAAAAGAAATATTAGTAGTTATTCCCTTCTTAAATATTCACAATGCATATTATCATAGTAAGGCTCTAAGAAGTTTTTGATTTAAATAAACTTATTTAACTTTGTTGCACTCAGAGTTTCTAAGATATACTTAACTATAGATCAATTCCTTAGATTTTACTTATTAAAGTATTTTTTGTAAATTTAAGATTCCAAGGAGCAGAACTTGGGAAATAGTACTTAAAATATTTTTTAAAAATAAAACCAAAGTATTTTTTAAAAATAACATAGCTGCTACATCTTTTTTTATCCAATCCTCTATCGAAGGACACTTTAGTTGTTTCCATGTCTTGGCCACTGTGAAGGATGCTGTAATAAAGTAGGGGTTCATATATCTTTGTGAATAAATATTTTCAAATTTTGTGGGTAGATACCCAGAAGAGGGGTTGCTGGGTCATATGATAACTTTATTCTCAATTTTTTTAGGAATCACCATACTGTTTTCCATAGTGGCTGTACCAGTTTACATTCCCACCAGTAGTGAGTGAGAGTTCCTTTACCTCCACGACTTCCCCAACACTTGTTATTACTTGTTTTGTTGATAATAGCCATTCTAACTAGTGTGAGGTAGTATCTCATTATAGTTTTTTTATTGTTGTTAATTTACAGTTGTTCCAATTCCACCCCCCACTTTGTTCTCCTCCACCTCACCTGCCCTCCACTCCCACAGTCACTCCCTACCCTATTGTCCATGTCTATGGGTCCTTTATACATGTTCCTTGACTAGGCCCTTCTCCTTCTTTCCCCATTATCCCCTTCCCTCATCCCTTCTGGTCCCAGTCACTTTGTTACTTATTTCCATGTCTCTGGTTCTATTTTGTTTACTTGTTTGTTTTGTTCATTAGGTTCTACTTGTAGGTGAAGTTATATGGTATTTGTCTTTTGCTGCCTGGTTTATTTCACTTAGCATGATACTCTCTCATTCCATCCATGCTATCACGAAGGGTAGGAGTTCCTTCTTTCTTTCTGCTGTCTACTATTCCATTGTGTAAATGTACCACAGTTTTTTGATCCATTCATTTACTGATGGGCACTTAGGCTGTTTCCAGCACTTGACTATTGTAAGTAACACTGCTGTAAACACTGCCATGCATAGGTTCTTTTGAATTGGTGTTTCAGAATTCCTAGCATATAACCCCAGCAGTAGGATCACTGGATCAAAAGGCAGTTCTATCTTTAGTTTTTTGAGGAAATTCCTTACTGTTTTCCATAGTGGCTATGCCAGTCTGCATTCTCACCAACTATACATGTCCTAGAGGAAGACATAGGCAGAAAAATTTCAGATATCCCACACAGCAATATTTTCACCAATATATATCCTAAGACAAAGGATATAAAGGAAAGATTAAAGAAATGGGACTACATCAAATTAAAAAGCTTCTGCACAGCTAAAGAAAACATTAACAAAATGAGAAAGGGAACCAATCGTATGGGAAAACATATTTGCCAATGATACAAGTGACACACTTGTGACACAAGTGACACAATGATACAAATGAAACACTTGCCTTGGACAAGTGTTTGATCTCTAAAATATAAAAAGTACTTATATGACTCAACACAAGGAAGACAAACAATGCAATTAAAAAATGGGCAAAGGACCTGAGCAGACACTTCTCCAAGGAGGACATACAGAAGGCTCAGCGACATATGAAAGGGTGCTCAGTATCACTAGCCATCAGAGAGATGCAAATTAAAATCACAGTGAGATACCATTCACACAAGTTAGAATGGCCACCACAAACAAATCAACAAGCAACAAGTGCTGGAGAAGTTGTGGATAAAAGGGAATCCCAGTGCACTGTTGGTGGGAATGCAGACTGGTGCAGCCACTGTGGAAAACAGTATGCCTCAGCAATTTTGAGAAAGAAGAACAAAGTAGGAGGGATCACAATACCTGACATCAAACTATTACAAGGCCGCTGTAATCAAAACAGTCTGGTACTAGCGTAAGAACAAACACATAAATCAATGGGACAAAATAGAGGCCCGAAAATAAACCCACGTCTCTATGGTCAATTAATATTTGGCAAAGGGGCAGGAGCATAAAATGGAGTAAAAATAGCTTCTTCAATAAATGATGTTGGAAGATCTGGACAGGCACATGCAAAAAAATGATACTAGACCACCAACTCATACCATACGCCAAAATAAACTCAAGATGGATAAAAGACTTAAATGTCAGTCTCATTGTAGTTTTGATTTGCATTTGCCTACTAGCTAGTTAAGTTTGAGCATTTTTTCATGTATCTGTTGGCCATTGTGTATCTTCTTGGAAGAAGTGCCTGTTCAGGTCCTCTGCCCATTTTTTAATTGGACTGTTCATTGGTTTGGTGTTGAGTTGTATGAATTCTTTATATATTTTGGATATTAACCCTTTGTTGGAGCTGTTGTATGCAAATATCTTCTCTCAGTTACTTGACTTTTTGTTTTTTGGGTGGTTTCTTTTGCTGTGCAGAAGCTTTTTAGTTTGATATAGTCCCATTCATTTATTTTTCCCTTTACTTCCCTTGCCTTTAGGGTTAAATTCATAAAGTCTTCTCTAAGGCCAAGTTGTGATACATATATACAATGTAATGCTACTCAGCCGTAAGAAAAGATGAACTACTGCCATTTGTCATGACATGGATGGACATTGAGAGTATCATGCTAAGTAAGATAAATTAGACAGAAAAAGTGAAGACTACAGTATTTCACTCATGTGTGATATATAACTGAAAGCAACAAATGAATAAATAAAAAAAACAAATAAAAACTCATAGACACAGACAACAGTATGGTTACCAGAAGGAAGAGGAATGGGGTAGTAAAAGGTAAACGGTGTCAAATATATGGTGATGGAAGATAATCTGACTTTGGGTGGTAAGGACACAGTGCAATATACAGATCATGTACACTTGCAACCTATATGATCTTATTAACCAGTGCCACCCCAATATCTTTAATACTTTTGGAAAATAGTAACAGGGATATTTTTATAAACTTCTTTATTAACATGCCTCATTTTATAATTTTATAAAATTAAAATTTTAAAATTTTATAAATTTTAAATTATATTTTATAAATTTATAAATTAAAAATTATAGACATTTTCTGATATATTTCACCTTCACAGAATATTCCTACTTGATTTAATATGGGAGAACACCAGCTTTTTGTATCAAATTATTGGCTGAAAAAAACAGACTATGGGAACACTGAAGTATTTATTCTTCAAAAAGTGTTTAGTTTTATAAGGAGTTCTTTTGAATGACAATAAAACAGCAGAGTTAATGGGAAACATAAAACTATCTAAGGATTCCCTGTGTCACTAACCCCAGAAATGATCTCTGTTTTGACTTTTACCAATCAAACCAGTGAAAAATGGAATGTTTTCATTTACATTTCCCTAATTATTAAGGAGACTTATCACCCTTTCAGTATTTATTGGTCATAAGATTTTTTTTTTCTGGGACTTGATTTTGCCCCTCCTTCTGTTAGTTGCCTTTTTCTCATTGGTTTATGTTAACTCTTTAAATATTATGACCACATATTCTTCTGTTACAGGTGTGGCAAATATTTTCTCCTGGTCTTGGCTTGTGGTTTAGCTTTGTTTGTGATGTCTTTCATTAATTACATGTTTTGAGTCTTTATTTTGTTTTTGTTGGTCCAATCGGTCAATCATTTCCTTGATGGTTTTTGGATTTTGTGTCTTGCTTAATAAACTCTTCATGACCCCTCGCAAAGAAAACAACAACAACAAAAAAACTAAGGATAGAATGAGGCTTCTAATTACATATGGCAAATTCAGCCTGGTTGTTTATTTTTATAATTTCCTAAAATCTTACATAAAAGGCTGCAGAGTAATAAAAAAGGAACAAAACCACTATGACAAAGAGAACTGAGTGTGCTATAACAGCAGCTAATTGATATGCAGAGGACTTTAGAAAATATAAAGTAAATGAATGAGTGGTAAAAGAAGCTTAGCGAGAAAGCTGAAACCTAACTGGCTGCAGTGAGAGATGCCCCAACAAGAAATGCACCAGGTGAACTGTAAATGCTACAAAAGTGCAGGATCTGAAGATGCCGGTTATCTCTTAGGAACCAGGGTATGGGATGGGGCTAAAAAGAAGAGAATTAATTGAAAAACTATAGGCAGCAGTTAGACCTCCGCAGGGCCCCATTCAGCCAGTGAAGTCAGGCACACCCCTCCAGCACCTGGTAGAAGGTATATAGGATGGAGGGCCAGGTTCACCATGAAGCTCATGAAGCCTAGGCCATAGGCTCCCCATCTGCACATGTCCCTTCCAAGGACCTGTATTTAATTTTGCTTCATAATTTTATTTATTTGTCCCAAAGAGGGCCCCTCAAATTGTATCAGCTATAGGCCCTACCCTAGACAGGGTAGAGAGGTTGGCTCAGGAGACACCATATTAAAAAAGGGGGGACTATGCAGGAGGGTACATGAAAAATGCCTGCCACAGCTCAGTTCTCCAAACACTGGTGGCCAGGCCAGACAAGAGACAGAAATAACTGACCATCTCTAAATCAAAGATCTACAGAAACTAACATTTACAGGGGCCTGTCACTGTTGGGCATTCCTACCCTAGTGCAGTCTCCCCACAGCAGAGCTGACCAGTTTTCAGGTCCTGGAGCTTAAAAGCTTCACTTTGAGGTATGAGTACACAACAAAGAATCACCAGAGACAAACCTCTACTATAATGGGGGGAAAAAAAACACAGGAAAACTTTGTAATAAAAACAAACCTGGTAACAAATATTTTCAAAAAGGAGAAAATATTGCATCTATTAAAAAAGTTTATGTGTGTATGTATTTGTGTATGTATATGTATACACATGTATATGCATGCATATGTGTATATATACACACATATATACACCTTAAAAAATAAGACAAAAATATTGGATATTTAAAATATGATAGCAGTTGGATTAAAATATACCAGTGAGGAAATTTTATTCATAACAAAGATTCCAGAAATAAAGTATGGAAAAATGAAGAAGAGAAAAATAACAAAGAAATAACACAAGCAGATGTTGCAGCTCTGAAAACCTAAGTTTGCAAATTGAGTCTACTAAGTGTCCAGAACAATAAATAAGTAATAATAAGAGTCAGTGTTTACAGTTATGTTCTAAACATTTTAAGTACTACTGCTATCCTCCCAAGGCCCCCTGATGTGGGCATTACCCTAGTGCTACGCTATCCTCTTTTTACAGGCACCAGAGTTGCAGAGAATTGAGGAAATACTAGTTAAATAGAAGATCCAGCAGCCTGATTCTAGAATCCATGTTCCTAATCACCACACATCCCTGCCTCTCCAGAAATAAAAGATCCTGTGAAGGCTGAATTATTTTGAAATTTTAGAACCCTAAGTCTTCCAAGGGGAAAAATTAGGTCACATATCAAGTACTGAGAACAAGAATGGCATGAGAATTCTCAATAGCACTACTGAAAACCAGAAGGCAATGGAGCAATGCCTTCAAATTTCTGAGGGAAAATAATTTTCAACCTAGAATCCTATAGGCAGGCTCTCCATCAAGGGTAAGAGTAGAATTACATCATTTTTAATCATACATGCAAGGTTGCAAAACTTTACTCCGTATACATGCTTTCTCAAGAAGCTACTGGAGGACTAAAGAAAGAGGAAGAAGTAGTTCACCAAAGAAAGACATCCCCCAAGTAGAGTCACTGGGAAAGCCTGGGAGTCTGGGGAAGGGAGGCCCCAGGTAACAGCTGTGCTGCAGACCTGGAAAGCCATCAGACCAGACTGGAGCAAGAAGCAGAGGTCTCAAAGGGATGACAAGAGAGGAAGAACAGGAGGAGGAGGAAGAAAACCTGAGAGATTAGGTGTAGTATTTGACTAGATTAAGAGAAGTTTTGTAGTTCTGGTAGCATGTTTAGGAATGAATTAGTTCTCAGTTCATGAAAACTAAACCAATGCAAAAATGAGGCAATTTCAGAATCAGAGGAAGTAAAGTACAATAAATGAAAGATATTACCATACAAGTTATACATCAGTGTCAAGTAATAATTATCCAGTTACATCAATGAAATCATCAAAAATGTTTTAAAAATTGAGTGAATGGAGAAGGACATGTATTCTTTTCTCTCGTTCTTCTTTCTTTCTTTATTTTTTGCTACCATGGTCACTTTCTAAAATGATTTAAGTTAGTTACTTGTCTATTTGCCACCTTTTCACATCGGAATGTAAATTTTCAAGTATGGGGACTTTGTCTTACCTACTGGTACATCCCCAGTTGTTTGCAGCAAGGAAGGGGGTAGACGGTGAGTAACTGGACAAAATTTCTGCCCTTTACAGTAGATAATCAACAGGCAATGTCCAATAGTGAAAAATCTAGAAATAACAATACAAGCACATCATTTCAAATTATGTCTGTAGAAAACACTAAAGTAGTTGAAAGTGATTTCCTCTGGGAGCAGATACTGGGAATGTGAAGGGATAAAGCAGGAGAGAGCTTTGTTCCATTATAAGCCTTATAATTATTGACTTTTAAATTATTTGCATATATTACTTTGACAAATAAATAACAATTTGAGAGGAGGAAAATATAAGTGGGTACTATTAAATTCTGTATAGCAAAATGAAGCTTCATTTTGCATTTAGAACATTTTCCAGTAGTGTTTTAGAATTACTAACTTCACAAATACATGTAGAAAGAATTGAAAGGGATAAGAAATTAGAGGAAAGAAAATCAAAAAGATTTTGGGAGAATGAGTTGATAGGTGATGAGACCCTAAACTAAGTTTATATTCCTGAAACCAGAGTAGTTAAAATATGTTTTGATAGTTAACAAAAATTTAAAAAGATACCCAGGAACAACCACAAATCCCACAGACATCATTTGTAGTCATTCTTAACTAATTTTTCAGGATGTTAGCATAGTCAGTGCAATTCATAACTTAAAATAAACACTTAAAAGAAATGAAAGGTTACCTTTATTTATAGCAATATTCCTTGCAAGACATTTTTGTAGTTCTAGTGTCCATGATGAGCCAGGTGACTTTCAAAGCATAAGGTGGAATTGCAGTATTCCTATCATATTATTATCTACAGTTCCACAGGTTCAGAACTCACTAGCTTTCAGAAGTCCACATTCTCTGATTTTAAGAAATCACCTGCCGTGTTGTTGATAAAGACCTCAAGTTATTTTTCAGCTATTTGAATTAGCAAAACACCTCGTTTTTTTCCTGCCCAGTAGCCTTTACCTTATTTTTCTTGTGTGATTTTGAATTGTTTTCATCCTGTTATGAGTTGATAGGGCTATTTGCATCAGGATTTATGCCAGATACATGGAAGTACTCAATAAAGTCATTGAGTTAAATTGAGCATTCACACTTTCACGTGCTTTTGGAAACTTGATTATTTACTCTCTTCCGAGGTGAGAGGAAGTCAGTTTGTTCTCTGAATAAGAAATTAAAACTAGATCAATTGTTCTTAACCCCAGTTGCACATTAGAAATATCTAGGGGAGGTTACAAAAATTCTGATGGCCAAGTCAATACCATATTTAGATAATTATTTCTTAAATCTTTTGTTGATTGTAACAGAGATTGAAAACTGCTGAATTACATGATCTTTATCTTTGATTCTCAAACTTGGGTAGATATCAGAATCACCTAAGAAGCTTCTTAAAAATGTATCCCTTCCAGCTTCCAATTCTGCGATTACAGCTAAGTGGCACTCGGACCACCGCCATTGCTTTTGCGCATTCAGTGATTCCGATTTGACAAGTTACAGAAGCAAGCAAGTGGTCTTACTTATGGACAGTCTTAAGTTTGGACCTGGGTACAAAGAATTGATGAACTAGCAGGAAGAGTGTAACTGTCATTTTTCTCGACTCATGTTCCCATTCTCTGCACCTTCTCTTTCTCCTCCTCCTACTTGGCTCAATTCCTGCCTGAAATGGAGATTTGAGGTTTGAAGCCAATCAGCACCTACAAGCTGGTTCGAAGATCCTGGGGAAGCAAATTGAAAAACATTGCTAAAATTGTTTATGTAATACTACTGCGAAAGAGTACTGCTCTTTCACCAGAAATAGGTATTATTTAATGGTAAATATTCTCACCATTTCCTTCTTTTTTTAAATAAAGACTAGCGTTTTATTTATTTTAAAGATTTTATTTATTTATTTATTTATTTATTTATTTATTTATATTTATTTCTTAGAGAGGGAAGGGAGGGAGAAAGAGAGAGAGAGAGAGAAACATCAATGTGCCGTTGCTGGGGGTTATGGCCTGCAACCCAGGAATGTACCCTGGCTGGGAATCGAACCTGGGACACTTTGGTTCGCAGCCTGCACTCATTCCACTGAACTACACCAGCCAGGGCTTACCATTTCCTTCTTAAACCATATGCTAAAACACTCTTAATACTACCGGACTTGGCACAAAAAATACCCCCTTTTTATTATAAAATCTTTTATTACAAAATCATAAGCATGTAATTCTGTAACATAGCAATATCACACTCAAGCATACGATATGACATTTTAGGTGAAATGTCATATTTAGTTCAAATTAAAACTATAAATTATTACACCCATGTTATTACCCTACCAACCACACTCAAGCAGGTGTTACTTCTGCTGGACTCTGTATTTTCACTACAAATAAACTTATCGGTCACTAAATAGTAGTATTTATTTAATCATTTCACAATTATAAGCTCATAGAAGCCTCATGACAATTGTCAGGTTGAGGTATACTCATTTTGCACATGAGTCAACTGAACTTAAAATTTGTCATAGCAGCCAAAATACGTCTTCTGTCACTTGGTTCCAACACCAATGCTCTTTCTACTATCTCTTTTGTGGCAAAAAGTGGAAACTTTTTTTTTAATAATGTCAGATTTTAAGTTCTGAATGCGCAACATACTTTCTAATTCTCTTTGAAGAAGAAAATGTCTGGGGTGTGGATATTCCATTCCATCAGTCCAATACAATTTGTATATTAACTTTAGGTTATTTATATTTATCTTTTTTGACATGAAAATCACTGGCCATGTTTAAAAGCTATACATTTCCTATAAAACTGCTAGCAGCACAACTTTGAAATTGAATTTTATCCTATAAAAATGGGGAACAGTTTGTTATGTGAAGGTTGTATTTTACTATATGGGCCTAGTAAGTACTTGATACCTGGTACTTGAACATAATAACCACCACTTGTGCTAACATTCATCTTGCTCATCATTGCATCAACAACACCCGATTTGACCTTTCTGTGCAGCAAAAAAGAAAGATTTTATGTGAAAAAGCCAAAAGGAGACTGGAGTGCGTATATACTGGGGTCTAATTACAGGTATTTAAAACATAAACTCATTGTTTAGAATCTCTTCACGGAGAAAAGCTTGTCCTCTACCAGCTGCATTTTTCTGTGCTCTTTTCTGCTTTTATGGAAATGAACTCCTTTGTTACCCTTCCAAAATGTTTAAATAGACCAGAGCTATATTTTGAGAGACAATTAGAAACTCTAGAGCCTTGCTAAAGGTTAAAAAAATTTTTAAAAAGAACTTTGGTAATTAATCCTCTTAATTTTACTTCATTTTAGAATGTAAAGTGGGGGAAAGAAAACCTGAACAGGGCATTGAGACCTTATTTTGAACTCTAATTCTGCCACAAACTTGCTATAAACCCTTGGACATGTTACCCCACATTGCAGAGCCTGTATTTCCTCATCTGTGAAATGAAGGATTAGACCAGAATGTTCTTCTGTCCTACTCTGAACATTCAATAATACTATGTTTCTATAATTCTTAAGTTTAATCTTTAGTCAACACTGAACATATCTACAATCTAAACTTTTATATAGATAGTCTCTTGAGAAATTATTTTGCTGCCACTAATACCATTTTTCAAACTGTGGTCCTTAAACTTCCTTATAACAATCATTTGGAATATTTATTTAAAATGCAGATTCTTGGGCTCTGACCTAAGCCTACTGAATTGAAATCTTTAGGACGGAATCTAATGAACAGCAGGATGACTACAGCAAACAATACTGTATAGCATACTTGAAAGTTGCTATGAGAGTAGATCTTATAAGTTCTCATCACACACACAATTATAATTCTGTGAGGTGATGGATATGTTAACTACCTCATTGCAATAATCAGTTCACAATATGCACATATATCAAATCATCACATTGTATAACTTAGTCTTTTTTCTTTTTAAAAAATTTTATTTAAATTGTTGTTGCAGTACAATTTTCTATCTTTTACTCCCATCCCAACCTGTATAACTTAATCTTTTACAATGTTACATGTAAATTATCTCAATAAAATTAGGGAAAAAGAATAAAAATATTCCTAAAAAATAAACAACTATGGGACAGTTACACATTGGAATTCTACTTGACTGTAAAAAAGAAGGAAATTTTACCCTTTGCAACAGTATGGATGGGCCCGGAGAACACTATGCTAAGTGAAATAAGCCAGTCAGAGCAAGACAAATACCATATATTTCACTTGTACATGAAATGTAATGAACAAACTGAACAAACAAGCAAAACAGAGACAGGCTCACAGAGGGAGAGCAGATGACAGCTAGTGGAGGGTGCAGTTATGGAGTAGAAGGATTGAGCAAGAAGGAAAAAGGACTCATGGACAAGGACAACAGTGTGGTGATTGTTGGGTGGGGAGGGAGTATAAGGGAACTAAATGGTAATGGAGAAAATACAATAAAGATTAAATTAAAAATAAATGAAAATCTTTAGAATGGGATGAGAGATTCAAAAATATTCATTTCTCATCATAATTAAAATACCAAAGGTTAAAGATAAGGAGAGAATCTTAAAAGCAGCAAGATAAAAGGAAAATGTTACCTGCAAAGCAGTTCCCATAAGACTATCAGCTGATTTCTCAAAAGAAACCTTGCAGGCAAGAAAGGGTTGGCAAGAGTTGTTCAAGGTCATAAAAAGCAAGGACCTACATTCAAGTTTATTCTATCCCACAAAGCTATCATTTAGAATGGAAGGGCAGACAAGGTCAAGTTAAAGGAGTTCATCATCACCAAGCTCTTATATGAAGTGTTAAAAGGGAGTTATCTAAGAAAAAGAAGACCAAAAACATGAACAGTAAAATGACAACAAACTCACGACTATCAACACCTGAACCTAAAAAAAAAAATCCCCAAAAACTAAGCAACAACTAGAATGGGAACAGAATCACAAAAATGGAGATCACGTGGAGGGTTATCAGCAGGGAGGGGGAAGAGGGAGAATGGGGGAAAAGGTACAGGGAATAAGAAGCATAATTGGTAGGCACAAAATAGACAGGGGGAGGTTAAAAATAGTATAGGAAGTGGAGAAGCCAAAGAACTTATATGTATGACCCATGGACATAAACTAAGAGGGGGATTGCTGGAGGGAATGGAGGTACCAGGAGTAGGGGGACAAAGGACAGAAAAAATGGGACAACTGTAATAGCATAATCAATAAAATATACTAAAAAATTTTTGTATCTAATAAGCTCTGTGGTGATCTCTATTTCCTCTAAAATTTGAGAACATCAGAGAATCTAGAAATAAGCCATAGAAGAGAAGAGGAAAATTTGACAGTGGGATAGGGATAATTGCTACCTCACTTTGATGAGGAAGAAACAGGTGCAGAGGAAAGAAGGAGCAGTCTGGATGGAGAGGGCACTCCTGGAGAATGCATTTCTTTGCTAATATTGCTCACGTTGGTTTTGTGTTTGGATGGACTGAAACCAGACATTGACTTTGAGAACTGGTTGTGTAAAACTGCCCCACAGTCATAGCATCAACAATACATTGGGTCTCTAGCTTAGGTTTCCTGTGGTATTCAAAACTAGATAAGTAGGTCATGGTTATGTTTTATGGGTGAGGAAATGCTCTGCCTCAAGAAGCAAGGAGAAAACTGAGTTAGGTTATGATCACTTAGGATTTCTGAAGTTTTTTTAATGAATGGAAATAAAGTCTTTGGTGAATTAAAATATACTGGTATTCTCTACATGTTGGGGATTTTGCTTAACTTTTATTTATCCTGTTTTGGATACTGTCTGTTATTCTAATTTTGCTAAATCATTTATGAGAATCCATATAAAAACATGGTTTCATGCTATGATTTTATTCCTCTATAACTGTCTCTGTAGGTTCTACAACAATGTTGCCTTTTTAGCACAAACACACATATATACAAAATAGAAAGAGAAGGGGAAAAATCTCACTATTCAGTGGCTTAACTTCAGACAGTTTTGTGATCAAACCTCAAGAAACCCACCTCATCTCTTGAAAAGTCAACTATACTATGTGCAAGGATACCAAAGGGCCCAAAACATTTAGTGATGTTCACATCTTCATTGTATTAACGGAAAGCTTATCAGGTGCAGGAGCTGCTCTGGCCTAGAAGAATCTTTCAGGAGCTACAGACATATGAGTGCACCCCAGCACAGGGTAGCAATGAATAGGAGGGCCTTGCAACCTAAAATGGATTTTGATGAGAAGCAGCAACAACATAATAGCAACAATTTTGGCTATGCATTAGTTGAAGAATGAATTTCTTTTTTTTCTTATAGTTGTTTTAAAGATTTTATTTATTTGTTTTTAGAGAAAGGGGAAGGGTGGGAGAAAGAAAAGGAGAGAAACACCCATGTGAGAGAGCAACATCAGTCAGCTGCCTCTTGTACACATCCTGACTGAGGACCAGCTAGGCATGTGCCCTGACCAGAAGGAACCAGCGACCTTTTGCTTTGTGGAACCATGCTCAGCCAACTGAGCTACACCCGTCAGAGTAAAGAGGAATTTCTAAAATTATGGTAAGGAGATTCTTGTGGTGATCTAGCTCCCACTCAAACATAGTCTTAGTAGAGAAGAGAATAGAAGTAAAGAGGGAAAGGTGAACACAAGATTTCATTTTCTGTCTTCATGGATTTCTAAACAAATGAGTAATTTCTTGTTGAAGACTTGCCTGTCTATTCATCCTTCTTTTCCACTTTATTTTGTATAATAGTTATAGTTACTTTGTTTATTGTTTATATTCATTTTATCAGAATCTATGCTCCCTGAAGGCATAAATTTCACCCACATTGTTCATAGCTATTGCCCCAGTGCCTAGAAGAGTTTCTGGCATTTAGCAGGTACTCACTAAATACTTATTGAAAGAATGAATAAATCCCTTTTAGATTGTTGCCTTTCCACATTCATTGATAAATAAAGAATTATGTAATTTTAGAATTGTGTCCCCAAATGTGACAACAAAATATTTAGGGAGATGGACCAAGATTGAATATCTACCGGCTAGTTATTTCTGGCTTTGAGATTAGGCAACTTAGTTACTGAGAGCTTCTGCAGTCATCGAGAGCTTCTGCTCTGGAATTGAACTATCTTGGTTTGAATTCTGTTCCTGCTACTTACTAACTGCGAAAACTTCAGCAAGTTAATTAATTTCTCTGTGCCTCAATTTTCTCCTCTGTGAAATGGGATAGTAGTAGGAAGGTAGCTCTGAATATGAAATACATCTGAAGTATTTGAAATGCAGTCTTGCATATAATATATAGAAACAACACTTATTATAGTGGCTTTCCAGTGAATATCATGAGTTATTTCTCTTTTTTAAAGATTTTATTTATTTATTTCTTAGAGAGGGAAGGGAGGGAGAAAGAGAGAGAGAGAGAGAGAAACATCAATGCGCCGTTGCTGGGGGTCATGGCCTGCAACCCAGGCATGTATCCTGACTGGGAATCGAACCTGCGACACTTTGGTTCGCAGCCTGTGCTCAATCCAC
This sequence comes from Phyllostomus discolor, assembly GCF_004126475.2. Taxonomy (NCBI): domain Eukaryota; kingdom Metazoa; phylum Chordata; class Mammalia; order Chiroptera; family Phyllostomidae; genus Phyllostomus; species Phyllostomus discolor. Next base: position 145,646,932 of record NC_040906.2, on the reverse strand, counting down.
TGAGCTACGCCAGCCAGGATGAGTTATTTCTTCCATCAATGGTGCTTTCAGTAGATCATAAACACACAGTTACACTTGTTTTCTTGACCTAAATTGGCATTTCTTGGATTACGCAGCTACATGAGCTTTTTGAGAATCAGGATGTACAATTTGAGTACAGGAAAACAAAGGAGAGCCACTTCTGGACAATGATGCCCAGTCACAACAACAACAACAACAATGATGAAATTATAACTATGATTTGTTTAATATTTTATTCAAAACTATCTATCCACCCTTCTAACTACCCATCCATCTACCTACCAGTCTGCCTATTGATTGATCTATCTACCCATCTATCCACCCTACTGTAATTTTATGGTATTATCTATTAAGAAATTATTTATTTATGGATGTTTTCAATTTGAAACACATAGAACAATAATGTGATGTCAGGTACCATTCTAAGCATTAGAGAAAATTTGCTATTTGTCAGTGTAAACACTCATATGTTCGCTTACTACTTTAGAAATTCTTTTTTAAAATTTCAAACTCAGAAACACACTTTTGTGGAGAGTTAATCTTAATGTTTTTGTTCTTGGTTTTTCTGATTCATATAAGTTTCACATAATCCTATTCCTGCCTTCTAGAGTTAACAGTGAAAGATCATCAGAATGGGTTTCAGTATTAATTAAATAATAGTATTCAAATGCAACCCAACTGCTCCAGCCGATATCCTTAAGCTCTCCAAACTTCTGGGGATATGCCATTTTATATCCCTCAAAATGAAAAAGTCTCATCTTTGCTCCAAACACCTTTGAGGATTTTTCAATGACTCTCAGTTCTCAGAGTTCTAGCTGGTTGCTTCTTTCACTTCTGCCTAACATTCCTCTTAGGGTGAGCAGGGCTTGCCATTCTCTTTCAAGGGCTTTGCCTGGGACCTCTAACTCTCTTCTTTCATGCCCCCTAGAGCACTGTTTCCACAAAGCTGTTACTTGTAGCTCATTTTAATGTTTTTCTGGGTGGGATAGTATGGTGAGAAAAGATGTGATGAAAGGAACACAATAACAGTAATTTCAACAGAAAACACAAAATACCCTGAAATATTTTCAGACATCACTGTCCTGGGTATTTATGGCAATTTCCCACTACTGAGAATTTCTCACTGTTTGTCTTCTGCCTTATTTTAAGGTTCCTCTCTTCCATGATCCTCCATGATTTCCTTCCTCCCTGTTTCTCAGTCCCTTCACTCAGTTACTCCTCTCTTTAAAGTTTCTCTCAGAAACACAAACAGGAGGTTTGTTCAGAAAAAGTGCAGCCATGATTAATATAATGAGAACAGTTTGTGTGACATCGATATAACCTGGCAGCCAAGGAGAGTGGACTGGAATGTACATGTGTGAACAATGACAACTTCACTGCACTAGTCAGTGGGGTCAGTAGACATCATTGAGTGAGCATGTTTACTGTGTGGCTGTCACATTCAAAATGACTGAATGAGTGGACCAAAAAATCTGCATCAAATTTTGCTTTAAGTTTGAACATTCCTCCACAGAAGCTATTCAGATGATTCAGAAGGCTCTGTCTAGGGCCAACTGGTGACTGGCAACTTCATTAAAAAAAAAACAAAAACGTGCCTGCTCATGCTTCACATCTCCTGCAGAGTTATTTGGCGAAACATCAAATCACCCAGATAATTCAGTCTCCCTCAGTCCAGATTTGGCACCCTGTGACTTCTGACATTACCCAAAACTAAAATCACCTTTGTAAGGGAAGAGATTTCAGACCATTGATGAGATCCAGGAAAATATGACGGGGCAACTGATGGCAACCAGGAGAATTGTGTAAGGTTCCTAGGCACCTACTTCGAAGGGGACTGAATCGTAATTGTCCTATGTACAATGTTTCTTGTATGTTGTTTTTTAAAAAATATATTTTATCAATTATGCTGTTATAGTTGTCCCAATTTTTCCCCTCTTGCCCCCTCCACCCAGTAACCCCCATTCCCTCTGGCAGTTTCACCACCCCCTTAGTTCATGTCCATGGGTCATGCATATAAGTTTTTTAGCAACTCCATTCCCTATACTGTGCTTAACATCCCCATGACTATTCTGTACCTACCAATTTGTACTGCTTAATCCCTGCACCATTTCTTCCATTATCCCCCTTCCCCCTCCCAACTGGTAACCATCCAAATGTGCTTCATGTCTATGATTCTGTTTCTGTTCTGCTGGTTTGCTTAGTTTGTTTTTTAGATTTAATTGTTGATAGTCGTAAATTTATTGGAATTTTAATGTTTATGGTTTTGATCTTCTTTTTCTTAAATAAGTCCCTTTAACATTTCACACAATAATGGTTTGGTGATGATGAACTCCTTTAGCCTTATCTTGCCTGGAAGCACTTTATCTACTGTTCCATTTCTAAATGATACCTTTGCAAAATAAAGTAATCTGGTTGTAGGTTCTTGCTTTTCATTACTTTGAATACTTCCTGCCAGTCCCTTCTTGCCTGCAAAGTTTCTTTTGAGAAATCAACTGACAGTCTTATAGGAACTCCATCATAGGTAACTCTCTGCTTTTCTCTTGCTTCTTTTAAGATTCGTTATCTTTAACCTTTGACATTTTAATTATGATGTGTCTTAATGTGGCCCTCTTTGCATCCATCCTGTTTGGAACTTTCTGTGCTTCCTGGACTTGCATGTCTATTTCCTTCACCAAGTTAGAGAAGTTTTCTTTCGTTATTTTTTCAAATAAGTTTTCAATTTCTTGCTGTTTCTCTTCTGCTTCTGGCACCCCTATGATTTGGATGTTGGTCCATTTAAAGTTGTCCAAAAGGCTCCTTACTCTATCCTTGTTTTATTTTAATTTTTTTCACATTTTTAATTGTTGTTCAAGTACAGTTATCTCCATTTTCCCTCCACCACTTCCCCCCACCCCAGCCATCCCCACTTCCCACCCTTGATCCTACCCCTCTTTGGCTTTGTCCATGTGTCCTTTATTCATGTTCCTGACACTTGCTGTTCTGATTGAATTTTTTCTTCCTTGTGTTCCAAATCTTTGATTTGAGTCTCAGCTTCATCCACTCCACTGTTGATTCCCTGTAAATTTTTCTGTATCTCACATAGTGTAAGCTTTATTTCTGCCTGTGTGTTTTTATGCTGTTGAAGTACCAAATGAGTCCCTTAAGCATCCTAATAACCAGTGTTTTGAACTCTACATATGATAGATTGCTTATACATTTTGTTTAGGTGTTTTTCTTGACTTTTGTTCTGTTCTTTCATTTGGGCCATGTTTCTTTGTCTCCTCATTTTGTCAGCCTCCCTGTGTTTGTTTCTATGTATTAGGTAGAGCTGCTATGATTCCTTGTCTTACTAGCATGACCTAATGTAGAAAAGCACACCTGTAAGTTGAATGGGGGGGAGCCTTAGGTAATTGCAAGGGTGGGGCAACCCTTGTGAACTAGGTTGATGGAGTCTCAAATATGGTGCATCCACTCTGTGGCTCTGTGTGGGGACGGCTCATAAAATAGACAATGGCCACTGCCTGGTATCTTTAGTTTTGCATGGGAAGAAGCTGTCCCCTATCACTCACCCTGATGCCTGACACTTCAGTTTCTCCCTGTATGATATTGGTGCCCTTCAAGCTGCTGCCCAAGTGCTGGTGCCCAGAGGGAGTGAGTCTATGTAATTCTTAAGTCCATCTGCAGGCCCTTTAAGAGGATACACCTGAGAATTGTAGCTTCTTCCACTGACCTAACCCCCACTGATTTTTAAAGACAGAAGTCATGGTGATTTATCTTCCTGGCACTGGAACTCTGGGCTGCATGGTCTGGTGTAGGGCTGGGATCTCTTGCTCCTGAGACAGCCCTCCTGATTTTTATCTATCACATGTAGGTGTGGGACCACCCATTCCATTCCACATCTCTGTGTCTCTGCCCCTCCTACATGTCTGAATGAATGTGACTTCTTTAATTCCTTGGTTGTTGGACTTCCATATAGCTTGATTTTCTGATGATTTGGGGTGATAGTTATTTTGTAGTTTAAATGTAAATTTTGCTGTGGTTGTGCAAGGAGGCAAGCCATGTTTACCTATGCCTCTCTCTTGACCAGAAGCCTATCTTCTATCTTCTTCAATAAATGTTTCTATTTTTCATAGTACATGGCTGGATACCTTCTGGACAGACCTCATATGTTCTTACTTTTTTTCTCCCTCTTCCCCACTTCCTTCTCAGACAATGACAGGGTGGCCTTTCTTAACCAAGATAACCATCTCATTTAGATGCTTTCCTAAAAACAGTCATCTACCCCAGGACTGAATCATGACATTCCTCATAACAGTTCCAGAAATTATGTGTAGAAGGGGCTTTGTAAGTTTAATTTAATTGAAAGGGAATTGAGACAACTTGTCTTGAAATTGTGTTTGCATAGCAAATAAACAATGTTTAACTTAACTGTACATTCGCCAAAGACCTGACAGAAATCAGTATTCCATTCAAAGGGATTTAACTGAACAGAATTTAATAAAGGGATGGTTTTAGGAAGTATAGACAGGTTAGAGAAACCCACAAGGAATATGGAGGCACGCAGAGACAGTGGGAAGCCATTACACCCCTCCTAGGCCTACAGGAGTAGGGGAAGAAAATAGTGGCTCTGAGCCTGGTGACAGTTGGATGTGAAAGAGCCAGTAAGAGCAGTTATCTTTGGGGTTACAGGCACCAAAGCAGGAAGAAATACCCTGATCTCTCATTCCTCTTGCCCTCCAAGCTTCTGCAGGTGCTCCCTATGGGTCAAATCGAACCAGAAGCCAGAGGGAAGCCATGTGAAGTAAAATGTAGGGGTTTCCTACCAATAGCCAGAACAGATGGGGGTGGGGCCTGGGTGATAGAGAATAACTGGGAGGGATTGTATTTTATTTGGGGTAATTTTGAAAGCAGAAACTGAGGAAGATCAAGGAGAGCTCAACCACTGCTGGCCACTTCCTAGCAGGCAGAAGCAACTACTGTCAAACTTTACTTCACACAGAAAATTTCCCCTTTTAATACACTACAAGGCTATTGGGGGGATTGAGGGGACAGAGGTTAGGCCTCACCTCTTTCCCTATTTCTGGGAAAAGGCCTGAGTTATGGGCAGAGCAAGGTACAAAGAAAGTTTTCAAGCAGTGTTCACCTTGGTCTTATCACCAAGACTCCTACCTCCTTTGCACCACAGGTTAGCTCAAAACATTTGGTATTATAAAAAATAGAAAAGCAACTTTTGAAGCATAAAACTAACCTGCAACAACTAATCCAGAAGTCAAGTTAAGCTTCAGAAGTCAAACACAATTGAGGCTGTACACTTTTGAACTTAAAATTCTTTTTTTTTATTACATCTAAGCTCAAGCTCTCAACCAACCATGAGAAGAGTTTACATTACTCTTTGAAATCAGTGAGGCAAACACAGATTACCAAAAGCTGGAGAGAGGATACAGGGTTGATTCTTTCCTCGGGGCTGAATACTAATTTGAGGGAATGTCTTTGTTCTTTTCATAGGATGGATGCTGCAATATAAGCCCCTGGATACTTCCAGCCAACTTGGACTGCTGCCTGGCCCTTCATCTGATTGTGTCTGAAATTGCAAAGGGAGTAAAGGAAGAATGTCTGGATGAGAATTCCTGTTCAACCCAACTCCCTAGATGTGTCAGTGACTAGTTCAACTGCAGGGAGTAATCCTAGCATGAAGATGTGGCTTCTGACCTGCATGTATCTGGCATATAGTATAGTGTCAGAGAGTATCATGAAATTTCTAAGTGGAGAATACTATCTTCTATGAAGTTAACTCTGATATGACTTAAGGAATAAAAGAGAGAAGTAGCCTTGGACACACATGTTGCTCAAGCACCTCCTTCATATTTTTGGTGTCTAGGGTATCCTGTAGAAGTAATTAATTAACTGACCAAATAATTACTTAATTAGATCCTAAAATCCAGTAAGGGTTGAGCTGAGTGCTTTGCATTAATCTCCTCAAAAAACAGAAACAAAAACCTGGAAGAGAGAGAATATGAATACGAATAAAAGAATGAGAATGTCTTATCCAAAGTTAATGCCTAGTAGATTGAATACAGGCAATCTTTAATTTTGAAACTCTCCTGACAGAATAGCATCTGATGCTTATTTCTGGATTCTCTCAATTTCAATATCCCTCCAGAGCTGCTTTTCCAGAAGACCATCTCAGCTTTTGACCTTTGAATTCTTCTCTTCAACCTCCTTCTGACTGGTCAGTGTTCAGGGTTCTCAGCTAAGAACTTGAGAGTAGTGTTGTAGATTAACTAGCCCATAGAGTCCTTTCCTTTCTTCATTCTTCTGCCCTCCTTCCTCCAACCACCTGAAAAACTAAATTTTTAGATCCTGCTCAACCAGCATTTCTTTTGTGCTTTCCTGTGTTACAAAACTGTTATTTTGTTGTCCTATTTGTTTGTATGTGACTCTTTCCCCATTTTCTCTCAGTCTTCCATCATTGGCATGATAATAAAACTCATGTTAATCAGTTTTGTATTTACAGCAGTTTTTATAATGCCTAACATACAGTAGGTACTCAATAAATTTTCATTGAGTGAATGAGAACTTGGCCATTATTTCTAAAATTGTGAGTCTGTTTTGTTAGAAAATAGAAGAGAATTCAGAGACATTTTTGCAGCACTCAAAGAACTATGGATATTCTCAACCTAATTAAATAGCTAAATATATAATTATATACTAAGTTGAGTCCCATACTAGATGTCATTATGGAAAAATAGTAACAATATTAAAGGGTTAAGAAAAGCAGTAGGACGTATGGCTTTAAATGCACATTAGAGTCCAGCAGACCCGGGGTCTATTACTGGCTGTTCTGGTTGTTATTACTGCATAATGAATTGCCCCAACACTAACAGAGCAACAAGGCATTTCTCCCTCAGAGTCTGTCATGCACTTGCAGACAGACATGAGGCTGCAGACACCTAAAGGCTTGGCTGCTCTGGAAACATGATGACAGTTGATGGTGGGCTGATGACCAGACTACCTATATATGGCCTGTCTGGCATGGAGGTCTCAGGACAGTCAGATTTCCTACATACCAGTTAGCTTCTACCAAAATGAGCATCACCAAAGAGCCAGATGGAAGTGACATCACCTTTTCTAACCTAGTATCAGGAGTCATACAATATCATTTCCACTGGATTCTGTTTTCTGGTGAAGTACTAAGGCCAATCAAAGGAAGGGGACATAGACTCTCAATGGGAGAAATGTAAGAGAATTTGTACACTAGCTCTACCACCTAGTGTTTGAATATTCTAGGGAAAATTAGTCATTTGAGCTTTTCCATCTATAAAATAGGATCTTAGTGAGGATTAAATAAGATAATGTATGCAAAACACTTAGCTCACAGTAAGCTCTGAAATGTTCTTTTATAATTGAGAGACAGCATATAGGCAAAATCCTTAAAGCCTAGAAAATGATATCCATAATTATATTACCTTGAAAACTGGGAAAAGACCTCTACTCTCTTGTATTTTTCTGTAAAAACTTCTTGTGGGATACCAGTGTCCCATGGAACCATAATTTTAAAAGAATTACATTTTAACAATATTTTTATACATACAATCATTCCAAGTTACGATCAACTAACCCAAATGGGAACTTTTGGAATGCAACCTGTTTGTAACTACAAAGTGGTTTCCATATGTGTGCATGTATATGTATTATGCAAATACATACAACCTTGCTATTCTGTCAAAAAATAAAAGAGAGAGAGAGAGAGAGAGAGAGAGAGAAAGAAAACATTTACCAGAAAAAATCTCTTCGTCACTGATGATATGACTTTGCATTATACTAAACAATACCAGGAGAGAGATTAATGGTTGATCTTCATTTAACACAAAAGCAAGAACTTTAAACACTATCAGAGCCTTTGCCAAAATGTCACATTGATTCAATAGCTAGAAATACAAATAGTAAAGAATAGAAAAATCATGGGTGAAGACAATCATCCTTCTAATCAATCTTTTATAAATTCCCTGTAATTAACTTTATGCAATACTGTCCAGTGTTCTAACTCCCTCCCTGTCCTTCCTCTTCCCTCAACCCAGAAATATTTGAAATTCAATAGAGAACTCTTGTCACAGAATTATATTAAAATATTTAATTAACAGAAAATTCTGCTTAGCAAACTATCAAATACAAAGTGATTATTTGGCAAGAGTTCCCAGGGATTTCTGAGCAACCTCTGTCCATTGAGCCATTCACTTGAATCACAATCTCTGTCTGACACAATGTTTGTCTTCCCGGGACGCTGTGACAGACTTTAGTTTGCAACCACTTTTATATGCAACTTCCCTGGGCTTTCTAGAACTCTTCATTTAGTGAATCTTCAAAGTAGCCAAGAATTTCCTCTTGTCATCTCTCCTCTCTATAAGCCCTTGCTCCATTTCTCTGGCTGTCATCTATTCACTCATCACCTTCTGGAAAACCATGGAATAAGGAAAACAGAGGGCTGTTCAACCTGGAGAGATATGAGAACTCTCTCTGCTGTTGCTAAGGGGAGGAGAACTTAGACTCTTTGTTAGTGATCCCCTTCTTGCTTTTCTCTATGATAATTTTCTTGGGCAGAGTAATGTCCCTATCCTAGTGGTTCTTCCAACAGTCTTACTACCTTTTTCCTTCTTCCAATGCTCCCTTACTCCACATCCCTGAACAACAGTCTCATTTTGTGAGATGTCCTGCGTACGCACAAATGGGATGGGAAAACTCACCTCCAATAATAACAATCTGAAATCGGCGAAGAAAGGAATACAATCCAGTCAATGTTGAATGCCAATGAGTTATAAATGAATGGACCAACAGCCAAAGCCTTCTCAGATCTCCTGGAAAGATTCCTGTCTTTGCTTTCTTGCCTGAATGATACCCATCTTCAAACACTGTTGTTGTTGTTCTTTCCCCTCTCAGGAACTGCTTTGCTTCACTGGCCTAATACTCCTTTGTTGACCAAGAATCCATTCAAGAATTTGGGAGGCAAAACTCTCTTCCCATTTCCCTTCCTAACAAAATATTTTTTTTCAATAGGATATTTGCTTCATTAGATTTAGTTTTATTATTTGAGCATATCCTTGTGGGTATATATATATATATATATATATATATATATATATACCTGGATTAAAGAATTGATACTATTTCAGTAAGACAGTATGTTAATAATTGGTTTCTCTGATAAAATCAAGACTACCTACTATTTGGAAAGTTGTTAGTGGAATCAGAAGAACTGAGACACTGAACACTGTGGGATAAGACTGGTAGACCCTACACTGTTCTGCAGATCGTGGCTACCAGTGACTTTAGAGGAAGGTTCTGCAAAGCCGTTAGGAACTGTTGTACCCAAGATATTGCAAAAGAATATCAAAGCAGGAATAGATCTTAGAAATCATAGAAGAAAAGTGTTGATGTGTGCTTTTCAGCTAATTAATATCTCCACTTTATTTACTCAGTTGTTTATTATTTTTAATTGTGGTAAAAAGCATAAAACATAACATTCATCATCGTAACTATTTTTAACTGTAAAGTTCAGTAATGTTTACTCTATCGACATTGTTGTGCCACAGAGCTCCAGCACTTTTTCATCCTGCAAAATTGAAACTGTGTATCTACTGAACAAGTCCTATTCCCCCTAACACCCTAAGTCCCTGGGCATCAGGATTCTACCTTCTGTTTCTATGAATTTGACTACTGCTTGTACTTCATATAAGTGGAATCGTAGAGCATTGTTCTTTAGTAACTGACTTATTTTACTTAGCAGAATGTCCTCAAGATTCATCCATGCTGTAACACGTGAAGATTTTTTTTACTTTTTAAGGCTGAATAATAATCCATTGTAAGTATAGATGACATTTTGTTTATCCATTCATCTGTTGATGGACATTTTGGTTGCTTTCACCTCTTGGCTATTATGAATGGTGCTGCTATAAACATGGGCATGCAAATACTTCTTTGAGACCCTGCTTTCAATTCTATCAGATATATACCCACAAGTGGAATTTCTGGGTCATATGGTAGTTCTATTTTTATTGTTTTGAGGAATTGCCAATTTGTTTTCCTTAGCAACTGCACCATTTTACAATCCTACAAATAGTGCACAAATGTTTCTTTTCCCTAACATTCTCATTCTCTTGTTATTTCTTGTCTTTTTAATAATAGCCATTCTAGCATGTGTGAGGTGATGTTTCATTGTGGCTTTGATTTGCATTTCTCTAATGATTAGTGATGTTGAGCATCTATTCATATGCTATTGGCCATCTGTATATCATGTTTATAGAAATGTCTGTACAAGTCCTTTGCATATATTCCAGTTAGGGTTATTTGTTATTTCTTTGTTGTTATTGAGTTGCAGGAGTTCTTTACATATTCTGAATATTAACCCCTATCAGATACATGATTTGCAAATATTCTCTCCCATTATGCATGTGGCTTTTGACTCTGTTGATTGTGCCTTTTGATGCACAGAAGTTTTAAAGTTGAATGTAGTCTCATTTCCTGTATTTGTATTTGATGCCTGTGCTTTTGTTATCACATCCAAGAAATTATTGCCAAATTCATTGTCATGAAGTTTTCTCTACATATTATCTTCTAAGAGCTGTATAGTTTGAGGTGTTACAAATAGGTCTTCAATTCATTTTGACTTAATTTTTGTATATGGTATAAGATAAGGGTCCAGCTTCATTCTTTTGCATGAAGATATTCAGTTTTCTCAGTATTGTTTGTTGTAGAGACTGTCTTTTATGCCTGTGTTCCAATGTAATTTTTTTCAATCCTTGCCTGAGGACATGTGTTTATTGATTTGAGAGAGAGAGAGAGAGAGAGAGAGAGAGAGAGAGGGATGTGAGAGGGAAACATTGATCAGCTGCCTCCTCAATGTGCACTGACTGGGGCTCAAACCTGCAACCTGGTTATGTGCCCTAGGAATCAAACCCACAAACGTTTGGCATATGGGATGATGCTCTAATCAACTGAGCCACCTTAACAGGGTTTTATTTTATTTTATTTTAAGAGAGGAAGGGAGGGAGACAGACAGAAAGAGAAACACTGATGTGCTTCTTGCATGACCCTAACTGGGGACCTGGCCTACAACCCAGGCATGTGCCCTGAATGGGACTCAAACTGGTGACCTTTCAATTTGCAGACAAGCACTTAATCCACTGAGCCACACTATCCAGGGCGAGGGCTGTATTTTTTAAATGAATGCAAGTCTACTGTGATTAAATGACACTGTCTAAAGATTAAATCTGTGACCTCTTATATCAGTCTACATGAATGTAAGTACTCTACCATTTTCTAATTGTATGATCTTCAACAACTTACCTTTCTGTGCCTCATTTTCTTTACCTGTAAAACAAAAATAATGATAGTATATCCCTCACAATGGAATTGTGAAGATTAAATAAAATAAACCTTGTTAGAAAATGCTTGATACATGTAGCTGTCTAGATCTCCCAATGCCATTTGTTGAAGAGGCTATTTTTACTCCGTTTTATGCTTCTGTACCCTTTGTTGAATATTAACTGACCATAAAGACTTGGGTTTATTTCTGGGCTCTCTATTCTGTTCCATTCATCTATGTGTCTGTTCTTATGCCAGTATTAGACTGTTTTGGTTACAGTGGACTTGTAAAATGAAACTTGAACACCAGCTTACACCATGCACAAAAATAAACTCAAGATGAAAAAAAGACTTAAATATAAGTCATGATACCATAAAAGTCCTCGAGGAAACCATAGGCAGGAAAATCTCAGATATTCCATGCAGCAATATTTTCACTGATGTGTCCCCTAGAGCAAAGGACATAAAGGAAACAATAAACAAATGGGACTTCCTAAAAAAAAAAAAGCTTCTGTACAGCTAAAGAAAACATCAAAATGAAAAGGGAACCAACTGTATGGGAAAATATGTTTGCCATATGAATGATACATCAGACAAAGGTTTGATCTCCAAAACAGATAAAGAACTCACATGACTCCACTTCAGGAAGACAAACAACACAATTAAAAAATGGACAAAGTACCTGAACAGACACTTCTCCCAGGAGGACATGCAGAGGGCCCGGAGACATATGAAAGGATGTTCAGCATCACTAGCCATCAGAGAGATGCAAATTAAAACTACAATGAGATACCACTTCACACTGGTGAGAATGGCCATCACTAACAAATTAACAAACAACAAGTGCTGGAGAGGATTCGGAGAAAAGGGAACCCTAGTGCACTGTTGGTGAGAATGCAGACTGGTGCAGCCACTGTGGAAAACAGTATGGAATTTCCTCAAAAAACTAAAAATGGATTTGCCTTTTGACCCAGCAATTCCACTGCTAGGATTATATCCTAAGAATCCTGAAAAACCAATTCAAAAGAACCTATGCACCCCAATGTTCATAGCAGCACAATTAATAATAGCCAAGTGCTAGAAGCAACTTAAGTGCCCATTAGTAAATGAGTGGATAAAAAAACTATGGAACATTTACACAATGGAATACTACACAGCAAAAAGAAAGGAGCTCCTACTTTTTGCCACAGCCTGGATGGAACTGGAGAGCATTATGCTAGTGAAATAAGCCAGTCAGTGAAAGTACTATATGATCTCACCTATAAGTGGAACCTAATCAACAAAACAAACAAGCAAGCATAATATAATCAGAGACATTAAAACAAAGAACAAATTGACAGTAACCAGAGGGGAGCGGGGAGGGAGATAACAGGGGTAAGAAAGGAAAGGGCCAACAAGGAACATGTATAAAGGACTCATAGACAAAGCCAAAGGTCCGAAAGATTGAGAGTGGGAGGTGGTGGTGGGTGGGGCGGGGGAAAGTGGTGGCGGGAAAATGGAGACAACTGTACTTGAACAACAATAAAAAAAAGAAAATGCCTGGTACATAGGAAGTACTCAGTAAATCTTAGCTTTTATTATTGCCTAAATTGATCCCTTTCACCATTTTACTAGGACATATCCAACACAATTATAGCTCTCTAAGGATCTTCATATCACAGCAACATCCCCAATTCTAGATGCCACCAACACTAATCACACCTATGGTGTCCTTTTTAATGATGTTCCAACACCGGGAGGTTACGTTTCATTTTATCTTAGCCCCATAAAGCCACTTAGCTTGCTGCCTTCTACCAATCACACACTTTCCCTGAATGTAGGAAATGAAGGATGATCAATATTTGGAAAATATAAAAGAAGATAAAGGTCTCTATAGTTTCTCAAAGTTGGTGTTCGGCATGTATTGATCCATTCGCCTAAAATAGATTTGAAAAGGATCAGAGAGTTTTCCCCCTTTTCTGTGTGGTCTGTTGTGAAGGACTGAGGTCAGGTGGAACACGTGAGGGAAAACTGAAGCTTCCAGGACAGCTCAACTTGACAGGCAGCTATCACAAAAATCTACCTGATTCTGAGATAGTGGCACTACCCATTTCTTTATCTGACCCACAATGCTACTTGCATAAAGATAGAAGAAACTCAACTTAAATGAAAATAAGTGTATTAACCATATTAACAGCAGAGGACATCAGAACAACCAGGAAGATTTCATAAATCTAAGCAAAGGTGAGCATTAACATTTGTTCCATCTGGTGTGGCCTGGTGCAGCTGGGGTTAACTGTGTCTCTGTACTTTCAGTCCTTTTCAGATGAATTCTTTCTGTAAGAACCACTGGTTTGTTCCATTGTCTTTTGATCTTCTTCCCTTTCCATCTTAAAAGACCTCTGAAAAACCTGAAGTGTAAATGTTGTTTATTAAGATTGTTCTTGTCCTAATGTTAATGTAAATTATCCAGCTATGCTTGAGATATCAATGTCCAACTGATCTTAATATTAAAAAATGCAGCCATATTGCTGTTTTAATTAAATTGATAGCTATCTTTAGTTCACATTATTTCAACCCAGAGAAGAAAAATGTCAAAAGTAGATATTAAACATTAAGACAGCTTTTATTCTTAATAAAGTATACATCAGTATACTTTATCAAGTATGTAATTATCAAATAAAAGGTTAATACTTCTTTAAAAACATTGGAACAGAATGATTGCATTGTCAGAGAAAACTTCCATGGAAATTTTTAAAGACAAAGACTCTAAATACAATTGAATATTATTCTGATGGGTAATACTTCCAAAATATTCTAATTACTAACAAGATAAGATGTTTCCTTCACCTTTGAAAAGCTTTTCTTAATAAAATAAAGAACATGTATTCTATTGTATTGAATCAAGACCTATAGACTTAATTATAGGCTTCTCTTATCTCTCTGATTAAAATTAAGTCAAAAGTAGGAGAATCACATTATTCAAATCAAATTTTGTGTGCATGTGCATGCACATGTATGTGTGTGAAATCATAACTCACTTTGAAGGTTTCCCCCCACTTGCTAAATCTAATCCTTGGGTATTATAGCTAGCAAGGTACATGGCAAGCACATACAAGAGGCTCATAAATATTTGAATAAGTGACCTGCTTTCTTTAAGTTTGTTTCTGAAAAAAATTTGTTTTCACCTTTTTTTTTAAAGATTGGACTTAGATGGATCCAATAAAGATGTTATACAGTCATTGTCCAGTCATTTATCCAAAGGTTGTCGATTATAAAGTTGCATGTACATATGTAATAAGGATAGTATTTTGGTGCTATTTGGTCCTGAGTAATTCTTTTTTATTTTTTAAATTTTCTATTTTATTTTTTCCATTACCATTTAGTCTCCTTATACTTCCCCCCTTCACAATCACCACACTGTTGTCCATGTCCGTGAGTATTTTTCCTTTTTTCTCAATCCCTCCACACCGAAACCTTCCCTTTAGCTGTCATCCTTCTCTCTATCTGTGAGTTTGTCTCTGTTTTGCTTGTTAGTTCAGTTTGTTCATTAGATTCCACATATGAGTGAAATCATATGGTATTTGTCTTTCTCTTACTAATCACCAGAGAAATGCAAATTAAAACCACATTGAGATATCCTCTCACACCTGTCTGAATGGCTATCATCAATAGATCAATAAACAACAAGGACTGGTGAGGATGTGGAGAAAGGGCAACCCTTTTCACACTGTTAGTGGGAATGCAGATTGGTGCAGCCACTGTGGAAAGCAGTATGGAGATACCTCAAAAAATTAAAAATGGATCTGCATTTTGACCCAACAACCCCACTTCTGGGAATATAGCCACAGGAACCCAAAACACTAATTCACAAGAACCTAAGCACCCTATGTTCATTGCAGTGTTATTTACAATCACCATGATATGGAAGCAGCACAAGTGCCCTTCAGTAGATGAGTAGATAAAACAACTATGGGACATTTACACAATGGAATACTACTTGGCTGTAAAAAAGAAGAAAATTTTACCCTTTGTAACAGTATGGATGCACCTGGAGAGCATTATGTTAAGTGAAATAAGCCAGTGAGAAAAAGGTCCTCAGTAATTCTTGTTGCCAAGGTATAACAAGGCTCCCATATTTTAATCCAAGGGCTGGATTAAATCTGCTGGACTTGGCAGACTCAAATCAAAGTTCCTTTTAAGGTGTGGAGAGGACAACTCATCCAAAATTAAGGCCAAGCCACTGTGTTGAGTGCTATGAGGGAAAAGAAGGATATGATGCAGAGCAGGGGTATCAAACTTGTTTTCACCAGGGGCCACATCAGCCTCGTGGCTGCCTTCAAAGGACCCAATGTAATTTCAACTCCTTAACAGTTCAGGAGTAGTTACATTTATGCAGTCCTAAAATTATTTCGGCCCTTTGAAGGCAACCTCAAGGCTGATGTGGCCCTCAGTGAAAATGAGTTTGGCACCCTTGACAAAGAGGAAGTCCCTTCCAGGGAGGAAAAAAAAGTTTCTCTCCTCCCAGAGGAAGATGGTCACAAGTTGGATGCGCTACTCTTAGGGTGGATCTTTGAGGGAAGATGCAGGTGGCAATAGCTAAAGAGACAAAGTAGACTTTCCAGTTATAACTTAGTGGACACTAGTTCAAAGACTACTTCAGACTACCTACCAGATGGCAAAGACCAATGGAAAATAATCAGCAAATGCCAAGTAACTGCATTTGCAAGAGTATTTTCCCAAATGATCCTGTCTTTGGAGTAACAGAGGGAAAATCATCCCCAAGAGGGAACGGAACTTTGAATTAGCAAAATATTTAGCATGAACACAACTATATAATCCAGAAGATACTTTCATTGGGAAGTAAAAGCATCTCTACTTCTGCCAATAAACTGTCCACTTAAAATGGTTAAAAATTTTGTATACTTTACAATTAAAAAAACTTTACCAACTTTATTCAATTTTTTCATCCTTATCTGAGGACATTTTTTTCCTCATTGGTTTGAGAGAGAGAGAGAGAGAGAGGATGAGAAGAGCAAAGCAGTGAGAGAGAGAGAGAAATATCAACTGGTTGCTTTTTGTATGTGCCCTGACCAGTGATCCAACCCTCAACCTGGGAATGTGCCCTGACCAGGAATTGAACCCAAAACCCTTTGGTCTACGGGACGATGCTCCAACAAACTAAGTCACACCAGCCAGGTCATATTTTATAATTTTAAAACATTAAAAATTAAATTTACTTCCCACCTCAGTTGTAGGAAGTAAAGAAGCTGTATTTCATTTGCTTATCTGATTATAATACAACTATTAACAAAATGTGACCCTGAACACCTCCCATACATGCACTCCTACACACATACTTTCTGTTAAATTCATAAGGCTTTCAGTCCTAGGACCCTTTTCAAACTTTTATTTACTTATTTTTATTTTTACAGAGAGGAAAGAGAGGAACAGAAACATCAATGTGCAAGAGAAACACAGGTTGGTTGCCTCTCACATGCCCCCAACCCAAGACCTGGACTGCAACCCAGGTTGCACCCTGACTGGGAATTGAACCTTTAGCCTCTCAGTCTGAATGCCAGTGCTCAGTCCACTGAGCCACACTAGGCAACACCAGCCAGGGCCAAACTTTTATTTTAAGGGATCTTCTTTTCATAGGTGGAATTCCTCAGGTTTTGGGGTTTTGGATATGATCTGGGACTGGATTTTTTTTCTTCTGAGTCCCAAAAGATCACATAATCACATTTACTTATATCTCACTAATGAATATAAAAATAAAATTAGCCTTGGACCTGTATATTTTAGCTTATCCTCCCTACTAATCTCAAACTCTAGAGTATTTGAGGAAGTGAGAGCTTTGAGGAAGTCATGTCTACAGATCACATTCCAAAGGGAACTTTGGAGGTGGTTGGGTTGCACACACTCTTTTAACAATAATGTAAAGCCTCTCCGTATGTCTAGTTCACTCCCCCTCTCCATCTCTAATGTATACACTTGGAGCCAGTTTTCCACACTTATGCTTTCTTCATATGTGGTAGGTGCTGTGACTGTCCACATCAAAAACCTCTACCCCTAGAAACCAAGAAACCCAGGATACCTTGGCCCTGGCACAGCAATGGAGGTTGTGGGACAGAGACTCATTCCATAGTCTCCCCCAAACTTGACTTTCTCTTCCTCAAAATTTCTCTACCGTAAAAGATTTCCCAGGGACTCTGAAAATGTGCTCACTTGAAGTCAGCTGGATGATGGTTATACCTTTTTTGTAATTAGAGTCAATATACCAATATTTTATACCCGGAAGCCTTCTTCACATAGCTAAGAGGAGTTTAACTGAGCAAGCTGTAGACTTTTTAGAAACTATTCCCTGTGTTTATTAACCACATAGTCTACTTTTGAAGCTGATCAGAATGATAATTCATAGCAACATCCAAGTTGCATGACTTCTTCTGCCCAGTTGCTCGTGCCTCCCACTTTCTCACTCGCAACTCCCACAACTTCTCACTCACAGTTCATCCTTGTTCCTCTTTGCTGCCCTCCTCCGACTTTTCTACCATAAAATGCAGTGTTTACATCTCATTTCTCAGCAAAATTATGAGATGCATTGAGTGAATTCACATTAATAATATTTTAACTCACAACACTTTAAAGTGTCTACAGACCATTTACCAAGGATGCTAAATTATTTCAAATCCTTGTGCCAAAATAAATGAACCAAGGCTTTTCTGATGTAGTAGCCTAACATATTATTGTGGGTATAAACACAGCTCTGTGATCCCCCAAATTCAGCAATCCTCATTAGATTCTTTCTTCATTAGTGAAAGTGAAAAATGTTCCTCTGTGATTTTTTCCATAACTTTCAGTGATGAAATAGGGCATTTGTTTCCTAAGGTAATTCAAACTAATATGAAACTCTTTTCTAATATACAAGTACCTTTAGAACACCTTAGAATTATTGTAAATGATAAGTAGAATTTATTAAGGTTATGAATTAAAGAGAAATGATATGTTTTGTTGTCATTAAAAAACAATTCATAGGTTAATTTTTTCCCCCATATTTTGGCTTAGCAGTGACTCTGATTTTTTTTCTCCTTATTGTTTTCTTTGGTTCCAAGGTATTCCCAGCTGCTGAGAGTCACAAGTTCTGTGTGAATAGCTCCATGACCTTTTGAGAGGAGCCAATGTTTGTAAGCTAAAATATAAAGGAAGAAAAAAAGTGTTTACTGAATGTGTGCTGGAAGGAGAAGCCTCATTCAAATCAGCCCTCTTCCACCCCACCCCCCACCCCAACCCAAACTTCCCAACGACTCCTGTGTGTCTCTGTCCCCACCCCCGCCCCCACCCCCCACCCCCGGCCTTCCTGGACTAGTAGAACTGCTAGCTACAGGGATGTGGTCGTCCACTCATGCTCTTTAATGTCTTTAAAATTCTCCCTCTGTGTCCTTTTGTCTCTTGCAGGGAGGAAGCAGCATCTGGCACCCTAGCTCCTGGGATGAGGAATCAAGAAGCAGCCAACCTGCCTTACGAAGTCAGGTGACCTGGGTTACTCCTACCTACCACCAGCCACAGAAATTACATTTTGTCTGGATATGACCAGATGTCCTCAATTCCCCAGGCCTGAATGCACTTAACCTTGCTTCTCCAAACTGTTTTATATTCCTTACCCACACCCTCAGCCCCCCCATTCTTAGCTCTTAAAAAATATCACAGACACTGCGGTTATCACACATCTTCTGACTTTTTTTCATAGCTTTGCATGCCCCTTTCAAATATTCTCTTCCTTTTTCTCTCTTTAACCTCGCAATTTTGCTTTTTTGGCAATCAACCAAAGATTTTTGTGTGCAACTTAAAAGAAATATTACAAGACAAACCCTCCCTGGTGTGAGAGCTACAGAATTATTTGCATATATAATTTCTCCCTGTGCCTTCTGCTAGCATGGACTTTTTTGTCTTCAACCCTTTGATGTAGCAAAAGAATAAATTATGGTATTACTGATAGAACATTAAACCAACAGCCTTCCGAGGCACCAGCAGTTTTAATGAAAACCAACGAAAATTCAAGATTGTATATTTTCTTGTAAATGTACTTCTTTTTTCTGTCTGCTCTCTCACATATTATTAATTTGTTCACTTTCTTATTATTCAGTTTCCTATGTGCCAAATAATAAACCTGAAGCTGCCTTTGAGCCAGTCTCTCCCCCGTGGAACTGTACTTACTGATAGAAAATTAAGGTACTGGCAAATCCTTACATAGTGTTCAGGGTTATAATTTAAAGATATAGTTAAATTAGTAAACTGCAGCAATTTCAAAAAAGGCTAAATGAATTACGTTATCTAACATTTTAGACTAGTCTCTGGGAAGAAGGGAAAAGTGGAAGTAAAGGTGTTTATATAGTGCCATCTAGTGGCAGATATATTAAAAAGTTCTGTTTCATCTAGGGGTCTTTTCAACGAGCGGGAAAACAATTGCTGCTCTTAGGGAGAGGCTTGCAAATTCCAGGTTTTCCCTTCCTTCCTTCCTTCCTTCCTTCCTTCCTTCCTTCCTTCCTTCCTTCCTTCCTTCCTTCCTTCCTTCCTTCCTCCCTCCCTCCCTCCCTCCCTCCCTCCCTCCCTCCCTCCCTTCCTTCCTTCCTTCCTTTAACCTCCTGTGGGGATAATCCAATCCTGGGGGCTCACTTTGTGTCAGCAAGAGTTTTAAGCATTAATCTGCTTTGCAGAGAGCCAAAAAAATGAAAAAAGAAAATCAGAGAAATTACTACCTTTTGGTATTTTATTATTTTATTTTTTATTTTATTTATTTTATTGTTTTAATTTTTTATATGTTTATTGATTTTAGAGAGAGAGGAAGGGGAAGATAAAGAGAGAGAGAGAAACATCTATCAGTTGTCTCCCATCTGTGCTTCATGCAGGGATTAAACCCTCAACCCAGGGAGCTGATGTTACCACTAATCAAACTCCTAACCTTTTGGTGCCCTAGATGATGCAACAACCAAATTTGCCACACCTGCCAGAGCACTATTTTGGTATTTTAATTTTTAGAGTTTTCCTTGCCACTCCACTTCTGTCTATCTCACTAAAACAAAACACTGATTCTGCTGGAAAATGTTAATAATCTAAGAAAATCGCAATGATCATACCAATTAAAATGTAACAATGCTCTCCTCTTCTAACTCTAGGAGTGGACTGGAATGCAGATGTGTGAACAATGACATCTTCATTGTACTAGTCAGTGGGGACTGTAGATGTCATTGAGTGAACATGTGTACTGTGTGGCCATCACATTCAAGATAACTGAATGAGTAGAGCAACAAATCTACATTAAGCTTGAATATTACTTGAGGAAACTATTCAGATGATTCTGAAGGCCGCAGCTATGGGCAGTTGATTATTGGCAGCTTCATCAGGACAATGTGCCTGCTCATTCATCATGTCTCATGCAGTTATTTGGCTAAACATCAAATCATCCAGGTGACTAAAACAAATTAAAATCACCCTTGAAAGGGAAGAGATTTCAGACCATTGATGAGATCCAGGAAAATACAATAGGGCAGTTGATGGCAATTGGGAGAACTATGTGAGGACCCAAGGTTCCTACTTTGAAGGGGACTGAGGCATCATTGTCTATGTACAATGTTTCTTGTATCCTGTATCTTCTTCAATAAATGTCTCTCTTTTTCATAGCACGTGGCTGGATACTTTCTGGACAGACCTCATCTTATGTGGAAATTTTTCCTTAAATATAATCTTCCTCCATGGTTCCCTGACACTTGCCAAAGGGCTCCTTTAGTCTTAATATTTTCTTCATTAAGATACTCATAAATAGCCTGGCCAGTAGCTAAGTTGATTAGATCATTGCCTGATACACGAAGGTTGAAGTTTCGTTTCTTGGTCAGGACACTTACAAGAATCAACCAAATTAACGCATAAATAAGTGGAATAATAAATCAATGTTTCTCTCTCTTTCCCTTCCTCCCTCTCCTTAAAATCAATCAATCAATCAATAAAAATTAAAGGCCTGACCTAGAGAATGTCAGGGCCACATTATGACTTTCATGGACCCTGGGCACTTTTGCCTTCATGGGCTGCTTCCTTCATAAAAATTTTAAAAAATTGTTTTTGAACTTTCAAAAGAATAAATAAATAAATATACTCATAACTATGAAAGTGAACATAACTTTTCAGGATGGTGGGTTTTAGAATGCTATACCTTTACCACGTTAATTAGAATGAAAGGGACTGAATGAGACATACCTGCGTAAGGAATTTCACTTAAAAAGAACCCTAAATGTCTATTTTTAATTTTAGCTAATCTACTTCAGGCACACCTCACTCCACGTGCTTTGCTTTGTTGTGTGTCATGGATATTGCATTTTTTACAAACTGAAGGCAAGACACACCACTAGCAAAAAAGATTATGACCCACTTTATTGCAATACTCGCTTTATTGTGGCAGTCTGGAACTGAACCCACGGTGTCTCCAAGGTATGCCTTTATAACATTTTCCTTTCAGCCACAGAAAAGTGATCTCTTGATCACTACCTGTATCCTCTGCCCCCTCAATTCAAACACTCCCATTTTATTGATGGCATTAGCAGCTATTTCATAATTGCTATTTAGAATGGATATGTAGTAAAATTTAAGCAGTCGCTGAGATCTTTGTTGATTAAAGATTTGTAGGTTAAATACCAGTTTAGGACATGGTGTTATTTGAAAGGGCCAATCTTCCACAGCAGGAATTTTAGGGGAAGCATGCCAAGCAATGCTCACTCGGTGTCTTGTTTCCAACCCTCTCAAGTGGTGCCAAGTTTGTTACTGGTTAGAAACTGAACACTATCAAGTAGCCCATTTCTAAAATGTAATCATTTAATTTTCACATAATTTTATGAAGTCAGTTTAATTATTTTATAATTATATAACCTGAAATTGTATGCTGCAAGATCATAAGAAATGCACTATCTTGCAACCTTAAATATGGAAAAATTGTAATCAAATCACATACAGAGATTCAATTAAAGAAATTCATAACCTGCCCTGGCTGGTGTGGCTCAGTGGTTTGAGTGCCATCCTGTGAACTGAAAGGCTGCCGGTTCAATTGCTAGTCAGGGCACATGCCTGGGCTGTGGGCCAGGTCCCCACTGGGGCACAGGCAAGAGGCAACTGATCTCTGTATGTCTTGTACATCAATGTTTCTTTACCTCTCTTTCTCCCTCCTTCCTCTTCTCTCTAAAAAGTAAATAAACAAAATCTTTAAAGTAGTACATAATCTGTGTTGTCATCATTTTCTCTCCTTTCCAGGTGGGCATTAATTCCGAGCTTTCCTGTAGATATTGTTAGAAAAGATTTCCTTGTATGTTTTTCTGGTTTCTCTTAGTTCTTGAACTTTCTAAAAAACTGTAAGACACTATTGTGTGCTGCTCTTAAAGTGTAATAGTGATACCCAAGAGTAAGACAGAATAGCAATTGTTCATGAGAAGACCCTCATCTCAGAACCTGTCTGCTCATCTCTGCTCCACTTTGCCAATGACATGCAAATAGAATAGGCATTGATGCTGGGTGGTGGCCTGTGTAACCTCATACTACTTCTCAATAATAAGTTAAGCATGTCTATGATGTCCAAAAATATTTCTAGAATATATTGATTTTTTAATTAAAACTTAATGGGTTTTATGTACATTAGTAAGAGGGAAAAGGACATTTCACCTTTGAGATAAACTCAAACTCAGAACTCTAAGGATCCTCAGAAGGATTTTTATGCTTCAGATGCCAAGGAGAAGTTGACTAAATGGGATGAACAGAAACAGATATTTGCATCTTCATGGTCTGGAGTCCACAGTCTATAGTTATGTTGTTTGAAGAGGCAATGTAACTGTGTAGTTAGAAAATGGGACGGTGATTCCTGTGTGTTACGGGTAGGAGTGAGAGGAAGAATCACGGGCAGGAACTGGGAGGGACTGATATTATAGGCTCTAGTCAGAAAGAAATCAGGGACTGCTTGGACATTGTGCTCTACAAGGAGAGGCCTCAAGGAGTGGGAAAGTCAGTGGAAGTGAAGCTGATAACTTGGGTGCTAGAGCTGTGGCACTGGGAGTCTACCTGAGGTGTGTGGACTGAGCACAGGTGGGGCGGGACTAGAGTGCTAGATGACAGACTTGCATGTCTATGAACAGGACTTGCATATTCTGCATTGCTATCAGTTAATCTACAAATTATAGAATTGTGAAATAGTTCAAAGACAGTGAAAGGCCCAGTGACCCTGTAGAATCAGCTAATTCACCTAGTTTTCTACTGAAGTCATCCAGTAATCGTTTTGGTCCATTCACAGTCTTTCACAATTTTTCCCTACATTGGCAATCATGGAAATAAAAGATCACTTTCAGATGCTGCACAAAATCCTTCTCATCCCTAGATTTCTTCACGAATAACTCTATTTAGAAGTTTTTTCTGATCCCTTTAGCTAATTGTGATATCTCCCTTTTGTGGCTCCACATTTCCATTGTGTCTCTTTCATGGCAGTATTTCATTTGACCATCAGTAATAGTTATGTATCATTCCCCTTACTGGATTTTGTGTCTCATTTTTGAAGTCCCCTGCAGTAGCTATCAGAGTGCCTGGATATGTAATGTGCTTAATAGATATGCTTCATGGAATTTAGAGTAGTTCTTACATCCCATTCAGCTAGACCTAATTAGGTTTGTTTATAAGTCGAGATGGCAGCTTCCTGCAAAGTAAGATCTGAAGAGCTGATGTCTGCATAGAATTGTTTTCTACTGCATTAACATAAATTGAATAACCCCAGGCCTTGTTTGTTTAGATCCAGTCTATTCCCAAATTTCTCTCTCAAACAACTGTGAGTGCCTAAAATCATTTCCACCATTGAATTTACTAGTGAATTTAGTGAATTAAGACATCATCTCTAAAAGGCTGTTTTAGTACTCTGCTAGCCATTAGCTCCCATTAATAGATCAGCACAGAGTAGTTTACCAATTTAATAGGCCTCAGAAGGATAATAAAGAAAAGGAAGGGGCTCTGACTGGTGTGGCTCAATTGGTTAGATGACATCCTGCACAGCAAAAGGTCGTCAGTTCAATTCCCAGTCAGGGCACATACCTGGGTTGCAGGTTCGATACCTATTGGGAAGCACATGGGACATGTAGGAGAGGGAACAGGTTGTTGTTTCTTTCTTACATTGATGTTTCTCTCCCTCTCTTTCTCCCTCTCTTTCCCCATCTCTAAAAATAAATAAATAAAATCTTAAAAAAAGAAAACAAAGGGCTTCTCACCTTCTTTTAAACAGTACATGAAGAAATAGAACACTTAGGAGGTGAGGATATGCTGGGTCTATAATTATTAAAGATGAACAGAAGTCCTTCATGGCCATCATGAGAAGACTTTTTTGCCTTTTCCTCCAGTAAAATTAGAAGCTTATAAAAGTATTTCCATCAAAAAGGTGAATAAAACCTTTTTTTAATTAAAAAAGTATTTTTAAGAGGGACTCTTGATTTTTGAAGCACAGGTCAGATCATGATCACCAGCTAATATTTATGGGTTGGTATTACACTGAAATTTTCTTTATGTCACTGGGTATGTGAAAAGATCAAGTTTAAAACACTGCCTTTGAAACTAGAAATGACTGTACTGGGACCCAGAAACAGTTGGCATCCTGGCATAAAAGTCACTTGTACCAATTATTTATGCACTAAATGGGTGTAGAATTCCAGGTTAAATTACCATGGTTTTGATTCAATTAGCTTTTGATTCAGTGCCTATGTCTTTAATGACAAAGTTATTCCAGGAAAAGTAGGGCTTCAGAAAAGTTTTACCTAGCTAAGGTTTCCCTGAAGGGAGGAAGTGAGTCACATGAAATTTACATTGACAAATAAAACCACAGTGCATGTCTACTCCCTGTGGATTTTAATTTGCAGCAACAATAAACTGCAAGTAATAGGCCTTAGGTTGAATGATTGAATATAAAGTTCAAATCAGACTTAAGTGGACTTGAGTTGAAAGAGACGAGGTAAGTGTCATAGGCCATGTGGTCTGAGAAGCCTTTCAAATGCCTCTCTTTTCACATGTCGATAGGGTGGTTTTATCTCCCACCCTAGATATCTTCATTTGAACCTTTTCATTTTAATTAATTTTTTCAACTCAAGTTGCATCCTGCACTCACAGCACCCAGGGGAAAGGGACAGTGAACGTGACCAGGAGAAAGTTTTAACCTGTCAGGGTATGAATTTCCCAACTGAGACTTCCCCTTGGAGAACACTTTCTTCTCCAGATACACTGTTCGTGCTGCTTTTTTTTCCCTCACCATTTATTCATTAACTTATTCTTTCATTTTTACATTGTTTTATTTATTCTTTCATGTTCATTTATTCATTTCTTCAATAAACAACACCTATTGAGAACCTGTTACAGGGTGCAGCCAAGAGGGGGACCCCAAATGGGCATTTGAAATGGGGTCCAGAACTCAAGGTGTCCAGGAGATTTTAAGATGTCTCCACCCCTTCCCCCACAGGTGTGAGTTGGGGGAAGGGGCACACAGAGCAAGAACATGCGGGGCAGCTTTGCAGCTAATCCATGGCATGGTCATTTAACATACCTATAGCCTTTGGCTGGTCATTTAGATATGCTAAATAGTTATGGCCATGCTCTAAGCCAGGGGGATGGAAAGGGACCCCCCCAAGATGTGACTGGGGGGGCAGGTCCCCCGAGTTACAGCACCTGTGTGGGAGCTTGGAGAAGATTGGCTCCATGACATGGGGTGACACCTGCCCAGACCCACTATGGCGACCAGAAAAGCTAGAAAGGACAGCAGAGTTCTGGCATGTGAGGTCAAGTGTAGGAGGAGTCAGAAATGGGGCTGCAGAGGAAGACTGGGGCGGGGATTTAAACACAGACATGACAGCCATTGAAGGGAGAAGCACGTGGTTTTGGCTGAGTGGGGAGTCCCGTGGCCCTGGGAGAGAGGACCATGAGCCTTTGCCAGAGTGGGGACCCCTGAAGCTTTAGAAGGGGGAACCACCACCAGGTTTTAGCAGAGATCCTGGCGACACAGCTGAGGGTGCCAGGAACCCAGGAGGTCTCCCAGTCAAGATGGAGTACTAACTGGGAATAACCAGAGGACTGCCTGAGCCATGGACTTCTATTTTCTTTCCTGAGATATGGTACTCTGGACTGGGCAAAGGGGGAAGGAAGGACTCTGTCTGTTTGTGGGTGTTTTTTAAGGGACTTCAGGATATTTTTTTTGGATGAAGACATTAGGTCACTATTTTAAGTTTGTATAGTGTTAAATAAACATTTCCTTTCCTTTTCATGAATCTCTGGCATTGAGAGATGTCTTTCCTCTGGCGGTGGACATAATGGACCTGGGGGCTTCTTTCAGTAATAGTATATCGTCCCAGCCCCCTCTTGTTTGTTCTATAACAAACCTATGGTGTTTCTTAATGGAGATACTATTGGTATTTGGGGGAAATCATTCTTTGTGCAGGGCTGTCCAGTGTATTGTAAAAGATCTATTATCTTTAATAAATCCACAAAGCAGTTCTCAATCCCAGAGCAACCTAACACTATGACAGACACACTTCCATTTCCAAACACCACAGGGGAAGAACCCTGGGTATGATCCACTGCCAGAAAGATTATCAGCTGAATAACACAAGGTGTGAACCTCAAGAAGTTAGTAGGTTTGTAGAGAAAACAGATAAGTAAATACAACACAGTGAAACATGCTATGAAGAAATAAACACAAACTAATGACTCCTGGAGATATTCAATAAGCCTTCTCAGAGGAAGAAATGTTTAAGCTAAGTCTTTAAGCATAAGTAAAAATTAGCTAGATGAAGATTTCTAGGCATTAGAAGAGGTCCAAAGGTCATGTTAGAGTTCAGAAAAATAGTTTAGAAGAGCTGCAAGGAATGTCATGCAGGCTAGGTGCATGGAATTGGTGTTGGGGTAGTGGAGATTAAGAAGACAGAATATGTGATTGTAAGGGGGGTATTGCAGGCCACGCTGAAATACTTAAACTTTATTCTTAGGACTATGGGGCATGGAAGTGGTAGGATCAGATCTGAGTTACAGTAATTCAGGAGAGCAAATTCACATTAATGAATTTCAGTGAATACTTAAATGGATACAGTAAGGACTGCTAACACCCTTCAGCCAACACCCACTAAGACACACTTTTAGGTGAACGAGTTGGTTTTATTACTTGTGGCAAGGGAGAAAACACCAGGAGGAATTGAGGAGTGTTTCAGTAAGAGAGTGTTATAAAGAACCTATTAATCAGGTTTGAGCTTTACTTGGGTAATTAGAGGAGAGTCTAAGAAAATGGGTGTTTACCCATTACAAAAAAGCAAAGAAAAGTCTATGATTGGGTATCTCATTAAATCTTATCTATAGGGAGGGCAGATTAGAGGGAGGATGGGTAAAGAAGTAGTTGTCAGCCCTGTCTGGTATGGCTCAGGGGCTGAGTGCCAGCCTGCAAATCGAAACGTCACCAATTTGATTCCTAGTCTAGGGCCTGGGTTACAGGCCAGGTCTCTAGTAGGGGCCATGCAAGAGGCAACCACATACTGATGTTTCTCTCCCTCTCTTTCTCCCTCCCTTCTCCTCTTTAGAAAAATAAATAAATAAAATCTCCAAGAAATTAAAATAAAAGAAGTGGTTGTAGTTCATATTAGCTGTGAGAGTTTAGTGTAGGTTGACTTGGGGTTACGATTGAGTTGAGCATGTGCAACAAGAAGGTCAAGGGAATTAAGTGACTTGGCAAAAGAATGATTAAAATGATGGTATTGGACTCAATTGGCATGAGTCCATGGTAAAATTCTCCTTTTATATATCTTATCTTCTTTGGGCAACATGTGCATTTTCCATACTATTATCTAACCTAATTAAATTCAAATAAAGGATTATGTATAAGCATTGTACTGTGATAAATTTTGTGAAAATATAAAAATCTAGGTTTCTATTTCTAATACTTATATCATTAAGGAGTTCACACACACACACACACACCATTCACTCATTCATTTATTACATTTCCCCTTCCTTCCTTCCTTCCTTCCTTTCATGGAATTTATTGGGATGATATTGGTTAATAAAATTACATTGGTTTCAGGTATATAATCTATAACACATCATCCGTATATTGTATTGTGTGTTTATCACCCTCATATATTAAACTCTTATAAGCAAGACAAGACAAAATATGAGGAAGAACTCAAGTGAATTTTACAGATGGCAAGTGCAATGGGGTTTGAAAGGAACTAGAAGGCAATCTGTGCTACTCAGCTAATGTGGGGTGATTAGAGGAAATTCCCCAGGGCTCTCTTTTCTCATTTAATATGTTAGCATTAGGGAGGGCAGCAGGTTTACTTCTGATGTGTTTCTGATGTGAAAAGATGAGGGATCTTTTTTACTTGCTCTGTGACCTTGAGCAAATCAACCGACCCCTTTGGGCATTATCTTTTTCATTTCAAACTTTTCCAAAAAAGATTTTATGTATTTATTTTTTTAGAGAGGAGGGGGGGGGGTAAGAGAGGGAGAGAAACATGGACGTGCATGAGAAACATGCATGTGTGTGAGAAACATGGATCAGTTGCCTCTTGCACAATTCCCAACTAGGGACCTGACCCATAATCTAGGCATGTGCCCTTGTAACTGGGTGCAGCCAATGCGGGAGCCCAAATAGGGATTTGTAATGGGGTCCACAAGTCAGTGTCCAGGAAATATTAGGAAAAAAAAATATATAGGATGTCCTCACCCCCACAAGTCGGCTGGGGGATGGGATGCAGGGAACAGGGCCTTTGAGAGTTATTTTGAATAGCAACAGTTTTGCAGATAACCCCTAGAATGGTCATTTAACATATCTATAACCTTTAACTGGTTTCATAGATATGTTAAACAGCTGTGGTCAAGCTTGGAGCCAGGGGGATGGAGGGCGGTGACTTCAACCCATGAAGTAACTGGGAGGCAACTCCCCTTGGTTACAGAGCCTGCATAAGAGATTGGAGATGATTGGCTCCACACCACAGGGCTACACCTGCCCAGACTTACTGTGGTAGCCCAGTAGAGCTGGAAAAATACAGGAATGCTAGCAGCTGTGGCCAATTGTGGGAGGAGTCACAAATGGTGTGGCAGAGGAAGATTGGCGCTGGGATTTGAACCCCGGCGTGGGAGCCATGTGGCATCTTTTTGGAACCATGCAGCTTGGGCAGAGAAGAACCAAAGGTCTTTTGGGGACCACTCAGCTTGGGCAGAGAAGAACCACGGACTTCTATTTCTTTTTCTGAGATACGGTACCCCAGATTGGGCAGAGGGGGAAGGAAGGACTGTGCATTTGTGGTTATACTAAAGGACTTTGGGATCTTATTGAAGACATTAAGTTATTACTCTTAAGTTTGTAGAACTCTTTAAATAAATAATCCCTTTGCTTTTCACCAATCCCTGGCATTGAGAGACATCGTTCCCTGAGCACAAGGGTGGGTCCTTTCGGCAATAATATATCGTTCACCTTCCCTGCCCCGGTCTGTTCTGTAACACCCTGATGAGGAATTACAACAGCAATCTTTTAATTCACAGGCTGGCTGGCATTCAACCCACTGAACCACACCAGCCAGGGCTCATTTCAAATTTTTTGATAATAATTTGTGTTCCCATTTCTTTCTCGGGGTTATTATAACCAATCAAAATATTAATGGGAAACAAAGGATATTAAAGTAACTTCTAAACTGGAAAGCACCAAAGAAAATTAGGCAATGATGATTGTTAAATCTAGGCAGGCCTAGGAGGAATGAAAATTACCAGGTGAGAAAATGGCACCGTGGGAAGCTGCCTGCAGCCCCTACCCAGGAAGATTAGGGTCTGGGGTGGGTTTATCTGGCATAACAGGATGCAGCTTTCACCCAGCAACCAGCTCTAGCCAATTAGACTCTAATACCCCAAACACAGGTTTTTGCATTTAAAAACCCTGCTCTAAGAACAACCAAGCAAGTCCCAACCTTCCTTGGTTAGCTCCACTTTCCCCCACGAGTCCTAACCTCCCTTGATTGGCTCCCCATCCTCCCTTGGTTGGCCCCACTTTCCCTCTTATTCCCCACTAATAACCCCTGCTCTCCTTAGCTCGCTGTGTCGCCCGGTTTCTTGAGCAGCTCTGACCTAACGATGATAATTCATGCTGGCCCTTGGCACACCCAGAGATACCCCAACTTCCCTGCTTTTTATTTTGTTTTACTTTGTGGTTTTTGTTGTTGTTGTTGTCAGAAATTTTAAATATGTAATGGTGGAAATTTTAGAAGGTATACAAGGAACAGTGACAAGACAGAATAATTGTTATACAAGTCATAACATTGGTGCCCCTGATCCTCTCTATCATGATCATTTTGGGAAGCCTCATTGTACAATTATGTAAAATTTTAGAAAGTGCTTATTCAGTTACATTTTATTTACAAATGTAAAACTAGTATCGAGATGGATGTATCATAAAACTGGCCATTTCTGTTTGGAGAGAAGAAAAATTTTATTTAAATCAAGTTGCTTGTGTAGGTCTGCTTTTATAAACCTTGTGAATTAATTTCTTCATATTGTAAACTGACTGAACTGGGTACACATCCCAATATCAACAAGGATTCCAACTCCCATATACATTAATGCAAGGCAGTAATAAGTGTAATAGGGGAAATATTGACTATGGGGTCCTTAAAGATCCTGCCCTGGCTCTCTTTCTCATTATTCTTTTACTTAGGTTAAGATAATTTCTATAAGTCTTCTTTTTTTCTTCTGAACTAGATATTTCATATTTTTCTCTTGCTTTCTTCTCTGGTCCTTTGCTTTGTCCTCTCGTCCATTCCTCATCTTCTTATACTATAAGGTAATTGTAAAGCTCTTTTCAACATCCCCCTTTCAGAGCCCTTATTGAAGCATATTTAGCAGCAGCAGGGGTTCCCAAGCAGCCTTCCTACCATGTAAGAACCAGTATGGTCCACTCGTCGAAGGTGGGAAGGAGAGCAGTACTGTACGTCATTAGTGAGGTAGCGAAGAAAAATCCATGTCCTGACACAAATGTATGCACAGGAGTTCTGGTTTCTTAGGGATTTCAGGGAAACAAAAAAGTCAGAAGGTGAGGGTTATCAATAATTGTAAGGTAGCCCAGACTTCTGTTCTCCCTGCTTCCAAAGGTAACAAAGCAGCTATGATCAGGCACATAACAAAGAAATTCTTGAGGGGTGTTGCATATCCATTTATTACTCTTTAGCCTGATATCAATTTCTTAGTGGCTCCAGTGTGTAGGGATATGTTTTAGCTTTATTTATCACTTCTCAAAATCCCTCAGAAATTAAAGATATGCAATTGAAACTATCAGAATAAAAATCAGCCAGCATTCAAAACTGTGAACAACAGAGTCCACATTGTCTAGTTTATGCAGAAAAGGAATGCTATTAAAATACTGGGCTCCTTAACAACTCGCCAGGAGGGCTTTATAATCAGGTTTACAGGCTACATGTCTGGGAATATTAGGCTACTGGGCTTTCCAGTGAAGACTCTGTCTACCCTTTCTTCTTCTGGACCGAGGAAAGGAGGCTTGCACTTTTGCATTGTCAGCAGTGGATATGAGATTCAACTGCTAGGGCATCTATCCTGCCTGCCATTGAAATCTGGATGCTTTTTCAAAAAAATGTATTTCTACGTCTTTACTTTTTAGAAAAGCATTTTATTTTGCAATAATTATAGATTTCCAGGAAAAATAACTTAGAGAGGTCCCTTGTGCCCACCACCCAGTTTCTCCTCATAGTTACATTTTACAACACGGTAACTCAAATTCAAATTGGCATTGGTACAATCCATAGGTCCTACTACAGATTCAGATTTTACCATTTCTATATGCAACCATTTGTGTATGTGTATTTGTGTACAGGTTTATGCAAATGTGTAGGTTCATGTAACCACCACTCTAATTCATATACAAAAATGGTCTATCACCACAAAGATCTTTGTTTGGCTACCCTTTTATAGTTGCACCTACTTCCTCCTGTCTCTAAACCCTTACAACTATTACTCTATCTCCAATTCTCTACTTTGGTCATTTCAAGAATGTTATGTAAGTAGAATAATGTATGATCTTTTGAGTTTATTTTTTCAATCAGCATATTGCCCTTCAGATTGATATAGGTAATTGTGTATATCAACAGTTAGTTCTTTTTTTTATTGTGTAATAGTATTCCACAGTAAGAATATACTATGGCTTACCTGTTCACCCATTGAAGGACATTCTGGTTGTTTTAGTTTTGGGCTATTAGAAATAAGGTTACTATGAATATTCATGTGCAGGTTCTCTGGTCAACTTTTGAACCAATGTCTTCAGACATTGGAACAGAGCCCAGGCCAGGGTTTATGCTTAAGCCTACAGATCTTTTATCTTCATTGGCTCCTACAAGTCATTTTCAGTATAATTTTGAACATCTACAAAGTAGACAGAAGTGTATAATGAACACCTGTGTCCATCACTCAGCTTTAACAATTATCATTCTGTCATTTTTTTCATTTATACCTGCACCTACTCTCCCAGTAACACTTGATTATTTTGAAGCAGATCCTAGACAATATAGTTTTATCTGTGGATATTTCAATGTATACCTCTGAAAACTAAGAACTCTTTAAAAATAACTAAAATGCCAGCATCCCAACATCACACTTAGGGTTCCTCTAGAATTGGACCCTGAAAACAAAGACTTGAATGCAAATAGTCTATCTGAAATGAGGAGTGGGGGATTTGAGACAGAAAAGGAAAGGTTGTAAGACACTGGCAAAAGACTGCTATAGCAAGCATTAACTCCTCAGCACCTGCAGGCAGCCACATGAGTAGGCAGAGGATTTTGGCAGGCAGAGAGAGCCCTTAGGCAAAGAAATGCAGGTGCTGCCAACTGAGTTCTGGGTAACATGCACTGAAGTGGGAAGGGCAGGGACTATAGGCCCTGGGGACTGACAGCACCTCCCACACAAGCCTAAAAACAATTAACAATTAACTAGCCAGTGATCCAATTTCCCCTAGTATATCATAATCTTTTTTTTACAGATTGCATGTCCTAATCATGATCCAAATGAAATTCATGCATTATCATTGATATACATGCTTTTTAAATCTCTTTTCCTTCAACTCTTCATTTTGAAATTTTTAAACATACAACAAACATGAAAGAATTTCCATGTAACTATACTATAATACTGTCACTATGTATCTGCTATGAATATACCATTACCATTTTTAATATACATGCTTTATCACATATCTATCATCTATCCATCTTTTTTTTCAAATTATATTTCTTGATGCATTTTATAGTATGCCAGTACCTGTGAAACAAGAGCAGGCTAATTTGTTAGCTTTGCAAGTATGGTATAATCTCAAACCCTGGAAATTATTCACAGTTCTCAATTTTTTTCCTGATAACTAATTATAGCAAGGGGTTTATCAATGTTAATATTTTCAAAGAACAAACTTTGGCTTTGGTATAGTTCCCTATTGGTTTAATTTAATTGACTTCTGTTCTTCTGAATATTATTTTCTTCTACCTACTTTGGATTTACTTATCTTTTTCTAGCTTCTAAATGTAGAAAGATTAGATCAGCAATTTGACTATAATGTTTCTAGGCATAGTTATCTTTGTATTTATCATTCCTAAGTTTTGCTGAGCTTCTTGGATCTTTAATTTTACATCTCTCAGGATGTTGGTTTTTCTAAAGTATTTGGTGATTCTCGGTTTTGTGATCATCTATGTTTTAGAGGTTCATTTTTTAAAAAGTGCTTATAGAGGAAGCTATGTTTGTTGTATATTCTCTCTGGGGGGAGGAATAAGATCTGTGGCCACCACCTGAATAGCTGTCAGTAATAGAGGTATGGGGAAGGGTGGGCTGTGCTGCTGAACAGGAAGAGCTAGTGGCTCAGGTTCTAAGTATCCTATGTTTCCTGATTATTCCAGATGTCACCTGCCACATGAGTACTGTCCTATATGCTACCTAGAGATAGATTACAGGTGTCTCTGTTGCTGTCATGGAGCGGGGGATAAGGAAGCTTCAGCTGGCCCATTGCTTCTACTATGATACTTCACTAAATTTCTTTGTGGTTTAGTGTAGACTCCTTGCTTCTTATAGCCACTTGTAGATGTGAAACTCTTTTGTTGCTGCTACTACATTTCGTAGTAGTCTTGTTTTCTTTTTGTTCAGAGGTGTCAATCTTTTCTTCTGTTCAATCAAGTCTTCTAGCCATCTGTCAGGGAATCCTCATAAGTTCTGGACCATCAGTGGCTAACTTTCTTGTTTTCCAATGCACTTGTGAATTTATTTTTAATATGTCTTTTCTGCTAGGTTCAGGGGTTTGTGGCATAAAGAAAAATCTACAGTAGGTGTTCAGTCTGCCATTTTTAAATTAAACTTGTTTTTCTTTTTTTTTTAAGCAAGCAGTGGTAATATTTACGTTAAAGCCTGTTTAACTATGCAGTTAGGTATAGAGATTCAGAGCTAGTCATACCAAGATGTGCATCTGTGGTATGTGGATTGTTTTGAGCTAAAGTCAACTTTAGTTGCAGGCTGAAGAGAAACATCTGCCCTTCCCCTAACTACCTAGAAGAACTTGAATTAGGGGGCTTGCCCATAGGGCAAGGACAATTTTCTATTTACTAAACATCTGCTCTCCATATGGTCCTGCAATAACCCTTTGAAGCCCCCAAGGTACCTGACCTCATCCCTAGCTCAGAATGTCTTATATACCCATTTTCCTTTTCTGTCTTTTAAGCTTTTAATCTCCCGTGCATGTGGGGTCTCTGACTGTCATGTATGGGTTCCCATACATATGTGTACATTAAACACAGTTATTTTCTTTTGCTACTTTGTCTCATGTCTATTTGATTATTAGACCAGCCAAAAGAACCTTGAGGAGAGAGGAAAGTTTTTTTCTCCCCACACAGGTAAAGAAGGAACACAAGCAATTCTGAGCAAGATGGGATGAGAGCAATATTGTAAATTCATAGTCATAGCAAAGGGGGAGAATTTGGTGTGTTCATATTGTTCTGATTATAAAAGAATACTAAAGCTTACTGAATCACTGGTTCGATTCCTCACAAGCTTTGCTTGTTTTATGTAGGCTTTGAATTTGCCTTGAATTTCTCCAGTACTAGCCTGAGTTTTTAGATTTGTTGAAACTTTTAAGTTGATACAGTCCTAAAGCTACGTTCAAATGCTGCCATCTTGTGGGCCACTTTTTGTGGAAGTATCCCATTCCTCAATTGCTCTCAGGCAAATACATTCGTCCAAAAGAGTTGAGGTGTGTCACCTTTCATTAAGTGCAACGTGTTCTATTAAGAGAGCTTTACAAGTAGGCATCTCACTTAAACCTCATAAGAACTTTATAAAGGAAGTACAATTAAACCCATGTTAGAGATGAAGAAACCAAGGCGTAGAGGGGTTATGTAACTTGCCTGGTTACATGAGGTTTTGCAGCTGGTAAGAATAGAAGTAAATTTTATATCTAGGCAGTCTGCCTCCACAGCCCTTGCTTTTCCTGCATCCACATGTAAAAACTAATAAATCTAAAAACAATATAGTGTGTTATAATATGGGTAAGTTATAGGAGTAGTAGAGAGGACGGGACAACTATTAGGAAAGGGCATCAGGGGAAGCCTCACAGTTGGTGAGGAGGTGGTCTCCTATAAATGGGGATTTGAAGGATAATCATTACATAGGAAGAATGCGGCTGGGACCACATCTCTTAGATCTAATAATAAACCCAATAGTTGTCTGTTGTTTCATCTGCCCAAACCCTGCCTTTTGTAGAGGAACTACTCTTCACTCTGCTTCAACATATGACTCTAATAGAGGTTGTCAATCAGGATATTCTTGACTCCTCACCTAATCTGAACCAGTATGAGCTCATCAGGAGACCCTGGAATTGTGCTTGAGGTAGAGGATTCAGTGCTCTCTTCCCTAATGGAAAAGCTGAGGCGTGTGTCCAAAAGCTCCAACCAGCCAAGAATTTTCATATGGAAAACAGTCCAGAGTAGAAGAGAATGAAGCCAAACAATAAGGTTTTAGTCATCTCTAGGCCAGCTCTTTTGCTGACATTCCTGTAGTAATAACCATTCTTGCAGAACCTAATCAGGTTTGGGTTTTGATCTATTGAAACCATATAGATTCTAATATTCTCTCTTCTGTCACCAGCTGAAGTAGGTGCTACCCTGGCATTTCTTACCTCTACACAACTTAAACAACAGCAAAATACATTTTGATTATAGATAGCCTTATTCATTTATTTTGAAAAAAAAATGCATTTAGGAGTTTATTACACATGCTATGTGGCTTAAAAACATTTCTGCAGTGCTTTACTTTGCCCTCATCTCCAATTCTATTCCTGCTACCTGGACTATTCTTTTTCTGCTTCTACCTATCTAAACCACTGCAACCTTTTAAAGCCATTTCTTATTTCTTCCTTTAAGTCTACTTTAGTGTGCTGAAGGCCAGGGGAAGAGGGAGGGTAGTAGCTGTGTGGAGGTGGGCAAAGGGTGAGAAAATGGGGGACATCTGTAATAGTGTCAATAATTAAACACTTTTTAAAAGAGAAATTTCTTCCGTGTCTGGTGTGGTTCAGTGGATTGAGTACCGGTCTGTGAACCAGATGATTGCTGGTTCGATTCCTAGTTAGGACACATGCCTAGGTTGCAGACCAGGTCCGCAGTGGGCGGTGTGTGAGAGGCAAGTGATGGATGTTTCTCTCATACATAGATGTTTTTCTCCCTTTCTTGCTCCCTTCCCCTCTCTCTAAAAATAAATATTAAAATCTAAAAAAAGTTTAAAGAAGAAATTCCAGCTGACTATTTTCCAAATTTTGATTCTTTAAAATCAATCAAGTAACATTTAATTATTGAAAATACAAATAAATTACAAAATTCAAAATGATAGAAAATAAGAATCACTGATAATTTCACAGAGATAATCATTGTGATTGGTATATTTCCCTTTCTTCTATGTGTAAACACAAAAAAAGTTTTAAAAGTCAAGTGAGCCCTGGCTGGCGTAGCTCAGTGGATTGAGCGTGGGCTGTGAACCAAAGTGTCACAGGTTCGATTCCCAGCCAGGGTACATGCCTGGGTTGCAGGCCACGGCCCCCAGCAACTGCACATTAATATTTCTCTCTCTCTCTCTCTTTCTCCCTCCCTTCCCTCTCTAAAAATCAATAAAATCTTTAAAAAAAAGTCAAGCGAAAATAACTAATTTTGATCTCTTCCTTTCCTAACCACATCTACAATGCATTTTTCATTTAATTGTATTTTGTTTGTACTATTTCCTAACCATTTCAATATTCTGTCCTGAAAATAACCAGTATCTTTGAAGGCACCTAACTTTCCAGGGAAATAGAGGGTAATTACACATCCATTGGTCCATGAAGGTCTTTTCTTTTTTGCTTCATCTAGATATCTTCTACTCATTCTTCAGATCTTAGTTCAAGTGTCACTTCTTTGGGAAGTCAGATTAAATTTATCATAATATTCTTTGCAGTACTTGTAAAAATTACAATCAGTTTTTACATTTGAGATTATCTTGGTCTGTATATATTTTTGTTCACTATTGGATCCCTGGTGCTTAACACAGGTGCCTGGCACTTGGCAACTGTTAAAACGAATGAATGACTGTTTTGAGTGATTCCACTGCTAGGGAAATACTTTTTTACTTATAAAAAGTAACATTTGCTATTTATGATGTGTCATTGTGTGGTAGATATTCTACTACATGCTATACATCTCTATCCATATAATTGCATTTTCATGACCCTAAAATTCACTATTGCCCCTATTTTACAAACGAGGAAACTGAGGCTTCACAAAAGCAAATTACCTTGCCTGGATCCAAATAGGCATCAGATAACAGATGTAAACTTAGGTCAATGCATTTATCTACATTATTAGCTTTACTTGACATTACTGGCTTCTTTGTTAATGAATATACTAGCCATTATAGGCATAACTTATTTTCAAAATCACTTGTTAAAGTAGGAAGTAAGGCACCTAGAATAAGGGGCAAAGAGACAGAGTATTGTATTGAAAAGGGTAACAGGAGAGTTAGTTATTCTCCCTAACCAGCCCTATGGCTCTGGAATTCCACAAGGAAGGCTACAAATAGAGAGTAAAGTGCAACTCCTTCATTTTACAGATAAGAAACTACAGGTTTGCGTCATTGACAGCGTGGCAGAGCTGTATGCCCAACCCCTAACTTGTAGTGTTCTTTGCTCTTGGTCACACTGCCTTCTTTAAACAAACACTGAGTGCCTACTGTATGAGGCATTCCGCAGCAGTTACGTCTTCCATTCGGCAATATAGATTATTGGCTATTTTCCTCCCCCCCCTTTTTTTTTTATTTGACCACTTTTAAAACGCTCCATTGGATGCAGACTTAAAGAGTAATGCAAGCCTTAGGTCAGCACAGATTAGTGTGACCTGGTGAGTGGCTTGACTCAGGTCTGCTGCCGTTCACACAGCAGACCTATGGAGGCAGCGACACATTCTGACCAAGGGAGTACCTCCCAGATAATCTAGGTGTATGTGCAAGCCATAAAGGGGCGAGGCTGTGTCCCTTCTGGACAGAGCCTTTGGCATTCCGTTGACCCCACTAATAGGAGGAAACAATTCTGTGCCAGATCTCTTTTTGTCTTCTGCTTGTGTGTGGTGACCGGCAGCCGAATGCATTTGGCCAAGTCTCCAGAGCTCTGTCTCTCCACCCAAGTTTATCCTGAATTCTGAGTCTCCAGCTGTCCAGAGAGCAACATTCCTACTTTCGTGACAGCAGATTCCAAAAGGGCATTTCCACCACAGCTGCTGGCCCTGAGTCCCTAGCCGCTCCCTTTCCCCGCCCCCTGGCACCACCCATTGCCCCAGGCCAGTGGGGTTGTGCTCCCTGTCAGCTCTAAGGGAAAAGCCAAAGCTTCGGAGCTGCCACGCTACGCCTTCTGGGCAGACAGCAACCAATCCTCATGAGGCATATACAAGCTCCAGCCAATCAACGCCTCTCTTATTACTGAGTACAGCCCTCCCCGGCCCTTTCTCCCTGGGCCCCTTCCCGGTGCCTGTAGTCTCGGCTGTAGCTGCAGCTGCCGACAGAGCGCCTCCGGGTCTGGGTCCGGTTCTCTGCTGGCGCCCTTCAGTTCCTCCCATTCGCTTCACTGAGAATGAATTCCTGCGTGGCCTTGTGCCCAACCCACGGAGACCGCCGGCGCACTTTCATCTAGCGACTGGTAGGGAGGGCTCGGCACTGCCCGACAGGGTGGGAAGGACTGAGGGGGAAGGTGCCCCTTCGCCCGGGGCCAGCGGGACAGTATTCCCTTTCCACAGAGTGCGGGTGGACCGTGGTGAGGGGACCAAGCTGATACCCGGCCTCGCGCCAGACGACGCGGGGCGGGCGCAGTGTCTGGGATCTGCAGCCTTAGTCCCACCACCTCCCTCAGCTAATGAATGGTCTTCTGGAGGGCTAAGTTGTGGACCTGCCTGACACGCCCTCCAACGCTATGGTTTTGTTAGTTTCATATAGTTTTCCTGAACCACTTCCTTTAGAGCCCTGAACCTTAAATGTGAAGCCATTCCTCGAGACTTTTTCCCCTACGTGGGGTCACACAGTTTTAGTCCACTCCTGTGGATCCTACTCTTAAATTCAGTGTGAGTTGACTGAGTGGAAAAGGACTGGTTCTTTTTGGGAAGGATAGGGGACAGAGGCTAGAGGATTGTTGTATCATGTTGTTGGGTTCTAAAGAAATTTTAAATAGTAGGAACCCAGTTCTGTGACTATAAATAAGGATGACTTTTTTTCAACAACAATATCCTACTTCTTATTGAAGGTTTTCTACCTGCATTTTAAGGGAGTATTTTGGGTAGAGTAGAATAGGTAATCTACAGTCTTCCTTTCTACCTGTGGTTTTTGAATGGATTACTTAAACTTCTACACCAATTTCCTCATTGTAAAATGGAGCCAATCATATATACAGGAGTAATAACTAGGCTGAAAAGAGCACTGAGTTAGTTAATATGTGTAAAACAATATGATTGTACACATAAAGTTTGAAAGGTGGTAGATGCTTGTTAAGTCATGGTCAGATTTGCAGCCCTGTAAAAGTTTGGGTGAAAAACATTCCAAGCAGAATGCTTATAGTTTTCCATATAGTTTGTCATATAGTTTTGCCATTTTCTAACCTGCATACCAATATGTCTCCTTTTCCCCCTTTTTCTCAATATTTGTTAGGTGCTTATGTATGAATGAATTGCCTTGTTTTTTTTTTTCAGAACAACTCAGGAGATAAATAGTTGTTAACAGCTTTTCACAAGTGAGAGATTTGAAGCTTAGAATTGTGACCTGCCCAGGGTCATTTAGCTAGTTAGTGGTGTACCTGGATTACTAGCTTAGGTGTTCAATATCCAGAGTCTGAACTTTGTATGCTAATTGGCATCCTCTTCCTGAAGTCACAAGACTATTTTTAGTACATGAAATACAGGCATACTTTGTTTTATTGCACTTCACAGATGTTGTGATTTTTACTAACAAAAAGATTATGACTCATTTTATTGTGGTCTCGGAGAATAGCATGATCAGATTTCTGCTTTAAGAAGAACTGAACTCTTAACCAAGCATGAGTAGGATTGTGAGCCATTGTTGAGGGCTCAACCTCCACTGACTAACACCTGTGTGGTGGACCAACCTTCATGGTTCGAATAATTGCCTGTAGTTAGATATACTCCTCCAACTCAGTTTCTTAGAAATAATTTGTCTTCATCACATATAAAGCCCATTTAAAAAATATTTTATTTATTTATTTTTAGAGAGAGAGGGGAATGAGAAAGAGAGGGAGAGAAACAATGATGTGTGAGAGATACTTCAAATTGGTTGCCTCTTGCACACCCCAGCCAGAGATCTGGCCTGAAATCCAGGCAGTGTCCTGACTGAAAATTGAACTTTCAGTTCCACTGAGCCAAACCAGCCAGGACTAAAGTACATTTTTAAGTTTAATTTTTATTTGTTTTTTTGTTTGGGTTTGTTTTTCTAATTTCCATGGTATATATCCCTACTTTCCTTCCTGGTTGCTTAATCTGTAATCAGCCAGAAACCTGGGAGTTATCACATCTTTCAAGATCCTAAATTTGTCTCAGGATTGCTTATTTTCTTTATCCCTAAAAAGGGCAGATAAGGCTGTCCATAATCTCGTCCATCTTTGTGTATATATTAGGCCTCACTCATTTCTGTCTTCTGAATTACTTATAATTTTCAGAATGGACCAGGGTGATCCTAGAGCTTTTTATATTGACTGTTTTCTCTGCCTGAAATGTCCATCCACCCTGAATTTATCAGGCAAACGTACTCATTTTAAGTCTTAGTTTAAACATCTCCTGTGTCAGGTCCTTCCTAGACCCCTTTTGTCCACTCCCTATTCCTATGAGTCACTTGTTTTATCTTAACCATAATATATTTATAATCATGATATATTTTAATTACTTGCTTAAATAAAATCAGTCTCCTCCACCAAACTGCTACCGTTTGATGGTAGAGAATGGGTAATAGATAATAAATTGTATTGAATCAATGCAGTTGTTAAATGAGCTAAACCTCTGCCCTGACCGGTGTGGCTCAGTTGGTTGGGCATCATCCCGCAAAACGAAAGGTTTGATTCCTGGTCAGGGCATATACCTGGGATGAAGGCTTTGTACTTGGTTGGGGAGTTTACAGGAGGCAACTGATCAATCTTCTTCTTCCTTTCTCCCTCCCTACCCCTCTCTAAAAATAAGTAAAATTAAAAAAAGACTAGTTGTCATATTTAAAAATAAAAAGAGCTATACTTTCACCTAAGTATTATTCATGAACCTATATTTATCATCTTATCTACTTACTTTTGTATTCCTAGTACTTTGTGCCCTACTGTGTGGATGCACTGTGAAACAGTGTAGTGTTGTAGAAATAACTTGGACTTGACTGTTAAACAGACCTGTGTTTGAATTCTAACTCTTTTACTGGTGGTATGATTTGGGTGGTTTACTTAACTTCTCTGTGACGTAAAATATTGTGGGGGGGCTCTGCCCACAGGCTTCCCCCCTCCCCCCACCCGCCCGCCCCATCTGCCACAGAGTAGAATAAGTCTACCAAGACATGATCTGCTTGGGGAGAAAAGGTAGCCAATCTCTCAAAGGAGAAGGGCCAGGACCCTTTTCTTCAGTGGGCTTTTATTGGGTTCAGTTTGCACAGGAATACAGGTAAAGCTCATCAATCATTGTCAGGCAGTAAGGATCAAACAATAGATAACATGATAAGAACTCTGAGGGCTTATTCTGAGTCAGGGTCTGTTAGCTAAAAGGCTATAAAACTTTGGGAAGCAAGCTCATTTCCTGCTTGGACCCTTATCAAAAAATTAAGGGCATTCTTAGCAAAGCAGGTTTCACAGGATCTTATGCATTCTTTCTTAGGCCTGATCGCCCCTGGGGAACCTGCCCTTTCCAGCACAGGGCTGCACCACCCTCTGTCATTGTTTCAGGCTTAAATCAGGCAGGGGAAGTAAGGCAGCCAAGAGATTAGGAGACTTCTCCCAGACAGAAGGAGGACTCAGTCTATGTAGAAGCCGAGGGACAAAGGTCCATAACCCCCTTTTGCTGTAGCTCCCCAAGTCCTTCCCTGGGGCCTCCCTGTGATCATTCCTGTCTTAGGTCATCCCTCCCTTGAGGAATCTTACCTGTCATTGGCTAACTGGTCATACACTGGCGGCCAAACAGGGTGAAGTAAAAGGGGCAGAGGCAGCCCCAGAGAGAGAAGCTTTGTCTCCTTAGTGGCTTATGTCCCAAAGGTTGCTCACTCAGCCTTAGCCATGCAGGAGTTACAACTTCTGAAACCAGGCAGGGTGGTTCCCAACAAAATACTCAGTATGTATTAGATGCTTAATATGTATTTCCTTTTGTTTCTTTGTCTTCAGTAACCATTTGTTGAATGCATGAATAAGGCTTACACTAGGTACTGGAAATATAGGAGCCTGGAATTTAGGAGAGACATGAGGGCAGGAAACAGATTTGGGGATTATGAGCGTGTAGGTTAACGGTAACATGAAAGATTGAAATTATCCAGGGGGAATATCAAGTAGAGTGGAAAAGAAGACTGAAGATGGAACATTGAAAGAAGCCCAGCATTTAAAGATCAGGGGAAGGGGTAATAATGCCTTTGGAAGAAGTGATAGGAGAGAAAGATCTCTTGCTTAAATGCTTCATTGGTTCCTTGTGCTTTCAGCATCCCTTTAGATTTCCGTAGGAGAGTGTGCTGTTGATGAATCAACGGGACAGTCAAGTAAGATAAGAACTGAAAATACCCAAAAGTATTTGGCAGTTTCAAGGTCATTGTTTCATGGTTTCATTGGAGAAGTGTACAAGGAAACTAGGTAGTGGAGGTGGTGAAACTCAACTGTGAACTTTGGGATTAAAAATGTGTTATCTTTTCATTGCTGAAGAAATAATAGTAATAAAAACTACTGTTTTCCTGAATGCATATTTGGTGCCAGGCACCATGCTTAGCAGTTTTATTTATTTATCGTTAGAGTGACTCTGAGGTTGGTGGTATTGCCTCTGTTTTCAGATGAAGAAATGAGGGCTTGGAGAGATTATGTAATTTTTAGAGTTACATAATTGGTAACAGCTGGCATTGCTATATTTGAATAGAAATGTGTAGGGCTCTAATAAATGCTTCTCAGTCACTTCTGTATTAATGT
The DNA here is from genome assembly GCF_004126475.2 of Phyllostomus discolor. Lineage (NCBI taxonomy): Eukaryota > Metazoa > Chordata > Mammalia > Chiroptera > Phyllostomidae > Phyllostomus > Phyllostomus discolor. The sequence goes on along the minus strand of NC_040906.2, from coordinate 145,602,840 downwards.
ATTAATGTTCATAGTATTTGTTCTCTGTGTGCTCTCTATATGTAGATATATACTTTAGGTGATACTACTTTTATATTTAACATATTTTATTTTCTCTTTAAATGTTCAAATTACATGTAGTAATAAATTAGGGAGTTCTTTTCTGCTGTATCTTAAATTCTTTTATGCAGGGTTTGAGTGGTTCACCAATAAGTAGTTTGTTTCAGGTATTTCAAAGACACTGAAAACACAATGATGACAAAATTTTAGAGCCTCAACAGAATGAAGTTAACTAAATTGAATTTTGCCATATACCATATGTTCCATTTTTAACATTTTTAAACTACTCAAGACTGTGGTACCATTTTCTTTGTGTCACTTTGTGGTTCAAATTAATATTCTAAGGAGGAATGTTTTTTATAAGTACTATATTAAATTATAAAACTTATAGACTTGAAATAGAACTGGAGCTATAAAGATGAGGAATCTTCTAGTTCTATGCTATCATTTCCCAATGGGGAATCAGAATAGTTAAAAACTAGTTAGATTTAGGGGTTCTGACTCTTAGTATAGTTTGGAATAGGAGTGGACATTGCAGATTTGGAATGTTTCATATTTGTGTGGCAAACAAAAATTTCCCCTATACATGTAGAAAACTCATGTATGTCCCTCTATATAGTCTTTTAATAACTTTTTCCTTGTCATTCAAAGTATACATATATGTGTGTGTATATATATATTTTAAGATTTTATTTACTTATAGAGGGGGTGAAGGGAGGGAGAAAAAGAGGGAGAGAAACATCAATGTGTGAAAGATACATCAATGATTGGTGGCCTTTCATGCTCCCCAACTAGGGACCTGGCCTGCAACCCAGGCATGTACCCTGAATAGGAATCAAACCAGTGACCTTTTAGGTTCACAGGCTGGCGCTCAATTCACTGAGCCACAGCAGCCAGGGCCAAAGTATATATTTTAAAAACAAAATGAATAAAACATTTTGAAGAATATAAATATTTATAATAGTTTGATATCTTGTAGAAGAGAATTAACATACAATTTCTACTATAAAAACTTAAAATATCTAGGCAGTATGAATGAATTGACTAATTTAAAATCTAGAGGACAAAAATACTGAAAGAGAAGACAAATAATTAGAAGATATTAAATTAAAAGATGATAGATGCTTAGGATAAAGTAGTATACTCTAGACATAAAATAATGTATTGGTGGTTAGATTTCTAACAGGCAGTGAAGAAACAGAACAGTAGGTTATCAAATAGTTGACAAGTGATATTGTATTTCTCCATATCTGAATAAAGCAAAGCAGATAGGGTAACATTGGGAAAAAAGAAAGCTAGAGGCTCATATATGATGACTGAGTTTCCTATACTTTCCTGTGACCTCTCCAATCAATATATTAGCATATATTTCTATTTTTTAGACATTTTTTTTTGAATAGGTATATATGCACATGGTAAAGCATTAAAAAGGGGTTCATAGTAACGGGTCTGCCTTTCATTTCTGGCACCAACCATTGGTGCCCTTCCTCAGAACAACCACTATTAACCATTTTCTTACGTATTCTTCTAGACATCTTTGATAGGTATGTACAAATCATATTACAAATGCATCTCATTTTAGAAGATATTTTACAATATATCCTTTATATTATTTGATAGAAATTATATAGTTGGTTCATTCTTTTCGATACATATATAATATTCTATTGCATGGACATACCATAATTTCTTTTAACTATTTAGGTTTTTTCCATGTTTTACTCTTCTAAACACTGATACAATGAATGTCCTTGTACTTATGCCATTTCGCACACAGGTATATTTTTATGGGATAAATTCCTAGGAGTAAAATTGTCTGGGTCAGAAGGAATGTATATTTTACATCTTGATAAATAATGGGTTGGCCAAAAGTTTATTTTTGTCTGTACAGTGGCTGTAGTAGTGGTTAGTTGTCTTTAACTTCATTTGAAACAATTTTGTTAGATTGTATTATGACAGCTGTCATATCAGTTTGCATTTAAAAAAACTTATCAAAATTGGTGAAAATTTGTGTAGCCATTTTAATATTGAAGATGGAAGACAATACACAACATTAGCGGCATATTATGCTTTATTATTTCAAGAAAGGTAAAGATGCAACTGAAATGCAAAAAAAGATTTGTGCAGTGTATGGAGAAGGTGCTGTGACAGATTAAACATGTCAAAGTGGTTTGCGAAGTTTCTTGGTACTGTTGACATTTGGTCACATAATTCTTTGCTGTGGGGCTGTTTTATGCATTGGAAGATGTTCTAGCGGCACCCCGGCCTCTACCCACTAGAAGCCAATAGTGGGAGATAGCTGACATACTCCAAATATCCAAATTGATAAAGTTATTGGTGAAAATGAAAAATGTGTCTTTTATTTTACGGAAAAAAACTAAATGGGCTTTTGTCCAACCTAATACTCTTAAATTGCTCTCCATAGAGGTGTTTCTAATTTATACTCTCACCAACCATGGTGTAGAGTTCACATTTCTCCACGACTTTATCGATACATAGTAATATCAACCTTTTTAATTTTTGCCATTCTGATAGGTGAAAAATGCACCTATCATAGTTTTAATTTGCATTTCTTATGTATGAAGTAAGGTTCTCTTTAAAAATCCATTTAAATTTCCTTTTTTTTTTTTTTTTTGGAGAAATGTGATCATGTTCTTTGATTTTTATTCTGTTGGCCTAATGATTTGTAGAGAATATAAAGGAAGATTTTTCTTATTTTTTTGTTTTTAAATTTTTTTCATGAATGTTTTAAAGTGATTGAATTTGTTAATTTTTTGCTTATAACTTTTTGGATTTTAGGTCATACTAAGGAAGTCCTTTTTTTGCTTTGAGATTGTAAAAAAAGTCCGTATTTTCATCTAGTGCTCTAGTGCTTTTATGTCATTTTTTTTTATGTTTGTCTTTGAGCCATCTAGAATTTATATGGGTTGAAGGAATAAAGTAAGTATTTAAAGTTTTTTTTTTCCATGTAGCTCTCTAGTTGTTTTGACACTTGTTCTTTAATTATCATCTCCTATGATGAAGGACTTTCTAGGTAGAGAGAACATCAATTAGTACAATATCTGGGACTCAATAAAAACTAAATGTTGAGAGTGTTAGTTATTGTGGTGGTGATGTTTTTAGTTTTAAGGGGTAAAGTTTTGAGATGAGAGTCCTGTAAAGATGGTAGAGTCAAGTGTGTTTATAAATTGTGGGGACATAGCCAGAAGAGTGTAAAAATACAGGAGAGAAGAGTGAAAATTTTGAAAGAAAAGAGTTGGACTCCAGAGTATAGACTAGAGGTTAGCCTTAAACATGAGACTGAAGAAAAACTGGTGAGGATGACTGATATTGACATATATCAGTAGAATACATTAGATGTGAAGGTGAAAGTTGTTAGACTTTTTTTTTGAAATAGGAATTAAAGGCAGTTAAATATAGAAGTAGTTGTATTGTGAAGTACTTGAGGAGAGTGAGAGATTTTGTATTTTTACTTTCTCTTTCCCCTTCTCTTACAGGTCATCCTTGCAATTATGGATATTTAAGAGGATCAGACAGTGTGGAGGGGGAGTTCCCCTCCTCACTCCCCCTTGGTGCTTGACTCCAGGAATAATTTATAAACTGTGGGAAGATTTTTTAAAAAAGAACTTGTATTTGATATAAACTTTATAGTGCTATTTATAACTTTTTGATTTAAGTGCCAAAATCAGTTATACAAAGATTTATAGTTTTGTACTCTTGCTATGAGGGTTTAAATTATAATCCTAAACAGGCCATTTATTCTCTCTACATTTTTCTGAATAGCACCTTTATGTCCTGGTTTTTTCATTTTTTAAAATTAGTTTCATTGACCATTCTGAAGAAGTAAGCAGTATAAAAACAATTAGGATGAATTCTTCCATCCCTGACTGCACATCAAAGTGTCGATCCCTGAAGCATGCTTTGGACGTCCTTTCTGTGGTAACCAAGGGGAGTGAAAGCCAGATTAAGGCCTTTCTCTCCAGTCACTGTTATAATGCTGCAACTATCACGGATGCCTTTGGCAGAAATGCCCTCCACCTTGTTTCCTCCTGTGGGAAGAAAGGAGTGTTAGAATGGCTTCTTGAGAAAGGAGTCGATCCATTGGTGAAAGATAAGGAGTCAGGATGGACAGCTTTGCATAGAAGCATATTTTATGGACATATCGATTGTGTTTGGTCTCTACTGAAGGTAAGTGTAATTTGTTTATTTAAAACTATTATGGTTTTGTTTTTGAAAGAAGGAAAATAGACTATATCCCTATTTTACCCCACCAGAAATTATGTTGCCTCAAGATAGTCTTTTGATCCTGACGTTTTTGGTAATATACGGGTGGCAGTAGCCAGAGAGCCATATTAAACTAATTCAACTTAACTTCATAACCAGTTTGGAAAGATTAGTGCGTCAGATGCTTCTGCTGAACCATTTCATGTCATCTTGGCCTCCTTATCTCTTATTCCAGCCCCAGCTGTGGTGACCAGTTGTACACAGGCTTCTAGCCGTTTCTGTAGGTTTAATCTGCATTTTGTTCCTAGTGTGTACTGCAATGCCTCTTATTTTATTCCTTCCAGCTTGGCAAATGAATGACCAGTCAAAAGTACAGGAGCGTTAAAGCCCCTGTAGAGCAACTCGCATTAATGAAGAATGAGAACTTGTGGTAAATACTTCCTCCTTTTGTCCCTTGATTGGGCAGTTATTCTCTGATGTATTTTATAAGGTCCCCAGAATGTCCTGGTCAGATCATGCACTAACATCCTTAATAGTGGCCTCCTCGATAACACATTCTTATATTGGTTTTTCGTCCTCCCTTGATTTACTCTTTTGGTTTCTTACAACTGCATTCTAGGCTGTCTTCCCATGGAAATCACCTGCATGCCAGTCTGTCTTATGCTTTGCTTTTGCAGAAGACAGTCAAAACAACCAAACCAGTTTTCTGTATTTGCAATCAGACATCTCCAGTAGTATTAACAGTGGAATAGATTTGTCTGAAGTCCATGTGCTTCTTGTTGTAGGGCACTGACATGAAATTCTCAGGCTTATAAAACTGGTATATGCATAGATGCTTTTTAATAAGCTAATGAATTTATCTACTGTTTTAGGGCTATGTAAAGAGCTGATTTTTAAAGAAATGAGATAGACTACAGCTGGTTCTCCTACCTTTAGAGTTTAAGATGTGCACATTAAAGTGTCAGAGCCTACCATTTCTAGGGAGCTCTAAAATAAAAAAAAATCCCTAGTTCTTTATTCAGGTTGTAGCTACTTAGGATAATGCAAATGTACATAGTTTAATAAGTTTAGTGTCCAGTTGGTATAAATAAAGTTTAGGACATATTGATAGAACTTACAAAATAAACTCTCCAGGGATCTAAGTATCGGGGATCCATTTGTTATTCATAGCTTGCAACACCATGCTCTGGAACCTGAACTTCATATCCTGAAAAAGGCCAAGCTCACGTCTTCCCACATGAATTTGTTTGTTCATTTGTTTATTTTGATTTAATTTTATTGTAATTTTTTTCCTTCAACACTTAGTCCCCCTATACCCTGTTCTCCCTGGCAATCACCATACTGTTGTCCATGTCCGTGAATCCTTTTTCCTTTTTACTCAATGCCTCCACAACCTCAACTCTCCCTCCCCTGCAAAATAGCTATCATTCTGCTCTCCCTCTATGAGTTTGTCCCCATGTTCTTTGTTCAATTTGTTCATTAGATTCCACATATGAGTGAAATCATATGGTATTTGTCTTTCTCTGACTGGTTTCTTTCATTTAGTATAATGTTTTCCAGGTCCATCCATACTGTTACAAAGGGTAAAATTTTCTTCTTTACGGCCGAATAGTATTCCATTGTGTAAATGTCCCATAGTAGCTTTATCCACTCATCTACTGATGGACACATGGGCTGATTCCATTTCTTGGCAATTGTAAATAACACTGCAACAAACATAGTGGTGCTTAGGTTCTTTTGAATTAGTGTTTTGGGTTTCTTTGGCTGTATGCCCTGAAGTGGGATCGCTGGGTCAAAAAGCAGATCCATTTTTAATACCCTTTTCTCCACATCCTTACCAGCCCTTGTTGTTTGTTGATTTACTGATGATAGCTATTCTGACTGGTGTGGGAGGATATCTCATTGTGGTTTTAATTTGCATTTTTCTGATGATTAGTGGCATTGAGCATCTGTTCATATATGTCTGTTGGCCATCTGTATGTCCTCTTTGGCGAAGTGTGTATTTAAGTTTTTTGCCCATTTTTTAATTGGGTTGGTTGGTTGCTGTTGAGTTTTGTAAGTTCTTTATACAGTTTGGATATTAACCCATAAGATATATCAGTGAATGTGTTCTTCCTCCACTCTGTGTGTTGTCTTTTTATTTTGTTGATGATTTCCTTTGCTGTGCAAAAACTTTTTAGTTTGATGTAGTCCCATTTATTTACTTTTTTCTTTTGTTTCCCTTCCTAGGGAGATATATCTGATAAAATATTTCTATGAGCAATGTCCAAGATTTTGCTGCCTATGTTTTTTTTTTTTTTAATTTCCTGAGGTATGTTTGTGGCTGCTTCTGTAAATAGTATCTGTGTCCATGTACTTCCAAAATGTACTTGTACATACAAGTACTTGTACTTGTAACATTGTACATATGTGTTTTTGAAACTGGAAAGGTTGGTGTTCGTACTGCCTGTCACTACCAGAACCTATAAGTAGAGTCAAGGATTGAATATTTATGGGCACTTTGTTCATATGTCTGGGGAACTAAGAAGACAGTGGGTTATGTACCCTTGAAAACCATCTTAACCACTGCTTATGTTTTATTCTACAATTTTTATGGTTTGGGCCTAGTATTTAAGTCTTCAATCCATTTTGAATTTATTGTGTGTGGTGTAAGAAAGTGGTCTAGTTTCATTTTTCTACACATACCTGTCCAATTTCCCCATCCGCATTTATTGAATACACTATTTTTAGACAGTTGTATGTGCTTGCTTCCTCTGTCAAATATTGACAATAAAGGTATGGGTTTATTTCTGGGCTCTGTTTTGTTCCATTGATCTGCGTGTCTGTGTTTATGCCCGTACCAGACTGTTTTGATTACTGTGGTCTTGTAGTGTATTTTGATATTAGGTAATGTGATTCCTCCAACTTTGTTGTTCTTTCTCAGGATTACAGTTGCAATGTAGGTCCTTTTGTTGTTCCATATACATTTTTGAAATATTTGTTCTAGTTCTGTGAAATACATCATTGGAATCTTGATAGGAATTGCATTGAATCTATAGATTGCTTTGGGTAGTACGGACATTTTAATATTCTTTCTATCCGTGAACACAGTATGTGCTTCCACTTATTTATGTCTTCTTCAGTTTCTTTCTTCAGTGTCTTAACAATTTTTCAAGTCTTTTTATATCCTTGGTTAGGTTAATTCATTGGTATTTTATTCTTTTTGTAGCAATCCCAGATGGATTTATTATGCCTAACTTTTTAAAATTGGTAGTCAACATACAATTTTAAATTTATTAAAAATCTTAGATCACTTCTGATTTTTGTTTTACTTATTTGCTCACTAACTTGAGTGTTTAATGTTCATTGACAGTCCTTGTGAAATCAGGTATTGTAACCATCTGGAGCAAAGAAAATTTAAAATTGGTTTTAGTTCATTAGAATCCTTTGTTACGAGGTAAGAGGGGATTTCTCTTTCCTGAGTAATCCAAAACAGGGTATGTCAACATGTCCCAGTTAAGAGTTTAAAAACTATAGTTCATCTCACCCTATAACTATCTAGGCTGTTGTTGTGTGTGGACAGACAGTGATGACTCTCACCAGCTAAAACAGAGAGGAGTCTTAGTAATTGTTGAATGCCTTATTAAACTACCAGGAAATATTAGAAGTTGTGCTTGAAAAGGAGTACATTTTATATTTAAAAAGCTCTAATGAAGTAACAATGATATGAATTGAACATAGCTCTCTTTTGCCACATTATAATTTAAAAGACAGAAAATGTGGTAGAGAAAGGATGTGATAACTGCCTTTAATAGGTGGGATGGAATGGTCTGTTTCATGTTTGAATTTTATTGTAGAGATATAAAACTAAGTTCATCTTTTAAATTCATCCTTAAAACACACACACGAGACCAAAATTAAACAATTCTATAAAAATTTTAAGGAAATACATGAAAACATGTATCACACAAATAGGAATTATAAGAATAGAATTGTCTTAATGTCAGTAATTGATGCAGTAGTAACGCAGATCCTGGCTCTTGGGGTCCGAGGCATTGTGGATGAGATGTGAGACAAATTCACAGGGACTGCTGAGTCCTGTGGAGGAAAAGGGATGGTATAGCCACTCTCTCAAGAGGAGAGTGCCCCAACTCTTGCCTTGACAGGCTTTTTTTTGGGTTCAATTTGCACAGGAATAAAGTTCATCAATCATTGTCAGGCAGAGATGATTAAACAATAGATAACATGCAAAGAAATCTGAGGTCTTATTCTGAGTCAGGGACAGATAGTTAAAAGTCCATAAAACTTTGGGGAACAAATTTACCTCCTGCTTGGTCCCTTATTATTTACATTGAGGGTTTAGCAAAATAGGTTTCATAGGATTTTATGCACTCCTTCCTAGGCCCAATCACCCTAGGGAACCCACCCTTTCAAGCACAGGGCAGCACCCACCTCCCACATTATTTCAGGCTTAAGTCATTGTTTCTGGCTTAAGTTAGGCAGGGGAAGTAAGGCAGTGAAGAGATTAGAAGACTACTTGCAGACAGAATAAGGACTCAGGCTCTGTCAAAGCTGAACGGTGAGAGTCCATCACCCCCTTTTTCTATAGCCCCCAAAGTCCTTCCCTGGGGGCCCTGTGATCGTCCTTGTCTTAGGTCATCCCTCCCTTGAGGAATAACCGATCAAATGATGGGGGCCAGGCAGGGTAAAGTAAAAGGAGCAGAGGAAGTGCCCCTGCCAGGGAGATAACCTTTGTCTTTTTAGTGGCTTATGTCCCGAAGGTTGCTCACTCAGCCTTAGCCATGCAGGGGTTACAACTTATGAAACCATGCAAGGCAGTTCCCAACACAGTAGAATCCAAGGCAAAAAGATGTGGAGCATAATTGATCACACTGTGTTTAGGAAGAGTAAATGCTAATTGTAGCTAGTTTTCTGCCGTTGCCTTGAAATCTTTACAGCCATTAACTGGACACAGGATGTTGCTCTTTATATACCAAACAGTGTGCATGTGTGTGTGTGCACACTGACACAGAGACTGAGCTAGTCTTCTAGGCAACCCTGTGGGGGGGCTCCGCCTGCAAGGCGCCCCCGTCCGCCACAGATGAGAATAAGCCTACCAAGACATGATCTACTTGAGGAGAGGTGGCCAATCTCTTAAAGGAGAAGGACCAGGATCCTTCTGAGCCTTCTGGAGCTTTTCTTAGTGGGCTTTTATTGAGTTCAGTTTGCACAGGAATACAGGTAAAGCTCATCAGTCATTGTCAGGCAGTGAGGATCAAACAATAGATAACATGCAAAGAACTCTGAGGGCTTACTCTGAGTCAGAATCAGTTAGCTAAAGGGCTATAAAACTTTGGGAAGCAAACTCATTTTCTGCTTGGACCTTTATCAGAAAATTGAGGGCATTCTTAGCAAAACAGGTTTCACAGGATCTTATGTATTCTTTTTAGGCCTGATCACCGCCCCCCCCCCCCCCCCCCAGGAACCAGCCCTTTCCAGCACAGGGCTGTACCACCCTCTGTCATTGTTTCAGGCTTAAGTCAGGCAGGGGAAGTAAGGCAGCCAAGAGATTAGGAGACTTCTCACAGACAGAATGAGGACTCAGGCTATGTCAAAGCCAAGGGGTAAGGGTCCATTACCCCTTTTTTCTATAGCCCCCCAAGTCCTTTCCCGGGGACCCCTTCATGACCATGACTGTCTTAGACTGTTCCTCCCTTGAAGAATCTTACCGGCTTAGCATTGGCTAACCGGCCAGGCTCAGGGCCTAACACAGTGAAGTAAAGGGGGCAGAGGCAGCACCTGTGCCAGGGAGATAAGCTTTGTCTCCTTAGTGGCTTAGGGTCCCAAGGTCTCTCGCTCAGCCTTAGCCACAGGGGATTATAGTTTCTGAAGCCAGGCAGGGCAGTTCCCAACACAACCCAAACTGCCCTACCATGGAAAACTTGCACATCTAGTTCATTTTGATTTTAAAAGTTATTTATTCATGTTTTTGAGTCCTTAGTCCACCAAAAATTGGATATTTGATAATTCTTAGTTCTCTTCTGTGTGTGAAAAAAAATGTATATGGTCATAGGAGATAATGGTTATTAAATGTTTTTTTTAAATGTATTCATGATCTTAATCATCTGGATTTTTAATTAAGAAGAATTAGAAATTACTGATTATAGGTAAATGGTTATACATACAAATATATATACACTTTTTTTTTCCATTTTTAGCACGGTGTTAGTTTGTATATTCAAGATAAGGAAGGCTTGTCAGCTTTGGATCTTGTAATGAAGGATAGACCAACTCATGTAGTATTCAAAAATACTGGTAAGAAAATTTTATATATATATGTGTGTGTAAAATATATGCATATATGTATGGAATGGGATATACACACATATACGTATATGTATGTATATATTTATATATGTGTGTATGTATAGTCCATTAAGGTACAGCTTAGACACTTTTAGTGAAATTTTATTTTTGTTAAAATATCTGAGGAAATTTGTGTATATATCTATCTATAAACAACTTTTACTTTGGTATATGTTGGTTGATAATTTTGATTCTGTTCAGAACATTCCTGTTTATTTTGCATTTTTCAGTTTTAATGTACATTATGTCTATAAGAATAAAGACACAGCCTAAAGAGGGGAGGCATTTAGAATTGTAACTACTATAAAGTCATTAATGTGCATCCAGAAAGTAACGTCAACAATTAAGGTACAGGGAAAAAAGAAGTGATTTTTCTACCTACACATTCTTCTAATTCTTCTTTTCCCTCCAATTTGTTTGCCCCTTGAGATCTGGAAATGGAAATTGGCTTTAGAAGAGAAAAGATTTAAATGGGATATTCTATAACTTAAATTTAACTAATGATCAAGCTAAATAAAGACTCATTCTTTTTTTTTTATTTCTACCTTGGATACAATATTGCAGGTTACAGTTATAAAGGAATTACATAGCCTTCCAAAATCAAAATGAAGATGTATATCATAAACTTAGCTGTGATTAAGTTTTAGCCCAGTTTAATAATGGGTGCCCTAATCGGTAGTGTTATTTTGCATCTGTCAAGAGCAAACTTTTGAAAGTTAGTGCTTCTGTAGGAATAGTAATATCACATTTGCTTCATTTATAACCTTATATATGTGTTTTAATAACATGTTTAAATAACTATATTCCTCATGGGCACTAACTGGATATGGCAGGTGTGTTTTACTCATCCGGCAGTTAAACTTTAGCTGCTTAAGAAACAAAGAACAAACATTAGATTGCTTACATTGAGACTGGTCTGTGCTGATTTGGATTTTCTGATTTCTATTCCTAGATTATATAATGTATTAGTAGATTAATTATTTAAAAGAGAGTGTTGGCAATAGCTTTCTAAATACGGTAATTTAGTTCCTGTAAAGAGTCATATATAAGGTAAAGTGATTAGTGGGATATATCACTATAATTGAACTATACTAATGTTTGTTTTAAAATATGAAAAACTAATTTTCATTTTAGATCCTACAGATGTCTACACTTGGGGAGATAATACAAATTTCACCCTGGGTCATGGAAGCCAGAATAGCAAACATCATCCAGAGTTGGTGGATCTGTTCTCCAGGAGTGGGATTTATATTAAGCAGGTATTTTGAAGTACAATCTAAATACTTTTAGAAATTAAAAAGAATTTTTGCATTTGGTAGCTCATCTTTTCATTTAGATTATGTTAACTTTGTTGAAGGTCTGATAACATTTTTGAAAGAAGAAATCTATAAAAGAACTTTACTAATTTATTTTAGATTTTGTTAGTTAGCCTTAATCATATTTACACTGTGTACAATACCACAAAACTATGAGATTTGTCAAGCACTGTTAGAAATTAGAAGGCATTATACATATTTTGATTTAACTTTAAAAAGTAAAGCTTCTGTTGATTTTCTAGTTTTTGTTTCTATTTAACAAAAATTAGAGTTTTTCTAGTTTTTCTCAAGTGAATTCATTGTTGAAACTCAGTGTTACCAGTTTTAGGTAAAGTGAACCTGAGTTCTCAAATATAAGTAATTGTAAAATTAATTGACATGATTGTAAAGTTTTAGTCTTTGGTCTTCTATCACTATGCTGTATGTTATCTTCCACTTCTGTGGATGAGTATATTGACATAAGTCATCTTCCTTTGACATAAGTCATCTTCCTCTATACCCCTTTGTGTGTGTGTGCATGTGCGTGTTAAACTGAGCTTGAACAGGTTTTCAGAATCCTTAAAATGGTATTCCACCCATCAGTAGCCACTAATGATTGAGCAGAGTTGGGGCACTTTAGAAAGATAACCTGTTTTCTTTTTTTTTTTTTAAGATTTTATTTATTCATTTCTAGAGAGGGAAGGGAGGGAGAAAGAGAGAGAGAGAGAAACATCAATGTGCGGTTGCTGGGGGTCATGGCCTGCAACCCAGGCATGTACCCTGACTGGGAACTGAATCTGCGACACTTTTTGTTCGCAGCCCGTGCTCAATCCACTGAGCTACGCTAGCCAGGAGATAACCTGTTTTCCTTTTCAGGTTTCATGAACTGAGATTTTTTTTTCAGGGGCAGGGATTTTTACACAAGAGTGAAGAAATAATGGTAACATTAAGAAAGCAAAAGCTGATTGTACCTTCAGATCCCAAGATATATGTGCTATATAAAAATTGAGCCTATTCCACTTGGAAGGGTTGTAGATGAAACAGTACATCCAGAGAGAATGCTACATTTCAGTTAAGGCAATGGAATGAGTAATTTGTGAAGAGATTAAAGGATGTAAGGTGTTTTATTTATCAGTGAATGAGGGTTGAAGCAGACACTAAAGACAGGTTTTAAAGGAAGAAAAACAGTCTAAATTTCCATCAGAAAAGAGGAAGCAAATTTATGGGAATATTTACTGAGCATCAGTTATAGGATGGGCAACAGTAGGTTTATAGTTGTGAGTATGTGAAACAGTTTATTCTTGTATTATTATTTATTTGTATTACAACTGTAAACCTACTTTCCACTGCTGTATATAGAGAGTCCTATTAGTTACTGAAAAGGGCTGATTCTGGAGTATAGTACCAAATGAATTAACTACCATGGGGCAGAGATTGTTAATATTAGCATAATATATTCCTGAGGATAAGGATGCAAAGCTGTGATCAGTTATTTCCTTAAAAAAGTTGAAGGTCTTAAATTCTGGCTGTGGTTGATATAGTAGAACTCAGAAGTTGTAGAATGGCATTCTAATATTGAATATAAAATTGAACAATGTATTTCTGATTTTAGAAATTGATCATTTTCTTTCAGATTTTAACTCTGTATTATAAAATTAAATACAATTTTGAGTTTTATTTTTAGATTTTTCAGATATTGTGGTACAGCTCAATGAGATAATGACTTTTTTCGTTATTTATAATAGGCACATATCTTTCTAGAGCTTGCCAACTGGTTTAAGGGTATGTATAAATAGAGCTTGCAATTCAGTTGATAAACTGAACTGAATTTTCTTATTTTCTAAAGGAGCTTGACTTTCTGAAAAATAATTCTAGGATTTCATTATTTCCTAACATCTTTTTATTTCGTAAGTTAGAAATATTTATAGATGGCATAAGAAATATAAATGCAAATAATTTTTCAAAATAATAAAACTTTGTTAAGTGGTATTAATGTAAAGGAATACACTGCATATTAGATGCACTGAAAAACAGCACAGTGTGGCCTGGTGGTTAAGTATGTGAGTATTTGAAACTTCTCTTGGTTTCCAGTTATTGCCTTCTGCTAATGCAGTTCAACCATTTTAGTGCCTACGTCTTCTGGTGAGAATATGTGAATATGTAAGTGTAATATTAAAGATACATTAGAAAAAATTAGTACAAAAAGGACAAGAAGTATAAAAAAATCTTTACAGTGTTTAACCCACATTCCTCATGTATAGGTAGTGTTTTTAAAAAATACTTTTAACCTTAATACATTTCCATTATTTTCTTTAATAACATTATCACTGTTTGGTAATCTTTACATCTCATTTTGCAGTCGGCTCAGCTCTTGCTATTGGGGATTTTATGAAATTGGAAAACAACTGGCTATTACTTTTTGTAGCTGAAGACTTAAGATTTGCATTTTCCTTTGTTAAGTTTCTTCTGTGGGTAACATGCTTAATTCCTTCTTTGTTCTTTTTTCTATATATCTGTAAACATAGTTTAAAAGTATGTATATTTTTAATTTTTATTACAGAAAGCTTTAAATGTGTACAAAGTAGAAAGAGTAGTATGAGTCCCCTTGTACCTATCATCCAGCTTAAACAGTTAGCAATAATTTATTATTTCTGTTTTATAAAATAAAGAATATTTAATTCAGAGAATTTGAATAATATTCTCTTTTTTCCCTATAGGTGGTGCTTTGTAAATTTCACTCAGTATTTCTGTCTCAGAAAGGGCAGGTCTATACCTGTGGTCATGGTCCTGGAGGACGTTTAGGCCATGCAGATGAACAGACATGCTTGGTAATTGAAATGTTTAGGTAACTTTAGTAAAATTTTGATAAACAGGAAGCTTTAGTTCACTAAAAAAACATTTTTGACCAACTAGAAGAAGAAAATAATATACAAATTGATCATGGTTTTTTAAAAATCAGTGATTTTTCTGGTATATTATGTTCAAATTAAAAATTTAGATATGATGCCATATTCTAGAGCATCAAGGGAAAATTTTTTTATAGCAAATATTGAGAAGGGAGTACTGGTATATTTACTATTGATTAAGGGTTCTTTAAAAAGGAGAGAAAACTATTATCACAGCTTCCATTTTTTGAGGGTTTATTATATTCTAGGCATTGTTCATAAACCTGTAACAGCCCTGTGATGTTATAGGCATTATTATCCTCTTTTTATACACAGTGACAATAACAACAATCATTTATGGATTGTTTACTCAGTGCCAGAGACTGTTGTATTTTATACTTACCAACTTATTACTCCTAACACCAATCCAGTTAACATCTAAAATAATATTATTTTGTATTCAGGTGAAGAAATTGAACTACTGAGAGGTTAAAAGACCTGATTGAGATCAAATAGCTAGTAAATGTCTCTTTGAAGGGATTCCTGTGTTTTTGATTCCTGTAGCTTTGTTTCCTGTATTTTTATTTATTTCTTTAATACAACAATGAATTCTTTGGCTGAAAAGCTTCCTCTATTTATACCAAACAAATTTGCACTTGGTATATAATAAGGACTAAAAAATCATTTGTTGAATCAAATTATTTTATCAAAATGTCTTACTGGGGTTTTGTGTTTTACAAATAAACCAGTGTCTTATTAAACTCATCTGTTCCTTGCTGAATTGTAGAACTTAGCGTGATAGACCATATACCAGTCATGTCATTTGAGATATAGTATCATCAGATTCTATTTATATATGTATGTAAGTGGTTTTAATATGCTAAGGTTAATTTTGTTTTGTAGGTCCCTAGGCTTGTGGAAGGACTGAGTGGTCATAATTGTTCCCAAGTGGCAGCTGCTGAGGATCATACTGTTGTGTTAACTGAAGATGGATGTGTATATACATTTGGTGTCAATACTTTTCATCAATTAGGAATTATTCCTCCACCTTCCAGTTGTAATGTACCTAGACAGGTAAACTCTTTTTTAAACAATAAGGTGATTATTTGCTGTAAAACCTATATGGACCAAAAGATGGAAGGTATTGACAGAGCAACTTATTTTATGTTCATTGCTTATATATATTTTCACAGGAGAAATCAAGTACAGTACAAGTTAGCATTTGTTTGGAGTAAGAAAGAAAGCATTTGGGATATTAGACACCAAACTGCCTTAGATTAACTCCTAAGTATTCATAAGCTGAGGGGTACCCAGATTTTTTGGGTTTAAGTCCTCCTTAACGCCAACTTTGTAAATACAAAATGGGCTATGCAAGTGAGGCACCTAGAAGCCTAAGCTTATTGGCTTCATAGTAAAGCAGCCTCTGTGTAGAGATCTCACCTGGTAAGTTGGTGTGAAGGAATATAGGCCCAAAAGCCACTGCTCTTTGTTCTACTTTCCCCCTCACATTTGTACAACCACCACCAGAAGGTACCCTCTCTTCAGCTTCAGGAACCTAGTATACTGAGCTGGGACTGGTGCTCTAAATTAATATTTCTAGAATCATCACCCATAACAAATGTGTTTTCAGCTCATAACATTTGTATTTTAGATGTTAAATTTCTTCACTTGATTTAATCCTCTGGATTTAAAATTATTATTAGATTCATATTTTCATATTAATAAGCTTTTAAATCCAATGATTTTCCAGTTGGGAGGACTAATGAATTAATAGAAATTATCCCAAAATAATTGGAGGTAATCTCTATTTGTATTTTTTTTTCAACTGTGGAATTTGTGGATATTTAATCATTTTGTAGATTTCTTTAGGAATGGTAGAATATTATTCCCATTCTTATTCTCATTGTGTGGCTACCTCAGAGCTCTGGGTTGATAGGGACACATCTAGTATTCTCAACTGGGAGCAGTTTTGCTCACCAGGAGCTGTTTGGCCATGTCTAGATATAATTTTAGTTGTCACTACTTGGGGCAGGGGTGGGACTGGTGCTACTGGCATCCAGCGGGTGGAGTCTGGGGATGTTGTAAACCTCCTACAATACTCAAGGCAGTTCCCCACAACAAAGAATCATCTGGCCCCCCAAAAATGCTATTAGTACCATTCTTGAGAGACCCTGGTTATGTTACATATAAAAGCGCCATATTTTCTAATAAGACTGAGAATGCTAAACTGCAGTCTTATTTGTCTTTTGGAATAGATGCAGGCAAAATACCTGAAAGGAAGAACAATCATTGGAGTAGCAGCAGGCAGGTTTCATACAGTGCTGTGGACTAGAGAAGCTGTTTATACTATGGGACTAAATGGTGGACAACTGGGTAAGAAACCCTTGATGACACTATCTGAAAAATAAATTGGATTCTTTTTTTTTAAATTTTATTTATTATTTTAGAGAGGGAAGGGAGGGAGAAAGAGAGAGAGAGAGAGAAACATCAATGTGTGGTTGCTGGGGGTCATGGCCTGCAACCCAGGCATGTACCCTGACTGGGAATCAAACCTGTGACACTTTGGTTCGCAGCCTGCGCTCAATTCACTGAGCTATGCCAGCCAGGAAATTGGATTCTTAAAATGGGTATTTTATGATTTATTTGTGTAACTTTTTAGGTTATTTACTAGATCCCAATGGAGAAAAGTGTGTAACTGCTCCTCGTCAAGTCTCTGCCCTTCATCATAAGGACATCATTACTCTATCTTTGGTTGCTGCAAGTGATGGGGCCACAGTCTGTGTTACCACCAGTGGAGATATTTACTTACTTACAGACTATCAGTGCAAGAAGATGGCTTCTAAGTATGTGTATTTCTGTGAAAGAACCTTAACTTTAGTAATAGTTTAACTCTTTCAGCAAATATCAGTATCAGCTTTATGCTATGTTCTGAAATGCCAAATGGAGAAAACCAAGGATTTCTCTATTTTGTTTTGAGGTTAAAAATTTTTATTTGCTGTTAAAGTGCAGATAGATTTAGGATCTTTTAGCCTTGTCGGTTATTTAAACTGGAGTGAATGCATGCGTTAGAAAGGGGGGGGGGGGCAAGGATACCAAAGGCTGCATCATCTTACTTCACTTTTCACAATAATTGCCTTAGGTTATTGTTTGAAGAGTAATTTCTTTCAAATGGAGCATGTATATTTTAGAGAACATATTAATCTAGAATTTTTTTTTTTTTTTTTACCTAGACAGCTAAACTTGAAAAAGGTTCTTATATCTGGGGGGCGTATGGAATACAAGGTTGATCCTGAACATTTCAAAGAAAATGAGGGTGAAAAAATCTGTATTCTTGCATTGGATGAAACTGGAAGGGTGAGTATTTCTGTGGTAGTGATGACTCCTATTGACTTTGATCCTGTACTTATTCTGACCTCCAGTACTAATTTGTGTGGAGCTGGTATTTCAAAGAAATTATGATGACCTTGAACTAATGTGGCATAGTACTACTTTGTTAAACTGTAGTTTCAAGTATCATTTACTGTGTTTAAAATGGAAATAAGTGATGGATTGTTTTATCTGTATACAGTGTTGATAAATGATACTGAATTGCATAAACATGAGCTATTTATGTAACTACTCTTAAAAAAACTAATCAGGCAATATTAAAAATTTGATGTATAATTGGAAAATTTTCCCCAGATTTAGTTTTAAACAAATGTACATAAAGTATATATAAGCAGAGATTATAACTATTGTTCTAGATCACTGTATAAAGAATTTTACCTTTTTTATTTAAGTAAATACTGTAGTTTTCATTTTAGTTCCATGTATAAACATACCAGTATATTTCTTAATGAAATTGGTAATTTAAAAATATGTATTATACATTAATATACATTGAAAAAATTTTACACTTTGACTAGAATAAAACAGATTGTTTTCTGTTTTTTACTTATAAAATATATCATATAGTAAGAATGATTTTTCTGAGGTTTGTAAAGTACTGCAAATTTTGACATTTTAGAAATTGAAGAATTCGAATCATAAAGCTTTACCTACCGGTACACTACAGGCATAAATCTACTGTAGTTGATCATTTTAATAGAAGGAAATATATTTAAGCATTAAAGCTCTAATTTGTACTAATGGAAGCAGAGGCATGGGATTACATAAAAACTTGAGTATTAAAAACTTACATTAGACTTTGGGGTGTGTTTCATTTATATTAATACAGAGCTAGCTTATATCTCTGGATATCTACTTTCTGTAAAATTAGTCTTCCTATAAAAACCAAGCTGTGAAAGGAATCGTTCAGTCAATATAGGGTTTTTGGGGTTTTTGTGTGTAACTTTTGATTGACTGTTGTAGATACCATTTTGTGCTTTACTTTTCTTGATTATGAGGGGGTTGAACTTTTAAAATCAGCAGTGTTAGTTTTTCAAATGAAATATTATTTGGAATGCAGATCTCTGGAGCAGATGCAAAGGTTGCTGCTCTGGGTCAAACTGGGTTGGGAAGCCCAGCACTCCATGGCATCATTTTTCAGTGGCCTTGAGCAGCAACCCCTAAGCCATTTCTCAGGAACACTGGTCTGCAGAACTACTGGGAAACCTTTGAGCTCTACGATGTGGTTTTCAGTTTCTAAAATTTTGTTTTAGTTATATAATTTAGTTATATATACATTTTTTTTTCTTGAGAGTCAGATTTGGATTTTCATAGGATGATTTTCATTCCTCTTGTAAATAGATGAGATGGTACTATAGCAAACTTGATATCTAAGTTTTACCTTTAGGATTTTTTTCTTTACCATTGTAGCAGATCTATATATGCAAAACAAGCAATACTGAAAATTACTTCTTAAGAGTATCTTTGAAGCATATTTAGTGCTTCCTGTTTGCTTAATGTACTTTTCCTGAAAGACAGTTTAAAACCATCTTAACTTTTATAGTATCTATGTTCTGCAGAAGAATGAACATTGAAACATAAATTAGAGCTTTTATTTTAGAACTGTCTCCTCTTGATTTCAGTTTTTGGTTGATCAGATGCTATTTTGCTTTATATTCCAATGTAATTTGGTTAATTTTAGGTGTTCTGCTGGAGATCAATCAGCAGTTCTCTGAAGCAGTGTCGATGGGCTTATCCACGCCAAGTCTTTGTTTCTGATATTGCTTTAAGTAGGAATGAAATTCTACTTGTCACACAGGATGGAGAAGGATTTAGAGGGAAATGGTTTGAAGAAAAAAAAAAGAGTTCTGAAAAGAAAGGTGAGTTTGTGTATGTGAATGGCACATGAAAATTCCTTTTGGTTAACCTTTAACTTCACAAGTATTTATTGTTAGGTTTAATTAACAAGTGTTAATAAATGTCTCTTTTGATTTTGGTTTGCTTGCGTACAGTTAAATAGGGAATTTGATCTATTGATCTATTTAAACCTGGAGTTTTTTATTTTTATCTGTCTCAGCATACCCTGAGGTCATGGTACATTCTTTTTTTTTTTTTAAGATTTTATTTATTTATTTTTAGACAGAGGGGAAGGGAGGGAGAAAGAGAGGGGGAGAACATCAATGTGTGGTTGCATCTCTTGCACTCCCTACTAGGGATAGGGGACCTGGCCTGTAATCCATGCATGTGCCCTGACTAGGAATCGAATCAACGATCCTTTGGCTCTCAGGCTGGCACTCAGTCCACTGAGCCACACCAGCCAGGGCTCATGGTACATTCTTATCAGTAATAGTGACTTACTCTTGCTAATTGCTAGCTTTTACTTTAGGTTTAGGGGTAGGGAAATGTAAAGTTAAAAAATCAAACAAACAAACAAAAACAATTCCAGACATTTGTGAACCATCTTGTAAGCCCCCTTTTTTATCTTTTGCCCCAAATCGAGAATTTAGTAACTATATTTTTGTTTTGTTTTTTATATATCTGTATATATAAAATAAAAAAGTTTTAAAGGTATATCTTGTGACTTAGATGAAAATCACAGGAAAAATAAAGCTTCTAGGTTCATTGAGAATTTTAAAAAGTGCAGGTTTTTTAAACAATTGCTGAATCATTGAAGGCAAATTTTATTCATTCCTTGATGAATATAAAGGATTTAAGATACCACCAGTGAAAATAGAAATTATTCATTATGTAGTTTATTCTTAATTATCTGATTATAAACTTATAAACTTGTGGATTACTTAGGTTTTTTTTTAAACTTAGGTTAGTGACTTTTCTCTTTCACCCATCATTAATAATTAGTTGATTTTTTTCTCCCAGAAAAGTTAGAATTTATTTACTTCTATATATCTCATTGCTCCTACCCTAGCCTAAGTCAGATAAACTACTGAAAACATAATTGTTTTTATTTCCATTCTTGTTTCTTTTTATCTATTCTCAAGTGATGACCAGAGTGGTCTTTTAAGATCTGATCCTGATATTACTATGTTTAAAAACTCTTGAATGGTTTTCTCATTACTAACACATGCCTATAAGGCCCCTGCTCTGACTCTTGTTTATGTCTCTGAACTCATCTGGAGTTTTATCTCTTTCCCTCACTACTCTCAAGTCACATTGACCTTCAGGGTCAGTCTTGTCCAGTGGCGATTACTCCTAGGGCCTTTTCTAATTTTTTATACCTTAATTTATACTTGATCAGTGATGTTTTTCACTGATTCCTCAATCTAAACTGAGTAAACCTGTTTCACTTTTAATATTCCCTTTGTATTTTCATCATGAGACTTGTTTTTACTTGTTTTTATGTATTTATCTTTGTGATTAATTTTTTATCTTATCTGTGTATTCTCACTTGAGGGTGTGCTTCTTGATTTTGGAGAGAGGGGATGGGAGGAAGAAAGAGAGGGAGAGAAATATCCATGTGAGAGAGAAACATCAGTTTGCTACACTTTGTATGTGCCCCATCTGGGGACTGAACCAACAACCTTTTGGTTTGCCAGATGATGCCCAAGCAACTAGGCCACACTAGCCAGGGCTGTGATTAATTTTTTAAATGTTTGTCTCCTGTCAAACTATAAAAGGGCAAGGACCATGTCTGTTCTGCTATATCCTTAGCATTCCTGGCACGTAGTAGTCATCTGTTGAATGAAGAAATCAGTTACGGTATGCATAAAGAATATTTATAATTATTCAGATAATTATAAACATTCATCAAAATCATAAAGCTACAAAGGAATGTTTTTGTGTAATCAGTTTAATTTTATTTATTTATAAATTAGTCAAGTTTGTAAACATTTAAGGTATATTTACTATATGCCAGTTATAGGGCTAAGTTTTATATAATAATACAAAAATATATAAGATGGGCCCCTGTTCTGAGACACTCGTAAATTTGTAGGGGCATAGATATGTATATAACTATTTGCAGTTCATGGACATGCCTAAGTATTTTTGAGAGTATCAAAACTGGAATAACTGAGTGTTGGGGGAAGATTATTAAACTCCCTGAGATGGAAATAGAGTGAGAGTAAACAGAATGCAGGTTCAAGTTATAAACGTTGGAAGTCCATAGAATTGTGTCTTAGTTGTATTTAGTAGTCTAACACTGAACTCATACATCCACATCTGCTTTTCAGTGTTTCAATTGAAGTAAATGGTAGTCTTTGACACCCCATGTTCCCTTACCCTCTATATTCAGTTAATCACCAAATTTTGTCACTTTTGTCTCAAATGTTTCTGAAATCTTTCCATTTTCTATAGTTTTATTACTATAACTTCAATCTATATCATTTATTTTTTTCTGCATTCTGAGGTTTTTAAATAACCTCTTTGGTTTTATTTACTTTAAACATTTTCATACTGCAAGTAGAATAGTTTTTTCCATGCAAATTTCATACTTTTCTTTCTTAGTTTTGATATGACTTGTCTTGATATTATCATTGTTTAATGTCTGTCTTTTTTTGCTAGAACTATAGGGACATGCCTATCTTGTTCACTCCTACATCACTAGAGATAAACTGATGACCACTATATTACAGTAGCATAGTCACTCAGATATTTGCTGAATAAATTGGAAAAGGGAGAAGAGGAAAGGAGGGAACAAATAAAGAATCAATTATGAAGATGCTAATTTATATATTTTTAATGCATGCTGAGGAATTTTAAAAACCAGTTTAACACTAGATTTGCTTTTTGGAAAGATAACTTTGGTTGCAATGTAGAGGATTTTTGTTGAAAGAGATAAATTCATGGACAATTGAGAACTGACTTGCCAAAATTTCCTGTATAATACAATCAACATATAGGGTGCAAATTGTGTTAAGGAGAAAGAGGATATAGTTTTTCAAAAGGACTTAATGCATACAAAAGATGTTCCCATATTCTCTTAACTGTTTTTCTCTTCTGTTTACTCCTAAATCATTTTAACAGTTTTAATAAAGTCTTGACTAGTGGGAATTTATTTTCTTCTTTTTTGCAGAAATTTTATCAAACCTTCATAATTCCTCATCAGATGTGTCTTGTGTCTCTGATGTAAATAGTATGTATGAAAGAATTCGACTTGAGAAACTAACTTTTGCCCATAGAGCTGTTAGCATCAGCACAGATCCAAATGGATGCAACTTTGCAATCCTGCAGTCAGACCCTAAAACAAGGTATACTTGTATATATTACATTTCCTTTTTTAGAAGGAACAGTCACCGGGTTTTCTTTTGTTTTCCATAGCTCCTGGACCAAATTTAATTGAAAAGCTGTTGCCATGTCTTATAGAGACTTGAGACATATGATCATGTTACCAGGATAACTCAAAGGTGGAATTTATTATACTGGAAATGATGAGTGTTCCTTGTAGTTTGTAAAACTGATATTTATTGAAAATATTAAATATATATATATGTTTATTATATATAGACACACGATTTCTGTCTTTAGTACTTTATATGTACTCTGAGCTCTCAGATTCTGAGAAATATAATATTTGTTACATAGTTTGCAGTAATTTTTGACCCTTGAATATGATGAGACTTGATAAAAGAAGAAGTAGAGTGATCTGTAGGGCAGTGTGAATCTCTATATAAATCTTCTAAGTCATTATTAGAGAGATGGCATGTTAAGATAAATCTCAAGGTACTACTGAAAAGTAAAGAAGTTCTGAAAATAGGGTGACCATTTGTCCTGTTTTGCCCAGGTCTTTCCTGTATATAGCACTGAAAGTCTCATTTCCCAGGAAACCCCTCTATCCCAGGCACACTAGGAAGGTTGGTCCCCCATACCTGGAACGGTAAAAAGTAGATTGGGCAGGTGTGATCGCATTCTTATGGTACTGAAAAAGTCAGGGTTACAGACCAATTGTGTGTCTGTGTGTATATTTATCTTTACTTCCTTGAGTTTCTGACCTATGCTGGGACTGGGACCTGAAGTATTTACTCAGTTCTTTGTATGTTTATTTTTCTTCACCTGTAAAATAAACAGACATAAAAGAGGAAAAGTTTGAGAACTATGCTCTTTGTTGAGTTTTTTTTATAATTTTTATCATTTAAAAATTTCTTCACTTGAAACTTATATTCTAGTGTTTTTTTTTTAGAAAAAGAAAACACTACTTTTAGAGGAGAACTTAATTCTAATCATTTTAGTCTAGAAGAAAATAACAAAGAGAAAAAGGAATAGAAAAAATGTAAAGGGTGATACAGCATCTAAGACTGCAGTATTATATTTTAGGAAATGCCAAATTTAAAATTTTCCAAGTAGTGTATAAAAAAGAAATTGCACTTTAAAATAAGAATTGGCTGGGGATGCTTTAAGAATTTCTTTTTCTTGAAAGTAAAAGTGATTTTTGTTTCATTTCTAGCCTTTATGAAATTCCAGCTGTGTCTTCATCATCCTTTTTTGAAGAGTTTGGCAAACTGTTGAAAGAAACAGATGAAATGGACAGCATTCATGATGTGACATTTCAAGTTGACAACAGAATCTTCCCTGCTCATAAATATATTTTGGCATTGCGTTCTGACTTTTTTCAGAAATTATTCCTTTCAGATGGTACTTCTTTAGACTTTACAGGTGTTTACCGGAAAGAAGAAGATGCTGTAGGATGCCCTCTCTTTGTGGTAGAGAAGGTTCATCCTGACTTGTTTGAATACCTTTTACAATTTATTTACACAGATACCTGTGACTTTTTAACTCATGGCTTCAAGCCAAGAATAAATTTAAACAAAAAACCAGAAGAATATCAGGGTACTCCAAATTCTCACTTGAATAAAGTGAATTCTCATGAAGATAATCAGAAGTCAGCCTTTGAAGTATATAAAAGTAATCAAGCTCATACAATTAGTGAAAAGCAGAAAAGCAAACCCAAATCTTCCAAAAAAGTGAAAACTGTTGGGGAAGATGATCCCGTAGGAATGTTGCAAAATGTTGCAAAGAAATTTGGTTTCAGTACTTTGAGTAGTAGGTATGGATGGCTCCTGCTTAATATCTTTTCTTGTATCTTATGTCCTCTCTTAAAAATTATCTTTTCCTTTGCTTTGCTGTTCTCTTTCTCCCTCCCTACCCCCTTTTTGTGGGAAGGTACATTTTTTCTCCCTCCATTTTCTGCTAGAGCTGTCTTTGTGGGACTCGGAATTAAAACATGAAAGTGTGGGAAGGCAGTTACTTGGTTTGAACCCTCTGTGGTGTTTGTAACAGATCTGGACTGGCAAGCAGTGTAGTTACTGTAGAGTACTGTCTTTGGAGTTAGAAAGACTGTATATGTCCCTTAGCTTTACTATAACTAGTTGGGGCAAATTTCTTAGATTCTTTGAACTTCAGTTCCTCAGTATACAAAATGGGAGGGATAACAATAACCTCATATTGTTGGTGTAGTTTTGTGTAAAGTGGATAAGACAGTATTTGTCATATTACAAATAAGACTTTGGAATTCTCTATTTTAAAGTATTTCTTTTGCCTATGGCAGTGTAACCTTAGTTGCAGGGTGGAAGGAGGTGAGCAGTGTACATTCTCTATTTAAAAACAGTAAAAGGCTTCATGCTGTAGCTTTGATTTTTATCAGTAATTATATTGAATGTACTTTGAATTCTAAGTAAAATTGAAGGAGAATGTATAATTCTTTATCACAGAGTGAGAGTTCTTTGAGATATTTTACAGGTGATATATAATCATGTTCAGATGTAAGCTAATTGTTGGATTTTTGTTTGTTTTGCTACGGGAATATATACACCAGTTGCTAATTTTTATCTATTCTTGTTGATAGGTTAGATGGAGTCAGATTTGAAAATGAAAAAATTAATGTTATTGACAAGAAAACTGGTAACAAACCAAAGCTAAATCAGGGAAAATGGTAAGTTAAAAAAATGAAGGTAATTTTTATCTTTAGATTTTGGGACCTAAGTATGGAAATAGAGCTCATCTTACATATGAAATAAAATGTTTATGTAGATACATTTTTGCCTTCGCTAGTATTTTCACTTTTGGAAATGTTGGAGAGTTGTTGAGGTAATGGGTAAAATATTTACTGTTCAATAGACGTTGGTACAATTCATGTTTTTGATTACTTTCTAATTAAGAAAGGAATTTTTAATTTTTATTTTTTCTTGCCTGAATTTTATATTTTTTTGATCAGTAGGAAATGAAAAACCAAAGTGATTATGCCTCTCATCATTTTGATGATTCCTTTGTAAATCTTTTCAGTAATAAATATACTATACTAAATATATTATTAAATATTTTGTTTTTAGTGAAAATTTTAGAGAAGGAGAAACTGGAGATATCAGGATTAAGCTTAGCACAGAATGGGTTGTATAAATAAGCGTACTAAAGCTCTTTGACTGTGATGTCACTTACCATTATATCATTAACCTTTGGCTTGTAATAAAAAAATAAAATTAGAAGAATGAATTGTTTGAATATTTATCTGAATTCCGTTTCCTTTTCAAATATTATCATTATTGTAAGGCCCTTATCTTCCTTAAAGTGGAAGGAGATGAACTACTTTATTTGTGTATATACCCTCAAGTTATTCTCATCTACCTTTCATGAAGAACTAGTCAAAAACTAAGCCAAATCGTATAATGAATTTTCTTATTTGCT
Source organism: Phyllostomus discolor (assembly GCF_004126475.2). Classification (NCBI taxonomy): domain Eukaryota; kingdom Metazoa; phylum Chordata; class Mammalia; order Chiroptera; family Phyllostomidae; genus Phyllostomus; species Phyllostomus discolor. Next base: position 145,576,052 of record NC_040906.2, on the reverse strand, counting down.
CAGCATGTAAAGAAATTGCTCTTGCTTTAATTAAACATTTTTCTGGCAGCTCATTTTTGTGCGATGTGACCATGAAGTCAGTGGATGGAAAGGAATTCCGTTGTCATAAATGTGTTCTTTGTGCTAGACTTGGTAGGTATACTTTTTCTCAGTTGTTGATTTATTTGTTTAGTATTTCACTATTCTTACTAAACTGAATTTTTTTTCTTTCAGAATATTTTCATAGTATGCTGAGTAGCTCATGGATTGAGGTAAGATTTAAGTAGAAACCACCTAGGCCTGTAACAATGCTTTGTATAGATTTGGGGCAGATTATATACTAAAGAAAGTCAAAATGGGAACCTGTATTTTAACTCAGTTTTTCTTTTATATTGAATTTATTTATGCTTAATCCTATCAGAAAATAACAACACTTAGAAATGAAAATATTGCAAAAAAGCCACTTAAATCAATATTTCTCCATTATTTAAAAATTTGGAATACAATATATTTCTTTTTTCTCAATTCTTATTGATCCTTTTTTATGTTATAAGGCAATTTAAAATTAAATGTGTTTTAATTTTAGCATTTTAACTTTGTGTTTTATAAATGTTACATTCTTTTGCATTTGATGTGATTTATCTTCAAACTTTTTTGTACCAGTTTCAGTCAGAATATAGTGGTATTTTGTGGTTTAAAATTAAATGTTTTAGCCCTGACCGGTATGCCTCAGTTGGTTGGGCGATGTCCTGCAAAGTGAAAAGTCACCAGTTTAATTTCAGTCAGGGTACCTGCCTGCATTGGGTTGCAGGCTAGGTCACGATCAGGGCATGTACAAGAGGCAACCAGTCTGTTTCTCTCTCACATTGATGTTTCTCTCCCTCTCTTTCTCCCTCCTTTCCCTCTCTCTAAAAATAAATAAAATCTTTAAAAATATATAATTATATGATTACTTTATCTTTTTAAATTTTACTTTATTTAGGCTTCCAGTTGTGCAGCTTTGGAAATGCCAATACATTCTGACATACTGAAAGTTATTTTGGACTACCTCTATACTGATGAAGCTGTGGTAATAAAAGGTATTAATAAGAGTTAGGATATTTTAGGTCTTTAAGCTATAATTTGATCATGGTAAAATCAACATAAATCTTCTACTCTTAATTGAAATAAGTCATCAACAGAAGCTTAATCTAGAATTAGCAATAGGGATGATTACTAACGGTAAAGAAGTGGAAAAAGAAAGTTTTCATTATCTATGTGAAAATGAACTGTATAAGAATTATATTTAATGGTTGAGATAAGATTTAAAGTTTTATACACAACTGTTTCTATGATTAAGATGAGGAATTGACAGTAGGGAGTATAGTTTTGACCAATAGTCTGTAAAAGTGTTTTTTTGGGGGGGGGTTGTGTATGTGTGTGTGTTTTTTGTTTTGTTTGTTTGTTTGTTTGTTTGTTTTTACCTATTGTAGTGATGTGAGTGTAGTGAAGATTTTTACCTTGTGATGTGTCTGAAGTTCAGGTTTGCCTTCAAGATCCTGATTTCAATTTCTTGGGCTAAATACCTGAAAGGAGAATTGCAGTATCATATGGTATTTCTATTTTTAATTTTTGGAGGAACCTTCATATGTTTTTCATAATGGCTGCACCAATTTAATTCCCAACGGTGCACCAATGATCCCTCCACATCTTCCTCAATATTTTTGTTTTTTGATACTAGCTATTCTAACAGGTGTCAGGTGACATCTCATTGTGGTTTTGATTTGCTTTTCCCTGATGATTATATACTGTATATACTGAGCACTTTTTCATATACCTTGTTGGCCATTTGTATGTCTTCTTTGAAGAAATACCTATTGAGGTCTTCTGCCCATTTTTAAATTGAGTTACTGTTTTTTTGTTATTGAGTTGTAGGAGTTCTTATATATTTTGGATATTAACCCCTTATCAGATATTTTCTCCTATTCCAAAGGGGTTGTCTCTTCATGTGGGTATTTTTTCTTTTCCTGTGTAGAGCTTTTTAGTTTCATGTAATCCTACCTGTTTATTTTTGTGGCTTTGGTATCATATCTGAAAAATTATTACCAGGATTAATGTTGAGGAGCTTTTTCTTCTAACAGTTTTATGGTTTCAGTCTTACTTTTAAGTCTTTAATCCATTTTGAGTTGATTGTTGTGTATGGTTTAAGATGCGGGTGCACTTCCATTCTTTTTCATATGGATATTCAATTTTCCTCATATTCTATTGAAGAGACTGTCCTTTCCCCATTTTGTAATCTTGACATTTTAGTAAAATAGTTGACTGTATATATGAAAGTTTATTCCTGGGCTCTGTTTTGTTTCACTGGTCTGTGTGTCTGTGTTTATACTAGTATATTACTGTAGCTAGAGTTACTGTAATAGAGTTTAAAATTGGGGAGTGCCCCACCTCCAGTTTTGTGCTTTTTTCCTCAAGCTTGCTATTCTATTTGGGTTTTTTTTTTTGTGGTTCCATATGAATTTTAGGATGGCTTTTTTCATTTTTGTGAAAAATACCATTGGAATTTTGATAGGATTTAACTGAATCTGTAGATTGCTTTGATTAGAATGGGCCTTTTAACAGTATATTGCAGTCATGAACATAGTTTATCTTTCTATTTATTTGTGTCTTTTCTTTATACCTTTCCTTGATACTTTATAGTCTCAAGCATACAGATAGTTTATCTCCTTGGTTAAATATATTTGTGTGTTTTATATTGATATAATTGTAAATGGGAGTTTTTTCTTAGTTACTTTTAGGGATAGTTCATTGGGCTTAGAAAAGCAACTGATTTTTTTTTTGTTGGTTTTGATTTGTGTCCTTCAACTTGACTGAATTTATTCTAATGGCTTTTTATTAGAATTTTTAGAGGTTCTATATATAAGATCTTGTCACCTGCAAACAGGACAGTTCAACTTTTTGTTTTCCAAATTGGATGCCATTTATTTATTTTTCTTGTACAATTGCTCTGGCCAGGACTTCCAGTACTGTAGTGTATGGATCTCCTTGATTTTAGGGTGATCAGCTTTCATATTTTTAGTATAGAGTATTATGTTAACTGTGGGATTGTCATATATGACCTTTATTGTGTTGCGGTATATTCCTTCTATCATACCTAATTTTTTAAATATATTTTATTGATTATGCTATTACAGTTGTCCCCACCCCCCCACTTTATTCCCCTCTGCCCTGCACACCCCTCCCACCTGCATTCCCCGCCTTTAGTTCATGTCCAAGGGTCATACATATACGTTCTTTGGCTTTTACATTTCCTATACTATTCTTAACCTTCCCCTGTCTATTTTCTACCTACCATTCATGCTACTTATTCTCTGTACCTTTTCCCCCTCTCTCCCTGTCCCACTCTCCCACTGAGAACCTTCCATGTGCTCTCCATTTCTGTGATTCTGTTCCTGTTCTAGTTTGTTTGCTTAGTTTGTTTTTGTTTTTACTTTTTTTTTAGGTGCAGTTGTTAATAACTGTTTGTTTTCATTTTACTGTTCATAGTTTTGATCTTCTTCTTTTTCTTAGATAAGGCCCTTTAACATTTCATATAATAAGAGCTGGGTGATGATGAACTCCTTTAACTTGACCTTATCTGGGAAGCACTTTATCTGCCCTTCCATTCTAAATGATAGCTTTGCTGGATAGAGTAATCTTGGATGTAGGTCCTTGCCTTTCATGACTTTGAATACTTCTTTCCAGCCCCTTCTTGTCTGCAAGGTTTATTTTGAGAAATAAGCTGACAGTCATGTGGGAATTCCTTTGTAGGTAACTGTCTCCTTTTCTCTTGCTGCTTTTAAGATTCTCTCCTTATCTTCAATTTTGGGTAATATAATTATGATGTACCTTGGTGTGTTCCTCCTTGGGACTCTGAGCTTCCTGGACTTCCTGAAAGTCTATTTCTTTTGGCAGATTGGAGAAGTTCTCCTTTATTATTTTTTTCAAATAAATTTTCAGTTTCTTGCTCTTCCTTTTCTCCTTCTGGCATCCCTATGATTCAGATGTTGTAATGTTTAAAGATGTCCTGGAGGTTCCTAAGCCTCTCATTTTTTAGAATTCTTGTTTCTTCATTCTGTCCTGGTCGAATGTTTCTTCCCTCTTCTCCAAAGTGTTGATTTGAGTCCTGTTTTCCTTCCTGTCACTGTTGATTCCTTGTATATTTTGCTTTATTTCCCTTTGGGTAGCCTTCATTTGTTCCTTCATTTTGCAACCATGCTCAATCAGTTCTGTGAGCATCCTGGTTACCAATGTTTTGAACTGTGCATCTGATAAGTTGGCTAGCTCTTCATTGGATATTTGATCTGATCTTTTATTTGGGCCATTTCCTCTCAGCACACCTGTTATATAGTAAGGAGTGGAGCCTTAGGTGTTCACCAGGGCAGGGCAACCCATGTCGCTTCATTGTGGCACTGTATGTGGGGGAGGGGTCTGAGAGGGAACAGTGCTGCTTGTTCCACTCTCTGCTAGTTTTCAGTCACTTCCCCTGCTACCCACAATCAAGTTGGGCCCTTCTGGTACTGATTCCCAGGTAGATGGGCTCGTGTACGTTCTGGAATCCTGTGGGTCTCTCCAATGAACTCTCCTGTGAGGCTGGGAGCTTCTCCCACTGCTTTAGCGCCCACACGTGTTTTCAGTCAGAGGCTTTGAGGCTTTATTTCCACTCGCTGAACCCTGGGTTGTGTGGTTTGTCTTGCTCCCCAGTTCCTCCCAGTTTATCTGCCTGTGAATGTGGAACTGCCCAGTCCACCAGCCACCACCTTACCTTGAGTCCTCACCGCCCAGCTGCCTGTCTCCACCCCTCCTACCTGTCTGGATGAATGTTTCTTGTTTAACTCCTTGGTTGTCAGACTTCCATAAAGTTCAATTTTCTGTCAGTTCTGGTTGTTTTTTGTTTTTGAATTTGTCGATATCCTTCTTTTGGTTGTGTGAGGAGGCACAGTGTGTCTGCCTATACCTCTAACTTGGCCGGAAGTTTATCTTTCCTAATTTCGTTGAGAGTTTTGATCATGAATGGATATTGAATTTTGTTGTATACACTTTCTGCATCGATCAAGATCATATAATTTTTATCCTTCATTTGGTTAATCTGGTGTATCATGTTTATTGATTTGGACATGTTGAACCATCTTTGCATCCCAGACATAAATTCTACTTGGTCATGGTGTACGATTCTTCTCTATGCTGTGGAATTTGGATTACTAGTATTTTATTGAGGACTTTTTCCTTGTATATAAATTAGGGATATTGTTCTGTAATTTTTTTGTAGAGTCTGCATCTGCCTTTGATACCAGGATAATGCCGGTCTCATAAAATGAGTTTGAAAGTGTTCCTTCCTCTTCATTTTTTTTTTTAGATGAGAAGGGTTGATGTTTATTTTTCTTTAAATGTTTGGTGGAATTCACTTGTGAAGCCATCTAGTCTTTTGGGGGAGATTTTTGATTACTGATTCAATCTTTTTCTTCTGTTACTGGTCTCTTTAGATTCTCTATTTCTTTATGATTCAGTCATGGTGTGTCGTACATTTGTAGGAATTTATTTATTTGTTCTAGATTGTCCAGTTCATGAGCATATATTTGTTCATAGTAGTCTCTTATGACCTTTTGTATTTCTGTGATATTACTTGTAATTTATCCCCTTTCATTTATAATTTTATGTGAGCCCCCTTTTCTTGGTCTACCTAAGAGTTTGTTAATTTTGTTTGTCTTATCAAACAACTGACTTTTTTAAAATTACATTTTATTCATTATGATATAATAGTCCCAATTTTTCCTCCTTTGCCCCCCTCTTTCCAGCAACCTTCATTCCCTCAGGCAATCCTGACATCATTGTTTATGTCCATGGGCCATGCATATAAGTTCTTCTTCTACTCCATTTCCTGTACCGTACTTTACATCCCCATGGGTATTCTGTAACTACCTATTTGTATTTCTTAGTCCCCTCACCTCTTCATCCATTTGCCCACAACCCCCTCCCATCTGGCAACCAGCAAAGCGCTCTCTGTATCCGTGATTCTGTCTCTGCTTTTGTTTGTTTAGTTTGTGTTTCAGATTCATTGTTGATAGATGTGTATTTATTGCCATTTTATTCTTCAGAGTTGATCTTTTGCTTAAATAAGTCCCTTTAACATTTAATATACTAATGGTTTGGTGATGAACTCCTTTAGTTTTTTCTTGTCTGGAAACTCTTTATCTGCCCTTTGATTTTATATGATAATTTTCTGGGTAGAGCAGTCTTGGCTGTAGGTCCCTGTTCTTCATGACTTTGAACATTTCTGCCAATCCCTTCTAGCCTGCAAAGTTTCTTTTGAGAAATCAGCTGATAATCTTATGGGAACTCCCTTGTAAGTAACTTATGGTAACTTTTCTCTTGCTGCTTTTAAGATTCTCTTTTTAATTTTAACCTTTAGCATTTTAATTATGTTGTGTCTTGGAGTGAGCCTCTTTGCATGCATCTTGTTTTGGACTCTCTATGCTTCCTGGACTTGCATGTCTATTTTCTTCACCGAATTCGGGAAGGTTTTTTTTTTCATTATTATTACTATTATTATTTAAGATTTTATTTATTTTTAGAGAGGGAAGGGAGGGGGCGAGAGAAAGAGAGAGAAACATCAATGTGTGGTTGCTGGGGGTTCTGGCCTGCAACCCAGGAATGTACTCTGGCTGGGAATCGAACCCTGGACACTTTGGTTCCCAGCCCACGCTCAATCCACTGAGCTACGCCAGCCAGGGCTTTTTTTTTTTCATTATTTTTTAAATAAATTTCCACTTTCTTGTTTTTTCTCTTCTTCTTCCAGTACTGCCATGATGTAAATATTGATATGCTTGAAGTTGTCCGGGGCCTCTCACACTAGCTTGTTTTTCTGGATTCTTTTTTCTCCTTGTTCTCATTGGTTGTTTTTTGCTTATGTTCCAAATCCTTGATTTGACTCTCAGCTTCATCCACTCTACCGTTGTTTCCCTGTAAATTGTTCTTCATTTCAATTAGTGTATCCTTCATTTCTAACTCTTTTTTATGCTTTTGAGGCACTACTGAGTTACTTGAGCATCCTTATAACCAGTGTTTTGAACTCTGCATCTGGTGTATTACTTATCTCCATTTTGCATAGCTCTTTTTCTGGAGTTTTGATCTGTTCTTTTATTTGAGCTGTGTGGGTTTTTTTTTTTTTTTTTTTTGGTCTCATTGTTTCGGCAATCTCCCTGGATTTGTTTCTATGTATTAGGTAGAGCTGCTTTGACTCCATGTCTTGGTAGTGTGGCCTAATGTAGTAGTTGTCCTGTAGGATCCAGTGGCGCAGCCTCTCCTATCACTTAAGCTGGGTGCTCGAGGTGTGCCCTCCATATGGGCTGAGTATACTCTCCTCTTGTAGTTGAGTCCTTGTTGCTATTAGCATATCAATGGGAGGGATTTACCCAGGCCATTCAGGTTCAAGGACTGGCTGTGACCACTTACCACAAACCTCCACCATCCTTAGAGGATCTGCTGTGCAGGGGCAGGGTGGTAGTGCTGTAATGTGATATGTAGCTGTCCACTGGATGCACTGGCTCTGGAGTTTCCTGTGTGTTGCAGGCCAAGGTTAGCCCCCACCTGAGTTTTGCCTGGGGCCACCCTGCCTCAGCTATAAAACAATCTGAGATGTCTGTTACTTGTGCTGGGCTTGGACATTCCCAGGCAAAACCAAGCTGTGAACCTAGGCTGGTTGCTGCTAGTGCTGGGCCTGGGACCACTTAGCAAGAGGTATAGGGTTAGGGGGCTCACTGAGGCTGGCTGTTGTTAATTTGAGAGGATTTAGGAAGTTTTGAAGCATAAGCCAATACCAGCCATTCACATGGAGAAGCCACTGTTAACAGTCTGGTTGGGCCTGTAAGTTGTGGGGTACAGAGCCTCAGGGAAGCTCTAGGGCAGGGCAAACAGTGTTACTCAGGTTGATGGAGTTTCAGATATGGTACCCACCTGCTGGCTTTGTGGCTTTGTACGAGCATAGTTCAAAAGGAATAATGGCCTTTGCCTGCCTTTTTGTCTTGGAGAAAGCTGTCCCCAAGTTCTCGCCTTAATGCCAAACATTTCAGTTCCTCCCAGTATGCCACTGATGCCTTTTAAGCTGCTACCCTGGTTCTGGAGTTCAGAGGGACTGAGTCTGAGTAGGTGAGTTGGTGTGTGGGTTCTTTAAGAGGAACCTCCTGGGGCTCCAGAAGTTTCTTCCACCGACTGAGTCCCTCCTGCTGTTTGTAGCCAGAAGTTATGGGGACTTATCTTCCTGGCACTGGTACCCTGGGCTAGTGGGCCTGGTGTGGGGCTGGGACTCCTCACTCCTTAGATAATCCCTCCTGAGTTTTTATAGACCACACATGGATGTGGGGCCATTCTGTTCTGTGTCTCTACTCCTTCTACCAGTTTGGATGGATGTGGTTTCTTTAATTCAGTAGTTATTGTACTTCCATTCAACTTGTTTTCTGATGGTTCTGAGTGATGATAGTTGTCCTATATTTTGTTTAGTTGTGATTTTTGTGTGGTTGTGCAGGGATGCTGTGTTTACCTACATGTCCATCTTTACCAGAAGTCCAAACAACCCTTATTTTGTTGATTTTTTTCTATTGTTTTTCTTTTCTCTCTCTTTTTTTTTTGTATGTAGTTTACTGATTTCTGCTGTAATATTTCTCTTCTTCTAACTTTGGACTTCATTTGTTCTTTTCTAGTTCTTTGTTATATAAAAAGCCTTAAAGATTTTCTTTTGAATTCTTCTTAGTTAAGACATTTATCAGTATAAACTTTCTTGTTAGAACTTTTTTTACTTTATACCATCAGTTTTGGCATGTTGTGTTTTCATTTTCATATGTCTCCAAAGGTATTTTTTTGCTTTCTCTTTGATTCTTTTTTTGACTTACTAGTTGTTTAGGATTGTGTTGATTAATTTCCACATAGGTACATTTTCCAATTTTTCTCTTGTTATTTAGATTTTTGCCTTTTTAGTAACAGAAGATACTAGGTATTATTTCAGATCTTTTAAAATTGTTGTTTGTTTGGTAGCCTAATATATGATCATTTCTGGAGAATGTTTTGTGTACACTTGGGAAAAATACATATTTGCTTCTGTTAGGTGGAATGCTCTGAATATGTCTAAATAGGAAAAGTTGCAGTGTTCCAAAACTCTAACCAAGATTTATCTAAATTTCTTGAGTCAGCATTGCCCATATTATTGTCTGGCTAATTTTTTGAATTCTGAAAAAATTGATTTTGATATTTTTTTTTTTTGCAGTCTTCTCATTGCTTTTCCAGAGGAGGAGAATTTTGAAGTAGTCCTTATTCTGCCATTCCCAATAACTTCATCTCTGCTTTATTCTTTAAAATGTTTCTTTTACTTCATTTTTTCTTCTTAACCATTTCTCCCCCTTTCTTCCTTTGGTGTTTTTGGTTTTTTCTATGTACATTATTCTGGTGTGGCTCAGGGGCATTTCTTAAGGCCATTAGTATGCTGGACCAATAGGTTATTTTAAATTAAGGAATTTTTTTTAAAAAAGTATTCTTAGGTCACCAGTTTTGTTTTAAATAAGGAATGCCCCTTCTCCCTTTTCCCACACACACGCACACACACACACACACACATATTCATACATGCTAATATATACCTGTATTAAATTCGATGTTGAGATATGACTTTTCCCTCTGTTTATTAATTTGAGAAATATTTGTTTAACAACATGGGAGATTTTAAATAAGTCAGGCATTGTAGTAGCCCTCTCAACTAAAAATATCAATTCGGGTTGCTCATTTTATGGTCCCACTGTGAACCAGGGCATATTTTGATACTACTCTTTATAATGTTTGCCATTCTAACACTTAGAAAATAATCACTATAATTCTTTTACTGTCTTAATTACTTGAATATGTTTTCCTAGGTGTAATGTTTATAAAGTAATAAAGAGTGATGCTTAATCTTTCCTTTTTTTTTTTTTAGAATCTCAAAATGTGGATTTTATTTGTAGTGTTCTTGTGGTGGCTGATCAGCTTCTCATAACTCGACTAAAAGAGATTTGTGAAGTAGCATTAACTGAAAACCGTGAGTATTTTTGAATTAGAAATATAGCATGTTTTTAGGTTGGTCCAGGATTATTGTATTGACTTTTGATGCTATTTATGGTAAAATGCACCAATATTTTTTTGTATCATGAAAAATAACAAAACACTTAAATTCATGTCATCAGTTGAAAGCACACCCTTATTTCAGAGATGTTACTATATGAAAATATGTACATCTTAGAATTGAAATATGTTACTTTTTTAAAAATGTCACAAAACTTGAAATAATAAAGGTGGTGTGACATTTATTTTGGAATTTCAAAGATGAGTTTGGAAGCAGAAATTTTTTACCCTTGCCCTGGTCTTGACTGTAAGTCAGTGACGTCTGTCCAGAAAAAGCCCAGCTATTGTTAATGCAATGAGAATGGTTTGTGCAACATTAATGTAACCTGGCAGCCAAGGAGAGTGGATTGGAATGCACATGCACGAACAGGGACGACTTTATTGTACTAGTCAGTGGGGACAGTAGATGCCATAGAGTGAGCATGTATACTGTGAGGCCATTGCATTCCAAATGACTGAGCAAGAAGAGCCAAAAATCTACAGTAGATTTTGTGTTAAGCTTGAACATTCCTCTGTAGAAAGGATTCAGATGATTCAGATAAAGGCCATAGCTATGGGCAAGTAGTGATTGGCAGCTTCATCAGGATACTGCCTGTTCATTCATGATGTCTCGTGCAGAGTTTTTTAGCAAAGCATCAAATCATCCAGGTGACTCAGCCCCCCTGCAGCCCAGATTTGGCACCCTGTGACTTCTGATTTTTCCCAAAACTAAAGTCACCTTTGAAGGGGGATTTCAGACCATTGATGAGATTCAGGAAAATGCTATGGGACAACTCATGGCGACTGGGAGAACTGTGTGAGGACCCAAGGTGCCTACTTTGAAGGGGACTGAGGCATCATTATCCTGTGTACAATGTTTCTTGTCTCTTGTATCTTCTGCGATAAATGTCTCTATTTTTCATACTATGTGGCTGGATAGCCACATTCTGGACAGACCTCATTTGTTTAGCTACTCATTTCTTACTTTTTGCTGGAATGTTTATGTAACTGTTTCATTAATATAATTGATCAAAATACATCTCTTTTCTCTTAAACTTTTCTTTCTTTCTCTGTTCATCATTTCATTTAATTGCATGGCTTTTCTCCTGAAAACTCAACCTTGCCAGGGTTTTTTGTTTTTTGTGGGGTTTTTTTTTGTTATTTTGTTTTTTATACTGAGGTTATTTCGGTTATGAAAACTAATGCACCTTAACTACATTGATCACATTTCTCCCACCTTTTTATTGTGACCAAACTAGTTGAATTCAGTGTTATCTGTGTCCTCTGTGTAATGTCACAGTAGTCTTTTAAGTTCTCTCTCTTCTAACTTCTATCTTCCTGTGGAAGTAATTATTGCCTTCCCCTGTTCAAATATTTTTAATTGCTTATTCTATGATAACAAAAGTTCCCTAGCCTGATAACAAAAGTTCCGTGAGTTTCTGATTTTATCCTTGTTCTCATTCATTGCCACATTCCCAATTGAGGAAGTGTGAAGAGATTTCCTGTCAAATTTTTCTAATTTGTACTTGCTAAATTGGGTTGGCCAGAAAGTTTTTTTTTTTTCCTTCTGTACAATGTCTCTAGTAGTGCTTTAAGTACTGGAATGAAGTCTTTAACTTTATTTGGAGCAATTTTGGTACATTGTATTGTGACAGCTGATGAGGGTTTAAAAAAGTCTCATCAAAATCAGTGAATTTTTGTGCAGCCAATTCAACATTAAAGATGGGAGAAAACACAACATTTTTGGTGTATTATGCTTTGTTATTTCAAGAAATAAAATAAATAAAATAAAAATGCAATTGAAATGCAAAAAAAAAGATCTGTGCAGCGTATGTAGGAGGTGCTGTGACGACGAAATATGTCAAAAGTGGTTTTGCAAAGTTTCTTGGTACTGTTGACATTTTGACCATAATTCTTTGTTGTGGGGCTGTCTTATGTATTGGAAGATGTCTAGCAGCACCCCCCAGCCTCTACCCACTAGAAGCCAAGAGTGGGAGAGAGCTGACATACTTCACATATCCAAATCAATAAAGTTATTGGTGAAAATGAAAAATGTGCCTATTATTTTACAGAAAAAAAAAAACGTAATGGACTTTTTAGCCAACTCAATAGTTTGTCTTAGCTCTAGTGTCCTACTTATGTAATTTTTTAAAGCTCTGTGGAGTATCTTCTGAGTTTTCAAAAAGAGTAATAGCTTTGACCTTTTAAGCAACAAAAGGGAAATACATATGTATATAAAACAAAGGACACAACGTTCAATAGTTATAAGGTGTCCATATAGGTGACATTTTTAGTTGTTCAGTTCACTTTCCTGGCATCCCTTGAATATGACTTTCTTGGACCCTGCTACAGAGTTGTCTCTTTTAATGAAATCCTTGATCTTCCTAGAATGTAGCAAGAGAATTGTTTGGTCTTTAGTTATTGGGCAACCTTGTTCCCAACTGAACAATTCCAGAAATTTATATGATCCATTTTAATTTCTTTGGGTTCATCATTCATTAATTGGAATTTGAGGTTTTTCAGTAGTGAGACAGACTATTACTAGTTGCAGTTACAACTTTTTTTTTTGGAAAATACTGTTCTTTTTAAGATTTTATTTATTTTTAGAGAGGGGAAGGGATGGAGAAAGAGAGGGAGAGAAACATCAATGTGTGGTTGCCTCTCAAGTGCCCGCAACCCAGATGTGTGCCCTGACTGGGAATTAAAGCATTGACCATTTGGTTCGAAGTCCAGTGCTCAGTCCACTGAGCCACACCAGCCAGGGCTGCAGTTACAACTTTTGACAGAGTCACTAAGGGGAAAGAGGAAAGAAATAGAGGGAGGAAACCTGGCATAGGAGACAGTTGTATTCCTCTGTTGACTGGACTCAAAGTAAATAAGAAAAAGAATGGAAGAGATTTGGGAAGCCAAAGTTACATGCTAGGTAGGTAGGATATTTTGTGACAATTTTCTAGCAAAAGGTACTTTATATTAAAGTTACTAGCATTGTAATAAAATCCAGAATCCTTTATACAGTATGTGAAATTCTGCACGGGCATGAATAATATGGTAAGGTAAAGATGTACTTATTTTCCAAATATTTAGTGTGTGGATATGTTTATATATGTAAATCTACCCACATAAATTGATAGATTACTCGACATAAATATATTTTATAGAATGATTTTACAAGTTTCTATTAGTCTTAAGAATAGCTTTGGTTTTATAGAGGGAATAACTATTCTGTTCTATACAAATGAAAAGGAAAGCTGTTTGCTAATGAAAGTTAAAAATACTCAAAATATTAAGTGGAAGATCACTGTTTCTTATGTGTTTGCTTTTAGATGACACTCTATGCACCTGTATTTCTCTGCTTAAAATTTATATGTGCTTATTTTTTTCTCATAACCAATCATTTAAAATTAGTTTGGTATATTAGAATGAAAAATGGGTTCTATATTTGTCCTTGTATTAGTTAATTTTGGCAAGAAACTACTTTCGATTTTCCTTGTTCTAAATTTAGACAACTTTAGAAATAAGTATATTTCATTTTCTATAGTATCATGCCTTTTATCTAATTTTTCATGTTCTTTTCTTCCTTTGTAGTTACCCTTAAGAATGCTGCTATGCTACTAGAATTTGCAGCAATGTATAATGCTGAGCAATTGAAACTGTCTTGTTTACAGTTTATAGGACTGAATATGGCAGCTTTACTTGAAGCAAGGTAAGTTGGATGTATATATTATATGAACATTGCAAAAGTGATTATTTATAAATAATAGCAGCTATATTAGTAATTTTAAAGTGAACAATGATAATTCCAGCTTTGTAGAAAAATATGAAATGTATGAGGATTTAATCATTCTATGAACATTTGAGTGCCTATTATATGCTAGCTGTTAGTAAGATACAAAAATGAACAAAATGGACAAAATCCTTGCCTTCAGTGGAGCTTACATTCTGGTTAGAAAGTTGTAGGACAGTATCACAAGTATATTTGTTATATGTATGCATATCTCTTGGCTTATTTAGGTTGATTTGTAACTATATAATTGTGATCTTGGCATTTGGAAACTATCTGTAATACTGGTACTTAATTAATTACTTTACATGTAAGCATGCATAAAATTTGTTACTGGTTGATTTCTGTTTTATCTATGTATTTAATCTCCTTAAGACATTTCCTGTCAAATTTAGGCTACAGGGAATGGTGTGAAAAATTCATTACCTCTAGTTTGTGGGAAACTGATAGTGCTGAAGGCTTTATGTAGAAATCAGTGACTGATGAAATGTTCCTTATGAAAAATGACACATTTTCCATAAAAAATCAAATAAATATATATACCCTGTTTTGTAAGTTAATGTTTCATATTATGAGGATTTGAGGATTACCCAGATGAAATTGATATATGTTAATGATTTAGGAGTCATAGACATTTCAGAATTAGAGGGATCTTGGAAATTTCATTCTTTTGTTTTCAGTAGTTTTAGCAGTGGAATTTTTAATGAAATATATTTACAGATTTTTAAGTAAAGTCAACATTTTATTGCATTTACTCAATATCCAGTCAGTGGTGAGCAAAATGAATGTTTTGGTGAACACAAATTTGAAATTAGAGATCTTGGTGTCAGTTTGCACTTTTAAAACTTTAATATCCAATATATTTCTGTGTTTTGTGTTAGTCATAATAATAATAATTAAAACTGCTATATTATTATTAATAATAATAAAAGTATGAATGATAACTAATACTGATGTGCCAGACAACATTCTAAAAGTTTTCATGAACCCTTATGAAGTAGATTCTGTTTATGTCTTCATATTAAAGATGGAAAAACCCAAGGAAATTTTTATATGTAAAGAATCAAGAAAATTTTGACTTATATAATTTTATTACAAAAACAGTTTTAATAATTTACCTTTCAAAGTTATGATAATCTTTAATGGAACTATTCCAAAACTGATTGAAACAAAAGTGTTCCACTAACAGATTCTTAGTAATTGCATCTTTAGGGTTCTGTTTGGAGGATATGGTATTTTGGCAGTTGGATCATTTGTTATTTTGTAAAGAATGCTTTTCAAGTTCAAATTAATATTATGGGATGTTAGAAAATGTCATTTGAAAATGCCCCTGGTATTTTAGTGTGAGAGCTTGGCTAGAGTTTCAGAATAAAGTTAATTTCTTTACTGACAGAACATTAGTAATTTTAGTCATAGTAGCTTTTTTAACCAAATTAAGCTCATTCAGTTTGTCAGATAGGAATCAACCAAAATGTAAAATAAGCACCAAACCTATCAAAAGTATGATATTAAAAAATGATGTATCATACTGCTATTGTTTAATTACTGTATTGTGGGAAGTATGTCAACTGAACTATTAATATTAAGGATGACATATGCTTGATTATGTCTGTATTGAGGTAATTTTGCAGGAGTAGACAAGTATACTGGCATTAAAATAAAGATTTGTACAAATTTAACTATTCCTAATCAAATATGTGTTTGCTAGAAAAAGTGTAAGTAAATATGCACAGAAAAAGGAGGGCACACCAATATCAACATAGCATCACAAGATAATTAATTTCAAAATGTTAAAACTGGTGTGGTCCAGAGCTGAATATGCAAGTTGTTTTAGATTAGTTGTAAAAATAGTTAAAATATATTTCAGAATGTAAACTTTAAATTTTCACTGATGCTTTAAAGTATATCTTTGGAACCAGAGAGTTCCTTAAAATCTACTTTCAATTCTATTGATCTAGCCCAAATTTATTTTACACATGAATTATTCAAACCAAGAGAGGTACAGTGAGTTGCTCAAAGTCATGCGGGTACTTGGTAGCAGTGATAATTCTAGATAAATTTTAGGTGTTCTGATAGTTAGGTTATTGTTCTATCAATATAAGTGCTCCTTTCATAGTTAAAGAATTTAATTTGTGCAAAATGAAAGTTGAAAAAGAATATGTACTTGTTATTTCATTACAGTAGTAAAGATTTTTCTATCACTTGAGTTTTTACCTTAAGCATTTAAGTGTTTGTGCTGTTTATTTGAAATATACAACTATGCATACTTTCTAAAAGATTTTGTAACAGCTAGATATTAATTCTTTAAATATAACTGTTGCTTATTCAAGAATATAAAATACCTCTGCATGTTTGAAAATCTTGACATTAGTCTTGAAAATCTTGTATTAAGTTACTTGAGTATTAAGATAAAATTTTGTGTTTAACTTGTTAGGTCTCTTGATGTTTTAAGTGTTGGTGTTTTGAAGGATCTTTCTGTATTTTACCAAAAAATGGTAAGATTTATGTTTTTTCAGTGATATTACCAAATAAAGTAGTATATTAGGCCAGACTTCTTAATGGAATAATTTCCTAATCAATTCTAATACATTAGGATCTCTTAGAAAATAGGACTTAGTATTTCTTTTGAGATCCCATAGATAAGAATGACTGTCAGAATTGAAGATATTAAATAAGATTAGTATCTTATAATTCCTTATAAATGAAAGCTTCTGAGTCTTTTATTATTTATTGTTTACCAAAGGTCAGGACAGTGCAATAGCGTAGATTCACATGATCCCTAACAAATAGGTTAATTTGCATTTTTAATGAAAGGGAGCTTTTTAGTCAAGGTTTTTTGTTTTGTATAGTTAATGGAATTCATTTTAATCAGCCCTTCCCCCTTGATTTAAATTTAGGTTATCATTAGGCATTCTAGACTTTTTCTAGTTAATGTCACCACATGTTTAAACAAATGGGATATTATACCAATTTTAAAAAATCTTTGTAAATTTTACATTTAAAAGGTGACAACTTGTTTTCTGCAGATTCCCGCAATGGCTAGAAGAGTCATTACACCATATCAAGATGGACCAGATATTAGCTATTTGGAACTACTGGAAGATGGAGATATTTTTTTGAAAGAGGAAATAAATAATGAACAAAATTACTCGTAAGCTGTTTCCTATTTTCTTCTTTCCTTCCTCTCTTCTTCCTCTCTGCCTCGCCTGCCCATCCCAGAGCCTGGACACTTTTATAATGATATTGAAAGAAAAGAATTGAGAAACATGACATAAAATGTATGTATTTATGCTCATTCTTAGACTTGATATAGAACAAAGTAAATGAATAATTTATATTTGCAGAATGGGGGAAAAGGTACAGGGAGTAAGAAGCATAATTGGTAGGTACAGAATAGACAGGGGGAAGTTAAGAATAGTATAGAAAATGGAGAAGCCAAAGAACTTGTATGTACAACCCATGAACATGAACTAAGGGGAGGGAATGCTGGAGGGAGGCAACCCCCTCCAGGGTAGAGGGGGATAAAGGAGAGGGAGAAAATGGGACAACTGTAATAGTATAATCAATAAAATATACTAAATAAAACAAAACAAAATTACATATAAATATGAAAGGAATATAGCCTTCAGGCTATGCTTGTTGGGTAGAATTAGTGCATTTATCTTTATTTTTTGTCATTTATTTTTAAAATTATATTTTATTGATTATGCTATTATAATTGTCCTGAATTTTCCTCCTTTGTACCATTCTACCCAGCAGCCCCCACTCCCTCAGGCAATCCCCTGCCAAGGTTCATGTTCATGGGTCCTGTGTTTAAGTTCTTCGGCTACTCCATTTCCTATACTGTACTTTACATCCCTGTGGCTATCTGTAACTACCTGTTTGTACTTCTTAATCCACTTACATCCTCACCCTCCCCCACACCCCCCTCCCATCTCGCGGCCAGCAAAATGCTCTTTGTATCCATGATTCTGTCTCTGTTCTTGTTTGCTTAGTTTGTATTTCAGATTCAACTGTTGATAGATTTGTATTTTTTGTCATTTTATTGTTCAGAATTGATCTTCTTTTGCTTAAATAAGTCCTTTAACATTTCATATACTGATGGTTTGGTGATGATGAACTCCTTTAGATTTTTCTTGTCTAGGAAACTATTTATCTGCCCTTTGATTTTATATGATAATTTTCTGGGTAGAGCAGTCTTGGCTGTAGGTCCCTGTTTTTCATGACTTTGAATATTTCTGCCAATCCCTTATAGCCTGCAAAGTTTCTTTTGAGAAATCAGCTGATAATCTTATGGGAACTCCCCTGTAAGTAACTAACTTCTTTTCTCTTGTTGCTATTAAGATTCTTTATCTTTAACCTTTGCATTTTAATTATCATGTGTCTTGGAGTGGGCCTCTTTGCATGCATCTTGTTTTGGACTCTGTGCTTCCTGGACTTGCATGTCTATTTCCTTCACCAAATTAGGGAAGTTTTCTTTCATTTTCTTTTCAAATAGATTTCCAATATCTTGTTCTTTGTCTTCTCCTTCTGGCACCCCTATGATATGAATGTTGGATGTCTTGAAGTTGTCCCAGAGGCTGTTTATACTACCCTCATTTTGGGTTTTTTTTCTTCCTGTTGTTCTGATTGGTTGTTTTTTGCTTATGTTCCAAATCAGTGATTTGATTCTCAGCTTTATCCACTCTACCATTGTTTCCCTGTAAATTGCTCTTTATTTCAATTAGTGTATCATTCATTTCTGACTGGATCTTTTTTATGCTGCTGAGGTCCTCACTAATTGGTGTTTTGAACTCTGCATCTGATAGATTGCTTATCTCCATTTCGTTTAGTTCTTTTTCTGGAGTTTTGATCTGTTCTTTCATTTGGGCCTGTTTCTTTGTCTCCTCATTTTGGCAGCCTCCCTGTGTTTGTTTCTATGTATTAGATAGAACTGCTTTGACTCCTTGTCTTGGTAGTGTGGCCTAATGTCGTAGGTATCTTGTAGAATCCAGCAACATGGCCTCTCCTATCACCCAAGCTGGGTGTACCCTTTGTGTGGGCTGAGTACACCCTTCTCTTGGAGTTGAGCTTTGGTTGCTGTTGGCAGATCAATGGGAGGGATTTACACAGGCCAGTCAGCTCCAAGGACTGGCTCTGATCAGTGACTACCAACCTCCATCCTCTGTGGAGGATCAGTTGTGCAGGGGCAGGGTTGTGGTACTGTGAAATGGTCTGTAACTATCCACTAGGTGCACTGGCTTTGGGGTTTCCTGGGTGGTGCAGGCCATAGTCAGCCCCCTCCTGTGTTATCCTAGGGCCACTGTGCCTGAGCTATATAGTAATCTGAGATGACTGCTGCTAGTGCTGGGCTTAGAGATTCCCAGGCAAAGCCAAGCTGTGAATCTAGGCTGGTGGCTGCTAGTGCTGGGCCTCACTAAGGATAGCTGTTGCTTGTTTGAAAGGATTTAGGAAGTAGTGCATCATGAGCCAAGACCAACCATATGGAAAAGCAGCTAGGGTAGGCCCATAAGTTGGGTAGAGCAGAGTCTCTGGGGATCTCCAAGGCTGGCCAAACAGTGTTAGCCAGGTTGATGGAGTCTCAGACATGACATCTGCTTGTAGGCTTAGTGGCTCTGTGGAGAAGGGATTATAGAAGGGACAATGGCCTCTGCTCACCTTGATGCCAGACACCTCAGTTTCTTCCTGTATGCCACTGATGCCTTTCAAGCTGCTACTCTGGTGCTGGAGTTCAGAGGGATTGAGTCTGAATGGGTGAGTTGGTGTGTGGGTTCTTTAAGAGGAACCTCTTGGGGCTCCAGAAGTTTCTTCCACCGACTGAGTCCTTCCTGCTGTTTGCAGCCAGAAGTTATGAGGACTTATCTTTCTGGCACTGGTACCTTAGGCTGGGAGGCCTGGTGTGGGGCTTGGTCTCCTCACTCCTGAGTTATCCCTCCTGAATTTTTATCCATTACATGCAGGAATGGGACCAGCCCATTCCATGTCTGTGTCCCTCCTACCAGTCCCGATGGATGTGATTTCTTTAATTCTATAGTTGTCATACTTGCTTTCAACTTGATCTCAGATGGTTCTGAATAATTGTTCTATTTTTACTTGTAATTTTGTTTGGGTATACAAAGAAGGGAGCCGTGTCTGTCTGTGCCGCCATCTTGATCGGGAGTCCATATTTATCTTAACTACTTTCCTAAACTCTGCTGAGGTTAAAGAAATAAAAAAAGCATAATGAGCTAAGGCCCAAAGAAGAAGAAAGGGGAAGACAGCAGTCAGGAAATACTGTTCATTTTGGAAACTAGAAAGAGGTTTCCTAGCATTTAATGACTTAAAATAGGAAAACACTAAAAGAATTCTGGAAAGTCTTAAGAAATTAGAGGAATCAGGTTTATGAAGACCAAAGTGGGTGGTTGGATTTGGAAAAGAGCATTTCCTTTTTTTGAACCCTATGCAACCAAGTGATTGACTATCCTCCACCTTGGTATGAAGATTAGAGATTTGCCCTCTGGAGAGGATAAACTAGAGGAGAGCATTGAGCCACTTCTAGATTTTTTTTTCCATAGAGAACTTGACTGGTTTAAGAGATATGGCCTACCATGACTAACATTTAGGAGCTCTCCAACAAGTATCCCAGGTTCTAGGCATATCCTTGTAGTGGGGCCAACCATTTGACAAGCCCTCTTAGATTCCAGTTCATGTTTTAGTTGTTCCAGTTCATGACTCACTTATCAACTGTTAGTAGAATTACTTCTACTTGGTAAATGACTTGTTAAAATCTTTGGTTTGGTTGTTTAAGTCATTTACTATATATATGTGGTGTGTGCATTTGTGTAGTAGCGTACTCTGTAGCTCACTAAAAAATGTCTTGAGTTCCAGATAAATTCTTTTTTTAATCCTTTTTCTAGCATTTGGTAGCATTTGGGATACTTGGAAGGTTATAGGTATCTGACTTAGATGTATGCTGTTATTGTATTAAAAATTTATAATAAAATTGTTAGCGTTGACAAATGTTATCCTTTGCAAAATAATAGTATTCACAGCTGACCTGTATAACTATTGATGAATTATATAGTAAGTAATTCTTAGTAAAAAAAGGGGTTAGTTGTAGTTCTCATAGGTAATTTTATTTTCCTTTCCTGATTAATAATACTTAATTTAGGGAGTTAAGCATTCCCTGAAATGCTTTAAAAGTTATCAGCAAATATTTCTCATTCAAGATTATAGTTTATAATAGCTTTCGTGTGAACATGTGTAGTATATTACTTTTCAAAGGATTTCTTGTAACCATTTTGTTTCTGACTTTTACAAAAATTCCACTGTAAGGACAGGTTGTAGTATCGCACTGTGAAATTGAGTAATTTGCTCCAGACCACATAGATAAATGTGACTACAGCATGCGTATCCACATGTTATCTCAACATACATAGTTCTTTTATTTTTTAAAAATGACTTTTATGTGTGCTCTTTCCTAGGGAAAGTATGTTCAAGAAGGCAAGAACAAAAGCAAAAAAGAAGCCACGTAAGCGTTCAGATAGTTCTGGAGGTTATAACCTTTCAGATATTATTCAGAGCCTACCATCTACAGGTTAGTGGAAAGTGTTTTAGGATAGGTTTGTGGATCTGATCTTTCATGTCTTAATCATTATCTAATTCATTTAATTCGTACTAAATACTATTATATGCTGTCTGCTGGGGCTGGTGAAAGAAAATTGTCTTGGGGGCTACAGAAAATGATAGTACTTGTAATAAATACTCTGAAGTTTGCTGTGGAACAAGCAAACTAATCTGAGAAGCTTGATAGGAAGTGTCTCTTAGAGGAAAGTGATACCGGAGCTGGATCTTGAAGAATAAAGAGAAGTTAGTAAAAAAAAAAAAAAAAAAAAAAAAGAAGGAGGCAGATAGACCTACTTAGGGAAGGGGATAATTTGTTCCCAAGCCTCCAGGCAATAGAAAGAACTGCACGTTTCTTTTGCATGTAGTTGAGCATTGCCTGGCCGTGTAAGGTGTGTGCAGATAGGAAGGAGATAGGTTAGAGAGGGTTGTATTTTGGAGGGTATTGCATGTCAAACTGAGGTATTTGGATTTTATTCTGAAGGCTGTTGTTAGCTTTGGATGGGTTTTTAAGGAATATGTGACTGGATAAGATTTATGTTTTTAGAGAGACCACTCTGTCCAGTGGCATGCAAAGTTAGTGGAGGTAGGCAGAATATGACAGAATGTTATCATGTGGATTCAGTTCATATATATCAGTGCTCTGAGGGAGATGTCAAGTGAGATGCTATTCATGTGCATGAGGAGGTATATAATCCATAGTAGAAAGCAACATATTTTCTATCTAGGTATTATATTAGCCTGTTTGAAAGTACAGGTTATGTAGTTTTTCTGCAATTTTTTCCTTGTTTTTTATTTTGAAAATATTTAACTTACTGAAAAAATGGAAGAAAAATACCATAACACCTTATATCCTTATACTTCGTCCACATTGTTGTTTACCTCTTACCACATTTGCTTTTTCTTGCCGTCTTTCTGTTCCATGCTCTCTTCCCTCATCCTCCAACACTCTGCACACACACTTTAAAAAACCAGTTCATTCACTTGGAAGTAAACTGTAGATGTGACATTTCCCCCTAAACTTTTATGTGAATGTCCTGAGAATAAGGATATTCTACACAACCAGAAGACCATGATCACATCTAAGGGAATTACATTAATTCATTATTATTATTATTATTATTATTATCTAGAGATACGGTTTATATCCAGATTTCCTTAATTGTCTAAAAATGTTTTTGTAACTTTTTTTGTTTTAGCTTTTTAAAAAATCTGGTATCCTATCAAGGTTGATTTTGCATTTTCTTATTAAAATCTCTTTATCTTTTTAAATTATATTTTATTGTTTATACTATTACAGTTGTCCCAATTTATCCTCCTTGTCCCCTCCACCCAGCCCCACCCCCCTCAGGCTATCCCCACACCATTGTTTATGGGTCATGCATGTATATTCTTTGGCTACTCTATTCCCTATGCTGTACTTTACATCCCCATGAGTATTCTGTGACTGCTGATTTGTACTTCTTAATCCCTTCACCTTTTTAATGTTAATATCTTTTAACTAAGATTAGCTCTCCTGAAGTCATTTTGTTTTGGAAAGATCAGGCCAAGGGAATTACAGTGTCCCACATTCCAGGCTCATCTGATTTGATTCAGATTAAATTATCTAAATCTTTGATTTCTTTAGACAGAAATATGAACTGACTATAAAATAGCGACATTACAGTATGGCTTTCGGAAACGATAGGTGTATCTATAGCAGTAAGATACAACCTGATAAAATTTCTATCAGCATATTTTCAGTCAACCTTGTACAGGTAACTTTGAAAAATACAACTGCACATTGTTTTGTGTTCCTGTGGGAAATAAATAGCTGCAATTCAGGGCAAAGAAATAATATCTTTTGTTTTTAATAAAATACTACAAATGAGTGACTTGACATGCTTGATGAAGCTCAAAGCAATAAATAATGTAAGAACAGTTATTTTAGATAACAAAAGATGTAAAAAGATAAGCAGTGAAGAATGGTTTCCCAGTTACCAAATTCTTCTCCTGATTTCTGTTTTAGGACTTAAAATTTTTTGTTTGTGATTTTGTGCTCTCTGTATTGTATGAATTACCTCTAGTTCTTAGAAGAAGGCATGGGTGGGTTGATGATAGGATGAAAGAATGTATAGACAGACAGTTTTGAGACTTGATTTTCCAGTCACCTTAAAATACTTACGGAAAAGTAGATACTGTCTTTGTTTTAAATAATGTTATTGTTAGCACATGTGTTAGTCATAGCATTTCAGAGCTGGAAGAGACATTAGTAATGAACTAATTTATATCCCTTTTTGTAAGTTAAGGGTATGGGCTTAGAAAACTTATGTGATTTGAGGTAGTGACCAACAGAAATAGATTTATATTCTGATCACAGTTTTATATTATTCCTGCTGTACCACTCTTTATGTGGCCAAATCAGATAATGATTGAAAGGTCACATTTAATTGGGGACCTAAAAAATGTATTTTGGAAGAAAATTTGAGTATGAGGCAAATTTCATCAAGATAATTTGTAAAGGTTTAACATTTATTTGAGTTTATCTTTAAAATTAGACAGAAGACATTCTGTGGAAAATACTTTTTTTTACCCAAAATAATTGTTAGCTACTTTAATCATCCTCTTTATTAGATTTATTTCTGATTGACTTTTGGTAGCATTTCAGTATTAATTATGGTCTTTTAGATAAAAGTTTGCCTCTCTTAAAAATATTATGGTGGAAAAAGTTTGAATGTTATTTCCAAACTCCATTTTAGTAATGATTGCCACAAAAGAGGTATATTATCTTGTCAAGGTGATTCACTTTAAAAAGAATAACACTTATTTGAATATATAAGAGGTAATATCTCTTGTTTTTAAATCAGTTGTACAGTTTTTAGTTATAGTCCATATAACATGTTTATTTTGCTACTTCATTTAGATTGAACTAAATTTTCAGTATGTGAAAATAAACACGTTTACTTTTTATTCTGTTTGTATTTGAAATGATTCTAATCTGCTAATGAATCTGGATACTAGGCGTGGCAGGGAGACAAGTATTTAGCCTTCTTAGGAGGAGAAATGGTGTTTTCATAACTACTCTGATGCTTTAGGTGATGATGAACTAATAAAAATAGTTCTTAATCCACAATTTTTTTCTTTGGCAGAAGGAGGAAACCTAATATAGAACACAGTTGACTTCAGCAGTCTCTGCTACTGGGCCAGTCTGCTAGCTAGATGAGAAGTGCTCCTCCCACACAGTCTGCCTCTGTGTGGGTGCAGAGACCTCTGTACAGAGAGACAGATGTGAACGGGAAAGGGCAGGGGTCTAGAGTTTATTTCATCTTCCTCTTCATTTTTATGTGGAAAATAAATTTCTGAATTGCTTTTTCAAGCAGATCCCAAAGAACTGTGTTCTTGGGATCATTTCATAATTGGTATATAATTGAAACTTGTTTTAAGTCTAGATTTTAAATCTTCATGTCAGTTTTCATTTCAACTGATTTCTTCATTTAGCTTGAATTATTAAGAGTTTGGTATAGTGACTGTAATTTAAATATTAAGTCTGGATAAATGGAAGTCTTTGGCTTTATTTGGTTTATTGAATGTGATACATGTATGTTTAATGTACATATATTTAACTACATATTTTTTAAATTTACGTTTTAGGATTATTAAAGTCTGATAAGACCAATTCCGTGGAATCTCTTCTGGAACTGATGACATCAGACTCTGAAGGAAGCTATGTGGGAGTGGGTAGTCCTAGAGATTTACCATCCCCTGATTTCACAACAGGATTTCATTCAGATAAGATTGAGGTTTGTTTTTACTCGTCTATTAGTGTACTTTTTTCTTAACTTCAAATTAAAGTTTATAGACAGTTTATCTTTCATTTTATGTTATTTTTACTTTAAAACACTGCCCTGGCTGGTTTATAATAAAATATAATTGATATAATACATGTAGTAAGTTTTTTAAAATTTGTATGTTTCTAGTTTTAAAGATTTTCATATTTTAGTTTATTTTATTCATTATCCTATTACAGTTGTCCCAGTTTTCCCCCCTTTGTCCCCCTCTGCCTAGTATGCCTTTCCTTCCTTCCAGCAATCCTCCCCGCCCCTTAGTTCATGTCCATGGGTTGTGCATATAAGTTCTTTGGTTTCTCCATTTCCTATACTATTCTTAATGTCCCCCTATTTTGTACTTACCAATTATGCTTCTTAATCCATGGACGTTTTCCCCCATTTTCCCCCTTACCCCTTCCAGCTGATAACCCTCTGTGTAATCTCCATTTCTGTGATTCTATTCCTGTTCTGGTTGTTTGCTTAGATTGTTTTTGTTTTTAAGGTTCAGTTGTTGATAGTTGTGACCTTGTCGTTTTAATGGTCATAGTTTTGATCTTCTTTTTCTTAAATAAGTCCCATTAACATTTCATGTAATAATGTCTTGGTGATGATGAATTCCTTTAGCTTTACCTTGTCTGGGAAGCACTTTAGCTACCCTTCCATTCTAAATGAGGGGCTTTGCTGGATAGAATAATCTTAGCTATAGGTCCTTGCTTTTCATCACTTTGAATTCTTCTTGTCAGTCCCTTCTTGCCTACAAAGTTCCTTTTGAGAAATCAGCTGATAGTCTTATGGGAACTCCTTTATAGGTAACTCTCTGCTTTTCTCTTGCTGCTTTAAGGTTCTCTCTTTATCTTTAACCTTTGTCATTTTAATTATGATGTGTCTTGTTGTGGACCTCTTTGGAACCAACTTGTTTGGAACTCTCTGTGTTTCCTGGACTTGTATGTCTATTTCCTTCACCAAATTAAGGAAGTTTTCTTTTATTATTTTTTCAAAAAGGTTTTCAATTTCTTGTTCTTCCTCTTCTGTTTCTGGTATACCTGGGATTTGGATGTTGGTACATTTAAAGTTGTCACAGAAGTTCCTAAGCCTATCCTCATTTTTTTTTTTGAATTCTTGTTTCTTCATTCTGTTCTGGTTAAATATTTCTTTCTTTTGTTCCAAATCATTGATTTGAGTCCCGGTTTCCTTCCATTCACTATTGGTTCCCTGTATATTTTTATTTCACTTTGTGTATCCTTCATTTCTTCCTTTATTTTGTAGCCATACTCAAGTGAGTTCTCTGAGCATCCTAATCACCAGTGTTTTGAACTCTGCTTTTGATAGGTTGGCTATCTCCATTTTACTTAATTCTTTTTCTGGAGTTTTGTTCTGTTCTTTCATTTGGGCCATATTTCTTTGCCTTCTCACTTTGGCAGCCTCTCTGTGTTTGATTCTGTGTTAGGTAGAGCTGCTTTGACTCCCTAGCTTAGTAGCGTGGCCTATGTAGAAAAGGTACGTCTAAATTTTTGGAGCTGATTTTTGGGTAATTGCCAGGGTGGGGCAATCTGCTTCACCATTTGTGTCTCTCTGTTGGGGTTGGAGGGTGGGACTCAGAGATGGGACTGTGCTGCTGCCTTTCCTCTGGAGGCCTTCCTCACACTCGTCCGCTTCAGTCACCTCACCCACCTACCATATGCGATTGGTTCCACTCCAGCTGCTGCAGTAGGGTTTGCATATATTCTAAGCTTGTGTGGGCCCTTTAAGAGGCAAAAAGCCCCCAGTTTCTTCCATTGCCCCAACCCCTACTAGTTTTTACAGCAAGAGGTAATGGGAGTTTATTTTCCCAGTGCTGGAAGCCTGGGCTATGCAGTCTGCTTTGGGGCTAGATCACTCGCTAGCAAGGTATCCCTCTTGAGTTTTATCTACCGCATGTGAATGTGGGTCCATCCTTTCTGCCGTGACTACTGTCACCGCTTCTCCATGCCATACCACCTCTGTATCCCCCTCTGTGACTCTGCCCCTCTTAGCCTTCTGAATGAATGTGCTGCTTTAAATCATTGGTTGTCGGACTTCCACAGAGCTCAGTTTTCTGGTGGTTCTGGTATTTCTTGTTTTTGAGATCAAGTTGTAATTCTATCCCTGTGCAAGGAGATGAAGCATGTCTACCTACACCTTCCTCTTGACCTGAAGTTAGTTTTAAAGATTTTAATGGCAGTTTGAACACTGTATGATGTTTTATTTCTAATCTTTCTCCAACTAAAATTCATATTTATGTAAAATATAGGAATACTGTATAGATATATTAGAGAATATATTTATAGCTAAATTACTTGAAAATTATTTTGGGTAATATCAGTTAACACCTATATATTGTCAAAGGAAAATTATTTTGAAAGTAAGCCTAATTTCAATTCTGCAGTCTCTTTTTCTCCATGGTGTTAATTGAAGCAATATAATCTGGAATGGAGTTCTAATCTAGCACAGTTCACATAAAGATTCAGAACTCCTAGTCTGTTCAAGTCTGGGAGGCCATTTTTTAAGACATTTCTTGTTTGATTCCATGATTGTGAATCTATGGGAAAGGAAAATGTTGAGCTTATTAGATACAAAGTCATTTTTTTCTAACCTCTGTACATACTCAGAACATTAGAACCAGAAATTTCTAAAACAGTGGGAGATTTACCCTTTCTTAGAATCTTTTAGGCCTCAAGGATTTCATTTATTTATTTATTTATTTATGATTTTTTCCCCCCCTGGCCCATGTGGCTCAGTTGGTGGAAGCATCCTCCTGTAACTGTAAGGTTGTGGGCTGACTTTTCAGTCAGGGCACATACCTGGTTTGCAGGTTCAATCCCTCCCATAGATCTGGGCGCATGGGAGGCAACCAATCAGTCTCTCTCTCTCATGTTGATATTTCTCTCCTTTCCTCTCTCCCTGTGGAATAAAAAATGTCCTCAGGTGAGGATCAAAATAATAATAATAAAAATAAATAAATGTTTTTTTTTAAATGTAAGATAGAAATTGTGGGGGTAATTCGTATGAATACTAGGATTGGTCTGGAGTACAGTTGAGGTATGAAGGAAGGTTGAAGGTATGCTGTAAATATCTGGCAAGAATAGAAGAATCTTATATGGCAGTAGAAATACCATTTTAATAACTTCAATTTTGATAGTAGCAATAGTTTTAGGGTCTTTTTTGAAGTGTCAATATTATGTGAGTTTAATTTTATCAGTATTTCAATACATTCAGAGTGAATTATACATTTTTACTAAACTTCCATTTTGTCTGGTATTAAAATCTTGGACTTTCATTTTGAAGTTACTGCTTTATATGTTACTGGAACAACTTATATTTATTTACATTTTTGTTTAGTACTATGTAAATAGGGATTTAATATGCAAACTTATTTCCCTAAAAGTAATTTCTAAAGCTCAAAATAATTGAGTTATAGTCGCTGAACCAGTTTGAGAACTGGCTAAGGCACTAAACTCTGTAGAACTGAATTAGAAGTGCTAGATGATAGTTGTCATATGTATGGCTTTACGCTTTAACATTTCAGTACCAACTTGTGTTAGCTACTCTAGGTGCTTCTTCTTTTGTTCACATTTTAAATGTTATTTTTTTTACCCTCAGGGGAAAATGAAACCATATGTTAATGGCACACCTCCTGCGTATTTCAGAGAAGATTTAAAACCATGGGAAAAATCACCAATACTTAAAATTTCTGCTGCACAACCCATTCCGAGTAACAGAATTGATAATTCAAACTCTTGTAGTTGGGTTGCTGGCTCTCTCAGGTAGGATATTCATTTTGGGCCATACCTGTTAGTCTGAAAAAATATCACTCATTTTTAGTCAAATGAATATTTTTAATGAAGCACATTTAAAAATTCTAATACAGATTTATAATATGATACACAGAAAATTGCCTAAAAGCATACCAAGTACTAACTGGCTAAAATAAGCTCTTTTTTTATTGTCAGATAAAATTTAATTGCCTTTGTATTGTCATCAGTGAATACTAGTAAATACTGTCACACAAATATAATGACTTTGTATCAGCTCTTTTTGGGGAGGGATAGTATATATTAGTTAAAAATATCACCCACGAAGACCATTTTGTCATTTTTAGGCTTACTTTATCTTTTTTTTTTTTTCAGCACATTAAAGGGGTATTTAAGATCGCATGAACTGTATTGTTATTCACAGTTAATTTTCAAAGGATATTTATCTAATTTTATACTGTGCTTTTAACTTAAACTGTATTTTATTTATATTTTTTATTTAGAAGTCAGTTTTTAAAACTGAAGGAGTAGATAGATATAATTAAAATGCAGTATTTTTTTTCAGTGTTTATTGAGCTTTTGTTTCATCTTTATATACCTACTGTGGTTTATAATATTCTAAAACTTTTAATTGACTTACAATTACATTATTTGGATTTGTGTCATTGTTTTGAAACATACTGTATTTTGCATAGTTGGAATGAAGATTTATTTTGTCCCAGTGTTTGTTGCTTCATGGTCTAAAGGTAGTTTGAAATTTAGTCTCAAATTTTTTTGTCTAAATAAATATTCGTGAGAACACCTAGCATTTTCTAATCACTATTGTTAGACTATTTTAAAAACATGTTTTAATAATACCTTGGGGTAAAGTCAGAAAAATAGATTGGCTATTTCTAAAGATTGTAGGATTTTTTTCTCCTTATGGTGTAACTCTCATTATGGTAGGTCTCTAATATTGTTGAGCATCCCCAAGCTTTTCATTAAATGTTTTTTCTTAGCATTAGACAGCAGTAAGAATTTTGTTTGTTAAAAATAAAAGGAAAGATGTAATTTTTAAGTTTCATTGGTCTTGAAGAATAAGAATTTAGATAGAACTTTGAGTCCATCTATCTGAGTTAGGTAAGTCATGAGTTTTTCTGTTTCTTGGCTTGTTTTTTTCTTTAAGAGTTTCAATTATATTACTTAACCATTATGAATTTGGATGCATTTTAGTAGTTATTTATGTATGTATATATGTAAAATTAGCTCTTATTCAAAATATATTTTTTAAAGTTGGCCACAGCTGATGAAACAGACCTAAATTGTCCTCTCATTATAAATCTTGTATGTAATTTACAGTTTCAGTGAAGTTTTGAGTAGGGCTTTATGGATAAATGAATGCATTGTAAAGTAACTTTTATATCTTTTAGTCCTGCCAGCCCTCCTGTCATGAATCTCAGAACAATCATGCAAATTGAAGAAAATAGACAAAAATGTGGAGCAACACCAAAGACAAATTTGGGGTTAGTTTGAAAAATGATAAAAAAAGGAGAGAGCATGTTGTGTTGTAGTTCTGCCCTAAAGAATTGGAAATACCTACTTTACCTTTCCTATTATTTTTCTGCATTTTATGATCAAGTTAATTATAAGCTATTTTCTAGGTAGTTCAGCCTCCATAACATATTTTCTAATAATGAGCTAAAGACTTAGTTAGGTTGATAGTCCAGCTCTTGTGGAATACAGTATTTAATGCCAGAAATTTGCCTTTAAAATGATCATTGTGGACTAGTTCTGATGCATGTGTATTAATAAGTAGGAGACTCACTTGATCACTGATAGTATAAACTGATATCACTGTTGAAACTTTGTGGCCATTTTGATTCAACAATAGTAAAACCATATCAAATAAATAGAAAATTACCTGTAAACTTCATTAAGCAGAAATTAATGTTAATTGGTTTCATTCAATTTCTAACAAAATGATTTCTTACGGAATTAAACTTTCTCAGAGGTAGTGAAACTAATTGGTTTAATTTAACTTAATTTCTAGCAAAGTGATTTCTTCTGGAGTTAAGCTTTCTCAGAAGCAACGGAAATTGATTGCAATGACTACCAAAGAAAGTAATTCAGGAATGAACAACATGGAAACAGGTTTAACTATTCTTCCAAAAACCTCAAAACCAGCACATGCATGGTATGGTCTGATTTTTAATAAAATAAACATAGATCTGTGCCTTATTAGCTTTTAAGGTAGTTCTTGGCTTTTAGATCTTATTTTCCCATCTTTTCAAATATTTCATTTTCTTCTTTGTTTTTAGTTTAAAAATGTTCCTCAGGAAATAAACCCAACTTTCTTTTTGTTTTGACAAGTATATTGTGGTTTTCAAATTTTTCATGTGTAGCTATATTATTTTTGGTATTTTAATTAGTGTTTATAGAGAAAGCATTTTAAAAGAGCTTTTTTTTTCATTTTCTATAATAAATATGCAGGGGTGGGCAAAAGTAGATTAAAAGTTATAAGTACATAAAACACAGTTTATTCATATATTATTATTTATTTATTAATTATTGTATTATTTGAGCCCTTATGGGATTGCACCTAAGCGCATTGTGCCACTATGACATTCTTTTGAGTTAATAAAAAACTGTTGTAATAATCATAATATGCATGTCTTTTTTCATATGAGTAACTATAAGCCTACTTTTGCCAACAAATGCCTGTATATTATGGAAAAATATGATAAAAGCACTTTTTACTATCTTAATTTGTCTTTCTGTGTGCATCGTGGATATCTTTACATTTTTATAATCAGAGATTGTCATTGTTTCTTTTTAAAGCAGAACCATTTATATAATAGTATATATAGTATAATAGTATATAATAGTATATAATAGTATATTATATAAATTTTCTCCATTAGAATTTACCCATAATGGCAGCATTAATAGGAGTAATCTTCCAGAAAATCAGACAGCAATTTTGAGATGTGCAAAATATGTTGTATTTCCTGTTCCTCTCTAATTCTTCCTTTTCTTTGTGACTGATATAATAATTGGCAATCAATACTAGAACAAAACTACCAGGGTGGTACAGAGGGCAAGAAGGACATCATTAGAACCTTGTTTCTTATAAGCATTGAATAGAATCTTGGAAGCTACTGTAGGATTGGGGGAATCCCTTCACTGCTTCCAATGCCACATTTTTCTCTTTGTAAGAGGAAATATTTTTCCCAATTAAAGTGTTAATTTTTTTGAGAGAATGACAATTCATTTTATTTTGAGTGCCACCAATCAGATTAAATCAGTGTCTTTTAGCCACTAGTAGATCTAAAGCATGATAACAGAAAAACATACAAGAGGTGGGAAAACCCAAGTAAAAAAGAAAAGAATATGTAAGACTTTAGAGAATGGGTTTAGTAGAATGTTTTATTTGTATTAGTTTTGTACCTTCTACATGGGAGGCAGTGTTCTTGTTTTTAGTGATAAGGCAATGTTTAAGACTGATTTGGTCTTTGCTTCATAGGGTTTACAGAATAGTTGTGTTTTCCCTAATCAAAAGAATGGAAAAGATTAAAAAAAAAACAGTTCTCAAGATACTAAATTTATGGTCATATGAGAGAATTAACTAAGCACATGAGAAAGCTTTTGGGCTTAGTGATACAGATTTAGTCATGCCATCAATCAGTTTTCTCATTTAAAAACAAAAAGTGACCAAAAAAGGAACAAACAATGATCACTCAAAGTAGGGAATCCAACTAATGGACATGCTGAATTTCTTGAGGTTGAATTTCAGCCCTAATTAAAAATTTTAAATCAAATTAAAATGCAGTCATAGTTTAAATTTGATAATATGGTAGTGCTGCAAGGCTTATAATGAAAGAAAACAGCCCCTGGCCCCAAACCTTCCCTCTTATGTCTGGTTAATTAAGATTCATGGTATCAATCATGAATGTTATTATATTTCCTTGTTTTGAATTTTTCCATTTTCTTTCCCCAGAATAACTAATTTCTTCAATTTTTCCCTTGCTTTTTATGTACTCATCACTAATTTTCCCCAAAACTCTAAAGCATAAAGCATAACTCTTACCAAAGTTATGCTTTATGCATAACTGTGGTAAAACATAACAGGTAATCTATCAATTTTGCTTGTTTTCATGGGGTTATCTTTCTTAGAGCCCTGTGGTCCCTGGTCTGAATGGGGTCTTTTCTAGGCCTGCTGAATATCTGTCATCTTGAGACTCCCCTTACCTGTCATCCAGGGAATTTCCCTTGCTTCCCTACAATGTTTGATCCCCAGTTTCCTAGATCCTGTCGGTTTTTCTTTTTTTGTTTCTTGGTTTCCTTTTGTTTTGATACAGCACAGCTCCAGTAGTTTTCTGACACAGGGTATATAGGACATATATGTATGGAGCTGTCATTATTATGAAAATGTTTTTATTTTCTTCATTCTCGACTGGTAGATTGAAGCAATTCTAAGTTGGAAATCATTTGAAGGGTTTGTTTTTTACAGCTCGAGGTTCTGAGACTTTATTTTCCCGACACTGGAACCCTGTATTGCATAGTCTGCCTCGCTCCCTACTTGTTACTCCCAGTTTATCTGCAGGTGAATGTGTGACTGCCCAGTCTGCCAGCTGCCGCCTGGCTCCTATCCTCCAGCCATTACCTTGTTATGCGTCCTCTCTGCCCTCACTGCTTGTCTCCGCCCTCCTGCCAGTCTGGATGAATGTTTCTTCTTTAACACCTTGGTTTTTGGACTTTATACAGTTCAATTTTCAGGCAGTTCTAGTTGTTTTTTGTTTTTAAATTGATTGTTATCCTTCTTTTGGTTTGCAAGGAGGCAAAGTATATCTACTTACACCTCCACCTTGGCCAGAACTACTGAGTGGCTTCTTTGGCTTAATTGTACATTGATAAGATTCATCTATGTAGTTGAATTTAGTCATAATTTATTTTTTCACTATTGTGTATATATCCTATAAAAACCTATATTTTATTCATTTACTGCTATAAACATTTAGGTGGTTTTCAGTTCTTGGATTTTTACTAACAATAATACGAACATTCTGATACATGTTGCCTGGTGCATACTAAAGAGTGAAAAATTTATAGTGCACAGTTATCTTTAACAGTGTATGTTGAATAGGATACCAGAGAATGACATTACCAGCAGACAGAAAGAGCTCTTGGCAAATAAAGATTTTAATAGTTGAAATAAAAAACTCAGTAGAAGGGCTGTAAGAAAAAATATGAGAAATATCCTAGAAAGTAGAATCAGAAGACAATTATGAAGGCAGGAGATTAGCGAAAGTAAGAAAATTAGAGATATCTAGGAAGAGCAATAGCCAGCTCTCACTATTTTCTCAAGAAAATAGTGAAAACTATCAAACAGTATATAATATGCTCCTAGAACATAAAGAAATGCTGTTCCCAATTTTAAAAAGCCAATCAAGTAGGCAGCACAATATATCAAAAAAGAACCAAGGAACATTACTGTAAAATTTTAGAACACCAGGGATTAAAACAAACAAACAAACAAAAAACCCTTTATGCTTGTAGGAAAAAAGGCAGGCAGGGAAGCAACTGGTAGCATATAAAAAGTTAGGAACTGAAATGGCATTAGACTTCCCAGCAGTTTTGCAGCAGTGGAAGAAACAGCCAGTCTCTCAGGAGAGTCCGTTGGAGGGACCGATAGGATCCTAGAACATACACAAGCCCACCCATGCAGGAATCAGCACCAGGGTAGCTGGAGGGGTGCAGTTCGCTTGTGGGAAGCAGGAGAAGTGACTGAAAGTGGAGCAAGAGCTGGGCAAGTGGAATTGTTCCCTCTTTGACCCTTCCTCATAACCTCTGGCTATAAAAACCTGTTGGGGTGTGGCAGCTGAAGAAACTGCCAGTCTCTCAGAAGAGTCCATTTGATGGGCCCATGGGGTCCTAGAATGTACACAAGCCCACCAACTTGGGGAATCAGCACCAGGGCAACAACTGGAAGGGCCACCAGTTGTTTGTGGGAAGTAGGGAAGTGACTGAAAGTGGCTGCTTGCAAGAGCTGAGCAAGCAGCATTCTTCCCTCTCTGACCCTTCCTCCCACATACAGCTCCACAAAATGGTGAAGTGGGTTGCCCTGCCCTGGTGAATACCTAAGGCTCCGCCCCTTACAACATAACAGGTACACCAAAACAAAGAAATGTGGCACAAATGAAAGAACAGATCAAAACTCCAGAAAAAGAATTAAGTGACAAGGAGATAGCCAACCTATCTGAGGCAGATTTCAAAACACTGGTAATCAGGATGCTCAGAGAATTAATTGAGTATGGCCGCAAAATAAAGAAGTGAAGGCTATACAAAGTGAAATAAAGAAAAATATACAGGGAACTAACAGTGAAGGGAAGGAAACCCGGGACTCAAATCAACAATTTGGAATGGAAGAACATTCAACTGGAACAGAATGAAGAAACAAGAATTTTTTTAAAAAATGAGAGGCTTAGGAACCTCTGGGACAACTTTAAATGTACCAACATCTGAATCTTGGGGATACCAGAAGGAGAAGAGGAAGAGCAAGAAATTGAAAACTCATTTGAAAAAATAATAAAAGAAAGCTTCCTTAACTTGGTGAAGGAAATAGACATGCAAGTCTAGGAAGCATAGAGAGTCCCAAACAAGATGGATACAAAGAGGCCCACTGCAGGACACATCATAGTTAAAATGCCGAAGATTAAAGATAGAGAATCCTAAAAGCAGCAAGAGAAAAGGAGAGAGTTACTTACAAAGAAGTTACCATAAGACTATCAGCTGATTTCTGAAAAGAAACCATGCAAGCAAGAAGGGGCTGGAAACAAGTGTTCAAAGTGATGAAAAACAAGGACACACATCCAAGATTACTCTATCCAGCAAAGCTCTCATTTAGAATGGAAGGGCAGTTAAAGTGCTTTCCA
Organism: Phyllostomus discolor; assembly: GCF_004126475.2. Lineage (NCBI taxonomy): Eukaryota > Metazoa > Chordata > Mammalia > Chiroptera > Phyllostomidae > Phyllostomus > Phyllostomus discolor. Next base: position 145,540,066 of record NC_040906.2, on the reverse strand, counting down.
GATGAGGTAAAGTTCAAAACGATGAACAGTAAAATGACAACAAATTCACAACTGTCAACAACTGAACCTAAAAAAAAATGAAAACAAACAAACTAGAACAGTAACAGAATCACAGAAATGGAGATCACATGGAGGGTTATCAGTGGGGAGTGGGATGGGACAGAATGGGAGAAAAGGTATAGGGAATAAGAAATATATTTGGTAGGTACAAAATAGACAGGGGGAGGTTAAGAATAGTATAGGAAATGAAAAAGCCAAAGAACTTATATTATGTATAACCCATGGACATGAACTAAGTAGAGGATGATGCTGGAGGGAATGGGAGTACCAGGCTAAGGTAGCATAACTGATAATATATACCTGTAAAAAAAGGCCACTCAGCAAAAATAAAAAAGTATATGGTTAGAGAGGCAGGTCCAAGATGGAAGTAGCATTCATGGATGCTGAGCTCACTCCCTCCTCAAGAACACATCAAATGTACACCTGTATTTAGAGCAGTTCCTCCTGAGAGACAGTTATGAGCCAATTGAATAACTTCTGCACAAACAAACAAGAGAGACAGTCTGCCTAGAAAAGACCAGGTACCACAAAAGGTCTCCAGGAGCTGAGGAATCAGTGAATGCTGTTTACATTTTCCCTGAATGTGGATAGCAGTTGGGAGCTCCATCTAGGATCTCCAGCCAACTGGCCTATAGGGCACTGGGTGCATTCATAGCCATCCTTTCTGGAGGTAGATTGAGCAGAAACAAGGGGGTCTGTAGCTTTCATACAAGAGTCCCCTTTAACCAGAGAATGATCCAGCAGGTACAGCACTTGCTTTTCCAAGTATCTAGTGGGCTGTGCACACAAGAGATCAGCCTCAAGAGAGGGCACAGCTAACAAAATGCTACAATACCCACCTGTAGGACTACCCTGAGTAGAGGAAGTGCAGAGGTAGTGGGGCACTGCTCTGTGCCTATGTGGGGCTGCCGCTCCTGGGGAGAGAGTATGGAGCTAGCAAAATGCTGCAGTACCTACACACAGGACTGCTCTACAGAGGAAGCGTGGAGGTAGTAGGGGCACTGCTAGGGGTAGTAGGGGCACGTATGTGTCCCTCCTGACTACAACGGGCTTGGTAAATATACAATAATCATAGTGAGTCAACCACTAAAAAAGGTAATAGCAATGTTAAAGATAATAGTAGCAAAATTAACTATAATTACAATAAATTATTAGGGGGCACACACACACACACACACACACACCCCTTGACATCAAAAACAAAAAAGTGGAGAGGAGAGTAAAATACATGAATCCACTTTTAGAATGTGATTAAAGTTAAATGACTATTAGCTTAAAGTAGATGTGGTGGATATGTACACAAACCTCACAGTAACCATAAATCAAATATGTACAAAAAAATATACACACAAAACAAAGAATGGAATCCAATGAGAACATGAAAGAAAACCAACAAATTGAAGGCAATCAAAAGAAAAAGAAAGGAACAGTGAAGAACAACTAAAATAGCAATAAGCACATATGTATCAATAATTACTCTAACTGTGAATGGACTAATTACTTCAATTCAGTTACTTCATAGAGTGGCAGAATGGATAAAAAGACATGACCCAGTGGTTAGCTGCTTACATGAAATCTACTTGAGATTGAAAGACACACACACACATACACACACTGAAAGTGAAGGGACAGAAGGTGATATTCCATGCAAGTAGAAATGAAAGGAAAGCTGGAGTAGCAACGCTTATATCAGACAAAACAGACATGTCATTTTTAAGGGGTCAATCCAAGATGAGGATATAACAGTTGTAAATATCTACACATCCAACATAAGGGCACCTAAGTATATAGAGCAAATATTAATGGACATAAAGGCTGAAATTAATTGTAATTGTATAATAGTTGGGGACTTTAATACTCCAGTTAGCCCAGTGGATGGATCATTCAGACAGAAAATTAATAAAAAATAATGGACTTAAATGCTACATTAGATCAGTTTGACTTGATAGACATTAATAGAGCATTTCACTAAAAATAAACCCAAAAAACCTGTAGATTACATATTTTTCTCAAGTACACATGGAACATTTTTCATGATAACATACTAGGCCAAAAAACAAGCGTTAGTGATTTCAAGAAGATTGAAATTATATCAAGCATATTTTCTGACCACAGTAGCCTGAAACTAGAAATCAACTAACTACAAGAAAAAAAATTGAGAAGAAAAACACAAGTATGTGGATGTTAAATAGCAGCCTTCTAAAACACCAGTGGATCAAAGTGGAAATCAGAAACTACCTTGAGACAAATTAAAATGAAAAACACTTTATAAAATGTATGAGATGCAACAAAAGCAGTTATAAGAGTGAAGCTTGTAGCTATGCAGGAACATTCTCAAATAACCTAAATTTACACCTAAAGAATCTAGAAAGAGAACAATAAAACCCAAAATAAGGGGAAGGAAGAAAATTATAAAGGAAGATAAGAACAGAAATAAATTAAATAGAAAATAGAATATTTATATGGAACTGGGAAAGACCATGAAAAGCCAAAGCATTCTTGAGAAAGAAGAACATGGTTGAAGGTATATAATGCTCTCTGAATTCAAACCACACTGCAAAGCTGTAATAATCAAAGCAGTATGGTATGGGCACAACACACACACACACACACACACACACACACACACACACACACACACACATATCAATGGAACTGAATTGAGAACCCAGGAAAAAACTTTGCTTATATGGTCTACTACATATATGACAAAGGAGGTAAGAGTATATAATGGAGTAATGACAGTATCTGCAGCAAGCGGTGTTGGGAAAAATGAACAGTTACATGCAAAAGCTGAAACTGAACCATTCTCATCATATACAAAAATAAATTCAAAATGGCTTAAAGACCAGAAAACACAGATAATAACCTATGGACATCAATGTAAGTAGAATCATTTTTGTAATGTCTTTGCAAACAAGGAAAACAAAAGCAAAAATAAATGAAACTTCATTAAAAAAATCTGCACAGAGAAGGAAACCATCAAGAAAACAAAAGGACAACCTACTTAGTCGGGGAATATATTCAGATGATATATGCAATAAGGGGTTGATTTCCAAAATGTATAACAAATGCATACAACTCAATAATGAAACAACTAACTGATGCCAAAGAAATATAAAGCATTGTAAGAAAATATGAACATGTCAACAAATAGGACAATTTGGATGAAACATACAAACTCCTAGAAACATATAATTTTGCAAAACTGAATCAGGAAGAATGAGAGAATCTGGACATCTGTATATTGTATTGTGTTCACCACTCCAAATATTATATTGGGTTGGCCAAAAAGTATGTTATGTTTTTTCTGTAAAATACACATTTTTTCATTTTCACCAGTAACTATTGATTTGGTATTAGGAGTATGTTGGCTATCTGCTGATATTGGCTTCTAGTGGGTAGAGACCAGGAGTGCTGCTAACCATCTTCCAATGCATAAGACAGCCTCACAGCAAAGAATCACTTGGCCAAAACATCAATAGGACCAAGAAACTTCACAGACCACTTTTGACACAGTTGATCAGAGCACCTTCTCCATATACTGCAAAAGTCTTTTTTTTTTTGCGTTTTAATTGCATTTTTACTTTTTCTGAAATAAAGAATAATAGAAAAACAGTATGCAGATTCCTCACAAACCTAAAAATAGATCTACCATATGACCCAGCAATCCTACTCTTGGAAATTAATCTGAAGAAAATGAAAATACTAATTAGAAAAAGTATATGCATTGCTACATTCATTGCAGCATTATTTACATTAGGCAAGCTATGGAAGCAACCTAGGTGTCCACTGATACAGATGAATGCATAAAGAAGATGTGTGTGTGATCACAAAATAGAATATTACACAATAATAAATAATGAAATCTTGCTATTTGTGATGCAGATAGACCTAGAGGATATTATGCTAAGTGAAATAAGCCAGGCAATGAAAGATAGGTGGTTTCATTTATGGAGAATAAAAAAATAAAACAAAAACAGATTCAAACAAATCAAAGGGATGGTTACTAGAAGGGAAGTGGTGAAGAGTTGGTTGAAAAACATGAAGGGGAATGTAGTCACTAGTATTGTGATAAGTTCACATGGTGACAGATGATTTTTGGAATTAGTGGAGTGATAACAATGTAAGGTAGAAAAATGTCAAGTCATTATATTGTGTACTTGAAACTAGCATAACTATTATACACCAATTATACTTAGATGGAAAAATTTAAAAAATAAAATTAACTGACTATAATCATTTTAAAACCTGTGATTACATTAATACAAGTTAAAAATACTCGTTGATTTAAGTTCTGATTGGAAGCTCTGTGTTCCTGTGTGAAACAGGTTGACTTGTAGTTGTGAAATGTGGGATGACTTCGTAGTCTTCTTAGAGGATCCCTAAATGTCAGTATCTTTGTGTCTTTTCTCTTGAGTTGGTCAGTTTCTCTAAAGGGAGTCTTTTACTTTTTATTTTTAAGATTTTATTTATTTATTTTTAGAGAGGGAAGGGGGGGTGTGGGGGTGGGGAGAGAGTGAGAGAGAGAGAGAGACATCAGTGTGCAGTTGCTGGGGGTCATGGCCTGCAACCCAGGCATGTACCCTGACTGGGAATTGAACCTGCGACACTTTGCTTCGCAGCCCATGCTCAATCCACTGAGCTGTGCCAGCCAGGGCTGTCTTTTACTTTTTTATATTTGTTTGCCAGCATTCTGTTAGCTGATCAGGGTAAGGAGGTTGGGTTCTCACCATTCAATATGCATTTTCTCATCTCATTCAGTGTTTAGACTCAGTCTTTCCTGCCTTTATTACTAGTGATTTTCAATCAAATTTTCCTCTACCAGGATAAAAGAAGTGCAGTTTTCTGACCACATGGAGATAGGGAGAATATATAACATTCTCTGTCATTCCATAAGTAAACTTTAAAGTTTTTCATATTTACATCCTCATCCCCATTTTAGGATGTTATACATAAGATGGGTCCAGTGTGGAGCCTTTTCAGGGTTCTGGGCTTTATTACACTGTACCACCATCTCGCTTCACTCTAGTTCTTTTCCATCCTCCCGAAGTATAGTACTAGTTTTAGTCTGCCATTGGCTTAATGCTTTATTCTTTTTGCTTTTTGGGTTTATGTATTTCTGATGACCCCTTGTCCACCTAGTAAGGGATTTCAGGGGAAAGAATTAATGCAGCCATTTATCTGAAACTTCAGACTTTGATTTTCAAATTTAGGAAAAATTTTTCCCCAGTGATTTGGTAACGTGAAGTCAGACTTCCACATTGAAGAGACTATCTAAATTTCAAAAGAATTCTGTTGTGGAATATTAAAGAGAATTCTAAAAACATGAGAAATAGATGCCAAAAAATTTGTTCAAAGTATAGTCAGAGTATTTTTCATTGAAAAATAATTTGGTGACTATGAGATGTAAGAGATGTTTATTATACATTTGTTTTATGGAAATGTGATTGGAAAAGTTAAATACAAACAAATGTATAATGGATTTTATAACACAAAGGAAATGTGTTTTGGGATACCAAGAATATTGATCTTAATGGACCAGTTATAGATAATTTTTTTCTGAATTATCAAAGATATATCTTCATTGCCTTAAAATTAATCACTTATGCCCTTTCTATGATTTCTTGCAACTGTAGTTTTGATATCTAAAGGATCTTTTAAAGTTCATTTCTCATAAATTCCTTTTTTAAAAGATGTTATTGATTTATTTTTAGAAAAGGAAGGAAGGGAGAAAGAGAGGGAGATGAACATCAATGTGTGGTTGCTCCTCGCTCAACCCCACTGGGGACCAGGCCCACAACCCAGGCATGAGCCCTGATTGGGAATCGAACCAACAACCCTTTGGTTTGCAGGCTGGCACTCCAATCCACTGAGCTACACCAGCCAGGGCTTTAATTCTTTGAATTTATGTACTGCTTTTATTTGTACTCATTAAAAAAATGGGCTAAAGTAACAAAATATGTATGTAAGATATGTCAATATGTTTATGTAAATAATATACATAATAAAATTAGCATATATAAAATAATATATATAATTTATTATTTGGTTATGGAAATTTTATCCTAAGTTAATGGCACAGATTAGAAAACATTGGTTAGAAGTTTTAAGAACATTTACATAAAATGGTTGATTGGTATTCCTGGACTTTTATTTATATTTAGTATAAATGGAAATAATCATTATTAGGTTAATTTTCTTGAATTCTTAGAGTGCTACAAGTTTAGTATATCACTTGATTTTTAATCAGATATACATAGGGTGTAAATACATGTAAGCATATGTTTGAAGAAGTTAAAATATGGAACAAATTGTTTTTCTGACCACGTTCCTTGTAAATGTTGATCTGAACAAAGTTGGTAGAATTTAAAGTACTCTGCTTCAAAAAATTCATCTGATTTATAGATTGTATTTACAGAATGTATTCATTCCTATAGTGATTTACTGTTAAGCTTTAAAAATACTTCTGAAAGGAGCATCATCCTGATGATTTATTTAATGCAATTTTATTTCCTTAGATGTTTTTATACTATGTTTATTTTAACATTAAGGTTAATGTGCAATTAATTAGAAAGTTATCAATACAAATTAGCCCTCTAAGTCTGCTGCTGGTTGTAATAAGGATTTTCAGTAGTTTGTTCACACGTTCATTCACCTAGTCCATATGACTCCCAGTATGTAGTCGTACTCCTACTGCCTGCAGTTGGGTATGACAATAAGTATTAAAGACAACTGGTTCTTGCATTAGAATGAAGTTCTAGCCAATCGAGTTTTAAATCTAATGTGAAAACACCCAAGTGTACATAGGAGTTGGCCACTTTTCATTGTCCAGTGTTTTACTTGGAGAAATAAATCTTCAGTGGAAGAATGCAGAGTCTTTGTGGCCTGGCTTGATTTATAAATGTGAATTCTGCCAAATTCCATTTAGAGTTAGCCTATAAATTGTATACTAATTTCAGTTATTTAACTTTTTAGAGCTAGGACTTTTATTCATTAAAGTAAAATTTTCAGGGTGCTTTAGCTGAGAAACAAATCTTGATTAATTTGTTGTGTGCTGCAAATATCTATAAGTGCTTCTTGATGAAGTTTATCTGGCTACTAAGATAGAAAACAGCTTTAGCCTATGAGTTACAAAAGCAAAATCACAGGAAATCAGACATACTTTCAAATTATGGCATGATCACTGGAAAGAATAACAACTCATTTAAAGAAATCTACGTAAGACATTTTATAGGTAACTATTGGGCATGATTAATGAACATGTGAGTTTGATCTTTTCTAAGTACTGTTAGCTGTATATACTAAAGGCAGTGTTATAAGTACCTTTTTAAAAAAATAACTTTTAGGATATAAATCACCACATCTAGAAGTTCCCGAATTCCTAGTAGGGTGAATCTGATAACTTGTGCTCTTTTACATGTCATTGTGAAGTTTCTGTGTTTAGAGTCATGAATTACTTAATAGGAGACAGTTGGTGGATTTTCTGGCAAGAGTATTTGTCAGTTTGTTCCCAAATGACTAATGACACATTGTACTTTACACCACAGTTACCTTGTTTGCTAGTAGAAACCTTCTAGTATTTGTGCTTTTGGGAGGAGAAAGGAACTGGTAAGGAAATGGGGAGTGGTTATTTTGTGTATATATATAATTTTTCTACATTCTGTTGTATATATGTGTTTGAGGGGAAATTTTGTGATAAATTCAAAGTCAGGTAAGTTTCTTTTGAAGAAATATTTTTAACCTGAATACTAGTAGGTCAAGTTTCTTATACAAATCTATAAAGAAAATTTCTCTCATAATGAGCTAAGGTTTTACTTAAGGTAAATGACTTAAACGTGGACACAGCAGTAGAGTACAGTGGTTAAGCTGGGGTTCTGAATTTAAATCATGGAAATCTTATTTGGTAGCATTGTGAACTTAGATCAGTTATTTAACCTTTTTCTGTCTGTATTTTCTTGTCTGTAAATAGAGCTAAAAACAGCACTTATTTCACAAGGACGTTGTATTTCACAGTACATATATCATAGGAGTTGATAACTGGAATACATTTAGCATCACCAATATTGTATTAACAAATATATAAATGACCCTGAAACACCAGTATAAAAGAACCTTTGCACCCTGATGTTCATAGCAGCACAATTTACAGTAGCTAAGTGCTGGAAGCAACCTAGATGCCCATCAGTAAATGAATGGATCAAAAAACTATGGTACATTTACACAATGGAATTCTGTGCATTAGAAAGAAAGGAGCTCCTGCCCTTTGCAACAGTATGGATGGAGCTGGAAAGCATTATGCTAAGCAAAATAAGCCAGGCAGTGAAAGACAAATACCATATGATCTCACCTTTAACAGGAACCTAAACAACAAAACAAAGAAACAAGCAAAATATAGTCAAAGACACTGAAATAGAGGACAGGCTGACAGTGACCAGAGGGGAGAGAAGAGGGAATTTCAGGGGAGAATGGGAAGGGTTTACAGGAACAAATTTAAAGGACACATGGAGAAAAACTGGCGGGCGGGGTGGTAATGGGAGGGAAGTGGGGAGGGATGGGTAGGTGAGCTGGAATGGGAGTAAAAGGCAGAAAACTCTACTTGAACAATGATTAAAATAAAATTAAAAAACACAAATATACAAATGTTAGCTATTATTATTTACTTAAATAATTTTATAATATAGCCACATGATTTTTAAAAATAAATGACTAATTTCCTTAATATGTATTAAGTTTTTGGTGTGATTGTTTTTTACAAAAATCTGTATTTGAAGCAATTTGTGTTCATTTAATCTTTACTGAGTAAATAGAAATTTGGTAAAATTTTTAGCTAATCGTGTTATGAATGAATGGATGGGTACTTAGCTCATATGTTAACAAAACAAAGTGTGAATCATCATTTTCCTCCCATCTTTGTTACCTTTGACATTTTATAAGGAATGTTGTTTTGATTTCTTATGGAAAGCAGTGGTAGACCAGAAGGCAAATTATAAGTTTTGTGATCCTAAGAATTGGGTTTGGATCCCAGTTCTGCCTTATCTTTGGTGATTTTATGGTTGTTGAGATCCACGAACTTTGGTTGTACATTTTTTGTGGTGATGAAAATACTCTGTCAAGATTGTTATTGTAAGGATTAAATGACATGATACAGGTAAAAATGCTTTTGCAAATACGGTTTATCCAGAAGCAGGTACAAATGTGTTATTAAACAAGATATGGAAATTTAGAAGGCCTTGCTTCTTTATGGGGTACCCTAAATATAGGTGGGGCAAAAGTAGGTCTACAGTTGTGAGTATGAGAAACACAGAGTTTATTCTTATCTTGTTATTTACTAATTATTGTATTATTTTTCCATATGATCAACTGTAAGCCTACTTTTGCCCTATCCTAGAGTTTATGAACTTAATCTAGGTGTAGATTTTATGGTATCTTCAAACTATGAATTTAACTTTTGGGGGAAGTATCCGGTTAGCATTTGTATTCACTTATTAACATGGCCATTTTGTTTCCAGGTAAATAAAATGGAAAAAATTAAAATTAGACTAGGAAATAGTTTACATTATTATTGTTCATAATTTTGACTAATGTTACAGATTCTGAAAATGATGCTAAGGGTACATTGTAGTTTGTACAATGTATGAAATAACAAAAGTTTCTTTTTGAATTATTTTTTCCAAGTTAGTCGCACCTTAGGAAGGAAAGACATGCTAAGCCTATTAATTGATTTTATTGCTTCATGTCAGAACTTGGGTGTTCTCATTTTCTTCTTTTTCTCATAAATCAAAATAAGGTAGTTTTGTTAAATGTGAAAATTGTGGATAGTGACAGACTTACATAGCATTTCTCTGAATCAGGTACTGTTTTAAATGCTTAAGTTAACATTCGATCCTCATAACTGTTAAGATGAAGGTGATGGTATTAGTATCTCTGTGTTATTGATGAGGAAACTGAAGCACAGAGGTTAGGTAACTTCCCAAAGTCAAAGCTAATGTATTATGAAGCCAAGATTTGAACTCAGTCTAGCAACAGAGTATGTGTACCTAATCCTGACTATTACCCTACAAATCTGTTTTACATTCTTCTTCTAAGATTTTCTTTATTTTTTAGAAAGAGGGGAAGGGAGATTGAAAGAGAGGGAAGAATCATTGATGTGCAGTCAGTGACCCCTCACACATTCACAACCAGGGACCCATTTTCCAACCCAGGCATGTGCCCTGACCAGGAATAGAACCAGCAACCTTTCACTTTGTGAGATGATGCCCACCTCACTCAGCCACTCCAATAAGGGCCCTTTTTACATTCTTGATTTTAAAGTAAAACATTGATTACTGAATAAAAAGATTCTGATACCATATAAATTTAAGCATGAAATCTTTGGAAGCTAAAATAATCTCCATAGGTAATTTTTAATGTTTTGCCTATTTTTTCATGTAATTGTTCTGAAATTAATTCCACTCAACTAATACTTGAAGTATTACATCTATGTTGTGTGTCATTGCTTTTATGTTTTCTATTATTTAAATCAACTTAAGTTTTATTTACTAAATTCTTTCCATGTAAAATCAGGTTTAAATTTTAAATGACTTTTTGTTGAAACATATATGCACTTAGAAGTATAGTTAAAAGTGTGTAGGTTGATGAAGTTTCACAAACTGAAAATCTTGTGCAACCAGAACTCAAATCAAGAAGTAAAATTGCCAGCATTATTCAGAAGTAACATTTCATCTGCTGAGCTTAATTATTTAATTTATTAAGCATTGTTTTTCTTGTTCCCTGTGACATAATTGTAATAGCTGTTACTAATGTCATTGCTATCATTCAATATCTATGTTAACTTGCATTTATTATTTTATCACATAATTTTGATTAGTTCATCACAGTTAACAATGTTTTCGAACATTGTACTGAAAACAGTAATTACATAATGTAAAATTTTTTATCTACATTCTCTCCTGTATGCCCTATGACTTCCAGCACTGACCTTCTTAAAAAGGAACTTTTTAATATGATCTCTGTTGTCTTTTACAGGGCATCTTCTCTGCATTCATTTTCATCCAAGTCATTCTGGGATTTCTTAGTAGACGGAAAAAAATCTATTACTGGGCATAGTTCAGGAGATCACATCAAAAAAGTTTGTTTTAAAGGAATTGAAAATTCCCAGGCTCCAAAAGTTATAAGGTAATAAAATAAACTTATGCATTTTCTACCTTAAAATGTTCTGTGGTGGTTTTATGTTCTGAAATAATCTTTAAATACTTATTAGGCAGATTTTTTTAATCCTCTTTTGAAGATGTTTATTGATTTTTGGGGGGGACAAGGGGAGAGAAACAGCAATGAGACATTGATCAGTTGTCTCCCATATGTGCCCCAAATGGGGTTGGAATCTGCAACCTAGGCATGTGCCCTGACTGGAAATCAGACCCATACCTTTTGGTATATGAGCTGACGCTCCAGCCAACTGAGCCATGCAGCCAGGGCAGTGAGGCAGATTTTTACATTTTTTTACATTCAGAATTAATGCATATTTTTGAAGCTTTATTTTGATATAATTGGCTTATAATAAACTGTATATATTTAAAATATATAGTTTGAAGTTTTGGCATGTGCATATACCCATTAAACCATTATCATCAACCACATTCAAGACAGTGAATATAACTGTCATTTTCAGAAGTTTCCCCATGCCCTTTGGTAATCCCTTCCTCCCTTTCCCATCCTGCTGCCTGTACAATTACTAATCTGCTTCTGTCAGCATAGACTATCTTGTGTATTCTAGAGTTTGTATCGATGGATTCCTTCATTATATACTTTTTTAAAAATCTGTTTTTTTATTCAGCATATATTTTGAGATTTATCCAAATTATTATGTGTATCATTAGTTCATTCCATTTTATTGCTGAATAGTATTTTATTTATGGATATAAAACAGTCTGTTTATCTGCATCTGATGAGGGATGCTTGGGGGTTTCCAGTTTTTGTATAGCCATTTTTGATACTGGTTTTTAAAGTCCAGTATATTTTCAAAAGAGGTTTTATATTTTAAGGTTACACATGTAATCTCTTAAATGTTGTTAAGCTTTGGCAGTGAAAATGTTTATATCTAGCTACATTTGAGTGCCACTTGTACATATACACGTGCATATGTGTGTGTTTTGTGTCTATTACATATGTATTTATAAACAAATGTTTTAAAATAAACCTGTACTCAGAAAAGTGTAAGACATTGAAGAAAGGAATCAAAGAAGATATTGATAAATGGAAGCATAGATTGTGCTCATGGATAGGAAGAATTTATGTCATTAAAATGTCCATGCTACCCCAAACCAATCTATAGAGTCAACACAATTCCTCTTGAAATACCAATGGCTTATCTTGCAAAACAAGAACAAATAATCCAAAAATGTGTATGGAAACACAAAAGACCCTGGAAAAAATTTGAAAAGAAGAACAAAGTGGGAGGTATCACACTACCTGATATTAAACTGTACATTGCTGTAGTAATCAAAAAAGCGAGGTACTGGCATAAAAATAGACACATAGATCAGTGGAACTGAACAGAGAGCCCAGAAATAAACCCCTGCATATATTAATTTGTCAATTAATTTATGATAAAGGGAGCAAGAACATGCAGTGGGGTAAAAGACAGTCTATTCAATAAATAGTGTTGGGAAAGTTGGACAGATACATGCACAAAAATGAAACTAAACCACCTTCTTACACCACATACAAAAATAAACTGAAAATGGATTAAAGACTTAAACCTAAAACCATAAAGCTCCTAGAAGAAAATATAGGCACTAAAAATTTCTGACATTTCTTTTAGCGATATTTTTTCTGACATATCTTCTTAGGCAAGGGAAACAAAAGAAAAAATAAATGGGACTCTATTAGAATAAAAATTTTTGCCCAATAAGGGAAACCATTAATGAGATGAAAAGACAGCATAATGAATGGGAGAAGATATTCACCAATGAAACATCTGATAAGAGGTTAATATCCAAAACGTATAAAGAACTCAGATAACTTAACACCAGAAAAATAGCCCAATTAAAAAGTGGGCAAAGACTGAATAGACACTTCTGCAAAGAACACATACAGATGGCCAATAGACACATGAAAAGATGTTCAACATCATTAATCAGAGAAATGAAAATCAAAGCCACAATGAGATACAACCTCACACCTCTCAGAATGGCTATCATCAATAATTCAACCAAGAGCAAATGTTGGCAAGTATGTGGAATAAAGGGAACCCTAGTCCACTGTTGATGGGAAAGCAGATTGATGCAGCCACTATGGAAAACAGTGTGGAAGTTCTTCAAAAAATAAATGGAATTTCCTAATGATACATCAGTTCTTCTTCTGGGTGTATATCTGAAGACACCCCAAACATTAACTGAAAAGAACATATACACATCTATGTTCATTGAAGCATTATTTATAATAGCCAAGCTATGAAAGCAACCAAAGTGCAGATCAATAGACGAGTGGATAAAAAAACAGTGGTACATGTACACAGTGGAATACTGAGTTATCAAAAGAGTAATACCTTACCTAGAGGGTATTAGGCTAAGTCAAATAAGTCAGAGAAAGAAGTAGAAACAGACTCATAGATTACAGAGAACAGACTGACAATTGACAGGAGGGGTTTGGGGGGCTGGATGAAAAAGGTGAAGGGTTTAATAAGTACATAGTTAGTTACAGAGTAGTCACGAAGATGTCAATTACAGCATAGGGAATATAGTTAATATCATAACTATGTATTGGGTCAGATGTGTACTTGAAATACTGGGGGGACTACTTGGTAAAGACATGATTTTCTAACCACTTTGCTGTATATCTGGTACTAATACAGAATAACATTGAATGTAAACTAATTGAAAGAGAAAAATAGTCATGTACACATCTCTCATTAAGTTTGTCTATTCTAGACAAACTTTTTAATTAGAAAAAAATTTTAAATTGTTTATTATTCTCTGTGATTAACCTACATCTATTATATTTTTATTTTATTTTTAAAGATTTTTATTTATTTATTTTTAGATAGAGGGGAAGGGAGGGAGAATGACAGGGAGGGAAACATCAGTTGGTTGCCTCTCACATGTCCCCCAGCTGAGGACCTGGTCTGCAACCCAGGCATGTGCCCAGATAGGGAATCAAACCAGCGACCTTTCAGTTCCCAGGCTGGCACTCAACCCACTGAGCCACATCAGCCAGGGCTACATCTATTATATTTTTAAAAACTGAATATGGTGCATAATCTTTTTTTGAAATAAGAAAACATAATATCATTGGTTTTGTAAGTTATATCATGATGTCCTGTAGACTATGTTTTTAAATAGAAAGAAAAGTAAATTCTTTATTTTCCTACTGTGAGACACTATTTTCCTCTATCTGTATTTCTCTTATCCTTTTTGTTTTGCAGAAGAGTTACCCTTCCAATCCAAGGCTAGTATTTTTACCTTTGCTTGTGTCTTAACTCTTTTATACTTCAGAAGCCTTAAACTATAAACTACCCCTCTCTTTTCTTACAACCTTTTCCTTTTAAGTAGATTCTTCCCATCTGGTTTTCAACATGCTCATGTCTGTCGTGTGGCCTGGGTAAGATAATCAGTCCCTTACTCAGCCCCCATACTCTGTTCTGGCAGTTGTCCTGTCGTTACCAATCTTCTACTCCCTTCACAGCCAGATTCCTCAAAGAGCTGTCAGCTCCCACTCAGTTCATAATATATTCTGGCTTCCAGTCCCATTGCTCCACTGAAACAGGCTAAGTTTATCAGTGCTCTCCATATTGCCAACACTTTTTATACGGACTCATTGTACTTGAAGTTCAGTTATAGGTCATCTCATTTAACTTTTTTTTCCCTACTCTATTTCATAAGCTTCTATGTTCAGTTATCAGCTACACACTATAGACTCAGAATTTATATTGCCTACCCACAACTATCATCTGAGCTTCGGACTTCGTTATCCAACTACCTTCTTGATATCCTGTTCTGTTTGGATGTTCAGAAATACGTTAAATTTTATGTCAAAATCCAAACTTAATGTTTTCCTCATACCTCCCTCTTAAAACAAAAATCAAACAAACATGATGAAACATTGAACAGCCCATTCTTCCTGCTTTTTCTTTCTTGATAAATGGCATTTGCAAGTCTTTGACTATCCATCTTTCTCACCAATGTCCAGTCTGTCTTCAAGACATGGTGGTCTTATCTCTTCAGTATTTCTCAAATCCACATACTGAACTTTACCTCCACTGCTGTCATCCTTATTCAGACTATTGTGATCATTCACCTGGTCACCTGAGTAAGCCTCCCAACTGGTCTTACCATTGCCTTCCTTTCCTTCACTATACTGAGCCAGTGTGTTCTCTTTAAAATGTGGATTTGACTGCTCTTAGGATAAAAGCTATAATTCTTATATGGTCTTCAAGGCCTCTGCCATCCTCTTTAGCTTTATCTTTTAACAATGTCTGTATTCTAGCCATCTTGGCCTTCTCTTGGTTTCTCAAGTGCCATTTACTTCTTTCTACCTACCTACCCTTTGACTAGAGTTGACTGTGAGTTTTTCAGCCTCTATTCAGTCATATTCTTTGGACATGTCTGGCTTCCTTTTTGGGGTTAGTTTCTTGTTATATATGTTCTCAGTGCACTTTTCATTCTTCATGCTTTTCATAGTTATACTTTTTATTAGTGGGATTCTTTGATGTTTTCTGCTACAGGTATTTTAATGTCTGTATATTCAACTACATAGTTCAATGGGAGCAGGAAAGATTGCTCTCTTTGCGCACCACCAATGCTTAGAGTGTTTCCGTGCATGTAGTAGGTGTTCAGTGAGCATTTGGTGAATGATGGGATAAATAAATGAAATAAAATTGCAGCTCTGTCTCAAGTAACATTTGTTTCTAATGTAGCAAGTTATATTGTATTTCTTAGATGTGTAAATTTTAAAGTATGAAATATTAAGTTTCTGTAATTTTTGTGTAATTTTTTAATATTTTAAATATTAAAACTAATTTCTTTGGATAAATATTTTTGTCATAGACCTCTTAAAATATTAAGGACCTGTGGTTTCATAGTTGATCACTAGAGTGTGCTATAACATCAGGGCTCTTAATTGTGGAAAGTGGTGGATGCTGTTACACTACTTTGGAAATTTTAAAGGAGTATATGATAGTATCAGGCCATCCATACAATGAGTGTTTGATAAGTGGAAGTTGATTTTTCAAATAGCTCTGTATTATCATCTGATCACTGAGAAAGAAAATAGCTTGAGGTTTTTTTTATTTTATTATAGAAAATATGTAATCATAACTGAGTTTTAAAAGGAAATAATAAACCATAACATATATAGTAAATTATTAACTAATTCATTAACTTATGGGACACCTGATATATATATGTACAACATTCTGCTGGCCTCTTGAGTGTATATAAAAGTATGATACACAGGTCCATTCTTAAATGTGTTTGAAATATAGTTGGTAAGTCTCCTTATGCACACATGGAAGTTATATGACAGAGTGAGAATGAAATTACAGTTCAATTTCACCTAATTCATGTCCTGGTTCCGGCTCATTCTCTCAATATTTATCATCTTAGTTATAACAGTCACTTCTATTCCAATGTCAATGTGAATGTGGTAGATGTATGCAAAAAACTAAAATTAGCTGTAGACGTCTACAATAATACCTTCTAAAACAAAAATTTCTTGAACAGTCAAAAGAAAAAAAGAAATTACTGTACAATTTAACAGTATTAAAGAAGTCACAGAGCAACATCTGATTAAGTGCCAGATGAGTGGTTCAGATGAGGAAAAAGTGGCTGGGCTAGAATTGTAAGGGGAAACTTCATTGAAGAAGGGTTTGAGTATAGTTCATAAACATTTTTTGTACTCAGTCCCAAATATCTGATCATTATCTTTATGGCCATATAAGTAATACTAGAAAAAACTATTGATATATTTTATTGCCACAAGTTTTTGAAAATAGGATGGGATTTTTAAAAGAGGAGAAAGGGCAGTATAAACAGAGGAAATAGTGGGAATTAAAGCAAAAAGAGAGGAATGCTTATGGTCCTTTAGGGAATGGAGAGGCGGGCAGTACAGAGATTAGGGAGCTCATCTCAGGAAATTCCACAATTTCCTATGTAATTTTCCACAATTAAAGACTAGGGAAATCCAAGAATTGAAGTGTTATTTGGGGGTGTTAAAATGTAGAAAAGAGGGATTTATGCAATTTCTCTTTATTTGTTACTTATGTGTTTTTTTCATTTTAAAATGTTTTCTTTCATTTTCCTTTCACTAAATACCTCCTTATGTAATTTTGAGTACAAAATGTGATCTTATGTTTCTAATTAGTAAGAAAAACTACTTGTGAGACAAAAATTGTTATATCAGCTCTAATCTTACACAGAAATCTTTGTAGTTAAGCCAGTATAAAATTCTTTTTGAAAAAGTAAACTATATGAACAAAAAGTAATTTGGTTGTTTTCTTCAAGTCTAAATTCAGCAAAATTAATGCTCTTCAGTTTAAACAGCAATATTTGAAAGAAGATTTTTCTGGAATATTTGTTTTTGTTTTTTAGAAGGCTAAATTTTATACAAATTGTCTATTGGGATACCTATTTCTGTGTTGCACATACTGTAAGCTTAATAGTGCTGTACTTATTATCTAAAAGCTTAGAATATTTTTTGTATTTGCTTAATCATAACTATTTTAGTTAATAATTTTTACTTCATTCTAAGATGAAATTTTGACAGACTTTAAGTCGTTTTGGTAAATTTATAATCAATGAGGTTATCCATGGAAATATCATTATTAGATTGTAATTTTCTACTGCAATTATAATTTTATGAAACAGATTTAAGTTGCAGTCTAATGGTTACAAAAGGCGTCTGTGAACCTTTGTGAACCTCAATTTCCTCATGTATGAAATACAGTAATGCCTATCTTACAGGTTTATTATAAGGCCTAATGTATATGAAAGTACTTTATAAATTACACAATATTTCATAAGTAAGTTATACTTAAGCTCTGATTGCTTAACTTTGATTTAGCAAGGCCTATATAAGAAAGATACTTTAGTCTTAATATCAAATTCTGTTAGCCAGTGACATACCATTTTCTAACACAGAGCTTGTAGCTGCTACTTCTTAACAATTAAATAATAATTGGTTCTGCATTTTTTTTTAATTTCTTAGAAACACTTTAGCTAATCTCTGGACATCAGGATGATTTTTGAGCACCACTTAAGTCATTATATGTTTGTTCTAAATTAAGCCTATAATCTTCGCCTTAGACTTACTTTAGGTCCTTTCAAGGAACTTAAGGGAGTTTGCATTCAGTCTCTCTCTAATGTAGTTAGTTATCCATTCCATCAGAATGTAGATTTTTCCATTTATTTTATAGCCGTTTTAATCTAGATTTTAATCATCTGATACATTTATCCCAACAGCTCACTAGTTCATCTTTTTGGCTTCATTTTTCTCCTAGTTATCTTTTATTTCATTCTAGAGACTAATTTTTGGATGTCGTAGGTCAGGTATCCGGTAGGTTTCCAGTCATAGAACTTCATTAAAACTAAGAACCCTGTAACTTTACCTATTTTCATTTCAGTTTGTACTTCATTACCTACATTACTGGTAAGAAAAAGTTACCAGTAATTAAAGGAATAGGGACATTTTCTAAAAAAGAAAATGACAACAAAAAACTCTGCTTTTATTTTTATCACGTTCTTAAAATCTTTTGGCTTCCTGCTTAGGTTGCTTTGTTTCAAGTGTCCTGCTAGACACTGAGATACATAGATGAATGAAACACAGTCCTATACATTGAGAAACCAGTTTAGTAGTTAAAACAGACATGTAAACAAGAATAACATAGCGTGTGAAAGCTCTATAATAGTAATTGTGCTGTAGTACCAGAGAGAAGGTGATATTTGAACCAATCCTTAAAGCCTGACAAGACATTTGTAGTGCAGTGTGTTCTAGACTAAGGGGAATACTAGAAATAAAGATAACTTTGTGATAACGGAGAAAACATTGAACTCTGAGTGAAAAAGGTCTGGATTTGAGTTCTCTCTCTGCCACGTACCCAGTTTGTGAATCAGGCATATTGTATAATATTCTGAGCCTTAGTTTCCCAGTCAGTATAAGGGAAAGAATGTATACTCTCTTTCACAAAGTATAGCAAAGATTAAGTGAGATAAGTCTAAACATTTTGGCTTTCACTGCATTTGTATTCTGGCCCTTCTGTTTCATTTTGACTTTATTTATTTCCCTTTTAATCTCTTCCACATTCTTCTGTTTATTGATGAGAACAGCCTACTTTTACTTAAGCCACCAAAATATTTTACCAGTGCTTGTATTTGTACAACTAAAACCCTATCTCAATTTCACTTTCCTCAGTATTAATGTCATTTCTTCAGTGATGTCCACAGCATGTACCCACTTCCTGTTATGTTAATTTCTTCTGTGAATCTATAGCACTTTGTACATATTGGTATAGATATCAATTACAGTACTCTCATGCTGTTTTATCATTGCTTAAACAGATTTTAAAATCTTCCTACCAGTGTTTTTGAGAGGGAGGACCTGAGTTTTAATCAGCCTGATTTTCAGCACCATAGTGCTGCCAGTAACTGTGCATAAATGAATCTGGAAGTCAGTATTTTATACTGTTTGTACACTCTCAGACTTTGTTGTTAAACCTGTCGAGGCCTGTATTTGCTCATTGCTCAAACAGGGCATTTGATTAATTTTGATAATCTCTAAGTATCTTTCTCACTTTAAAATTCCATAATTTGGCCCATCTCTATAGTACGTTTGTTAATTTTTTCCTTTATAGGAATGCTTTCTACTGCCCTCATCCTACACCCCCTTTTTAAAATTGTCTTCTGCTTTTGAGGCCCTCCCAAAGGACCAAATCCTTTTGATTTTTATAATCCTTATGATCAATAGATCTCAGTTTGCTAGATACTGTCTTAAATTCTTTTCTGTTGTATTATTTATGTCATTTTATATCTTGTGTCCTCACCCAGTTTGTGAGTTCTTAGAAGACCATGTCATATAATTCTGCCTTATCCATAATCTCCAGCTTATCAAAGAATTGACTATATTTTAGTCACTCACAAAATTTAGACTATGTATCAGTTACTCACAAAATCTGGTTGCAAATTATGTCTCACACACACACACACACACACACACACACACAGTAAGTCCTCATTTAATGCCATTGATGGGCTCTGCACCTTTAAGAGAAATGAGGTATAATGAAACCAATTTCACCATAGGCTGATTTTAAAAATAAGAGTTAAGTTCCTACAGCATCTCATCAGTGTTATAATTAAACAACATTGTATAAAATGATATTATTCTAGGCCTTGCTGTATTTTGAAACAGTGATAATTTGTCACTTTTTAGTTATAAAATATCAATGTTAAACATCTTCACAAAGTTGTCTATTTCTTAATGTATGTCTGATTACAAGAATGGCTATATGAATATTTTTTTAAATAGGCCATTTCTTGCAACATCTTCCCTTATGGTATTTTATATACAAAATTGTTTAAGTACCTATAGATTTTTTCTTTGCTTGTAATTTTAAAGGTAAGTCTGACTGCATACATTAATTTGTCCCTGAGTCAGGGAATTACAATTCTTTCTCTGTATTTCTACAAAAAGCAATTTTACTAATGGTTCTAGAAGCTTTAATTTTCAGTTTGGCATTTGTTTTGCAGATGTTCTACTCATGGTACCCCAGGACCTGAAGGCAGCCACGTCTCAGATGCACCACTTCTAGACAGCCACAAGTAAGGTTAATTGATTAGCTTTGGGGCCTCCTAAGGTAGGCTATTGGTTAGCACTGAAAGAGAATATGAAGAAATTGGGAGTAGTATGATACTAAATAGAATATTTTATCTGAATACTCTCTGCTCCAAAGTTTGAGTTACTTTTGTATAGACTCAATGTAACAACAATATTGCATCTGCCCCATTTCACTTTTTAAGTGTTTTCTAAAATTTTCTCTATAGCACTGATCCAAGTAAAATGTTCTTTTTTTCTGTTTCTCACCTTATTATTCTGTAAATGGAATGCAAAAGCTTTCAAGTTCCTTATGTTGTAGGTCACTGGGAAAAAATGTAACACATTAAAGAGTATTTTGGAGGAGATAATTGGATGAGAAATTTGGGAAGATAAGTGAAAACTCATTGTGTTGTTATTATTATTCTCTCAGTCCCTGGTTATCTTCTTCATTGGCTGCTCCTCCTGGGGTAGCCCCAGTCACTTTCGCATCGATTGTAGAAGAGGAACTACAGCAGGAAGCAGCGCTTATCAGGAGTCGAGAAAAACCCTTGGCTTTGATTCAGGTAAAGACTGTGCCTATGCGGGTTTCATTTTGGGAAGACCTACACTATTTTATCCTTACATCTTAAGAAAATTATGTTTGTTTGCTTTGTGTAAGTGCATATATTTATCAAAGTAAAATATATAAGTAAACTGAAATCAACAATTTAAGTATTAATGTATTGAGGATAACTAATTTAGAACTAATAAATTGTGATAAAGCTAATATTTTTAGCACTGGTGATTCTTTAAACTGTTTTAAAAGTGACCTGTAGAGAACTTGACATTATCTAGTGTATTACACATTCCCCAGAAGTCCAGTGAGCATTATTAAGAGTTCTTAAAGCAACACATACCAATTCTGGCTTACTTAAAGAAAAAGGAGTTTATTTGAGGATAGTTTGTAGAAAATATTCAGCTTGTAGAATCTGTTTATTAAGACTGCCCTGCCTGGTGTGGCTAAGTGGATTGAGTGCTGGACTGTGAACCAAAGGATTGCTGGTTTGATTCCCAGTCTGGGCACATGCCTGGGTTGTGGCTGATCAATGTATCTCTTGCACATTTCCCTCACTTCTTCCCTTCCCCATCTCTAAACAAACAAACAAACAAACAAAATCTTCAAATCTTTAAAAAAATGAGTTGTTGGTTAAAAAAAAAAAAAGATTCCACAGACTTAGGCTGAAAGACCAGACAGCCAGGCTTGGAAACAAAGACCCATTGTTGCCCTAGAAACCTCACAAGCAAGAGTTTGAAGACCTGTACAGTAATAGAAATTAACCTCACAGAATGAAGGTATTGGAATGAATGAATTCCAACTACTATTTTCAGTTTCTTTTTTTCTTCTACTGAAGATTAAAATTCAAGGAGAGGTGGGTATCTGATTATCCTAGTTCAGGCCTCAAGCCTTCTTGCCAAGGGAATAGTAGGATACCTAATTTGATTCAACTCTGTTGTATCCATAGAAAGTGGGAGTTCCACAGAAGGAAATTGGAACGGTATTATAATCTTGCTTAGTTAATAATTAAAAGAGTAAAGCAAGTTTTCCTTTCTTTTTCCCCTTCCCTCTGTTCAGATTGAGGAGCATGCAATACAAGAGTTGCTGGTTTTCTATGAGGCATTTGGCAACCCTGATGAGTTTGTCGTTGTTGAGAGGACACCTCAGGGACCACTGGCAGTACCTATGTGGAATAAGCATGGATGCTAGTTTGCTGTGGAATTGAGATGCATTTTTCATAAGTCATGATTGTAACAAAGAAAAGCTGTGGAAAGGAATTGTTAAAATTTAGTAACATCATTCTAGATAGAATAAGAAAGATCTAATTTCTGTTCTGCAGTTTTAGCATATAATATTTGTATGATTAAAAAGAAATTACTTAGAATCGTGATTTTAGTAATTTTATGTAAAAGTGTGTGAGAAGAAAAACTAGATTAAGTTTAAATTAAATCATTTCTTCTGAATAGGTCTGAAAAGAAAATGGGAGTGATTGAAGCGTAAAACTTAAGAGTGGTACATGAAAAACTTTCCATTTGAAAATTTGGAATAAATAATTTAGAAGATTTTTGCCAAATACCTGTTGTCACTTCTTTTTGATATAACATTGATGAGCTTAAAGTAGTAGTATTAGCCATTACCTTTGATCCATTAATGGCCAAAGTTTTGTGTTTACTACAGTAGTTATGTTTCATTCTTGTGTCTTTTTTTGATCAAGCTATGAATGTTGTAGTCTATTTAAAGTTTGAACTGCTCAAATGCTATATTATTTCAGCTGGGATAGTATATTCTTTATTTTGCATTTAACTGTGGAGTACAGTGCAAAGGAAATATGAATACTTCTGAACATCTCA
Organism: Phyllostomus discolor; assembly: GCF_004126475.2. Lineage (NCBI taxonomy): Eukaryota > Metazoa > Chordata > Mammalia > Chiroptera > Phyllostomidae > Phyllostomus > Phyllostomus discolor. The sequence continues at coordinate 145,516,813 of NC_040906.2, read as the reverse complement.
GTCCAAGATAATAGTTCCTTTATAAGATTTGGAGTCATTATGGGTTGTTTCTTGGTGGGGAAAGACCTTATAAAAGCCTAATTGTGACAGAATCCATTTTCTAAAGTGTTGAAATTTTCTGAAACAAATGCTTAATTATATATTATAAGAACAAAATCATTTAGAAAGTTGGTTTACAGTTAACAATATTATGTGATCAGAAATTCTCTGAGACTAGATTATATGAGTAGACATAAACATTATGTGTTTTCTTTACAGTATGCTGTTTGGTTTATTTTTGAGTAAATTTTTTTAAATGTCACATCTGTGCTCCAGTACCTAGACAAATTGAGACCGTCGGTGTTCTAATTTCTAGGACATCAGCCTAGGGGAATATACAGGAAATTCAGGTGATGGGAATATGGCTGAAACTAACTCAATGATCGAGGTTTACCTGAAAGAAGCAAACTTGTAAGTAAATGTGCAATAAAAAATTTTGATCACTGCTGTGTGTTTGATATCTTGTACTTATGGACATCTATTATAGGAGGAATTACTAAATTTATTAGTAAAGAAGGATACCTCTTAATTATTAGTAATTAGTAATTAACTAATTATTAAGTGAATGCCGTATCTATTCCTTGACCACTTAAAAGAGGGCAGTTGTCCTAAAAATGCACCTGTGAAAGGTTTTATATTATGTGTCTGAGTAAATTGAGAAGAAATGAATTTTGTTTTATTGGTGTTGCAGTAAAGGGGCCTTCTGAGTAATTTATTTGAAGCCTTGACTCTTACATGTATATTGGCATATCGAATACTTAGAGATGCAGTGAAGTGATGATGATTTTCATGGGGTACTTCATGTTGCTTGGGAGCCACACTAAAGGGCCTTTGTTGGATGAGACTGGAAGGAGGGACGAGGGCTGGCTGAATCTTTGGGGCCTTGGGCCTTAACAAACCTTAATCCGAAGTTGTATTTTATGGACTGTTTTATATGGTAAGGTATTCTATTAAATTTCCTTTCAAAAGAGTTAATTTGCTAGTAAAATTAAAGATAAGTACTGCTAGAAACTACTAATTCATAAGCAATTCCATGAAGATAGCAACCTGATGCACCGCCACTACAGAGCCCAGGAAAGTGGTGTTCTCCTCTGTGACATGATTCTGCCTGCAGTTATTACGGTAGTTCACCTTTAATCACATGGCTCTACTAGAGACTTAGTAGAATTGAAGGAAACTAGTAATGGGCAACTTAGAGGGTCAATGGGATAGAGGAAACAGATCTTTAAGATTAAGCAAAACAATCATAGAATTATTTAGCCTGCAATGATAGGTGAGGAATTGGGGGTAGGGCATAGGTGTCAGATTGGAATATGCTTAAAATTTGCAAAACCAAGTCTATCAGTGAGGTAAATTCAAATTTGTTGACAAAATTAAAGATTCAGGACTTTTCTTAAAGTTCTAAAGAGGTGGCTTTTAAAATAAATATTAAGATAATTCTACTTTTGCCCTGGCTGGCATAGCTCAGTGGATTGAGCGCGGGCTGCAAACCAAAGCATCGCAGGTTCGATTCCCAGTCAGGGCTCATGCCTGGGTTGCATGCCATGGCCCCCAGCATCCGCACAAAAGCTCTTAGTAAAAATAAATGGAAGCTCCAGAAGCTTCCAAAATTGGCAGTATAGAGATGTTTTCAGAAGAAACTACAACAATCTTCCATCAAGGAATTGGGGACAGGTAATTCAAGATACCCAAACAGCCTGGTCTTTTTCCTGCACACATGATCGTCAAACTCTGTCTCAGCCCTTACATATTTCATTTTCATGTATGTGTCTACTTGGCTAGCATTTCATTTGTGTCAAACCTGAATTCTTGCCATCCCCAAACTCTGATCTTTTTTTATTTATTATCTCTTATTCTGTTATTTTCCCAAATCATTCTGGCTGAACTTTTGGATTCTTTGTCTCTTCCCATTTTGTGTGTGTGTGTGTGTGTGTGTGTGTGTGTGTATTCTTTGTCTGCAATATCTTAATCTTTTCTATTTCATTCATATTACTATTATTGTGTTTCATGTCCTTCATTATTTTCAGAAGTTCTCAAATGTTTTGGTCTCAGTACCCCTTTATACTGATAAAAGTTATTGGGGACCCTAAAGAACTTTTCTTTATATGGATTACATCTATTCATATTTAATGTACTCAAAATTAGAACAAACTTTAAATATTTAATTCATATAAAATCATAAACCATTGTATGCAAACATAAATTATAACAATTTAATGAAAATATAACTATTTTACAAAATATAGCAGGAAGAATGGGATTATTTTATATTTTTATACATAAAAATTACCTCAGGTTTGGGTCTTGACCTCCTGGTTTAATACAGGACTCCTAGATTCTTGTATCTGCCTCTGCATTCATTCTCTTTTGATATCACATGTCTTACAGCATATGAAAACTGGAAAATCTGAGGTTGGAAAAGGCAAATAATGTGTTATGAAAACAGCTTTGATCTCACCAACTTATGAAAGGTTGACTTGGTTGAGAATCATTGCGTTAGTCCCTTAACTTCTGATACCCTTTTCTCCAATTCCCTGGTCCAGTCCATTAAGCTCATTACCTCCCAAAACTAATAGCCCCAAAGTATATGGCTCGTCTTTTCCCTGCTCTGAAAACAAATTACTTCTCTACTTCTCGTGTATCTTCAGCTTGGCCTTCAAGTGTTTTTTTTTTTTTCATCTGTACATGTAGTGGTCGAGTTAAAACTGATGACCTCTTTCTCCCAAATAGGCTTCAAGCTTTTCTCATGCAAATATCTACTGGTTTTTTTTTCCACATACTGAAATTTTACCTATTCCTGACTAAGGCAACCCAAATTCTATTTCCTATTTAAAGTTTTTCTTTTGTTTTTCTCATATCCCCTCAAAAATAAAATAAAAGCAGTAGCATATATAGATTGATTGTTATTTCCTTCTAACACTTTATACCTTTTAGAGTCCTTTGTCAAGTTCTGCCATTATTTTTATTTTTCTATTAGTCACTGAATTACTTATATTTTGAAGGTATGGATTAAGCCTTCTTTTCATTCTTGTATGTGTGTATTTAAATTCTTAAAATCTTGAGCCATAACACAGAGAAGTACACAAGAAAAAAAATTCAGCTCAGTGATGTATCAGTAGGTCAATAAGTGGACCATTAACAGCATTGCAAAAAGAGGTGCTTGATTTGATTTACTAATATTTCATTGAGGATTTCTGCTATAATTCATGAGGGATATTGTTCTGTGGTTTGCTTTCTTTTTCTGACTTTGAAATCAGTATAATAATGGCCTTTTAGAATTAGTTGAGAAATAATCCCATCTGTACTTTCTGGAAGTGTTTGTAGGTGATATTATTTATCTTTTAAGTATTTGATAGTGAAGCCATCTGGGTATTTTTTTTTTGTTATTTTGTTTTGTTATTTTATTTTGCAATTACAGCTGACATACAATAATAGTTTCAGATGTACAACATAGTGATAAGACAATTATATAATTTACAAAGTGACCACTCTGATAAATCTGGTACCCACCTAACACCTGTATGAATTTTTCTTTATGGAAAGATTTTTAATTATTCACTTTCTGTTTCTTTACATGTTATAGGTCTAGTGAGTTTTCTATGTTCTAAAATAATTTTTTTTATATTCTTGAATCAGTTTTAATAATTTCTGTCTCTAGGAATTTTTTGATTTAATTTAAGTTGTTTAATTTATTGGCATTAAGTTGTTCATAGTATTTTCTAATCCTTTCAATTTCTGTAAGGTTGGTAGTGAGGTCCCCTTTTCACTCTTTATTTTGGTGATTTTTGTTTTCTCTTCTTTCCCCTTGATCTTATCAATTTTGCTGAGCTATGCACAGAAGCAACTTTGGTGTTACCTTTGATTTTTCCCTATTGTTTTTCCTATTCTTTTTTCATTGGTTTCAACCTCGATCTTCATCTTTATGTTTTTTTCTGCTTCCTTTTAGCTTTAATTTACTGTTCTTTTTCTAGGTATTTTAGCTTAGATTTTTGATTTAAGATCTCATTTATCCAATTATAGGTATTTAAAGCTTTAAGTTTACCATTAAGCACTGCTTTGGCTGTATTCCGTAAGCTTCTACCTGCTCTGTTTTCATTTTCATTCAGTTGAAAATATTTTCTACTTTCTTTCAGATTTCTTCTTTGAATCATGGATTATTTAAAAGTATATCATTTAATTTCAAAATATTTAGTCCCAAATTCTTGTGGTGTTGATTTCTAATTTTGTTAAATTTGCAGAACTTATTTTATATTGCTTTAATCCTTTAAAATTCATTGAGATGTGTTTTATCACCTAACCATGGTCTATCTTACAGAATGTTCCATGTGTTAGTGAGAAAAACATGAATGTATTGACATCAGCCTCTTAAGAAAATAGTAGCTTATAGGATTTTATATACAGATTCCTATATTGAGGATATCAATTTGTTACCTAAATAAAGGACAAAAATAGATGCTGAAGAACAAAAGAGGTAAGTCTGTGCTGGATATCTTCTACGTGAACCTCACATCCATTCTTTGTTCTTCCCACTACTGTCTCGTAGTTTGAACTTCAGGATGTAATCAACCAGCTTATTTTTCCTCTGGCTTCTCATTACTTTAGCTGGTTTGAATTACTAGCCTCACACTGGCATATTGACAGAAGGAAAGAGAAAGCAGCTTTTTTTTTCTTTCACCTCTATGGTATTGTTATGGGCTGCCCTCCGATCGTAGGAAGGCTATAGCTCCTCTCCACACAGCACTCTCTCCAGATTCTGGTAAATGTTTTCCTTCACCCACATCACATCCAGGAATGGCAAAAGTGCTCCCATTGTTTCTAGACTAGGTTACTGTAATATACATTACAGTTTTCATAAATCTTGCCCACACTTTAAAAAAGAGTCCATTAATGATTTACCCAAGTCGAGAGTACTGTCTTCTGCTGGGACCTGATAACAGAGATGATCTGACTAATGGAGAAAAAGTAGGGGAATGTAGAGATATTTTATCTACAAATTTGGCAGTAAACACAGAGATGTGTGAGACAGAAAAAGGATCGTTAGATGGGGCACTTCTTTTGTGTTTGAAAAGTGAAGGCTTACGCATTAAGAAAGCAGATAATGAGAAGTCAATGCAAATAGAGCCTAGAGATGCTGGGAATAGAGGGATAATTGCAGAAGTGGGTGAAGATGAAATCGAGTATGAAGTAGAACTTGGTAAGGAGGGAAGTGCCATTTCTTCCAAACTTCGGGAAAGACATTGGAGATGTTACAGGTGAGTGGTTCTCAGTTTGGTTCCTAGATAATTGGCAACACCAATATCACTGAGAACTTGAGAAATGAAAATTATCGGCTCTGCTGCAATTCTACTGAATCTGAAAATTGGAGAGTGGACCCCACAATCTGTTTTTTTTAAAACAAGCCCTCCAGATGATTCTGATGCATGCCTAAGTTAAAAAACACCACAGTACTGAGGACAGATATTTTGAGGTAAAAGAAAAGGGAAGCTATTTTGGTCTTGATAATCTGGTTAGAATTATTTTTTTAATATTGTATTTACCTCCTTTTTAATTAATCAAATGTGAATCAGAAAGAATTTTCTTTAATAATAAGTAGTAAATACATTTTTTTCAAGTTTTTTTTTTCATTGTTCCAAGTTGTTTCCATTTTTCCCCCTCTACACCCTTGCTCCACCCATCCTCAACTAGTGCATTGTTGGTGAGAATACAGACTGGTGCAGCCACTGTGGAAAACAATGTGAAATTTCCCCAGAAAACTAAAAATGGAACTGCCCTTTGATCCAGCAATTCCACTGCTGGGATTATACCCTAAGAATCCTGAAACACCAATTCAAAAGAACCTATGTACCCCAAAGTTCATAGCAACACAATTTACAATAGCCAAGTGCTGGAAGCAACTTAAGTGCCCATTAGTAAATGAATGGATCAAAAAATGATGGTACATTTACACAGTAGAATACTACACAGCAGAAAGAAAGGAGCTCCTACCCTTTGCAACAGCATGGATGGCTCTGGCAAGCATTATGCTAAGTGAAACAAGTCAAGAGGTGAAAAAAAAATACCATATGATCTCACCTATAAGTGGAACCTAATCATAAAACAAGCAAGCAAAAATATAACCAAAGACATTGAAACAGAGAACAAACTAACAGTAACTAGAGGGGAGGGGGAAAAGGGATAATTGAAAATTGGGAAGGGTCATCAAGGAACATGTATAAAGGAAACGGTTATTTTCCATACCACAGAAATGGTTGGTAACTGGAAAAGAATGGAAAACATACTTGGTATATTAAGTTTAAAAGCCTTACATTAGTGTTTGTTACCAAAATCAGGGGCTTTTCATTAATTGATAGCAAAAGGGGGATATTTATAAATTGCTTAATTTATAAATTAAGAGCTAAATTATTATTAATATAATAATAATTATTAGTAGTATTATTACTGAATTATTAGTATTTCCATTATTAATATAATGGAAATACTAAAATTGATGGAGTGCAGCAAAAACATTTCTGTGAGGGACAAATGTCTACATCAAAAAATAAGAAATATCTCAATCTAACTTCATAACTCAAGGAAGCAGAAAAAGAACAACAAAGCCTAAAATTAGTAGAAAGAATGAAATAAACATTAGAAGTAAATGAGAGATTAAAAATGCAGTATAAAAGTTCAATGAAATTAAGCTGCTTTTTAAAAAAATAGACAAATATTTAGCTAGACTTCCCAAGAAAAAAATACCTCAAAATCAGAAATGAAAGATGTTAAACTGGTAACAGAAGGACAAAGGATCCTAAGAGACTACTGGGCAATCACATGCCAACAAATTCGATGACCCAGAAGAAATGGATAAATTTCTAGAAATATGCAACTTACGAAGACTGAATCATGAAGTAGAAAATTTAAAGAGATTGATTATGGGTAAGGAGATTGAATCAGGCTCAGAAATCTTCCAACAAACAAAAGTCCAGGGCCAGAGATGACTTCACTAGTGAACTCTACCAAATATTCAAAGAAGAAAAAAGAAGAAATACCTATTCTTCTCAAACTCTTCCAAAAAATAGAAGGGGAAGGAGCACTTCTAACATATTATGAGGCCAGCATGACCCTGTTACCATAACCAAACAAGGACACCACAAGAAAAATTTACAGACCAACATCCCTGATAAACATAGGTGCAAAAGTCAACAAAATAGCAAACTGAATTCAACAATACATTAAAAAGACCATATTATACCATGATCCAGTGGGATTTATTCTAGGGATGCAAGGATAGTTCAACAGATGCAAATCAGTCAATGTGATATACCACATTAACAAAATGAAGGATAAACACCATGTGATAATTTTAATAAATGCAGAAAAAGCATTTGACAAATTCAACATTTATTATAAAACTCAACAAAGTGGATATAGAGGGAACATATGTGAATGTAATAAAGGCCACATATGACAAGCCTGCCCCTAACATCATACTCAGTGATGTGCCTTCTTGTTGCAGGTCACAAAGCATGACCTCACTTTCCCTGTAGTCACCGTGTGTGCGCTCCTCCCCCAGTTGGCTGGAATGGGCCAGAACTTACCTTGCGGAAATAAGTTCTGGAGATCTATGTTACAGCCCATTGGTAGCTGACAGTATAAATTTTGTGCTTAAAATTTGCCAGGAGGGTAGCAGGAGAAAACTTTGGTTATCAAGTTGTATACATTAAATATGTACCACTTCTTACATGTCAATCATAACTCTGAAGTGGTTTAAAAAATAAATGAAAAAGAAGAAACAGTTAAAAGCTGAAAGTGATGTCTTGGCAACTATTTTGGCACAACCCTTATCAGAGTTCAACTTACAAGCTCTCGAATATTAGTTTTATAGCAATATAAAAACATTTAAAATTAGCTAATTGTAAGTTCAAAAATATGGTAAGTAGATAGATGGCTTTATAGAAAAGAAGACCAAACATAATTCTTGCTCTGTATATTGATTTAGCTGGTGTTCAACGTTAAAATTTGAGACTGTATAAAACAAGCACTCTTAACTTTGTAAATATATGAAAACTCTGATGATTAAGCCCAGTTTTCTTTCCAAAATAAGCCTCAGTTTTAAAGAATGTGCAAGTATAAAGCCTCTATCTTCACTCTATGCTGTAACTGTCAGATGTTTTAAGGCAAAATCTGTGGTGGAATGCAACAAACATTTAGATTATTTACATATATTAAATCTTGTTTCATAGCCTTGAAAACAAGTATTTTTTTAGACTTGTTAAAAGTAAACTTTTGAATTCTATAATTGTGTAATACTGATATGAAGAGACAAGTAAATTGTGTATTCTGATAAATTACCAATGTATACCATATAGTTAGAGCAGTAGATAAACAGATTGGAATAAACCCTTTTTTAATAAACATATTAATTACTGGCTTATCCTATATGGAGTGTCAGTCAGTAAAGAATATAAATTTAAAGCAGGAAGTTAACAAAGTATGTTAATATTTATGAAGGTCTGGGATTGATTTCTATTAAAGTTAAACATTTTTAAAATTGGTTTTAATTTCGTGTTTCATTTCAGCCTCAGGTTCTTTGGAATCACTATTTTGGGTTGCATTTTAAGAACTTGTGAATTCTAAAGGTACTCCAGAATTAGAAATCAGCGGTGATTTAATGGGTTCCTGAGAGCTCACAAATCCAAATTGCCATGATTTAATGTGATGAAAGTCTCCAAGTGAGGCACTGCCTTTCAGATTCATAAAAACAGATAGCATATTAGCTTAGAATTTTAAGTTGTGAATTGTATCACAATTGTTTAAGAATTGAAAAGGTGCCCTGACTGGTAGCAAGTCATTTTATCTCTCTGAACTCTTGGTTCATACCTATACATTAAGAATAATAATTTTTTTCTAATGAGAATTTTAGAGATTGCTAGTTGAAGTAAGGAGCATAGCTTATTATAAGCATTAGAAAATGCTTATCAAAACAGCATTCGGTGTAGAAGCAGAGAGCACAAATGCAGCCACTGTGCTTCCCCGGGAGAATGGAATGAGCCTAGAAAACTGAGCAGCCTGTCACCAAACACGACTGTGAAACAACAGGAAAAATGTGAATTGCTTTGGTTCATGATTCTAATTTAATCCTGTGATTAATTGATTCACTATTAAACTGAGTATTTTCACATGTATCTCATTTAATCTTCATAAAAATTACTGAGCTATTTTGTCTGTTTTTACATTTAATTTTACAGATGAGAAAACTGAAGTAATAAAAACTTTCCCAATGTCTAAGAACTTATCTGTGGGGCCTGAATTGAAACTGATCTGCCTCAAAGTCCATGCTCTGTTTTTTAAATTGATTTATTCACATAGTTAAAAACTTCAACAATATAAAAAGATGAAAAGTCATACCTCCTACCCCTACCCTTAGTGGATCCTCCTGATGCCACTATAGGCGCCCCACATTTTAATTAGATTAGCAGCCTTTTAGTTATTTTTTAAAATACTTTCTCGCTTCCTAGTGTTTATTTTTTTTAAGATTTTATTTATTTATTTTTAAAGAGGGGAGGGAGGGAGAAAGAGACAGAGAAACATCAATGTGCGGTTGCTGGGGGCTGTGGCCTGCATGCAACCCAGGCATGTGCCCTGACTGAGAATTGAACCTGTGATGCTTTGGTTCACAGCTCGCACTCAATCCACTGAGCTACGCCAGCCAGGGGCCTTTTAGTTTGTTATGCAGATTCCAGCAAATATAAATATGTTCTTTGACATGATATCAAAATCCATAAAAGAAAAAAATCAATAGATTTAAAAAGTTAAGAGGATGATAAGCTACAGACTACATCTAGAATATATAAAAATTATAAAGAACAATTATAAAGTGAGCAAAAGACGTAAATTGGTATTTCACCATAGAAGTATGGATAGCAAGTAAGCACATTAAACCATGTTCAACATCATTAACCATTAGAATAATGCTGATTAAAACCACAGTGAAATAATTTACAGCAACTAGAAAAGCTAAAATGAAAAATAGTGATAATACCAAGCATTTGTGAAGAAGGCTATGGAGTAACTGGGTCTCTCATTTGCTAGTGGGAATAATGGTTCAGCCACTCTGGAAAACAGTTTGGTAGTTTCTCATTAAACTAAACAAGCATTTGCCATATCACCCAGCAGTTGCACTCTTGGGCATTTATCCTAGAGAAATGAAAATTTAGTTTCACATAAGTTCATAGAAACTAAGTATAACAGTAAAATACTAGAAGCAACTGAAATCTCCTTTGCCCCAGATGTCCTACGTTATGGGTAAATAATTCTGTCTTCGTGCCACAATTTACTCATTTAGCTGGAGGATTGTGTAACTTGTCTCCAAGATGGGACAACAATCCCTCCCATGCCGCTTTCAGCTGGACAAATTGGTACATCCATTCAGAGAGAGGAGTTGAAACAAGGAACAAGCTGGATTGAGTTCAAGGGTCTTATTTAATGAAAAGAAAATCAATCTTGAAAGATTACATACTTACGGTTTAATTTACATAAGATTCTGCAAATGACAAAGTACAGAGATGGAGGACCACACAGAGTCAGGGCGTGGAGGGTGTGTTTGAGAGAAGGTGACACAGACACAAGGAGGCAACATGAAGGCACTAACTTTAGTGGTGGTGGTGAAACAGTTCTGTGCCTTGATTGTAGTGCTTGTTACACACATTTATACAGGGTATAAAACAGCAAAGAACTACACACACACACACACACGTGAATAGAGGTTTCAAAATGGTGAAAACTGAATAAGGTCTGTAGTCTAGTTAACAGTAATATACTAATGTCAATTTCCTGGTTTTGATAGTGTACTATGTCACTATATATTGTCCTATAATTGTGATATACCATTGCTATACTTTTGACATCACCAATTGTGGAAGTTGATTGAAGGCTACCAGGGACTCTGTACCATTTTCACAACTTCCTGTGAGTCTCTAATTTCAAAAAAAAAATGTTTAAAAAGGAAGTGCATGTGGGATGGGTGGGATGATTGGCACAATCCATCGGCTAAGTGAGTAGATAGTGGCACAGACAGAGAACCCGAGCTCTTGGAGCCAGCAAGCAAAAGCCATGATCCAGATGGTCTGCTCGTGTTTGGACAAGACAATGGGGCAGAACCATCAGGGATCCATTCTGTTAACTCATGCTCAGGATGTAGCAGCCTTCCTTTGAGGGTGAAGAGTACTAGGCAAAGCAACTAACTGGCAAAAATTAAAGAGAAACCTAAGCAAAGACCCAATCCTGAAAAGGAGGCCAAAGTGGAGAAAGGAATGGGTAGCCTGGGGATCGGTCAGCAGGGGGAATCTGAGCTGCGGGTCCTGTGCTGCCACTGTGGCTCACCACCAGATCCTAGAGTGTGGGGTGCAGAGGCAGGTAAAAGGCAGAGACTCTTGAAAGAGCTCTGGAAGTGGGACGGATCGAGCTCACAGAGGATATATGGGGGTGTTGGGTTAGAGAAAGCAGAGACTGGAACTCAAACAAGGGTCAAAGGACAAAGAAAACAGGAGCTTTCCTTTTCTAAGGGTCCTAAATTTTACCTCCTTTCCTTTACCATTGCACTCTTTACATGTTTTCAATTATGAAATGACTGCAAAATACTTCTTTTTATAGAATTAAATACTGATTTATAAGAATTATTAAGGTTATACTTAGGTGGAATCAAACCACGTATGGTAAACAAAGTCTCTATTTCTTTGTGTGTGGGGTGGGGGAGGTGGTTCTGAATAGCAATGTCCTTTATGGACACGGTCCTTGCTTTCTTCTTTGAAGAAGAAAGACAAATTTTTTAAATAATCTCAATGTAATCCCCCACAAAGCTATGTCAATATACTGAAGAATTTGGGTTTAAAAATTTCCCTGACCAGGTAGTTCTCCCGTTCACTTTCCAAGATAGTAAAAAAGCAAGTTACTTTCTCTTTCACTTCATCCTTGCACCCCAGGGTGCTCAGATTAGGCTATAGAGGGAGTTCTGAGTTCCCATTAATTGTGAATAGCCATGTGAGTCCATGCTGGTCATTATATTCCAAGCTCCTACCTTTCCATCTCATCCTTGAGAAGAATGTTTTGTGTAGAACTCACTCCATGGCGCCTACATTGGTCCCAACTCCAGGCTCTTGATGTCCACGATGGCTGTGACTGAGTCTCCCATTTGAATGTTAGAACGGTCAGGTCCTGGCCACATATTTCAACTGCTTTCTTAGGACCTAATTTGATTTCTAGAGATATTCAGAATGCCTGGCTTTACACAGAGCACATTTTAAGAATCAATTTGATAGTCAATTATTATTCCACACAGAGGAGAGGCCTGTTTTCATTGGCTACTGAATAAACAGTGCTTCAAAATCTTGGATTAGTGTGGGATACTATTTAAATGTAGTTAGAATACTTGGAATAACAAAAACAGAACACATTGTGAATAATAGTTTTAGTGATAAATGCACTTGCCCAGTTGCCCTTATAACTTTTAAATCTGGCATTTATTTCACACAGACTTTTCCATTAAACATAATTCCAAGTGCTACCACACATCACAATGGCTATATTTTAACAATGACAGTAGTAGCTATAAAGGCCAGGATTTCAAGTAGCAGAAGTTTTATGCACTAATTTAACAGGCACTAAATTCAGATGATTCTGAATTTAGTTTCACATTTTGAATGAGTGTGTTGCGTGAAAGCAGGAAGTGATGCTTCAGCAGGAAGCCAAGCTGGTGGCCCACAGACTGGGAATGAGTTCAGAGACGCTGAGCCCCAGCTGTTGGGTGACGCCGCAGTCACCTTGCTGGCACACCGTGCCCTCCCTGACTACTATTGCAGCCTCCCGATAAGAATCTGATTCACACCTTTCCTATTTCAGTGGGCTGCCATCAAAGTTAGTTTAATACACATACACACAAACACACAAAGCTGTCTGAGCCTCTCTGACATCAGTAGGAATTAACTTCATTTTCTATTCTAAAATAGGCTCTTCTTGTGAAAGTAGGACCTGGACTTCGGGTCCCAAGCCTTCAGGAACAGCTCACAGCCCTCCTCATACAATGTCAATGGGCATGAAGTTTCCCTGATTCCTCTAGAAAGCACAGCCCAGTCTTGACTAGGAGTCCTGGAAACCCTGAGGGGATGGCCAGTATTATAAACTGCTCTCATTGCAACCAAAACTATTTCCTATCACAACATGAGAGATCTGCAGATATTTTTTATTAGAAAAGGAATATGGCTAAGTGTCATGTCTAGTTTTATATTTCATTCTGAGTCTTGGTTTCATGACTCTTATCTACAAAGCATCTGTTATACTTCCAAAAATTTGAGTGACTGAGTCTGTATTGCCAAGCTCTGCTAATTGCTGCATGTTTTAATCAAAGAGAAAACAGGGATTCTGTGTGCATTCTGATCATCAACAGGGAATCGATCACACTTTGTTCTGAGTGTTGCATAACCAAACAGCGAGTGGACTGGCTTTCCTTAACACACCTTCAAGCAGGTAACTTTTACTTTAGGGTGACTACCACCACCCACCACCTACAGTATGTTTGCCATCAGTAGTCTCATTTGTAGGCTGGAGTCAATGTCGAACATTTGGCTTGATAACTGCAATGTCATCTCTGTCACTGCAGAGGTTGTTAAATTCTGTAGATGACTCTGCAATTGATCTTGTGGTGATTCATGAAGTAGCATGGTAAGTGATCCTAACAGCAATGAGCGTTCACCAGTATCTACTGATACACCCTAGGTTGTCAGTAATGGCTTGACTTTGCAGCACACATCCTCCCGGTGGCAAATCCCACATGAAAAAATGTGTATGAGAATCAGGTGTTCCAGCAGTAGCTGCAATGGATGAAACATGTGTGGAACTCCAAGACAGTTAAGCTCTTAGCTGTGGAAGTGAGGATGGCAGGAGGTTTTCTTGGCCTTAATCAAGACCAGGAGCACTGATGATGTGGCTTAAGAAGATGCTCTGACACCTGAAGTGATGTATGATGTGGGACTTTAGAATTTCCCATGAAAAACCACTTTCTTCCCTAGTGGCTTAATGCCAATCCCTAACAATGCCGAGTGGAAACTTTCAGCTACATTAACTGTTGGAGCCCTGTAATCTCACAATGTGTGGTGGCCACAGCAGCTTTGGCAAAAGTCCTGGATAGAAAACCCTGGAAACAAGGGACCAAGCTACACACATGGTTGGCACTCTCTGATGTGGTATTCAGAAGATGCAATGGCTTGCGTGGAGAACAGCCAAAGACTTTTCCCAGTTCTCACTGAACCATCCTGCCAAGGGCTCCTGGTACTCTGCCTGTCTGCTCACCTTAAGGCAAGGCCATAGATACCGGTACTTAGATGCTCTTTCTGACCACGTTGCAGAGAGTAGGTGACTCAGACAAAACAAGGCTTGTTAACCCTTTCTAGCACTTGTAGACAATTATGAGCCCTGCCATAAATTGGGTAGAATCCTAGACATCTTTCCTGGCCCTCTTGGAATAGCATCTGGTTCTTTGGCCGAATCATCCCAGGCAAGGTGAAGCACTGCGGTCAGCAGTAGCATCATCATGGCGCAAAACTGAGACAAATGAGAAGAGGTGAAGACATGTCTTTGTGATGGGGTCATAATCATCAGAGGTGTGAGCAAAACCCCGTTTACCATAAGGATATGAACATCCACATATTGATAGTGCTTTTAAATTACATTAGGAGTGGCTTGAGCACGGGCTGCAAACCAAAGCATCACAGGTTCAATTCCCAGTCAGGGTACATGCCTGAGTCAGGTCTCCAGTGGGGGCCATGTGAGGGGCAACCACACATTGATTCTCTCTCTTTCTTCCTCCCTTACCCTCTCTAAAAATAAATATCCCAGTCAGGGCACATGCCTGGGTTGCAGGCCACAGCCCCCAGCAACTGCACATTGATGTTTCTCTCTCTCTCTCTCTCTTTCTCCCTCCCTTCCCTCTCTTAAAATAAATAAATAAAATCTTAAAAAAAGAGAAAGTTCTCTTTAAAAAATAATAAATAAATAAAATCTAAAAACCACTACAAAGTACTTTTTAAAAAAAATTGCATTAGGAAACATCAGAAGGTTTTAAAACTTGATTTAATATTCAAGTATAGAATAGGATAGACTCAATCAGACTATGTAAACTTTCCCATGGGATCTGGAATCTATGTGTTGAATATTTTCTGTTAGGTTTTTAGCTATGCAGGGCATGTCGGCTTATTTACACTCCAGCACAGTGAGTAGCAGGGTAAGCCTGCAGTTCTCTTGGATCTTGTAAAGCTGGGATTCTGTGGGAAAATTTATAATATCACGTTTTTTGTCTCTGTTTTCCTAAAGGGTGACTGAGAGAGTTGATGGTCCCTCTAGGGCTTTTGCATGAGTCAGTGAGCTCCGCTGCTTGTGAGCTGTTGGCAGGCACCCTCCCTCCCCTGCCCTGCCAGGGGAAGGTCACCCTTATCATGAATTCCTTCTTCTGTTCTGAAATTTCTTCCCTAAAAGAGTTAGGGAGTGTGTGTATGCAAAAGAAGGTGGAAGAAGAGGGGATGTATGTGCTTCAAATTCTCTTCCATTTTACAGGGCTGTCACATGCTCTTTCCCGGACTGAAACATTCTGTGAGAAACAGGTTTCCTTGGTGTCTGAAATGACATGACTTGTTTAAACTTAGCACTGGGGAGAGAATGCTGCTTCTAGGTAACGCACATGTGAAATGATTCCAAATGTTTTACTGGGTGCCAGCTGTGCAGCCTTCTGGATAAATCATCCCACATCACACACTTGAGAGCATTTAGGGCAGATGTATCCGCTGACCACAAAGATCCTTAACTGAATACAAGCAGCCACCACAGGACTACCAGCCCAGAGGGAGCTGCTCACTCAGCACACCCATTACAGCACTGCCGCCCGCAGCTCCTCATCCCTGCAGCGCAGTGGTGGCTCCGTGGGATGCAGACCCACCGACTCTGCCAGGGTGCACTAGCTATTCACTTGCATATATTTTCCTGGGACCTGGTAAATCACCTTTTGTACCATCTTATCTTGTGCGACTCGTTTCAGGCTGCTTTCTACCCACTCTCAGCTGTGTCATTTACATGAATCACAACACTCACTTCCTAGAAACAACATGCTGCTTCACTGGAGCCTAATATATAAACAGCCAGAGCCAAACAAAGAGACTGCCTTCCTGTGGGTGAATCTGGGTGAATCTGCCCAGGCTTATTTTAAGACCATCATTTGCATAGGGCTTTATGGTGATGACAACATTGGAGTTTGTGATTTTGTTCCCTTGCTTTTGTCAGGAGGCAGATGTGTATCAAATGCAGAATGTGAAATCAACATCTGCTTAAAGAAGTTTCAGAACGAATGTGGCAGGTGGTCTCTCCCACTTCCTAGCAGCCCCCTTCCTGTCCCCTCCCTTTCCCTTTCCTTTTTCTCCATGTGCATTTTAGAGAAAAAAAAAATATATATATATATATTTCTCCTTGCATGCCCTTTCTGATTTATGACAAAACAATGTTTCCAGAAGAAGCATTATTAGTTTAATCAGAAAAATAAGAGTCTGTCCATTTTACCTATACTTGATAAACAATTTTCTCTGGAGATTTGGTGTCTTTCTGAATAATAAAGAAGCTAATAGCAATCATTGTTTCCACCAAAGCACCAGGAAGACAATGCAGAAAGGTCGGGCATCTGGGTCAGCTGCTCAGGGCAGGCTTGGCTGCCTCTGTAGTCCCATTCAACTCCTGAAGGCCCTCACTGGGGCAAATGTTGAATTGTCTTGGCAGAACAAAGGAAATCTTTTCCCAGTTGTTTTACTTAATTGCTTCTTCTTTTTTTCTTTTTTCTTTTTTTTCAGAACACATTTTAAGTTTATCCAATGGTAAGAGTCAGCTTTTCCTGGACTAGGAAATGATTTTGTAAAATAATTTACTGAGTTAGGACATGAAATACCTCACTCTGAGGTGAGCTCAGGATCTTGCTCAAGGTTCAAATGCCTCGAAAGTTTAGGTTCTGGAGAAAATGTGACCGGAAACAGTTGTACCCACACTAGGCAGTAACCCATGTAAACTATGCAAGAGTCCTCACGAACGGCAAAGGTTGCTTCTCACGGACTGCTCCTGACCCAGCCGGCACTGGCTCCCAGCCGCACAGCCACCCCACAGCTGCAGCCCAGAAAACATTAGGCATGGCATGCTTTTGCTATGTGTTTTAAATTAGCTTAGTCAAGCTATAAATATTTTTGGTAATTCTGAAAAATGAAGTATTTCTAAGGCAGAAGACTGGGTTATGCAATACAAATTAACTTCTCATGGAGGTGGGGTCTGGAAAACAAAATGGAAGTGTCTAACAGGGAGATAAATATATATATATTTATTTATATATGTATTTATGTATATTATTTATAATATATAATATATCGTACATAAAATATATCTTTATATATTTATTTTATGTTTATTTATTTGAATATATACTCTATATATCTATATATGTATTTCTATATATAAATTTGCTTGAGGGTTTCTCACTTACCTCAGGCATGAGATTCACACTCCTGCCTGTGAATTCTAGTCACCTCCATTGAAGCCAACACCAGCCCTGCATAAGTGTTCACCCCTCTTGGTGCACACCTCCTCATGTACCACTTCTGAACTGATTGGTTTTACCTTGCTTTCCCTGACTAGAATAATTCCTGTCTTCTGTGCTATGCCTTGTGTCTCCATTTCCCTTGTTAATACTAATGGAGATGCTCTTACCCTAAGAACCTTCTCTGAAGAAATTTAAACAATTTCTAATCACTTATAATCACATCTCCTCTTTTGATTCTATAAGCAACATTGTTTATACGACTATATACAGTGGACTCTGTCATTCACTGGTGATACATTCTGATGTTCCTTGAAACAGGAAAATGCTCCAAATACCATCTGGTATTAGAATGAGGATAATGTTTGAGAGGGTAGAAACGAGAGGCCATGTACACAGCTTTTTCATCTTTTGATTATCCCTTGTCTCTCTCTCTCCCTTTCTCCTTCTTCTACTGCTTCATAGTATGAAAGAGACAAGGGATACTCAAGGTAATATTAGACGAAGTTGGAGTTCTTCAGCTAGACGGAACCTGGGTTGGAACAACTGGGTTGAGCCAGGTGATGCTGTGATTTTTCAGACTTTGGAACTAGTCTTGAAGTCCTAGCTGGAGCTTGCTTAACGAGATTGCTGCTAGGACCCTACTGTCACCCCCTCCCCCATTTCCCAGGTTGGGAAACTAAATGTCAGTGAGGCAGATGACTCTAATAACTATTGTAATATATAGAAAATAATGCTGGCACTAGGGTGTGTAAGGAGGATGCAAAAAGGAAAGACTTAAACCTATAAAATGCCATCATATTCCATGTTATCAAAGCTTTATCATCTGACGGCTTATGTCTTGTGCTATATGGGTACCACCCAGCAGCAGTTACACACCCATGCTCCTACAGTCCTGATGATTGGAGGAGGCACAGGTGAGGGAATCGAACTGATGAAGTGGGTTTGATATGAAATTCAGATCTAATAACAGGGTGGTGAAATGTAGGGAGCTGGGGCTGATTGGAGGAGGGCTGGGTGGCATGGAAAAGGAAGCCTGGTTTGGGATTCAGGCTTTTCCTTGGAGAGACAAGGTGGGTGAGGCAGTCATTCCACCAAGATGAGGAGTACCTCTGTCTAAGTGCAGTGCTGAGATGTGCAGGGTCTGCATTTACCTGGACTACTAAAAGCACTGCAAATTCTTCATGGCCACGTAGAACTCTGAATTTCCAAACCTCAGCCTCAAACCTGTTTCTTAACCTTTTTGCTCAGTCAGTGGCATGTACCATCCACTCAGTTACTCAAAGGAAAAACCTTAAGGAAATTCTCAGGGTTTTTTTTCCCCTTTATTTGCTATTGCCCCAACTGCCCACTTCCAAAATTTTTCCCAAAGACACTTTTTCTCTCTCTATTGCTACCACTTGACTACCTAAACTAGGTTAACTCCATGAGTGTTTTAATGGTACAATCATAACTCTTTCTTCTTTGAAAACAAAAATGGGAAACCAATATTGTCAAAATGTGAGGTTGCAAGCTTTGAGGCTCCGGGCACATCACATTGTCTAGTACTGCCCTCTCCTCCCATACTACACCTTTGCACACTCACCAGTGAACAGCATGCATGTGAGATCTCTCCTTGATAGGAGAGAAAGAAGGCACAAAAGGATGATGTGTAACTTTGGGCAGGGGGCATTTTTTCCATCTGATGCACTAGGATTTATGAATTTATGCCTATATTTTAGGAGCTTCTAGAGGAGGCTTCTCCTTCTTTCTTTCCCTCTGTTCATTCCAGTTTCCTCTCACTGCAAGTTCTTCGTATAATTCCCTCTTCAACCCTCAGTTAGGATTCCCTCAATGTACAAATCCTATGGCATCTCTCTTTGCCACAGGGAGATGCCCATCTGGGGGTAGCTCTGTCAAGAGAAAAGATCGAATGACTCTACATTTCAGGGAGATTCAGAGTGGAGACAATGTGAGTGTCTGAGACATATTTTTCCTTTTTCTTTCTGGACTATTATAAAATTTTGCTAAGATTTTGTTTATTTCAGCCTATCTGTAACTGTAACTTTTTTAAAAACCTCTAGATAAGAACTCAAAACATATTGGATCTATTTAATTTTAATTCCAACTAATGGACATGAAGCCAGTTTTCAGAAGTGACTCCATCTCAGGTAAAGGAAGTCAAAATGGTAACTGGTCATGCTGTTAACTTTCACCAAGAAGATGAGCAATCAAGAATTTTAAAATAATATGACTGTAAATTACCTCATTCTTGAGCATTTAAGGCCTTTCAAGATATTTTAAAACAAGTTAAATATAGGAAGTGTTAAACAAAAAAGTAAATTGATGCAAAATTATAAAATTAACCTGGCTTCCACAAAACTGCCCAGAATTCACCTCTTGTTCTTCCATCAATACATTCATGTTTCAGTACTTTCTGAGCCAAAATAATTTGAAGATAATAGTTTTCTATTTACTTAAGGCTGAGTTTAATAATTATATGATTTTGATGTGTACTTTTTTAGAAAAATTATATAAAAGTCTATCACTTTATAGGCAATTATGGTTTTGAGTCACTGTTAATATTTATACACCAAAAGATTCTTATTTTAGTTATAAAACTTACTCAGCCTTAAATTCTGTATAGGACACAAAGAAAGAGAGAAAAGTCTACATGATAGAAGCACAAACTCACCCAAACCCAGTCATTTGCAATCTTGTTCAAGGACATCATTTACTATGGAAAGCAACAAAAATTGGTAAATTCAAGCTCCAGACCTAAATCCAATGGCCATCTGAACCAATGTTAGCCTTGCATCTCAAGCAGAATATAACCTAATAAAATTAGTCATGTTTCTTTTCAAACCTGTTCTCTGATCTTTTGATTATAAACATCAAGGCACGATAATAGAGACTCAGCAGTCCCTTCAGGACAGAGGTTCAAAATGTAGCTATGAAATTTTGTTCAAGAAAGTTGCAGAGGTACATAATGGATTAAGAATAAGAGACATAAATCCTAATATAATTGGCCTAAGTTTGACAGGAGCGGAAATGGATTAACTGGCTTCCAGAAGTCTTTTGCATATCAGATTTTATCTCAAAACATATGTTTTTATGTGGTGCCATTGCATATGATACTATTGTCAATAGACTATGCAGTTTATTTTTTGAATAGTAGACACATTCATATTGATCTTATCATATAGTTGGCAAAATGTTGCTGTCTGTCTATCTGAGTAGCTGGCTGGCTAGGAGATGAGTAGAGTAATTTGATCTTTATAGGTTTAACATTCTTGGACTTCTGGTCAAGAAGGCAGCATAGGCAGACACACAGCCCCTCTTTGTATAACCACATCAAAATCACAACTAAAACATAGAACAGCCATCACTCAGAACTGTCAGAAATTGAGTTGAATGGAAGTCTGGCAACCACAGAATTAAAGAAACCACATCCATCAGACTGCTAGGAAGGACACAGATACAGAATGGGCTGGTCCGACATCCATGTATGGTAGATAACAATTTGAGAGGGATACCTCAGGAGTAAGGAGTCCTGGCCTCACACTAGGCCCTTGCTTGAGCCCAGGATTCTAGTGCCAAGAAGATAAGTCCCTACAACTTCTGGTTGCAAAAACCAGGGGGCATTGAGTCAGTGGAAGAAACCACTGAAGCCTCAAGAGTTCACCCTAAAGAACTTCCACACAGACTCACCTACTCAGACTCAATCTCTCTGAGCTTCAGCACTGGTGTAGCAGCTTGAAAGGCACAAGTGGCCATACAGGGAGAAACTGAAGTGTCTGGCATCAAGGCAAGCAGAGGCCATTGCCCCTTCTCTAAGCATTTCCCCCACAGAGCAGGTAAGCTGATAATAGCCATCAACCTGGCTAACACTATTTGGCCAGCTTTGGAGATCCCCAGAGACTCTTCCCTACCCAATTTACCAGTTGACCCAAGCAGCTTTTCCATATGAATGGCTGGTCTTGGCTGATGCTTCACAACTTCCTAAATTCTCTTAAATACGCAACAGCTAGCTTCAGTGGGCCCCAGGTGCAGCATTAGCTTCAACTAGCCTAGATTTGCAGCTTGGCTTCACCTGAGAATCTCCAAGCCCAGCACAAGTAGCAGCCATCTCAGATGTTTCATAGCTCAGGCAGGGTGGCCCTGGCAAAAACACAGGTGGAGGTTAACCTTAGCCTGCACCACCTAGGAAATCTCTGGGCCAGAGCACCCAGTGGACAGCTATAGACCACATCAGAGCACCACCACCCTGCCCCTGCACAGCTGATCCTCCATGGAGGGTAGAAATTGGTGGTCACTGGTCAGTGCCAGTCCTTGCAGCTGACTGGCCTGGCCAATCCCTTCCATTGATCTGCCAACAGCAACCAAGTCTCAACTAGAAGAAGGGCTGTACTCAGCCCACATGGAATTCAGCCCACCTTGAATACCCACCCAGCTTGGGTGATAGAGGAGGCTGTGCCATAGGACACCTACTACATTAGGCCACACTACTAAGGCACAGAGTCAAAGCAGCTCTACCTAATACATAGAAATAAACACAGGGAGACTGCCAAAATGAGGAGACAAAGAAACATGGCCCAAATGAAAGAACAGATCAAAACTCCAGAAAAGAGGTAAGTAAAATATAGATAGGTGATCTTTCAGATACAGAGTTCAAACACTGGTTATAAGGATGCTCAAGGAACTTAGTGAGGACCTCAGTAGCACAAAAAAATCCAGTCAGACATGAAGGATACACTAATTGAAATAAAGAACAATTTACAGGGAAACAACAGTAGAGTGAATGAAGCCAAGTATCAAGTTAATGTTTGGGTACATAAGGAAGCAAAAAAACAATCAATTAGAACAAGAAGAATTAAAAAGAATCCAAAAAAATGAGGATTGTATAAGCAGCCTCTGGGACAACTTCAAGACATCCAACATTCACATCATAGGGGTACCAGAAGGAGAAGAGAAAGAGCAAGATATGGGAAATCTGCTTGAAAAAATAGTGAAAGTAAACATCTCTGATTTAGTGAAGGAAATGGACATACAAGTCCAGGGAGCACAGAGACTCCCAAACAAGATAGACACAAAGAGGACCACACCAAGACACCTCATAATTAAAATTCCAAAGGTTGATAAAGGGAGACTCTTAAAAGCAAAATAAAAGCAGTTAGTTACCTACAGGAGAATTCCCATAAGACCATCAGCTGATTCCTCAAAAGAAACTTTGCAGGCTACAAAGGATTGGCAGAAATATTCAAAGTCATGAAGAGCAGGGACCTACAGCCAACATTGCTCGACCCAGAAAATCATCATTTAAAATCAAAGGGCAGATAAAGAGTTTCCCAGAGAAGAAAAAACTAAAGTAGTTCATCTTCACCAAACCATTATAATATGAAGTATTAAAGGTACTTACTTAAGAAAAAGAAGATCAAAATTATGAACAATAAAATGGCAAAAGAATACATATCTATCAACTGAATCTTAAAAACAAACTAAGCAAACAAGAAGAACAGAGATGGAATCATGGATACAGAGAACGTTTTGATGGTTGCCAGTGGGAGGGTGGTGGGGGAAAATGGGTGCGGAGATGAAGGGATTAAGAAGTACAAATAGGTAGTTCAGAATAGCCACGGGGATGTAAAGTACAGCATAGGTAATGGAGCAGCCAAAGAACTTATACACATGACCCATGGTCATGAACAATGGTAGGGGGGATTGCTTGAGGGAGTGAGGGCTGCTGGGTGGAGGGAGTGAAAGGGGGAAAATTGAGGAAACTGTAATAGTGTAATCAATAAAATATAATTTAAAATGATTAGCATTCTTGATCTGGTACTCATTACAACAATGATTTGTAAACCAGTCTCTGTATTCTTTAGAACAGCATCAATGATTATTCTAGAGAGTCAGTATTAACATTTGGTCATTTTGTTAATAAAGCATTTATTTAACACTTCCTCTGTGCTAGGTATGTACTGTTCTGGGCATAGAGGATACACAGATGAAACTGTTCTTGCCATTAAGGAGCTTACAAACGAGATTGATAATACAATGAGAAGTTTCTGTTATGGAGATACATGCAAAACGTGGTCAGAATACAGGAACAGCCCCTAGTTTCCTGAGTTATTCAGAGAAGACTTCAGAGTGGCAAAGATACTTACTGAGAGTGTTCCAGGCATGTAAGTAAAGCAAGTACATCCGAGAGAGAGAGTGAGAGAACAGCACATGGATAGGACTGAAAGCATGAGAGACCATGGTGTGCTCTGTACAAATAATTCAATCTGGTGAGAGAGTAAAATTAGCCAATGCAAGAGGGAAGGAAAGACAGAAAATGAAAATAAGCAGGTTGTTAGAGTCTAGATCATGAAGGTTCATGCATAAATCAGAGGAGGTTCCATCACCCTTTGGGCAATTGAGAAGCACTAAAGAATTTGGGACCAACATATATAACAGAAAGCCCTCTTTATGAAAAATTGGATAAAATAGATTAAATGTGTGCAGGATGATCTTGAGACAGAAAGAACATTCAGGGCTACTGCAGTGTCCAGAAAGTAGTGATAAGTTCCTCTATATGGACCTAGTACCTGAGAAAGGATTTGGGAGGTATTTAGGAGGAAGACTCACAATGGGCTTTCACTGGAATGAGGGCAGAGGAAATGAAGAATGTAATGCGACTCTCAACAATCTGGTCTGGATAACTGATGTCAGTCCTGGACATCAGCAATACAGCAGTAGTAGCTTTGGAGGAAATATAAAAAATAGTATGGAAAGGCTTTGAAAATATTACTATGTACATATATAGAAGACATAGATCTGGAATTAAAACAAAAAAAGGGTCTGACTGAAGAAAAATTATTAGGGGTCATTTGCATTTTCATGGGGAGCTGATGGTTAAACATGTCCAAGCACATAATAGGTGTGATCCAACCCTGGTCATGGACCCTGGGTATAGTCTACATGCTTGCTCCTAGAGAAGATTTTCTGTCTGGTAAAAGAGATACACGAAAAGATATCACTACTAACCTTCTGCATTTGGATTATGTTGAGTGAGGAAGTGATGCCTAATGGTGAAGGCCAATGAGAAGATCACAGAGTGGAAAGGGAAAAGGAGTTGGGTGCTATTGACATTAACTACTGCACTAACCCTGAAACTTCAGACTTCCTGTTTTGTGAAGATTTTTATGTCCCTGCTGTTTAAATCACACTTATTTTAGTATTTTGGTACTGAGAGCAGAAATCATCCAAACTAAAAGGCCTCTTTCTGTGAGATAAGATAGAAACAATTAAAAATGGATAGAGAGGCATCTTATTTTGTGGGTAAAAGGGCAGCAGACTGAAGAAGCCTTTATTTTTTTCTGTGGTTTAAGAAGCTAGATGATGAAAGTGGAAATTGAATTGAGGATTGATGACAATTACAAAGGGAATAAGAGAGGATCTGTCTAGAGACATGTAGACTGCCAAACAGTATGGTGGGCATAGTTAAGGTCAAAGATCATATCAGACAATGGCACTAGTAATTTGCACGGTTGTATAATTTTTTCTGTGTTGTCTTGGCTGGATAGGAAGGAACTTCAGGTGGGGTAGGAGTGATTAATATACTTGTGGATCAGGAAAGTCAAGAACCTGAAGAACATAATGAGTGACTGAAGTAGTAGAGTGAGGGGACGCAAAGGACAAGAAGTTATGGTAAAAAAAACAGGCAATTGGGATCTAAGAGTTCAACAGTGAGAGGAGATCCCAGCTGACCACGTGTAGGATGTGAAGAAAAGCCTGTGTCTGGAATGTAGGGAATAAGGGGAAGTAGTATGAGGTGATGATGACTAGGAGGGCACAAGCTAGGTGTAGTAGGGCTTCCACGCAAGGAGCCTAGGTTCTTATCTAAATAGATTAAAAAGCCATTGAAGGGATTTTTAAAAAAGCATTGACATTAAAGAGACTTAAAAAAGTAATGATCTGATATTTGAAAAGACCACTCTGGAGGTAGCATAGGATGGATTATGCAATGGCAAGAAAGGAATCAGATCAACGGTTGGTGGTTGCAGTTCAGATGGCCCCTGACTTATGATGGTTCCACTTAAAATTTCTTGACTTTACTATTGTTCAAGGGAAATATTCATTCAATAGAAATCATGCTTTGAACTTTAAAGTTTGAGCATTTCTCAATTTAATGGTATGTGGTATGATACTATCTCATGATGCTGGGCAGCATCAGCAAGATGATTTTGCCCAATATAGTCTAATGTAAGTGTTCTGATCACATTTCAGGTGGGCTAGGGTAAGCTATGATGTTTTGTAGGTTATATTAAATGCATTTTCAACTTACAATATTTTCAATTTATGATGGGTTTTTCATGAAATATCCCCATTGTAAGTTGGGAACATCTGTAGTTTAGGCAGGAGGTAATGACAGCTTGAGTGTTAGAGGTGACAGTGGAGGGAAACAGAAGAATGAATAGCTCCAACATACAATGGTGGGGTAGAATCAGCTGGACTTGTTGGCAGATTAGATTGTAGGGTAAGGAAAAGTAAGAAGGCATACGCAATATTTCAATTTTGGCCTTAGCAAAGTGATAGTGTTTCCATTTACCCTTAAGGGCATATTGGAGAAGAAATCAAATTTAGTGGTGGGCAGATGGGAATAAGAGAGAGTCAGGAATGTTAATTTGATTGTGTCACAAGGCGATGTCAAGTAGGCAGCTGAATATTTAAGTCTGGGATTCAGAGAAGAGTCAGAAATAAAGCATAATTTTGGAAATGATGTCTGGGTATTTCCCAACATTCTTTCTTTCCCACAACCACTGTGTGTCACCCACACTATTTGGAGGGAATTGCTTCTTCCTGGTAATCCTTCCTCTTCCAAATCATTGTTATTCATTCAGGTAACTTAGATTTAAGTCACCCTGTACATGGTGTTACCCAATCCAAAGGAGCTGAATCAGAAGTAGTTATGTGAAAAATTTGGACAAATGGGACATGTAGAGTCTTATTTTCTGGGATCTTCTAAGAAAAAAAATGTTTCCTGAAAGCATTGAGGAGGCTCCTGTAAATCAATTTTTCTCATTTTGGACATCATGATTGGTAGCTCTCAAGTCTGAGATGTGGCTGCCATTTTGTCAACATGAGGGACAATGGCTGAGGGAAGAAGCTAGTAATGTGGAAGGCAGGACAGAGACTTGGAAAGAAACTGGTCCCCTGATGACATCTTTGAGCCCTGAAGACTACCTTGCTTCTGGACTTGTCAATTATGTAAGCCAGAGAACCCCCTTTATTACTTAAGACAGAGTTTGATTTTTGGTTATTTGCACTGTGAATCCTAACTGGTAACTCCTGAGTCTCTAGCACCTTATTAGTATTTAATCCTGGGGGAAAATGAAGAGAAGAAAGATTGAATTCTGAGGCATCTAACATTAGAAACTGGACCAAGAAGAGTTGCATATGACAGAGAAAAGAAATTGGCAGTAACGCCGAAGGAGAATGAAGAATGTGTGGAGTCATTGGCTCTCAAAGAGAAAATGCTTGAAGAGTGGGGGTGTAGTCACCTCTCTGAAAGTTCCTGGGAGTTAGGGTAACATGAAGGCAGATACATGATCCTTGGGCAGCATGCAGCTTGTCAGTGACCCCAGCAAGAGCAGTCAGTGGAAGGTAGGATGAAAGACTGATGAGAGTAGAATGAAGGAGAGAAGGAAGGGTTTAGGGGGTGGAGACAATGAATGGATACATACTTTAAGAAGTTTTGCTGTGAAGCAGAGAGCAGTGAGTCAGGAAGAGAGGGTTCTATGGGATTAGAAGTTTGTTTTATTTGCTATTGTCACTTGTTTTTTGAACATAAAAACAGGAGCATGTCCGTATGATGATAGAACCACCTAGGGAAAAAGAACAAATAGAGGATGCAAGCGGAAAGATGCAATGGCAGAAGTGATGTCTTTGTGAAGGTTCAGAAGAATAAGAGGAAGTACAGTGACAGGAACATTTCTTTCCTTGTCAAAGGAGAGAACAAAGAAGATGAGCACAGATAAAAGTAGATTTGTGGATTTGTGATAAATGTTGGAGAAGCCCCTGTTCTGTTTGCTGGTGGAGTATGAGTGAGCCCCATCTGCCAAGGTGTGAGGAAAAGGTGAGATAGATTACAAGGTCATTATTTTCCAGCAGGACAGATGTTTTCTGTGTTAGTCTCTTAGCAAATGACTTTTACATTCCTAAAGCTGCAGAACTCTTTTTTTTGAAGATTTTATTTATTTATTTTTAGAGAGGGAAGGGAGGGAGAAAGAGAGAGAGAGAGAAACATCCATGTGCGGTTGCTGGGGGTCATGGCCTGCAACCCAGGCATGTACCCGGACTGGGAATTGAACCTTCGACACTTTGGTTCGCAGCCCGTGATCAATCCACTGAGCTATGCCAGCCAGGGCTAAAGCTGCAGAACTCTTAATAGCAAATTTTTGTCTATAAATTCTAAAAGGGATGCTTTATAAAGTTTTCAAAGTTTTACTTTGCATAAATGGGTTTAGAGGATGGTGGTAGGAGGTGGCATTTCCTTTACAATTAGTTTAAGATTTATGCAGTTAGGCAACTAGATTCACATTCTCTTAAAGACCAGTTTTGTAAAAGGGAAATGTAAAGCTTTCCATCTAAAATATTTATTAACCAATAATATTAATAATTTTCTTTTCAGCATGGAGCACCTGTTTGCCAGTCAAGTTTGCTTACATCTGTGTTTTTTCTTGACACAGCCCTAGCCTTTTTTCCTTCTTTAATTCTCCCCCTTTCTTTAGTATTATGAAAAGTTGGAAAAATAATTTATAACACTGAGCCAAAGCTATAACTAAAATATATATTCTTAATGGTCTAGATGAAAAATAAAATAATCATATTTCTCTGGACAGTTTAATAATAAGCGTCAAGTTGAGAAAGGGCTTGATGTTTCAAGATGATTAGCTGTGACTTTAAGTTATAAGTTAGTGGGAGGTTATTATTACATTTAATTATAGATTTAGCTAACAAAACCATTTAAGTTCATTAGACTATTATAAAGACCATGTGGAGGAGGAAAGACGGTGAGTTATTGTTTTGTGAACCCTCTGCTGGGTTTTAAGAAGTGTAAAATGACTTATTTTGCATAAATCCCCTTAAGGGACTTGAAACACAACTTCTCTTGTATGCAACCTCTCTAGCTGCACACTTCTGAAGACCTAGCACATCCATCATATCCATGTGCTGTGTGGGCTACAAGCCCTGGTGAGACATGGCTGAGAGCAAGGGCAGTTTCATTTAGGCACAGTCAAACCCAGGCCCATCTTGTTGTCCATGAACAAAAGAACTTGGGGTGAAGATGACAATACAAGCCTTCTTAGTTATATTGTTCAAAGTACATGGCCCATGGCCCAAGAGAGAGTATACCTACATGTTCAAAAACCAGTCCCTGGGCCAGTTACAGGCTCTTTGAAAGGGCACTAGTTGAAACCACCTTTAAATATTTTGTTACAATAGAGTATTTCAAACATGGTTTCTGTAGAAATCAATTTTTAACTATTTGAACTTAAAACTAATGATATAGATACAGGTATATCTACGTGCTTTAACTTAGATATATAAGTGTATATGTTGTGTGTGTGTTTTAAGAAAATCCCTTGAATGAAGGGACTTTAGTGAATGGTAGGAGGAATGACAACTGAGAGTCCAATAGCTATGATCACATTTTTAAAGTTGCTTTCAAAAGTGGTTCTCTTATCTTATTGAGTGGGTCAGAGCTTCAGGTCATGAGTAGATGGTATTTCTTAAAGAGTGGAGCTCCCTGAATGATCCTTACTCTGTAAATGTCAGATGTGGGTTTGTTGGGATGGAAGTGTTATTGGAATTGTCAGTAAAAAATCTGATGTGCATTTAGGCCACAGCCAAGAGAGTGAAATTTAGGATCAATTATCAGCCTGTCAATTTAGCTGATTGATAATTAGCATACTTATTGTTTTTATTTTTTCAATTTAATTTTATTTTTTAAA
The DNA here is from genome assembly GCF_004126475.2 of Phyllostomus discolor. Lineage (NCBI taxonomy): Eukaryota > Metazoa > Chordata > Mammalia > Chiroptera > Phyllostomidae > Phyllostomus > Phyllostomus discolor. The sequence continues at coordinate 145,487,209 of NC_040906.2, read as the reverse complement.
ATATATTTTATTGATTGTGCTATTACAGTTGTCCAATTTTCCCCCCTTTATTCCTCTCCACCCTGCACACCCTTCCCACCCACATCCCCCCACTTTAGCTCATGTCCATGGGTCACTCTTTGGCTTCTCCATTTCCTATACTATTCTTAACCTCCTCCTGTCTATTTTCTACCTATGATTTAAGCTACTTATTCTCTGTACCTTTTCCCCCTTTCTCCCCCTCCCACTCCCTTGTTGCTAACCCTCCATGTGATCTCCATTTCTGTGATTCTGTTACTGTTCTGGTTGTTTGCTTTGTTTTTGTTTTGTTTTAGGTCCAGTTGTTAATAGCTGTGAGTTTGTTGTCATTTTACTGTTTATATTTTTGTCTTCCTTTTCTTAGATAAGTCCCTTTGACATTTCATATAATAAGAGCTGGGTGATGATGAACTCCTTTCACTTTACCTTATCTGGGAAGCACTTTACCTGCCCTTCCATTCTAAATGATAGTTTTACTGGATAGACTAATCTTGGATATAGGTCCTTGCCTTTCATGCCTTTGAATACTTTTTTCCATCCCTTTCTTGCCTGCAAGGTTTCTTTTGAGAAATCAGCTGATTGTCCTCTGGGAAATCCTTTGTAGGCAACGGTCTCCTTTCCTCTTGCTATTTTTAAGATTCTCTTTTTTAGTCTTACCTTTAATCTTGGCTAATGTAATTATGACGTGCCTTGGTGTGTGCCTCCTTGGGTCCAACTTCTTTGGGACTCTGAGTTTCCTGAACTTCCTGAAAGTCTATTTCCTTTGGAAGATTGGAAAATTTCTCCTTTATTATTTTTTCAAATAAGTTTTCAACTTCTTGCTCTTCCTCTTCTCCTTCTGGTACCCCCATGATTCAGATATTGGAATGTTTCAAGTTGTCCTGGAGGTTCCTAAGTCTCTTCTCATTTTTTTGAATTCTTGCTTCTTCATTCTGTTCTGGTTGAATGTTTCTTTCTTCGATCTTCTCCAAACCCTTGATCTGAGTTCCAGTTTCCCTTCACTGTTGGTTCCCTATACATTTTCCTTTATTTCACTTTTCATAGCCTTCACTTTTTCCTTTATTTTGCAACCATATTCAACCAATTCTGTGAGCAATTCTGATTACCAGTGTTTTGAACTGTGCATCTGATAGGTTGGCTATCTCTTCATCACTTAATTGTATTTTTTCTGGAGCTTTGATCTGTTCTTTCATTTGGGCCTTTTTTTTTTTTTTTGTCTCAGCACGCTTGTTATGTAGTAAGAGGCTGAGCCTTATGTGTTCACCAGGGTGGGGCAACCCACATCGCTGCATTGTGGCACTGTATGTGGGGAAGGGGTCTGAGAGGGAACAGTGTTGCTTGTTCCACTCTCTGCCAGTTTTCAGTCACTTTCCCTGCTACCCACAAGCAAAGTGGGCTCTTCTGGTGCTAATTCCCAGGTTGATGGGCTTGTGTACATTCTAGAATCCTGTGGGTCTCTCCAACAAACTCTCCTGTGAGTCTGGGAGTTTGTCCCACTGCCTTAACCCCCCACAGGTGTTTTTAGTCAGATGTTTTGAGGCTTTATTCCCCCCTGCTGGAATGCTGGGTTGCGCAGTCTGTCTTGCTCCCTGGTTGTTCCTCCTGGTTTATCTGCATGAGAATGTGGGATCGTGCAGTCCTCTAGCCAATGCCTTGCCCACTCTGGTACTACAGCTGCCACTTTTCTGTGAGTCCTCTCCACCCAGCTGCCCATCTCCACCCCTCCTACTGGTCTGGGTGAGTGTTTTTCTTTAACTCCTTGGTTGTCAGACTTCCATATAGTTTAATTTTCTGTCAGTTCTGGTTGTTTTTTGTTTTTAAATTTGTTGTCCTTCTTTTGGTTGTACGTGGAGGCACAATGTGTCTATCTACACCTCCATCTTGGCCAGAAGTCCCACCTGTTTTTATTTTTTCTTACTTGGGGCAAGTTATCTCTATTCCATGTCCAGTTCAGAAGTACAGGAGGTGAGGGCAAGAAGTAGAAAAAGAAAAGAAATTCCCAATCATTAACTTAGACTATGCTTTTTTCTCTTGAATCCTCTTGTTTTTAGCCAGGCTGTGTCACTGGATTTTCAACACTTTCACCAGCTTTGTTGCTGGTTCAGCTATAGCCCAGAGTCAGGTGGTTATTTAGACAAAACTGTTTGCTTTTCATCAAGTCATCCAGACCTATCTGCTGTGACACAGAGGCAGGGCCAAGTGAGCACAGTCCTGTCAGAAATGATGAGCCTCATGTGTGAAGAGACAGGGCATCTGGTGGCCAACATTATCTTGCAGCTCATGGAGCTCCATCCCATTCCCAGCTTAAAAAACAACAACCCTGTTCCCTTCCAAGGAAAGCAGGCAAGTCTAGATTTGCTCTTGGATATGTCCACACCAGAATTTTTAGGCAGCAGTTAATGGAAGATTTAATGTTTTTCTTCTTTAAAAATATTTAGGCATATTAAGCTAAAGGAGTGACATTTTGGATAATTATATTAATTTCTTTTGTTTATTGTTTTTGTCAAGTTGAAAGAAAAGTATTAACTACAAATGTAACAAATTTGAGATGAAATGCAAGACTTGTATGTGGTCTAATTTTGTACTATCTTGTGGTTCTGATTCTTTTCTGTCAGAAGAAATACAGGGTATCCCAAGCCCAGAGTGATTTTCAAGGTATGTGTTCTTAGGGTGAGGTTTTTCAAAAGGTGTTCCACACAGAACCAGAATTGCTAAATGCTCCCTGTGGGGGGATGACACACCTTCTCTGTATTTACAGCATGCTTGGCCAAATGACTGGCTTCAGCTAATGAAATGGCAGGTAGAGCACTGTGGGCCACTTTCGGCAAAAGCCTTAAGACCATCACGAGGTTCTCCCATTTCCCTTTTGTCTCCTCCATAAGTACAGCAATGGCTCAAATGGGAGCTGCCCTTTTAGCCTTCACCCAACAGTGAAAAAGATGTTGATGAGAGTCATAGACACCTAGTAGCTATCAAGTGAACAAGAAAGAAAGCAGTTTTTGTAAACCACTGAGATTTTATTATTGCTGCATTACTTACCTCATTTTACCAAGACACTTACAAAAAAGGGGGTTCTTTGCATCAGATAAATTTTGGAAGTGCTGCACATGCTATCCCACTCAAAAAAATAATAATGTACAGTGGCATTTTAAAAAATCCTGCAGGAAAGAAACCAATTTACCACTAGTATCTAGCATTTTTCCAATTATGTTAAGAATTATTTAAAAATAATATATAATAGCTTTTTATTAAGCATACTTTTTTAAAGAGCTGCCCTAATATGTTTTTGTTTTGTTTTCATTTTCCTGTTACCTGAAAGAAAGCTTGATTCAAGAAGCTGGTAGACCTTGTGAATACTTACAAACAATTACTAGCTTCATTCCTTTGTTCATTCATTCATTCAATAATGAAAATATATATTAGGTACTATAGTTAGTGTTGGAGAAACTAAGGTCTCCCACTGCTATCTTGTGGATGTGTAAAAAATATCACTGTCATTAGTTTCTATAACACAATTTAATTTGTGACTGCAGTCTAAGCTTTGACACAGAACCACATTTTGAGAGTATGATTATAGCTGGTCACTTCTCAGATGTCTATTGTCCAGTTCTGCATGGTGGCTTCAAGACTAGAAATCTGACATTGTCGCACTAATTTCACACCAAGCCTAGGGCATGTGAGAATCTCTGCCGGGCTTCCTAGAATCCTATGTGTCAGCATATCACCCAGCCACTCCTTCCAAGTCCTTAGTGGTGCTGCCCAGAAGAAGGGTTCAGTTCCTTGCTCTGGGACAGCAGTAGGAAGAATCCTGGAATGGCCTCAGAGAACCTAGTCCTAGGACTACACATACCCTTAGTTACTCAACAAAGAATAATCTAGATACTGCTGTACAGGGATTTTGCAGATGTAATCAAAGTACCAAATCAGTTGATCTTAAATCCGGGAGAATATTCAGGTGGGCCTGCCCTAATGACAGAAGTCCTTTAAGATCAGTGTGTTTTTCCCTGCTGTTGGCAGAAGAGAAAGTCAAAGATTCAACATACTCTTGCTGGCTTGAAAACAGACAGAGAGCAGCCCTGACAGACAGCCAGCAGGACAACATGGGCTCCAGCCCCATAACCACAAGAAACTGAGCTGAATGAGCTTGGAAGAAGATTTCCTTGTCTCCAGGCAGAACTCAGTCTGGCTGACACCTTAATTTCAGCCTTGTGATGCTCTGAGCAGAGACCAGCACATGTGGAATGGTGAGCTGTAGAACTAGAACATGCTGGATCTATAGAGCTGGGAGCTAAGAAATGTTTTCAGCTGCTGCTGGACTGTGGTAATTGCTTATACAGCAACAGGAAACTAAAACAGGTGCCAAAGGCCTTTGGTCTCTCTCCTCCCCCTGCCTGGGCCTCTACTGGCCAGTTTGGAGGGAAAGTCAGGAAGCAAGAGGGAAGCCTGTGTAACCCTTATTTCTTCAAGGCATTCTCTTTGTAACTTCTTCCTCTCACTGTTTTCAAATCCTGTATATGTTTTCTTAAATGTTTAGCCTTAGAAAACAAAACCTGGAGAGACTTGCAGGCTGCCTCTCCCTCTTCCATCTTTGAAACACACTCCAAGCCATCGTCTGCTACACTAAGACTGTGGGATCAGAGCCTACTTCCTGGTTGAAAGTGGGGAAAGGAAAGAACAATACAGGGAGGGGGAAACAGGCCACAAGCTCGTCTCTTCACATGTTGTTCCATCCCAACAACTGCACCCTGCAGCTGTGTGGATTTAGATGTGGCAGTGGAAAGTTGTCCAGCAAGGATATCAGGAGCGGCATTTGACTGAGAGACAGCCTGGCCTTGTGCATCCCTGTCCAGGCCTCCCCTTGCTACAGTCCTTCTGGTGCAGAATCAAACACCGGAGCAGCCATGAGAAACAGAAAGGAAGGCTGAGCGGCAGGTCTGGCTAGCGGGCATGGCACCTGCAGGGAGCAGTTCCCCAAGGTTGGCAGCAGGTAGCAATGAAGGTGGGTTAGACGTGGAAATCCTAGACTCTCAGGCAAAGGGAAAAACCATCTGGTGACATCTCCTGGTATCAGGCTCTGGACAGTGTGGAACAAGCCCTGATTGGTAATTTTATAAACACATGTCTCTCTGGGGCCCATAGAGGGGGATGACTGCAGGCCTGGAACATGGGCTGTGAGAGATGGAGTTCCTGAGAATCACAGAGGAAGCCACTTTGAAATTTCTTCCCCTAGGAGAGCTTCTAGGGAGAAGGGGCAAATAGAACGAGCAGTTTCCAGTTACTCAGAGCCCATCTCTGCCAAGCAGTGTGCCTTGAATTACAGAGTACAGCCCTCCTAACAAATCCACAAGGTCAGTAAATCCTTGTTTTAATTATGAGGCAGCTAAGCCACAAAGGGGTTAAAATAAGCTGCCTGATTCTCACACCTCCTAAGTTCTCAGTCAACACACCTCAGAGTCAACCAGAACAGAAAGCCCAGGGCCGAGCTGTCAGGTGGAACCCAATAGATGTGGCTGTCACTGCCCTTGTCCTCCACTCTCCAAAACAGGTTTCCTGTCACATGGCATCCCCCAGATGAGAGCATGGGCGCACTGGATGTGAAAAGGAAAACCACATGCCTCAGAGGCAGTGTGAATGGGCATCTGGGGGAATCTGTTTAAATTAGTTAGCAATGTGTCCAAACTGGATAGGGAAATATGATGCCTTTGATCTTGGTGGCTGCAGGATAACTTAGATGCGTTCTCATGGTATCTCCACAACATGGTTCAATTTGTTTGCACTCAACATGGCTTTAAATCATTTCTGCTCTGTTTTAGATCTCTAACACGGGAGTGGGAAGAATTACTTATTCCCTCCTCTTGGTCCAATAACATTCGATTTCAATTGCTTCTGTAACAATACTTACCACAGTGTATTAAAGTGTGCCTTCACTGAGAAGTCCACCTGCCACCATTAGCAATTATTCTTGTTTCCCCAAGACCCTGATAAGTCCAGTATATAGTGGGTCTTTGGTATTACAGAGGAAAAACAGAGAAATCTTTGTATTGTCCTGGCCACAGAGACATAGGGGTTTGGTTGTAGAATATGTTCTTACAAGTTGACCAGGGGCTAGTTAGCCCTGAAAGCAGAAGCATCTCTGACCTGTTCATTGCTTGAGCCAAAGAATAAAAGCTGACATTGTGCTGAACTGGGACACCCTACTCAAGGTACAGAAGGGGAAGGATATGGTTATCAGAGCAGAATCTGAGGTAGTACCTGGGGCCCAGGTGAATTGTGGGTCTGAACTGCAGATCAGCAAAGTTCATTTAAAGGGCTGTCCACCAGTCAAGACAGCCATGGAAAATCTTGAAGGCTGCTCCTGTGCATCACTGAGCTATGCACAAGCATTTGGACCTGTGATATAGCTAACTAGAGCAAGATTCTCCTTGGGCTTCTGAGGGAGGCTCTGCTGAAATTACTACCCCAAAATGTAACTGTTCTTAAAACCTCTGTTCCACTACATGCCTCTCTCTCCCTTCCCCATCTTGTTCGTTCTACCTCCTTCCCCACCAAAGTCCTCCTCTTGCCTCTACCAAAACCAGTGCAGCTGTTCCTATAGAACCCCAGTTGAAGCTTTCACTGGGGCTTGGCTCTTTGATTCTAGCATCTGGAGGCTTTCATGTGCTCCTCCTCTGAAGGAGGCCTCTGTTCAGCAAGCCCCATCCTGCAAATACTGATTGCCTCACAGGAGCCGAGTGCCACCCCCACCCCACACCTTCACACCAACCTTTGCCAGGACTGGTTTCCCATGCACTGGGACAGTCCTCCTGTGGCTCAGCAGGATTAGAGTTGGAAGCTGGGGAGATCTTGCCATTGAACTGGGAAAGTGAGACGGTTGTGGTTCTTGCAACTGCATTTGAGACTTGTGGGTGTCTTCTCAGAAGCAATGATGTTAAGTTCTAGAATGTTGTTAGGATAGCACTAGCAAGGCTATGTGATGTGTGCCATTGGCTCTGTGGGCCGATCTAACATATTTCTGTGGGAAAAGATATTCTGAGTTCCCAAGGATGTCTTAGAAAAGAAGTTTGATTTCAGAACTGGTGGGGAACTGCCTGTTTCTCACATTTATCCCAAGGTGCTTATGATTTTTCCGTGTCATGATACTGAGCTAGTTCTGGTTTCATGACGGGTATAAACCAGTCAAGTCTCAGGCTCTCAGAAGGGAGTGATGCTGAGAAGAGAAAAAGTTTTCCTGAAAACATCTCCAAAGGCAGCAACACAGGAGTGGACTTCTCATTCTGAACAATACTCCCGACATTCTGACCTTGGACTTTATTTCTGTTTTGAATACTCAGGTGGAGGGAAGTCAGGCAGGGCATCGAGGGGCAGCCTGCCTGCAGTGGCTGTGCCCCTGAATCCCAGGTTTCGGCAAAGTTACTTCATCCTTTGTATCTACCCTTTCATTTTTTTAAGATATTATTGTTAGAATACATACCTAATATGATCTTAGGAACAAAGATCTTGAAAATATCTCTTTATTAAAACTGCTGACCTTCACTTTTCCTGGTTGGATCTAAGCTATATGTTCTTTTCTGAGTGAAAGAGATGTGATAACCCATTTCCTTAAATTGCCTCAACTCTGGCAAACGTGGTTTAAGATTTTGTTAAGTTTTGAGGAATGATGAAACTTGGTTCATATTTTCTTATGATTTGTTCCCCACTCTTGCCCACATCACCCCCTTAAGTGTCATTAAATGAACAATGAAAATAATTCCTGTCTTTCTTTTTTGGCACTTTGCTTTCCCTCGGCTTGTTGACATTGAAAGGGGCCTGGGCAGTTCCACTGTGGGTTTGCAGCATCCTGAAGCAGACTGGCTGCGTATGCCTAGTTTGAACTTAAGAGGGACAAGATTTTGAAATGTAAAGGAGCAGGAGACCACTGTACTATTATTTTCTTTTTTTTAAATAAAAGCCTTTATTTTTAAAAAAGATTTTATCTATTTATTTTTAGAGAGAGGGGAAGAGAAGGAGAAAGAGGAGGAGAGAGCTATCAATGTGTGGTTGCCTCTCATGCTCCCCATACTGGGGTCCTGGCCCGCAGCCCAGGTATGTGCCCTAACTGGGAATCGAACTGGCGACTCTCCGGTTTGCAGCCCACACTCAATCTACTGAGCTACACCAGGCAGGGTGTGTACTGTTATTTTCTTAACAAGGCAGTGTTGTTTCTTTTGTGTCCTGGCAATGGAAGGTGAACTTTTAATTGTCCAAGAAAATTCAGAGGTGGGAGAATTGCCTTCCCTCTCATTTTCACCTGATGGTGACTACTTGGAATAGTAAACCTAGAACACAGGAGAACTAAAATGCAAACCAAAATAAAAAGGCCAGAAAACATCCCTAGAGGCTGCCTGGTGACAATGTGCTAATCTCTGTCCCACGCACCTTCCTGGGGCAACCTGGGTTGGAAAACTGTTAAATGAAAATCAGAAGTTGAAGCGCAAGGGTTCTATTAAGATGCAGGCCTGGCTTTGATATTTTTGTTTTCCTCCAGAGACCTTTCACAGCATCTGTCACTGAAAAAATGACTCTGAATAAAAGCCAGTAATCACCATAGACATTTAATATTTATCATGTGAAGGTCTTAATAACCTTTAATGATCATTAATCATGAAAACTTATCAAGAAGCCCAGCAAATTCGTGAGGAACCATTTCCTAGGGCGATTAATAAGACCAAAGAGACTAACAAATTTCAACATATCATTCCTTGAAGTGAAGATAATTTAAAAATGAATGTAAACCAAACCAAATTTGGTGTCTGATTGTGAAATAAATAGCATATTAATGCAAGTTCTTAGATATTATTTGTTAAGTCATGGAAAAAATAATTATGATTTTATTACTAACAATTAAGCAATTTTACTCAAATACTCATGATTTGGAAAGGCAGTGGACCTATGGTCTATGGTACTGATGGCAGAAGAACATTGCCTGTGGGAGTGAATTTTGTTTTGTTCACAGGCCACTTACATAGTAGAACAGTGACTGAATTTTAAGAATAAGTAGGATAAATGCAAATTCAAACACAAGACTTGCCGGATCATATATTAGGGAATTTGAATTCATATTTTTTTCTACTTCGCATGCTTTGATGACTAAGAACCCCTTGTTGGATGAAGGACATGTGTGTTGGTGGGCATCTGCATTCTCCTGTCTGCCTGAAAAATAGTTGACAGGAGAAAAAGTAAAACATACTGCAGTTCACAAAATTGCCTCCCTTTTTATTTTTTGGTTGGTCTAAGCAAGCTACCTACCTGCTCTGCTAGGGTAAACTGGGAGAATGGGCCCTGACTTTTCAAATGATTTTTATGTGGCTTCCCATACCAGGAAAGTGGTGGAGTGTGAGTGTGTGCGCGTGTGTGAGAGTAGAGAAACCCCACATCCAGGGCACTGACAGCTCCCGCAAGATCAAATGTCAAGGAAGCACAGCTCCTAGCATTTCTCTATAGTGCCTAGGCATGGCAAGTTTTAACACTATTTAAGTCACTATTTTAATGAAGTGTGGAATAATTTTTGAGGAAAGAGTTATGGTCAAGTTGGCTTCTATAATTTAAAGCAAAAAGTAGATTTCTAGGAAAGTGCTCAATGCTTCTATTCTCCTTCTCAAAGCCTTCCCCAGGGACAGGTCAAGTGTAGGGGAATTGTATTGGCTCACAATGTTGGTAGGAAGTTCTTCCACTGTGATTAAAAGAGGGGTTTGGAGTCTAACCCACCAGGGAGGGATCTCTGTTTGACCTTTCTGACTCCCTTAGACTTGCCACTCCTGTTTGAGGTGCTAGCTCTGCTCTGGGCCTTCGGAAAAAACCTCTCCCATTGACTTCTCTTCTGGCCTTTGGCCTAATGAAAGGAACCATTGCCAGCTTGTTGTGGCTGATCTTCAGGCTCAGATCTAAAGAATAACCAGATGGTTGTGAACCTTCCTTTAAAATGTCATTGGTATAAGAGAGGGCCTAAAATTAAATGACTGAACTTTTTTCCCCATCTGCTGGACAACCTCAAGGTCATGTCTAATTAGAGAGACCTTTCTTCTATTTAGGCAGGAATTCAAAAGAAGATTCCTTTTGGGTGGATCTCTTCAACTCTTCACATCTGGCTAGGATCAGGAGTATGCCAGACACAGAACAAGTTGTCAGAAAGAAAACAATGCAAGTCTCAGTACTTGCCTTTATAGGGCTCATCTGGTAATGAAAACAGAGAAGAAAATATTACAGTATGAGAAGTGTTATGGTAGATTATGGCAATGGAGGTGGAAAGCCTAGGATGGGGTGTATGTTAGGAATAGTGTGAGGTAGAAATCATTAAAAACTTACTGGAAGAGGTGGTATTTAAATTGAGCTTTGGAGACCTGTAAGAATAGGAAATTCATGTCAGGAACAGCACTGACAATACACAGAGATGGGGAGATGGCTGCACACTCAGGGACCTGCAGGTCAACCTCTCTGGGTTCTGGAGTAGACAGGACTCTAGGGGCAGGTGGGTTCAACCACGAAGGGCTTAGATGTTTACTGACAACCATGGCAAGACACTGAAGAGCTGTAGGAGAGTGTTGTGACTGAACTTAACATTTAGAAAGACACCATTTTCAACAGCATGGGAAAGTCATGGAAGTAATCATAAACAGGGGCAAGAGGGTCAGTTAGAGGGAGAGAGGAGTGGACTAAAGCAGTAATGACAGGGGTGGATACAAGTACTTCTGTCAGTAGAATGTAGGAACAAACTACAAAGTGGGACAATGGGGTGAGCAAAGCAAGACAACTCTTCTCCCTAGTTTCTAGGTTTTGACATTGGATGAATAGTGATATTTGTTAAGAAATAGAATACAGGAGGAGTGAAGTTTTCAATACTCTGAGTTTGGATATCCACATAAGTAAGGCCTTGAACATAAAGCAAGGTTGGCTAGATTTTAGGTTTGGGAACCATCAACATTTACATATTATATTGACCCTAGGACCTGTTGTTGTGGTGTTTATGAGTCTCTGTAGTGGGCAGGAACAGGTACCTTATTTGAATATTTTCTTATGTAATGCATTATAAAGAATTATATTTATTTTTATAGATTGTTAAAGGTTTTAATTTTCATTATTTCATGGTCATCACAATAATTCTGAAAGATGAGAATGGTGCCATTAATTGTATTTTACAGGAGAGGAAACGGAGACACAGATTAAATGACTTTCCTAAGGTTATATAGCCAGTAAAGTTGCCCTGGTCTGTCTTCAACTCCAGAACTCACATGGGGCCTCTTACATTATAGTGAACCATGTGTAACTGACCGCATCCTCCTTCCTGCAGCAGGCAAATGTGGATCTCTTAAAGAGTTTTACAGACCAAAGGTACAATACCCACACAAAGATTATACCACAGCAATCTTGGCATGCACGGCACCATCCCTAACTCCTTATTTTGTTGCTAAATGTATTCTTTGTACATGCTTATTGGCTGGAATACAGTATGAAAAAGTACAGTTACATAAAGGATTCTAGTTCATCTAGTCCTAGTCAATCTTGTTTTCAGTGCTGTGGAAGGCAGAGTCTCTTGGCACAGGGTTAAAATACAAGTTATCCTGTCTTCAGTAGAATGCCTCTCCTGAAGTTCTGCTGTTTTCTTTGTGCCTACTGGAACTGGATTGTATAGAAACACAAGAAAAGCATGTGAGTGTTTAGTGAAGTCCCTACCTTATTTCCTAGGTTGAGAAACTGTAATTGTTCTTACCAGTTGGGTCCTTAGCTTGCCCTCCTCACCCATGAGTGAGACCACAGACCTACAGAACTCTTTAGTGGCTCTCTTCAGGGTCTACTTCCTACTCTATTCCCAAGATCAGTTGACCTGACATCCTCTGGCCCTGCCTCTCTCACCATGCCCGGCCTCCCTGGAGTGATGCACTGGGTTGGATGCTTTTCTGGACCAGCCTTTCAGATCACTCTTGGCCTGAACTCTCTAGCCATTGGCAAATCACACCTCACCCTCACATCTGTCCCAGATTCCTGGAAACCCTGCTAGGTCTAGCAACTTTGGCTTACACAGTAACAGAGAGGTGAAGGCAATCATGTGAACTCAATTATGTGAATTCAGGAAGGGCATGGCCCTCAGGAAGGGCATAGAGTTTTTTGTTCCTAGGTCTAGGTATATAGTCAGGTCATTAAACAGTACTCTTCATTCTCACCATAGTTTACTTGCCCATTTCCCTATCATTGAACATTTTGGATATTTACAAATTTCATCTTATAGATAATAGTACAAATTTATTTGTCTATAAAGCCCTTTATAGTGTTGAATTATTATGACTTACTTACCTCAAATGGTGTGTCAGGAGTCCTGTGTATTTATTCTGATTCCTCGTCACTCAGATCCTTTCTAATGCACAAACTAAGATCTCTATTTTATATCTTTCCCACATTTGTTTTTACTCCATGACCATAATTAGATTCCTTATTATTTTTCTTTGAACTATTGCAATAGCCCCCATATAGTCTCTCTGTCTTAGGTTTCACAGTCTTCCAAAGCAGGTCATTTCTCCTCACAGAATACTTAACATCTCAAAGGACATGAGAGTCCTCATATCAAAATGACTAGCCTTGGTAATTCAGATCTCAGAACTAATGTCCCATAGTCTTTAACAAACACAATTCTTGTGCAATTGGCTGTTCTTTATTAACAACAGATGGCTGTTCTGTATGTTTATTTGTTTTGTTTGTTTTTCCGGTGCTTTCCCTCCTGGACAGTGTCACAGGCTGGAATCTAAGAATACTAAAGTACTTGTGATTCCTTATTTTGGTTTGTGCAGATGCATTCTGGGACATACCTGATTAACAGTATTCTCCTCCTATCAGGATAGGGTAACGAAGAATGCTCCTTTGGGGCAGGTCTTTTAAACTCTCAACTTCTGCTTAGGGCTGTGTGACTCCCAAAAGGACTTTAAAATAAGGGATTTGACTTCTCTCTTCTATGAGGATAAATTAATTCCATAGAATCATCTATGAATCAGAAAGTGAGTGTAATCTCATTTAACCTGGGACTGCACTAATCCAGCTAAATACAAAACATACTACAGGAGTTGATGAAGGCTCCAACCCATGGGGTCTGCGTGTTGTGTATGCGACAAGCAAATTCTCATGGACTGCAGAAGTCCTGTGGGGAAAAAGGGATGGCGTGGCCACTCTCTGAGTGAGAGAGGGCCCCAACCCCTGCCTGGACAGGCTTTTATTGCATTTCTGGGCACATTACATCAGGGATGGTCCTCATTTACTATGCACAGGTTCGCTTTAGGTAAGGTACCTTTTACAAATAACAAAGGAGAGGAAGTTGCTAATTACTACAAAGAAAAAGGACATTTGCAAATGCAAAGGAAAAAGCAGTTGAATTGGTTATACTAGTCCTAGGGAGGTTTAGTGTAGATTTTAGGAAGTTACTTTAAAGATATGCAGTAAACATTTGCTCTGTCAATTCAGGGTGAGGGCATTTTAGCAAAAGCATGCCTCATAGCAGTCCAGGTACAATGCCATCCTGATTCCCCACAGGGAAGCAGATCTGTGGGTTTGGCTTCCTGTGTGCCATCTCCTATCTGTTGGTTTTCTGATAGGGCTGGGCTACATTCGCCATGCCACACAGAATAGTTCCCTAGAGAGGGTCTTGGTGGAGGAGCATAATTATTACTATAGGCCTCAAAGTGGCCAGGTCCACTTTGTTCTTTCAATGCACTGTGACTCAGAACCTTGGAAAACCAACTGAGTTATGCATAAGCATTTGGATCTATGATATAGCTAAAAGACAAGTCAGATTCTCTGATTCGTACCATAAAATGTCAACCTTGCTTTCTATAAGCCTCGACTCTTTAGCATATGGAATTACTTGAAATCAACTACAGAAGTCTTTCTTCTGCATCCTTCTAGTGATTCTAATTTTGAATTTTTACCTTTCATATTCTGAAAAAATCCATTACCCAGAAGAGAAAATTGACATGGATTCTAGAACATACCACCCATGCACTTATCTTGACCCCATATTGAATCAGATTATCTGAGAATTATGACTTTAAGTCTCCAAATGAATGCTTTCAGAGATCTATAATTCAGCATTGTACCCTGGGCTTTTCAGAGAAAGAATGGCCATATGAATAGAAAGGAATCTGCACTGTTAATTAAATTGGTTCTGAAGAATAACACATCCCATTATAATCCTTCCTTCTGTGATGGTCTGCTTGGTATCACCTTGGTTCTCAGAGCCAGGGTAGCCTGGGCTTGAAGAATGGTATCACTGAGCACCATGGCTCCAAGCTGTGCCCCACACATCCCTGGGGCCTTCAAGCTGGAGTCTCCAGGAACCTGCTACTCATGGAGAGGACCCTTCAGAAAAGAAACCAGGCAACATGAGTGTGGACCCCATCCTACTTCAGTCAGAGCAGCTCTGCTCACACATGTTTTGTAGATGGTACCTCTTTCAATGATTTTCTTTAAGAAAAGGGTTTGATCATTACCATTACATTTGGAAATCACTGGTGTAGTAATTGAAAGACAGTGTGTCATGGCATCAGAGGTTCTGAGATTAGTTTTCAACTCCATTTCTTAGTAGCTCTGTGTCATTGCATGCAATCTACCCTCTCAACACCTTAGTTTCCCTATTTGTAAAATGGGAATATTAATAATACTTCCTCTTGAGAGGGTTTACAGAGGATTTAGTAAGATTCTGTAAGATAAAAAAAAATGCTCATTACATAGTTTGGTTTTCAACTTTTGGTGCCCATTTTGTGCCACTGGTAGAACCCAGGGCCCATCTGCACTGACCAAATTCTCAGGCTTGTGATTCTGCACGTAGTTTAGACACAATCTGCTGTGTAACTGATATTCCATAACTGCTCTCAAACTGAACTCTTGGCAAACTGTTTGCTTCCATTTATGAACAGTGAGCATAATATAACATATCAGTGTTTTCTAGTGTTTCATGTTCTTGCTCAAGTTCAAAATTTAGTTTTGGCCCTGGCTGGTGTGGCTCTGTGGGTTGACCACTGGCCTGCAAACTGAAAGTTCTCTGGTTTGATTCCCTGTCAGGGCACATGCCTAGGTTGCTGGCCAGCTCCCCCATTGGGGGTGAGCAAGAGGAAATTGATGTTTCACTCACACATTGATGTTTCTTTCTTTCTCCCTTCTCCTCTCTCTGAAAATAAATAAATAAAATCTTTTAAAACAATTTAGTTTTGCACTCAATTGCAGTAGGTTTCCTTAGTTTAGATTCTCTGGTATTAGTGTTTACTACCAGGTTTGTTATGTAGCACGTTTAGAAACCTCAACTTTTTTATTTTTTGGCTTTGTGGTTTTACTGTATCTTCATTTTTCACTGTGGGCCACCTCAGAAATAATTTTGGAAATATTTAGTACATAAATAATTTTAACAAGTAAATATAGCTACATTTATAACAAATTTTTATCTGTGATATTGCAAAATAGGCACACTAAATATTTGACATAATAAAAGAAGGGGAAGGTGAAGAGGAAGGCACAGGCCTCTGAGTTTCTTCCCTTTAAACGAGGCTTCCCAGGGACCCCCTATCAACCTTCTCTTACATCCCCTTGCACAGAACCGTGTCGCATGGATCTTTAGCGACAAGAGAAGTTGCACACTATTGTGGGTGTGTGCGTGTTTAGTCTGGACACATTGTTTCCCCCAAACAATTAGTGAGCAAAATAGATGGGTGGTGGGTATAAGTGTCTGACCACAGTGAGAGTGCTTTGCCCCCTAGAGTGTGGAAGCAAGATAGCATGGACACCAGGAGCCTCTGACTTCTGTTCTTCAACCTCTGGGGTTGCTCTGTAACTTAATTTTTTGCTGTGTTTTAGCACTTCTTTTATTACCTTGACTTCATAAATGGAATGACCAGACAACGTTTCTATTTCAAGCCATATCCCCTTTCCTGTAAGAGGTGGTTACTCAATTCACATTGAAATTCTCAAAGTGAGATGATGTGGGAGAGCAATATCAGTTTACATTTTGTGTTTTATTATTTCACAAAATTCACTTTTCCCTTTAATAAAATAAATTTATTTTAAGTAACAATGGAACAGTTGATTCATAAAGCTGTACTAAACACTGTTTAGTTGTGAGGCTTAAGTGCCAGGTAGCACAGGCTGGAGTGAATTTTGCTCAGTGACTGTGGTATTTTCACATGGACAGCTTAGCCCGAAAGCAGATGAATTGCTCCATCTCCTAACTCCAAGCTAAGCTGCCCAATGCCATGAGCCTGAAGAAGTTTAGGCACCATTAGTAAGAGAAAATCCTACCTGAAGCCCAAGTCTTACACTTCCTTCCTGCTTCCTCCTTCTGCCCTAACGCTCACTTCATCTTTTAGCCTTGACTGAAGAAGTTGCCAAGTTAAGTACCCCAGAAAAAGGAATCTGAGGGAGTTTGCGGGGTGGATGAGAAATGAAATAAGGAAAGAGGATCATGTTCAGCATCTGTGCTCTGCAAAGTGGGAGAAGGCCGGTCAGAAACCACAGTGGCTGACTTCATAGTGACCTCTGCCTCAAAACCTGCAATAAGGGAAAAACTCTTGTCTGAACCACAGTCATCCACCCCCTTCAAATTGTGACGTGTTATTTTTAGTTTAACCACAGTCTTTGTGGCCTTGGTTTCCCAAAGTTATTTCTAGCTCTAACTGATAGTGTTTATGGTTAGAAAAATCAGACTTACTCTATCTTCACTGATTTTCCTTCAGATATCATTATAGGATTAACAGTGAATTCCTCTAAAAAAATTACACCTACAAGAGAAAAGGGGGAAAAAAAAAGAAAGAATCGCATAACAGTTCTGCAGATGACAAGGGGCCACATACTAAACCTGATAAGCTCAGGGGAAGCCTGCAGGACAGGCCTTACAAACCCAGAGACCTCAAGTAACCACATAGGATGTTCAGAAATTAAAACCTTCTAACTAAAAGCAGTTCATGGAGGGTAGTCATGTCCTAGGGCAGTATTTTTCCCTTTCAAAGGTCAACCTTCACCTTAACTGAGCCTGTCTGGTCTTTTTGCACCTAAGATAACCTACCTGATAACATGCCTTTAAAATAACAAAGTAATTTCCCTTTTTCTGGATCCCTCAAAGCACAACCAAAGGGGAGACCACAAATCCCCCCATTATTATCATTCTTATTATGTTAATTGCTGTTCACTATCCTGTACCCATCTACTAAAATAGTATGTCTACTCATTTTACTTTTTATCCAGTCCCAGAGGTACTACCCCTCAGCTTTGCTTTCCCCCTTGTCCCCGATCTGTCACCAATGACTATCATACAACCCCCTTATGTCTGTCTTGCCTTTTGATTCTAATGTTTTGATTCTCAGCTTTTACCACTAAAATAAGTGGTAAAATTGCCATTTTCTGGACCACCTCCCAATCCATTGAGGTTTTGCTTCCTGGCAATTGTCGTCAGTTTGGCTCAAATAAACTCATAAAAATTCTCTATGGGTGTGAACGTTTCTTACATTTACAGCTCTATTCTAGATACCTTACTCTGGGAAATTTTAATTCTAATTTAGAATGCAATAGTCTGACTCCTGTACTCTATGAAAAAAAAAATCAGTTGTTTGATATGAAGTTAATTAGAATTTGAAAACTAGAAAGAGTATATATTTTCATATGAGGTCAACTTCAACGGGGTATTAATGTCAAATAAGTCATTAAAAATGATTTTCTGTCCATAGTTTATGTTGAAACCTGAGCAGGTGGTAAATGAAATCAAAGTGGAGGACAGTTCCACTTGGTATCTTTTCTGAGCATCCTGTTCACTCACTCACATGTTTCATTCCACCCCCATTCTTGAGTATCAGCCTTTAAGGTGACAGTCCCTTTGCCGGTTCTTCTAGAATTCTGAGAGGGAAGGCGGAGCACCTCAGGGGCATAGTGTCCATTTTCATTGCTACAGAGTGGCTGAGGGCAGCGGCGGGGTGGCCTGAGGTCTTCTTCACGAGTTCAGCACATCATGTCCATGTCACTTCTGCTCAGTGTCAATTCACATGGATGTTATATTTTGTCTTCTTTCTGAAGACTGCTGCCAGGTTCCATGAAACTCAAAGTGAGGAAAGTGCAGAAAACCACACTTTATCACTGCTCCAAACTTTCACGTTTTATCATTAAATAATGTTTTCCTTCGCCATGTGAATTTTACATGTCACTCCAAGAATGTCTGGCCCTCAAACCAGCAAAACAAAGTCTTCCTGTTATTTCATTAAAAAAAAATACAGTATGGAGAGTGGGAGTGTTCAGCTCTCGTGAATGGTTTTGCTTAATATTTCTGAGTTGGTGGCATTATTGGTTTGCCCATCAATGACTTAAGTGCTAGCATTTTGCTGTAAACATTTTAACTTTGGAAATGGGCAGCACAGGACATAAACTCATATGAACAATTTACGTAAGTGGTTATAGAGCGAATGTTGGCAAAATGCAGCCCATGGGACCAAATCTAGCTTGTCACCTGTTTTTGTAAACTAAGCTAAGTTCTCAAGCTAAGAACGGTTCCTACTTTAAAAAAAAAATGTGCAGGACATTCATCAGGGAGTGCTATTGGGCTGTCAGAGGGATAAGCAGGAAACAGGATTGGGGGGGCAGGTGGGGGAGGAGCTGAGCTCAGCAACCTCAGCTGACCCCAGGGGGAGCTCTGGAGCTGGGACCTTCCTTCAGAGTTGTCAGGGATGAGTGGCTGTGAACATGAGTTATTCCTGGATGGAGGTGTAATTTTGAGCAAGACAGCTTTCTTAGCTAAAGCAATTCTCATAGAGAGGTGAGTGAAGAGGATTAACGTTCTCAGCAACTGGCAGAACAAGTCCTTCTCTCCTGAAGAAGCTCTAGATTGGTTTGTGCTTCCTCAGGATTAGGCCCACCCCACTTTTGGTCCCTTTTTTCTAAGCTTTGCCTGGGTTCCTGGGTTTCATGACATGGAGGAGCACAGAAAGAAGAAACCAGGGAAGAAAGCTCCTTAGAAGAAAAGGAAAGGACATTGCTCTGTGAGAACTAGAGTTAAATCTAAGTTACTCACCCCAAATCCACTCAGCATAGGGACCTCCCAAGAGAGAAAAAAAGAAGTAATAAAAAGTGAAATTATCAATCGCAAGAGTGGAAGAATCAAAAAGAAAACAGACCCTCAGAGGACACAGGGTAGGTCCCACATGCTTCTCTGGTCATGTTAAGTGTTCCACTCGCTGCATAAGGGCTCTGTTGCTGCCTGACCCTGTAACCCAGTGGATAGAGGAACACAGACACAAAGAAGCGGAAGTCTTGAGCTCTTTTTTGAAGATGGCCACTATTTTCTCCCCTGTAACACCAAATCTCTTTGACTGACTTCTGTCCCAAATCTCTTTTCCATAAGGATAACTCATGTTAATCTCCTGTATAACTCACTTCAGATTTCATCTCATCTAGTAAGTTATCAAGATCAAGGTTACTCTTACACAAATATTGACCCACTGGCACCCCCATCTGCCCTCTGTGATGTTAGTTTACAATGGTGGAAAGAGAACAGACTCTGTGGGGGCTGTGTTATCTCGCCTTCAGTGATTGTGTGTTGTGTTTGATAAACAGTCAGTAAACAGTACAAGTCTGACTGATAGAAAGGTGAGCAACTCGTTGATGTCACATGAAGAGAGTGATCCATAAAAGGGGACCAGGGATCTTGATTCCAAATATTCCTCAATACCACTTATTATTATTATTATTATTATTATTATTATTATTAGTTTCTTCATTCTTTTATCTTTTTAAAGTCTAAAGCATCCCCTTACTGGGACAAAATTGTCAACATCAGTTTTAATTAGAAAACTTGTATTATAGTGCTTATGTTTCCATGTATTTTTTAGTATGTAAAGCCTAACATGTTTACAGTAGTTCTGATCAACCTGTTTTTTCCTGAAGACATGACTGCATCTGAATGGATAAGGAGATAAAAATAAAAGGGGGTTGATTTGAAAGCTTTATGTTGGGAACCACCCTGACCAGTTTCAGAAGCTGTAATCCCCCCATGGCTAAGGCTGAGTGAGAGACCTTGGGACGATAAGCCACTAAGGAGACAAAGCTTATTTCTCTAGCAGGAGCACGCCTCTGCCCCTTTTACTTCACCCTGTTTGGCCCCCGGTGCGTAAGATTCTTCAAGGGAGGGATGATCTAAGACAGGCACGATCATGGGGGACCCCAGGGAAGGACTTGAGGAGCTATAGCAAAAGGGGGTGATGGATCCTCGCCCCTCGGCTTTGACATAGACTGAGTCCTCATTCTGTCTGCAAGAAGTCTCCTAATCTCTTGGCTGCCTTACTTCCCTTGCCTGACTTAAGCCTGAAACAATGACAGAGGGTGGTGCAGCCCTGTGCCAGAAAGGGCTGGTTCCCTGGGGCAATCTGGTCTAAGAAAGAATGCATAAGATCCTGTGAAATCTGCTTTGCTAAGAATGCTCTCAGTTTTCTGATAAAGGTCTGAGCAGGATATGAGTTTGTTTCCCAAAGATTTATAGCTCTTTAGCTAGCAGAATAAGCACTCAGAGTTCTTTGTATGTTATCTATTGTTTGATCTTTACTGCCTGACAATGATCAATGATGAACTTTACCTGTATTCCTGTGCAAATTAAACCCAATAAAAGTCCATTGAGGAAAAGGGTCTTGGCCCTTCTCCTTTGAGAGATGGGTTACCTTTCCTCCCCAAGCAGATCATGTCTTGGTAGACTGATCTGCTTGGTAGACTTATTCTCATCTGTGGTGGCAGGGGGTGGGGGTGGGGGCCCTACAGGTAGAGCTCCCACACAGCTTTATACTTATAGCTGCTCTGTAAAGGCAATTACTCCTCTTCTTTTAAAAGTATATTTTATTGATTTTGTTGTTACAGTTTCAATTTTCCCCCTTTGCTCCCCTCTGCCCAGTACCCCCTTCCCTCCAACAATCCCCTCTTAGTTCCTGTCCCTGGGTCCTGCATGTAAATTCTTTGGATTATCCCTTTCTTATACTATTCTTAACATCTGCCTATCTATTTTGTTCCTGCCAATTATGCTTAATCCATGCACCATTTCCCCTCCTTCTCCCCCTTCCACCTCCCAGTTGATAACCCTCCAAATGATCTCCTATGGTATCTGTGATTCTGTTCCTGTTCTGGTTGTTTACTTAGTTTTTGTTTTTTAGATTTAGTTGTTGACTGTTGTGATTTTATTGTCATTTTAATGTTCATAGTTCTGATCTTTTTTTTCTTAAATAAGTCCCTTTACCATTACATGTCATAATGGCTTGGTGATGATAAATTCCTTTAGCTTTACCTTGCCTAGGAAGAACTTTATCTGTATTTCCACTATAAATGATAGCTTTGCTGGATAGAGTAAATCTTGGTTGTAGGTCCTTGCTTTTCATCACTTTGAATACTTCTTGCCAGTCCCTTTTTGCCTGCATAGTTTCTTTTGAGAAGTCAGCTGACAGTCTTATGGGAACTCTTTTGTAAGTAACTCTCTCCTTTTCTCTTGCTGCTTTTTTAAAAAAATTTATTTATTTATTTTTTTAGAGAAGGAAGGGAGGGAGAGAGAGAGAGAGAGAGAAACATCAATGTGCGGTTGCTGGGGGCCATGGCCTGAAACCTAGGCATGTGCCCTGACTGGGAATCGAACTTGCAATGCCTGTTCACAGCCTGCACTCAATCCACTGAGCTACGCCAGCCAGGGCTCTCTTGCTGCCCTTAAGATTCTCTCTTTATCTTTAACCTTTGGCATTTTAATTATGATGTATCTTGGTGTGGTCCTCTTTGGATACAACTTGTTTGGGATTCTCTGTGCTTCCTGGACTTATACGTCTATTTCCTTCACCAAATTAGGGAAGTTTTCTTTCATTATTTTTTCAAATAAGTTTTTAATTTCTTGCTCATCCTCTTCTCCTTCTGTCACCCCTATGATTCAGATGTTGATATGTTTAAAGTTGCCCTGGGTGTTGCTACGCCTCTCCTCATTTTTTTGAATTCTTGTTTCTTCTTCCCGTTCTGGTTGAATGTTTATTTTTTCCTTATATTCCAAATCATTGATTTGAATCCTGGCTTCCTTTCCTTCATTGTTGGTTCCCTATTGGTTTTTCTTTCTTTTTATTTCTCCCCTAGAATGAATATCTTTATTACAGGAGTCTAGTTTTGTTGTTGTTGTTGTTTTGTTTTTTTAACATGAAAGAAAGAAAGGAAGGAGGAGGATTTATTTGCCTTTCCAGGCCTTAATTTTCCTCAGATAGAACTCCAGCTCCTTGCCTTCTATCATGTAGCCATCTGCTCGACCACATTGGCCTGGTCTTGAAGCGATGCATGCAAGAAGCTTGCCCTGCTGGAACTGCTCCTCCAGAAGGTTGCTGATTTGGGCATTCTTTTTCCTTTCATCGTATTTCTTCTGAATTCTGTTTGATCATTTTTTGTTTAAAATCTCTTCCTCTTCAGGAGTCAGCTTGGTGCAGCTCAGGGGCAGTGCGTAGTGGGATTGGTATTACTGTTGGTGTGGTGTGCTGTCAATGAGCACAATGCAGTTCTTTACTAGGGTCTTGGTTTGGACCAGTTTGTTGTTGGATGCATTGTATACAACATCAACAATCCTTGTTTTATGAGTACAACACTCTGAGCCACAGGAGAAGCTGCCAATATCCAGCCTCAAGGCTCGGGACTTCTTGTTGCCTCCTCACACATGAACTGTGTGATGCGTTGGGGGCCAACCTTAGTGTTGGCAGCAGGGCACCCCAGCACATATTTTAACTTCTTGTGGAAGGGCTTCCTCTTGCCCCTGGTCTTGCGGTGCTTGTGCCAGTTGTCCTGAGACATGCCCATGGCTTAGCACTGGCTGGAAAGAAAAAAAAGCCTCGTGGATTTTTCTTTATTTCACTTAGTATAACCTTTATTTCTTCCTTGAGTATGGTTGTCACCATACTCATTGAGTTCTGTGAGCATTCTGATCACCAGTGTTTTGAACTCTGCATCTGATTGGTTGGCTGTCTCCATTTCATTTTGTTCTTTTTCTGGAGTTTTGTTCTGTTCTTTCATTTGGGCCATATTTCTTTGCCTCCACAATTTGGCAGCCTCTCTGTGTTTGTTTCCATGTATTAGGTAGAGTTGGTTTTACTCCCTGTCTTAGTAGCATGGCTTATTTAGCAAAGGCACCTGTATTGTGAGGGGCTGAGCCTTAGGTAATTGCCAGGGTGGAGCAATCTGCTTCATCCTGCAGAGTGCTGCAGCTCTGCTTGTGGCGGGAGCCCGGAGAGGTGACAACACAACTGCTTGGCCTCTGAAGGTCTGCCCTGCATTTGTCCCATTTCCAGTCACTTCATCCACTTCCCATATGCAATTGGTGCCCCTCTAGCTGCTGCCCTAGGATTAATGAACATGCTAAGTCCATGTGGACTCTTTAAGTAGTTAAAATCCAGTAGTTTCTTCTGCTGTCCCAACCCCCACTGATTTTTAGAGCTGGAGATAATGGGGGTTTATCTTCCTGGTGCTGGAACCTTGGGCTGTATGGTCTGGTCTGGGGTTTGGGTCACTTGCTCCCAGGGTACCCCTCCCAATTTTTATTCACCACATCTGTTCTGCTACTGCTGCCGCCACCACTTGTCCATGCCATACCACCTCTCTACCCAATCTCTGCTACTCTGCCCATCCTACCCATTTGGATGAATTCGGCATCTTTAAATCCTTGGTTGTCTGACGTCCATTCAGCTCAATTTTCTGATGGCTCTGAGTGTTATTTATTTATTTATTTATTTTGAGATCTGCTTGTAATTATTTCTATGGTTGCATGAGGAGGTGAAGCATGTCTACCTATACCTCCATCTTGACTGGAAGTCAGAAATTACTCCTCTTGTAGTGACATAAAAATGTTGGTGGTAATAAAGGGGAAATGATGCAGACCTTCGGGAAAAAGACTAAAAAAATTAGTGCTTGAATTGAGATAAAGACTAATTTTAAAAGCAGCTGTTTCAGACACTTAACAAAATGGGATAAAAGTGCATAGTAAAAGTAGTGAGTTATTGTTTCCCCTGTACAATTTAAAGATGCAAAATAAATCAAAGTTTAAAGTTAATACCTTAAAACACACAAAATAATATTTATCCAGTGTTTTTCTTTGCTAATAGTAATTATTTGTTGCCTCCTCCATCAGTGGAAAACTCCTTAAGGTTAGAAGCTGTATGGTCTTTGCTGGCATTTCCCCTACAACTAGAACAGTTCCTGCACCCAGTGAATAAGCTTAGTGAATAAGTGAAGGAATTTTGTGACACCATGTTTGCATCAGAGAGTACATGAGTCCCAACTAGGGTTTTATTGAAACAATTTGGATAGATTCACTACACATAAAAGCACAGGCATAAATACAGTAAAAGTTGTTTTTCTCTGTCAATATCATGAGTCCATTATTTCAAATTTTACAGATGTGTTTTACTTTGGTCCCCAATGCCTCATGAAATCTGTCATCAAAAATTTTTATATCAATAATTTATACCTTGCTATTAATCAGTTGTTTTACCTTCTGAGACTAGGTGAAAGGGGATGATATTTTCATTTTAAATCTTGTTGCTAATTGTAAAATTAAAAAATTTTTTCATAGTGAAAGCAAACAAGAGTAGTAAGAAAATTTGGGTTGGTTTTCTAATCATGCAAGTAACCACTTACTCTGTTTTTGCAAAAGGCTGCCTTTAGACCTTGAAATGTTAAATAAGTTGTCTGAAGACAGACTAGAAAATGTGACTGATAGAAAAAGTGAAAGAAATATTTGGATATAGAGATATAAGTTGGAACAGAAACTATCATTTAATATTTACTGTAAACTATGTTGTTATTATCTATTTTAACATACACAATTACCTTAATCCAACCAATGACCCACCATTATTTTGTTTTAAGAAAGAAAATGGAATTTAGACAGTAAGGTGGCTTTTGACTGGCCACACATAAAATATGTACAAGAACCAATGTTTCAACTCAAGTCGCACTTCAAAGCTCATGGTTTTAATTATTATGTAATCCCCCATTAAGAAACTTTGATGCTAATTAAAAACTTGGCCAAAAATCTAATTCTTACAACAGGCTGTACTTTACAGCAAACTTTTTCAGAATGACTGTTTCATGCAGAAATGTATGCCTACAGCCACGCCTCAGCTCAAGAAGCTATCCTAAAATTAAACACAATTATTCAGCCTGGCTTCTTTGAGACCATCACCCTCTGGATCCTGCTGGGATTGTTGTTTTTGTCAGAGTCCTGTCTGCTTTGTATGACCTGCCTTCCTCAAGTAGGAACACTCTGTCTTAACCAACTTGGCTATGGAGAAAAAGCAACACTCTTTTACAGAAGCAACAGAAAACCTAGGCTTTGACAGTAACACTAGGGTTAAGTGACAAGGGAAATACTGCCCACATTATGATAACCCTTTTATCACATCTAGGACCCAATGCTCTTCCCATATTCTATAATTTACTTTCAAACTAGATCTGTCTGGAAAAAGGAAGATTTAGCATTTAGGCAGGAAGATGATAGTAGTTCATTAAATTAAAAAAAATTAGCCTACTTAATGTGAATCATGAAGACCTGGTTTAGGTATTTGCTGCTATAGACCTAGAGCAAAATGTTTAATTTCTTCAGGCCTTGACTTGCTTTTCTACAACACAGACACAATAATGCCTACCTCTCAAACTGGCTCAAGGCTAGAATGCAATAACATGCGTGAAGGTGTTTCTTAAACTGTAAAGATCTAAGTAGGTATGTTACCTTTACAGATAAAAATGTTATATCAGTGTATTATTCCCAACAATGCTTTAAAAATGTGCTCCAATGTACTCCTCAGCTCTAGGAAACAGATACTGTGAATTTCAACTAATTGTTTTTTAATCTTTTCAAAATTGAGCAGTATGTGGGTGTGTACCAGGGAACACTTTATTTTTCCATAATTTCCACAATTAGAAAAATTGCAAAGATTTATGGAAGAGGGAGTCACATGCTGAGTTTTAAACTAAAATGGATGACAAAGTTGAGATTACTGTAAAAACAGTTGTTAGGTTGCACTATTCAGATGGACATTAGATGTTCATTCTTAAAAGCAAGAGTGAACATAGGCTCCAATGAAGAAAACGCCTCTAAATATTCACCTCAATTTTGATTCATAGTAGAAAATATTAATTTTCTTAATTCATAATCATCATTAATATTTGTACAGTTTTATTTAGTTGATTTATTGAAGTTTCAATAACTGAGATGAATATGTATTCAAAGATTTTTATATTATTTCAAATGCCCCCCTAAATTATATCAAATATTCCTTTCCTACCCATAATATTCTGTCAAGAATCCATCATTTCCTGTTACTTTCAGTTATTTAAAATCTCAATCTGGTTTAATCTCAAATGTAAACTTCTAATTTCAAATGTGACTTAAACCTGACCTCCTTCTACCCTCCCAAGCTTCCCCCTCCCAGGGAGGCTTTGCTGTCCCCTGCAGTGCTGAATCTGACCTGGGCCCCTGGCCCAGGGGAGAGGATGCCATGCCAGCTCTGAGCCTAAGTCAGAAAGAGGCCTGGAAACTCCTTTTCATTTTTGGAAGCCCTGAGCCATCATGTAAATAATCTGGCATGTCAATATATCATGTAGAGAGCTCCATGGAGAGAGGGAGGGGCTAAACATGTAAAGGGACCACCATGGGCATGAAAGCCTGGTCAAGGCACAAGATGACTGCAGCTCCAGGTAACTGCTCACAGGACAGAAAAACCACCCAGATGAGAGCCCAGCTGACCCTCAGAACCATGAGAGAAAATCTGCTACATTCTGGGTGGTTTATTATGCTGTAGTATTGATGGGAACATTTTTCATTCCCATCTCTCACTGGCCAGTGGGGGAGGGGACGTGAGTTTTTCTTTTCTTCTCCTTCCTCCTCTTCTGCTTTTTATTTTTAGAGTGGTGAAAAATGAATTTTATCTTTTTTAAATAACATTTTATTGATTATGCTATTACAGTTGTCCCATTTCCCCCCTTCACTCCTCTCCACTCTGCACACCCTCTCCCACCCACATTCCTCCCCCTTTAGTTCATGTCCATGTGTCATAAGTTCTTTAGCTTCTACATTTCCCATACTATTCTTGCCCTCCCCCTGTCTATTTTCTACCTACCATCTATGCTACTTATTCTCTGTACCTTTCCCCTCTCTCTCCCCCTCCCACTCTCCTGTTGCTAACCCTCCATGTGTTCTCCATTTCTGTGATTCTGTTCCTATTCTAGTTGTTTGCATAGTTTCTTTTGGTTTTGTTTTAGGTGTGGTTTTTAATAATTGTGAGTTTGCTGTCATTTTACTATACATTTTTTTATCTTCTTTTTCTTAGATAAGTCCCTTTAACATTTCATAAAATAAGAGCTTGGTGATGATGAACTCCTTTAACTTGACCTTATCTGAGAAACACTTTATCTGCCCTTCCATTCTAAATGATAGTTTTGCTGGATAGAGCAATCTGGGATGTAGATCCTTGCTTTTCATGACTTGGAATACTTCTTTCCAGCCCCTTCTTGACTGCAAGGTCTCTTTTGAGAAGTCAGCTATTGGGAGTCTGCTGGGAACCCCTTTGTAGGTTACTGTCTCCTTATCTCTTGCTGCTTCTAGGATTTTCTCCTCATTTTTACCTTGGCTAATGTAATAATGATATACCTTGGTGTGTTCCTCCTTGGGTCCAACTTCTTTGGGACTCTCTGAGCTTCCTGGACTTCCTGGAAGTCTATTTCCTTTGCCAGAATGGGGAAGTTCTCCTTTATTATTTGTTCAAATAACTTTTCCACTTATTGCTCTTCCTCTTCTCCTTCTGGTACCCCTATAATTCGGGTCTTGGAACGTTTAAAGATGTCCTGGAGGTTCCTAAGCCTCTCCTTATTTTTTGAATTTTTATTTGTTCTTTCTTTTCTGTGTGGTTGTTTCTTTCTTCCTTCTGGTCCACTCTATTGATGTGAGACCCAGCTTTCTTTCCATCAGTATTGGTTCCCTGTGTGTTTTTCTTCATTTCACTTATTGTAGCCTTCATTTTTTCATCTAATTTGTGACCAAAATTAATCAATTCTGTGAGCTTCCTGATCACCAGTGTTTTCAACTGTTCATCTGATAGGTTGGCTATCTCTGGGTCACTTAAAAGGATGGATTCTGGGGCTTTCATTTGGTCTTCTGTTTGAGCCATCTCTCTCTCTCTCTCTCTTTTTTTTTTTTTTGATATGGTTGCACCTGTTATAGTGAGGGGTGGAGCCTTAGGTGTTCACCAGGGCTGTGCCTGCCAGTTGCTGGGTTGTGACGTTGCATGTGGGGGCGGGGTTGAGAGGGAACAATGGCGGTTGCTTCATTCTCTGTTGGACTTCAGTCCCTTCTGCTGCTTCCCCTAGCAAACTGGTTCCCTCTGGTGCCAATTCCCTTGTGGGTGGGCTTGTGCATGCTGTGTGACCGCCCAAGGACCTCTCCTATGAGGCTGGGTGTCTCTCTGTGTGGCCCGACTCCCACAAGTGTCCTCAATCAGTGTCCTGAGGATCTATTCCCCAGTGCTGGGATCCTGGGTTGCGCGCAGTGCCTTGCTTCACAACTGCCACCTCACTGGGTCTGCTGGGTCTGCCAGCTGCCGCTTGTGCACTCAGGGTCCACCTGCTGTGGTCTTGCACACCTCTAATGCCTTACATGCTCCCGGATGCCTTACATGCCCGGTACCAACGCTCTCTGCTCTCCACACTGTGACCCACGCCTAGCTGCACAACTCCACCCCTCCTACCGGTTTGGATGAATGGGTCAATGTCCGACTTCCATTCAGATCAATTTCCTGTCAGTTCTGGTTGGTATTCTGTTTCTAAATTGTTGTTGACCCTATCTTGGTTGTGCGAGGAGGCACAGTGTATCCACCTATGCCTCCATCTTGGCCGGAAGTCCCCTCTTCTGTTTCTAGCTCTGTGTAATGGGGACTATGAGAGGGGTAAAAGAATACAGACAGTCTTTTTTCCTAGTTGCTCCTATATCAAGTGATGGGTGGTAATTGGCCTATACCAGGTTTTTAGAGCTGATTAAGTTTTCAGGAATTTAATGGTCCAATTGTTAAATATGCCATTATTAAAAAATTAATCTATATAGAAATATAATTAAATTGTATTAAAGCTATATTATTTGAAATAATGAGTACTCCAAAATTGTCATATCCCACTTTATTATATTTTACTATTACCTAATCTCCCAGCATATTATACTTGTATGGTAGAAGTACAATATAATGGTGTGCTGTTGCATATTTCTTTCCAACTTCACAGTCGGTGATGTCACATTGATAGCTTGAAATCAGCCAAGGTGGGAATCTCTAAGCCATAGAAATAAGCAAATATTATGAATCAGTGCTTTTCTAACCCCTCTGGATTGATTGCTGACTGTTAAACTTTTGCCAACACACCACTGACTATAATCCACACCTTAGTTTTATGTATGTGTATTGCCTTTGGCCCATTCTGACTAGTGGGCAATCTCTTCACTGTCGTCCGCATGAAAGCTCTTAAGGAGTAAATTTGTGAGGTTTTTGAGGGTATCCTGTGAGACTTCCTATTATCATAGTTCCTAATGTGGGGAGTTCCTGGTCTACCTCCTCATCTTGGCCTGTAGAAGAAAACCTCTTAACTTCTTGCCAGTAGGTCCTTTATGCTGGTGGATACTCTTGTGTAGCAATTCAAAGCAGATCATGCCCACCATCTTCCTTGATGTCCACCTGACCCATCAGATAAGTAGGGCCTGAAGATGAAGGAATGTGAATAAACTAGAGTTTACTGTTAGTTTAAGTAATAGTGAGCACACTAAGTTGGGTTATCCAGGAAGCAAATTCCAACATGAGCTTAGTGTACAGAAAGTGTATTAAGGAGTAGGGTAAAGAGGAAGAGAACTTGGGCAGAAGGAGAAATTGGGCTGAGGTGACGTTACTACAAGGCCTTGCCCTACACTGTAGGAGTCTGAAGTTGGAATAGCCCTTCAGAGTAGTTCCAACTCGCACTGGCATGTGGTCTGCCCAGGGTATGACCTTGGTGCAGGGGGCCCTCTTCAGCTGAAGCAATTATGGAAGAGGACTGACAGTCAACAACCACCCACTAGCTCAGCGTAGAGGGGCATGGGGTGATCTTTTAGTCTTGAAGAGAGGATCTGATGATGGCATTGCTCTCATGACAGACAGATCTTTCCTTGTGCTATTTAAGGCTACTTATTTTACATGAAGGCGCCAGCTCCTACAGCATTCTGGGGGGCTGCAGGGGAAACTTACAGAAGGACCATTAGTGAGACAAACTACTGCCCCCACTGCTGCGATTGGCTCCAAGGCCACAAATGATACTCATTCTCTTAACCACCACCCCCACCACCCTTACTAACTACTCAAAATTTCCTTCACACTTGGATAGCACTTCTGCTGGTCTATGGGGTTTACTTGGTGGGAGATCCCTCATCCCTGAAGGGTTCAAGCCCCTTCTCAGGCAGTGGCTGCTGCATTTATAATGGATAACTTATTTTACTATGTATGTTAATGTAGCTGGGTGAGGGAATACTAAGAGAAGCCCAAGGGGATTACCTGTGTGCTAAACATAATCCTCTTGGGCCTCTCTGGGTAACAATGGTTCTTCCTTCTCATGATTGATGATCATGTAGTTTACCTCTTCTGAGACAGCAATTCCCCCTTTCACCTGTTCATCCTTTGGCTTGGGTCACCAGCAGCAGCTTGGCAGCAGGTGTGGCTTAGTGTGCAGTGGGATTCCCGCCAGGTCTCCTGGTGTGTACATTCTCTCTTTGGGATCCAAAGTTCTGAATTCACAGAGGTAACGCTTATGGGCACCAAGAATGACTTCTCTAAGAGAATATTAGAAAGTGTATGTAGCCTAAAGAGTAAATTAATTCATACTTTTATTATATAACTTCTGTTGTATATCACTGTGCTAGGAATTACAAAAGACAGGATTTTTACATAAAATGACAACCAAAATACGTAAATAAGAAGGCCAAATTCCTAAGCCATTTATAGCTAGTAAAATATAAAATAAACCAGTTCAGTGATAGGTATTAGTGTGGAATTTTTCAGAAATGAATTTGAGCAGATAAATCGGCAACATTTGGATTCCAGTGCATTGAGATTTAGTTCTTCCCTTAGATTCCTTCCTGTTTGACTAAGAAGTTGGCCCTGTGTGGGATGAGGAGCCTCTGAAAGAATTTTCAGAGAATTAGGAGAGCACAGACTGGAAAATAAAGCACATTAGGTGTGCTTCTTTATATTCACAAGTTTCATTATCACTGGGCCCTAAATTTGTAATTCTGTCCGACCCACCATAACACCCTGCTCTGCTTTTTCACACTTTGTCTGACAAAGGAAAGAGAATGGCGTCTGCACTCACACACGCTGTGCTTTTTCCCATGCCCAGCCTGACGCTGACACGAATATGAACATCACACTATATCGATAATGGCAAATTTTAGTGTGGGAAGCACTAAGTAATCTACATATGTAGCTAATTTTAGTTCTTATGGTAATACTATGATGAAGACTTCATTATTATTTTTATTTTACAAAGAGGACATGGGGACATGGAAAAACTAGGGGGGATGATTAATGCCAGAAGGAAAAGGGGAAAAAGGCACTGTAGATTTCTCTTGCATCTGTTAGCTGCTTTTCATTAGCTGCATTGCCTGAGTTCTTTTGCTCTAGTGATTACAATTTCCAAATAAAAAACCAAGACTTAGGGCTTTAACACATGCTCTTTGTGCCTCTTGAGGAATATGAGGCAGCCAGTGCTATGAGAATGAGGAAGTGCAGGTGCTAGGAGTGGAGGCACGGGGGCAAGCGTCGTAGCCACACATTGTCACTGTGGACCACCTGGGTGACTCTGGGCAAGGTGCCCTCTCTGAGCCCTGCCTTCCCTCTTGTAAAATGAGGTTTAATGAAGCATGGTCTTGACAATTAAGCATGATAGCCAGTGCAAAGCACTTAACCTAATGCCCCAGTTATGTAGTTTCACTGTCAAAATGGTACTGAGCTCCACCTGAGATTTATAATCCACTGAGGATGACTTGTGAACTCTGTTTTGGAAAATGCAAGACCCATGATCATTCTTTTTAAGCTATCTGAATTTTGTGCCATTCTTAGCCCAGAGTTCAATGTGCTGATTATCTGATCAGAATTGTCTCATTAGCTACTGTACCTTCCCTTTAGCTTGTCAACAAAGAAACTCAGAGTTTTTCTACTTAGAAGTTCACCCTAATGATTAGTTAGGAATTCTTGAGGCCGAGGCAAAGATTGTAAATCTTCAACTCAAGTTCAACAGTAAAAGAGCTGCCTCTTGGAGGTGCAGGGACTTCTTAGATAGCCTTTCCGTTTTAGGAGTCTCTTCTTGGGTGGTGTCTTTTTGTTCATTATTTAGATAGACCACTGTCACATGACCAATTGATTTCTAAACTGAAGAGCTCCTCTTCAGCAAGTATGTGTGCTAAGAGAATTTCAGAGTTTATCCTTTATGCAGAATTGGCCTCATGGGCATCTCTGGTGTGATTGTACCAGGCTGTGTGCTCAGAAGGGCTCCAGGCTTGGGGTTTAATGTTCTGTGGTCACAATCGCTGAAATTCTTAATAATTCTATATTTGAATTTGTGTTTTGTAAGTGTAGTCCAATGGGGCCACAGAGTATGCGATGAGGGCTTGGAGCCTGCTTCACACATGGTGCCTCTTCTTGATGTGTTGCTGCCTCTCTGAGATAGATTCTTAGCTGCACTCTACCCAGTGACTGCTGTCCCCTTTTGATTCCTGCCCCTTTTCTGTGGGGTTGTGTGCAGGTTCAAGGACAGCTGGAGGCAAGTGCAACCCCATATATGCTGAATTAGGAGGAGCTAAGGGGTCCCATGACATTGAAGGTCTGCCCTTGCCCAGTGAGTACCCCTGTGCCAAGGGAATGTTACATTAAATGGCAAATAAATACAATGATAGGTTGAGAGATTTCAGAAAAAAGAAAAAGTCTATTTTCTTGCTTTTTGAACAAGAGCCCTGTATTTTCTTCTTTCACTGGGCCCTGCAATTTTGTGTAGCTGGCCCATTCAGGGACAAGAAGGAGGTACGGGGGTTTATGCCATCTGACATGTGCATGACCCTGTGAGTCAGGGGTCTTAGGATAAGTGGAGACTGTGACAGCTCTGTTAAGTGGCAGCTCATCTACCTTATGGCTCTTTGAGGCTTTTGGCCAGTTTCTGTTATTTCTTCTCATAAAGGTGTGAAAAATGCAAACATGCCTTTGCATAGTTTACCCTAAAAACTTGAATTCTGAGAGCATCCCAATGGTATAATAGTAAAGTGAAAAGAAATAAGTTAAATTCTTGCTGGCCTGCTTCTAGATATATTTTATATATATGAGCTACACCATAGTACTAAATAAGAACATCTAATTGACATCTCACTGAATAGTCACAACTTATGAATTGCGACCGCTTGACTCTTTGGGCATCCACATGCATTAGGAGTCTCAGGCTCCTCTTCAAGTATGTTTAGGTAAATATTTGTGTTCAGTTTGATGTAGGTTCTCCTTAAGGAAGTTAAGCTGGGTGTTATCATGAACTTTGGCTTATTCCTCCTTCTTAATAGTCGCTTTGGACACTCCCATTTGAGGTTGCTTATACTCACTGCTTAAGTGAAAAGTCCCATTGTGCTCAATGCAGGGATTTTTCGTTGCACAATACCTCTCTAAAAGAAATGAAAAGCAAACTGTTCTCATTCTCAGTTTTACCAAATTGGTTTCTCTTACAAAACATATTACATAATGTCTACTAAACAGCCCTGAGAAAGATTTCCAAGCAAGGTCATAAAGTGAAGGTGGCACCTTGGTACCCTGTGTTTGGTTCGGAAACCCTGGGTTCTAACCCCTGCCCTGTTATTTACAAGTGGTGAAAAGGAAGAGATGACATATAAGGAAGGTGACGTATGAGGCAGGGCCTGGGACACAGTAGGTATCTCATAAGTATTTATTGTTAAAATAACTTTTATTTTGTGTGCTCTAAAAATCTCATTTAAGTTCTCATTATGTCCCAGAATGGAAGAAGCATTATCTGTTACTTTACAATTTGATTACTATCATATTTAGGATGATCCTTTATTTGAGTTCATTTAATTAGGTGTGTAATTGTGGGATTTTAGGCCCCATTTCACCATTCTCTGTACAAGTTTCACAGGAAGCAAACCGCGGAGACTGGCATTTCCTACCAGTAAGTTGTAGCTGGCTGTGCGTCTGAGGGCCTCTCTCTCCAGAAGCCACACGACTGTGGATTCTCTGGCTCTAGCGATGCTCAGCAAGGATGAGCACAGGCCTCCTCACCAGCGAGATCTGTCTCCTATCACAGGGCAAGTTGCCACTAAGCATTGGGGAAATCACAGTGCTGACTCAGAAAGCGAGCTGGGCTTCTGTGAGGGAAGTTGAGGGGCTCCATGTCTTAAGTGTTTTAGGTGCCACAGGGCTGTAGATAATCAAAATACACAAGTAAAGAAAACCTCCCATAACAAAGCAATTTTAATAATAATATAGTAAACATTCCATCTATTAAGTTAGAAATCTACTAATCTGTAGTAGGTTGAATAAGACTCAGCTGCTTCAGACCTAAAAAATAGCAGATTTATGAGTCTATGATTCTAACACTCGCACATTTACCATATAACCATCTGTTTTGCTAATTGTGTGTGTCATCTGAGCTCTAAAAGTATGAATGATTTTAGTATAATTTTCATATTAGTTATGTCTTGGGACAGGAAGTATGTCATTAAGCTTTGCACTGCACTACAACACCTAGTGCTCTGTGCTCAGAGGAGGCACTCATGTGGTTCTAGTTATTGATCAACTGAAATCCTCATATGGAACATGTGGTAACTCCCTATTATATCCAGAATTCTGTCTCTAATTTGACCAGCACCCTCACTGCTGGCCTTGGAGAACAAGGGATGTTCAGAGTACTAGAAAATTCCAAGTTCTTAATGCTTTGAACTGTTCCCAGAGTGATGATTACTTAGTCAAGGGCCATCTGATTTGAGACTACACATAACAAAACTATTTCCACTGAATGTTTTTTCTTTTACTAATTAAAGAGCGAGGAAAAATGAAATCCCTAAGAGAATCATCAAACCATTAGCCAGATAAAACATCTACCATTTTCAGGGTGTCAGTCAGTAAGCGCCTTTCACTGGTGCCAGAGGCTTGGGACCCAAA
Organism: Phyllostomus discolor; assembly: GCF_004126475.2. Classification (NCBI taxonomy): domain Eukaryota; kingdom Metazoa; phylum Chordata; class Mammalia; order Chiroptera; family Phyllostomidae; genus Phyllostomus; species Phyllostomus discolor. The sequence goes on along the minus strand of NC_040906.2, from coordinate 145,451,948 downwards.
GCAATCTGTGTTTTCTATCTCTGATGTTTCCTTGTAGAGACAGCAAAGCTTAGTCTTCTCTTCCATGGGTAAATGCAAGGCACTGGTTATCCCAAATATTGGGCTGATGCTATCAGCAAGGTCTAAAGACAAACAGACAGATGGTTTAGTTTCAGTTGCTGTTTTGCACTAATCATCGGGTTATGTTAAGATGAACAATTGCAATGTGCCATCTGCAGATATAGCTGTTGTATTGTTATTTGCACTGGGAGGCCCATGCTGAAAGCTTCATTATTTTACAGAGGCAATGAGAGTTCCTGCCTTCAAGATACAGGGAATAAAGTCCTCTTTGCTTTTTGCTTTCAGTGGCTTGTAACCAAATGTCTGACCTTGATTCTTTGTATAGCTGAGAAAATGAGGAAGTTAAAGAAGGCTGAGAGCTTATAAAAAGTAAGTCTTTACCTTAAGGGGTAAAGACTTGACTTCCCCCTCCCCTACATTTATCCTGTAATGTAGCTAGCAGCCTGTTTCTCAGTACCTGACATCTTGATGTTTGAAAGAGAGATTACTTAACAAGAGGGAAATTCCACCCAGTGTGTCTTTTTCTGTCTACAGAAATGTGGTGTGTGGGCTTTCAAAAAGAGCATGCACACAGAAAGGATAATCTCCATGATACTAAACTCTATTATTTACACAACACTAATAGAATTTAGATGTCTGACCTCAAAAAGTAACTTAACCTCTCTTTGCTTCAATTTCCTTATTTCTAAATCTGGGCTACAATAGTACCTACTTCATAGGTGATTGAGAGGATTAAATGAGCTAATATACAGGGTCTGGCACAAATAATGCCCCTGTTTTTATTACAAAATCTTTTATCACAAAAAGTCATAAGCATGTAATTCTGTAACAGAACAATATCATACTCAAGCACCCCATATGACATTATAGGTGAAATGTTCAAATTAAAACTATAAAATATTACACCCATATTATTACCCTGCCAACCACACTCATGGGGCCTTACCTTTGCTGGACCCTGTATATGTAAAGAGCTTGAAATAGGGATGGCAAACCATGGTCAGTGGGCCAAATCCAGTCAGCCACCAGTTTTTATATGACCCATGAGTTAAGAATGCCTTATATATTTTTTAAATAGCTGCATTTGAAAATGGTTATATAAAGTCCCTATATCATAGTTTCAATTTTGCTTCTTGACCTATAAAGCCTGAAATGTTTACTTTCTGACCTTTTAATAAAAAATTTGCGGATCCCTGGCATAGAACAGCACCTGGCACATTGTATATGCTTTAAAAGTATAACCCATTATTAATAGTATTATTTACCATATCATAGTATGTCATACCAAACTGTACTCTCATGCTTTCTGAATTAACTGCTAAAGCCAAAGAGAAAGACCGCAGTGTTACTAGAACACTTCATCCAGCCTGCTCTGTAGGCTCTCGAGAGTCCCGCGCTCAGCCCTTTTAAGGATGCTCTGACACTGTGGTTCAAGGAACCACCAACGTTCATTCCAGACTCTAGAGGTGAGATTCTGCCATACTTATAGATCACCTATTTGCCCAAAATTTGGGAAATGGTCTCTGTGTCCTGTTGCAACCATCAGGAAACAGAATTCTCCTGAGTTCACAGCTGGACAGAGCAGTATTTAAATTACATCCCCAAGGATAAAGGGTGCCGGCTTCCTTGGATTCTTACTTGACTCATTCAAGGGTATAGAATGCCTCTACAGGAATTGCGCCAATTCATGTTTTTCAAGTGTTACCAAGGGAGTCAATTTCTAACCTTCATCATGCTAGTTTCACAGAGTACTATTTATTTTCACTTATAGAAATCCATCTCAGAATGAAATACCACTCAGTCATTAGAACAGATGAAATACTCCCATTTGCAACACTTCATGGATGGACCTTGAGAATATTATGCTAAGTGAAATAATTCAGGCAGCAAAAGCTAATAACCATGGGATTTCAATCATATGTAGGATATAAAACCGAAACTCATGGACACAGACAACAATGTGGTGGTTGCTAGAGGGAAGGGGGATGGGACTTGGGGGTGCACCCAATATACGGTGACCAAAGATGATCTGACTGTAGATGGTGGGCACATGGTACAATATACTGGTCTAGGATCATAGAAATGCACCCATGAAACCTATGTCATTTTATTAACCAATGTCACCCTAATAAATTTAATTTAAAAAACCCCTCCATTTCTGATGTTGCATATGTAAATATACAAAGTATTGGTTGTTGATCAAAATACAGAAATCAGATATCACCTCACATCTGATAGAATGGTTATTATCAAGAAGAGGAGAAATAATAAGTGTTGGTGAGGCTGTGTAGAAAAGGGAACCCTTATGCACTGTTGGTAGGATAGTAATTGGTGCAGCTGTTGCGCATGGGTCACCAGCCAGCAGTGACCACGGAACGCTGTGGATGGCTCGCCGAAAAACACGTGAGAAACAAACAAACACAGAGACAAACTAGTTTCTGTGGGGAAGTAGGGATGAAATGGCCACCCCCCCCCAGTGGGGAGCGCCTCGATTTACCGTCCATACATGCTTTTATTGGGCTCATTTTGCATAATAATTCAGGTAAAGTACAGTACTTATCAGGGGGAAGTAAGGAACTATAGAAAACAAGGAACTCTGCTGGTCTATTGAGTCAGGGTCAAAGAGCTGTAAGACTTTGAGGAACAAACTTCCTCCTTGGAACCCTCTCATTCAACCGAGAGCATTCTAAACAAAGAAGGTTTCACAGTAATTTACATGTTCTTTCTTAGGCCTGATCACCCAGGGAATCTGCCCTTTTCAGCACAGAGCTGCACCACCCTGTCATTGTTTCAGGCTTAGCACAGGAACTAAGGCAATAAGGAGATTTTCTCCCAGACGATGAGAACTCAGGCTATGTCAAAGCCGAGGAGTGAGGGTCTGTCACCCTCTTTTGCTGCAGCCCCCCAAGTCCTTCTTTTGGGGGGCCTCCCAAAGTGATCATGCCTGGCTTAGGTCATTCCCCCCGTGGGGAATCTTACCCGTCTTTGGCTAACTGACCAAGCTTTTTGGGGTTCAGTCATGAACAAAGCAGCAGAAGCAGCATTCCTGCCAGGGAGACAAGCTCCTGTTTCCTTGCTGGCTTACGGTTCCAAGGGCGTTCCCTTAGCCTTAGCTTAGGTGGGGGTTTCAGCTTCTGATACCAGTCAGGGTGGTTCCCAACATGCAGCCACTAAGGAGAACAGTATGGAAATTTCTAAAAAAATTAAGGATATAACTGTAGGAGGGTACAGTCAAAGGGTGCCCAAAAGAAGGATTTGTAATGGAGTTCAGAACTCAAGGTGTCCAGGAAATATTAGAAAAATATATAGAATGTCCTCACCCTCCACCCCAGGGGAAGGGACAAATGAAGCAGGGCCATTAAGAGCTGTTTCGCATAGCAACAGCCTTGCAGCTACCCTCTGGCGTGGTCATTTAGCATATCTATAACCTTTAACTGGTTGCATAGATATGTTAAATAGCTGTGATCAGCTCTGAGCCAGGGGAATGGAAGTAACTTCCCCACCCAGATGTAACTGGGGTGCAGGTCTCCCGAGTTACAGCGCCTGCGTGGGAGCTCAGAGATGATTGGTTCCATGACATGGGGCCACGCCTGCCCAGACTCATGATGGCAGCCCAGTAAAGCTGGAAGGATATGAGTTCTGGCATGTGAGGCCGAGTGTGGGAGTAGTCGGAAATGGGGCTGCAGAGGAAGATTGGCCGTGGGGATTTAAAACCCAGACTTGGCGGCCATTGAGAGAGAACCATGCAGCTGTGGCAGTGCAGGGAGGGCTGCAGCCACTGAGGAGAGAACCATGCGGCTTTAGCAGAGTGGGGACTCCGGCAGCTGCGTAGACACCGTCCCACAATGCAGCCACCTGCGGCTCTTCTACTGCCTGGCTCTGAGCCCCAGCCAGCTCTACAGCGAGAAGGGGCCACCAATAAATGACTCGGGGGCACTGGGTCACTGCCCGGCCACACAGCCACTGCCAGGCCTCCGCATGCTGCATTCGCGCTCTCACAGCTCGGGCTCAGCCAACCTCGCAGCCACCTGCTCTGGCCAGGACACGATGAGCTCCGTGCTAGCCCTCTCGGTACTGCTGCTGCTGCTGCCATTGCTCTCCCAGAAAGGGGGATCACCCCCCCCACCCCACAGCAGCCATGAGAAGAATCACCACGAGGCTTTAGCTGGAGATCCTGGCAACACAACCAATGGTGCTGGGAACTAAGGAAGGCCTGCCAACTGAGCACAAATTACTAGGAAAAACTGAGAGCTGCCTAAGCCGCAGACTTCTATTTCTTCTCCTGAGATATGGTACCCCAGAATGGGCAAGGAGGGGAAGGAAGGACTGTGTGTGTTTGTGGGTGTTTCAAAGGACTTTGGGATTTTAGCAAAGACATTAAGTCATTACTTTTAGTCTGTATAACTTGAATAAATAGCTTTTCTTTATCACCAATCTCTAGCACGGAGAGCTATAATTCTCTGGCTTAGGGAAAGGTGAACCTAGTATAGGGGCACCCCAGGAGAAACAGGGATTAATTCCCTAGCATTGTGGGACCCTCTTCCCTGGTGGCCAGTCGGGGAGGATCATGGGAAATTACATGCGCAGTAGCTTTAAAGTAGTGCAACTACTTTTATATACTCAGTAAAAGCCCACCAAATCTAGCCAGGAAGGATCCCCCCTATAAGAATAGAGTCCCTCCAGCCCATGAGGTCAGTCTCTGTTTGGAGTTGGCCTGCTTCCATGTTCTCTTCCATGAACTCTGGGTGTTCGGTTCAATTCTTTGTCCCGATCACTAAGAACCTGGTTACCTGTGCCCACCTGTGACATAACTACCATATGATTCAGCAATTCCTCTTCTGCATATTTATCAGAAGACCATGCAATACTAATTTGAAAAGATATATGCATCCCCTGTGTTTATTACAGCATTATTTATAGCATATCATCCAGATTAGCATTTGGGTTTGATCTAGCCTAAGTACCATACTCTTTGTCACACTGCATATGCTGAAGTGTTTAAACTAAATTATTGACATTGAAAATTGCCTTTTTAGAAAATATTTGCTCTATGTGGTTTATATCTGAACTTGCAAGCTTCTAGATTTCTGCTAATTTCTACGTACAATTTCTAAATGTATTAATTTAGAATGGCATTTTATCTAAGAAACAAAGGAGGGAAGCATTAGTCTTTTGTAAAGTTGGCTGATGATTATGTATTTAAAAATCAGTAGTTATTTAAGGTGCACTGTACCAAACTTGGGACATAGAGTATATTATAAAGACGATCCTCTTTTCTGAAGAGGATCTGATATTATTTTCATATATATTTTATCTTCTAATGTGTGTGTTGGGGGGAGTGAAGGAAAAAGTGGGTCGGAGGGAGAAAGACAATAGATAAAGATCTATTCAAGAAGTGAGAATGTTAATATTCTGTGAGCCAGAAAGAAATATAGCAGGAAAAGGAGGAGGAGGAAGAATAGAAAGCTGGGATATTTCACTGGTGTAGAAACTGGCAGATTTTTAAAAATAAATTGAAATGTTTTAGGCAAGATACACATATGTCTAGGAGATGAAGATAAAGCATCCTGAAGATAGGATGGTTGTTGTGGTCAGATCTTCATATGTATCTTCATTATTCCCCTCCTGGATTACGAGATCCTGAGACTGAGAAACTTGCCTTATATTCTTTTTACTTCTCAGTCTCTAGCAAGGTGCTCACTCACCTGTGATGCTCAGCTGTCAGTGTTTCTGGTAGGCCGCTCTGTGTGGCATGGGCCCAGCTCCCACTGGGAGATGCACAGGACCCACGCCCACCGGTAGGTTTTCCCATGGGGAATCAGGCCTGCAATGTACCTAGGCCGCTGTGAGTCTTGCTTTTTGCTAAAACTCCCTCACCCTGAATTGAGGACATTTACTGCAAAGCAACTTCCTAAAAAATCATGCTAAACCTTCCAAGGATGAGTGTAGCCTGTCCAACTATAGTTGCCTTTTCATTTGCAAATATCCCTCTTCTGTGATGTGATTAGCAGCATTGGCTCCTTTGTTTTCTGTAAAAGGTAACCACCTAAAGTCAGCCTGTGCATAGTTAATGAGGACCTTCTTGTAATGTGCCCAGTAAGACAATAAAAACTCATTGGAGTGAGGGCCAAGGTTGTTGCTCCCCTTGAGAGAAAAGCCATGCCGTCCCTTTTCCTCCCCCACACTTTCATCCATAATGACTCAGACGCATCAGTTATTGACAGCTCTCACAATTACAATACAAAAACATAGTTTATGTGAATTTAGTTGCAATTCTCAGAGCTCTTCCTCCACCCCTCCACCGCCTTTTTGGAGCAAGAGGTCATCCAGTTTTATTTAGAAGCTGCTGGTCATATGATGGAAAGGCCTGTGTGGTACAAAACTACAGCGGTTCAGTTCATTCACAAAAAATCAATAAGTCTTTAAGATTTACTAGAGTCTGAACTTTTGTGAACTCCCATTTCATGTGTAGCTAATCAATATCATCCCCAAATCAAAATCACTTCTTTATATTGTGAACCCATCATACAATATTTACAGAACTTAGAAATGTTCCACTCTCCTAACACAATTAGTGAGTATAAGCAGCCTGGCAGAAGGCATGATGGACTTTTCTGAGTGTGTGCATGTAGGTACAATCAAGTCAGTGTCCTGGGCATAAAATACAGGCTGCACTTTGGGCCCCCTAAGATAAGACACAACAGACAAGGAGGTGGAACTGCCTGTCTGAGAAGGGCCCCGGGAGCCGACTGCATCTTGAGATGCGACCCACCGGCAAAATTCAGACAAGCCAGGATAAACTTCACCAGGAAAATAAACACCCACCAACTTCTTGTCCATTTCACATGCAGTGAAACTTAAAGCCAAGGGGAGAAAGTGAGGATCTAAATGCAAGACAAACCTTCCAGGGTTGTCCAACCTGTGGCGCACGGGCCACATGCAGCTCAGGATGGCTGTGAATGCAGCCCAACACAAAATCATAAGTTCACTTAAAAACACAGATTTTTTTGTGTGTGATTACGCGTTGCAATGTATTTAATGTGTGGCCTAAGATGTCAAAAGGTTAGACAACCCCATGGGAGGACAAAACTCTTCCATGATCTGGTTGCTGGATCAGTTTTCTTTCTAAACACACAGGGCCCTTCTGCAAGGCCCTGGCCACAAACAGTGTCCATGTTTTCTCCCTATTCTTCTCTCTCTGGATAGGCCTGGGCACCCAGGACACCCGCTGGCAGTGACCATGAGTGTGCAGAGTGGGAGGCAGAGGCCCCCAGGGGTCCGTGCCCCATCTCTGATGGTCTGCCTTTCCTGTTAGGGCCCTTCCTGTCCCTGAACTGCTGGTGTTGCCTGTCTGGCACCTGCAGCTGCAGCCTCACACCCAAGCACCCCTCCCCGTAGCTGTCAGACTACATCCCAGAGTCCTGGATCTTCTAGGAACTGCATCCCAAATTCTAAAGCTGATACTTTACTTAAAATTAAGTCTATTTATTGGTAAGTTGAGGACAGCAGATGGCTGAAATGGAGTCTTTGGATCTCCCAGCCTCAAACCACTCCCAAGCCTCTACCTTTGGCCCCATAAATACTGGGTCGTGGGGCTGCCAGGGCTTATTACTTCAGTGACCTTGTCTACTTCATGTCACTGCTTTTCTAGTCACAAGTTAACATTTGTCTGCCCCCAAAGTGGGGAGTGAAAATGATAGGCTGGAGCAAGCAGGCTTCCTTCAGATGTACACTGCTCCCCACCTAGAAGGAGGACTCCCTAAGCTGCCCAGGGAGACAGTGGGCTGTGATAGACAGGCCCTGGGAGTGTCCTGCAGGGCACCCTGCTGGATCCATAGACACACTGGCCCGAAGGGTGTGCAGATTGTAGAACAAGAGGACAGGAGAATCACAACTGCAAACCCCTGCACCCTGGCAAGGGTCCAGCCCAACCCCCACATTGTTATTCCAGAGGCTGTCTGACATCCCCTTGGCAGGTCATGGTCATCAGCGCTCGCCGGGGCCAAAGCTGGGTCAGGACAGCCAGGTCAGCACACTGTGTTCCAACAGCAATGCTGCAGATGGGGACTGCCCAAGGTGGGCAGACCAGCACCAGCCTCCCCCAGCACAGGGTGAGCCTCCAGGCTGACCTCCTAGGTGTAGTAACAGGCCACCAAGAACACCAATGGGACGAACATCTTCTCTCTAACACACTACCAGGATAGGTCCCTAGACATGCTGCATTTTAAAACCCCAGGCAAGCCCAGGGCTATGGTATGTAAGGGCAGAGATATAGCTTCCCTCCTTAGAGAAATGACCACTTTCCCACACATGGGCGTGAAGGCCCTCTCCTACAGGAGCAGCTGAAAGTTATGAACAATGTTGTCCTCATCCCAGTCAAATTTGGTCAGCTGCTTGCAAGTCTTGTTGAGCTTCCACACAAAGCTGAGGGGATACCATTGGCTCTAAAGAAATGGTGCTTCCCTGGGAGGCAGAGATGCTAGGAAAGGTCTGAAGGGTGAGGCAGGGCTAGTGGGAGAATCTTAGGCAAAGGGAACTGGGAATGTTTCAAAAGCAGGCTCAGGACAAAGCCAGGCCATGCTGGGCTGCCCGAGAAGGTGAGGTTGGGAGAAAGAGAAGGTGGCATGCCTATAACTGTTTCAGAAGTACTTGGCTCAGGCCGGTGTGAATCAAGTACTTTGAGGCTCTTTGAGGCTCCCTGTGAGCTCCAGCTAGTAATAACCAGTTCAAGTCAATAATTCCACATTTAAATGAAGCCAGAACAACAAAAAAAGAGTTCACACCCTTCATTCCCCAACTGACAGTTGTATGGAAGTTTGCTGACACCGTGTTATAGAGCAGATGGCCCTCGTCAAGCACTTCACCAAGTACCCAGGGACCACAAACACCCAAACCTGCTGTTCCTAAGCATCTGCTTTTCAAGGAACTTGGTGCACAGCTTTCTGCCTAATGGCAAATCTCTAACTGAAAACAAGATATTTAAAAGAAAGCTTCTGTGCTTGGAAAGAGGTTAATCACAAAAACAGAGCCCAGAACTGACAGCCTATAATTCAGAGACACATGCCCAAAATGAAGGTATTTACCAAAATGTCAGCTGAAGGCCCACAGGAATAAAAATTAGTGTTGGCCTCTCATTGGACAGGGTCCCCAAAGACCTGGGGCTGTCTTACCAGGCCCACCAGTCCCATGACAGGATTCTCCCTGGAAAGACCTCTAGGAGGGCAACTCACCAGCTACAAGGGCACCCTCTTGTCTGGCCATGAGACTGGAAAAACAGAAAGACACCTATTACTCAGGCCAGGGAAGCTGTGCAGGTAAGGACAGGTCACTGAAGGCAGCTGTCATGGTTGAGGCAGGAGCTGACCTCTTGGTCCCCTACCAGGGGGGCCATGTCTTCTCTCCAGGCATCAGCCCACCTTTCATGAGGGATGCCATCTGCTAGGTGCTTGGGGGAGCATATCCTCACTTGAGGGCCCTGGGTTAAATTGGAAAAACCTAGTTGATTCTCTGAGCACCATACCATGGGGAGGGAGGCAGAAGAGCTAATCACCAGCAAACAACTGACTCTTAGGAGCTGGACCCCAGGCAGCGGGACAGGTGATCATCACAAATAATTAATGGAACCTAATTAACCTTGGGCTTTTTCCTATTGTGGCAATCAGAGTGAGCAGCTGCTGTGGACCCCACAGATGCTCCCTGTGGGGCTCTGCTTCCCCGGCTGGGCAGTCACCGCCACCCAGGGGCAGGAAACCTGGCACTGCTTCTTGTGAGAGGCTTCAGATTCCTAAATCTCTTCAAAAACCAAAGATTTTTCAACACAGGCTTTCTGGAAGTCATTTTGAAGTCTCTAAATGTGAGAAGTGAAAGCAGGTAGGCAAGAGTGCTGTGTGTAGATCCTGACCCAGGGCTTCTGTCCCCGAGCTGCAGGGGTGTCCTCGGGCTCTTGCTCTCAGCCCAGGCCCACGAGGCTCTCCAGGTGACAAGCAGGGAAGGTGGCTGAACGTTTAGTGCTACTGCCCGGGGGCTACTTCCTTAGGAAGTAAATACACAGAAGTGTTGTCAGAGCAAAAATGAAATGATTTTATTTTTAATTTTTATTGAATTTATTGGGGTTACATCGGTTAATACAATTATATAGGTTTCAGGTATACTGTATTGTGTGTTCATCATCCAAAAAGTCAAGCCTTCTTCCATCACCATTTATCTCCCCTTTACTTTCTTCTACCTCCCTCCACTCCCTTTTCCCTCTGGTAATCACCGTACTGTTGTCTGGTGTCTATGAGTTTTTTCATTTTGCTTAATTTTTTTGCCTTTTTTACCTGGCCCTCCAAACCCTCTTCCAATAGCTGACAGTCTGTTCTCTGTCACTGTGAGTCTGTTTCTACTTTGTTGGTTTGTTTATTTTGTTCATTAGATCCCACTTACGAGTATAAGTGAAATCATATGGTACTTGTCTTTCTCTGATTGGCTGATTTCACTTAGCAGAATACTCTCCAGGTCCATCCATGCTATTGCAACAGGTAAGATTTCCTTCTCCTTCTCCTTTTTCTCCTTCTTCTCCATTTCCTCCTTCCTCCTCCTCCTCCTCCTCCTCCTTTTTTTCCAGCTGAATAGTATTTCATTATGTAAATCTAGTAAAGCTTTTTTTTTGTCCACTCGTACTGATAGAGATTTGGACTGCATCTAAACTTTAGCTATTGTAAGTAACACTGCAATGAACATAGGGGTGCATATATTCTTTCATCATAAGGCAGTTCCATTTTTAATTTTTTGAGGAAACTCCATACTATTTTCCACAGTAACTGCTCCAGTCTCTAGTCTCACTAACAGTGCACAAGGGTTCCTCTTCTTCCACATCCTCACCAACACTAATTGTTTGTTAATTTACAGATGATAGCCATTCTGACAGTTGTGAAATGATATTTCATTATGGTGTTAGTTGCATTTCTCTGAGATTAGTGATTAGCATCTTTTGATATGTCTATTGGACATCCGCATGTCCTCTTTAAAGAAATGTCTATTCAGGTCATTGGTCTAGTTTTTGATTGGATTTCGTGGGTTTTTTGGTATTGAGTTATATAAGTTCTTCATAAATTTTGGATATTAACCCCTTATCAGACGTATCATTGCAGAATATCTTCTCCAATTCAGTGGGTTGTTTTTTCCTTTTGTCGAGGCTTCCTTTGTTGTGCAAAAGATTTTTAATTTGACCTAGTCCCATTTGTTATTTTTTTCTTTTGTTTTCCTTGGCTGAGGAGACATGTTAGGAAAAATATAGCTATGAGAAATGTCCAAGATTTTACTGCCTTTGTTTTCTTCTAGGATTTTTATGGTTTCAGGTCTAACATTTAATTCTTTAATTCATTTTCAGTTTACTCTTGGGTATGGTATAAGGAAGTGTTCTCATTTCATTGTTTTGCATATATATGTCCAATTTTTCCTAAAGCATTTATCGAATAGATTGTCTTTACTCCATTGTATGTTCTTGTCTCCTTTGTCAAACAATTGATGATAACGGTGTGGGTTTATTTCTGGGCTCTCTACTCTGTTCCATTGATCTATATGTCTGTTTTTATGCAAATACCATGCTGTTTTGATTACTGTGGCCTTTTAGTATAGTTTGATATCATATAGCTAGATTCCTCCAACTTTGTTCTTTCTCAGGATTGCTGTAGCTATTCAGTGTCTTTGTGGTTCCATATAAATTTTTGGAATACTTATTCTAGTTCTGTGAAATATGTTGTTGGTATCTTAATAGAAATTGTGGAAATCTATAGGTTGCTTTGGTTACAATGGACATCTTAATGATGCTAATTATTTCTACTCATGAACATGGTATGTTCTCCCACTTATTTGAATCTTCCTCAATTTCTTTCTTCAGTGTCTTATAATTTTCTGAGTACAGGCCTTTTACACCTTTGGTTAAATTTACTCCAGGGTATTTTTTGGTGTAATTATAAGTGGGATGTTTTCTTAGTTTCCCTTTCTAATAATTCCTTATTGGTATATAAAAATGCAACTGATTTCTGGACATTTATTTTGTATACTGTCACGTTACTGAATTCCTTTTACAGTTCCAATAGTTTTTGGTATAATCTTTAGGATTCTGATATATAGTATCATGTTGTCTGCATATAATTACAGTTTTATTTCTTCATTTCCAATTTGGATGGCTTTTATTTCTTCTTGTGTGATTGTTGTGACAAGGACTTCCAGTTCTTATTCACCAGTACTATGGTGGATGAAAGCGGTGAAAGTAGACATCTGTGTCTTATCTTAAGGGAAACATGTTTAGGTTTTGCCCATTGAGTATGACATTGGCTGTGGATCATCATATATGTCCTTTATTATGTTGAGGTATATTCCCTCTATTTCTCACTTTGCTGAGAGCTTTTCTTATCATAAATGGGTCCTGGATTTTATCAAATGCTTTTTTTAAACATCTATTAATGTGATCATGTGAATTTTATCCTTCATTTTATGTGGTACATGCATTTATTGATTTGTGGATATTGTACCAAACTTGCATCTCCAAAACAGAGCCTATTTGATCTTGGTGCATAACCTTTTTAATGCATTATTGGATATGGTTTGCTAATATTTTGTTGAGAATTTTGGCATCTATGTTAATCAGGGATATTGGCCTATAATTTTCTTTTGTTGTAGTGCCTTTAGTTTTGGAATTACAACAATGTTGGCCATGTAAAATGAGCTTGGGAGTCTCCCCTCCTCTTGAAATTTTTGGAATAGTTTGAGAAGGAAAGGTGTTAGTTCTTTGAAAGTTTGGTAAAATTCACATGTGAAGCCATCCAGTCCAGGAATTTTGTTTGCAGGGAGTTTTTTGTTTATTGCTTTAATTTCAGTCAGGTTTTCTCATTCTTCCTGATTCTGGTTTGGAAGATTGTATGTTTCTAGGAACTTATTCATTTTACTAGATTGTACAATTTGTTGGCGTATGGTTGATCTTACTATTTCTTTATAATCCCTTGTATTTCTGTGGAGTCAGTTGCTACTTCTCCTCTTTCATTTCTGACTTTATTTATTTGTATCCTCTCTCTGTTTTTCTGGATGTATCTGGTTAAGCTTTTATCAATCTTGTTTATCTTTTAAAAAAACCAGCTCTTGGTTTCATTGATATTTTTATATTTTTTAAAGACTCTATTTTGTTTATTTCTGTTCTGATTTTTATTATTTCTTTCCTTCTACTCACTTTGGGCTTTGTTTGTTCTTCTTCCTCTGAGTATAATGTTACATTGTTTATTTGACAATGTTTTTGTTTATTGAGATACACCTATAGTTATAAATTTCCCTCTTAGGACTGCTTTCACTCTGTCCCATAAATTTTAAGTTGTTTTGCTCTCATTTTCATTTTATTTTAAGGTAGTTTTTAATTTTTTCCTTGATCTCATTGTTAACCCATTTATTGTTTAATAGCATGTCATTTAGCCTCCATGTCTTTGTGTATTTTTCAGTTTTTTTATGTGTGTGTGTGATTGATTTCTAGTTCCATTCCATTATGATCAGAAAAGATGCTTGATATAATTTTAATTTTCTTAAATTAGTGAGACTTGTTTTGTGTCCCAACATGTGGTCTATCCTAGAAAATGCTCCATGAGCACTCAAAAAGAATGTACCATATTTTTCTGTGTATAATGTGTACTTTTTTGCCCAAATTTTTGAGAGAAAAATGAGGATGCAAATTATACATGGGAACTAGTACTGAAACGTGGGTGCCCATTATACACAGTAAAATATGGTATTTTCTGCTGCTTCGGCTGAAATGCTCTGAAGGTATCAACTAAATCCATACAATCTAGTGTGCCCTTTAAGGCTGCCATTTCCTCATTAATTTTCTATCTGGAAGATTTATCCATTGATGTCATTGGGATATTAAAATTTTCCTATTATGACTGTATTACTGTCTCCCTTTATGTCCATCCAGATTTGCTTTACATATTAAAGTGCTCCTATGCTGGGTGCATAAATGTTTACAAGGGCTAATCCTCATGTGGGATTGTTCCATTTATCATCGTGTAGTATCATTCTTTGTTTCTTACTATAGTCTTTGATATAAATATGATTTTGTCAGATTGCCACCCCTGCTTTTTTTTCCTTTTCAATTGCATGAAATGTCTTTTTCTATCCTTTTACTTCTAGTGTGTATGCATCTTCTGTTCTGAAGTGGCTCTCTTACAGACAGCATATATAAGGGTCTTGCTTTCTAATTTATTCAGCTATCCTATGTCTTTTGATTGGAACATTTAAACCATTTACATTTAAAGAAATTATTGATAGGTACATATTTATTGCCATTATATTCTGTTAACTATTTTGCTTTATTTTTCTCCCCTTCCTCCTTCTCCTCCTCCTCATCCTTTCTCTTCTTAAGCAGACCCTTTATCATTTCTTGCAGTGCTGGTTTTGTGGTAACAAAATTTTTTACATTTTGTTTTGTTTGTTTTCTTGGGAAGCTCTTTATTTCTCCTTCACTGTTAAATTATAGCCTTGCTGGGTAAAGGAGTGTTGGTTGTAGGCTCCTGCTTTTTATCACTTTGAATATTTCATGCCAATCTTTTCTGGCCTGAATATGTTTCTATTGAGAAATCAGTTGACAGTTATCTGAACTCTCTTGTTGCTTTTCTTTTGCTGCTTTTAATATTCTTTCCTTGTCTTTAACCTTTGCCATTTTAATTATGATGTGTCTTGGTGAGGGTCTCTTTGGGTTTATCTTGTTTGGAACTCTCTGTGCTTCCTGGAGTTGTGTGTCTTTTTATTTCATCAGGTTATTGAAGGTTTCCATCGTTATTTCTTCAAGTAAGTTCTTGATCCCTTGCTCTCTCTCTTGTCCTTCTGGTTTTCCTATGATTCAAATATTGCTATGCTTCATGTTCCCTAAGTGTTTCTGAAAGCATCCTAATTTTTTAAAATTATTTTTTTCATTTTTCTGCTCTGATTGGATGTGTTCTGCTACCTTGCTTTCCAAATTGCTGGTTCAGTCCTCTGCTTTATCTGACCTACTGTTTATTTTTTCCCGTGTATTTTTCATTCCTGACTGGTACCTTTTTTATGGTTTCTATGTTTTTTTATGCTTGCTATCTGTATGTTGAAGTTCTCACCAAGTTCCTTGAACATTATTATAACCATTTTTTGAACTCTGTATCTGATAAATTGCTTGCCTCCATTTCATGTAACTCTTTTTCTGGAACTTGCTCCTGTTTTTTCATTTGGGGTCTGTTTTTTTAATTCCTCATTTGGGCTGCCCTTTTGTGTTTATTTCTATGCATTAGGTAGATCTGCTATGACTCCTGGTTTGATAGGGTGGACTTATGTAGTAGGTGTTCTGTGGGACCCAGTGATTCAGTCTCCTTGATCACCTGAGCTGGGTGCTCCAGGAATGTCCCTTGTATGAGTTATGTGGGCCCTGCTACTGTAATTGAGTTGATTTCTATTTGCCCATTTGTGCATTGGGGTGAGCCCTTAGGCTGGCTGACCATGAGGCTCAACCTGACTACAGTGTGCAAGCTGCTCTGCTGGTGCTGACGACATAGAGTGGAATTCACCTCTGCAAGCTCTGATGTTTGCCAAGAGCTCCCTTTGGATATGCCACTTGTGAAGGAATTTGATCTTGCTCTGATGTTGTGTGAAGCTGGCCACTGGGTATGTTGGTTCTGGAGCCTCTTGTGAGGGACTCGTGCAGTCCAATATCACAAGCTGCCTGTGACTGGCTCTGGGCTACCTGTGTGGAGATACAAAGCAGTCCACAGTTTGTGGCTGCCTCTGCTGGGCCTGAGTGAGCATGGGAAAGACCAAGCTGTACACCAAGGCTAGATTTTACTTGCGCTATTCCCAGGGGAGGGTCAGCAGATATCCCAAGGCATCCTGAGATCCATCTGAGACCTTCCTCTGCCTGCCTCTGCCTATCAGCTTCCAGGTAGGCTCAATCACTGAAAGAGCCTCTGTTAGTACTCGAATTGCATGAGGTTGGTTCTCAGTGAGTTCACCAGGTAGGGCAAAATGTGTTCACCAAGTTGATACAAATTCAAACTTAGTGCCAGTGCTGTGTCTGAGGCCCCTCAGGAACTTCCACCAGGTATACCGAGTCTAGCTGCCACCTACCAGGTGCTTGTGGACCTTTGTGGTATGACAGAGTCTCAGGGAATCATCAGGGTGAGGTCAACAGTGTTTATAAGGCCCAAACAGACCAATATTTGGCCACTGAAGGGAGATCTCTGAACAAGTCATGTGTGCAAGGGAAAAATGGATGCTATCCTAGAGCCACACAACACAGCCTGTCCAAGATTCTGCCCAAAGCCCATGCTCAACAGGGCAGGGCTGCTGGTTGTTGGGAGGATGGGTCTAGTGGATCTCTTGTGAGGGAAAAGTGCAGGTCAGAGTTAGGGGAAGGTGGAAGGAGTGGCTCCTATTCCAGAGCCACACAGTTCAGTCTGACCCAGATTCTGCTCAGACCTCCCCAGGGTGGGGCCACTAGGATTTGGAGGGTAGGATCACTTGGAGCCCAGAGGTTTAGTCTAGAATATCTCCTGTGAGGGGAAGGCACCAGTCAGGTTCATGAGAAAGTGAGGGAAATTACCCCCACCCCAAAGTCATACCACTCAGTCACTGGTACCCTTTGAATTTTTCCAAACTTCTACACTTCTACCTAGGCAGCTGACTCCTCAGCAGGGTGTGAGTTATATAGTGTGGGGCAACAGGGAGCACAGAAGGTGAGACTAATGCACTTCCCTAGGCTGATGCCATAAGGAGAATAGTGTCCCATTCAAGGAAGGTGGCATCTGCAGTGCAGAAGAGTGACTCAGCATAAGGGTCTTGGTAGCTATCCTCTCAGCAATCTCCCCAGAGCCACAAACTCCAGTCTCTCCTCACATGACTCAAGTCTGCTCTGCCCTCCTTCCACCAGAGCCCAGGGTGAGTGGCTGCAAAAAAGATTTTGTGTGTTGGCCCTGTAGGAAGACACCCTGTCTCTAGCAGACTCCTGTCACTCCCTGGCAGACAGAATCCCCACTGATTTTCACAGCCAGATGTTATGTGGGCACCTCTCCCTGGCTCAGGTTTCCTCAGGATGAGGAGCCCAGCATGGGTTGAGACACCCTCACTTCTCAGGCATGAACCTTTGCAGCTGAGATATTCCTCCAGAATTTCAGTCTTTGCCTGTGGGAACAGGGCCAGCCCTATTCATGTCTCTGCCTTTCCTACCAGTCTTGATGTGGCTTCTTCTGTAAATCCTTGGTTATAAGACTTCTCTTCAGCTAATCTTCAGTTGGTTATTCAGACTGATTTTTCTATATTTTAGTTATAATTCTAGTTTGGTCCTGTGATAAGGTAAAAGTACTAAATAGTATTTTTTTAAAAAGAGACTTTATTTTGAAATAAACATAATTATAGTATTACAGGAGTGGCAATTCATGGAGAATGGCTTTAAAAATATATTTTTTTTTTCCTGAGGGCAAAGTTGTAGTTTTGTTAATACTATTAAAATATACTATAGACTAAGGGGAATGAATGGTTATAGCCAATAAAGGTTTTTTTTTTTTTTATTTTAATCCTAATTTTAGAGATAGAGGAAAGAAAAGAAAAGAGAAAGAGAGAGAAACATTGACGTGAGAAAGAAACATTGATCTGTTGCCCCCCATACAGTCCCAACCAGGGATTAAATTCACAACCCAGTTATATGAACTGACTGGGAATCGAACCTGCAAGTTTTTGGTGTATGGAATGATACTCCAAACAACTAACTCAGGGCTGGTTAATAGTAATATATGTTTATTTTAGAAGCAAGCATATAATGCTTCAGAAAGTAATTACAGTTTCTAGGCTAGAGAATTTTTGTGCAAAATATTTTCAAAACAATTTCTCAATAGAAAAGAGCAAAGAAAATTTATAATAATATGCTTTCTGTTATCATTTTAAACCTTGGTCTTTCTCTTCAATGACCACATTTGAATTGGAGAGAGAGAGAAAGGAACAAATATTTATTTTTATTTTGATTAATTAGCAATTGATCTGTTATAGGAGATAGTGTTATTTAAAGTTAACTATTAGGACAGTAATAAAAATACTGTCCTAATAGTTAAAGCTTCTGAAACTTCAGAATATATCTTAAACCTTAGCTTCAGACTAGTTATTCTTTAATCAAATGTTATGTTATTGTTTTAATAATAAGCACCTAAGGCCATGGGCCATGGCTTTAGTCTTATAGATATTTAAGAAACATTCTTTTGATAAGTTTGGCCCATAGAACTAACAAGTTTTCCCTCCCTTCTTTCCTTCCTTCCTCCCTTCCCATTCCCCCCTCTTTCCCTTTCTCTTCTTAGATATTTGTGTCATGAAAGACAAAAACATAGTCTCTCATTAGCTTTTGAAACAATTTTATGTTACCATATTTCTTTGGAAATTTTTGGATAAATGTTTTAAGTTCTACAATAGTTGTTTTGGAGTCTAGAGTGTAAAAGAAAGAAGTATTTATCTGAATTATTAGTACTGTGACTTTTTACTATAAATTATATCATGAAATAATTAAAGAATAAATTATAAGTTAAGAAAATACAACATATATTGGGCTTTGTGTGGTGTGCTTTACTATCCTACAGAAATACACATTTTTTATATCCTACTTATTAGAGATATTTTTTCCTTTCCAAGATATATGAGTTTTTTTTATTCCTCTTGTTTTTTTTGTAGTGGACTTCTTCATTTCTGTTGAAAAATTGGCCAATAATCATATTTCTATTTCTTCAGTGATTATTGTGTTATTTTTTTCCCTTGTTGCTTTCAACATGTTTTCTTTTTCTTTGGCTTTCTGCAGTTCAGCTGTTACATGCCAAAGTACATTTTCTCTCCATTCAGAGTTTGTTGAGCTCTCTGGATCTGTAAGTTAATTTTTTCACAAAAATTAGCATGATTTATCAAATAGTTATCTTCCCCCTTCTCTCTTTTTTTTTCTGGAATTCTAATTACATGCATATTTCATATTTCACCTGTTCCCTAAGTCTCTGAAGCTTTGTTCACTTTTCTTCAATTTTATATTTCTATTTGCTGGAGTGAAAAATTTTTACTAATCTTTTCTCAGGTTTACTGATTCTTTTTATCATTTCAAATCTGTCATTGAACACATCTACTGTATATTGAATTTCAGTTATTGCATTTTATGGTTTGAGGATTTCTTTTTGGTTCTTTAGAGTTTCCATTTCTCTGTTGAGATTCCCTATCTGTTCTCTCATTAATACTACATTTTCCTATAACTCTTTGAATATATTTATAATAGCTTCTTTGAAGTCCTTGTTTGCTAAATTCAACATCTGGGCACAGCTGCTATAGACTATTTCCATCCCCCATGCCAAAAAAAAGGACCATACTTTTCATTTCTTTGCATACCCAGTAATTTTTGTTTGAAAAGTAGACAATATAGAGTATCTGTCACAGTAAAATTTGTTATATTTTCTTGAGGATTGTTGGATTCTTGCTGTAGTAGGCAGTTAACTTGACTGGACTCAAACTATAAGTGCCGTCTGTCCTCAGTGAGGTATGCAACAGCTGCTGTCTTTGCTCAGTTTTTCTTTGACTTGCTATGGCTTCTATTTTAGATGGGTCTCTATGGATGTCCCTTGTCCATCTGTGAAATTTAGCAGCCAAGAATAGATCTGTGCAGATGTTATATTCAGATTTTAGATCTCAGCCTTCGTGCAGTTCTCATGCTTTATAATTTTATTCCTTAAATGTATAGCTTGTGTGTTGTTCTTAATTCTGTCATCTGCCACCTCTATACTGTGTATAGTTTTCTATGTTTGGCATTGGGAAGGGGTCACTGGGGAGCATCCTCTTGGTAAGAACACCATAAATTCAGTTGTAACCCTTCAAGTAACACCCTTCAAGAGTAAAGTCTTTTCAAGTTTTTGCCTGCCTTTGGTTATTGCCAATACCTTGACATAGTTGTTTTAAATAACTTCACAGATGAGATAACTGTTGTATTCAGGAAGAATTGCTCAAATTCTTTATGCCTCCATCACCCCAAATCTAGCTTTTAATGGCCAGTTCCTTCACTTTTAAAAATGGGCATAATATAATGTCTACTTTATAGGGTTCTTATAAGAATTAAATGATATAATGTATGCACGGACTTAACATCTTAGTATCTGTTACATAATGTTTGATAACTGTTATATTTAATATTCTTATCTATTTCATTTGTGCAAATTCATGCCCAACTAACTCTTGGACCTGGGCCTTTCTATTTCAGATCCAAGGCTCTGTATATCAAATAGTTACTTGTGAAAATAACAGAATTTCAATGATTTAGTCACTTGAGAGCCACTGACTACAATATTGATTGACACAGCTCTGACAGCAACCCTGAGTAATTAATTCTCTTACTTCTTCCTTAAAAAGAATTTACTCAATGGAAATATGTAGCACTAATTACTACCTCACCTTGGATGACATCCTCTATTAATTTTTATCTCTTTAAGAAATGTTTACTGAGTTCCCACTAACTAGAAGGTAGTGTAGTGTGGGGCACCTGGTGGCTTAAATGCACTAAATACCTCGTATAACAGAAAGCCCAGAGTAGACACCAGATTTGGCTGCAACAGCTTCATCACAGCTCAGGCTGTTTTTGCATCTCTGCTCTCCCATGCCAGGTGAGGGCCTCTTCCTCCGGCTTGTAGGGACTCTTATTTAGAAAGGCCATACACATATTTGATTAAAGTAAAAATTGAGTTAACATATATTTTTCCTCAATAACTTTGAATAGTAATTCATATACCTTCTAATGCATTTAATCTTCAAGTTCATGTATCTTTTTTATTTGTTTGCTTTTATCCTTTTTTTTTTTTTAAATAGAAGTCATAAAAACACATGCCTATGCCTATATCTGCTTCTGGGTGGGATATAGTAGGCTCTGGCCCACTCTAGTGGATATAGTGTCAGTGAAACTAATAAAAATAGAATGAGCTGCAAAAATAATACTTTAAAGTCACCAAAAAGCTATGAAAATAATAAGGACTAGATAAGTAAAATTCCAGGAGGCAAAAAGCTCTTGTGAAATGAACTGATGTCTGCTAACAGTTTTGTTCCTAAGAGCATCAACACTTTGCAGTGTGCACTGAGGACCAAGTTTCCTTTAAGCCGAGGAACTTCACTAGAGAAAACAGAATTTGGCGGGGCACTGCTGTAACAAGCAGAAAAGGAGGGTAGGCCAGAACAAAAGCTTATTTTTCCCTGTAGACCGTTGACTGCATTCTGGTGGTAGCACAGGAGTCTGAGGTGTTGACCATAGGGGCAGAGTGAAGTCTTTCAGTGTCCGAGGGTACTGAGGATGCAAAGTCCTGGCAAAGGGAAATAGTCTGCAACAGAAATATAAAAGTTCTCTCCCTTAAGACATTTGCCAAGTTACAAAGCTGTGTGAGATGGGAGGTCATTGAGCTAAGCCGAAACTTCCAACGGGAAGTCTGGAAGGGCAATGCCTGAGGAGTAGAGACAAACCAGAGCTGAACTGAGTCATATTAAAACTTAACCTACCCTCAAGCCAGCTCACTCCCTGATGGAATTGAAGTTATTAGTCTCTTACTGTATTAACTATGCCTTTTATTTTCCATATTCTGATACTTGGACATCTTGAGGCCTTGCTGAACCTGGAGGGACTGCCCCTTCCAGAGTTATCCAGAACTCACCCCTGAGCACACCTTTCAAGTGCAAACCAACCAATCCAGAGTTCACACCCACAGCCACCTTCTTTAAAAGACTCTCATACTCTGGGCCACAGTCGCTTGCCCTAATAACCCCAGCGACATGTACCAGACTACTAGGGACAAATCCTGTACTCCAGAGCTTGAGGAAATTACTCAACCTAGCCAATCCTAAACTCGTTTACCCTGCAATGCCAATCCCTGCTCATAGAAACCACAGTAAATGTTCTGGCCCATAGTTTCCTCCTCCACCAGCCTCTTGACCTGCCTGGAGCTTCCTCATGTGTCTACCCTCTCCCCATCCTTGACCCATGGTGTAGCATGCTCCCTTCTCTTGGGATTTGTGAGTATATAAGCTATCTTCTCAATGTCAGTCATGTCTTGATCTGTTTTGCTTGTCATACTTAAATAATAATAAAATCTATACTTTAAAATACCCTGTCTGTCTAATAGAGCAAAGAGTAAATCTTCCCTGGAGGGAATAACATCACCTGTTGCCTCTATAGTTCTCCTATATACAATGTACCACATACAAAAAAAAAAAAAAAAAAAGAGAAGGGAAAATGTGACTTACACAGTATTTATATAAAAGTTACCATGTTTTGCCATGTTTAATGCACACCCATGTTTTTGGCCCAGACTTTCAGGGAAATAAATCTTTTGTTTTAATTCAACTTACTTATACTTATACTTACTTTTACTTATTTATATTTAGAAACAAAACCAATTTTTATATTCCAAGGTATTATTTTGCATATGATATTATTATTGCTTTCTAGCAAGTATTATTACACTTGTAACACATAAGCATAAATAAAAAAACTAAACACATTTATATATATACACAGAATTGGTACCACTCAAATATATTATGCATCCTTATTTTTCCCTAAAAAATTTGGGCAAAAAATGCTCATTATACATGGCAAAATATGATAATAACTCATTGAATGGGATTAACAGCAGACTGGACACAGAAGAGGAAAGAATGCATGAAGCTAAAGATAAATCCATAGAAAATATCCAGCTGAAGAATAGACCATTGTACTTGAACAACAATAAATAAAAAAAGAGGAAAAAAAGAATAAGAGTAAAAATAATGGAATGCATAGGTAACAATGTAAGAGACATGTGATACTCAATCAAAAAATTAATAAGCATGTAATTGGAATCCTAGAACAGGGAATAAAGTTCCAAAATAGGCAAGATTAATCTAAGATGATAGAAGTCAGATAATGGTTAACTCTATGGTAGTATTGACTACAAAGGAATATGAAATAACTTTCTGGGATGTTGGCAATATTCCATATCTTGATCTGGATTGTGGTAACATGTGTACATACATATTTTTGTGTGTGTGCATATATATATGCCATATTTATTGTTATGTATGCTTAAGATGGGTGTGCTTCATAAATTTTGTACTTCAATAAAAACAAAACAAAGAAAATGAAAACATATTGTCTATTGCCTCTGATGATCTAAAGTTATGGAAGAAAAACTGCTGAGAATAATGCATATTGAGATATTATATATTGATTTTGAAAGACATAGTAAGTTGAATAAAAAAGTGTGATGCTTCAAATAAAAGGAAGATACTGGGCATAGACTCCTTTCAAAATGACTTCTGGAGATGAATTAAACATTGTTTTGTGGGCCAAAGACTTTCATTTTAAAGCTGGACAAAAGAATTATGAATAATTTTGGCAATATCTAACTTAATCTGTTGTTTTATAGATAGGCAAAATGTAAACCATTATACAACCAGAGGGTAAACAAAAACTCATCTATAATTTTATACATTGTTGCTTAAGATTCTAATTAGAAAGTAAGTTGAGTTAGGAGGCTAAGAATAAAACATCGTATGTTCTGGCAATGGGAATGCCCAATGATTTTACCCATGCTGTTTAAAGGGTTTGTTTTTATAAAAGTTGTCCTGGAGAATATTTAGAAGTTCATAGAGTAATGAACTGAAGGTTGTTTTAAAACCTGTGTTTGAACAAGAATCAGAAAAAAAAAAGGCCAAGAATCACAGTCATTTAACTGGTTTCCTCAATTAGATTTGCTCATGAGTGGCCTTACAAAAATTTCCTTCTTTGGGAATTGTTGGCATTCATGTATATTAATTAATACTTGTTGAATTTAGACAACCACAGATAATCTAAGGAGCATTTGGTTCTGCCTCTATTTTTTTTTTTCTTACAAATAGTTATTGTTAAAACTGTTCAACATAAGTAGGGCCATAGTTTGTGGAGCCCAGTAAAAAAGGAAAATTCAGGGAATTTTAAAAATTAAAAGTTTCAAGATGGTGACAGCAGAGTATTAAACTGGGCACAGAGGCCCTCTAAGTGTGGGGTGCTGTGTAGCTGCACAGGCCACATGTGCATGGAGCTGGCCCTGCTTCTTAACATCACACTCCAACTCTATGACTACAGCCCTGGCAAACTCTGCAGCCTCATCGTCAGCCTTCTTTCCACACGTGTTAGACATAACACTCGGCTTGCAGTTCTTAAGACATTTCAGGTTGGTTCATGTGCTTATTTCTTTATGCATATTGTTCATTTTCTTTTTAGAACGTTTCTTACTGATATAGTCTATTCATTTTCATCTACTAATTCCCCTGCAAGAATTACATACTCTTTCCTTGAGCCATCTCTGACCTTGTGACAACTCTATTATTATACAGTAAGTCCTTACTTAATGTCTTCCATAGGTTCTTGAAAGTGTGTAGAAATGACATATAATGAAACCAATTTTACCAGAGACTAATTGATATAAATAAGAGTTAAGTTCCTATGGTATCTCATCAATGTTATAATGAAACATTTTGAACAAAATGATGTTATTTGAGGACCTACTGTATTTCATATATTTTCTCACCATTTTTGCCCACTTGTTTGCTTTTTAAAATGTACTTGTAATCAGGAATTGTGTTTTATTTATATTAATGTATTGCACAAAGTAGACATTTAAAAATTATTTTTCAATGGGCAAAAAAGTAGAATTCTAAAAATACAAAATAGAGAAAATTCAGCTACATTAAAATTAATACATACAACTACTTTTTCCTATTGAAATAATGTATGACTTTTTAAAATAAATGCTAAAACTGTAAGAAGAATGACTGAATTCAATCTTTTCTATTCCTCTTGTTCTCTGATTAATTAATCTTTAAGGATTTTAATATTTAAACTGGTAAAATAATTTGACCTCATTCCTACATGCTGATTAAATTTAATATATTTTACATTCATATTTTGTCTCTAGATGCTAGAATTAGTGAGTCTACTCCACATAAGTAAGATGAAAAATGAGTTATTATAGGAGTAATGTTTTAGAATAAACTTTTCCCAAAGAGATTATGGTATCCTGACTGAGTAAACGAACCAGTGACTGAACCCTACTAGTAGCTGGACAAGTAATAATTGCTTTCCTTAATTTTTTATATACAGAATAGTTTTTATTGCTATTTCCATACTGCATGGCCAAATTCTTTTTTGTTTCTTCACAATAATTTCCACCAACTGTTGGAAAGTTAGCAGGTATGAACTGAAATATAAACTGCAGTTTTTCTAAAGTTTTATGTTGCCTTTTGACTCAATGAGACATTACTTTCCAGCCCCAAGGGTCAAGACCATGAATCATTTTATTTTATTTTATTTTCAGAAAAAGTAATCCATCTGAGAGGGCTGACAGTCTGAGTACTATATAAAGCTCTATTTAATAGCAGGCAAGATGAAGAAAGGAGGAAACACCCTTAGCTGAGTAAAGGGTAGACTTTCTGGCCTTGACTGCAGTCTGGAAGAAAACAGAAACAGAGCAAGTGGAAATATAATGAGGAATAAGCATCATTCAGGCTTCGGTAACCTGGAATAAGAATACTCACATAGAAAGCCTCAGTCCTTCCAGCAAGACTGTTTCAAATCATATTTATTGGGCATTCATGATTTTCAGAAGACATGGTCTCAGACCTGTTGGAGCCTAAATTCTAAGAAAACAAATGGTTAGAGTAACTATTACATGATGTCTTTTCACATTTATTTCATCCACTGTTCTAGGGTGGGGAAGGTATACTGACTGATTTTGGTTATGGTAGGTAGGAAAATACTTTGCTTTCAACTTATTCAAGGTAAACTCCATGAGGGAACTGAGGTGGTTTTTGAAGAAAAAGAGGCATGGGAGAAAATTACAACAAGCATAGTATATGGCATGTGAATATGTGTTTGTTTATTTATTTTTATTTTTTAAAATCAATTTTTATTTTTCAATTACAGATGATATATACTATTATGTTAGTTTCAGGTATACAGTCCAGTGATTAGATATTTATATAACTTACTAAGTGATCATCCCAATAAATTTCATACCCATACATAGTTATTAGAATATTGAGTATATTCCCTATGCTGTACTTTTATTAGAACATTATTGAGTGTATTCCCTATGCTATACTTTATATCCCCATGATTATTCCTTTTTTATTTCAAATTTTTAATTTATTGATTTGAGACAGAGAGGGAGAGAGAGAGAAATATTGATTTGTTTTCTCTCTTTATTTATGCATGCATTGATTTGTATCAATTTTGTATATCCCCTAATGGGGAATTGAACCTTGGATCACTAGGATGACACTCTAACTAACTGAGATACCTGGCAAGGCCCCCATGTCTATTAATTTACTACAAATTTGTGCTTAATCTTTCCACCTTTTTTGTCCAACCCTCCTCTCACCTGACAACCATCAAAATGTTCTCAGTATCTATGAATCTGAAATTTTCTGTTCAGTAAGTTCATTCTTCTTCTTTTGATTCAGTTGTTGGTAGATATATACTTATCCCATTTTATTGCTCATATTTTTATCTTTTTTCTTAAAAAAGATCCTTTATCATTTCGTATAATACTGGTTTGGTGGTGATGAACCCCTTTAGCTTTTGCTTGTCTGGGAAATTCTGTATCTGTTTGTTAATTCTAAACAATAGTGTTGTTGGAGTGTAGGTTCTTGCTTTCCATGACTTTGAATATTTCTTGCTCATCTCTTCTGCCCTGCAAAGTTTCTGTTGAGAATCAGCTGAAAGTCTTATTGGAGCTCCCATATAGGTAAATAACTGCTTTTCTCTTGCTGCTTTTAAGATTCTTTCTTTGTCTTTAACCTTTTGCATATTAATTATGATGTATATTGGTGTGGACCTCTTTGGCCTCATCTTATTTGAGACTCTGCATTTTCTGGACTTATATATCTATTTCCTTCAATATATTAGGGAAGTTTTCCATCATTATTTTTTCAAATAGATTTTCAATTTCTTGCTCTCTCTTTTCTCCTTCCAGCATCCCAATAATGTCAATGTTGGTGTGCTTGAAATTTTCTCAGAGCCTCCTTACACTATCCTAATTTGGGGGGATTTTTTTTTCTTGCTGTTCTGATTGGGTGTTTTTTGCTTCTTTATATTCCAAATTGCTGTTTTAATTATTGGCTTCATCTACTTTAATGCTGATTCTTTGTAAATTATTCATTTCAGTTAGTGAACCCTTCATTTCTGACTGGTTCTTTTTTATGATTTCCATGTCATTTTTTATGCTGTTGAAGTTCTCACTGAGTTCATCTATTCTTCCCCTAAGTTCATTGAGGATAACTTGTAACCAGTGTTTTGAACTCTATATTTAGTAGGCTATTTGTCTCCATTTTTTTTAGTTATTTTTCTGGAGTTTTGTTCTGTTCTTTTATTTAGGACATGTTTCTTTGTCTCATCATTTTGACAGCCTCCCTGTGTTTGTTTTTGTGTATTAGGTATTACTCCTCCATTACCTGGGCTTGATAGACTTATCTTTTATGTAGTAGGTGTCCTGTAGGTTCCAGTGGCACAGTATCCCTATTCACCTGAGCTGGACACTTCAGGTGTGACCTCCATGTGGGCTGTGTACAGCCTCCTTTTGTAGCTGAGCATTGATTGCAGTAACACCTCAGTGGGAGTGATTTACCCCCCAGACTGGCCAGCTATAAGGATTAGCTGCAGCCACCAACCACCAACCACTGTGGAGGATCAGTTGTAGAGGGGCTGATTCCACAGAGGAGGACTTACTTCAGCAGGGCTTGGGTGCCCATTGGGTCTGCCCTCTGCATTTGTTGCTTGTGGATCTGGTTGGGTGATGCTTCAACATGGTCTGAAGCTATCCATTGGCTGCACTGGCTCTGGGGCCTCCCAAGAAGTGTAGGCAAAGGTCAGCTACTACCTGTGTTCTGCCTAGGGCTACCCAGCATGAGTTACAAAGCAATAGGAAAATGGTTGCTACTTATGCTGGAGGTATCCAAGAGAGACCAAACTGTGAACCAACGCCGGCTCCTTCTAGTGCTGGGCCTGGGGCCATTTAGTGAGAACTATGGGGTATGCTAAGGTCAGATACAGCTTGTTTGAGAGATTTTAGGAAAGTCTAAAGCAGGAGCCAAGACAGACCATTCATATGGAAATGCTGCTGGAAACACCTGGGTGGGCCTGCAAGTTGGTGGGGTGGGGTCTCAGGGGATCTCCAGGGTGGGGCAAACATTGTGAACCAGGATGATAGACTCTCAGATATGGCACCCACCTGCCAGCTCTGTGAAGGAAGAACTCAGAAAAGGAAAAATAGTCTCTGCCTGCACTTCTGTCTGGGAGCAAGCTGCCCCTCCACTTCTCATCTTGATGCCTTTCAAGCTGTTGTCCCAGTGCTGAAACTCAGAGGGAGTGAGTCCAAGCAGGTCTGTGTGTGGGCCCTTTAAAAAGAACACCTGGGACTCCAGAAGAACTCTGTCTCACTCAGCCACCATCCCTGTTGGTTTTTACAGCCAAGTTTTAGGAAATTTTCTTCCTGTCACTGAGATCCTGGGCTGGGGATCCTGGTGAGAGGTTGGAACCCTTTGCTCCTCTGATAGGACCTCTGCAGCTGACCTATCCCTCATGATTTTTATCTACCACTTGTGGGTGTGGGACCAGCCCTTCTGTGCTTCTGCCCTTCCTCCTGGCCTCAATGTGGCTTATTCTTTGTTTCCTTGATTGCAAGACTTCTGTTCAGTTAGATTTCAGGTAGTTCTGAATGATGGTTGTTCTGTAGTTTAGTTGGAATTTTGATGTGGTGGTGGGAGTATGCAAGTACTGCATTTAACTATGCCACCATCATGACCTGAAGTCCCCATGTTTTTTGAAATCTAACATTTGTCTTATGATCAAATCAAAGGCTTTTCACATGTGAGCCAATATTTGAGAAGGAAATTGAAAAAATACAATGGAGGGAAATGATATTAATAAAAGGATGGCCTAAAATCAAACTGGGACAACTAATATTCATTTATTCACCCATGAGATTGCCTAATGTCTGCCAGGCAAAGCAATAGGTTCCATTGAAGTATCAAGAAACTAGAGCTGTATGTAACCTCAGCTCTATAACAATTAGTTTTTTTGCTAATTTTTAAAGGAGATTTTATTTATTTATTTTTAGAGAAGGGACACAAGAGAGAGAGAGAGGGAGAGAAACATCAGCGTGTGGTTGTTTCTTGAACACACCCTACTGTGGCTCACAATCCAGGCATGTGCCCTGACTGGGAATCGAACTGGTGACCTTTGGTTTCCAGACTGGTGCTCAATCCACTCAGCCATATCAGCCAGGGCAGTTCATTGCTAAACCTGTTTCTTTAAGTCACCTCCACCAGGATCTACATGCTGGCAATATCAAATTATAATTATAAGAATAACTAAATATATAAAAGTACACTGCATATTTTATATATTTATAATACATTTTACATAATTAACCAACATGAATTAAATTTATATGTGTGTATTGAGAAATAAAAAGAAAAATAAAATACCTGATTAGTTTCATACAGTTTTTTTATGTCAGGAGGTTCTGGATGATTAATTTCCCCTAATCTTAAGAAAATTTATTTGAAAATAGAAAAAATTCCTATCATATCTAGACGTAACATAACTATTACTGATATAATAATGATAGTAATAATAATAGCTAACATGCATCGTGTACTTACTATGTGTCAGGTACTGTTCAGTTAACTTAATCCATAAAGCTTTATGGGAGAAGTGCTGTTATCGTTCTTGTTTTCTAGATGAGGAAACTGAGACTCAGGGTGTTAGAATCACTGCCAGGGTCACAGAGATAGAGAAGAGCTTGGATTTAAATGTAGTCTGGTTGATTGGAGAACCCAAATCCCCAGCTCCCACACATTATTGATTGTTGGTAATTTAGCAACAATTGTTACACATTGTTAGTACACACTGTTAGTGATTTAGCAAAATACTTAATAGATGTGTAATTTCATCAGAGGATGATGCTACTTCATCACTAAGGACTTCACAGCAGATGGATATATCCTGTGCACTACCACACAGAAAAGTGGGAAAACACAAAATTTTACATTCTTGATCTTTCAACTTTATTTATTTAGGAATTTTATCATTTCCTTTCCTGGTCTGTGAATCATTATTATTTTTCATACTTACAATTCAAATTCCCACAGGAACGATATTAGGAGATTTTTCTTTTCCCTGGTAGATAGCCAGACAGCTGACAGGAAATGCTAGAAGGAAACCTAAGAATTTGAAGAAATAATTTCCAAAGTCACCTAGAATTTCTTTCATTTAATTCACTTTTTCCCTCTAACCATTATTTTTTCTCTCCCTCCATGCTCTCCCTTCCCCTCAATTTAAGACATGCAACGGGGAACTCTCCCTCTTTCTACTTCCTCGATCTCCCTCACACACATCCCCTTTAGTTTATTCTGAAACATCTTATTTATTTGTATACTATTTGAAGGAAACACAATTCATACTCTGTGTAGTGTAAATATCTGGCACTGTTTCTCCTCTTTCAAACTTTGGATGACTTTGGGAATGGGCGAATGATTCATAGGCTTGTGTAGCTTTGACTGTGCTAAGGGAAGTGGAATGCAGGCTGGTCATTACCAGGGAGCCCAGAGACCCAAGCTTTGCTAACAGACACCAATGACCATGATGCAGCCAGGGCCAGTGCATGCCAGACAGCAGCTGGCTCCCTCTGTAGCATGCACACACTGACATCCTGCAGGGCCTCATCATCAATGCAAGCCTCGTGCCTTACTCACTGCACTGAAATAGTTCTACTTTATTTCTCCTTTTAGTTGTGAGTTCCCTTTGATTCTTTTATTTGCACAGCAGTGCCATCCACCTCTGTACCTCAACCTGCTTTGCCATCTGCTAATTCCTCTGCAAGTTGGTAGTCTGCCTGGAAGGGAGGAAAGTGTCCATTTGATCTAGTATGTTGATAATACATCTCTTGTAAGTGAAAAGTCAGTGAAGAAAGTTGGTGACTTCCTCAGATAAAGCTGCACAAATGTGAACTCCATGCAGAAGCTACAGGGGCAGCTTGAGTGGACCTCTGACTTCAGATTTAAAGACAGGATTTAGATGGTAATCCTTTTGGGGATATGGGACTATGTGCCAGAGAATTTCTAAATGCTTAAATATTATTCTTGATGTTGTCAAAGCATCATATGTTGGTACCTCTCTCAGTGAATGCAGTTTATTTCCAAAGCGGTATAAAAGGATCAGTGTTTCTTTTTGCCACTTCTGTAGGAGGCTACTTTAGTAGTTTATTCATAAATTTTATAGACTTAGCAATAGGTTGTGTGACTTCTGGTGGAGCTGTAAATCCACTGTGTGTGTGTGTGATGCATCCTTCAGAAGCCAGTGCAGGATAGATTTTCAGGGCCTTGGGCCCCAGCCACAGATTCTGTCTGCGCGCATTCATTTTACAGTGGTGTGCAAGGAGTCGTTGCTGTGGAATGACCTCATTTATGATGTGGATGGAAAATGGAAATTCCAGTTCTGTTTTTACTTCAGAATATTTCTGCTTTTTTGGTTTCCACTTAAATGCAAAACACAAGTAGATTTTCCCCCAATATACTTTATTTCATATTTACCATTAAGTTATCTTTACTCAGTAATAACATATTACTGGATGAAAGTGCTGCCTAATAAACTTGGAACAGATATTATTACCTGATGATCTTTTTTACCCTGGTCAGGTCCGTAGTTTAAAATTTCACAGGTAGGATAAAATTTTGCTTATTTAACTTATTTCTATTTTTATGACTTTTAAGTGGTGAATATTGATTCTTGTCAATAAAATTGTATACTAATGTTATTTATTTAGTTTTCGCTGCAGGATTCTGAATGTGCTTAAAGAGCTACATCAAGGAAGGGCTTCATACAACAGCTGGATAGTTGTGTAGCAGCTGGGTAACAGTACATAAGGAACTTGACTCAAAGCTCAGAATGCTAATTGAGAAAGAGCCTGGTGTTTAGCTCCAAAGCCAAAGGGAAAGCAATGTGGGAGGTATTATCCAATTTGGGATATTGCTTGGGTAAAAGAGTTACTGTGTTAATAAAAATATAATGAGGTCTAGTTGCCTGGGGTTGCTGTTTATTTTTGCATATCTCCCCCAGGAACTATCTCCAGGTGCAAGATGGCTCAGAGAGTCCACGGTTTACTTTTGGCACGGACTCAATGGGAAGGTGGGTGTGTACTTCCTGAAAAACACTGAACCCAATACTGACACAACGCTGGGTAATTAAACAATAGACAAGGATCTCAAGATAGTACTCCCACTATTTTTGGCAGCAGTGAGGGTTATGTGTTATATTCAAGGTTAAGCATTATATTTTAGTTTTAAGAGAGATGAGTGATATGGAAGAATAGAGAATGAAAATAACCAAAGATTATAAACTGGGAGAGGAAGGAGTGTTAGAGAATGTAGCTGCTGGTGTAGGAGGCATCTACATGTACAACAGCCAACTTGAAGTGAAAGTGTATCTGAGTGAGATGAGAATCACCTGTGAAGATGGGACAGTTGCAAATGAGCTTGAGAAAAAAATCTGGATTTCCTGTTTTTCTGTAGACTCAAAGAAATAGTTTTCAAAGTAAAAGGCATTTTTAGTATAGAGAATAATGAATCAGGAAGCTGTTTTTGGTCCATCTCAAAGGTTTTCTCCTTTCCTAGCATGATTTGAACACTAGTGGGAGGGCTTCTGCCCCATGATCTGTTCTGGTTTTCAGTGTTTATAACATTAAGATTCTTTCTTTGGGGTATCTTCTCATTTTCAGCTTATTTCCCCTTCTACTTCCATAGTCCTTCAATTCCCACCTAGCCCCTGGCCTTCTACCCATCGGTCCCACCATCCTTCACCATCCTTTATCCCCTCACGGCCTCTCCCCCTTCCTTACCAGCCTAAATTCCAGGACCAATCATCATGTCACTCCCTTGTGCACACCCCAGGCTACCCTTTGCCTTTCTTGTTTCGTAGAACTCATGGCAAACGTGAAACCCTGGTTAAATCCAAGAGTCAGCCTGCTCTGTGCCTGCTTCTGTGCAGCTGAACCTGGCTGGTAAAAACACTCCATGGTGCTGGCTGGTTTCATCTTAAATTTATCACCACAAACATCAAATGTGCCTTCATTGTTGCTAGACAATCATTCTGTACTTTCCTACCTATTTATTTGCCCAATTTCCTGGACATTTATTTCATATCATCTCCTCTCTGCTCCACTCTTCAACACCTTCTGTCCCCTTTTATCATTTCCAACTTCATGGAGGACACTGAGGCAAACAGAGAGAACTTCCCAGATGACTATCTCCCTGCCTGTCTGCTCACCAGCATCCTCATCCTCTGCCTTCTAGTCTGTGCCTGAGAAGAACCCTCTGTGCCAGTCCCTTCGCTCTCCTACTGGGTCCCATCTCACTGGACATTGCTTCAGCAATTCTCCCTTTCCTCTACATTGTCATTTAGTTTTTTGCTTTTCCAATGGCTACTGTCAGCATATAACTACATGCTGCTTTTTCTTTCAATTTTAAAAACGATTTCTTTCAGCCTTGTCTTTCATTCTCTTTTTAATCCTGCTACTATGTTACTGAGGGGGGACTTCTGATTTTAAAAAAATAAATGTATAATCAATATTTTAAGATTTAAAAATTTAGTACATATAGTTAAATCCATTCACTAGCAATCCTCAGTGGTTTTTGCATTTAAGCTTCGAAAATTGTTCCATGTGTAGTGTAGGGAGGGAAATCCATGCTTAAGCCTTAATAATTAGTTGAAGTTCTGTATAATTTACCTAAGTTTCACAATAAAAATTATTCTTTAAAATTATTACTGTTAATTTATAGAGATATGATCTCCTTTACAATCATATAGAAGAGGCAATGATTACTATACATAATATTTAGAAGGTCTTAATCCATTCCAATTATAGTTAGATTTAAGAAACCCCCAATATATTTGGGTAATATTTTCTGGTCTTAACTGATGACATCA
The DNA here is from genome assembly GCF_004126475.2 of Phyllostomus discolor. Lineage (NCBI taxonomy): Eukaryota > Metazoa > Chordata > Mammalia > Chiroptera > Phyllostomidae > Phyllostomus > Phyllostomus discolor. The sequence goes on along the minus strand of NC_040906.2, from coordinate 145,417,852 downwards.
GTGATTAAATAAAACTATATCTAATGGAATCTAAGTTTACTGCTTTTTGAAGAGGTTATGCCACCTCAACTATAAAACTACATTTTCTTAGATTGAAAATAGGAGAATGAATCTCTTTTGCCAGTATTTACTTCTTACTATTTTAGTCAGTTTAAGCTGTCATAAAAAATGCCATAGACTAGGTAGATTAAACAACAGAAATTTCTTACAGTTCTGGAGTCTGGAAGTCCAAGGTCAGGGTGATGGCATGGCCAGGTTCTGATGAAGGCTCTCTCCCTGCATTGCACACAGCCACCTTCTCGGTGTGTTCTCACATGCCAGAGAAAAGGAGAGGCAAGGTCTCTTATAAGGGCACTAATCCCATCATAAGCCTATACAACCTCATCTAACTCTGATCACCTCCCAAAGGCTTCATCTCCAAATACTGTCACTTTTCCCGGTTAGAGCTTCAACATATGAATTTAAGGGGTCGGGAGCAATTAGTCCACACCACTGACGTACTCCTTTTATCACTCCATATAGAAGCTGATGAGAACAGAACACACAAATGAAACAAATAACACTTTCCAATTTAAGTTCTGTAAAATTAATTTGTCTACTAGCAAATTTTATTTACTTGAAATCTTTTTGTAAGTTTGTTCTCTTAATCAGCTAGGGATCTATAAGTCTGACATAGTAAACAGAATAATGGCCCCCTCAAAGATGCCCTTTTTCTAGTCTCTGGAATTTATGGATATGTGTTCTGACATGGCACAGGGTACTTTGTGGATATGATGAAAGCTATAGACTCTGAGATGGGGAAAATTATCCTGGAATAGCCAGGTGGGTGCAATCTAATTACATGAGTCCCTAAAAGTAGAAGAGGATAGAAGAGTAGGTTAGAGAGATGCAACATTAGAAAGATTCAACCCATCATTGCTGTCTTGAAGATGCAGGAAAGGTGCCTCTGGAAGCTAGGAACAACCCTCAGCTGACAAACAGCAAAGAAACAAACACCTCAGCCTATAACAGGTAATTGCAAGGAACTAATTTCTGCCAACAACTCAAATAAGCAGGAAACTGATTCCTCCATAAAGACTCCAGAAAGACACAGTCTGCCAACACATTGATTTTAGTCCAGTGAGACCTGTTTTGGACTTCTGATCTACAGAACTTTAGAGTTTGTGTTGTTTTAAGTCCCTATGTTTGTGGAAGTTGTTATGCTGTAATTTGTTATTGGCAGCAATAGGAAACTCATGCATTTGGTTATGAATGAAAATCATCAGGCTTCGAACTCTGTTAACAAAATGTGAAAAATTCTTCCCTTCTAGTCTGAGAGAATAGGCGACCTTTGTTTTAGCAACTATTGTAGAAGCATCAAGAGACATTTTAAGAAGCACTGTAGCAGTCTGTTCTTTGAAAGCAATTATGCCATTCTGGTGAACTATGTATGGCATTTGTCATGTTTCCAGATGAGTCAGGAAAGATGTTGACAGATAAAATGATTGGACTGGGAGAATAGGTAACTCATGTTCAGTAACAGGGTATAGGAATTGGTGAAGACACCTGGGAAATTCAGAAGTTGTACAGAGATTCAGTCCCACAGTTCTGCTATGATATTGTTTATGAAGAAAGCAGTGCCCTGGTTTCAAAACCATAAGAAGAGGCTCACAACCCCCTGTTTTTCCAGTCTCCCTCATGCCATTTGCTTGTCTGCAGGGGTGAGAGATATCTAAAAGGCTGGGCTTTTCGTTTTGGTTAGTGTATAAAAGAACCTCGAGTCTCAGCGTCCAATGGGTTTGATCACTGTGAGAGAATGGTATAGAGCCAGTGCTGTTGAGACGTCCTGCCTGTCCATTTAGCGGTCAGCCTTGGCAATGGCTAAATTAGTAGCTTCAGTGGTGATTAGATAATTTAATATAATAAAACTTTTTGCCTTATTTAAAATGAAAGCCCTTTACATTTATAATTATTATTATTCAATAGACTAAAGAATGGATACATGAAGAGAAAAGTTTATGGAGATTTCAAGTAAAATACCAAAGGAAGCATTTATTTATCCTATCAGCCACTTATGTGTGAAGTATACCTCTCATGACAGATTTATTAGTTTGTTAATGTTTTTCCATTGATAAAATGGAACTGTATCACTAAAAGGTCAAATAAAATATGATGGTTATTAAAATACATTGAAAAGATAATTCAAGAATAATCTCTCCAATAATAATAATAAATCACTTTGCTTCTTCTAAAGTACTATGTTTAGGAAGGGGAGGATTCCTGTTGTGCTGGAAACCTGGATGACTGCTAAGTCTTAAGCCCCAGAGTGAGGACAAATGTGTTAATTTAGAAATCATCCTTGGGAAGAGCTGCTTTCAGTGTCTCATAAGTCAATCTAGGGCCCGTGAGTAAGCCGTACCACCTGATACACTTATATTTACCTCTTCTACCTTCCATATCTTCTTTCCTCTGTGACTAGGAAGATGTACATTCTTGGAAAACTCACCATGTTGCTACTCGGGTTTCTCTGCTTTATGTCACAAAGAACTTATTTAGTGTTTTCTCATGTATTCTACTTTCCATCCATGAGTCTATCTTTTCCATTATGCAGAAAGGGGTATGTTTTCAATTTTTTATTTTTCTTGTTCTATGTACATCCAAGATATTTAGTTGTGAAGTGAATATTTAGGGTATATGCTAAACAGACTTAACAGTTTGAGTTCTTGAATTTTCCACTTTTATACTACACAGAAAATTCATAGAGTATCATTCATTGAGTATTCACCTCTCTCACATGGTCCTTTCTTACCTCTCTGACTTTCGAGACCAAGGAACTGAGCACCAAATCAAAGTGATCCAGGTATTATCGTGTTGTTTTAATTACCTGAGAACAAAAAGAAACAGCCAAAAGTGACTCATTTAAAACACACTCAGGAGTTTTAGGGAGGTTTTTCTAGATTAAAAAGAAACAAAAAAATTGACAGCAATCATAAAAACATTTTAAAAAGAAAACGTGTTCCAATTAACCTTCTATGCTGTTATGCACTGAGAAGCACTTCAGGTTTTGGTAAGTGGAGGAGGGATAAAACTAGAGTCATGTGGGGGTTGTTTCATGTCAGGAAAATTATTAGGAGTGCAGGAAAAATTAAAATAAGAGTATCTGCTGAGCAGTAGTATAGTGCATTAGTCCTCCATCAAGATTGAATTCAGGCCCTGTGACCACCTCTTTGTTACTATGGACACATAGAGCATCTCTGAGCTTCACTGTCCTCATCCATGAAATGGGAATAATAACAAATATATGCTCTGTGTAACATGTGATTTAGGGGAGAAAGACTGTGTGTGAAAGTAGAGTTCTTTACTAAAGTAAAGTTCTTTACTAAACACGAAGCATCAAGTATACCAAAACATAAATATCAGTGCAAGAAAACTTTTTAGTGTAATATTTGTTTAGTTAAGTGACATGAATTATTCACCATCTTCAAAAAATATGTACTGTTTGTAGTTTTTAAAATTTTATTTAATTTTACTTTTAAGTATATTTTATTGATTATGCTATTACAGTTGTCCCATTTTTTCTCTCCTTTATTCCCCTCTGCCCTGCACACCCCTCTCACTCCCATTCCTCGTCTCCCTTAGTTCATGTCCATGGGTCATACATATAAGTTCTTTGGCTTTTCCATTTCCTATACTATTCTTAACCTACCCATCTATTTTATACCTACCAGTTAAGCTTCTTATTCCTTGTACCCTTTCCCCCATTCTCCCCCCTGCCCCCACCCCACTGTTAACCCTCTATGTGATCTCCATTTCTCTGGTTCTGTTCCTGTTCTAGTAGTTTGCTTACTTTATTCATTTTTTTGTTTGTTTGTTTTAGGTCCAGTTGTTGACAGTCATGACTTTGTTGTCATTTTACTGTTCATATTTTTTATCCTCTTTTCCTTAGATAAGTTCCTTTAACATTTCATATAATAAGGGCTGGGTGACAATGAACTCCTTTAACTTTACCTTATCTGGGAAGCACTTTATCTGCCTTTCCATTCTAAATGCTAGCTTTGCTGGATAGAGTATTCTTGGATGTAGGTCCTTGCCTTTCATGAATTTGAATACTTCTTTCCATTCCCTTCTTGCCTGCAAGGTTTCTTTTAAGAAATCAGCTGATTGTCTTATGGGAACTCCTTTGTAGGCAACTGTCTCCTTTCTCTTGCTGCTTTTATGATTCTCTCCTTATCTTTACTCTTGGCTAATGTAATTATGATATGCCTTGATGAGTGCTTCCTTGGGTACAGCTTCTTTGGGACTCTCTGAGCTTCCTAGGCTTCCTGGAAGTCGATTTCCTTTGCCAGATCGGGGAAGTTTTCTTTCATTATTTTTTCAAGTGAGTTTTCAATTTCTTGCTCTTCCTCTTCTCCTTCTGGCACCCCTATGATTTGGATGTTGGAACATTTCAAGTTGTCCTGGAGGTTCCTGAGTCTCCTCATTTTTTTGAATTCTTGGTTTTTCATTCTATTCTGGTTGAATGTTAATTTCTTCCTTCTGCTCCAAATCATTGATTTGAGTCCTGGTTTCCTTCCCTTCACTCTTGATTCCCTGTATATTTTGCTTTATTTCACTTTTCATAGCCTTCATTTTTTCCTCTATTTTGCAACCATACTCAACCATTTGTGTTGGCAGCCTGACTACCAGTGTTTTGAACTCTGCATCTGCTAGGTTGGCTATCTCTCCATCACTTAGTTGTACTTTTTTCTGGAGCTTTGATCTGTCCTTTCATTTGGGTCATATTTTTTTGTCTTGGCTCACCTGTTATATTGTAAGGGGTGGAGCCTTAGATATTTGCCATGGTGGGGGCAACCCACTTCACTGCATTGTGGCACTGTATCTAGGGGAGGGGCCAGATAGGGAACAGTGCTGCTTGCTTGGCTCTCAGTCAGCTTTCAGTCACTCCCCCACCCCTAGCCCCCACTACCCATAAGCAAATTGGGCCCTTCTGGTGCTGATTCCCAGGTGGGTGGTCTTGTGTATGTTCTAGGACTCTGTGGGCCTTTGCAACAAACTCTCCTGTGAATCTGGTAGTTTCTCCCAATGCCACAACCCCCCATGGATTTTTACAGCCAGAGGTTTTGAGGCTTTCTTTGCCTGCACTGGAACCCTGGGTTGCGTGGTCTGTCTTGCTCCCCAGTTGTTCCTCCTGGCTTATCTGCATGTAAATGTGGGAATGCCAGCCACTTCCACTGCCTTGCCAGTGTGTCTTCTCGGCCACAGCTGCTTGTCTCTGCCCCTCTTACCAGTCTGGATGAATATTTCATCTTTAACTTCTTGGTTGTCAGACTTCCATGCAGTTCTATTTTCTGTCATTTCTGGTTGTATTTTGTTTTTAAATTTGTTGTCCTCCTTTTGGTTGTTCAAGGAGGCAAATTGTGTCTACCTATGCCTCCATCTTGGCCAGAAGCCTGTTTGTAAATTTTTGATACACCGTCATAGAATGATTATTTTCATGCTGTGTAGTGTCTACTGTGAATATACTACAGTTTGTTTATTCATTCTACTATCAATGGGCATTTGGGTAGTTTCTAATTTGGGGCTGTAATCAATAGGACACCTAGGGACGTTATGATGAATGTATGCAAATATTTAACAGATACTGTCAGTTTTCCAACCAGTTAACATTCCCTCTCAGTGTATATGTGAGATCCTATGACTCTATCTTTTCATTAACATTTGCTATCCCTTTTAGGTTATTGTAGTCATTCTTGTTTATGTCTAGTTTTATTTTGGTTTTCCTTGATAATTAATGAGGTTGAGTACTTTTAAAAAATAATTGACCATCTGGATATTCTGTTTTTGCAATGTCTGTTCCAGTTTTTACCCATTTTTTTTTTTTTTTTTTTTTTTTTTTTGCCCTAACTGGTGTAGTTCAGTGGGTTGGGCATTATCTTGCAAAGCAAAAGGTCAAAGTTTTGATTCCTGGTCAGGAAACATGGCTGGGTTCCCTGAGAGTTTGGTCTCTAGTTGGGGGCATGTGAGAGGCAACCGACCAATGTTTGTCTTGCACATCTATGTTTCTCTTCTGTTCTTTTTCCCACTCTTCCCTTCTTTCTCAAAATAAATACATAAAATCTTTGAAAAATGTTGTACCCATTTTTTCCATTGGATTGTCTTTTATGTAATGATTTGTAGAAATTCTTCATGAATTGGTATCTTCTTTCACTTATAGTTTTCTTCTTCACTTTCCTATTGTCTTTTGAACATTTTTTTGATATATATTGTGAAAGGACTCCTCCCTTTAAGTTAATTAACACATTAATCACCTCACATATAAGCTCACAAATATAAGAACATTTAAGTTATGCTGTCATAGCAAATTTCAATCATATAATACAGTGTTATCAACTACAGTCACCTTGTTATGCATTAGATATTTAGAACTTATTCATTTTATACCAAAAATTTGTACCCTTTTATCATCTTTCTTATTTTAACGTATTCTAGTTTATTGTTTTTTCTTTTATAGTTAATGCTTATCTTTTAAGTGACGCTTTGCCTAGTTTGTAGTTGTAATGATATTCTCCTACCCATGGGGTTAATAATTAGATGTCAGTGCCAACAATAAAGCTATACAAAAGAAAAGAAACACATTCAGCTTGGTTAATCAAGTACAATTAAGCAAATGACTGAGTAAGCCATGAATGTGAAGAGGTGAATCTTTTAGCTTTATAATCATTCATTTTAAATTATGTCATTTTTTTAAGGTGAAATAACAGGTTGTTTTCTTTCTTATATATTCTGTTTCAGACACATCAGGAGATTACTTGTGATGACAGCATTCATATTTTCTTACATGCCACACACACACACACACACACACACACACACACAAATGCAGCCCTTTACAGGGCTATAGCAGCTACAACTTGTAAATAGGACAGTGTGAGGGATTTCAAGGTAGTAATTAAGAGACAAAGGAAATATAGACTGGTTTGTGAACTATTTTTTTTTGCAGGTATACCTCTATATTGGTAAAAGCCAATATAACTTATTTCTCCATCTTTATCAGTTGATATTTTTTATAAATGTTGAAGTTAGGGCAGTTGCCTTTTGGTATATAGGGGTTCTTTGAATGTCAACTATTTTTGAATACCAGACTGAAACAACTCTTCCCATCAGTCTCCCCTGGTCCAATGAAGCTAGAGTTTTGCCATATCAGTGGGAATAATTTTAAGGGCTTTAGTACAAACTATATAGTTTTGGTTCTCCTACTAATTTGTTTGCTTCTTGAAGGCAGGAAGTTTTCTTTTAATCTATATATCCCTCATACTAGTTAGCATGGGCTTTGCAATTTGTAGATGATGAATAGTATGGAATCATTTTTGGTTCTGTAAGTTGTGTAGTAGTATTTACAAGTAACATTAAACATTTTGTTTCTGGAGTCAGGTAGCTTGGGTGGATTCCTGGCTGTGCCACGTGATAACCTGTGACCTTAGACAAGTAACCAAACCTTCCCGTGTCTGGGTTTCCTCATCTGGAAAATGGGAATAATAATAATACTACCTACCTCATATGCTGTTGTGGGCATTAACTGAATTGATACATGTGAAGTTGAACGATGATTGACATGTGATAAGAATTTGATACACATAAACTGTTTATTATTATTATTATTAGCACTTAATGGTTTACAGAGGCCTCTTTCACACAGCAACTCATTTACTTCTCACAAGAATCCTGTGAAATGTAAACATAACATCTTTATTTCATTTTTGCTGTTGGAAAGACTAGATCTTACAACTGATCAGAGGCCACATTGGGGGCCTCGAAATGCAGTGGTCTTGTTACTGTCCTGTCTTATCTCTCATGTACTTTCTATCATCCTAGAGCATTTAAAAAACATGGATATTCACCTATATTATTATAGGGGAGAATCACAGAGAGGTCGGAACATTGTCTCCTGACATCACACCAGGAGCCCACACTGATTTATCTTTTACCATGGCCTTATGTCTGACTAGGGGAGATGTTAGGGATAGTGTGAATCACACAGAGGTAACCCATGCCTCTGCAGATGGATAGATAGGATGACAGTTCCCACAGAGATAGAACTATTCTCAGAAATGATGGAAACCAAGCTGCTTCTTAAGGAATCTCATCCCTGGAGCACTGGGCAGAGAAATGTCCAGTCACTACACAGAAGTTTTTGTCCCCGACGCCGTGTTACCAATGCCTTCTCATACTGCTTCTGTCATGTCCTCCTCCTTGTTCTCGATGCCTGATTTGGGGCTTTGAACATAGTAGGTGTTCACTCAATGAAAGCTGAACAAATAAACAAATGACTGGCACAGATATGAGTACCAAAATAATACAAAATCATGAATTTAGAAGTACATTTGCATTTTACATAATCCTTGCAAAGGATTTGTTTGGAAGAAAAATTAGGCATTATTATTAAAATGAGACTTTGGAATTGATGGAATGGATTTAATGGATGCTTCCCTTCCTGCTCCATCCTTAGATTAATAACAAATAACTGGCTTTTTCAAATAAAAATGTTTATTCAATTTAATTTTGTAAGATGCACCACCCTTAGTATTTCCAATCCCCTTTACTCTACCTTACCTTTATTTTTGTAGAACTCCCTATCTCCTACCACAAAATACAAGGTACTTATTTATTAAGTTCATTATTGATTATTTAACTGCCACCACCAGAGCTCTACCCTTTGGAGGACTGGAACCTTTGCTTACTGATTTACCTCAGGGTCCTAGAAGAGTTCCTGGGATGTATTAGTGCTTAATGAGTATATTTTGAAGAAGCTTTTAATGACTCTTTTCTATGTGCAAAATAATATGAGTGCTATTGTATATAGGAATAATCAATGAAAAACTATTTCAATGAATGTGCATACATGTGTATATTAATTGACTTAAAGCACTTAAATTTGTACATGTAAATATATATAAAAATTTAAAATATCAAACATTTAAACATTTACATATAAAGTATGTATATATACATTTTATACATTTTAATATATATTAAAATATCAAATATATATTTTTATTTTAAAAATAGTTTATTTATTTTTAGCGAGAGAGGAAGGGAGGGAGAAAGAGAGGGAGAGAAACATCAATATATGGTTGCCTCTTGTGCACCCCCTACTAGGGACCTGGCCTGCAACCTAGGCATGTGCCCTACTGGGAATCAAACTGGTGACACTTTAGGTTTGCAGGCCAGGACTCAATCCACTGAGCCACACTAGCCAAGGACAAAATACCAAATATATAAATATATATATGTAACAAAGGGCTGTACTCATTTTGACCAGTTTTGACCTCCAAGTGTGTCTTTGCTCCCCTGGGTTCCCCTACTTCTGGGTTCCCCTACCTCATGGGTGACAGTCTGCAGGGCCCTGCCCATCCTGCCTCATGCCCCTCCCTTGTGCTGCCTTCCCAAGCTCTGGACGGCAGCTCACCAACTACAAGTCTGAAGGCAGCATCTGGCCTGCACATGTTTATCATTGGGCTTGCTGGAAGTTTGAAAATTCTTTAAGTCAATTGCCAACATTTAAAAATCTGGAGAATTCTTATAAATATCCAGATTTCCTCCTTCTCTTGCAAAGCCTAAGGGTGTCTATTGACACTGGACTGGCATTCCCACGTGGTCTTGGTGGGCTGGGCTGAGAAGCAGCTGGCATTCTGATGAGGCATGTGCCCTCTGGTTAGCAGCATCTCTGCCGGGCAAATCCTACCTCTCACCTCCCTGCTGGGCCCTGGAGGGGCTGGGTCTGCAGCCCCTGCTTCAAGTTTGTCCTCCATCGCATTTCCTATGACAGGAATGTGATTCTGTCACAAATTGCTGGAAAGGTGAAAATATAGAATTGTGCTCAATTTACACTGATTATTAGCTATATACTCTTTACAGTTAGGGTCCAGCCTGTGTCTAAATGAAAATTTGATAATTCAGAAAATGGGCATATACTCTTTTAACAAGTACTTAGCTTTAACTGACCAGTGACTAAAATTTATTTCTCACTTAACCATATGTCTTCTGAATTATCCTCTTGTACTGTGATTATTATGTATAGCAGCAAAACCCCAAGATAATTAAGGCTCAGTTTCTTCTCCTACTTTGGACCCAAGCCTCCATCTTGGCCTATGAGAGGTGTTTTGTCTTTAGCTTATGAGATGGCTGACACCTGGCATTGAAACAAAGCTAGTAATTCTTCCACTGCCCATCCATACAAGGTGCTCATTAGCTAAATCTCAAAAATGTCTTTCATGAAAAGCATGACATTAAGGAATAATGGCTCAGCATGTCACAAAGCATCTTCCTGATGATTTTCTTTTTTTTTTTTTGAAAGATAAGCCTGACACTTGAGCTTGTCCAAGTTTGTTGATTAGGCAAGTGTGCCTTTTTGCTTTTAAAATAATTCCCCATTGATGTCACTTTGGACAAAATAGCACCACAGGCTCTCCAACCCTGTTACCACAGCGGGGCTGTTTTCTGATGTATTAAGGCGGCACGATGGAGCTGAAACACTTGTTTAGATCCAAATGAAAAGTCATCAAAAGAAAGCAGGCATCTTAATGTCAGTGGATGAAAGGATATCACTCATCTGGCCTCTCCACCCGGGAAGGAGAAAACATGATGTGAATAAATCTTCTTTGGTTATTTCCCCATTCTCTGCTTTTTTTCCCCTGCTGTTTCTGCTGACAGGAATGAAAAGCTACAATGCGAGGGTAATTCGTGTCAGGTGCTACTGAGCTCTACATAGGAAAGCATGGGTGTTACTGTGAATTTCCATTACTTTGAAACAATGTTGCTAAGCAATTAATTAAAATGTTGTTACTACTACCCTGACTGCATTTTAAATAACCCAGTGTTCAGGAAAAGGTAGTCAGTTTTAAGTAAAAGAGGAAAACAAATGGCTCAAATCATTTGACAGAAAATAAAGTACCTGCCAATATGCAGTGAGCCAGATGCAGGGGTGTCTGAATTGGAGGGGAAGGAGGAGCCACTAGGACCAGGGTGCACCAGAATTAAGGGGAACTGTCCTAGCATTGAGTCTTGATGAGAGTAGCCTAAATCCAGTGAAAAAGATGCCCAGCAAATTTCAGTTCCCAGGGGGAATCTGTCTGGCGAGTGGGCTGCTGCAGCTGAAATCTCCGAAGTGTTCATGGGCAGGTGGGCATAGTAGCCAAGGGAAAGGACATACAGCCAGAGGCCTAGGAAGTGGGGGCCCTGGACAAGAGTTGGGGTGAAACAGAGTTCCAGGTCTTGAATGGGAAGCAAAAATACAAATCAGGAGCCTGAGGCAACCTAGCTTCCCAGTCCTGTGGGTTATAAAAACTCAAGTGGGATGGGAAGACTGTAGCTCCGGATATTCAGTCCAGGGCCCATCTTGGATACCACAGAACCGTAACAGTAAGATGAGGGTCAGGCCCCACCAGCTGGTAGGAGCTGTGTCTGCTGTCATGTTACCAGTGTTGGCCCCAGAGGGGTCAGGAAAAGGCTGGGGCGGGACTGGAAAGCCAAGCCCTCACAAGTGCCAACACTGTCAAGAACATCTGAGAATACACACACACTCACACCCCTGCTAGAAGGATATACTCTAAAATGCTATGAATGATTATCATTAGGTCGTAGAATTATGAATGGGTTCTTTGTTGTTTTTGTAAAATTTACATTTATGTTCCCTCAATTTTTTTTGCCATGAAAATAAAACTACTATGAAAACTTTTGTAATTAAGGAAAAAAGTTTCTTGAGTTATGCTTCATCTTTATTGAATTTATACTTGAAACAAGTCTAAAGGTGGGCCACTTGAAAACAAAAACAAAAAAAAATGGAATAGGAAAGGTTTTTAATTTTTTTTCACAAAATTCCCTGATTCTAATCTAATCTAATCTAATCTAATCACAATCACACCTCAAACCCTCTGGCCTTACAAAGTGGAGTGGGGATAAGAAGGGTAAAGAAGAGAGACAGAGGGTAAAAAATCATTTTTAAAATGGCTTTGAAATGTTAAATTGGATAATAAAATAAAAGCTGTTAAAAATTGGAGGGCTAGTACTTGAACTGAGAGCAAAATCTTATCAATTAATATTTTAGTCTCTACTTCCGAGAATATGTATAATCTCATTCCCTTTATTCATGTATTTGTTCTTAGCTATTTATGGAAATGAATATCTTCATAATATCTTAGCAATATACTATCTAGCTTTCAGGAATACCAGGCTATGTTTATTCAATGATTTGTAATCTGAAGGAGGCAGAGAGATGCAAAAGCTATTCCCTGGGGTCTCCAGCCCATTTCCTTCTTTCCCTGCTCTCTGCTAGAACTGCAGTGTTCAGTTATAGAAATGGCAACAATTACTCATAATCGTGCCTCTCACATGCAATGAATGATTTCAGATGTTCTTGGCACAGCTCAGTATCTTAGTATCCGCTCATTGTCAAGATTGCCTACCACAGTTTATTTGTCACTTAGTTTACATGAAGAGACTAGAGACTGGCTAATGGAAGGATTCTATGGTTAGGTTTTTCAAAGGGAGAGAAGTCTGTCTTGGACTTTTGAGAGGTAAAACTCTCAATAAATTGCTCAGTCTCTTGGCATCATTGTTCTATTCTGTAACATGAGTTATATTTAGTGATCTCTATAAAATGCCCTCTACCTTAAAATATACATTGACTTTAACTTGCCAGCTCTGAAATGATCTGGGGGTGGAAATGAGGTGCCTTTTTGTTGGGGTCCGCCCTGCCTGGTCTCAGGAAACTGTAGCCACCTGTGGATAAGGCTGAGTAAGAGACCTCTGAACCAGGAGACACCAAGGAGACAAAACTTATTTCCCTGGCATGAACGCTGCCTGTTCTGTCCCGGCCCCCAGTGCTTGATCAGTTAGCCAATGGAGGGTAAGATTTCCCAAGGGGGGAATCACCTAAGACAGGCATGATCATGTGGAGGCCTCAGGGAAGGACTTGGGGGGCTATGGAAATGAAGGGGTGATCGACATCGACCCCTGCCCCCTCGGCTTTGTCAAAGCCTGAGTCCTTGTTCTTAGTTGTGAGAAATTCAAGTCTCCTGGCTGCCTTTGTCTCCTCTGCCTGACTCAGTCCTGTGGAAATAACAGGGGTGGTGCAGTCCAGACCAGAGTCCGAGGACCCCAGGCCTGAGACATAGAATAAGAAAGATCCTGTAAGACCTGCTTGCTGGAGGATGCTCTTTAATTAGAATATGAAGGCACAGGCAGGAAACAAAACTAAGTTTTTGAGTCCTGTAGTCTTTTTAAATGATAAAACCCCAAAATCTCATCCCAAAATCCCAGAGGGAAATCTGCCAGCCCCTTTCAAAGCTAACTACTTGTTTTATCTTCCCTGTCAGACTGTAATCCACAAACTGTATCTGTATTCTTAATAAAAGTCTGCTTGGGCAGGAGAATGAGGCACTCTCCACTAGAGAGAGTGTCCATGCCATTCCTATTTCTCAACAGGACTTGATAGTCTGTGTGTGTTTTTCTCATATTTCAACGAGCATCTGCAGCAGCGATGGATACTGCTGGCTGGTATCTGTCACACCTTTTCAGAAATTAGTGGTTCAACTTGTACATGGTGCTGGAAGAAAATATCAGAACCAAGAAAAGATTTAATTGGTAGAGAGACATTAGATCTCAGTTGAAGATTTTTCTTTAACTACTATCTGTTGCTATTGTCACATTCCTCTCCTTGCCTTTTCCAGTAGGGGAAGACCAAGGAGGAAAAGAGAAAGCAGGGAGGGAGTGATACAGAGCAGGAATACTATTAAAAAACACACACATCCCTTTTTAACTCTAGACTTGCTGTTGATTAGTTTCTGGTGTTTTCTTCTCTCTTCTAGATTCTGGCAATTGACTTTTCCTCTTTATAGGTTTGACAAAAAAAAAAAAAACTATTTCAGACACCTACCAGAAAGACAAGAGAAAACACTTTTAAGTGAGAGGATGCTTGTTAGAACACATACTACACCTACTGAGTGAATCTCAAGTCTTTCCGACACTACCTATTCTGTCACCACAACATGGGCATTGGCAGCCTGGAAGCTGACTTCAACAGGGCCACCAAGAGAGACAAAATAGATGCTGATGCTTGTGGTAGTGCTGGCATCCACAACATAGTCTCTGACCCAGGGGACTTCACTCAGTTTCTCTTTGGACCAGTTTCATTACTGTGGAATGAAAGAACTGCCCTCAAAAAAGGCTTATAATCAACTGGTTTATTGGCCATCCCTAGCACATGATATAATTGCTCCACCAATCACAGATGAGGAAGAAGGAAGTAGAGAAATCAGTAACTGGCTAGACTTCAGAGGTCAGGAGAAATCTGGGACTGGCTCCTGCCACTGAAATTCTGATAATACATATTCAGTAAATCTTGGGTGGAACTTGGTCATTTGTCTTATTAAAAAGAGAATGTCAGAAAATGGATAAAGAAGAAGGAAAACAAGAAATGGGAGGTAACATCACACAGAAGTTGTCATGACCCTATGAACTATTCTGGGATCCAGTTTTATCTGCTGGTACACTTTATTTAGTTGTTACTCCTTAGGGAGAATCAAATCTTTGTCTAAGAGCCAGGGGCTTTCTAACCTTCTTAAAGATTCTACTTTTGAGGGGTTTTTTTGTTTAAAATTTTTTGAGAATTACAGCGATTTATAAAGATTTTTTTGATTCTATGCCAATGATCTTCATGGAAAGAGGCTGCTGGGTGACCATGACAGCAAAGAGTAACAGATGCAAATTCACATTTTCTAGATGACGATGTCTAGATCAGATCCATCCCTTTCTGAATGGAGTCAGGGGATGACAAGAGTAACATTATTGAAAATATTTACAATCAGTAATTTTTAAGGAAAGTTGTGGGGAAGCGGGACATAAGAGTTTTTCCTTCCTCTCCCTCTTTCTAAGGCTCACATACCTTATGCCACATGCAGGCCCATACTTCATCTATGCCAGAGGTTTTTTCTGGGTCCTTTCCCTAACACCACAACCCCACCAGTTGATACAGATCTTCCCATCTTACAATGTCATGCTCTCTCATGCCTCTACACCTTTGCCTATGTTATGTTCTCTGTCTCGATATTCTCTCATCCTTACTTTGTCTCCTCAACAAACTCTTATTTACTGTTCAAGGATCAGCTCCAAATTTTATCTGCTCAGTCTTTCCTGACTTTTATTACTATGGTAAAAAAATACATAAATTAAGTTTACTATTTTAACTATTTCTTTTGTACAGTTCAGTAGTGTTAACTATATTCACATTGTTGTCAACAGATATCCAGAACTTTTCATCTTACAAAACTGACGCTCTATACCACTAAATATTAATTCTCCCTTCCTCTTATCCCCAGCCCTTGGTAAACCACATTTCCATGTTCTGTTCTATGATTTTGATTACTCTAGGCACTTCATGTGAATGGAATCATGCAGTATTTGTCCTTTTATGACTGGCTTATTTCACTCAGCAAAATGTCCTTGAGGTTCATCCATTTGTAGCATATGACAAGACCTCCTTCTTTTTAAAGGCTGCATAGTATTCCATTTAATGTATTTACCACATTTTCTTTACCAATTCATCTTTTCTAACCTTCTTTTAACATTTCCTCTGTTCCACATTGCTAGGTTAAAGGTTCTAAAATATTGATGATGTTCTGTCACCTCATAGGTTAACACAGTTGCTTTTTTCCTTAGTCTTCAGTAGAGTGTGGCTTGAAGGCAGATTCAGAAGTCTCTTTTTTTAGGAAGTCTGCAGTCTAATTGTGGAAATGAAAACCAACACACATAAAATTACTGCACTGTGCAGTAGATACAATATGATGTGTCAGGCTTATAAGAGCTATAAAGATTCTTGAGAGGACTGATACAATGTGAGAAACAATATTATAGACAACTTTAGACAAGTGAAATTTGACAACTTAGATGAAATGGAAACATTTCTTGAAAATGCAATTTACTAAACTTACATGAGAAGAAATAAAAAATATGAATAGTTCCATAATTGTTAACATGATTTGAATTTATTATTAAAAACATTCTCACAAAGAAAATTTCCAGATAGTTTCACTGGTCAGGTCTACTAATAATTTAAGAAGTAAATATTATCAACTTTATACATAATCTTCATACATGAAATAGAATTCAGCAACATATGATATATGTGAATATAACATGATCACCTGTGTTTTCCAAGGACTGCAAGGGTTCATTTAAAATTCTAAAATCCATCAGTACAGTTTACCATATTAAGAAAATATGCATAAAATCATTTTAATAAATAAAGAATAAACATTTGACAATATTCAATATCCATTCATGATTTAAAACTCTAAGAATCCTGAATCAACAGTTCTATGTACTCCAATGTTCATAGCAGCATTATTTACAATAGTCAAGTGCTGTAAACAGCCTAAGTGCGCATCTGTAAATGAGGAAATAAAAGACTATGGTACATTTACGTAATGGAGTACTATTCAGCAGAAAGAAAGAAGGAGCTCCTTTGCAACAGCATGGATGGAAATAGCATTATGCTAAGTGAAATAAGCCAGGCAGTGACAGAAAAATTCCATATGATCTCACCTATAAGGTGAACCTAAACAACAAAACAAAGAAATGAGCAATGTAAAACCAGAGACTTGGAAATAAAGAACAAACTGACAGTGACCAAAGGGGCAGGGTGGGGGGGATAACAGGGGAAAGAAGGGGAAGGGGCAAGGCAAGGAACATGAATAGAGGACTCATGGGCACAGACAATGGGAAGAGGTTAACTGTGGGAGCTGGAGGGATGGGGCAGGGGAGAGCAATGTGGGAAAAGCAGGACAACTATAACTGAACAACAACAATAAAAAAGAAATAACAGTATAAAAAACTCTCAGCAAATTAAGACTAGAAAGGGATTTCCTGAACTGATAGAGAATGTCTTCTAAAATTAACAGCTGACATCATATTTAGTGGTGAAACTGAGTGCTTTTCCCCTAAGATTGGGAACATGGAAAAGATATTTACACTTACAATTTCTTTTGTATTTGAAGAATTACCTAGTTCAAAATAAGAAAAAAGAAATAAAAGTCACAAAGCTCAGATAAAAAGAATTAAAATGGTCTTCTTCACAGGAGAAATCGTATTTACATATGAAATCCTAAAGAGGCTACAAAGCAACTACTAGAACTAAGTGAGATTAGGAAGGATTTAGTATTTATGGTCAATACTTTAAAAAAATGTTATTTCTACAATTTTAGTAGTAAACAATTAAAAACAAAATAAGAATTCATTGATAAAGCATTAAAAACAAACTACTCAGGAATAAACTTAACAAAATATGTGCAAGACTTCAATGCTGATAACTACAATACACTTGAAAAAAAAACTAAGAAAACAAATAAATGAAGAGATGTACCATTTTAATGGATTGAAAATTCACTATTATTAGGATATGAATTTCCCCTAATTTAAGCATAAATTGATATAATATTAACCAAAATACCAATAGAATTTTTAAAATGCAGAAGTTGAGGAAATGATTCTAAACTTATATGGGAAATCAAAGGATCTAGAATAGACAAAACCTTGTAAAATTAGAGAAAAATTAGAGGCTTTACTTGATGTAATTTCAACATATTATTAGGCTTCAGTGCTCAAGGCAACTTGGTATAAAGATAGGTAAAGAGATCAATAGCATAGAATAGAGCAGAAATAGTTCTATTCCAAGAGAATAGAACAGAAGTCAACTGAAAATTTATATGCTCCTAACGCATCAAGGATATTAAAAGAGGAAAGGAAAGTCTTTTCAACAAACGGTGCTACAAAAAATGTACAATTTTATGAAAAAAAGGTGTATCAACACTACCTCATACTATACTCAAAAATAAATTTGAGGTGGATTATAGATTTAGACAAAACAGTTAAAATCTTCTAAAAACATAGGAATATATCTTCACAAAATTAAAGTAGGTAAAGACTTCTTAAATAGGACTGAAAAACACTAATCATAAAGAAAAAATAAAAATTTTAACTTTATCAAAATTGAAAACCTCTGATTATCAAGATACCAGCAATAAAATAAAAAGGTAATCCACAAACTTGGAAAATATATTTGCATATGCATAGTTGAAAAATATTTAAATATGAACTACTATAAAGAAAAGCAAAAAGTCAACCCATTAAAAATGGACAAATTTGAACTCACATTTCACAAATGAAGATATCAAATGAACAGCATGCAGAAGAACAGGTGCTCAACATTGTTTGTCTTTGGGGAAATGGATTTAAAGTCACAATGCAATAACATAGATAACATTCCACACTAACTAAAATGGCCAAAATTAAAAAGACTGACAACACTAAACGCTGGCTATGGTATGTGCATGAAAAGTCAAGAGCTATCATACATTTTTGATAGGACTATAAAATGGTTCAACTACTTCAGAATACTGCTTCTGACCCTGTCCTAGCAATTCCAATCTTAGCTCTTTATGAAAGTGAAATGAAAACATATGCCATCAAAAAGACTGTGTAGTCTATTCAGAGTACCTTTATTCATAATAGCCAAATATTTCAAATGCCTATTAACAAGAAAACCAATAAACAAGCCCTGGCTGGCATAGCTCAGTGGATTGAGCATGGGCTGCAAACCAAAGTGTCGCAGGTTCGATTCCCAGTCAGGGTACATGCCCGGGTTGCAGGCCATGACCCCCAGCAACTGCACATTGATGTTTCTCTCTCTTTCTTCCTCCCTTCTCTCTCTGAAAATAAATAAAGTCTAAAAAAAAGACCTATTAAAATTTAGAATGGATGTCGTTTAAAAAAAAAACCAAAAAAACCCCCAAGAAAACCAACAAACAGATTGTGATATATTTATACAACAGAATACTAACAGCAGTAAGAATGAGGACTGTTGGCAAGGATTTGGAGAAAGTAGAACCCTTGCACTTTGCTGGTGTGATGGAGAATGGTGCAGTCTCTGTGGGAAGCAGTTTGGTGAGTCATCAAAAAGTTAAACATAGAATTACTATTGCCATTCTACTCCTAGGTGTGTACACAACAAAATTGAAAACAGGTACAAATATTTGTATGTGAATGCTTATAGCAGCACTATTCACAACAGCTAAAAGGCAGAAACAAATGCCCATCAGCCAATGAACAGATAAACAAAATGTTGCATGGACATACAATGGAATATTAGTCAACCCTAAAGGAATGAAGTGCTGATACATGCTGCAATGCAGATGAATCTGGGGAGCATTATGCTAAGGGAAATAAGGCAGACACAAAAGGTCACATATGGTATGATTCCATTTATATGAAATGTTCAGATTCAGTAAATGTAGATCAGTGGTTGCCAGGGAGTGGAAGAAGGGGAAAATGGGGACTGACTGTTTAATAGATAACAGTTTTCTTTTTGGATAATGAAATTTCTTTTGGAACTACATACAGGTGGTGGTTGCTCAATAAGGTGAGTTCAATAAATGACACTGAATTATACACTGCAAATAAAAGGAATGAATGACTCCTATCTCTACCAATGTGGATGCACCTCAAAAATGTTGCTTTGAGCAAAAGCAATCAGATAAAAGAGTACACACCACATGATTTAAGTCGGTTCTGTAGTTGCTTATGTGGGATTGACTGGAAGGGAGCATGAGAAAAATTTCTGAGGGGAAAGAACTGTTCTGTATCTTGACTGGAGTTGTGAAAGTACAGATATACGTGAACATCTGTGAAAACTCATTGACACGTGCACTCAAGTCCTGCGCAATTAACAGAATGTAAATTTTATCTTAATTAATGTGAAATTTAAACAAAATTACAGCAAAAATGGGGAAAGTAAAGGCCAAAGTCCTGTAAAAATGTAGGCAAAAACATGACAGACAATTCATAAAAAAGATGTTTAACCATTTTTAATGAAATGTGCAAATATAAACTTCACTGAGCTGTTTCTTATCTATCAGATTAGCAAACATTTGAAAGCCTGACGTACTCTGACATAAGTGTGTGGGAAAAAAGTCAGTCTTATATGTTACTGTGGTGAGAAATTTGGCAATATCTAACAAAACTACAGATGCATTTACACTTAAATCTAGCACTCTCACTTCTAGGAATGTATCAATCTTAGCCAGGGTGGCTTATAAATAATAGAAATTTATTTCTTACAGTTCTGGAGAATGGAATTCCAAGACTAGGGTGCAGCTTGGTATGGTGAGGGCAGACTTCCTGTGTCCTGGCCCAGAAGAGACTAGAGGGAGCTGTGATGTCTCATATATAAGAGCGCTAATCACATTCATTAAGATTTCATCCTCAATACCTAATCACCACTCAAATACCCCACCTCCTAACACCATCACATTCGGTGTGAATTTTGTGGGGAGATAAACATTCAGATCATAGGGGTACTTGTGAGACACACATTCAATAATACAAAAATATGTACACAATAGGTTACTCATTGCAGCAATACTTATAGTTGCAAAATATTGGAAATTCCCTAAATACCCAAACATAGGGAATTGGCTAAATGAACTATGGTACATAAACATAATTGAATACAATGAAGATTTAAAAGAGAATGACAAAGATCTCTGTGATATCAAGTGATTTCCAAGACACATTGTTGCGCTAAAAAATGCACAAAATAGACTTCTGGTTTCAGGTTCTGCATGCAAGAAGTTAAGACTCTCTCCTAACAAGAAGTAAAAAGCTGAACAGATTAAAAGAATCAAGAACTCTCTTTGGATCCATAAGAGAGGTGAGAGCACAGGTCCAACTTCTGCCCCCAAGGTTGGAGAGACAGGTGATTACAGAACTTGACAGTTTTCCTGGAGCAGACTCATGAGTAAAAATCATTGAGGAAATCAGCACTGGGGTAGGAAAACCTGAACTGTAATTGACAGATTGCTGGAGGCTCAGTGTGGCCAACTCTGAGAGTTAAAACTCAGGGGCACTCAGTCAAATGTCCCACAATACTGCAACATTTACCTCCAGGTTCTCACAGTAAATATTGGAAAAGAATCCCCTTGGCCTTCTAGCAGGGACAAAGAGGTAATTTTGAAAAATGCACTATAGGTGTATATATATATGTTATATGTATGAGGTCTGTCCTGAAAAAGTCCAGTCATTGTTAAGGAAATGAGAATGGTTTATGCCACATTGATGTAACTTGGCAGCCAAGGAGAGCAGACTAGAATGCACATGTTGCCAGCAACTGGCAACTTGATCACACCAATATGCCCACTCATGCATCATATCTTGTGCAGAGTTTTTTGGTGAAACATCAAATCACCCAGGTGACTCAGCACCCCTACAGCCCAGATTTGGTGCCTGTGATTTCTGGCTCTTCCCAAAACTAAAATCACTTTTGAAAGGGAATTACATACTGTTGATGAGATTCAGGAAGATACAACAGGACAGCTGATGGTGACTGGGAGAACTGTGTGAGGTATGAAGGGAACTGAGTGAGGTGTGAAGGGAACTGAGGTGTCATTGTCCTGTGTACAATGTTTCTTGTATCTCCTTCAATAAATGTCTCTAGTTTTCATATTACATGGTTGGGTACCTCCTGGACAGACCTCACATGCATGTATATATGTATGTGTGTGTGTGTGTGTGTGTATATATATATATATATATCCACTATACACATACACACACAGATTGTCAGAAACAATGACACCATGGTTGTGATGACCAAAACTAGATTACAGGTCTTGGTTCTAAATATGATTCTCTACAAATGGGACCTTGGCCTTTTGAAGTAATGACTGACTCCAGGGCTTGGACAGGGAAGGTTCAAGGTGAATATGGAATATCTTGTGGTAACTGAAAGTCAGAATAAAATGATCTGATCATGTCACAGAAGACACAGAAGAAGGCATGAGTCAAATCCAGGACAATCTGAGCATCAGTGTATTATAACCCACTGAATAAATTAAGAATCCATGAGTCTCTACTGATAACAAATATCTAATTAAGTAAATATGGAAGATGCAAAAGCTCCATGAAAATAGAATGCTGACTATTGAATATTAAAAGAATGATAATATAGTGAGACTCAAACATTATGGGTGTCTAAAGATTATAATTGAACTGAGTTTCCATATTTCTCCTGGGACCAATTGCAACTTCAGGTATTATTCTACCAACACTCCAGCATGCTCTCTGCTCCAACCACAACACCAAGACACTTTCATTTTCACCCTCCCACCCTAAGTGACTCGCAGCTAAGCCAAGAGAGTGCCTGTGACTGCACAGGTACTGAGAACTGATGACACCTTGGAGTCACCTCCAGAACTGGCACACTGAGCAGTGCCTCAGCTCCACCCTCAGAGATCCTGATTTAACTGGCCCCGGGTGGAATAGAGGAGCCAGTATTTTTAAAAAGCTTTCCAGATGATTCTTTTGTGCAGCCAGGTTGAGAAGTATGGAAAACAGAAATAGCACATATTTCAGGACAGAAAAAAAGAAAACGCAAGAATTCATCAGTATTCAAGATCTCACCTTGCTATATAAAACTTTAAATTCTCTATCCCTTTTGGGTGCTTACTTCCAGCCAGTGTTCTATGTGGCTACATCTGCTATGGAAAGGGAGATGGAGGTTTGACCTTCACCCTGGTGAGTCACATAACCCTTTTATTGGGGGGAGGACTAAATGCCTTTACGATTAGGTGCTCCTTGAAGCATTTTGCAGTGTTTCCACCTACTCCCTTTCAGTGAGGTCAGTGATTGGGAATACCACAGAGAGACTTCTGGGTCATCCTTGCCTTTACTGGCAATGGCATGGCTGTTTTAAAAAAATTGTGTGAGTGAGGCAAGAAAAGGGAAAGGAAAGGTGGGAACTAGATACATTGTCACCCCCTGCTTGTAGGCATATTGGTTTCATTTGTTTGTTGCTGATTTCCAGGTCAAAATGTTCTCTTTACTTTTTTATCCGGAGCACTGAAGGCAGGGGAGCATCAGATGGTGTTTTTAATGGGACAACTTAGATAATGTGATGTTTAAAAATTACTTGGTCAATAAGGACTCACTTGAGCTTGTAGAGAATGGTATTTGATTGGGAAACATAAACAAGTGTAGAATTGATGTCATAGGATGGTAATGGAAAAACAATTTTATGGATTTGTAGACCTAGTGTCTCTTCAACCCACATGCAATTAAATTAAAAATGTTTGAAGTTAGTCTTTGTTAACTGTCACCAGAAAACTTGCTGTGAACTCCCATCAGGGTTGATTACGTTGCTAGAGGAAGAAAGGAAGACAATAAAGTAAATGGTGAAAAATGATGCTGGTTTTTACATCTGTCTAGTCAGTTGTTGAAGTCCCATTGACTACCAGTAGCTATCAGTTAACTTCTTTCTAAATGTCTATCTTCATCCATCTGTCTTCAGAACTTTTTTTAAAAACTGTATTTTAAAAAATACTTTATTTATTTATTTTTAGAGAAAAGGAAAAGGAGGGAGAAAGTAAGGGGGAGAAACATCAATGTGTGGTTACCCTCATGCATATCCTACTGGGGACCTGGCCTGCAACCCAGGCACATGCCCTGACTAGGAATCGAACCAGTGACCCTTTGGTTTGGTTCACAGGCCAGCACTCAGTCTACTGAGCCGTACCACCTAGGGCTATCTTTAGAACTTTTGAAGGGTGATCTATTTGAGTGAGCAGAAGTGAAAGGGACTGTCATCTCAAATTGCATAGATCTATTTAGATCTAAAATACGGCTCAGTTTAAAAAGAGACACAAGGTTTGAGCATCTACCTTATGTTCTGAAAGTTACTCTTTCAGTTTGTAGATTATCTTGTGAGCTTCTATACATTTTCCCAGTTTGTATACTTTCCATTCCTTCTCTCCATCTGGAGTAATAGTCTAGTCCTGCTTTTACACTTCCTTTTTTTTTCCATAAAATCTCCTTAGACCATTTTAACTGTAATTGCTCCTGAATTTTCTTAACACTTTTACAGAATACACCCCCAAATCCAGAATAAATTCTATTTTTAGTGCTTGTTGCTACTTCATAAGCATATATCTTGTCTTTCTAACAAAACTTTAAGCTGTGTTAAACTTTGAGCTACGTTAAACTTTAAGGTACTTAAAGAAAGGAATATCTTAAAACTTCTGATCTCCCCCAGCTTCTAGCATTGCATTGCACTAGGTAAAGTCTTTAGGTGACAATGAACTAACCTTGAGCTAGGGAGATTTTGCATAGTAAATTATTCTGGTTTGAATATGCTGTTTCCTGTTAGGACTGTGACTAATAGAAAATGATATAATATTTTAGGTGTGTAAAAAGGGACACAGGCATTTTTAAAATACTATGATTTTTTCTTTTGTGAAACCAAGAATCTTTCTGTAAAGTAGAGAGTCATCTTCTAATTTATCATTTATGTAACATCCATAATTTTTGAGTTTTTATACCATGACATTTCTACATAGAGCTAACAGAAAATGAAAACAGCAAAACCATGGAAAAGGATTATGTTTTGCAAACAGCAGTTTATTTGATACCATCTGAACAAAGGTCTGGGTTCAATGGTACAGTTAATGGGTTGTTCAATCCTCAGTTTCCCTCCCTCACTTCAGTCTTAGCCCAGAGCCTGTCTCTCTTCCTCCCTTGGCTCTCTCTCCTCCTCCCCAAGGACAGAGTTGCAACTTGAGCTCTGAAAGGATATTGTGGATATTAGACATGGGAGCCCCTTTTGGTCTGAATGAGTCATTACAGTTTCCACCCTCGGAGAATTAAAGTCAGCGGTGGTCTAGTTGCATTCTGTTCTATGACCTTATTCGGCAGTACTCTGTATGGTTCTTTAATGATGCAAGTCCTCTGAAATTTCTTTCCTGAGTCTTTTCCAGTTTATTCAAAACCTCAGAAGAGATCCTGGTCTGTAATGCTGAGTTAACATGTCTGCTTAACTAAGTACAGTGCCTAAAATAATAGAAAGATGGGTACTGTATATGATTCAGCAATTTATTAAAGTAAAAGATTATAAATTGTTCCAATGGTTGTAAGTATCAGACAATAACCATGTCTCACTTAAAAACAGCTGGAATTAGTATGAGGTTTCTGATCTACAGCTTACTCTGACATTAAGATCAGCTCATGGAGAACCATGTGCTAATTTTAACATTGCAATACCTTCTTTGTAGCTTCCCAAGCTTTCTTTACATATAGGTCTGCTGATGATTTAGCACCCATTGTCCTTTGAAGACATCTTATTACTAAGATGATTACTTATTTCCATCTACTATCATACATGCAATGCATAATGGCCAAAAATATAAGCTGTCACAGCCCTGGTCAGGTGGCTCAGTTGGTTGGAGCATTGTCCTGTACACCAAAAAGTTGTGGGTTTGATCCCCCATTCAGGACACATGCCTAAGTTGCGGGTTCAATCCCTGGTCAGGGCATATAAGGGAAACAACTGATCAATGTTTCTCTCTCTTCCTCTTTCATTAAAATCAGTAAACATATCCTTGGGTGAAGATTAAAAGAGATAAGTAAATAAATAAATAAACTTCCAGCAAAGAGGCAAAGCCTACAGGTACAACAGGCAGTCCTCTATGGTGTCTGAGACTGACAGAACCAACAGCCATGAAACTAATGCTTATCTTCATTTTTGGGTTAGGGAAGGAGCGAGGGAGAGATTTAGGCATCAAGTCTCCCATCCTGAGCATTTACAATATAATCCAGTGACATTTCCTCACACTGAGGCTGTCAGAGGCAAGGATAGCAGACAGTGTTGCTGGGTGGGAGGTATCTAGACTCCCATGGCAAGATCATTTCCTAGGGATAAGGCAGCCCATTTCCTTCTTTGGACTGCTCAAACTACTGGCATATGATTTTGTTTGGTTTTTCTATTTATTGTATTTAAGCTTCTCTTTTGTATATGTACTTGAAACTTTAGCCTAGTTTGAGAAACTTGGAGGACATTTGGGTCTGTATCTTGTATAACTTCATCTAAATGTAGTGAAAAGCACCCAGAGGTGATGGGAAAAGGAGATCTTGAGGCTGGCCAGTGAGGTTCAGTTGGTGGGAGCATTGTTCTGTGAACTGAAATGTCATGGGTTTGATTCCCTGCCAGGGCACATACTCAGGTTGCAGGTTCAATCCCCAGTGCATATGAGAAGGCAACCAATCAAAGTTTCTGTCTCACGTTGATGCTTTTCTCTCTCTCTGTGCCCCTTTTTCTCTAAGAGCAATGAAAATATGTTGTTGGGTGAGGGTTATAAAAGAAGAAGATTCTGAGGAAGACTTGACAGCAGTGAAATGTGGAAGGATTATGTATTTTATTAATGTTCATAAATAGTATATTTTAGTATGTAACAAACTTTATTTACTTTTCCATACCCCCCCTCAATTTACAAGTAATTTTATATCACACAGTTTATATCCCCAATAGGTAAACATTTCATGAAAAACATAAACAGAAAACCAGGTCCAAGGGACAGAGAATACAAATATGCCACCCATACAGGGCAACGTTGCTGTTTGAATGGGGCCTCGAGTCTGACTCTTGGTCAAAAAAATGAATGTAACCAATGAAACACTTGTAATTAGGAGAAAGGAAGATGGTCTTCAGTGGAAGCAGAGCTTTATTTAGCATTGGGATGAAAAGACAGTCACTTGAGGACTCTATGTTGTGAACTCTGAGTCATGTGATAAACAATGTCCTCAACAACAATTTTATAGGAAACGAGGAAAGATGTATTTTCTATGGTTGTTTCTCAAAGCACCCCTGATAAAAGAAAGCTAGCACCTCAATGTTAGCACTTGACTAAGTTGATTTGCGAAGCAGGTAGACTTTATCAAGTGCTTAATTATATAAACTTTTGGAAGTCTTACTTGATTTAAAAAATAGTACTATGGCTTCTTAAATTAGTTTCCCTTACTTTTTCTAACAATCCTTTGTGGTCCAGTCATGTGGCTGGTGGGCATTTCCTCTTGAAATTCAGTTGACTAAGGCTTTAATGACATAATAGTTATTGATTTTATCTGGTTATAAATAAATACACACCCACCGTATAAAGTGCATAAAACACAGAGAAATAAAAGAAGGGAAAATCACACCTAAGCTCATTACCTAGAAATTTTTATTGCTAACATTTTTGTGTATTTTTTCCTCACATTTTCTAATGTACGCATACACAGATACACAAATATGCAGTGCCTGCGTCTGGCTATTTAAGATTCATTAGTACACTTTAGGAAAGATAAGGTCTTTGCCATCATGAAAATTATAGTCTAGTAGCAGGAAAAAATAGAACAAAAATAATCATGTAGATTAGGGCATTATTACAAATTGCTATAAGTGCCACAAAGAAAAATACATATTTCTATGCTTTCATGTACAAAATAACAAAAGAAAACTGAGTCAAACTGGTATGGCAGAATGTCTTCCTTAGGGAATTGAGACTGAAGCTGTAACATAGGCAATCACTTAAGGGTAAAGTATCATTTAAAAAAGATGACATCACCCTGGCAGTGTGGTTCAGTTGACTGGGCATCACCCTGCAAACCAAAAGGCTGTGGGTTCAATTCCCAGTCAGGGCACATGCCTGGGTTGTGTGTTCGGTCCTCAGTTAGTGTGTGTGTGCAAGAGGGAACTGATTGATGTTTCTCTCTCACGTTGATGTTTCTCTCCCTCTCTTCCTCCCTCCCTTCTCCTCTCATATCAGTAAAAGAAAAAAAAATTAAAAGATGGCACCAGGTTATAATATCACTAGCTTAAGGAAGGATGTCCCTTTTTCCATACTTTTGTTGAATACTTTGCATTATTAAATTGTTTGAACTTTTCCAAATTAAAAAAGTAAATGTATACATATTTCCTGTTACGTTGCCCTGAAATTTTTAGTGAGGTTGAGCATCTGTTCCAATATTTATTAGCCATTAAATATTTTTTTTCTGTGACAATCCATGAAGTACAAAAGCATTTTTTTTCTGGAGAGCAAGTCTGTTTTCAACATGAATATCTGTTCTCAAACTGACCCTCAAATAGGTCAGTATGACTAATTTGGATTTGTTCTGAATGGGCAGTTTAATTTTCCACATGTCAGCCTTACAAATATTTAATCACTGCTATCACTGTCACATTAAGCCATCTTTCCACAGATTCTATATCCTCAGTACACTAAACCTTATGATATCTCTCTTTGCAAGGGTGGTAGGGATCACACTGCTTCAGCTTGGGATCAGCAGTGCAAAAGGCACAGGTCTAACACAGCCCTTGTTCCTCTCTTCTCTTTTTTATACATCCAGGGTCTTCCTGCTTCAAACGCTTGCCTCCTCCCAAAACAAGGAAGATCTGGTGTCATTATACTGTAACTAAAATTCATTCCTTTCAATCTGTTAATGTCTACATATTAAGCTTGTGCAATACTTCTTTCTATTCACAGAAAACAAAGTCAGTGTATGTGTCAGGTGGGATGTGGGAGAAATAAAGGTGCACTTTCCTGTAACAACATTTCAGGCTGGCTCTTTCTCTTTGCTATCAGGGAGGTATGGTTTAAGACGTCATTGAAAGCCATTCCTGGAGCTGTCACTAGGGGGAGCGTGAGTCAAATTTTTCTTGAAAAATGCCACAAAGGGGATTGGAATGCCCGGACACAAAACACTAAAAATTTAGAAAGGAATTTGTGGGATTGTGTCCTGCCTCTTACACTGAGCCTGGGCCTGGATCTGCTGGAAGCATAACACTTGGTGCGGGACTCACCTGCAGGTGAGGGCTGACAGTGGAGGCTGGGAGTTGAGGGAAGAGCAGCATTCCCTACCCTTACCGGGACAAAAGACAGTGTAAGATTGGTGGGCTTCCTGAATACGCTTTCTGAAGTAGATGCATGCCTCTGATCTTGCTTTGATATGTGCATACATTATCTGCTTTTGCATATCTTTTCATCTGTGTCATGTGACAACTAATATTTAATGAAGGGAAACACTGCAAAACATAAGTCCAGGCACTATGACATCAGATGGTAAGAAAAGTTTGTGAGTCCAGCTTGATACAAATCACTATTTTAAGGACAATAAAGGGTTGTTAAAAAAGAAAAGAAAGATATAATTCCTGGATTTGCAGTTTTACATCTTGTTTGCCAATTTGCAATATTTTCATTTCCATCCTTGCCTTACTTCATCACTATCTCCTTAAATATTATTAAATATTATTTTCATCTGTCTTTAAGACCTTAAGTCTGGTCCCTGGTCCAAAAGAAACTTTCTTGATCTGACATCGCTCCCCAATCCCACCCCAAACTGTGCCCCATCACTCTCAGCCTGCACAACCAGATTTCTTAAGGGTGGTCACATCCAGCACTTCCTAATCAACCCAGTTTTCAACTGTGCTTTGGGTTCTGCCCACATCACTCCATGACACTCTTTGGGCAAAGGTCACAAAAGATGGCATCCACTGGAAAGGAGCCCTCCTTCCCCAGCTCCCACCACCTGCTCCCTTCCATAGAGACAGTCATGTGAGAAATCTTTACTTTAGAGATATTTCATACACACTATACAGTAAAATATATTAATTTGTCTTTCTCTTTTACATCAAGATACCATGCATGATATATGCACTCTTTTGTACTTACTTTTAAAACTTACATCAAAACAATGTATTTTGATAACTTTTTCATATAAAGAAGTTACTTTTTTCCTTAAAGAGAAAGATGTTGCATCATATCGAGCTAACAAAATATATTTAGTCAGCCTGCTTTTAGTGAACATTTAATCATTTTTGATATTTTGCTATTACGAATAATGCTACAGTGACTGAAGTGGTACATACGTTACTTCATACTAGTGTGAGAGTAATTGCAGGAGAATTGGAATTGTTGGGTCAAAGATATGTGTGTTTATAAAATGTGGCAAATCCCTGTTTCTCCACCCTATTCAAACTTTGTTTTTTGCTAATCTGATAGGTGAAAAGCAGTATCTCTTAATCATCTTTTCTTATGTTTAAGACAATTTGGAGTATTTTTAAAATATGAATCAGACCATGTAACACTTTCTTGATATTCCTGAATTTTGAGAGCTCCCCATCACCTTTTTTTTAAAGGATTTTATTTATTTATTTTTAGAGAGAGGGGAAGGAAGGGAGAAAGAGAGGGAGAGAAACATCAATGTATAGTTGCCTCTCCCATGCCCCCTACTGGGGACCTGGGCCATGACCCAGGCATGTGCCCTGATTAGGAATCAAACTGGTGACTCTTTGCTTCATAGCCTAGTGCTCAATTCACTGAGCCACACCAGCCAGGGCTCACCATCACCTTTTGCATACTGCCCAAACTCCTGGGATAGCCTTTTCTCTTCCTCTAGCTTCCTTTGTTGCTGCACCCCTTTCCTACACTCAGCACTCCAGGCTCACTGAGCTTTTTTCTGTCTGGAACACTAGGCTTTCTGGTGCTTTTATCTGCAATGTTCTTCACCCCAGGCCTGATGTATTTAACAACTATTATCCCCTAGGACTCAGCTTCTCAGGGAAGTCCTCCACACTATACACTTCCACATGGCCTAGCAACATGGCTTAGCATTGTTAGATCCTTGTGATTTTTCTATCTCCAGCATAATTCTTAACAGGATGTTGGCCCTTAGTAAATATTTGTTGAATGACTGAAGGGCTCAATATCACTGCAACTATATAGCTTTTGTAATTTATATATATATATACACATATATACACATATATATGTATATATATATTTTTTTTCTGACTTCTAAGCAGGATTTCAGCTGCCAAATGAAAATTTCCAGATACGCTTATCCCTATTCTATTACTGCCCATGAATTTTCTCTCTTTTTTCCCTCTGAATTAAAAACAGCCAGAGAAATAAATGCCTCTCAGAGTCCATAAGATTCAAAGTTATTTTGCTTAGACATGTGATGGTTCAAGGGAAGTATGCTCTTTGTGGTGGCTTTCATTAAAGAAAAAAAATCAAAATTTTGAGACACTACATACTTCTAACTTTCTTTTAGTGGGAATGGAAAATAGTTGGCGTGTTCATTTAGGAGTCGTTAATGTTGATTGGCTTGACCTGCACATCAGGGCTCAGTGCCTGATTCTCTTCAGTATAGACTTCTCTTCTTGTTCCAGTTTGGCTCCAAGCAGAACTGACTTCCACATCATGCTTTAGGGAGTGTCTGTTCTGGCACAGAGAAGGCTATGGTCCTAGGCCTCAGCGAGCCTGGTTACTGGTCCCGGCTCAGCCAAGAATTAGCCATAGGACTGGAAAGTTCTCTCATCAGCAAAGCACAGGGTTCAGATTAACTAGTTGCTAAGCTCCTCATTAGTACTGACCTTCTCTAATTTTAAATATTTTTTTCTATTAGGATTTACTAAAATATTTAACATCTTATAGGGGAAAAGTAATATTCTAGGAATTCAGTTTTTCAGTCATTCATTTCCCAAATGGTTCCACACATATTCTTAGGCAAAACAATGTCACATTAAATAGTAAAGTCAAATTTTACCAGCTAATGACAGTTGTCTTTTTATGTAGTTACACCATTACCTTGCAAATCCCATGTACATGTCTCCCCGACACACTGAGAGGCATCTTCCCGGTGTCCATGATCGTGTGAAATATCCCAGGCCCCCACTGCTTTTCCAGGCAGAATGTGGGCCTGAGAGTCTTCAGCATTCTGCCCCATCTCTAAACACTTTTCTATAAGTGTCTTTCTCTCCCCTGAACTTAAACCTGAGAAGGCAAGAGGCAGTGGCTGCCTCTTGGAACCGAGGAGGCACAGTGGCCCTCATCTCCCCTGGCCCTCCATACTTCAGCTTCTCCATGCTCTTTGCAATTGCCAACATCTTTACTACTCCTGAGGCTGAGGACTAAAGGCCTAAGATGAGATGATTAAAACAAGCTAAGAAAAATTTAAATTGGGCCTGCACATGTTACAGAATTTTTTTTTTTGAGTACCTGCCATGAGCCAGGTTCTATCTACCTCATGCACTAGAAGGCATGAATTTCAATTGTGGACATGGTTCAAGCATGGTTTTCAAGAGGACTCTCAGAGCCTGCATAGGTCAATGGCTGTGGTATAGACCAAGGAATTTTAAGTGGGGCAAGTTTTACTTATAATCACCTGCCATTTGTACTGAATTTCAGTTTTGGCTAGCCAGGACACTTACTATAAATTCATTTAATAAATGTCTTTAAAATATTTTTATAAAAATATCTATTCATGCCAGGCACTGTGTTAAGGCATAACAGGGTAAACTAAGGTATGAAATGCGGCTATTGCTCTCAACAACTTATATTCACATATGTAAGTACTCAAATGATCATAGTGAGAAACAGAGTGACAAATATCAAAACAAAAATTAACATTCAATGAGGGAAATACTACTTGCAGTAGTTGAGTGAAAAGGCGAGGTAGAGGGGGTTGCCTACTGCCGCGGGGTCAGGAAAGGTGGGGAGAACTCAGGTTACAGAAATGGAGACCAGAGTTATCCAGTCCACAAACATGCCCCAGTAAAGACTGCCAGTGCCAAAATCAAGAATGGGGAGAGATTTTAGCTAAAGCTGAGGGCACAAGAAGATAGGGGTTAGACATCTAAAGGGAATACAGTGGTGTCAGGCCAGGGATGTTCTTCATCAGCAGCAGAATGCCAATTTATTAACAAGGGTAAAGTTCTGCCCAGACATTCGAAAAGCACGGAAGAGTGTAATAGCACTTTAGATTTTATTTTATCAACTGAATGAAATCTAAAAGTATTTTGACACTTGAAAAAATGGTCTTGTTTTTCTGGAACATTCACATATATAGAACCACTGAAAAACACTGACTATACATTGGGTTTTACTGTTGTACTATTTCTGAATCATGCTGGCTTATTTTCCTAGCGCCTTTCCCCAGAATTTCACATATGTGGTATTGACAATCCCCTTGGGACTCTAAACGAGAGAGTGCTCTAAGTGGGTAGTGGCATCTTGACCCACGCTGCGGGCAGAGGCCCGGAGAGGCGAGGCATAATTGCGGTGGTCTGGGAGACACAGGCTGTCTCTTGTGGAAGGGCCATGGCTATCACTTAGAAATGGCACCTGTCCAGAGGCACGAGAATGTCACAGCTCAAAGTCATATATTGGTCCGAAGCCATTTGGGAGGACGAAGGGTTACTCTAGTCTATGCTGTGTGTGCTGTGCTTCAAATGGAGATTTTGTTCCTTTTGGCTTCCTGGGGTTGGTAGTGTTTGCTGCAACCCTCTGTGATTTGCTTCTCCACAGATTTAGCCTCAGTAGAATGCTATCATTGAAGGCCTTTTCTCTGAACTTACCATTCTGTTTTAACAGAGGTACACTGAAGGAGTCTCCTGGTTTCAAATTTATGTTCATCAAATATTTTTTATTAGTTGGCATTGAGGAGTTAAAATCTAAATAAAGGTAGTATGAAAGCAAATATCTATATACGTATATACACACACATATAGTGTACATGTATATATGTATATACATTGATATGTATGCATGTATATACGTGTATAAAATTTTCACATGTATGAGTAAAATCAAACTCAAGGGGACAGAGACTTTTATTCTATAATTGGAATCTTGGTCTCCAATAAGAAACTTACAAATATGAAATCAGAATCTTTATGTTTTAGTGGGAAGTAGATCAGAATTCCAAGAAAATTTTCCTGGAGCCTGAGCCTTCTTATAGGCAATAGGTCAGAAGCCT
Organism: Phyllostomus discolor; assembly: GCF_004126475.2. Lineage (NCBI taxonomy): Eukaryota > Metazoa > Chordata > Mammalia > Chiroptera > Phyllostomidae > Phyllostomus > Phyllostomus discolor. The sequence goes on along the minus strand of NC_040906.2, from coordinate 145,384,201 downwards.
ATGAGACCCCACAGAAGAATGGGCGCCTCTCCCAACCCCTTCAGAGCTGGCCCCATTGCAAAGAGTAACTCGAAGCCTGTGTAGATGGAAGCAGTCAGCATCAGTCCCAAGAAACATGTAGATGCTATTTCAGGGCATCTCACTCCAAGAATGTGTTTTCTTTCTGTATGTGGTTTCTTTTAAATGTGCAATACTTTACTGCCCAGGTTTGTAAGAAAAAAAAGTAAAGAGGGATACATGTAATTAAAATAAAACCAGGCCCATGGAAGGCTGTTTATAGAACAGTGAAATGTTTTCACACACAAAAAAATCATGAAGTCTCAGCGCCCCCAAAGGAGAAGCCATTTATTTTTCTTTTACATAATTCGTGCTGTGCCAAAGCTATGTGAAGCCTGGCATGGGGCCTCCAGGGGCTGGCTACACTGTCAGGGCTCAGACATAAGGGGAGTATTCTGCCAGGCTCACCTCTTAGGGGTCACTTTAATTCTCTCCTTACACTTGGTGAAGGAAATCGTCCTCAGCTAAGGTTGCTGACAGACTGAATTGAGATCCTGAGAAGTTCCTTCTCAGTAGTATGGAGCAGACTCCATTGGTTAGACGTGTGGATTATCCTTACCAAACCAGACAAAAACTAGCCGTCACTGTCTGCATACACATCCCACCCACTAACACTTGGATCAATTTAATCCTGAGGTGCCAATAAGGAACAAGAAAGAATTGGAAAGGTTAAAATAACCAGTTGCAACAGGAAGTCAAAGATAGCACAATTTATAATTGCAGCATCAGAGGGTCAGTGCATTTTTCCCTAAGTGCTTTTAAAATTCAAGAGGCCAAGTCAGTTGAAATCTGTTCTGGACAATATTTGATTCAGTCATTAGCCAATTTTAGTGGAGATTGTTTTTGCAGGGACTTGGGAAGGCCACCCAGGCTTGTTTGCTATTTTCTAGTCATTTCTGAGGTGTCTGGATAATCCCTTCCTCCTCTCGGATAATTCCAGATAATTCTCTTCCTCCTCTCACTCCTGACTTCACAGCCCACATAACTTCACTCCTACTTCTTCTCTCAAGAGTCAATCATTACTTCCTCTCAAGAATGACAGGGTTGCCAGACCTCAGGGACCACTGCCGGGTCATGTGGAGCCCTTTCTCTGCATGCGAGCTGCACCTAGGGCTCACCTGTCCTCCTCATCTCCAGTGTGCAGCCCAGCGCTGGGCTCATCGCACTGGATCAAACTCCTGTGAAGCTCTGATCATAGGGGACATTTGGAAACACTCAAAACGTTCCATGTTAACCCCCACATGTTCCCGCCATAAGAATGTTTTCCCTTAAACTTTGAGAGATGAGTCAGAGATAGCAAAAGTAAGAGCTGGAAAAAGTGATTCTCCCAGGAGACCTGGCAGTGAAAGTCTGCCTTCAAAGCAAGTTCTTCATGGAAAATGTCTTTTCTCAAGAGTACCAAATCTACTAATTATGCAAGCAAACTTTGCATTGGCCATTGCTACCCAAATGTGTTAGTGTCTGTCAGCCTGCCAATGTGTGACTTTTGGAAATACCATTTGCTCAGTCTGTTTTTCTCATAGGGCTTATTGACACACACACTGCAGCAACTCCATGGCCTTCCCAGCTACAGTGTGTTAAATATCAGTTAAACTTAGCATTCTGCCTTGACCGCATTCCTGTGAGTCTGGCTCTGTGTTGCTGAAGGGGAACGCAAACTTGGCCCACTGTACCCTGCGTCTATTATAGACGCTGTCACCCTCTCAGATCCTTCTATCCAAACCAAGTTCAGACCTTTACACAGAGCAGGGTAGTTGACTGGGCATGCAGCAAAGGCAAGGACATTTCCACACATATGCACAGTTTTGGATGAGGCACATTACAGCACATCAGAAGTACCTCAACAGCCTTTAAACTGTGGAAGATGAAGTTGTGTTCAGGTTTTCTATTTAGCGTATCTTTAGCTTTCCTATTCTTTAAACTCTGATGACTCAGGTGACAGATACAATTTTTTCATTTTCTACTCACAAAGCACTTGAATGGGTGGTAACTGTTACAGCATTAGGGCAGGTATTGTTTTAGGAAGTGTAACTCTTTAGAGCATTGTGTGATGCTTGATTTACCCGTGGCGGGGGGTGGGGGGGGGGGACGTGTAGGTTCTTTTCATTTTCTTAAACAGATGATTAATTAATAAAAAACCCCAGATATTTTATCTTTTATTCTCTAAAAATTGGCTTTTCAAATATGTGGTGGTTAGAAAAGAAAAAAAATGGTATAGTAGTAGGTTTCCCTGTCTTCTAGGCATCTCAAACTGGAGGGTGGTCCAAACTAGACCTCCCACCCAGGAACCTGTTTTTCCTTCTGTGGTCCTTTGCTGTGACCAGCTCCACAGCAGGTCTGAACAGGTTGAGATGTCTCACTGCTCACCCAAATCTCACCACTTCCACTTCCCAAACCCCTCTGCCCCATCTCCCCTGCCATGGCATTAGGTCAGTTCCACCCCAACCCTTTCTCTGCCCATCTACTCACTCCTCCACCAGCTCGTATTTCCCCTCCACTGTTCGGCTGGAATCACCTCCCTGAAATGCTAGTTACCACTAAACCACTCAAATTTTTCAATGTGTTTTTTACTACCAATAAAAAAGGCTTTGTTTACTAGGCTGACCCAGAAAGCCCTTTGTGAGCTAATCATTTCCTTCTTTTGTTTCAACTTTACTGTTGTCTCTCCTAGCACTTTGTTTCAGAAATATTCAACCAATTGTAATTTCCCAAATGTTTCATTTTGTTTCTTACTTCCCCACCTTTGAACAGTGGAATGAAAGATTTCTCCATTTCTGTGTTGAGTAAACTCCTACTTATCCTTCAAAACCCTGCTCAGGCATCATTGCCTCTCTAGACCTTTTTTTTAATCTTCTTATATTATTGTATGTATTATTCCTCATTACAAATAAATGTTGGCTCATTTATATATGACTTTCTTTAAATTTGAAAATTGTCTGGCAAGGTTTATTAGTTATTAACGTGTTTAATTGAATATAGTGAAGAATTCAATATTGCAGAAAAAGTAGTTCAGAATTCAACCCTAAATCAGTTTGTCTACGTGGCATTATTAGACTGGAAGCCAAATCTGTAGTCTTAAGTTTAGAAGTATATCACACCTTAATCATACCAAGCAGTATACTGTGTATATATAAGTGAGTTTATAGGAATATTTGTTAATGGCTGCTTATAAAGTATGCATAATTTCATTGGTAATACCAAGCTAATACTTTATACATAATAATATGCTAACTTCTTAATGCCTGCTTTATTTTTCATGAACTTCAATCTTTATAGACATTTGGCTTATTAACTTATCTCCACTCATAATACTTATTCTTATTGTTTCATTTATTTATTTTTAAATGTATATTTGTTATTATGTTTTTATTGTTACCATTTAGTCCTATATCTACTCCCCCTACCAATCACCACCCTATTGTCCATGTCTATGAGTCCTATTGTTTTAGTTATTGCTTATAGTTTCAGTCTTTTAATCTGTTACCTTGGCTTTTCTTACTTTTCATCATTTAAAGTTGAATGTTTCTATGCCTGTATTTTGTTAAAATATTTCCTCACTCTCAACCTGTGGCTATACCTCAGAGTCTCAATTTTAGCTGGATGGGATTGTTAAAACATCATCTAATTTTTTGTTTGTTTCTTAATAACAGAGCAAACTGAGGGGAGGGAAGTATATTGTGGGAGATTATACTACCGGTTGGTGACTGAGCCAGGCCACCTGGCCTTCAGACGTGCTTCCTAACCTGGTGCCCTTGGCGCGGCCCACATAGTCTCCTTCTATTGGTCTGTCTTCACTGATCTCTTCCTCCCTCCAAACTTTGTTAAGATAAATCAGGTAGATGGATAGTATAACTTCACTAGATAGTATGACTGGTCAACCTGTTTGCTCTATGCTCCTGGGGATGATGGGGAAAAGTTGGTCCTTATTGACGTTTCTTCTATAAGAGTTGAAATGCTGCTTCTATTTTAAAATTCCTTTGACTTGGATAAGGTTTTTGCTTTCCTTCATTTGATTGTGTGGTTTTTCTATATTCTTAGTGGGTATATTTTATGTTTATTTAAACCATCTATTTTTTATTTGTGTGGTTAAAATATGTGATGCCTCTCATTTTTCTTTCCTCCACATTTTCTTTAATAGAAAACAATCCTAAATTTTGGTTAGCACATTTCATTTCTTTATAAGATATTGTGAGTTTCTTTGTCTGGTCATTAATATTCTTTACTTAAAAGAACTCCTTCCATAGAATTCTTAAATATCCAAGCTAATTTCCAATGCCTCCAACGCTTTCAAACACCCTCCCTCTGTGTTAAGCCTGTGCGTGAAGACATCCAAAGGTAGGAAATTCAGTATTTCCATGAAATTACAACTGCCTCTGGGTTTGGTACCTTTCAGAATCTTCTTTTCATCCCCTGGAATCAGTCTCTCGCTGTAATATAATTCTGACTTCAGAGCCATAAAAAACAACTCTAGTTCTACTTCCAGCCAGCTGATCACGTATTTGAAAGGAGCTTTCATTTCCCCCTGTGCCTGTTGTTCCTCAGGCTAAACATTCCCATTTCCTCTAAACCACAGTCCAATAATTTGGTTTTGCATTCTTTTATCATCCTGATTGCCTATTGGAGGCCCAGAACTCATCACGACTCGCCAGGTATCCTCTGACTGGAGGGGCAGAGCTCCCTGCTTTGCTCCTGATCTGTGCAGCCATGCTTTTCATTTCAGGCACATTACCATCAGTTCACACTGAGTTGTTTGTTATGGGTTCACTTGTGTCCTCCCCAAAAGATGTTGAAGTCCCCCAGTACCTTAGAATGTGGCCCAGTTTGGGAGCAAGGTTTTAATAGAGGTAACTAGGGAAAATGAGGTCATTAGGGCAGGCCCTTGTCCAGTAGTTTGGTGTCCTTATGAAAAAGGGAAATTAGGATACAGAGACAGACATGCGCAGAGGGAAGATGATATGAAGACACAGGAAGAAGATGGCCATGTGACTGAAATGGTGTATCTACCATTCAAGGAACACCAAGGGTTTTTGACAAACACCAGAAGACAGAAAAGGCAAGGAAGGATCCTCCCTTAGAGCCATCAGAGAGATCACAGCCCAGCTGACACCTTGGCTTCCTGAACTTCCAGGCAACCAATTTTTGTTGTCTTAAGTCACCTAATTTTTGTTACTTTGTTATGTTATCCAGTTATTGGTATTTTGTTATAGTCCTAAGAAATTAATACACTGTCCATTCACCAAAATGTACTGCTTTGTATTCCCCATTCTGCAATCTTTCTTTCCCTTCTATTGTAATAATGTTCTGGTCCTTCCAATCCATGTGAAAAGCTCTTTATTTCTTTTAAGTTTCATTTTTGTTTGACTTGGCTCATTATTTAAGCCAATTGAGATCTTCTATGTCCTCTTTCCCTCACGTGGGGGTTTGCTATCTATCTGGGTTTAGGCACTCTCAGAGTTGCCTAAGGATACTTTTATTCAAACCACTGGTGAAAGCACTGAATGAGATTTGATAGATGCTCCTGGAATTCCCTTTTAGTCAACACTGCCTTTTTAAAAAAACCCTGTTGTTCAACTCATTTTAAAACTAGCTACTTCCTTGACCCAAATTATAATTCTCTGTTTTGAAAGCAAGACAAAATATTATAAAAGAATTGTCTGACATCTTGCTGCAATCATGATATGCCAAGCTCATATCATTCTTTCTTGCAAATTTAGTAACTCTACCGACAATTAGTTTGATCAGGGATAATTTTATTCCTTACCATCTCTACTTTCTTTTCATGTATACCAAACCACAATTTTAGTAATTCAGTGAAGGATCTTGCCCAAAACACATATTGAGTTTTTTGGTTTATGCTTTGTGGAATCTCTCTCTCTCTCTCTCTTTTTTTTGAAATGTGAGCCACACTGGTTTTTCTTCTGTTTTACCTGGCTCCTCAAGGATTCAATTCAGAGAACTCATTTGCATTCCCTAGCTACCTCCCCTCCAAATATTCATATGTATTTTGTCTCAACCATGAGACTCAAGTTCTTTCATGATTACAGTTATAATTTCTGCACTTATCTTGGTTTTGGCTCCTTCTTATCTGACCTTTTCAGATTGAAGAGTGTTCTTGACAGAGAAGGTGAAAGCCTGAGTTTAAACTAATGGCCTATGAATATATAAACATCTGACAATAATTACATCTTAAAGTTTTTCCTTTGTAAAATAATAAAAGTAGTTAAATTCACATTTTGTTTTGTAGATGGGTAGCTACCATTATCACATATATTTTCTTGTTTATCTTTTTACTTGACACAGGATCAGTCACTGAATATTTTCTTTAAGCATCCTTTTCTTAAGGTTGATTACAATTTTTCTTGCTAAGTAATAAAGATTTGTGTCTACTTGATAAAGTTCCAGAATGTTCTGGAATGGTCTACTACATTTTGACTAGATAATTTTAGAAGTACAGAGGAAGTAGGTCAACACCAAATTGTAAGTTCTATGCATTGTTGTATGCATTGTTTATAAGACTGTGTACCTCTAGAGAAAATGAGTTCCATATATAATTGGCAGCATACCCAGAGCTTATTAGCTGTTTAAGGAGTATCACATGAAATTTGAGTTGACTTAGGAAATCAAGTTTAAAATAGGTGCTTTGTCAATGGTAAGGCACCTGTAAGAGGTTCCGGGCCAGGAGTACAGATTGTCCTTGTCATATTTTAGATATTGTTGACCAGGCCTGCCTGTTTCCTAAAGTAGGACATGGCAGCCGGAGATAAAAACCTGACACCAGGCCCTCTACACAGCATGACAACCTGAGTGGCAGCAAAGTTGGCAGCCTGCCAAACAAGGAGTAGCACAGAAGATGGGTAGGAAGTGTCAGTCCTCAGTCTCTTCAGGCAAACTGGTTGGTGTTGGTGCCAGGGAACCTGGAGCAGGTCATACTTCAGTTCAATTCAACTAATACTCATTAGGTAGCTGCTATGTGTCAGCCATTGTGCTAAGTGTTGGCAATCCAGGTTGGCAATCCAGTGTTGGCAATGCATACACAACACAGACACTTGGCTGGTGTTTAAGGTCAGATCTTTACTCCCTGAGAAGCAACCTTGAAAAGATAAAAACAGGACCACAGGTGTTCAGGGGAGCTCTAGGATCCCAAGAAGGTATCACAATAAATATTGAAGTGGTCACGTGGAGAGACCTCAGGATGGGGATCTTAGGGGCAGAGTAGTGTTATCAGAATGAGGTCTCTGATAGGTGTGTAGAGATGTTACTTAATGGCTGACTCTTAAATGAGTAGGCATTTAGGAGTCAGCCTTTTGTTAATGTATCCCAGTTAAAACTGCAGTTAGAGTGTTGGGAGGAGTAACCGCATTTAAAGATATATGAACTCTATGATCATTGCAGCATTATTCACGGTGGGTGGCTGGGACACAGAGACAACCAAAGTGTCCTTCAGTAGAGGATTAGAGAAAGAAGATGTGGTACATATACACTATGGAATACTATGCAGCCATAAAAATGAAATAGTGCCATTTGTGACCATGTGGATGGACTTTGAGAATGTTACATGAAGTGAAGTAAGTCAGAAAAAGCTAAGAACCATATGATTTCACTCATATGTGGAGTATAAAACTGAAACTCATAGACACAGACAACAGTATGGTGGTTATCAGAGGGAAGGGGGTCGGGAGGTAATAATAGAGTAAGGGGACCAAATATATGGTGATAGAAGATGATTTGACTTGGATGGTGGGCACACAATGCAATATATTCTATATCATATTACATTCTATATTATAGAAACATATACTTGAAATATATATAATCTTATTAACCATTCTCACTCCAATAAATTTAATAAAAAATTAAAGCTTAGAAAGATTAAATACAGTAAATTTCTCCATGTGAAATATATAAATAAATAAATAAGTCTTGTGAGATTAGAAAATGGTATGGTATGGTGGGAGGGACAGAATAATGAAGACCAGAGTAGTTTCTGTAGTCATCACTCTGGAAACTGGTGTGTAACTGAGCCTATTGGTGTTCCTAAGTCACCATCAATTGTTTGGAACATGTTCTTTGCACCTGTTGGCATAAAACTGTGCACAACATGGCTTAGAGCTACCCATCAGAAGATACGTTCTATACATCCTGCAAGACAGATTCTAGGTCTAGAGAATGAATCAAAAGAAATAAGATTTGATACTCAAAAAATTTGGAAATATGTCAACCTCGGGAAATGCAGGCCTCCGACAAAACCCTGAAGTCCTCCATTGATGTGCTCGATCCTGTGGTCACAGTTACTCCTATTAATCAGGATCCCCTTTGGCCTGTAAAAGGATTTGAGTATTAATATAACTTCTGATTATTTTTTTTTTTATTTTTTATTGTTACAAACTTGGCTAAAAGTTAAGAACTCACTCACTGAACTGTCCCTTTATGCAGATGGTCTACCATTTGAATAACTAACACCATTTTCCTCTGAAGAATTATCTAAGAACATATTGGGTAGGCAGAAATACATTTTATCCACTATTTGACATTGACCTAGTAACTATGAGACATTTCTCAAAGATCTGATGAGATAGATTCATCTTTGAACAAATGATTGGTATTGATAATAAATTGTGTCATTTTTTTTATCATTTTTCACTAACAGACTTCTTGATTAATCTGATGTTGCTCTCAGAAACAGACTTCACATTCTCTTAAGAGTGAAAACTTTATGGACACTTTGTATGATTTTTCTGTACTTAATATACAATCAACATGCTTTTAACAACTTCACTGAAAGAAAATGAGAGATTGAAAAACAGTCCACAGCACATTATTTTGTTTCTAAATGTGTAGTGAGTGTTTACTATTGATAAAAGGGAACACTCTCTCAATAACATTAATGACAACATAACCATTGATTCTAAATAAAAGCTCTAAAAGTTCTACTATACTTCCTTATTTTCTCCCTCCCTTCTCCCCTCCCTCCTTTCTTTTCTTTCTTCTACACTTCAGCGACTATTCATTAAGGACCAACTCTGACTGGGTTGATCAGTGTACCTTGCCCTCATGGGGCATAAAAGTAAGTTGGAGAAACAGTTGCTAAACAACTAATTATGAAAATTAATTTATGAGAAATTCTGGCTCCTGCTTATTGGCAACTAGGTTTTTCTCACTGGTAATCTGAGTACCTGATACCTCATTCAGTGACCTTTGCTTGTGCCTGCCTGACAAATCCCTGAGCTGTTGGAGGAAACAGGAAACAACATTGATTAAACCTCCTACAATTCACAAAGCCCTCTGCTATCACCTGGGCCCCTCAGGGTTAATAACTCTGTTTTATGTCTCTTACATGTATTTCCAAGGCAGCTCTTTCTAACCTTTTCCACTCTTCTTAATTGTTATACCTCAACTCTGTGCAACCTCCCACTTTCTGTTTTTGTGAGAGGTCAAGGCCAACATAAATCTTTCACTTAAAATTTCTCTGTATCCAGCCAAGATTTATGTTCCAAATATCTTATCTATTGGTTTTTACATAACAGAATGTGTTCTCTATTTCCTTAGAATAAGTATAACTTATTTCCTTTCTGAGGACTTGCTTTCTGTATTCCAGGTCCTCTGATCTTCTTTGGGCATTTGTTCCATAAATCATGTTCCCTCTCTCCTCAACCCCACTCTGACTTTTATCCTCCTCTAATAGTCCTTTATCTACAACCTACACAGGGTTTCAAATTGCCTTCACACAAAAACAAGAGGCAAAAGCAAACAACAACATCCAAATTGTGCAAAAACTGTGCTTTGAACTTATATTAAGCATATGCTCCAGTGAATAAAAACTTGCTCTGGGAAACATTGAACTGAGAATGCTATGTTCCATCTTTTCAATCAAATATGAATTTCCCAGTAAAAAGAAACAAATGTACTTTTAGAAGGTTGAATAATAGAAAAGCACTTTTGAAAAACCCTTCTGATTGTGTAAGTTGAGATCAATTTAAGGAAATTCTCTGACACAGCCCATGTCTTTCTCATTTAGTGTCAACTGCAGTGTTTTTATTCACGTAAGGCTTTTTTCTCTCTAGTCTGTGATCTCCAAAAACTAATTTCTGAGGTTAGGGTTCATCCAGATCAAGGCTGTTGAGATGGACAGTGGAGAGAGGGCAGTGAGTGCAGGAGGTGGTATATCCATAGTCTCAGAGGAGTAGTAACTCAGTCACGGGGACATGGATGAGTATCAGAGTGGATGATGAGGGTAGAGAAGCAGATATACAGCAACAGAAAGAAAGAAAGAGAGAGAGAGAGAGAGAGAGAGAGAGAGAGAGAGAGAGAAACAAATAAACTAGATCTATTGATTCAGGAATGTCATGCTGACCACCAGGACTGAGTTATCATTATTGGACTGCCCAAACACAAGAGTTGGAGATGCAGTGGAAAGCCAAGGTAAATAGTTTCTGCCTAATCATTCACTAAAAATGAATGTTTATCATGCTCCCATCTTTAACTGGAATTAAGCAGACACAAAGGATCATTTAACTAAAAAGAAGAGAGTTTTGAAGACATTGCTAGTACTTGCATAGTCTCCAGCTTAAAAGTGAAATAAATGTCTTATGTTATCTTGTTCATCTTAACAGCCTTGATCTGGTTGAACTATCTCTTGAGAGCATAGGACTCTCAAATGCCGTTCCCTTTCCAAAGTTTGGACCCTTATGCCCTCCTTAACGTATACTGACTTCTCTCTTTAGATGAGATCTGTCAATGTGGTCCTCCCCATAACTTTGGGCTTTCTTCCTCCTTTTTGGCTATTACATTGGAAACTCAAACCAAAGAAGTTCAACTCCTCTTTGGGAAATTTGCAATTTATAATATCATCTGGGCTCTCCTATTACAAACTCACATCATGGTTCTTCCATTTGTTTAAACTCACTGTTTTCCTAATAAAAAATCCAAACCAGCTAGTTCAAAACTTTAGTTTTATAAACTCACAACCCAGGCAACCTACTGTTTCATAAATAAAAAAAATAATCTGCACATTCATAAATGTTATTGTTATTTGGTTATTATTTCTTGACTTGCTAAACTGTATTTCCTTTTCACTCTGACTCTTTCATTTGTAGACATTTAAAGCTATTTCCTAAAAGTTTCAGGCAAGGGAATGTATTTCCTATTCCAGAATATTAATTAATTTTAATTTGCACTCAAGTTCTGTTCTTTTACACACACACACCCTTCTGACACTTCCAGCCCTATTGAACTTCACTTTATTCTCACGTTCCTTATCACTATGACTACAGCTTCTAAGCCAAAAAGCCAGACATGTTGACTGACATGATTTGTCATTTCCTTATAGGAGATAAATTTTAGATTCAAACTGGAGGAATTTATAGTTCTTTTTATGCTTGTATTCATATCCAGTCAGGATGTCTGAAATTTGGCTATGTCTGGAAAACCCAATATATGAAATAATCACATTTACAGTTCCTTCTTCTTGCTATAATATATAATTTGGCATTTGATTATATTCTATTTTATGATCTTTTTTCTAAAAACTTGTTCTTTGGAAGGGCAGGAGTCATGCTTTATATTCTTTTGCATTTCTTTTAAATATTTATCTCAGACAATAAATGCATAATGCCAATCTCTGGGTATGTCTCCATTATCAAATAAATCATATTTTATGACTTATGTATTAAATATGATGTGAAGTCTTGTTGTTTTCCAGATATTTGTACTATAAAGGCTATAAATGGCTCTTTTTTCACACATTACCCTTTTAACTTTAAGCATTTGTATTAATGCAATAGATGCAACAATAGTGCATTTGTATTAATGCAATAATGCAACAATAGAAACAATAGTTTCTATTGTTTCTGTAACAATTACTACAAACTTAGTGGCATAAAACAACACAAGTTTATTATTTTACAGTTCTATGGGTCAGAGTTCCCACATGGGTCTCACAGACCTAAGATCAAAATTTTTACAGGGATGCATTCATTTTGGGAGGTTCTAGGGGAGAATCTTCTTACTCACCTTTTTCAGCTTCTAGGGCTAGCCCACTTTCCTTGCCTTGTAGCCCACTTTCTCCGTTTCAAAGCTAGCATCGTTGCATCTCTCTGACCCTCATTCTTTAGTCACACCTCTTTCATACTAATTGTAGCTGGGAATTTCTCTATTTTTAAGAACTCATATGATTAGACTGGGCTCACTTGGATAGTCCAGAATAAACTTCCTGCAAATTATTTCACATGCAAATTATTCATACCTGCAAAGTCCTTTCCACTATATAAAATAACATATTCAAGATTCTGCCATTTTTCTGTCTATCACGGCATCTTTACATTTACCAAACTCTTTTAGAACTAATAGTAATCCTAATAACTTGCCTTTTTCACCAGTAAATTTGTTAATGGTGTTTTCTTCCTCACAACTCTTTGCATATGTGAACATCAATAATAATCTCTTTAAGAAACATATTATCCATTCAGAGTTCAATCTTCAAGTTGGAAGCTATCTTAAAAATTTAAATGTAGGAGTCTACATTTGCAGTACAAGCACATAAATTAGCTCTCAACTTTCTCCTTCATCATGTTATAAGAATGTATAAATTCAAATACCTCAGGCAGGTACATGTTCTCCAGTCCTATGGCAGTCCCCACTATATCCTACTTTCCATATTCAACCTATTTTACTTCATTTATTCAAATAATTGCTGCCTTGTTCCTAAGACATTAGAGATTATGTCATCTAATTTAGTCAATGTACTAAGAAATGAAATTGTCACTTAAACAATACCTTATGGTTTGTTGACATAACTTCCAAGTAGTTCTAGTCATAGAGATATTATAAAACAGATTATTCTATTATAAACAACTCTTTGAAGATTATTTCTCTACCTATTTATCCTGACTCTATCTGTAGCTGTATAGATTAGTCTAGGTTTTTTTTTTTTGTGGATTTCTTGAAAAATTGCAGGGATCAAACCTTTTAATTCTTGTCTTTTCCATTACAAACATTCCCTATTCAGTTAACTTTGTTTCATTTGATACAGTTTTTAAACATTTTAGGTTTTTCAATCTTCTTGTAATGTGGTGCTGAGAAACAGTATTAATATCCTAGATGTGGTCTAATTCTTGCCAGGTACCATAGACCTACTCACTTGCTCTCTCTCTTTTTTTGCATACGTCATACTTTTACTGATATAGTTAAAATCAGCTCTACTTTATGACATATTATAAAACACTTACAGCTCATATTACACATCTATTCAAGTAAAACTTCAAGGTCTTTTTTTTGTTTGAGATCTTTTGTTACATGTATGTCTGATACTCTAGTTCCCCTCAAGTTTTGGTCCAGTCATCAGGCAAATATTTATTGAGCATTGGCTGCAGGTGTGACAGTGTGCATAGTGCTACAGGGTATAAAGAAGAACATAATACAATGGAGGAACTCATAATTTCATGAAGGAGAGAGAGACTGACACATATTTTTTGGTCCAGAGTGAGAAATGCAGCAGGAGAAGCATCTGTAGGGTAGACTTTTACCCAATTAAACAGGAGCGATTGGTTACCAATGCACTAAGGACTTGAGGTAGAAATAGTCAGTCATTGAATAGATTTGGAGGTGATTAGAAGTCTGGGCTGACATTAAAGACAGGGAGTTTAGTAGACTTATTATTTTGCATCCATTTATTCACTGTTTCATTTTTTTTGCTCTGGGGGCATGAACTTATCCCACTTGGATACAGTCAGGTTTTAATTGCCAATCACCATGTTCTATTCTTGTCTTTCCAACCCATGGGCTTGGCATGTGTCCCAGCCAGGCCAAGATGATGCTCGCTCTCTGGAATTTCAGTCTTGACCAAGTTGCTGAAACAATTGGCAGCCAATTCATGCAAGTGGCTGGGCCCTGATGAGAGTGCTCCTTAGTTCTTACAACCCTGGTGCTGCAATCCATTTAGATCTCTGTCTTCTTATACCTAATTTTCCAGCTTTCCTTTCAGTTAAATGGATTACTTCTTATCCTTACCACAAATTTCTTTTTATTTCAATTTGTCAAACCCAGTTTCCATTGCCTACAATCATTTAATCAATTATATCACTTACTATACAGGATTATATAAACTTAATTTAGTGGCAGATGCTATAGAACTAAGTAGGAAAGAAAGTCTAAAGAGCACAAACTCTGGAATCAGTTTCCAGAGGTTAAATGCTAGCTCTTTCACTTATCACTTTGGTTAACTTAAGCAAAGTTCTTTATTTCTTTGAAACTCAGTTTTCATGTCTATACAATGGCATTTCTAATAATCCCACCTACCTAATGTTTGGTTTTGAACATAAAGGGAGAGAACATACATAAAACACTTAGCATAGTGTCTGGCACATACAAAATACTCAGTAATTGTTAGCCTGGGTAGGAATTAAATGTAGCAAGAGCTAGTGAGGATATTAGTATGATAAGACAAGAGTAGGGGGAAAATGATGGAAAAGAGTGAGGTTAAGTAGTCAGAGGGGGAGTTCATTCCAGTTAGAATAGGGGCAAATGCTGCAAAAAAAGAACAAATAAGAAGAAAGCTAAAAAAGGCAATTTTTAGCAAAAACAACAAAATAAACAACAGGATTAAAAATGGATAAAGGGCTTAAATAGACATTTCTCTAAAGGAGATATACAAATGGCCAATAAGCACATGAAAAGATGCACTTGTTATGAAGGAAATGCAAATCAAACCCACAATAAGATAACATTTCACACTCACTAGGATGGCTACTATTCAAAAAAACAATAGAGAATAAAAAATGTTGGAAAGAATCTGAGGATTTTGGAATTGGTATGCATTGGTTGTCAGAATTAAACAGTGCAGTTGCTGTGGAGAACAACTTGACAGTTCCTAAAAAGTTAAACATAGAATTACCTTATGATTCAGCAATTCCACTTATGGGTACATACCCAAAAGAACTAAAAGCAGAACAAACAAATACTTGTACACCAATGTTCATAGCAGCATTATTCACAATAACCAAAAGTTGTAAACTTTTGTAAAATGCCCATCAGTTGATGAATGGGTAAACAAAATGTGGTCTATACATGTAATGATCTATTATCCAGTCTAGAAAAGGAATGACATTCTGACACATGCTACAACATGGATGTACCTTGAAGACATTATGCTAAGGGAAATAAGCCAGACACAAAAGGTCAAATATTATATGACTAATATGAGGTATTCAGAATAGGTAAATTTATAGAGACAGAAAATAGAATAGCAGTTACCAGGTGGTGAGGGCAGAGGGCAACGGGGACTTAGTATATAATGGATGCAGAGTTTCTGATTGTGATATGTAGAATTTTTCAAAATGAATAGTGTGATGCTTGCATAATATTGTGAATATACTTAATGCCACATAATTGTACACTTGAATATGATTAAATGGTAACTTTTGTGTTACATATAATTATACAATAAAAATACACAAAAATGCCATGGTACATTTAGATGTCACAGGTGACATTTTTCAGTAAGTTTAATGATGTAAGAGCAAGAGTCAATAGTTTATACTGTGCTACAGGGAAAATGGGAAACATGGAATTAGACTCATCAAGAATAGCCTCCTCCAAAGAAGTTTGCTTGTGAAGAGCAGGGTAGGTAGAGTGATAGCTGCAGGGATGAGGCAGTATCACATTAGAGTTTCTTGATGAAATATTGGGGCATATTTACAAGCTGGAGAAGCCAGCAAAAAGGGAGAGGTTGGTTACAGAGCAGAAAGGGAGTTGATAGAGCCAGGCCCAGAAGAAGTAAATAGGAAAATGAAGGGGAAGAAGTAAAGTTTATTGGAAATAAATGTAGCTTTGTAGATTGGGTGAAAGGTTGAGGACGTTTACATGAAATGAATTTATTTCTTCTGTGAAATAGGAGGGGAGGCCACTAAGGAGGGTGAGGTATTTGAAGTTGAAGAGGGAGCTGAATGTTTATGACAGATGCTGAGAGGGCTTGAGTGGAAGCTGAAGTAGTAAGTAAAAGGAGTGCTGTTCATTGTTGAGTATATGGGAAGGGAGAATCATAAGTTTTATGTGATTGTATAATTTTTCTTCATTTGTTGTCAGAAGCCTGGAGAAGACTGAAGAAGGCAAATTATTTTGCTCACTCTGTGCTTAGGGTTTTTAGGACCAGGGCACTAGGACACAAGATGAGGAAATTGAAATCCAGTTTTGGTAGGTGAACAATTTAAATAATTGAGGTCTAGGCTGGTTAAAGGAAGATATTAAGTAAGAAGGAAAATAGACTAGTCATCAACATTTTTTACTGAATAAACCAGTAGAATTTTGTTACTTCCCATGCAACAATGTGGAAAGATCACTGTCCTTAGAAGACAGAAAACCTGGGTTCTAGATTCTGCCCTGTTACTAAACAGGTATATTGTGTCAAACAAGTCATTTCATGTTCTTGGGTTTCAGTTTCCTTAACTGTAAAATGGAACTGGGTTCAGATGACATCTGAATCTTCTTCCAGTTTAATATTCTGGGATATAAGTCAGATGACTTTCCTGATTAGTAATTTTCACAAGCCTCTGGATTGGGAAACCCGTCTATAGAAACTTTTTCTTCACAACCAGAATAGAGTTTCTTTACCAAAGAATCTGGTCCCTTACATACTATCAGGAGGAGATGTAATCCATGTCAGCCAATGATAAGAGAACATCAAAGTTCAAGCGTCCAAGCATTCCTATTATATTAGTCACTTCAGGAAATCTTAGCTGCCTTCACTGGGGCACAGCCCTGTACCTTGCTCTGCTTCTTCCCTTGTTTCTCTGTATCTCAAAGTGTGGCAATGGTCTGCTCTCCAACATGTTATTGAATAAATCAAGGGCCCCGTGAGGTGCCCTTCTCCATGCTAGGACATTGGGAATTCAGAATAGTTATGCCACAGCTGTTTCATCCTGTGAAATTTATATCCTGGTTGGGGAGATAAAACGCAAACACACACAATCTTAACAAATAACATAAAACGATATACTGTATAATGAAGTGTCATCCTATGGATTAAAGACAAATACCCTGGAGTTTCAGCAGTAACACGTCATCATAGATTTGTGGGTCAAGTGGGATTTGAACTAGATCTTGAACATTAGATAAAATTTGGGGAGAAAGCTGTCTTAACCTAGGCTGGAAGACTCAGACTTGGCAGTGAGAAGGAACTTGCTTTGGTTTAATGTTACTTTCTGCTCCCCTCTTTTCTGTGAACCTTCATTTCCCTTTCTTAGTTCTAGGAATACATTTTTTCCTCATCTGTCCATAGCTCCTCATGATTTATATAGCTTTATGGAGAGCTTTTATTGTTTAAAAATAAACTGAAGCTCCTTTTTAGGTTGGGGGGTGAAGTTACAGAGTCAGCTGCTTGGATTGCCAAGCTACCTGAAGTAATGGCTCTGCCAGATACTCTCAGGGATTTGTGATGGTATGTAAAAAACAGCTCCTTGCAGTCTCTACAGAACACCTGCTATGTGTTGATAAGCATGCATTCCAAAATAACATTTTCTTTGCTGTTACCTTTCTCATGAGGAGTATAAAAACATAATGCAACAAGGTGAAATCATGTGACTACGACAGGGTTGGGAATGCTTTCCTGTAGATGGCAATATGAAGCTGGGTTAGAGGCAGGTCATACTTCATTAATGAGGTAAAACCCTCACTAGGAAGTGACTAAAGATGAATCCAAGACTGTGGAGGATGTGAGGCAAAAGACTTAGCTTAAACCTTGAGAATTCTCAGAATAGATCAGTTTAACTCCACATTCTGGTTTTGGGGGCTGAAAAGTTCAGAACCACAGTGAGTTGAGATAATCATCACTGGAATATTTATATCCTCACTGATTTTAACTTCATTAAAATGTAGACTGTTTCAAGTGGAGATGGAATCTGCCTGCAAAATCGTCTTTATAATATTATGGCAGCATAAAAAAGAATTTGAGACAGTTCCCATTTTTATAAAATTGACAGAGTCTGAAGGTATACACATGTAAAAATAACAATAAAGTTTATGAAAAAGTATAAAAACTAGAACAAACTTAACTATAATAATAATAATAATAATAATAATAATAATATATGTTGAGAACTTTTTGCCAGGCACTATTTTAAATTTACAAGAGCTAAGGGAGGTATAGGATTTACAGAGAAAAGTGAATTTGTGAATCTGGACCTTCACAATGCTATATTCTAACATTCTTTCCCCTCATCACCTGCCCTTCATTACCATGACTAAATATCAGACTCTCAGAGAAGACCTCCTTAACGTCCAGAATTGTAACTATTCAATATAGATACCAATAGCTGGATATTTAAATTTGAATAAAATTAAATAAGATGAAAAATTTAACTCCTTAGTTGTATTAGCCATAATTCAAGTGCTCAGTGATCACATGTAGGTAGTGACTATCCTATTGGCCTGCACAGATAGAGAACACTTCATAGATATAGATTGTTCTATTGGACACCATTGGCTAGATTTTAGGTCTCCTTAACACATAGCCTCTATTATAGCAGTCAATGTACCTGAGTTACATGTGTAACATCTGTCTTCCCCACTAAATTATAAGTGCCATAGAGATTCTCTATCTCTCTAACCATGGTATACCCATTATTCAGCACAGTGTCTGGTGTCTAATACATAATAATATTTTTACCATTTAGCAATGCATAGGAAAAAATTAATAAGTGCCTGGGTTAATCAGAAAATGTCTCCCAAAAGTGGTAACATTTGGATTAAATTATTATTATTATTTATTAAATTTATTGGAATGATATTAGTTAATAAAACCATAGGTTTCAGGTGTACAATTTATAGCACATTGTCTTTATATAGTGTGTGTTCACTACCCTCTATCACCATTTATTCACTATATACCCTCTTCTACCACCCTATACTTCCTTTGTCTCTGGTAATCATAATACTATTTGTGTCTATGTGTTTTTTGTTTTTTGACTTAATACCTTTACCTTTCTTGCCCAGACCCCCAATCCCTCTCCTCTCTGACAGTTGTTTCTATTTTGTGGGTCTGTTTCTATTTTGTTTGTTAGTTTATTTTGTTTATTAGATTCCACACATAAGTAAAATCATGTGGTACTTTTCTGTTTCTGACTGGCTTATTTCACTTAGCATAATATTATCCAGATCCATTTAAGCTGTCCTAAAAGGTAAAATTTCCTTCTTTTTATGACCAAGTAATATTCTACTGTCTAGACGTACCATAGCTTTTTATTCATGCTTCTACTGATGGGCACTTGGGCTACTTCCAAATTTTGGCTATTGTAAATAATACTGCAATGAACATATGGGAGCATATATTATTTTGAATTAGTGCTTTGGGACTCTTCATATATATATTCCCAGAAGTGGAATCCCTAAGTTATAAGGCAGATTCATTTTTAATTTTTTTTTTTTGTGGAACCTCCACACACTACTCTTCACAATGGCTGCACCAATGTGCATTCCCATCAACAGTGCACAAGGGCTCCCTTTTCTCCACATCCTCACCAGCTCTTGTTTGTTGGTTTATTGATGATAGCCATTCTAACTACTGGTGTGAGGTGATATCTCATTGTGGTTTTAATTTGTATTTCTCTGATGATTAGTGATGATCATATTTTTATGTCTGTTGACCATCTGTGTGTCCTCTTTGGAGAAGTATCTATTCAAATTCCTTGGCCATTTTTTAATTGTATTGTTTGCTTTTTTTTGGTGTTAAATTGTATAAGTTCTTTATAAATTTTGGGTATCAACCCTTATTAGATGTTGCATTGACAAATATGTTCTGTTAAGTGGGTTATCTTTTCATTTTGTTCATGGTTTTCTTTGCTATAAAAAAACTTCTTAATTTAATGTAGCCCAATTTGTTTATTTTTTCTTTTGTTTTCCTTGCCAAAGGAGAAGTGTCTGAGGTTCTACTGCCTATATTTTCTTCTAGGATTTTTATGGTTTTAAGACTTACACTTAAGTCTTTAACCCATTTTGAGTTTATTTCTGTGTATGGTATAGGAAGATAGTTTAATTTAATTTTCTGCAAGTATCTGTCCAATTTTCTCAACATCACTTATTGAATGTACTATCTTTGCCTCATTGTATGTTTTTGCCTCCTTTTCAAACATTAATTGGCCATAAAGGTGTGGGTTTATTTCTGGGCTGTCTATTCTGTTCCATTAATCTATGTGCCTGTTTTTTTCTTTTTATTCTCATCTGAGGACATTTTTTTCCTTGTTGTTAGAGAGAGAAGAAAGGGGAGAGAGAGAGAAACATTGATATGAAATAGAAACACTGATTAGTTATCTCCCATATGTACCCAGAGCAGGGATTGTACTGGACCAGGGATATTTAAAACTACCACCTAGGCATGTACCCTGACTGGGAATAAAACCCACAACCTTCTGGATATGGAATAATGCTCTAACCAAATGAGCCACACTGGCCAGGGCTATATGTCTGTTTTTATGCCAGTGCCATGCTGATTTAATTTCTGTGGACTTGTAGTATAGTTTGATATCAGGTAGTGAGATTTTTGCTATTCTTTTTCAAGATTTCTTTGGATCCTCTGGGTCTTTTGTGGTTCCATGTAAATTTTGGGGATATATGTTTTAGTTCTGTGAAATATGTCATTGGTATCTTGACAGGAATTGCATTGAGTCTATGGATTGCTTTGGGTAACACAGACATTTTAATGAAGCGTTTTTCTTTACTCCTATCCATGAACACAGTATATGCTTCTGCTTCTTTGTATCTTCCTTAATTTCTTTCTTCAGCATCTCATAATTTTCTGAGTACAGATTTTTTATATTCTTTGTTAAATTTATTCCTAGGTATTTTATATTTTTGATGCAATTGTAAATGGGATTGTTTTCTTAATTTCCCTTCCTCATAGTTCATTATTGGTGTATAGAAATGTAACTGATATCTGGACCTTTATTTTATACCCTGCTACTTTACTGAATTCTTTCATCAGTTCTAGTTGTTTTTTTGGTGGAATCTTTAGGAGTCTCTATATACAATATCATGTCATCTGCAAATAATGACAGTTTTACTTCTTCCTTTCCACTTTGGATACCTTTATTTTTTCTTGTCTGATTGCTATGGCTAGAATTTTCAATACTATGTTGAATAAAGTGGTGAAAGCAGACACCCTTGTATAATTCCTGATATTAATGGAAATGTTTTTAGGTTTTTCCCATTGAGTATAATGTTGTCTATGGATTTGTCATATATGAACTTTTTATGTTGAGGTATGTTCCCTTTAATCCCACTTTGCTAAGAGTTTTTATCATAAATGTTTGCTGGATTTTATCAAATGCTTTTCCAGCACTGGTGGAGGAGGGGGAAGAAGACAGCACGGTCTTCCTAGGCAACCTCCAACAATAATTCCCACACAAAGAACATGTTTAAGACATTCTTCCAGGATCGCTTTGTGCACATCCTGCCCCTAACCTGGCACAAATGGATCACCCTGTGTGTGGAGCTGCTGGGCTGTTAGTAGGCCTGCCTGAAGTGGCTGGGGCACTTGCCCCTTCTTCAGTCCTTCTGACCTTCTGTGAGCCTTCTGCTCAACCCCCTTCTGATTGTAGTGCTGTGGTTGGGGGCTCTTCCTCCCTCTGTCCTCCTCATGCCTCACCTCCCAAATCCCCACCTCCCACCTGCCCCTGGTGCCCAGCCCTCACATTGTCCCATATTCTTAGGTGCCGTGGGAGTGGAGTAGGTCTGGGATGAACAGGGAAGAGTGAAGTCATGGGTGTGGGTTGCCTGCCCCACATCCTAGGTTCCACTGGCCCTGTAGGAAGGCCCCGAGGTGGCAGGCTGGATATAACGGTCCTCTGCTCCCAATCAAGAGGCATGATGTTGTTACTCTCCAGGCTACTACCTGGCTTGCTGACACTCTGCCCTTGTCTCCCTGGAGGACCCCTCAGACCCTTTATGGCAGCCTAGAAAGACAGAAGAGGGTGAGGCAGGTCTGATGTGGGGAAACATGGGTGGGCACGGGGGTCCTGAGTGCACTGGCAGCTTCCAAAATACATTTATATCACTCACCCCCCCCCCGCAACCAAAAAGTCTTTTTTTTTCTGTATCAGAAACTACTCTCCTGTTTCCTCTTGTCAAAAAGAAAGAACTTATATAACTCATTGTCAGGAAGGTGTATGTGACTGATGGCAATTTTACATTTCTTCCAGGGGTATTTCACAAGGATCATGGGTTTCTAAAACTGAACTTACTCTATGGCACCTGTAAAGAGAGAACTGAGAATCAAGGTTTAGATATGAAAGGGTGGCTGAATATGGTTCTAATGTTAGACTGTCAGTTTTTTGAGTGTAGAAAGTTTTATCATCTCTGGGAGATGCCTGACATATATAGGAGACCTTTAATATGTCAGTTGCACTGGTAAAATGAACTATTCAAAGAAGTAATTGGACTGTCCTATGAGTTAATGAGTTGTCTGTCAATAGAAATGTGTGAGTAGAAGTTATTTATCCCGTAAAAGTGTGCAGTAAGTAGGCTGCATGTATAGGGAAAGTTGAAATGGAAGAACTGGATAGTCCAATATGCTGCAGTCATTTTAGCAAGGCTTGTGATGGATGGAAACTTGAACTTTAAACACGCACTGTCTGAAAGTATGAAAGCATAAGAAGAAGTAAGAAAATGATGGGTTTTCTGGAGATCTGGCATTCATATTACCCCACAGGCCATTCAGGAATCTGACACAGAAAAACCATAACACAACTGAGTTTAAGAAAATAACTCACAGAACATGCTCAGTCTCTTGACTTCCTCCCACACAAGCTGCATCCTTTAGCTGAATTTACCCTGTTTGTCCCTGTGTCCTGAGCAATAAAAGTTAGTTGAGTGGGAACATATCCCAGCCCTACAATAAAGCTCAGAGAAACACTGGCAGGGTTGATTCAGAAACTAGAAGCTGTGTCCTGAGTGTTCACTTGAAAAATGATCTATAAATACCCCCCAAAAGTCTTATGACTTTGCCATTGAGTTTAAGCAGAGTTGAAATTTGCTGTAAGGAATCTCGAAGTATGGTAATAGTGGAAGGTAAAAATTCTTAAGGTGCATAGGGTTTACCTGTTAGGGTGCCAACAACTTTGGAATTCTAACTTCAGTGCTACACTTTCGAGTTGTTAGTTAAAGAGAAGATAGGCAAAAGTTCAAATTGAGTCATATTCTTGACTCTGACTTCCAGAATATTTACTGGCATGCTAAAAACAAAAAACAAACAAAAATGTTCTATTAATATACTGGTCATAACAGACAATAGAGAATGGCTGAAAGCATGGGTTCTGGTGGTCGCCAACCCGGGTTCAACTGAGGCTTGGCTTTGTGATTTTTGGCAAGTTGCTTACTGCTTACCCCCTCCCCAAACTTCAATTTTTTTTATCTATACAGTGGGAATACTAGTACTTATATCATAGCTGCTGTGAGAGTAAAATTAATTATTACTAATTCTACATGAAGGGATTAATGTATAACTTGATTCTTGAAACAGGATATTTTCAGAGCACTCAATAGAGTAATTTTCATGAGGATGAAGTAGATTAATCACATGCAGTATGGGTAAAGATATTTTGCCACATTCACAGGGGAGACAAACATCCTTATAAAATCTAAGAACTTAATGCAATGATATTTCCCTGGCTTTGTCCCCTTCTCCTGTTGCCTGTTGAGATGACTGGGAAAGTTGCTAGCAAGCAAATGCTTAACTCCTCCAGATTGATGAGTCAAAGTCAAGAGCAGAGAGCAACTGGCTGAGCCTCTGTGACCCTGAACTCTCCTTCCTCCAAAGCTGTGATTGACTATTGCCCAGGTTTCCTTTATTTCACCATGGAGACAAACATTGTTGAGAGTAAAGCAGGATTTGCTGGGTTCGTTTATTGCTGTAGTAACATCTGACAGGTGCCCCCTTGCCTCCTTTTCCTCTGAATGAGCCTAGATACCACAAACCCCATTTCCACTGCAGAGAGGGGACTTGCCTCACTCCTTGGGCCTTGATTGACAGCTGTGAGAATACCATCACTTCCCCAGTGCAAGATAATTGTGAAGTGGTCATAACCTGGGCTTTGGTGTCAGACTCACCCAAAGTTTCCATCTTAGCTCTTGGAATGTACCTAAATTATCTTATCCCCAGCTTCTGCTCCATAAAACCAGCATAAAATCACCTCATGTTTGTGGAAACTAGAGATGTTGGATTTGGAGTAAGCATTCCACATAGTTTCTAAGATTATTGTTACTAAAAATGTTTTCGGAACTTTGAAACTGATTTTGGAATAACTCATTCTAGATTCCAAATAGCCATGCTAGGAGTATGAACTCTAAAAGCTACTGACTCAGGCTTCTGACTATCTCCAGATTTATGTACATGCCTCTTGTAGCAGTTTGAATGACTCAGTATCACTTCTGATTTGCTGCATTACTATTGCTCATTATTTGTAGGCTGGGTTCTGGACCCTGCTGAACTGATCTCTGCTTAGCTCTGCTAAATTCAGTAATGTATCTTATGTATGCTGTTGGGTTGTTTAGGAACAGGCTGCTTTAAGAATGCCTTGCTCACACGCCTGGCTGTCAGTTTGGCGGATATGGAAGACTGGGGCTGTGTGTTTTCTCTCATTCAGCAGGTTAGCCCAGACTTATTATTATGTTGGTAGGCAAATTCCAAGAAGATAGGTAAAACATTCAAGGTATCTTGAGGCCTAGGCTTACAATTAGCATGCTGTCACTTCTATGATATTTTACTGGCCAAATCAAGTCACAAAGCCAGCCCAGATTCAAAAGATGGGAGAATAGACTTCACCTAGTCAAGGGGGGATGTGCATATGAACACATGAATACAGGAATTGTGAACAGCTGAGGCCATCAGTTTTTCATATCCTTATCCTTAGCCCTGGGTTCCCACATCCTTGACTCAATAACTGGTATACAAAGCTGAGTTATTAATTCACTAAATTCCATCCAAGAGGCTGAAATTATTAGCTTTTTACAGTGTTTCAGCAACCATTTTCTTGGCACCAGTGGAAAGAAAGATATACATAGTGTTATGAACAGGTCACACTGTCTGATCTTTCCTTCTTTTCTGCTCCTCCTATTCTTCCACTCTCCCACCGCCTACTGAATGTTCTTTGAACTTGCTGATCTTCTACTCTAAAGAGTTTAAATCAAATATAGAAATTGGTGGGGCAAAAGTACAGGAGTAAAATCCCAACTCTAAAAGTTCTCTGTTTGCTTTTGGAATCACCCCACAGTTAATAATGCACAGTTGTCACTTGATATTCAGTTTTGAGAAATGAGTTTCTCTTTTTTCTTCACCTCTAATGCCTGTTGCCAATATTTATTTTTCACTGTGGAGTGGTTGTTGCAAAATTTTCCCCACACTGAGTACTCTTTTCGTCTTTCTATAGCACATAGGCACACCATGGCCAGCTTCTCAGAGCTTACCTCCCAAAGGGCATTTTTGCACATGGTCTGTGGATGTTTCTTAGGTGTCTGAAAACAAAAAGCAGAGTCAGAGGAGGGCCAATGAAGAGCAAAGCATCAGAAGGAAATGCTGTGGCTGCCAGCCATGGGGAGTGATGGTCAAGGACCAGTGAAACAGAGGCAGAGACGTACACAGAGCTTGCCTGGAATGGCTTACTGCACCGAACGTGAATCTCAGGGAATTAAGGTAACAAAGAGACATGAAAAGCCAGAAACATGATGCCTATACCCACGGATTTTACAATCTGTTTGTAAAGACAGGTCTTAAGGGGAAAAAAAACCCAGAAAATGGCATGAGAAAAGAAACCGTTAAGAGCACAATTTGGAGGAAGGGAGTGTAAAACAGAATTATAAGGATGGCCTGGAATGGCTAAGGAAGGCGGACAAACTCCGGCAAGCTAAAAATATAGGTTAATTTCTGATATGACTGAGAATGATTGAATATCAAACAGGAGACAAAGAGATCAAGGAGACTCTATGTGCTTCCTTAATTTTTAGTTTTGTGATTCATACACTGATTGAGCTTCAGGTTTAGAACAGACCTTAGATGTCATGAAGAAAAAAATTTTCTTGTCATCTAATGTTTGAAAATGTTGAAAGCCTTCTTCTACAAACCTTTTCTTCAGCTCTTGACTAGGTTGGCAATACTCCAAACCTTATTGTATAGAAAATTGACTGTCTCTTTGTGTCTCCACAGACACACCCTGAAGTAGGGGAAACCTAAGGCTCCTTGCAAGGAGACAGTTCATTTCCCTAATCAGCACAAACCCATCACCTCTGCTTCAAAGCTCTCATTTCACATCCGAATCAAAGGATGCCCTAACCATGGAACACAACCCTTCCCTTCCTTTTTTTCCCTGTCAAAGTGAAAAATGGCTGGGTGGAAACTCTAATTATGTGGAACATGCTGGCACTGTTTCCATGTCCAAGAAAAGTGGTATAACCACTGTCCTTGAAGCAGATGAAGTGATGCTATGGTGACTAGAGAGATGTGCTGGCTGGCTTAGCAGTAGCAACAAAAACCTAGCATTTGCAGAGTGTTTTATAATTTTAAGAAATTCTTACATATATTATTTCTTTGAAAGCTTGTTCAATTTAGTACCTTAGACTTGATAATTATTATCATCTGCTCTCATTTCATGAATGAATAAACTGAGGCTTAGACAAGCTAAGCTGACTTAAATAGAATCTAGATACCGCCCCAACACCCAGCTCAGTATTATTTTTGCTATAATGTGGTAATTTTTTATATTAGTTAATCCTGAGATTTTATTTTATTTTTTAAGATTTTATTTATTTATTTTTAGAGAGGGAAGGGAGGGAGAAAGAGAGAGAGAAACATCAATGTGCGGTTGCTGGGGGCCATGGCCTGCAACCCAGGCATGTGCCATGACTGGGAATTGAATCTGCGATGCTTTGGTTCACAGCCTGCGCTCAATCCACTGAGCTACACCAGCCAGGGGGATTTAATTTTATTTTTTAATTTTATTTATTTATTCTTAGAGAGGGGAAGGGAGGGAGAAAGAGAGGGAGAGAAACGTCAATGTGTGTTTGCCTCTTGAGTGACCCTACTGGGGACCTGACCCTCAACACAGGCATGTGCCCTGACTGGGAATCAAACCAGAGACCCTTTGGTTTGTAGTTCTGTGCTCAATCCACTGAGCTACACCAGCCAGGGCCATCCTATGATTTTGGTAACTTACTTTCTATGAACATGCCCCCAAATAAATTAATGTCTTTAGTCTTTGTTTTTTTCAACAAAACTGAAAAGACTCCAAAGATTTGTCTCCCAAAGTCAACTATAACTTTGCCTTTGTGAGTATTGTAAGCCCTTTTTGTCCACCGTGATCCATTCAGGAATTTTAAGATGTACAAAATAGATCTATGGGAGGGAAAATATTTTAAAGTTTAAGCAATTTTCTTCTTTTCTACTCTAAAAATATAGGCCTATTGCTTGTTAGTGCTGACAACACCCCAGTGAGGTAAGGAGGTCAGGAACACTATTATCTCTCTGTTTTTAAAAGCGAGTACACAGAGAGGAAATAACTTGGTCAAGGACATGGTGACTCAGTCAGCAGAGGAGCCAGGATGAAAACAGCCCTCATTTTTTACTTTCAATACACACCAAGACCATGATCCACTTGGGTTACGGGATTATGGCCCTTCACAAACAAGCGCATATTAGTCAGACATGGAAATAATTATGCTTCTTTCACATTTTTAACAGAGAGTGAACTCTCAAAGACATTGGCACAAATGAATCCAAAGATACCCCAGGACTTTTTTTTTAAGTGACAGATGGGAAAATGGGGGGAAAACCCTTTCCTTGTCTTTTTTTTTCTCAGGCCTGGCCTCACGTAACACCCCCTCCACACCCTTGTGGGAAGAAGGATTACTCTTTCCACTATTCCTAGGGTAGATTTTGTTCTTTTAAAATAAACAAACACTTGAAAACCTTTTTCTTCTAATATTAGCTTTGGTCTTGAACCAAAATTGATTTGGCATTGAGTAACCAGAAAGGACAACTAGTATTTTCAATGAGCAGTAGAGAATATTCTCTTTGACAGAGTCTTTTAGAATCATCATTTGGTATGATGAGCAATAAGTGGGACTGATATTGATGGACAAAAATAATAACAAATGAGATAACCACTCATCGCTCCCCCTTAGCCAGGGTCCCTATGTTGTCAATGGAGACAGCTGCCTGCATTCCTATTTTCCCTAGACTATATGTCATGAGTCTGGTTGTACAATAATGAATCCACTTTTTAAAAAAATTTAATGCAGGTTTGTGCTCTTCAATTCACACCAAGATTATGCACAGTGCCTAACGGAGGCCCTGACTCTGTCTTTCCTAGTGCCTCTGCTCCCAAATTAAGTCTGCTTTCTCATATACTGCTAGCAAAGCTAGATTAAACAGCAGTGACATATTTGCTGAAATGATTCTTTGGTATTTGATCCCCTTGCTGTATCAGGTACTTTTTTTTCATAGATAATGTGTCACAGAAGATGAAGCCTTCCTAATCTAGTGATTCAGAAAACAAAATTATTGAGAGAAAATATGAATGAGCAAGTAGAGATGTGAATTGCCCTGCATGAGTTCTTCTAGGACTGCCATAATGAAATACTACAGACTGGATGACTTAAATAACAGAAATTGGTTTCTTACAATTCTAGAGCCTGGAAATCCAAGATCAAGGTGCCAAGAAGGTAGGTTTCATTCTGAGCCCTCTTGCCTTGCCTTATAGGCAGCACCATCTCACTGTATGCTCACACAACCTCTTATTTGTGTGTATACGGGGGTGGCAGTGAGGGGAACAGAGAGTATGAAAAGTCTCTGGTGAATTTTTATAAGGATATAAATCTTATCAGATCAGAGCTCCATATTTATCATCTTATTTAACCTCACCTCCTTGGAGGCCCCATCCCCAAATACAGCCATAATGTGAGTTGTATTCAACATATGAATTTTAGGGTGCACACACATTCAGTCCATAATAAGACCCAAATGCAGAAGTCTCATAAAAAAGTCCCCAAAGCATGAAAAGACTTATTCCTAAATAATAGACAGAAGCTTCTCCCCATAATGTAATGAAGAGAGCTTCTGCCTCCAAACTCTGCGATGGATGCAACAAGCATTAAAAATCAAAGATACTTATTTAAGAAGTATTTATTACCACCCAAAATATAACTGTTTTCTCAAGTTATTGTAAAAAGATGTTCAATGGGACATCCCATAGTCTATGATCCTAGGCTCCAAGCAAAAGTAAATGCTGCCAAATATCTAAGCATTCTAGAGAGTGGTGCTAAACTATTCACGCAAGGCTTGCTAAGAGATGATGAGAGTGGTTCTATGACTTGTCACTCACCTCCAGTTTAATGTAAGAAAAGTTGTGAGATGGAGGTGATGGGTAAGGAAAGGATTTGTTATAAAAAAGGTACAGGCTTGGCAAGAGAATCTGTGCTTATTGCCCCCACTCAAACCCAAAGACTAGATGCTTCAGGCATACTACTGTGCATGGAGATTGTCTACACAAAAAGGCAATACTTCACTATGTGGATAAAGTAAGGTTTAGGTTAGCTGCTTTCTGGGCTTACAAGTAGTATGAATAGAATGCTCTTGGAAACTTTTGGGTGTACCTAATCTGTGTTATAGAATTTACAGTGTCTGGTGCTTATCACTGGTCTACAGTTGCCTACTGTAGAGGCTGGCTGCAACTGCCCCTAATGGCAAAGCAAGGACAAATGGCTGCCTTGGAGATGGCCTGTTACTCCAGAATGTTTCTATGAGCTAGGTAGGTCTCATAAAAGCTGGGCTCATATTGAAAGGATGCTTTCTTAGAGCACTGCCAGGTGCCAGGTAGCTGGAGGCAACCCCAGAAGAAAAGTTTACACTATTCAGAGCAGGAGTGAGTGAAAGTCAAATAAGAAGAATACAGCATGTGAAGGACCTTCTGGAGATCCCATGAGAAGAAGAGTTAGCATATAGACATCTGCTAGAAATAATAACATCAGTTACCTCAGAACTCTTTTGTTTCTCCTCTTTCCCCTCCATGAGTTGCCGGAGGCACCTAGCTAGTGAGAGGACATGAGGCCAGAATAGTTTTCTTAATACGGGAAAATGGACTGCAAGTGAATGGAAGACCTATGGGATCTGCCAGAGATATCGCTCATGGGTTCAGAAGGGAGATCCAAGAAATAATTTAGAGGGCTGAGTTAGAGAAAAGTTGTTTTCTGTCAGAGCCCCTCCAAGTCCAGACTATTTCATAAAGTGGTAATACTTGAATTTGTTTGTGTCATATTTTCATAGAAAGATTTTATAAGCAAAATTATATGAGAAGCTTAACCATTTTTCTAATTCATTTAGAAATATTTATAACTAAGTTGTCTTCATCTGAATACTTATATTTGAAAACAGACTTTTTGGAAAATGTTACTCTTCAGAAACTTTTTCATAGGAAAAAAGCCATTTTCTCGCTGAGAATTGGTTCTACTTGACAATGTACAAAGCTGTCTTTTTTTGTATTATTAATTATGTTGTCCAAGACCCTAATTACTAATAAAAATTATTTCTCCCTGTTTTCTATATGTATATATTACACATACATGTAGAAATGTGTGCATACATACATGTGTGTACATGCTATGATGTATGTATGTGTTTTAATGTGTCAGCTTTAGATTACAGTGCCTGGCTATTTAGTCAAACACTAATAGGTGTTACTATCAGGGGAGTTTGCAGATGTAATCAATTGACTTGACTCAGAGTGATTATCCTGAACAATCGGGCTGAAAGGGTTGAGGGTTCCTTGAGAAAAGAATTCTGTCTGTGGATAGCAGCTTCAACTGGTGCTTGTGAGTCCCAGCCTCTGTGGTCTGCCTTTCCTGCTGGCCAGGCCTATAGATTTTGAACTTGCTCAGTCGGTCCTCATAGCAAGATAATTCAATTCTGTGTAATAAATCTCTTAATATGTATGTATGTGTGTGTTACCTACTGGGGTAACATACGTACATACATACATACATACATACACACATACGTGCTGGTTCTACTTCTCTGACCAGATCCTGATGTGTGTATTAAAACCAGAGGATTGTATGAGTAATCTTACTCCCCAAGCCAGCCTTCCTGTAGTGAGGTCTACCCAGGAAAAACACCATAAAGCCCAAAACAAAACAAAACCAAAATCAATAAAGATACTCCAATAGAGAGCTTATACTTGTGGCAAGTAAAAAAATTGTAATGTTAGTTTCAATAAACAACTCCATCAAGGTGGCAGGAATATCTAACAGGACTTCAAAAGGCTAGTTATAAGAAGAACTTCAGTTTTTGTAGTTTGGAACATTTAAAAAGTATAGATTGAAAGTTAATACTATAAATACAGGTTCCAGAACCAGATGTTCTGAATTCACATTTCAGTTCTACTTCTTAGTAGCAATGTGGACTAGTGCAAGTTAGTTCTCTGTGCCTCTTCTGTAAAATGGTGATGAACAAGGGGGCCTCATCCATGGGTTTGCTGTGAGGACTAAGAGAGTTAATATACATAAGGCACTTAAGACAAAGGATGGCACATAGAAAAAATAAAATATTAGTTATTTTATTTTGTTTTATTGTGTTTATTATCACAAATGTACTTAACTTGAGAAACCACTTCAATCATGATACAATGTTCCGGAGCACATCCAAATGAAAAATAAAAGAAATTGCACTTCCTGTATATTTCAAAGGAGAATCCTGTACAATTTTGTTTCAAGCCTCTTCTTGTGAAACATCAAAAGGCCATTTTTCAAAATGTTGTCCTTTGTTATTTTGGTTTGTATCCTTTGAACTTAAAGGGCTTTGCCTCTACCCTGCTAAAAAATAACATGTAGCAATTTTGTCAGGTGGAAGCTGCATCACTTTTGTTTAACTTCTAAAATGTCCAGTAACTTTCAGGTGTCTGTCGATGACAACGTATGGTTTCTTGTGGTGCTCAGGCTGACTTTTGATGCTTTGCTCCCTCTGTGGGTACCTACTGCAGTGACTGCATGGGGCTGTTATGAGTTGAATTGTGCCTTCCTAACATATGTTGAAGTCCTAATTTCCAGGATCTGTGAATGTGACCTTATTTGGGAATAGGGTCTTTGCAGAAGACCAAGTTAAGATGTGGTCATTAGTGTTCTTATAAAAGGAGGAAATTTGGAGAGAGACACACACACACAGGGAGAAGACTCCATGTAAAGACTGGAGATCTGCTGGCACAAGCCACGGAACTACCAGAAGCTAGGAGAGAGGCCTGGAGCAGATCTGCACCCAGTGCCTTCATAAGAGGCATGGCCCTGCCTACACCTCGATCTCAAACTTTGGTTCCCACAACTCTGAGACAATAAATTTCTGTTGTTTAAGACAGTTTGTGGTATTTTGCTAGAGCTGCCCTAGAAAACTGATACTAAGCTATATAACTCAGGAATCTATACTTTCCATAGTCTTTCCCTTGAGTACTCTGTATTGAAAGTTCCATATCAGATGGTTTAAAACAGAAGTTATAAGGGAGCACAAATTGTCTATGCCACATACCTGGAGGAGTTTATTCCAGAAAGGAAATTAAAGAGTCACTTGGAGTACTAAATAGATTGAGCCTCTAGGCCTATGACATCAGAATTCAATGTGTCTCATCTGTATTTGATGCATCTGGCCCATGGAAGCTACCTGAAACTTAGCAGATATGCAACCCTGTTGGGCTCAGACACAACAGAGAAGAGTCTATTGTTCATTCATTCCTATTTCATTTAAAATTTACACATTTAATGTACCAACAGTCAGAGTAATAAAGGGCTATGAGTAAAAGTCTGCTGGGAAATTGGTAATGAAAATACTTCTGTGGGTGACAGAGCAATTTCACCCACTCAAACCCAACTGAGAAGTTCAGATAACCCAAAGGCTGAGTCGTTTGACACGTACGCATTTGCCTTTCTGTTATAACTGCCCTCCAGGCTAGTGTGTGGGTTCTGTTTCTTTGCTTTGTTTTTCCTCTGAGAGTAAGTTTTCCTCAGCAAGGAGGAAGAATGACAGTAAAATTGTTGTTTGCTGGAGTGTAGAAATGTCATCATGAATCAGGAAATTTAAAAATGCTCCAATGCTGGCAGAATCTGTAGGTGCAGTTCCACAGCAGAGCCTAGTTTCACATCGCCGGAAGCAGCTTGATTAAGTTACATATATCAGAGCGAAGATCCTCTTGGCTATTGAGAATCAACAGGAAAGGAATTTTATAAGTGAATTAAAGCAAATCTGAAAAGTGAGGGGGCCTGACTAAACTCTCTTTCACCATGCCATTAAAATCCCTATTTGGTGTTAGTTTCTGCATCAGTAAGATGTGAGTCATGATTTAAAAATGAATAAATAAATAAAGCCTTAAGAATATGGGCTTGTAAACTACAGTGTATTGATTCCCTTTAATGAGAAACATTTAGTTGATATACATTTAAGACTTATAAACGAGGTATAAGATTAAATATTAGTGCATACCTTGTATGTATAAGGACTTTGCCAGGTCCTGTGAGATCCTACAAGGAAGGATAAGGAAGGCAACTACTCCCAAGAATCTGAAGGTCAGTATATGAAGTCAGGGCACATGTAGTAAAGATGTACCTAACAAAAGGACTGGGTAATATGTAATCTGAGCCAAATGGATTATACAGCACACAATAAATGCTATACACATTCAAAAGAAGCACAAGTTGCATTAATTCAACCATTTGTTCATTTGTTTTTTCAGTCAGCAAATATTTACAATCAATTGTATACCAAGTTTTGGACTGAGTGATGGGGAAAAAAACTCCACCTTATCTAATATTCACATAGGAGTGTAAGTTTACAGACCGCAGGTACATCCATGATGTCACTTTTTCATTTGAGCTGCACTTTAACTTCACTTTATAGGTGAGGAAATCAAGACTAAGAATACTCAAATAACCAAGCTAACCAATCCAAAGAGAATTAGAGCTAGACCCGAAGATTTGAACAGCAGGTTTCAGATGACTCAAAGATATCAGGTTTGGGTGCAGGAGAGACCCATGAACTGAGATGAAATCAGGTGACTGAATATGTGTTTAGGGGAGATGGGGGATTTTATTATAAGTCTCTCGAGTTTGAAGCAATGTTCATGTGAACTATATATATCCACTGGGCCTTTGGAGGTGTAGGCCTGCATTTTCAAAAAAAAGTCAACAATAGCTAAAGATCTGGGAGTCATCCTGGTAGAAATGATAGTTGGAGTATTAATAAGAATTGATATGTTTTTCAGAAGAGAAAGTATTAATAGTTGAAAGAAGGGACAAAGGGTCCAATCTCATGAAAAGCCTGTGTTTGGGGGGGAAAAGATTGACAAGAGCGGTCACCAAAGAGACAAACAGTAGGAAAAGTATCAGATAATGCTGCTTCATCCCCATGGCTGACAGAATTGCTTCAAGAGGAAATGATAAAAACCACAGGGAGTACAAGGAGAAAAGGCCCAAAGCAAGTGCTTTGAAGATAGCAATGAGGGGCTGACTTGTGGTTCTCGGGAATGCAGGTTCAGTAAAGCAGCAGGAGCAGAACCAGATTAAGTTAGGGGATGGGCGAATAGTGAGAAATGAAAGCAACAGGAATTTTACTTAATTTTTTTTAAGCAACAGGAATTTTAAGTGTGAAAGCTTTAAAGTGAAAAAAATTATTCAATGTAGTTTTTGTACTTTATCCAAAGAATCTAAGAGTAAATATTATCTTGCTAATTAAGTGAAAGCAGTATGCTACTTTGTTGACTCCTTTAATTACTCTTATTGGAAGGTTGGTGGATAATTTGGGAAATTACCTGGAATCTGATTCCTATTAGATCCAGAATTTGTGCATCATCATGGTACAGGAGAGTAAGACATGGCAAAGCAAAATCTCATCATGGGGACTGAAAGTACAGCATAGGGAATATAATCAATGATATTGTAATTACTATGTATGGTACCAGACTTATCTGGGGGAATGTAACTTCCTAAGTTATATAAGTGTCTAATCACTATGCTGTACACCTGAAACTAATATAATATTATCAACTATTATTGAAAAATTAAAATTTTAAAAATAAAGTAGGTTTTAAAAAAAGCCAACAACAAACTAACAAAGGTCACTTTTGGTGCCAGAACAGAGAACAGAATTACCAGATGATGCTCTTCATGGCAGCTGTCCCCGCTGCCCAGCAAGTCTCGACACATGGTACGTGCTTAACAGTATTTGTTGAATGAAATTGAATGTGTTGATAGTGGAGACAATGATCTCATTGTATATATATTTTGGGGAACTCATTAAGGAGGTATGTGGTGGCATGCAGCACAGAAAACATGAAGGCAATATTTTTGATCAGAAAATCAACGTTAATAGGTTGACTACAAGTTGTTGATAGATATGAAGACTTCATGAATTTAATATTTTCTGCTATCTCTAATATATCAGCTTTTAGAAGGCTTTTTATTTAAATATAGGAATGTAAATATATGTATAATAAAGGTGTGTATGCATAAACCTGTATATACAGTGTATATAAACTTTTAGAATTGAGGGATATCTATATTTACGTCTGCCTGGATAGGTATATAATTTTCTATTAATTTTCTGTTTAACAGTAAATCATGACCTTTTTCTCTTAAAAAGTATTTTAATAACTAATTCTTCATATTAATAAGTAATAATCCATTCAACTGTTTCTTGGTTCTTAGGAGATTATTATAGAGGATTTCATTTTATTAAGGGTATTATAACTGTAATATTTGCTGCAAATTTTTCATAGAATATGATTTTACCTTTTAATCTATTGGTGTGAGAAGCTGCAATTTTTATTTAGTTGATCTGTTTCATTATGATTTTGTTCCTTGTTTTTCTTGCCTGTGATGTCTTCACCTCTGATTCAGTTACTTATTTAGCTTTGGAAAGCTGAAATTTAATTAGAATGGTGAGTGTACTTACTAAATCCTAGATTTAGGCAAATTATTATTTTCAATAAGAATAACAAAATTGAGTCAGAAGGATGTAACTAGTGAAGAGGAAAAATATGACTAAAAAGATAAAGTACCAAGTCCTACTAGTAATATTTTCCTTTTATGTTTTCTTCTTTGCTAATATACTTCCTTATTCTTTTTCTTTTTCAGTTACAGTTGACATTTGATATTATTTTATATCAGTATCAGGTATACAGTGTAGTGCTTAGACATTTACATAATTTACGCTAACATAAATAAATACCTTACCACACTACAAACCTATGAATGTGTTACTAAATTTTCTTGCAGTTCCTTTATAGCTTTGCCTCTTACACTTGGAGTGTTAATTTTCTATATGCTGATATCTAATTTATTTTGTTTCAAAATGAACCTGACTCTCAACCCTATTTGTTGAAAAATTATCCTTTTCCCATTGACCTGAGATTGTGTTTGCTAGTGTTCTGTTAATATTGATTTGTTTAGGGTTATCTCCTCATTCCCCTCTCCATGCAGCATTTAACCAAAATTGTGTGTAGCTTTCTTTTTGTATCTTTGTGTCTTATATTTTGTCAAAATTTTTATATTGTGGATGTATTGGTTTCATTAAATTTATAAAAATAGCAATCCACACTTCTAAATATGCTTTATAAAGCATGCAAAATATCTGTTCCTTGACACTTGTAGGACCTCACTTATACAACCTTTAGATTCTAGAGCCTTCCTTAAGAAAATTCTTCAAATTTTTTTTTTGGGGGGGTTTAAGTTTTTAATTTATTTTTAGAGAGGGAAGGAAGGGAGAGAGAGAGAAACATCAATGTGCGGTTGCTGGGGGCCGTGGCCTGCAAGACAGGTATGTGGCCTGACTGGGAATTAAACCTGGGACACTTTGGTTTGCAGCCCGCGCTCAATCCACTGAGCTAAAATTCTTCAAATTTTAAAAATAATGTTCATGTAGCTATAGACCTATTGAGTCTCTTGATCATTTATATTTTATTATAGACTGTCAATTACATAAAATGTTTAGACTTTTTATATTTTAAAAATATTTGTATAAACATTTATATAGAATATTTGTGTTAGGTATTCTCTCATAATTCTAAATGATCCCATATTTTTGTTATACATGCTTTATCATTACTAATTTTGTTTATTTTTACTCTTCTGCTAAATTTATCAGAGTACTATTTTTAGAAAGAACCAAGTTTTGAATTTTAAATCAATTTCTATTACTTTCAAACTTATTCAACTTTTAAAACTATTCTAAATTTTATTTCTTCCAACTGTTCTTAGGTTCTGTCTTGTTTTTCTTCTGACTTTTTGAGTTTAAATAAAATATTGAAGACTGGCTTTATAAATAAATTTTGTCACATATCCAAAGTTTCTATATTTATTTTCATCTTCATTTTTTATAAATCAGTGATTTTCAAATAATGTGTCTTGACACATTAAAATATGTTGATACATTAGACTGTGTCACAAGAATTGTGTTGACTTCAGAAAATTTATTGAAAGGCTTTTCAATTTTTTTTATACAGTAAAGTAATATGTGTAACATGGGATTTGTTGCTATTTATAACTTACTTGAAAGACCTCATTGATAAACTGCACCTAAGTTCTTTTTAAAAGATAATTTTTTAAGCTTTATGTTAGTTTGTAAGGAGCTTATAACTGAATTGAAACAATCTAAAAGTATTTGTCTTAATCTGGGGAGCTTCAACTTTCTTATCTTCATTTTTATTTATTATTATTTTTTAAAGATCTTATTTATTTATTTTTAGAGAGCAGGGAAGGGAGGGAGAAAGAGAAGGAGAGAAACATCTATGTGTGGTTTCCTCTCATGCACCCGCCCCGCCCCCCACCCACTGGGGATCTGGCCTGCAACCCAGGCATGTGCCCTGATAGGGAATCAAACTAGTAACCCTTTGCTTCCCAGTCCAGTACTCAGTCTACTGAGCCACACCAGCCAAGCTCTTATTTTTATTTTTTATTTCTCTCTTGTTTTGTTTCCATATTTACTTTTTTAATGCACTTATTCTCTTTTTTGGGGGGGTTTACTACTTTCAACTATTTTTTATATTATAAATTTTAAAATTTAGTGATTTTGAAGATTTACATTGTGTGTTACCTTTGACTTGTGGCTATGCTTGTATTTAAAAATATGCTCCAAGTTTTCATTTCCAGTTATCAAAATTTAGTGCAATTTCATCTTGGGTCATTTTTTCTATGTTAGGTGAAAAATTTATCATGATTTTAATTATATTTCCTTTTAATAAAATGTGTGTTTTATTCTTTAATTGTTGTAATTTAATTATTTTTTATACTACACAACTTTTTTTTCAGGATTTTTTCCTATTTTTTATGCACCTTATTTTTAATAACCATCTAAACTCAATTTTATTTTTAGTTGGTTTCAGTATCAACTGTTAGTCTTTCTTTTTTTCTTACCACGTCCTCATTTTTTATTTTTAAATTTGAATTTATCTTCCAATAGAAGCATATCTTCAATTAATTTTTTTCAAGATTGTGGATGATAGATTTTTCTCAACATGCCTGTATTTTATCATAATTTTCTATTTGCTTTATGCCTGAATGACAGATTGGCTCAGCATAACATCTTTAGCTCACCAATTTTTTTCCTTCTAATTTTGTGGTTTATTTTTTATTGTCTCTTGGCCTTCCTATTGTAAAAGAATAGTCTGAAGCCAACCCAGTTTTGATTTTTCTGTTAGTAATGTGTTGTCTGGACGATTTTTTGTTAGATGGTTTGTTTATTCTTGTAGATCCAATATTTTTTTCACTCTTCGTTTTTTTCAATATTTTACTCTAGGCCTGTTTCAACTTAAGAGTTATCTTAGACAATTGTGTCTATATTTATCTCATCACAAAGTCCTGTTGATTTGTTACCTCTTATCTCTGA
This sequence comes from Phyllostomus discolor, assembly GCF_004126475.2. Classification (NCBI taxonomy): domain Eukaryota; kingdom Metazoa; phylum Chordata; class Mammalia; order Chiroptera; family Phyllostomidae; genus Phyllostomus; species Phyllostomus discolor. The sequence goes on along the minus strand of NC_040906.2, from coordinate 145,345,260 downwards.
AGTCTTTTTTACTCTCCTCTGCTGCACTCCAAAGTCAAGCCACTGGTATGTCTTCTCACTGTAAGAGCCTCTGGCTTACTTCTTTACAAACCTACACACTTTAATTAGAGAAATTGTTTTTTCCCCAAATTCAAATTTGTTCACCTCATAGAACTGCTCAAATCAGCAAAATATCTAACATGGATTTACCACAGAATATTTCAAATTGCAGGTGGGGATCCACAGATGAATCGTGAAGTTATGAAATCAATTTGTTAGATCATGAGAGTGTTTAAACATCATTATATACAAAAATGAATATATGCATATATACACATATATAAAATATACATAATGCCATAAATCTAAACAAAAATTTCACAAACTATTAAATACTCTTACTACAAGAAAAGCATTCTAGTATGTTCTTTTGTATTCTGTTCTATTTCATATTTCTTAATGCTTTCATAATATAGCAAATTGATTTCTATATATGTGCATATGGGTATGTGTACTGGGTTATGATGTAAAAGTATTTCTTATTGAATGTCTTGGTAAAAAAAATTGAAGTATCTGACCTACAGTGCTATACATGGCCCAGCTCATGCCTACATCCTCACTGTGTTGTCATATATGTTCCTCCTGAGTCAGCTCCAATCTCACTGGCCTTCAGTCATGCTGTGATCACTTTTGCTAAAGAACTTTACATGCGCTATATTCTTTCTGCCAGGGACTCTCCAGTTTAAGTTTCACTGTTTCTCAGACCTCATATGAAATACAACTTCTAAAGAAAATATTTTCTGACCTCCTGAATGGATCAAATCCCATATCACATGATCTTATAACACCATCTACTTTCTTGTCGTCACTGAAATTTTATATTTATTCATGTGATTATTTGCCTGTCTCTCCAATTACCCAGGAAGGAAAGGATATGATGGTAGCTGTCCCTGTCTGCTTTCTTTATCCCCTGTGTATTCTGTAAAATACAACCTTAATAATTATTTGCATATATAATAAGTGAATATATATTCACACAGGGCATTATTTTAGCTTGAAAAAGATTGTTTTTCACGGTAGTTTTGGTTACTGTTTTGCTTTGTATCTAACTTCTTGGTTTTTTCTATTTTGCATCTTTATAAAGATCTAGACTTCTTAGGGTACATACATTTTTTGGTCAATATTTTATTTATTTTTATTTTAATTTTTTTATTGTTGTTCAATCACATTTGTCCCCATCCCCCCCATTACTCTCCCCTGCCCTACCCATCCCCACCTCCCACTTTCAATCCTCCCTCTACTCCCACCGTTGTCCATAGTTCCTTTATACATGTTCCTTGACTTGACCCTTCCCCTTCTTTCCCCCATTATCCTCCTCTCACTCTTCTGGTCACTGTCAATTTGTTCTTTTTTTCCATGTTTCTGGTTCTGTTATACTCGCTTGTTTGTTTTGTTGATTAGGTTCTATTTATAGGTGAGATCATATAGTATTTGTCTTTTACTTCCTGGCTTCATTTCACTTAGCATAATGCTCTCCAGTTCCATCCATGCTGTCGTAAAAGGTAAGAGTTCCATATTTCTTTCTGCTGCATAGTATTCCATTGTGTAAGTGTACCACAGTTTTTGATCCACTCATTTACTGATGGGCACTTAGGCTGTTTCTAGCACTTGTCTATTGTAAATTGTGCTGCTATGAAGATTGGGATGCATAGGTTCTTTTGAATTGGTGTTTTGGGAGTCTTAGGGTATGATCCCAGCAGTGGAATTGCTGGGTCAAAAGGCAGTTGCATTTTTAGTTTTTTGAGGAAATTCCATACTGTTTTTCACAGTGGCTGCACCAGTCTGCATTCCCCCCTACAGTGTACTAGGGTTCCTTTTTCTTCACAATCTTGCCACCATTTGGTCAATATTTCTCTGCATTCTGAAATAGTGTTTCAAATCTATTCTTATCAATTGCAAGATTTAAATGTGTAGATTATTTTTTTCCTTGCCTCTAGTTTTCACTTATTGCCATTTATTTTCTTACTTGAACCTGTTATATTCTTACCTAATCCTCTTATCTTGTTATCTTTAAATCTCGGTCTATTCACTCCTATCACTTTCTGCTCCTTTATTATATAAACCATATCTCCTTTCATCTTACTGAGAACTCCACACCATTTTCTAAAAGTTTCTTTGTTTTTTGCGTTTTTTTAAGATTTTATTTATTTATTTTTAGAGAGGGAAGGGAGGGAGATAGAGAGAGAAACAGTGTGTGGTTGCTGGGGGTCATGGCCTGCAACCCAGGCATGTACCCTGACTGGGAATCAAACCTGCGACACTTTGGTTTGCAGCCCGCGCTCAGTCCACTGAGCTACGCCAGCCAGGGAAGATTTCTTTCATTTTATTATCACTTATCTTCAGAAGTTTATCCTTTTAGGACTCAGGAAGATGAGCTTGCATTCATTTGATGTTCAAGGGTCTCCCTCTTTTTCTTTTCCTTCTTCTCCTTTTTTTTTTTTTTTTTTTTTCCAATTCACTGTTTGTGGTACTAATGTCTATTTGGGAGTTATAGGTTCTCAGACTTCCAGCTATAGGAAATGTGACATGCCAAATATCCAGCCCAAGAGCAGCTGTTTAATGAGGCTCATTGGCATGAGATGGACTCTTCTGTTTCACAGTCTTTTTCTCCGATGCAAATGATAGTTTCTCAGTGTTATATAGACTTACTGGATGGGAGTATAAAGAAGGATAAGGACTGATATTTTGGGTGACTCAGACATTTGGCTGAACATTGACAGAGAAGCCCTGCTCACTTCTCAGGTTGATGGAGACTGTGCATCTCCAACCTAGGGGACAGATGTCAGTGTGCATCCGAGTCCCTTTTCTGTCTCCTTTGAAGTCAGCAGGTTAATTCTGTTTAATAAATATGAATAGATAAGTGCTTGTTCCTGAAATCCGCTCCACTGTTTTTGTGATTAGCTAAAACTTCTCATATATGAACTTCACAGATTATTAACTAACCTTAGTTTTTTCTTTTTTTATATTTTCATTTATCTCATATGATGAAATTAAAATTGTGATATTGAATTTTCACAGACTGATTACTCTTTCACAGAAATTTTACAGATCGAATAGTCTGAAATTTGAGAAATAAAGTACTTCCCTTTTTGGTATCAGGAAGGAAATTATACTTATAGTCCCTTTAGAATGAACTGTGAACCAATTTGGGAACCTCCAGCTGAGGGGGTTTCTGGAATCTACAAACTATAAAGAACTAATTATGTACTGTGAAGCCAAACCTATGCTAACAACCCCCTTAATACTTTTATTTACCTGAATACTCCAAGGTAATTAAGTTTTTGGTGTTTAAAGTTACTAGGTTGGCAGAAGGAAACTTTTGGAGGTGATGAATATTTTAATTACCTCAGTTGTGGGGATGTTTCACCAATATATGCATATTTCAAAACTGTTAAATTGTATACATTAAATATGTGCAGTTTTTGTGTCTATCAATTACACCTCAATAAAGCTGTTAAACTAAATTTCAAGGTTGGTATATATATATATTTTTAAACATAGTTTATTGATTATGCTATTACAGTTGTCCCATTTCCCCCCTTCTCTCCCCTCTCCCATGTACCCCCCTCCCACCCACATTTCCCCCCTTTAGTTCATGTCCATGTGTCATACTTATGAGTTCTTTAGTTTCTACATTTCCCGTACTATTCTTGCCCTCCCCCTATCTATTTTCATCCTACATTCTATGCTACTTATTCTCTATACCTTTTCCCCCTCTCTCCTCCTCCCACCCCCCTGCTGCTAACCCTCCATGTGCCCTCCATTTCTGTGGTTCTGTTCCTGTTCTAATTGTTTACTTAGTTTCTTTTGGTTTTGCTTTAGGTGTGGTTGTTAATATTTGTGAGTTTGCTGTCCTTTTACTATACATGTCTTTTCTTTATCTTCTTTTCTTAGATAAGTCCCTTTAGCATTTCATAAAATAAGGGCTTGGTGATGATGAACTCCTTTAACTTGACCTTATCTGAGAAGCACTTTTTCTGCCCTTCCATTCTAAATGAGAGCTTTGCTGGATAGAGCAATCTGGGATGTAGGTCCTTGTCTTTCATGACTTGGAATATTTCTTTCCAGCCCCTTCTTGCCTGTAAGGTCTCTTTGGAGAAATCAGCTGACAGTCTGATGGGAACTTCTTTGTAGGTTACTGTCTTTTGCTGCCTCTAGGATTCTCTCCTTCATTTTTACCTTGGCTAATGTAATTATGCTGTGCCTTGGTGTGTTTCTTCTTGGGTCCAACTTCTTTGGGGCTCTCTGAGCTTCTTGGATTTCTTGGAAGACTGTTCCCTTTGCCAGATTGGGGAAGTTCTCCTTTATTATTTGTTCAAATAACTTTTCCACTTGTTGCTCCTCCCCTTCTGGTACCCCTATAATTCGGATGTTGGAACGTTTAAAGGTGTCCTCGATGCTCTTAAGCTTTTCCTTGATTTTTTGAATTCTTATTTCATCATGCTTTCCTGCTTGGTTGATTCTATCTTCCTTCTGGTTCACTGTATTGTTTTGAGACTCATATTCCTTCCTTTCACTATTGGCTCTCCTCCACGTATCTTCCTGCATCTCTTTTATGGTAACCTGCATCCTTTCATCTAAATTGCGCCTAAAATCAAACAGCTCCATGAGCTTTCTGATCAACAGTGTTTTGAACTGTGCATCTGATAGATTGGCTATTTCTTGGTCGCTCAAAAGGATGAGTCCTGGGGGACTGATCTGCTCTGTTGAAAACATATTTTTCCCCTGTCTCTCCTTTTTTTTTTTTTTTGGTCTGGTTGCTCTTGTTACGGTGAGGGGCGGAGCTTTAGGTGCTCACCAGGGCTGGGCACCCCAGTCGCTTGATTGTGACGTTATATGTGGGGGTGGGGCGGGGGCGGGAGCGGGACGGGAGAAAACAATGGGGATAGTTCTGTTCTCCTGGACTCAGACCCTTGTCTGGGCTTCCGGGCTGTGAGTTCTGCCCTGGTCCACAATCGCTACCCCTCTGGGTCTGCCAGCTGCAGCTTGCATACTCAGGGATCACCGCTGCGTTCTTGCGCCCCCATAGCTGTCACGCCAATTTTGCGCCAAACTTTCCCTGACCTCCGAGCGCCGCCGACCCCAGCCAGCCCTGCGCCCGCCCGGCTCGTCTTCTCCTACCAGTCTGGATGAATGCGTCTACTTCAACTTCTTGGCTGCCCGACTTCCATTCAGATAAATCCTCTGCCAGATCTGGGTGTTATTCTGATAGTAAATTATTGTTGTGAATTATTGCTTTTCTAATCTTGGTTGTATGAGGAGGTACGGTGCGTCCACCTATTCCTCCATCTTGCCGGAAGTCAAGGTTGGTGTATTTTTTAATAGTCTTTGGTATATCTGAACTAATGACAGATTTTTATTTTTATATGTTCACTTAGAAATAAGTTAGTAATGATAGGGTATATGGGAAATTTTCTGTTTGGATTTTCTTGTTGCTTGTCATATTTGTCATCCTAATGCTCAGGCTTTGATATCCCAGGGTTGTTTAGTTTTCAATGCATATTTATGCTTCTATCAGTTCTATTTAAAAATTTTTATACCAAGGGCAATAACAATTTTCCAAAGTATTTTTACGTACCATTGTCATTAGTTATTGAGCCTTCTCTTCAGATTCATCTTTCAGAAACAGATATGAAATTTATGAGTCATTGAGTGATTTAAGTCAAAATAAATTTAATAGCTTTAGGGAAGAAGCTTAAAGGAAAAGGGGAGATTGTGTTTTTCCCTACAGGTAAAACTATTGTTAAATCAAGAAATAGTAGAACCAATTTTATTTCCCTAGAATAGGTACACTAAAAGATGGTTTAATCCTATCTCCTATGTATATTTAAAAGAAATTATCCCCAAGACAATTTTGAATAAAGTGCTGTTCATTTTTTTGTTATTAATGTTCAGTGGTACAAACTATCCCTCCACGCTAGCCAGCTTGTGTCTGTTATATTGCTTGCCCTAGTAAATATGTGGTGACAAAATTTCAGCAATGTTGATGATGTTAAGATTAATTTTTAGAATAAAATCATCTCATGCTTTAGCACTTCCAGATGAGAATACTATGATAGAATGATTTTGAATATTTAATAATGCTTATCCCTTAAATATATGTAAAATTACATTTAGATTATCACAGAGGTTGTATTTTATAAGTTATGATAATGAATGAGTTTAACAACCTATGTTCCTTTTTCATCTAACACTACAGAGAAGGGCCTGAAGAGAATATGTGCAGAGCGATCAAATCAATTTACATTTCCTATAAATGAAAATTGAGATGAATCACCAACAAAGCTTATAATGGAGCAATGTAATGATGCAATGGAGCAATATCCCAGTAATATAATATTAACTAATGAATATTTGGCTAATATAATCTTTAGTTATCTATTAAAATGATTCCACACAAAAACAATTGTGTCTTGTAAATTAGTACACTGGAGACTTGTCAAATTAATGTCTTCTGAAAATTAGATCAAGGAGCATATTGTTTTACCCTATAAACTCAGTAGATCTGGAACTCCCTTTGTGAGGTTAATTAAAATTTGGTGTGCCAAATTCTTATTTTTCTATTATCCTGAATTTTTAAGGATCCCGAGAAATTGGACATGGCAGAAATGTTTTATGGACACTTTGGAGATTAAGACATTTTCATTTACTTTCCATATTGCTATATTGTGAGAAATAATGTTTAGTCACTGAAAAATGTTATGAAGAACATAATTAGGCTTAAAGAATAGCCATCTATTTACTTTTTTTTTTTTTTTTAAAGATTTTATTTATTTATTTTTAGGGAGGGAAGGGAGGGGGGGGAGAGAGAGAGAGAGAGAGAGAGAAACATCAATGTGCGGTTGCTGGGGGTTATGGCCTGCAACCCAGGAATGTACCCTAGCTGGGAATCGAACCTGGGACACTTTGGTTCCCAGCCCGTGCTCAATCCACTGAGCTACGCCAGCTAGGGCTTACTTCTTGAAGCTTGGATTATAAAGTCCTACACTTATTGGGTTACTGATTAAGTCATTACTATTTCAGAAGATTTTTTAATTGAATTTATTGAGGTGACATTGGTTAATAAAATTAAATATCATAGTTTTGAGGGGTACAGTTCCATTATATATCATCTATATATTGTGTTGTATGTTCACCACCCCAAGTCAAGTCTTCTTCCCTGCTTTTAAAGATTTTGAAGTGCTGTTGACTTGGGCTGAGATAAAGGATCATAGCATAGTACTTTATTGAGGGGATTAATGGGCTTCATATTTCATTGCATGTATGCAAAAGAAAGATTTGAAAATGAGTTAGCTTAGGCATCAATTGATTATGATTTGTACATGGAAGAGAGATGTTTAATGAAAGTCAAGGTGAAGTAGAAAATAACCAACCAGAAAGAAACTCCACGAAAAAAAAAAAAAAGAAACATGAGAAATAGGTTGTCTTTGAAGTGCTGTGACATCAGAGTTTACAAATGCAGCGAAATTCCTAATCCAGTGAGTACTCATAATGAAAGCAGACATGTCAATATAGTGTTTAGAAAGTTCAGGAAGCAATAATCACATTACTGACATTACTTTTCTGACTTAGATCTAACATTTTGGCTAGTTTTGAAAGTTTTAAGAGTTTTATATTTTACACATTTATGTATTTATGGATTATTCTTAGACATAAAAGGGATTGAGAATATACTTCTCTATAATGTCCTTTATAGAAAGATGGGGCCTAGAAGTTTGAGAATTTGCACTTTGGAAGACTTCATAAAGAGTATTTGAAATTATAACTAGATGTGTTTGTCGCCCCTCAATGGTATGGAGATTGTGATAATATCACAGATTTAGAGCAGCCTAAAGACCATACTGAATATCTAGCCAATTCTAGTAAAACAATTTTCTTTACAGGAAAATAAATCAGAAAAAAGAGAGGAGTTCAGACAATAATTGATTTCTTCAGAGTTGGTATTATGTTGAAAGTACAATTTTTTTTTAGATTAATAGCAAAAGCTGACAATTATGAGAAGGATTCTAATAATAAAAACAAAGATCCTATATTATGCCTCATCTCAAATCTCATAGATTGAGGATCAGTGTTTGTTTCCCTCTTCTAAGACCAGATTTTTGAAGCCGTAATTTCATGGTCTATCCTTAACCATGGCTTCCCACCCATTTTCTTCTACTTGAATGAGAACTCTTAGTGACGTAAAAAAGATCTAACTCACTGAGAGGCAAATAGGCTTGATATCTGAGTCAAAAACAGTCAAAATGCCAAGGAAATTATGTAGCTGATGTCCTAATGCAATTTGAGAAATTACTGTGAATCTTCTAAAAGGCATGAAGGGTAGAATTTCTCAACAAGTAGAATATTAGTGTTTAGATTGCAGGCTAGACCACTCATAGATAGGAATACTGGAGTTTTTCTTCCCCTTTGAACAAAATGTACCTGAACATTGAACCAAAGCACAGAAGCTTCCTCATTCTACACCTGAAAGAAGACAGAACTACTCACCCTGAACAGATATAGCTGCTCTCACCTAGTCTCTTGCAAATTTCTATTTCCTTGCTCCTCAGAAAATTTTGAGTATTAGCTCCTCTCATCCAGTAATGTTCACCTCAGGGCTCTAAATATTACAGACTTATGTTTTTAATTCATCACATTTACTTAGGATGGGTATCAAAAAGTCTTTTGGCTCATGGAGCAGTTAAGCTTCCCTGCATCCCCCATTTGGGGAATAAAAATTTGTCTCTTCTCCATTCAGCTTGTTTCTTCAACTAATCTCTCTTGGTTAATGACATAGTAGAGGTATGTAAGCCAGAAAATTTCACCTTGAGGGGTTTTAGCCAACATTTAAGTGAAAAATGCAAAATACAGTAGCAGCACTTCTGGTGCTTGGGTTTATCATTGCAGTGGAAAAGAAGAAATGGGAGCAGTATGGCTTCTAATGTCAGATGTGGGGCCCATTGATTGTTTACAGTTTTCCCCCTATCATTTGATGTAGCATTAATATGTAGTGAAATGCATGAATCTTAACTACATATTTATGAACTTTGACAAATGTGTACACTCTTGCAACTCAAACCTCTTTAACATCATCCCAGAAACTTCTAATAAATCCCTTCCCAATTAGTAAATGCCCTAGCCTACCCTTCAGAGGTAACTTCTGTTCTGATTTTTTATTACAAAATAATTTTTTTCAATTCTAGAATCCCATATAATTGAAATAATATAATATATATTCTTCTGTGTAAGCTTTTGTATTAATTTGCTAGAGCTGCCATGAAAATTACCACAGACTTATGGTATAAACAACAGAAATACATTTTTTTACAGTACTGGAGGCTTAAGTTTCAAGATCAAGATACTGGCAGATTTGTTCTTTTTAAGTATATGTTATTGATTATGCTATTACAACTGTCTCATTTTTTTTCCTTTGTCCCTCTCCATGTGGTATCCCCCTTCCTTCCAGCATTCCCTCCACCTTAGTTCATGTCCATGGGTCATATATATAAATTCACTGGCTTCTCCATTTACTTTACTATTCTTAACCTCCCCCTATCTATTTTGTACCTACCATTTATGCTGCTTATTCCCTGTACCTTTTCCCCCATTCTTCCCCCTCCTCCTCCCCACTGATAACCCTCCATGTGATCTCCATTTCTCTGGTTCTGTTCCTGTTCTAGTTGTTTGCTTAGTTTGTTTTTGTTTTGTTTTGTTTTTTCTTAGGTTTAATCATTGATAGCTGTGAGTTTGTTGTCATTTTATTTTTCATACATTTTGGTCTTCTTCTATTTCCTAGTTTAACATTTTATATAATAAGGGCTGCCTGATGATGAACTCCTTTAACTTGACCTTGTCTGGGAAGCACTTTATCTGCCCTTCTATTCTAAATGATAGCTTTGCTGGATAGAGTAAACTTGGATGGAGGTCCTTGCTTTTCATGACTTGAAATACATTTTTTCCAGCCCCTTCTTGCCTGCAAGGTTTCTTTGGAGAAATCATCTGATTGACTTATGGGAACTCCTTTGTAGGTAACTGTCTCCTTTTCTCTTGCTGCTTTTAAGATTCTCTCCTTATCTTTAATCTTGGTAATACAATTATGATGTGCCTTAGTGTGTGCTTCCTTGGGTCCAACTTCTTTGGAACTCTCTGACCTTCCTGGACTTCCTGGAAGTCTATTTCCTTCACCAGATTGGGGAAGTTCTCTTTCATTATGTTTTCAAATAAGTTTTCAATTTTTTTTGCTCTTCCTCTTTTTCTAGCACCCCTATGATTCAGATGTTGGAACGTTTCAAGTTGTCCTGGAGGTTCTTAAACCTCTCCTCATTTTTTTTTTTAATTCTTGTTCTTCATTCTGTTCTGGTTGAATGTTTATTTCTTCCTTCTGCTCTAAATTGTTGATTAGAGTCCTGGTTTCTTTCCCTTTACTGTTGGTTCCTTGTGTATTTTTTATTTCACTTTGCATAGGCTTTACTTTTTCTTCTATTTTGCAACCATACTCAACCATTTGTGTTGGCAGCCTGATTACCAGTGTTTTGAACTCTGCATCTGCTAGGTTGGCTATCTCTCCATCACTTAGTTGTATTTTTTCTGGAGCTTTGATCTGTCCTTTCATTTGGGCCATATTTTTTTGTTTTGGCTCACCTGTTTTATTGTAAGGGGTGGAGCCTTAAGTATTTGCCAGGGTGGGGCACTGTATGTGGGGAAGGGGTCAGAGATGGAACAATGCTTGTTATCATTGCTTGGCTCTTGCTGGCTTTCAGTCACTTCCCCCATCACCCCCAAGCAAATTGGGCCCTTCTGGTCCTGATATCCAGGTGGGTTGGTTTGTGTGCATCCTAGGATCCCGTGGGCCTCTCCAATGAACTACCTTGTGAGGCTGGGAGTTTCTCCTGCCACTGCAAGTCCTACAGGTTTTTAGAGCCAGAGGTTTTAAAGCTTTCTTTTCCCACCCTGGAATCCTAGGTTGAGCAGTCTGTCTCACTTCCCAGTTGTTCCTCCTCCTGGTTTATCAGCACGCTAATGTGGTATTACCAGCCACCCCCTTGCCTTGCATCACCTCTGCCTCTCCTACCAGTCTGGATAAATATTTCTCCTTTAATTCTTTGGTTGTCAGACTTCCATGCAGTTTGATTTTCTGGCAGTTCTGGTTGTTTTTACTTTTAAATTTCTTGTCCTTCTTTCGGTTGTGTGAGGAGGTGAAATATATATACCTTTGCCTCTATCTTGACTGGAAGTTCAGATTTGTTTTTCCTTAACACCCTGTCCTTGGAGTGCAAAGTGCATATTCTTGGCCCTCCCATGGTTGTCTCTCTGTCTCTGTGTTGTCTGTGTCCTATTGTCCTGTTCTTTTTTTTTTTTAAGATTTTATTTATTAATTTTTTTAGAGAGGGAAGGGAGGGAAAAAGAGAGAGAGAGAGAGAGAGAGAGAGAAAGAGAGAAACATCACTGTACGGTTGCTGGGGGCCGTGGCCTGCAACCCAGGCATGTACCCTGACTGGGAATCAAACCTGCGATGCTTTGGTTCACAGCCCACGCTCAATCCACTGAGCTACGCCAGCCAGGGCCCCTATTATCCTGTTCTTATATGGACACCAGTGTGTTGCATTAAGGCCCACCCATATGACCTAATTTTTTAATTACCTTTTAAAGGCAGTCACATACAAGGCAGTCTCCAAATACAGTCACATATTGAGATACTAGGGGTTAGGAATTCACTGTATCAATTTGAGGGATGGAGGGACACAATTCAGCCCATAATAGCTTTTTTTTTTATCATCAAAATGTTTCTGAGAGTCATTCATGTTATTTATATCAGTAGTTCATTCTTTTTTATTCCTGAGTAGCATTTTATTATGTGAATTAATCACTTTTTTTTTCTATTAATGGATAACTGGACAACTTCTAGTTTTGGGATATTGTAAGTAAAGCAACTTGAATATCATTGTATGTCTCTTTGTGAACATATATTTTCATTTATCTTGCTTCAAGATCTAGGAGTGGAATTGCTGGTCATAGGAGTAAATGTAAGTTTAATTTCATTGGAAACTTTCAGAAACTTTTCTAAAGTCTGTACCCTTTTAGATTCCTACTATAAATTTCTGAGAATTCTCATTGTTCCAAGTTTTATTAATATTTGCTGTAATTGGTCTTTTAAATTTTAGTCATTCATGTTGGTGTGTAGTAGTATCTCATTGTGGCTTTTATTTGCATTTCCATCAATGATGTGGAATACTTTTTGCAGGTGGTATGTACAGGGGGGCACCCAAAACACCCAGAATTATCTCCTGGAAGGTGGGCCCCTTGCAGAACAGGTTTCCATGCTAGGTGAGCCTTATAGGAAACGATCTGTATCATTGTACCAGCTGGTGTTATGAAAGGCTGTGTTTGGCTTCAGTGAATTTTTTTGGAAACCTCTTTTAACACATTTACCCATTTCATGATGGGTGATTTACAAGTGCACCTGCCCACACCATGCCAACTGTTCAGCAGTTTTAGACCAAAAACTTCATAACCCTCCCTATTCACCTGATCTCACCCTGAGCAACATTTTTTGTTTGTTTGTTTCTCCAGATGAAAAAAATCCTCAAGGGGAAACATTTTGCCAGTGTGGAAGAGATGAAACAAAAAAACAAAAGAATCACTAAAAGGCATCAAAATTGATAAGTTCAAAAACTGTTTTGAGTAGTGGTAAAATCATCTTGATAGGTGTATTGCATTAAATGGAGAGTACTTTGAAGGTGATTGAAGCTTAAACATGTAAAAATAAATACACGTTTTTTGTAAATAAATTTTGTTTTTGGTGGGGCCCCCTTGTATATAATGGAATATTACTAGGCCATAAAAAATGAAATCTTACCATTTGATACAGCATGGATGAGGCTAGAGGATATTATGTTAAGTGAAATAAGCCAGAGAAAGACAAATATAAGATTTCACTTATATGTGGAATCTAAAGAACAAAATAAACAAACAAAATAGAAACAGACTTGTAGACATAGAGAACAGACTGACGGTTGCCAAAGAGGAGCGGTGATGGGGGACGGGGTGAAAAAGGTAAAGGGATTAAGAAGTACAAATTGGTAGTTACAGAATAGTCACAGTACAGCATAGGGAATACAGTCAATAATATTGTAATAACTATGTATGGTGCCAGTTGGCACTGGAAATACCAGGGATAACACTTTGTAAAGTATATATGATGATCTAACCACTATACTGTACAGCTGAAACTAATAGAAAATAATATTAAATGTAAACTATCTTTGAAAAATAAAATTAAAAAAGGCCATTCCAGACAGAGTAGAAAGAAAAACAAAAATGAGAATACTAGTAAATATAATTTATGGAATACCTATCATATACAAGGCACAAAATATAGAATAATATAAAGATAATTTCATTATCTTCATATCAAAATTATTTTATCTTTGTTTTATATATGGGGAAACTGAAGCTCAGAGAGTTCAGCTGACTTGGTTAGTGCCTCATAGCTAGAAAAATTGAGTGAAGCTGAGATTTAAATTAAGATAACAAAGACTGTTTAGAATCCCCCTGCCTGGTTTCAGAAGCTATAATCCCCCATGGCTAAGGTTGAGTGAGAGACCTTGGGACCGTAAGCCACTAAGGAGACAAAGCTTATCTCCCTGGCAGGGGCTCTGCCTCTGCCGCCTTTTACTTCACCCTGCTCGGCCCTGGGCAGATGACTGGTTAGCCAATGGCATGTAAGATTCCTCAAGGGGGAGGGATGACTTAAGACAGTCATGGTCATGAAGGTGTCCCCGGGGAAGGGCTTGGGGGGCTATAGAAAAAAAGGGTTATGGAACTTTGTCCCTGGGCTTTGACATAGCCTGAGTCCTCATTCTGTCTGTGAGAAGTCTCCTAATCTCTTGGCTGCCTTACTTCCCTGCCTGACTTAAGCCTGAAACAATGACAGAGGGTGGTGCAACCCTGTGCTAAAAAGGGCTGGTTCCCTGGGGCAATCTGGCCTAAGAAAGAATGCATAAAATCCTGTGAAACCTGCTTTGCTAAGAATGTCCTCAGTTTTATGATAAGGGTCCAAGCAGGAAATGAGTTTGTTTCCCAAAGTTTTATAGACCTTTAGCTAGCAGACCCTGACTCAGAATAAGCCCTCAGAGCTCTTTGTATGTTATCTATTGTTTGATTCTTACTGCCTGACAATGATTGATGAGCTTTACCTGTATTCCTGTGCAAATTGAACCCAATAAAAGCCCACTGAGGAAAAGGCTCCTGGCCCTTCTCGTTTGAGAGATCAGCCACCTTTCCTCCTCACGCAGATCATATCTTGGTAGACTTATTCTTACCTGTGGTGGACAGGGGTTGGGGGGAGGTCCTGTGGGCAGAGACCCCCCACAAAAGACTGTACTTGTAACACTGTCACTTTTTATATGGTTGTATTGCTATTTAAATAGGATAGTGCTTATTAAAGTACTTTGCATGATAGCTGACCTGTAGTAGGTGTTCAGTTGACAATACCAGGTATTATTAACTTTTGCTTGGATAGCCATTGACATATAATAGGTATTCCATGGATGTTAGCAATGATTAATTTTAGGCAATAGTTTTTATCCTGGCATTGAGAAAAGCATGATTTGAATTATTTATCTCAATTTCTCCTTCAATTTATTTTAATTTATTTATCCTACAGTAATTTTTGTCTCTCATAATGAGCTACATCCCCAAACTACAATGATGTCACAGGTTTAATGAGTAATACATATTTATAAGGAATAAATCAATTTAAATGTAATTTTAAATTACAATTAATATTTGAGGCAAATATAGATTCTATGGAGGCACATGAAGGTACTGAATATATAATATTGGTAGAATTAGGAAGAGCTTCCAAAACAAATTCTATGCTGAATCTGGAAGGAAAAGAAAGCATAATGTAGCTAAAGGGGTAGAGTGTGGGAGAGCAAATGAGAATGGTCCAGGTACAGAGTACATTAAGATAGACCAAGAAATATCTAGGAATTAAAAATAATTTGCCCTGACTGGTGTGGCTCAGTGGATCAAGTGCTGGCCTGTGATCCAGAGGGTTGCCAGTTGTATTCCCAGTTGGGGTACTTGCCTGGGTTGCAGGCCAGGTCCCTAGTAGGGAGTGCATGAGAGACAACCATACGTTGATGTTTCTCTCCCTCTCTTTCTTTCTCCCTCCCCTTCCATCTGTTGAAAAATAAGTAACTTCTTAAAAATATAATTTAATACAGCTGGTTTATGTGTGATTGCCTGTTTTACTTCTCTGTTGCTGTATAACTAACCACCCAACTTCATGGCTTATTTTAAGCCTTAAACAATAACAGCATTTATTTTACTCATGAATCTGCAGTCCAGGCAGGGTTTAGGGAGAATGTTTGTGTCTGCTCCATTCACTATAGATGTAGTTGGAAACTTTGGAATTGTGACCATATGAAAGTTCATTTACTCACATGTCTTGGGTCCTGTGTATCCCTCTCTATCTTCACATGGTTTTCCAGCATGATATCTCCAGTATGGTATGTATATTTCTTACTTGGTAATTCAAGTTCCAAATGTGCAGGTCCTAAGAGATGGAGAGAGGCAGAGGGTTGGGAGAGCCGAGGCTGAATCTGTGCTGACTTTATGGACTAGTATTGGAAGTCACGCAGCCTCACTTCTACATCATCTCATTCATTAGAAGTGAGTCACTAAGGCTGGAACATATTTAGGGGGAGGGCAATTACACTTCACCTCTTGAGCGGGAGTGGTATGCTTCTAAAACAGCATGTGGGACTAGAATTAATGCCATGGTTAATTTAGAGACTATAATCTGCCACAGTGTTTCTGCTTCTCTGTATTTCATAGGGGAAGGAGAGAAGTGAGAGCAAGGACTGGTTAGGAAGTGTTCTAAACAGGTAAGCAGTTATCAGATTATGAGTGATCATTTAGACCATGCTAACAGAGTCGGACTATTTCTTGAAGGCAAGGTAGCATTTTGATGGGTGTGTGTGACATAATTAAAGTTTTCTCAAAATTATGTGGGCTGTATATGAAAGAAGCAAACGTGAAAGCAGGAACTCCAGTTAGGAAGCTGTTGTAGTAGTCCAGTCTAGAAATTATGTTGCTCCAAACTGAAGAATTTGGAGAATGGTGGAACTCTCCACCAATTCAAAAAGTTGTGAGGTCTTTAGGAGGGAGAATCATTAATGCTCAAAGACTAACTGGGACCAGGAGTGACAGTAAGCTTTCTGTCTTATGTGATTACAACAGGCCACATTGGAGAGGCAATGTGGTACCATTTATTAAGATAAGGGACATAGGAGGAGGAACAGATATAAGATGAAGTGGAGAGTAAAAGGTAATTTAGTTTTATACATGTTAAGTGGGAGATAACTGTGGTGTGATCTGTTAAGATATCTCATTGGTCATTAATTAAATATGTGGAGTCCAGCAATACAGTAAAATTTGACAGTCATCTGTCTATAAACCTAAATTAAAGGACCAGGAGTTGTTGAGGTCATTTAGAGTTTATAAAAAGTAAAAAGAAAAATATTCTAGGATAGTACATGGAGAAAGGTAACAAAACATAACAATTTAAGAATAATTGCAGCCACCTGAATCCCAAACACTACAAGTATCATCCAAATACTATACAGGCAAAGAAAGTAAGTAAAACCACACAGACTCATGCACATAACCTAACTAGGAGATAAATACCATAAGTGTATTTACATAGAAGAAGGAAACAAACAAATAGTTTCAAAGGCAACTCTGGAGCACACACCAAAGTAGAGAGGTAGAATCTTAATGGAAAGGAGAAGGTGAAAAAAAATGCCAACAGAAAAGAGAAGGCAATGTTAGCCTCGTCATGATATAATACAGATGAAAAAAAATCACTGTGTGGATCAGAACAGCAGCTCATGAAACTCAAAAGGTACTGGTTCAAAATTACTCAGATGAAAATTTTGATAGAGTCCCACTTGTAGAAAATTGAAAACATTTTGTGGTAAAGAAAACAAGAGAAAATATGGTGGGAAATAATGACCTGAATAAATAAAAGAGATTCACTAAATAAAAAGACAAATCAATTCTTGTCATAATATAATACCATTATTAAAGAAATCATAGTTCATATATCAACAGAAGAGGGTGCTCTTGAACTAAGAAAACTATTAAGCCACCAAATGATTAACACCTGTCTACATAGAATTATTTCTTTTTGTGAATCAAATAAAATATAAGACATTCAAAATAAACAGAAAATAGCTGAAAACAACCATAAAGACTTTTATAGGAAGATGGAAAATATGAATCAAAACTTGTTTTGAAGTTGATGAAAATTATTCTAAAAGAATGAAGTATAGGAATATTGAATTAAATATCCTTAAATCCATGTTTTCATAGATTAAAAACCTCAACCCAATCAGAAACTCAAAAAATCAGAAGGGGGAAGAAAAATGTTAGAATTAAGAAACTTCAGAAAGGAAAAAAAAAGGAAAAGACAAAATTATCTCAGGAATGAAGACTAAATTACAAGAAGACTGAGGGAACAGAATCAATGGAAAACATAAGGGATATTGAGGAACAAAATGATCAAGAACATGAAAGTAAAATAGAAAAATAATCAGTGAAAGTGATAGAAGATAAGCAAAGATGATCTCACATACATATAATTGGAGTCCTTGAATAAAAAAATAGTGATGGAATGGAAATATTATTTAAAGTTATTGTAAAATTAAAAAAAAAATCCCCAAATGATCAGCTTAGAGACATAGCCTAGTAAAACTCTTGGGCTTTAATGATAAAGACAAAAAACCAAAAAAACAAAACAAAACAAAACCTCTGGACCTTCAGGCAAAGAAACCAAATGACTTACAAGGGAATGAAATCAAGTTAAAATCAGAGTTTATAAAAGCAAGACAACTTTAGAGGAAATTTTCTTAGAAAGTGAGAACAAAGTAAGTCAAATATTTTATATCCAGACAAGTTGTCCTTCAAGTACCAAGGTTATATTAAAACAGTTTTGAAAATGTGAGAACTCAAAGAGTACTGTATTCACAAATATAACTAAAGGATGAGTTTTATCTAATCCAATGAAGACGGGAGAAACCTTAGAAAATGAACTGATGGTATATACTGAGTATATTTCAATGTAGATCTAAGATTAAAACAAAGGGTAGAGAAGGAATGTGTACATATTATATGTTCTTTTTGTGAAATTAAAAATATTTATTTTTTAATTTTTTAAAATTATTTTATTGTTGTTCAAGTACAGTTGTCTCCTTCCCTCCCCTCCAGTCATCCCCACTCCCTCCCCTACTTCTACCTCCTTGGTTTTGTTCATGTGTCCTTTATAGTTGTTCCTGAAAACCCTTCCTCCCTTCATAAAATAGAAATTTTATGAAGGGAGGGGAATCTGGGAGAGAAGGCAGGGTAGAATCAACTCATAGCTGTACAGATAAAATGTGCAGCCAAATATATTATTTAGAGTTGACAAACCTAATAGTAGGAACCTCGGAAAGGGGAAAAAAGACTTTTTTTTTAAAGAAAAGACAGAAAATAATATAACCATTAAAAGAAAGGCAAAACCTTTTAGATACCAAAAATATAATTTAAAAAGGCAAAGAAATATTACACAGAGAAAAAAACACAGGAAGTAAACTAATACTCATGGTGTAATATATATTAGACTTGAGTCAGAATGTATTAAGTGGAAAAAACAAGGCAAAAGAAGGTATATGGTATGATAACATTTGTAAAAAAAGAATAGAGTTATGTATTTTTTTTTTCAAAAAAGAAATACAAGAACAATGTGTCAAAACTTAATGAAAATAGTTACCCACTGCGGGCAGTGGGTGGTAATGGCATGGATGGATAGAGTGGAAGTGAGACTTCTTTGAGTTTATCTTTTAATTTGTATCAAAGTTAGTACAAATATAGTTTTTCCCATCTTGCAAGATGGCGGGTGAAAAAACTGAGAAGCTGGATACCAAGGAGAAGAAACCCCAAGCCAAGAAAGCTGGTGCTGGTGGCAAGGTTAAGAAGGGTAACCTCAAGGCCAAGACACCTAAGAAGGGGACGCTGCACTGCAGCCAAAACCCTGTCCTAGTCAGAGGAATTGGCAGATATTCCCGGTCAGCTATGTATTCCCAAAAAGCCATGTCTAAGAGGAAATACTCCACAGCCAAATCCAGGATTGAAAAGAAAAAGGAGAAAGTTATGGCTACTGTCACTAAACTAGTTAGTTGGTGGTGACAAGAATGGTGGTACCCGAGTGTTTAAACTTTGCAAAATGCCTAGATACTATCCTACTGAAGGATAAACCTAATTAAATGAACCTAATTAAACCTAATTAATTAGGTGTCTAGAAAGCTGTTGAGCCATGGCAAGAAACCCTTCAGTCAGCATGTGAGAAAACTGCAGGCCAACATCACTCCCGGGACCATTCTGATCATTCTCACTGGGCACCACAGAGGCAAGAGGGTGGTTTTCCTGAAGCAGCTGAGCAAGTGGCTTGCTACTTGTGACTGGACCTCTGGCCTTTAATTGATTTCCTCTGTGTAGAACAACCAGAAATTTGTCATCACCTCCTCCACCAAAATTGGTATCAATGGTGTGAAAATCCCCAAGCATCTCACTGACTCTTACTTCAAGAAGAGGAAGCTGCCCAAGTCTAGACACCAGGAGTGGGGAGATTTTTGACACTGAGAAAGAGAAATACAAGATTACAGAGCAATGCAAGGTTGATCAGAAAGCCCTGGACTTACAAATCCTGCCAAAAATCAAAGCTGTTCCTCAGCTCCAGGGCTACCTCTGCTGTGTGTTTGCTCTGACAAATGGCTGTTATCTTCACAAAATGAAGTTCTAAATTTCTTTTGAAAAACCTAATTAAATAACTGATCTGTAAAAAAAATCACTACAAATACAAAAAGTAAAACAAAAATTTTTAAAATAAAGAAAATAAATCCTAAAATTGAATACAAGCAGAAATAAATTAGTCTTTTTTGTCAGTGATATTGTAATCATACACATAAAAAGAATTGATTCAAGTAACTTTGAACATAGTAATCTAACTATACACTTTCTTTTTTTTTCATTTTATTTTTTTTATTATTATTTTTTAAAGATTTTTATTTATTTATTTTTAGGGAGAGAAGGGAGGGAGGGGGGGAGAGAGAGAGAGAGAGAGAGAGAGAGAGAGAGAGAGAGAGAGAGAGAGAGAGAGACATCAATGTGCGGTTGCTGGGGGTTATGGCCTGCAACCCAGGAATGTACCCTGGCTGGGAATCGAACCTGGGACACTTTGGTTCCCAGCCCGCACTCAATCCACTGAGCTACGCCAGCCGGGGCTAACTACACACTTTCAATTACATATATTCTACAGACGAAATGAGTTGCAAAGAAATGCTGAAATTTACATGGTAAAGCTGTTGGTGATAGATTGTAGCAACCTAAAATTATTTGTATATATTGTAAGGTAAAACAATGATTAAGTATATTACTTTTGTTAGAAACCAGAGTTTTCTGTACTGATATGAAATATAAAAAGGCAAAGAAGTACCATGGGTTGGTGGAATAAGTTGGAAGAAAATATGAGGTCAATGAAGAAAAATATACTTTTTTAATTGTGAAAGGCTTGAGTATATTTAATGCTGGTGGCAAAAAAGCAGTGATGGGAACAGCTTAAAATATAATAAAAAGAGATAGAGTTAGTTCTTGAGGTTGTGAGAAGACTGGGATCCTGCACTCAGGTAGATGCATTAACCTTAAATGGGAAAATGAATAAATTAAATGGCAGGAAGATCAAGGACTTTTTTGAATAATGGCTTTTATTGTCTCTGTGAAGCAGAAGATGACGTCATATGTTAAAAAGACTGGGGTGATGTGGTGGGATAACAGAGAAGATTTTTAAATCCACCTTGGAGAGACTTAATGGGGTTAGCATGGAAGGATTGCCAGACAGCACTGGGGATCTGGTTGGGGTAAAGACCGCCACCTTGCATTGGCAGCAGTGGATGTGTTTTCAGGATTTCCTTCAGCTGTGTTCTTCAGCCTTAGAATATAGACAGGATAGACACATAAATTGGTCCAGGATTGGGATTTTTTTTCCTAGTCCAGAGCTATTAGAAGAACAGTGGGTTAATGCTGTTATATTGAGAATATTGGTAAGAAAATGCTGATGTACTGAATTGCAGATTCTTAGATGAATGGGGTGGGGAAGGAGGCAAAGACAGGAAGGTGAAGGTAAGGAGAAAATGGAGTCATCAAGTGGTTGGAGAACTCAGTGAATATACAGAACGTTCATGGAGGAATCACTAAATGAAAGAGTTGGAGGGGAAGGGTAAGAAGTTGTGGTCAGAGAACGAAATAGCTGAATTCAGGTTTTCAGAGATGGAGCAGTGATGCCACAGTGCAGGTCTGCCCATCACAGAGGGTGGCTGAAATAAAGTGGAGAAGGTGATTGAAAATGAGAAGGTCAAGAAATTGTGAAATTTACATATTGCATGGATAGGATGTCACCCAGAGTGATGTCAGGAAGTTCATGAAGAGGAAGGCCATAGTAATATGCTAAAGTGTTTAATCAATATGAGGACATTTTTCATACAATCAGAGGCATTCTGAGTACAAGGGGAGGGTGGAATATGGTATGGCTTGAAAACTTAGATCTCCAAGGGAAGAAGGCTGTGATATGAGCATTGGTTTGAAACACCACTGGATGTGGAGGACTTGAGCTCTGTTTTTTCATTCTGAGATACCAAGGGTATAGACAGCCATATTCTCCACTTTAGGAGACTTCTGGCAAAGCAGTGAGTGTCCTAAGGGGTGGCATGAGGCTTTAATTAAGGAAAAAAATGAAGTGAATTTAATAATAAGGCCAAGGACTAAGGGCTCCAGGAAGGCTAATGAAAGTTTTGAAAGTGGGAGATTGGTTAGATGTTGGGGTCAGAAGGCAGACACAGAACACTGGCGTAATGCACACGTCCAATTGGTTGCTCCAAAGAGGAAGCACTATAGGCCACTTGGTGTTCTCCAACCACACATGGCTACTTAACAACTGTTATGGAAGGAAAGACCAACTACAACCTGTAAGAATTAATAGTAGCACTGTTCAGACACACTGTATTGCCATGCATCCTTTTACAATGAGTTTACTTTACTGCAAAATAAAATTTTATTTTCCCAGTTTAAAAATAGCAAATACTATAAAAGCCACTTTGAACATTAAAATGGAATTTAATGTAAAATCTAAGCTGGTAATAGTTTCTAAAGTACCATATATGGGCATATGAGTTTATTTCAAAATTATCATGGCCAGTGAAATTAAGTGGACTCTGGCTTGAAAATATGGATTTCCAGAAAGTGAATCATAAAGTTGGAACTCAATTTCATAGTAATGAAAGGCCCCAGACCTCCTAGAAATCTATAAAACTACGACTAGGAAACTCAAAAGTAAATAAGTCTCTTAGGAAATGTGGCTATAGTGTTAAAAAAACAGAAAAGTAGTGAAGGCACTGAGAGAAAATTTTGAGGTAAAATAAATGTTTTAATAATTTATTGTGCTGCATAAGTCAGATTGGGAAAAAGGAAATTGTATTCTGTGATAAATACATAAATACATAAGTAACATATATAGTTTCCCTTGAACAACACAGGTTTGAACTTTGCTGGTCCACCTATACATGGATCTTTTTCTGTGAATATTATAAATGTATTTTTTCTTCCTTATATTTTTCTTAATAGCATTTTTTCTCTAGTTTACTTTATTATAAGATACAGTATATAACACACATGACATACAAAATATGTGTTAATCAACTGATTATGTTATCAGTAAGGCTTCCAGTCAACAGTAGGCTACTAATAGTTAGGTTTTTGTGGAGTCAAAAGTTATATGTAGATTTTTGGCTGTGTGTAGGGGATTGGCACCACTAACACCCATGGTGTTCAAGGGTCAACTGTGTATATCAGTATATACATAAACGCCTATATACATATATATAATATGCATATCCCATATGTGTAAAAACAATTATATATGTATATATGTACACATAGGTGTTATGCCACATATGTATATCCATATATCACATGTGTACACACATTACACATATATGTATATCACACACGTGTGTATTACATTTATATGTAATATATACATATACTATACACATAAAACATACACACACCTATATACACACACGTGTTTTATATATGTATATAAAATTGCTATTAGAAAGACCAAACTTGGCACATGGCAGAGGTAGCCAAGAATCCTCTCAGAAATTAGGAAAAAGACAGTTCCTATTCTTACACAGAGGATTTATTTAAAAGCACTTTATGAACATTTCTTTAATAACATTTCTCCACATTATAGAAATACCAAATAATTTACATTTTTTAAAAGATTTTATTTATTTATTTTTAGAGAGGGAAGGGGGAACGAAAGAGAGAGAGAGAGAAACATCAATGAATGTGCGGTTGCTGGGGGCCGTGGCCTGCAACCCAGGTATGTGGCCTGACTGGGAATCGAACCTGCAACACTTTGGTTCGCAGCCCGCGCTCAATCCACTGAGCTACGCCAGCCAGGATAATTTACATTTTTAATGCGAAAGCTTTTTTTTTCTTTATAATACTTTGGGGCTATATGAAAACTTTGTGCTCTTGAAAATAGTTTTCTTAGGGGATAAAAATTAAATCATATGAATTCTATATTGTATTTATGAATTTAACATGTATATATAAAATATAAAGGTTATGCCCTGGCTGGTGTGAGTCAATGGATTGAGTGCTGGCCTGTGAACCAAAGGGTCACCAGTTTGATTCCCAGTCAGGGCACATGCCTGGTCCCCAGTTGGGGGCATTCAAGAGGCAACCACACATTGATGTTTCTCTCCCTCTCTTTCTCCCTCCCTTCCCTCCTCTCTAAAAAATAAATAAAATATTAAAAAAATAAAAATATAAAAGGTTCTTCAGGCCTACACACTTTTTTGTATTCAGCACAAACAAAATCTTACCAACACATTAGTACATGCTCTTTTTTTCTCTCACCTCATTCTTACAACAGTTTCCAAGTGCCTATACTGTGCCAAACGCTGTTCCAGGAATGGCATGGGAACCTCATCTTGAATGCTGATAGTACAAGAAGGTGACCTAGGGTCTTTGTGAAAGCCCTCTCTCCTGAATTCCAGACCCACATACAATTGTCCTCATAGACTTACCCACTTGGAGATTCCTCAGGTTCCTCAAACTCACTCTGCCTAAAAGTGAGCTCAGAGCTCTTTCTATATAATAGATGGTCCCTTTCTACCAGTGAAGCCTGATTCTCAACTTGTATTCCTCATTTACCTGTCAGAAAGCCTTTAAAAATGTAAACTTGACCATAATACTCCTGAAATTACCCACAGCTCCTCTGCCTACAGCAATATTTTACAAAAATTCTCTTTTACTTTCCCTAAACTCCTAAAATCTTTTTTTCTAAAAAAAGAGCCAGCACAGAGGAAAGGGAGCATAAGCTAAAATGACCATGAGCACGACATGTTTTTGAAACCTATGGTTTCCTTTTATAAGTCATAAAACTTCTGCATATTAATGCACAATTTTTTGTCCCAAAAATTGTTTCACAAGTCTTGGCTTGTAATATTTTCTTACCCATTGGGTAGAATTTTCCCTTCTAGATCCTTGAGTACAATTTATTCACTGGGCAAATGGGCACATATTTTCGGGCTTCATGTACCCCTGACACACATGGCCTACTGGGAGATGCACAGAGGATAACGCTCAGGCTTCCCTGTAGAAAATTCACGAGGTGGCATTATAGCAAGTGCCTAGTAACCGGGGCTTTGGAATTTAATTGCTTATTTGAATCCCAATTCTGTTAGTTGCATGATCTTGGGCAAGTTATTTAATCCTCTTGACTTAATAAAGTAGGTATTATAATAGTGTTTATTTTGGGATTGTTATCAGGTTTAGTAGAGCTCATCCTGGTGTCTGGTCCATAGTAACTGCACCATATATATTCATTTATCTCTTGTCAGAGCTCCAACAAACAATGTGCCATTTATTGTATATGTGATGATATTTCATGTTGGTCTGCCTTTGGTCTAGAACATTCTACCGCCATAATATTGTATTACTATGAAAGGAATGGGGGCAGAAACATGTTCTGTTAACTTCTCTAAAAGGGAAAAGAACCCCAAGAGTCCTTTATTTGTTAAAATATGACAGATATAAAGTATTTACAATTGTTGTGAGGATAGTAAAAAAATAAAGCATCCTTTTTTTGTATTTTTTTAAAATTTTAATTGTTGTTCAAGTACAGTTTTGTGTCTTTTACCCCCATCCCAGTCCACCCCCCAGCCCTCCCTACCGCCCTCCAGTTTCCACCCTCACCCTTGTTATTGTTCATGTGTCCTTTATACTTGTTCCTGCAAACCATTCACCCTTTTCCCCTGATTCCCTCCCCTCTCCCCTCTGATCACTGTCAGTCTGTTCTCAATTTCAGTGTCTTTGGTTATATTTTGTTTGTTTGTTTGTTTTGTTGGTTAGGTTCCCATTAAAGGTGAGATCATAAATCATCTTTTTTAATGTGATACTATAAACGTTACCTACTCTTTGTCAAAATAGAAATCAAACTGTGAGCATTTCCTCGTGGGAGATGTTGAACAAGTGTTGTGATTGAAGTATTTGAAAATAGAACTCAGGATGGCATATAAGTTTATAGACTGACACACTCCCTTTGTTCTTCTCTGCCTCCTCCAACCTTAGCTATTGAATTTCTGTTTTGCTCTTTCCTTTTCCTCTCTTTTCCATCTTTTTATTGTTGAATGCCTACCTTGATTTTTTTTTTTAAACAGCTCAACCTGCTTCCTGGAGCCCTCACTGACTTTATAAGATAACACTGCATTGAAATAAATCACCCATTAGGACCTGTCAACCTAAGAAAATTTCTGCTTAGCTAAATAATGTTGGCATTTCCAAACTGCCAACCTCTATGCTAATGCCTCTTTACAACTCCAATTAGGGAGACTGCATTCCAAATGCACACTAAATCTTAGGGTCCCATCTGGCTCAATCTCTGTAAAGAATCACATATAAAGAAGCCTGGTCTGACAGGCCAAAAATGATATATTCTAACTTTACTTTTCTCCCTAAACCAAACAACAAAGGGGATTCGACTCAACTTCACAACAACTCTACTCAATTATTTTCTCCATTTTCTATTTTGTTATGCTCCATGTTATAAAGTCTTACATTCCAGAGTTGCATATATACTGGCCTCCAAAACGTCCTCTTCAGCTTTAGTTCCATGGGATGTTTCTTTTTATCTCACACATCATTCTTGCTCTTCAAGTAGTCTACTTCAGTCTCTTCATCCCCTTACCCCCATGCTACCATTTCTTGTCTATACTTTCTTCCTATTGTTTCAATTTTGTATCTCAAAAGGTCAAGCAATCAAGTTAGCAAATACTCTCTCTTAGTTGTAAAGAAGACACATACAACTAGAGCAATTGTGAGTTGGAGGGGTATTAAAAATCTGGCCCCTATGAACACATTCATTTATTTGCCCCTTTCCCGGACTGGGAGCATCTCAAATAAAAAATCATGAAAAAATAAACTTGTTTTAACCTGTAACACAACCAAGACTATAAATAAGTTTTTAAGATGCCTGTTGAGACTGTAAGTTTCCTTATTCATAAATTGTTTGCTGTGATATTAATTGGCAGAGTGATCTAAGACAATCTTCTCCATCTGTCTTGATACCTATGTCTATTGTATGCTGATCATAGGTTATCATATGAAGACCCCAAAATTATTTTAGTTTATGACTTGCCTAAACTTTGTAAAAAGTTTGAATTATGAGCTCAACTTTAGCTTCTTTTGAATTCTAGGTTTGATCAAATTCAAAAAGTAGAAAAACCTTGTATGAAGAAAAGACATTATTACAGATATAGATGCAAAAGGACAAGGTCAATTCCTGATGTATAAATACTTCTCCCCAGGCTCTTCCTCTACCTGCAGTACCGCCTAGATAGACCTTGTCCCTTCCCTCCTTCTGTCATCTTTGTGACTACAGTTCCTTTATATTTGCTATTGGAGATCACTGAGGGGAAATAAGGGTGTGATGTCATATAGTGAGATCATTACAGAAATATTTGATTATTTAATCAGGCCAAAGTTCCTCAACCTGAGGTTCCTTCTTCAAGCTGAGGCATTATCTGGTGATTTAGTTTAATTTCACAAATATATATGTATATACACACACACACACACACACAAAATATATATATACACAAATATATATGTATATGTATATATACTTGTATCTCAAAAGATCAAGTTATATATATGTGTGTGTATGTACACACACACACACACACATATATATTCAGTGCATGAATGGAATAGGAAAAAAAGTGAGCTCCTGGAGGAAAGGAGCTCTATTTGATCTTTCTTTATATTTCCAACCGATAGTCTAGAGCTTGGCCCACAGCTGCTGCTCAATAAATGCTTACTGAGTGAAAGAGTAAATTAAACTTAATCTTACCCTCATGGAGAAAATAATATCATACTGAACAGAGTGGAACTGGTATATACAATAATAGAGGTGGAGTTACAGTGTGATGGGAGTGGAGAGGAGGGGGAGATTATTGGTTGGTATGAAAAATGTTGTTTAACTTCCCATATAATACCCAAGTTCAACAGCAGCACTCATAAAATGAAAAGCCATATAATATATTTATCTGCCAAAATTTTGATTGCAGGTTTCTGTTCACAGAGGAAAACTAAAATTAGAAAGAAACTGCATGGGTTTTGATATGAAGGAAGAATATAGTTTTTACAACATACTTACGGGAAAAACCAAACCCAAAGGACAGACACAACCTCCATTCTCCTAAGACACTGGGTGGAGGAAGTTTAACTAAATGAGGTTCTCATGTCAATTATAATGTAGTGGTGAGGAGCGGAACAGGGTTGAGTGAGATGACATATGAAAGGGAGAGAAATGATGAAACCTGACAACTCTTTTGTCCAGAAGAAATGCCTTTAGTTTTCACTTGAAGGCTTGCAAATTACCTTCACAGAAGGTATTTAATCCATATTTAATGCAGTGAAACAGACAAAAGTAGTTCTACTGTCTCAAAATCTGTCCCTCCCTTCCTCCATTTCTCTCTCTCTCTTTCTCCTTAAGCCCATTCCTTTGATAATTCATTTCGATTCTTTGGTGTATGACACCTTACTTTGGTGCATCCATATATGGGAGAAACCTTAGACCTTAGAACAGGTCTCTGAGAGATGTGTGAACCATTCTAATCCATTCAGCGGAATTAAAGCAGACTTTCTTAGGTCTAGCTATCCAATTGCTTTATGTGTTGAAACATGTCCATACTTTTATTGTATTCACAGGGCCTATGCTGAATCACAGAGATAACACTATGAATTTTGCTTCACTGTGCTGAACTTTTACATTCAGAGTGGCATCAACAGGGAGATTTACTTGGCTACTTTATAATAGACCTTTACAATTAATCATCCAAGATAAATCATTAACTTTAGGCTTAGAAAAACATTTTCTTAGATTACTGAGGAAAATATTTAATTAGACTTTTAATTCTTGAATGCTTCGTAAGCAGAGAATCAAGATTTCTCTCCAGGCTCAGGCTAAATATGTCAGCTCTGGGATGAACTGACTTCTTTGTTTTTGCTCTAGCCTTTGGATATTGAAATCTGGATTCAGAATTGATAGAAAGAGGTTGCATCTCTTCTACCTACCATCTCTAAAACACAGTTATCTAATTCTTGGCCAAAACTTTCATTTTCAAGTTCATTGTGAAATTGAATAAACTGTCTGAAATGTGGTGGAGTGGGAAAGTGTATATTTTGGCTACATAGTCTGGTTAATAACCAAACACAACATATGTGGGCCATCAAGTTTCACAGAGTAGAATGCAGTTTAACATTTGTTTGACTCAGAACTGTTGCTATCTTTTGATGGTGACAACTCAGGCTTTTCTTTGTGGCCAGCCTTCACCAAACTGCCATTCCTTGAACATAAATTGCACTCTTATTCTTCTTTCCTTTGAACCTGTTTGTCCTTTGTCCAGAGATATTTTTTCACTTCTTTCAGTGTAGAATTGACCTCCTCTGCAAAGTCCTTAATTCCCTCACTAGGATCTCTCCTAATCTAACCAAATGCTCTTTTATACTCCTATAAGATTTTTGTAACTATATTTTATTGTGATAAAAATACACATAAAATTGCTATATTAACCACATTTAAATGTACAATTGAGTGGTATTAAGCATACTCAAACCGCTGTGCAAACATCCCTACCGTCCATCTCCAACACTTTTTTCATCTTCCTAAACTAGAACTTCATATCCACTAAACAACAACTCTTCATTCTTCTCTTTTCCTAGCCTTTGTCAACCGTCTACCTTTTTTATCTCTATAAACTTGCCTATTTTAGGTATCACATACAATATTTGTCCTTTTTGATGGGCTGATTTCACTTAGCATAATGTCCTCAAGGTCCATCCATGCTGTAGCGTGTGTCAGAATTTTCTTCCACTTTAAGGTATTTAGGTATAGATCACATTTTTGTCTATTCATTGATTCCTCATGGTCATATTGATTGCACTTATGTTTTGGCTATTGTGAATGATGCTGCTAAGAAACCTGATATACAAATATCTGTTCAAGCCTCTGCTTTTAATTCTTTAGGATATGTACCCAGAAGTGGGATTGCTGGATCATATATAATTCTATTTTTAATTTTCTGAGGGATTGTCATACTATTTTCTACAGTGGCTGCACCATTTTACACTCCCACTAGCAATGTGTAGGATTTCAGTTTCTCCACATCTTTACTAATACTTGTCATTTTCTGTTTTTTGATAATAGGCGTTCTAATTTGTGTGAAGTAGTATCTTGTTAGTTTGGTTGATTTATATTTCCTCAATGGTTAGTGATGTTGAGTGCCTTTTCCTGTGTTTATTGGCTATTTGTACATCTTCTTTGGAGAAATGTCTGTTCAAGTTCTTGGCCTGTATTTTAATTAGTTTGTTTGTGTGTTGAGTTGTTAAGACTTTTTATATATTCTGGATATTAGCCTCTTATTAGACACATGATCTGCAAATATCTTCTCCCATTATGTGGGCTGCATTTTCACTTTGTGGAGTGTACTTTGATATACAAAAGTCTTTAATTTTGTTGCAGTCCAGTTTATCTATTTTTTTTTCTTTTGTAGCCCATTCTCTTGGTGCCATATTCAAGAAATCATTAACAAATCTAATGGCATGAAGCCTTTCCCTTATGTTTTCTTCTAAGAGTTTTATAACTTTAGCTCTTATATTCACTTCTTTGTCCATTTAAAGTTATTTTTGCATATGGTAGAAGGTAAGGATCCAGCTTCACTTTTTGGTATATGGATAATCAGTTTCCCCAGCACCATTTGTTAAAAATGTCCATAACATTTTGCACATGGATTTATGATTATATACTTACCTATCTGGAGTGATCTGCTTATGAATTGGCTCTCATGCAAGAGTAGGGGGTGGGGTGGTGGGAAGTTAATGTTTGCTGATTTCTTTTGTGTAAATACTGTCACCATTGACAAATACAGGCTACTAACATAGCACTCAACATAGAGTTAGGAAGATACTACCTAAGGGGTAGAGGCCTGGAATTATTTTACTTTGTATTTCTAGCACCAGGAATATATTAAATACTCAAATATCACTGTTAAGTTTCAATTTAACAAATATTTTTGAGTGCCTTCTATGTTCCTGGCAATTGTGCTAGGTACTGAGTACGTAATGGTAGAAAAAGCATACATGGTCCCTACCTTTATGCATCAATCAATCTAGTGAAAGGAGAAATAATACAGAAGGAAACCTAAAAATAACTAATAATTACCCATCATAATAAGTAAGATGAAGGTAATAAATAGGGTACAGAATTGCTTAAATAGTGCTCTTCCAAAGGTGAAGGAATTGAAAAAAGAAAATAGCAGGTGTTATGTTTCTGTACATGGAGAGAAGGAACTTATTATACAAAGTGCCAGGGAAGAGCACTTTGGGCAGGGGAAACAACAGGAACAAAGGCCTTTTGGCAAATGATCTTTGAGAGGAGCTTAAAGGAAGTCTGAGTAGCAAGAATGGGGGGAGGAGGGGAGAGTGGCCCCTGATGAAGCTGAAGATGTTGGTGAGGGCCAGATCATGCATGACCTTGAAGGCCACTGTTGGGTATTATGATTTTATTCAAAGTATAATGAAACACTACTTTTGGGTTCTAGAAACCCAAGTAGAAGGTAGGTATAATTTGATTTTTAAAATGGATTTTTATGGCTGTGCATATAGAGTGTGTTAGTTGAAAGCTATTGCCAAAGTGGGAGCACTGTGCAGAAGTTTTTGTAGTGCTGCCAGTGAGATTTGGGTACGAGAGGGGAGATAGAGAAATGGGCAGATTAAAGACTTTATTTATTTATTTTTTTTATTTTAATCATTGTTCAAGTACAGTTTTCTCCCCCCTACTAAAGACTTTATTTTAATGATAAATCAGAGAGAACTTGATGATTTATTAGAGATAAATTAGGTGGTTAAAGTGTCCTTTAGTCAATGACTTTGGAAAAAGAAAGTTGGAAAAAGAGATAGCTTATTCTTTTTAAGAAGCAATGTGTTCAGCACTGAGCTAGGCCCTTTGAGTGATATAAAAGACGTAGAGGATGCAGTTTTTATACATACAAATTCACACTGTAGTGTCACCAAGACATGAAATTATAATAACCTGAATATATGTAGTCATAAATTAATGCTCTATTTGAGGTTGAGAGTATAACGGTAAAAAGAATTCTTAAAACAAAGATACTATTGGGTTGATTAGGGATTAATGTTTCATGGGAAAATGAAGTCTGAAGAAAATATAAGACTTAGATGGGCAGGCAAGAAAAGCCAGAGACCCTCACAAGCATGGGCAACTAGAAACCATAGAATCTGTCTGGAGAGTTACATGTGAGGTGGGCAGGAAGACAGCTGGTCCAACTTCAAAGATGCTGGATAGAGATTAGTGGAGAGTTGATGGGAAATGGTATCAATATCATCAGAGCTTTTGGTGTTTAACAATTTACAAAGTGCTTTCCTTTTATTTATTTCATTCAAGGTCTCACCAAGAAATAGGTAAGTGAACAGGATTATTCTTTTATTTTATTTTATTTTTATTTTTTAAAGATTTTATTTATTTATTTTTAGAGAGGGAAGGGAGGGAGAAAGAGAGAGAGAAACATCAATGTTCGGTTGCTGGGGGCCGTGGTCTGCAACCCAGGCATGTACCCTGACTGGGAATCAAACCTGTGACACTTTGGTTTGCAGCCTGCACTCGGTCCACTGAGCTACACCAGCCAGGGGATTATTCCTTTATTTTATAGATTGAAGATGAAGTATTTAAATGTTGAGGCCTTATACCTGTGTATATGACCAGAGGTTGAATTAGAACCAAGACCCAAATCTTCTCCTTTTCTTAGCTATTCTCTTTTCACTACAGAACTTAGTGGCTGATCAGGATTAGTGGTTTGTGTATTATTATTATTTATTTTGGAGGAGAAATATGGATGATTTTTTAGAAAAGAAAATATAATGATTTCATTTAAAAGTGAAAGCCACGTGAAGGGTGGGTATAAGAAGGATTGATCACATTTACTTTTAGGGCCATGTGGAAATATCCTTCCCCTGCCCCCACCCCACCTAACACTATTTGAATACCTGAAAACTAGAGGCCAGTGTTTCTAAGTTAAGAAGACTTTAACATCTTATTCTGACCTGGTCCTCTAAGTTATTTATAAAACCACTACTAAGGAAACAAAGTAAACCTTGTCATGGAGATTTCCTTCTGAATTAACTGCATATTATCCTTCTAGTCAAGCAAAACAAGGTCCCTGGCTGCTATGTTCAGCCTCACTAGACCTCACCAGACTGACTAAATGGCCAAAATATGATTTTCATATAATTTCCTGATTATCTCAATTCTCTTATTTTAACTACAAGGTAGTTTTCATGAAGATTCTGAAAGCATTTACTAATATGAGTTGTTTCAAGAAGGTGGTTATAACCAAATTTTAGAGGAGTGAAACTAAATATTATAGGTCTTCATTAGATTTGAATCTCTGTACTTTATGGAGTCTTAGTGAATGGGTATCCCATTTTTTAAAATTCTGAATTTCTTAATTGGGTATAATATTCTATCATAGAATAGTATTTTTATGTGAACTCATATATGTGTGCTTATATATTGTGTGCCCATATATATGAGAATGATTCTTGCTTCTTTTAAATTTAACAGCATTTATTAAAGAATCAGTAGGAGCAAACCCTATAAACACAGACACAGAAAACTCTAAACCCAGCATAGAATGTAACAAGTATAGTAATCATGAGAGATAGGGAGCTTCGAAAAATTGAAGAGGTAAGAAAATCCCTGCAGTTGAAAGGGAATACTTTAGACATTCAAGCAACATCTAGAAGAATGGGTTAGATTTTGTCAGGTAAAGACAGAGGTAGGACATGCTCCATAGGGAACAGTGAAGACTAAGGCACATGTGTGAGAAAGGGATAAATGTATTCTGAGAACCAGAAACAATCAAAGGATATACAGATTCCTTGAGTACAGGTTGGATGGTGGAAAGAAATGTTAGTAAAACACTTAGATCAGTTTTAAAAATGTAAACAATTTGGTATGTGATATGAAACCATCAAAATATATAGAATATCTGATTGACAAAAATCACAGTGACTTTGATATACAGATGGGAGTAGAACAGCGAAAGCCAGTTGCTATGGGACTGACTAAGAGAACTCTAAGAATTCAAGTTAGCAATAACAAGACCTAATCAAGAATAACAGAAGCTAGAAGCAAAGTGGGACAGGGTATGATAGGTATTTTTAGTGATGGTGATGCATAGTTGACTCATGGTCAGCTGTGGTTATTTCTGCCCTAAGTACATTTAGTCAGGCATTTTTACCTTTTATCAATGCAGTGTGTTTTCTCCTTGAGTGTCCTTTTCTAATCTGGTTGCCATCCTAAATGATATAAAAGTTGTGAGAAGCAGAGGCAGAGCAACTGCAGTTTTTTCCTCTGTTCACTGGGCTAATTTTGCTATATTTGCTTCCTCCTTGACTTGTAGAATGTTCTGAAGATGGAAAAAGGGACAGTCTTAACCAGTAAAGGGTTATCCTTTAGTTAAGATTATATAAACAAGCCCTGGCTGGCGTAGCTCAGTGGATTGAGTGCGGGCTGGGAACCAAAGTGTCCAAGGTTCAATTCCCAGCCAGGGTACGTTCCTGGGTTGCAGGCCATAACCCCCAGCAACCGCACATTGATGTTTCTCTCTCTCTCTCTCTCTCTCTCTCCCTTCCTTCCCTCCCTAAAAATAAATAAATAAAATCTAAAAAAAAGATTATATAAACAGAAAGGATTAATTTGTGTGGAAAGTAAAGCAAGAAATTCCAACAAACATAATGAGTTTGGAGAAAGTTTCAGCAATCACTTCCAAGACTCTACCTTCCCCTCTTTCCCAAATCTTGTGTCTCTAAACCTACTTCAAGACCCAGCACACCCCTTTCCAGGATCTTCATGAGCTATTTAGACCAATACTCAGTGGCTCAGCTTTAAGCCAAAAGTCAGCTCAGCCAGTACTGACCTGAGTTCAGCCTGGTAATCTGTTCCTACCTTGATCTTTGTTTTCAAGGCTCTAGTAACCTTTCTAGTATTCCCCTTTCCCTTGGCTTTAAACTCTACCTTATTCTTGTCTGTTCTCCAGAGTCCCTGACTTTTAAATGTAAATCCAGGATCCTGACACATCACTTGATGAGTAACTTACCTGCATAGCTGCTAGTATCATCCACCCCAGTTTCCCTGAAACTCTTTTTTTTTTTTTTTTTTGCCACCTACTTAAGATGCCCTGCTATCATCTTTTTGGCCTGCTTCTCCTATTGCTTGAATTGAGTGAAAATGCCATATTCTTCAAGCTGCCACATGAGAGCTTTCAGTTGTAACTCCTCAGTCACTGTGCCTACAGAAAAGTGGGTTTTTCCCCAGATCTGAGCCACTCAAAGGACTGATGTTATTGGCTTTCCCTGATGATTCCTGAGTTGAAACAGAGAAAAGAAAGTTTCAAGAAGTCAGGCCCATATGAGAAGCTATGGAGGTGAGGCAGTGCTGTGTGAGAGAAAGGAAATATGCAAATTTTGCCTACTGTAATTTGCTAATATTTCTTTTTCTTTTGTTCATTTTTCTTAACATAGAAAGTTCAATCTTCAGTCAATTCTCTAGATATGAAATGAATTACAGATAATTTTTGTGGTGTTTCTTTTACTTTATAAAAAGTAAACCATGGGTATATTTTTATAATAATATGATTTGGAGCTCTGATTTATGTATTTTCCTGACTTAGGACTGAAAAAAAGAGATTCTTTTACTAAAATGGTAAAAGGAGGCATGGGGAGGGATGGATGGCACTGTTTATGTGGATGTGATATGATTATCATGAGTCTATGCATATTCAACTCAATTTTCCATGATCAGATAGGTATGTAAGAGTGTTTACATCATTTATGCTAGTTATGCAAATTGTTTGCACTATATATAGAGGTAATGATTCTGTATGTGGTATGTGTATATGTATCCACTAGTGTTATTTTTAAGAAAAGATATTTATTTGGAGCAGACTAGTCAAATACTAGTTGTTAATCTCCTTCTTTAAGAGGAGGAAAAAATCAGTCATTCCTAAGCATGGTGCTGAACCAGATAATCCCTCAGATACTCTTCCAGTTAGATATTTCGAATTTCTCTAAATGCTGTCTGGGTGAAGATATATGCAAATACCTGCCCTTTTTAGTTTTTCTGTTTGAGTAATAGAGCGACTCAACTGTGTTTCAACTGTGGGAATCAGAAAGCACTTTTATGTAGTTGAAAAATAAGATATTTCAGGGAGACCAGATACAATTAAAACTAAAAGATACAAATCTAAAAAACACTACTCAGTAGGCTAGAAAATATTTATTTAGAATGATACTTCAGAGGGAAAAATTTCTTGATCTGTAATAGGCAAAGTTGTTAATATTGACAGTAGTGATGATTGCTTTAACAAGAATGGTATTCCCCCCTTGGTTATTTTAACACATCTGAAAATGTTTATCATTATTCTTAGAGATATATATTACATCATATTAACCACTATGTCAAAGACAATGCATAATACTTAGCATTTAAAGAATTCAACAAATGTTTGTTGAGCAGCTACTATAAGTTAGGTATGATGGTATGCTGGAGATACAATGGTGGACAGGATAAGTTCTCTTCTCTCATGAATTTCCCTGCAATGACACTAGCTACTCAGGTACCTGTGGTCATTAATTATACTGGAGTAATAGTAAAAGAGTTTAATTTATTAATTTAGTAAGCAAATGATTACTGACAACTTACTATGCAGGCAGTATGCTGAGGACACAGCCTGGACAAAATGAACAGAATCCCTGCCTTTATGAAGTTGCTTATTAGTAGATACGGACAAATAAATAAACTCTTAAAATACATTGTCATGTTACATGAAGAAGTACCTGTGGTATGAAGAAAATATAAGGGGCACCTAATTATGCCTTTAAGGAGTCAGCAAAGTTTTCCCAGAAGGATTGTGGAGAGCAGGACCAATAAAATGACATTGGTCCAATCAAGATAACATAAAGTATATAAAACAAAGTGGAGTCATTCATGTCAACAAAAATGGTTGTCAATCAGCCATGACACTTTGCTTCAAGGTGGAAACTACCTAAGTCAGAGCAGATACATTGGGCAAGGAGACACACTTAAGATACCCACACATGTGATCAGAATAGCCATGTCTGCAGAGTGGGACCATCTATAGATAGGCCTCTGAGCAAATTCCCCACTTGGCATTAGGGGTACCAAGACATTTATCAAGAAGACCCAGAATGGTGGAGCACACTACTTTCAAGGTATAACTGAGGTAGGTTCCAGACCACTGCTGAGACAGCTGAGCTCCACACACACATCAGAGTGCTGCTCCATGCTACACTGATCTCCCTTGGCATTTGCTGCCAGAGGCTCTGCCCTGCTGAACTGGGGACTTTGTCTGCCCTGCTGCCCACCTGGCTCCAGAGATCCTATTTTGCAGGATGCTGACGACTCCCTTGCCCACCATACTGTCCCCCAGACCTACAGACTGAGACTCTGAGACTTGGGTTCGTTATCCCCCATTGGTTACTGTCTGTGTATGTTATAATTCTCTCAGATTTTCAAAATGTGAATAGGATATTAATGTATGTTAATATTCTACTTTGGGAGAACCTACATTCAGTAAAAACTGAGTGGATAGTATAGTTATTGTATGTAACTCTTGTCTATTCCTTGATGCCGGGCTGCTCAGCAGGCAGCTCGCTGAGCAGTTTCCTGGCTGACTTATAGGAAAGACTCTATCATGAACCTATGCTCAAGATGAGGATAAAGGTACAGGCTGAGATTCCCCCAGAACATAAAGGAATAAACCAGAGCTTTGGGTATAGAATAGCTTGTTTAAAGGCCTGAAAACCAGATAATTGAAAGAAATACTATATAAATAGCACAGAGAAATATTTGGAGAGGAGCCTAGGAGTGAACTGTGAGGAGAAGTCAGATTATTCAGGCCTTGCATGCTATTCTGAGGCGTTGGGCTTGGTTCTGCACGTAACAGGAAACAATTGAAGTGTTTGAAACACAGAAGAGACATGATTAGGAACAGGTCTGTGTGAAGAGTATGCTTACATTACCAGTCCATCTCTGAAGGCTTTGCAACCTCAAACTATGGTTTTTATATTATGTTTTAATTTGGCATGGGATCCAGGCTCAGATGTTTCAAGTTATCTGAAGTCAAATGTCAATTTAAAATTACTGTTTACAGAGTCAACTGCCCTTTTAGTTTGGATGTTTTTCTCTGCTGCTGTGCCCTAGTAAGCACCATAATCTTGGGTCTCTATTTAGATGGCCCATTTAGAATATATGTGAGTAGTTTCTTGTGATCCCACAAAAGGCAAATACTTGGAATGTTTGTTACTGTTGCAAAGTATATTTCAGAAATGCACAATTTCTGCCCCAAAATATTCTTTCATTTCTCCTGAATGAGAGCCTCATCTAAGTACTCACATGTCTTTAACACCTGCTAGCTTCCCTTTTACCAGAGAAGGTAGTCCCTTGATTCGGTTTGTGTGCAGGCAGCTGCTGCTATGGACAGGAGAGTGAGGAACTCAGCCCCTTGCAGGGAGCACAGGGAGCATTCCAGGACCAAAATCCTGAACTGGAAAAATTGGGAAGCTGCAAAATGAGGAAACCTAATCATTAGCATTTAGTTTATTGCAAAGGAGTTAGAATCCCTTGTCTGTTCCATTTGTATACAGGTCTTTGAATGAATGATGTGGGTCCCTTCAACACTGTTTTGTTATAATGTTGAGATATCTTAGGAATTTAACTCTTCTTTGTATCAATTAGCACGTGGTAAAATTGGTTTCATTAAATGTTGTTTCAATTAAAGTCATAGAACTTATCCATGATGTTAAATTAGGGCTTACAGTATTGAGGATTGAGCCTTGCTTTGGATTTCTTGGTGAACATGATTTACTGCAATGCCTCTGTGGTAAGAGAGAGGTTCTGGTTTTCCTAAAATAGGAGATGAATTTCTATGTTCCCATACAATAAAGTCTTGTCTTGAGTGCATTTGACGGATCACTGGGCATTTATTATGTGATTTTGGTGCTGAATGATGATTTTATCTTCAATGGTATTTTATATCTACCTTCACAAAAATCTTTTCATGTCTGAAAAATATATCATGGGCAAACCAAGATGGTACTAATGTGCACTTCCCTTGTTCCTTGTTTCAAGTCATTCTTCACAATGACCTGAAAATGCTTCTCCTGGGTACAGTATAGGGAGGTTCAGGCCTGATTCCAGGGCCTGGTTTTGGAGTTGTTAAACAAAAGCAAACATACAAATAAATAAATAAAAAACAATCAAACTCATGGTTTTAAAGAATAAATACAAGTTGTTCAAGGATTATATTGCTGATGTAGTGTAGACAATACATACAATCATTAAAAATCTGAATCTTGAATTATAGGTGATGAATGACTGCTTTGAGCCTAGTACAGTCATTAATATAACCATTGACAATGGTCTTTAATCCAGTATGTTTGTGTGAAGAGCTCACAGTTTGAAAGGGTTACAGGTGTTGCATACATAAACTCCCTGGAAAATAACTACTGAGGCCACAGCTGCATTATACAAATAAATGAGTGGTCTGCTAAATAACAAGACCATTTGCAAAGGAAATTAATGCTTAAATGGTAACTATAGATTCTCTCCCCTAATAATATGAATGTTTCATTTTTATGTACACAGAATGCTCTTTGATGTTGATAGAGAAGCATAGATTATCTGTGTTTCCTCAGTAGTTAAGATGTATTTAAATCTATATATACCCTATGTATGGCTCTAAATCTATCTTTGTGGGTTATAAACAGTGGTGTACTGGTAAATATATGTAACTTGCTCTCCAAAAAATAAGGAAAGAGAGAGAGAGAGAGAGAAGAAAGGAAGAAATGAAGGAAGGATAGAAGGAAGAAAGGAAAGAAAGAAGGAAAGAAAGGAAAGGAAGAAAGGAGAAAGGAGAATAAAATAGAAGAACAAAAGAGAAAGAAAGAACCCTGATTTATAATATTTGCAAATTTCTGTGGCATAAATATCCTAACATGGCCTGTTTTAAGCGACTGATGAGATATTATTACATGTAGAGTTGGAAAAGAGATGCATACTATTGGTTCTTGCAATAGTACAATCTAGCTGTAGCACAACAGGTTTTATACAATTAAATGTATTAGAGATAATATGACATTCTCTCTCTCCTACAGACTTAAAAAATAAATCAACATATATACTATATACAAGGACAAGACATGTTGCTAGGTATTACGGAGAATACAAAAAGATGTAAGATAATGCTTGCCTTTAAATAATTATATTCTGGTTTGGAATACTGAACATAAGTCCTTGACCTCATAAACCACACAAGCTAGAAAGAATAGTATGAATAATAGTTTAGGAAAATACAGATAGATAAAAGATAACTAATAAAGAAATAACTGTGAAATTATATGGAAAGATGGAGGCATAGGTAGATACGCTGTGCCTCCTCACACAACCAAAAGAAGGACAATAACAAATTTAAAAACAAAGAACAAGCAGAACTGCCAGAAAATTGAACTGCATGGAAGTCTGACAACCAAGGAGTTAAAGAAACATTCATCCAGACCTGTAGGAGGGGTGGAGATGGGCAGCAGGGGCAGAGAAGACACGCAGCAAAGCAGTGGCTGGCAGACAGGACAGTCCCACATTGACACGAGGATAAACTGAAAGGAACAACTGGGGAGTGAGACAGACTGCGCAACCCAGGGTTCCAGCATGGGGAAATGAAACCTCAAAACCTCTGACTGAAAAAACCTGTGGAGGTTGTGGTGGTGGGAGAAACTCCCAGCCTCACAGGACAGTTTGTTGGAGAGACCCACAGGGTCCTAGATTGTACACAAAACCACCCACCTGGGAATCAGCACCAGAAATGTTCAATTTGCTTGTAGGTAGAGGAGGAAGTGACTAAAAGCTGGCAGAGAGCTAGGTAAGCAGCACTGTTCCCTTTGGACCCTTCCCCACATACAGCACAACAACATAGAGATGTGGGTTGCCCCACCCTGGTGAATACCTAAAGCTCTGCCTCTTACTACATAACAGGCACACTGAGACAAAAAAAAAAAATGGCACAAATGAAAGAACAGATCAAAGATCCAGAAAAAATACAACTAAGTGATGAAAAGATAGCCAACCTATCAGATGCACAGTTCAAAACACTGGTAATGAGGATGTTCATAGGATTGGTTGAATATCGTCACAAAATAGGGGAAAAAGTGGAGGCTATGAAA
Source organism: Phyllostomus discolor (assembly GCF_004126475.2). NCBI lineage: Eukaryota > Metazoa > Chordata > Mammalia > Chiroptera > Phyllostomidae > Phyllostomus > Phyllostomus discolor. The sequence goes on along the minus strand of NC_040906.2, from coordinate 145,304,253 downwards.
AGTGAAATGAAGGAAAACGTATAGGGAACCAACAGTGAAGGGAAGGAAATTGGGACTAAATCAACAGTTTGGACCAGAAGGAAGAAATAAACATCCAACCAGAACAGAATGAAGAAACAAGAATTCAAAAAAATGAGAAGAGGCTTAGGAACCTCCAGGACAACTTGAAATGTTCCAACATCTGAATCACAGGGGTGCCAGAAGGAGAAGAGGAAGAGCAAGAAATTGAAAACTTATTTGAAAAAATAATGAAAGAGAACTTCCCCAATATGGCAAAGGAAATAGACTTCCAGGAAGTCCAGGAAGCTCAAAGAGTCCCAAAGAAGTTGGACCCAAGGAAGCACACACTAAGGCACATCATCATTACATCACCCAAGATTAAAGATAAGGAGAGAATCTTAAAAGCAGTAAGAGAAAAAGAGAGAGTTACCTACAAAGGAGTTCCCATAAGACTAATCAGCTAATTTCCCATCAGCTAATTTCTCCAAAAAGTTCCCATCAGCTAATTTCTCTAAAAAACCTTGCAGGCAGGAAGGGGCGGGAAAAATGTATTCCAAGTCATGAAAGGCAAGGACCTCTATCCTAGATTACTCTATCCAGCAAAGCTATAATTTAGAATGGAAGGGCAGATAGAATACTTCCCAGATAAGGTCAAGTTAAAGGAATTCATCATCACCAAGCCCTTATTATATGAAATGTTAAAGGGATTTATCTAAGAAATAGAAGATCAAAAACTATGAACATAAAATGACAACAAACTCATAACTATCAACAGTTGAACCTAAAAATAGAAACAAAAACAAACTAAGCAAACAACTAGAACAGAAACAGAACCAGAGAAATGGAGATCACATGGAGGGTTATCAGTGGGGAGTGGGAGGGGGACAGAGAAGAAAAGGTACAGGGAATAAGCAGCATAAATGGTAGGTACAAAATAGAGAGGGGGAGGAGGTTAAGACTAGTATGGGAAATGGAGAAGCCAAGGAACTTATATGTATGACCCATAGACATGAACTAAGGTGGGGTGTGGTCAGGAGGGGGTTGATGGTCAGAGGGGAATAAAGGTGAAGGGAATGGGACAACTGTAATAGCATAATCAATAAAATATATTTTTAAAAAAGACAAAGAAATCTATCAAATGATATGTGTAGTCAATAATTACCTGATGAGAAAAGTGTTTAGAAAAATAGAAGACCTTTTGAGAAAAATTTTTAGGAGGTGTTATATGGGAGAGACTTGATATCTGAATGACATTTGGGCATGTGGCATCCTCTGAGGTGGCACACAGATGAGGCAGAACACATCTTAGTTTACAATAGTAAACAGCTAGTCAGAACAGAGCATTTGTATAGGTGTAGTTTAAGAATAGTGACTGGTAGTTACTAGACAGTTACTTTGTGCCAGGCAGTGTGCCAGCTTTTTATAGGTTAGCTGATTTGATTTTGACAGCAATACTTGGAGTCATGTTATTTAAAGTATTAAATGAGACAATATACATTTCATAAGAAAACTAAGGCTTAGAGACATTAAACAAGTGACTTTGGTCCTTTAAACAGTAGACAAAGCTAAGGCTGAAATCGAGGCTTCTTGGATCCCAAAGCCCATGACCTTAAGCATAGTGCTAAATTGGGAAGCAAATCTATACATGTTATTCTTACAATAAAGTTGTAAAACAAATATGTACATGTTATTCTTATAATAAAGTTATAAAAATTTTGAATATGAAGTATAAAAAATTAAGATGTTGTCTTGCAGGGTAATTTTAATAGTAAACCTTGCTGATACTTAATCAGAATACACACACACACACACACACACACACACACAGATATAGATAAGGCTTCAATACAGGGAATTGGACTTTTTTCAAAATATCTCTTCAGTTGTGTTTATAATAAAGTTAATAGAACAGGCTAAAAAGTTGTCAATAAATCACATTTTCCTTTCCTCTACATGATGCATATTGACAAAAATTGAGCATTTATTCCTAATTGTGTTGATAAGTTCTTTGCCATTGTAAGGAGAGCTTTTCACAGCTTTGTGACAACTTTCTTTTTGTCCCTTATAGTCAGGAAGCTTTTGAGGCATAGCCTAGAAAAGAAGGAAAATACATTCTTGGAATAAACAAAAATATCCTTGACGTGGCTCATTTGTCCTGGATGGTAAAGAAGAGAAGCTAGTTAATTTTGGGCAGGGGGGCTATTCTAGAAATGAAAAAGTCACTTATTTGTTTAAGTATAGAAAGTGTACAGTTTAAAGATTACTATTTAATATTCAAATTATGAAACATATTGCCAAATAACCTCTTACAAGATACTTATAATGACTATGAATACCTTTAAAATGCAGAGGACAAAAGTTTTTTCTTTTTCTATGAAATATGAAAAAGAAACTGCTTTGTAACTTATGAATAATAAAATTGGGTAGTATATATGTGGGGATTTTTAATTTAAAAATAAGTCCTCTAAGATTCTAATTTCACTCTTATTAAGATAGTTTTTATTCCACTAGACCCTTCTTTCCTTTTCTCTGTAAAGCATGTATGATGAAAAGAACTTGTAGTTTGTAATGAGTGCATAGGCCAAATACTGCAAAAGTGTGAGATAATACCTTCCTGGCTGGATAAGTATAATAACCATAAATTGGAAGAACTATTAAAAAAAGAAAATCACTTCTGGCTACTATACAGACTTTAATTGTGAAGATATATCCTTTGGGTCAGTGGGTTTAAAGTATTCTTACCTGTATCATAGATCCCTTTAAGATTGTGATGGAAGATAGGTACATGATTTTTCATAGAATCTTAAGGGATATGCTAATGTCTGAAGTCCATCTATGTATATTGACAAAGATCCATCTATGGATCTTCTAAAGTCCAAACAGAATATGTTTACATAGAATACCATATTATATATAATTGATATCTAATATTTTGATACCTAATATTTACCTACATTTAATGTCTTATTCATAGTAATATCCTTCAACCAGACTTCACATTAGTACTTCAGATAAATTTTTCCCTTTCTTCCAACCTAGGTTCTTAAAACATTTTATTAAGAATGTTTAAATATTTTCTTTCTAAAGAAACAAAGTGTTTTTAAAAACATGATTTCTTCACTGCTATTGTCCTATAATTCATATTGACTGATTCTAGGATTATTTGAAGCTTAAGTCTAAACTGTATAAAAGTTTATACTAGTTTCTAGTTTATAGGAAAAGAACTATTTTATTTTAATGTTTCCAGTCATTCAAATTTATGCTGTATCCAGTCAGCTTTGTACTGGACCCTGAGAGAACTGTGGAGCTGACATTTTACAGAGTGGAGGACAAAAGGGGAGAAAGAAAACCTTTACAGTGGTATCCAGACATTAAGATTTTAAAAGCACAACAATTAAAGGATTTTCTCAAAATTGGTGTCTTAGTCATAAAAGCCAACAGCTACAAACTCTGGGGCTTAAACCAAGCAAACAAAAATTTGTTTTGACCATATCTGAGGGCAGATTAGCTTTGGTAAAACAGCGTTACAACTGCAGCTCCATTTGCATTTACGTTTATTCATGTACTTTCTAGTGACTAGAACAAGAGTGCCTGTGATAGGTGCAACCCAATTTCCACTGTATACACCATCCCAGGGTCCTGACATGGGCTCATCCTGTGTTCTGCCACCTAGTGTACGAACTTCTCCATTCAATAATCTGTAGAAATAGGTAATAGTGGTGTATGTATGTGTGCATGTAACTGATTCACAGGCATGTGAACCAGGACAAGGAGACTACCTACTAGGGTGTCATTCCCTCTTGCTCTCCCAATTCAAGCTTTTCTATCAGATCTTTCCCTTTTCCTTCTTCCCATAGACACACAGCATACCCAGTGGAGTACCCATAGTCACAGTGAGTCATTTAAGGAAGCAGATGGCAGTGCCTAGTCCGGCCTTTCTTGGATGAGCCTCCCCATGTCTATCTCCCTAGCTTTTTTCTCTCTTGGTGTCACAACACATCACTGCTCCCAGTGGTAACAGATAATAGATTACAGTCCAACTGGTTTACCACTTCCTTCATGCTCAAGACAATGAGGTCTGGAAAAGAAAAGACAGTTACTTGGGCAATAAGGTGGTTAGGCATTGCTAACAATCTTTACTTTTTATGCTAGTGACTGTACTGGTGAGTTTATGAAAAGGAGTGAGTAACTATTGGTCTTCCCAGCATTTTAGCACAGCTGTTCTCTGCTTTGATACCCAAGAGAGAATATTTGAGACTGTTAGTAACTGTCCAATTTTAAAGTTACGCACTTTCAGTTGTACATAATTTATGTATGTTTACTCATACTTAAATGTCGAATTGGCTCTCACTGTACTTATTTCTTTTTCTTTTATATGGCCTTCTGAAATATGTGTGCTCCATATCCATATTTTAAAAGGAACAGCAATATCACTTTGTCTTGAGACTGACTTTACTGTTTGCTGATTGTATACAGGATGATTTAGTTGGTAGAGAAATCCACACAAAGAAAAAGCTTTCTTCAAGAAGATACAATATGCCAATCCTACTTTTGCTATTAACCTGTCGGATAGCCTTGGGCAAACTTCCTAGCCATTCTGCTTTTCTTTTCTTTTTCTACAAAAAAATATTATAAAGACAACCTGCCAACCTGCATGTGAAAGGAATGTCACAAATGATCCTAAAACACTCTGTAGGATATTAAAAAGAGTAACTTTGAGCATTGATGATGCTTCTTGTTCCAGGAAATCCTTATGGTAAATTACCAGACAACCTTAACAGTTCACTGAATCATTCAAAGAGTTTCTGGGAAAAATGAGATGATGGCTGAGTAATTAGGATAAAGTAGAAATGACACAAGTGTAGGCAGTTAAATTAATCTCACAAAAGGGCTAAGAAAAAAAATTCCCAAACTTTTTAGAAACCCAGTATAAACAAAAGGCATATTTTAAAAAATGTATTTACAGACAATTACACCTAATATATTCAAATCTCATTGCTCATGGGAATGTATGCTTGCCAATGGGAAGATAATGGTTTAAATATATGATCTAATACAATAAATATATGGTATGAAGTCATAAAGCATACACTGGAATTTGTTGTTATACTCTTTTAAAATTATACCTCAAGTGTTTTAACACTTAGCAATATCATGTTGTTATTGCCAAAGTTTTCGAAGTGGTATTTCCTCCACATTCATGTATCTACTCAGTAAGGGAAGCTGGGGCAGGGGGGAATGTTTGAATTTACAAAGTAGGATTCTGTCAGATTAAGGCAGCCATTAATTAATTCTAACCATCTCGGCTCTTCTGGAAAGGGTGTTGCTTCTGGGTATCTCGAGTTGAAATTTGGGAGCTCCTTAACTCTAACTTTAGAGTTGATTTCTAAGGTAACTAGAATATAAAACACAGTTTTAGAAATCAGAATTAACACCTCAAATTGTGCCTGGAAGTCAAATTGAAGGTCTCCATACTTCTGAGTGTTGAGCCCAGCTGATGTCACCCTGTTTCCAGTTTCCTGGACAGATGCAGCTCCAGCGTTCTCACCAGTTAGAGTTTCCTTCTGGGAGTCTAGTGTGGCTATTGAGAGTAGCCATATGTAGGGCACCCAGTTGTAGTCCAACTGAGAGATTAGACTACCAGATGTCACAGTGGTCATTGTGAAGCCAATTTATTTTCTCTAACCAGGCCAGGCTACTACTCTAACCAGACCAGACTAGGGTTCCATCATTATGTTTCTGGCCTCTGTCTAAAATGGGGGAAAATTCACATGCCTGATGGTACACTCAAGTTTTCATTAAATCAACCTTAACCTGAATTAGCTTTACTGGCTTTGATAAGGTCAATGACTGGGTTTTAGGGTCAAAGTCAGGGCAGCAAGGTAAGGATGACAGAGAAAAGAGTTGCTTATTTGGGAATTCCTAGAGTTTTAATAGTAACACCTTTGAAAGGAAGAAAAATGGCCACTAACGAAGTGACAGGTGGATAAAATAAGAAGTCATGGGTGGATCTTGAGACTACCATTCTAAATGAAATAAGTCAAACAGAAAAAGTCAGGAACCATATGATTTTACTCATATGTGGGATATAAAACTGGATGCAACAAATGAACAAACAAGAAAAACAAAGAAACAAAAACTCATAAACACAGACAACAGTATGGTGGATAGCAGAGGGAAGGAGGGGTGAGGGGGTAGTAAAATGTAAAGGTGGTCATATATGATGATGAAAGAAAGTTTGACCTTGGGTGGTGGGTACCCAATAAAATATACAGATGAAGTATTGTAGAATTGTACACTTGAAAACTATATAATTTTATTAACTAATGTCATCCAAATAAATTTAATGAACAAATAGACATGAATAAAATAAGGGAAAAAAACAAATAGGATAACATAACTCAGAATGTAAAACATTTTAGTGATTTCTGGTTTAGTTAGAATAAATTTAGGTAGTTAGAATTTAGTTAGAATAAATTCTAAAACAAACCAAAAAGAACCGTAGGGTAAAAATAGTGTGAATATTGAGTGGCCTTTTACTTGGATAATTAGACACTGTGTGTAAATGCATGAACATAATAATTCAAGTGGTAAAAAGGGTTAACAATATCGCCCATTCATCTTCATCTCTTACAAGAGAAAGTAGTAAAGTAATACAGATGAAAGAGGTGTCAAGAAAACTAGTTTGGTGGGGCCATATTAATATTTAAGAGTTGATTTATACCATATCCTGCTTTAAGTTTAGTCTTCAGTAACTTGGAAAACTTTCAAAATGATCAAGTGATATAAAATAAATACTTAGCTGCATTCTCTTGGTCACATATTTCAAATTAAATAATAGAATAACCTAAAAAGTTTACCCCTCCTTGATGAATTTCTCCTGAATTCCAAATTTAAAGAAATCATCATTGTCTAAGTTTTGTAGGGTTGCTGTCATTTGCCAAACATAATCAGTGAGTTCATTAGCCAAACCAGAAATATGTAGTATTAACCATGTTCTTAAGATTTAAAAAGTGAAAGGAGACAAGGAACTTACTGTAAAGCTGTTTTCATTTTCCTATGAAGTAAGAGCCAAAAAAGCACTTTTCTAGGAGGAAAATAAAAAACTTTGAAATAACTTTTTGGCAGTATTTAGTCTTTTCCTGAATTTCTTTATTAGAGAAACTGTAACATGGCACCTCCTGCATACTGTTGGGGTATTCTTCAGGTATGTGCACTCATCCTTCACACTCACAGTTTTACTTAATGACCAGTTCTTTTGGGACTGCCAGACAGGCAGAGGTCTAATCCTAAAGAAAGTTGTGTTCACAATATTGCTGAGATAATAAATCCTCATAAGATGAAGTCATTTGTATGCTTCCTAGGACATTCATTTTTCATAATCCTTACCAGTGACTCATTGTTTTTAGTAATAAACATTATTTAGACCTCTGTGTCCCCACCTTTTAAATAGGGACAATAATATCTCAGTCACATGGAAAATAATGAGATGAAACTAGTGGACTTCAGCTTTGCTAGTAAGTACAATCCACACATCTGTGGTTTTTGTTTTAATAGTACAGTGTTCTGTTAAAGTAATGAACAAGTAACTATCTCTGAAATGTTCTCAGCTTTCCTGTTGTTACATGCATAGTATATAATTTACTTCAGTTCGATGAAAACTGTGAGTAGTATTTTAATATATGAGGACTGTACAGGAAAGGTCCAGCCGTTGTTAATATAATGAGAATGGTTTGCACAACATCGATGTAATCTGGCAGCAAAGGAGAGTGAACTGGAATGTATGTGCATAAACAATGACGACTTCACTGTATTAGTCAGTGGGGGTGGTAGATGCCATTGAGTTAGCATGTGTACTGTGTGGTCATCACATTCAAAATAACTAAGCGACTAGAGCAATGAACCTGCATGACATTTTGTGTTAAACTTGAACATCCCTTTGCAGAAAATATTCAGATGATTCTGAAGGCCACAGCTATGGACAACTGCTGATTGGCAGCTTCATCACGACAACGCACCTGCTTATGTATCACATCTTGTGCAGAGTTTTTTGATGAACTATCAAATCACCCAGTGACTCAGCTCCCCTACAGTCCAGATTTGGTGCCCTGTGACTTCTGGCTTCTCCCAAAACTAAAGTTACCTTTGAAAGGGAAGTGATTTCAGATAGTTGATGAGATTCAGGAAAATGCTATGGGGCAGCTGATGATTGGGAGAGCTGTGTGAGGTCCCAAGGTGCCTACTTTGAAGGGGACTGAGGCATCATTGTCCTATATACAATGTTTCTTATATCTTGTATCTTCTTCAATAATTGTTTCTATTTTTCATATTACATGGCTAGATGCCTTCTGGACAACCCTTGTATGTCATAAAATTCATTTCTTATGTCATGTTAGAAAATGGCTTCTTTTTGTTTTTGTGATTCTGCTATTTCCTGGTGAATAATAGATATTTAAGTAATCCTCATATTAAGACTGCATTATTTAAATAGAAACTTCCACTCTGGCACTCTGGCATTTACATTCCTTTTTACTCTGATGTCTTCTTCCTCTATAGAAATTCTCTTTCAATACATTTTATAATTTATCTATTGGTTACATTAATTGTTTTTTGTATCTTTCTTCACTGGAGTAAAATCTCTTAGAGTTCATAGATTTCAATTTTGTTCAATGATATAACCCTAGTACCTAGAACATCTCTTGACACAAGAGTTTTCATTAAATGATTCCATTGAAAAATGAAGTTTCTGTTTAAATTCCAGCTTCCACTTAATTTCTACAACTTAGAGTTAAAATTTGACTCAAGCCTTTGAACTAATCTGTCCCATAATCCATCCACCAACCCATACTTCCTTTTAACCTGCCTTCTTTCTACCCCTCTGCTCTCAGCTTCTAGCCTACATAGGCTTTGTTGTTCTCATTGCCACCCAAAACTTGGCTTTGACACTCTCTTCTAGCTATTAGTTTAGATCCCCTGACTTAATGCCACCATAACATGGTTAATCATTTTTCTGAAGAAGAATTATGAGGGTACAACAGTAAGGACAAAATGGCTGCCAATGTTTCATATGAAGAACGTATGTGTGAATGTTGGAACTGATAGTTCCCAGGACAGTGTGTTACAAAGGCCCGTCTGGCGTCTAATCATATTTCGACAAGACTAGCACGCACAACAATACATGTCATGTGGCCTTTTAAACTTTCAATTCATTTCAGATGTGGCTTAAAGTAATGTGTCATCCAGAGTTCATTTGCCTGTTGGATGATTCATTTATTGATTTCCCAAGCAAACAGATGGTGGGTAGGGGAGAAGACAGGGAAAAAAGGAAGGAGAGAAAGATGTAAGAGAGAAAATAATTTTGACACTATCATGTCTGTGTTATGATTACCTCAAAAACTGGAAATGAGCATTTTGGCTCCCTATGTAAAAATTCAAACTAGTAATACTACATATAAACTTGAGGTAAGTTGTATGATTTAAACAAAGTTTCTGTAGCTTTGTATTTTTTGTGGTTGTTTTCTTTTAAGTAGAGATGATATTTATAAGTGAGAGAAGTTAGAACACGAGTAAAACAATGTAGCTGATGACTTTTCAGTTGAAAATATTGAAAACTGGGGGTGAAAAAGGATCACATTAGGAATGATTCTTTACTTTGTATTCATAAGAGTCAGGCTATAAAATTTATTGCATGTTGTATAGAAAGCCAAAAATAGTGTGTGCTTTCTGTCATGGCACGTCTTTGTGATTCATTCAACAAACATGACTGAGTGTCCTCCAAGTATAAGGTATTGTGCCTCTTGCTGGAGCAGGAGCAGCAGGAGAGTGGTGACAGAAAAACAAGAGCTACCATTCCCACGAGAGTATGAAGTGCCTATTTCTTTCAAAGTTACCTTTAAGCCTCACAAAAGCTAGCCTCTTCAACCTAGATATGCAAGCCTCTGTTCAAGCTTCTTCAACATAGGTATTATAATGTTCACTTTTCAAGTAAAGTTAAGTAATAGTCAAAGTCACACCACCTGCATGACAGAAGCAATATTCAAACCGATGTAGAGCCAATTTCTCGTTTGCTCACTTCACATTCTCATTCTCCCCACCTTTCTCATGAACATACATACTCTGACACCCTGAGGATATGAAGGAGAATATGAAACATAAATATCTAAAGAGAGACAATTAGTCTCATTTATCTGATGACCTTGACTACCTAGATTCTGAGGGCTCCCTTGGATACCTGGACACTTGTCAACACTGTGCATTATAGTCGACATCCATATATTGACAGCTATCCACATATACCTTGTTCATATGCAAAGTACTTGGAATACGCACACCTAGTCCTATCTTCAAGGAGCTCTTAGTTTTGTGTAAGAAATCGATATGTCAAACAGTTGCTGCTGTATTGGACAATTATCCAGTTCATTTGAAAGTATGCCAGGTAGAAAGCAAACTGCCGCTTACAACAGAATAAAGAATATGTACCAGTTATTGACTAAATGCTATAAACCTGTACTGAAAGAAAAGTGGGGCTTAAGTCGTACAATGAGGCTTACTTGAAGACAAATATATTCCATTCTCTTTCCCTGTTGTCCCCTTTCTAAACATTCCTTTTAGATTTTATCTCTCTCATAATGTTTATATTTCATATCCCTTAGGGAAAATATTTTTTTTCAGAGCTTATAGATGGCGGTTGAATTAATAGGATATAGAAAATAATTATTTAAAACTTCAAAGAGTTCTGCCCTGGCCATGAGCTCAATTGCTTGGAGCATCAACCCATATACCAAAAAGGCTGTGGGTTTCATCCCTGGTCGGTGTATGTATGGGAGGCAACTGATGTTTCAATCTCTCTCTCTCTAAAATCAATAAAAGTGTCTCTGGGTGAGGATTTAAATAAATAGAAAACAAAATTGCACAATTCCTAGATCCTTGGAAAGAAGTCATTGCATGGATTCACAAATCATGGATGGTGGCTGTAACTACAGTCAGTTGGCTCAGTACAGCAAACTATTGGCCTGCATGTTCCAAGATCTAGTTGGGGGAATTTGAATATTTTGTCAAATACTGGGAAGAGCCATATATCATTTAAAATGATATAAATTTAAGCTACCCTCTGATTTGAGATGTTAAAATGTGAAAAAATGTGTGCCTTAGAAGTGATAAAACAGGGTGCATATTAGTTGAGGTTCTCCAGAGAAATAGAACAAATGGGATGTCTCTTTATCTCCCCCAACCCTTTCGATTTATTTTAAGAGGCTTACAATAGTAGGCTTCCAAGCTGCTGGAAACTCAGGGAAGAGCTGCTGTTTGAGTCTCAAGGTGGTCAGCTGGTAGACTTCCCTCTCCTTCCAGGGAGGTCAGTTCTTTTCTATTAAGGTCTTCAGTTGATTGGATAAAGCCCACCCTCAATATGGAGGGTAATCTGCTTTAATCAAAGTCTACTTATTTAAGTGTAAATCTGATCTAAATAATACCTTCACAGAAACATACAAATGTATGTGTATTGTAACCTAACCAAGTGACATATGAAATTAACTATCACAGAGTGACTTTAGGAAATATAGGAAGATTCTGTTCATTGTCAGAAATGTTGGTACTAGAAATCACCCCAACACACAGAGGCTAGACACAGACCAGAGTAGCTCTTTCCTCTGCCTCATGAGCTCCTGTGGAGGTTGGGGTTCATCCTCTCTGATCTCTTCTAGCCCCTCCCTCAGAGAAAAACGCCCACGGTACAAACAAACTTACCCCTTAGAGCATGACTCTTGTTTACTATTAAGGGTGAAATTTCTGTCCTTTTCTCAACCTTGTTAAAGTTTACTGTTTTCCCAGCTTGGCAGAGGCCAGAATTCCAGGGGTGGGGTCTCCAGCAGATGTAGAAAAAATGAGATGTGCTTCAAACATACAAAATAGAGTATTTTTTGTAAGTTTTAGTTTAGTTCTTTTTAGATGGAACTTGTGTAAGTGGGCAGATGAAGGATGAAGGAGGCGGGAGAGAAAGAGAAATTATGGTGGAAGAGCAGCTTGGTCTCAAGGCTATCTCCACCTGCCCCACATTCCACCCCTGCCCCATGACCTCCCTCTCCCACCACCAAGCTCCTCTCCAAATTTCCCTGCACGTCTTACTGTTACCCTCTCTATAACGCTCCCAAGGTCTTTCTTTGCAGGCAATAAGTCCCAGTTAAATATTAGCTATGTTCAATACCTTCCCTCCACTTGATTGCACAATTCTTGAACCACTGACTCATCCTTGCTTTGTCATAAGTATTTACATTTTGGTTAAAATCATGGACTTTGGAGTCATGGAATCTTTGCTTCACCACTTGTGTGACTCCAGCCTCAGATGGAGGGGTAATGATCATTTCGTAAGGCACATAAATGTCAAATCATTATGTTGTACACAAAAAAACTAATATAATATTGTATGTCAGCTGCGCTTTAATAAACACTCATTAATTAAAAAACATAAAAGGCATTATTAGAAATGAATGACATAGTATAAAAGTTCTAAGAAATGAGGTAAGAAGTAAAAATCTGATCGTCTGATTATCCTAAATAAACATTCTCAAATTTACATACATTCTCATATGTCTATTTTAAGTAGCCTTTTACGTCCAAGGAAATCAATGGCAAAAGTCATGATAGCTGTCTGACAGTGTGAGTCAGAATTTCATCTCACCCTCATTGAGGGTGTTTGAGAGTGTAGTGCCTATGCCTAGTCACAGATCCTCAAGACACATCATAGCATATCCCACCTTCTACTCTCCTGCCCCAGGCCCCTTAAACAAAGGTCATGGCTAGTAAAGCTGTATGAAATTGCCTCTCCATGACCTCCCCACAAGCTTTTTCTGGATATGATGCTTCCATTAGCTGGCGTCAACATCTCTGTGGGTGCTAACACATGTGCAGGCACTGAAACTGCTCCTAGGCAGGCCCATGCCTCTCTCCTCTTCCAGGAACATTGCTTCCACCTGCACATTTCCTCCAGCTACTGCAGCCTGTGTGCTGATTCACTGAGGTGCTGAAGTTATGCTGGTACCCAAAATGTATCATAGTCCCTGCAAAACTGGAGTGGCCCCCTCCCTCTCCCAGGCTACCACTTTCATGTCCCATGCTGGCATATAGGCACCACCAGAACATTTGCTCAGGTTCTAGTGCCCTACAGAGTTCTTTATGAAGAGAGCCCTTCCAGTTTTTCTTTGAATACCCCTGCTTCCTAGAACTCAGCTGTTTTGTGTGTGAAGTCAGACCTGTGATATGGATGCTGTGCAGTACCCAGAATACCATGACCCTCCAACACCTAAGGTTTAGTTGGTGGGTCAAGCTTCATTTGCCTATTCTCTTTCCTCTCAGAGTATTTTTTTTTTTAGTGGGCTAGTCCTAGAATTAATTAGAGCTCTTGTGGGCCTGTCTGACTGGATCTGCAAAGGTAAGGGCACAATTATATAACACAGTCTCCAGAAGAAATCAGATTTAAATTCTGTTTTGACTGGAAACTCACTTAAAATACGTTCTCCTTTTCCATGTTTTAAAGAGGAGCTGCCCAGTCTTCTTTGGATGGACTCCCTTGGTTTGGGAAAAATCATTTGAATGCCTCTTTTAGTTACATAGAGGTATAAAGCAAACACTCTTCTGGAAGAGAATATAATGGGACTTGATGATTAAGCCAGAGCCTGGATCTGGTTCTGTAGGTGGATGGAGTCCTCATAACCCTCCATGGTACCCAGTGCTCTATAATCTTGGAGGCCATGTGGCACACATTCTGAAAAAGTGCCTGCTACATAGAGGCTTATGGGATGGAGACACTTCAGACCTCAGTTCTTTCATTTGTGATTCAAAGTTTTAAAAACACATTCAAGGAAACCTTAGTTTCCTAACTACGGTGTCCTAACTAGATTAACTAACAGTAACCTTAGTGGAGGTGAGATAGCAAAAACAAACAAACATCCCACTAATGAACTCCTCTGAAATTAAAGTCACTGAGAAGTAATTGAGGAAAACTGGGGGAAAAAGTATCCAGACTGGCTCCTTAGATTGCATCCCAGGGCATGGGTTGCTGGTGGTGAGACCTGATTCTGAAATGCTCTGACTGGTCCTGAGATCAGCTCTAACCCACCTTGGAGTGCCATGATGGGCTTTGGGGAAGTGGCTACCTCAGAATGATAGGAAGCGGATGACACTCCACACTGTGTATGTGACAGCAAGGTCAATTTGGGGTGTAAACTTAACATGAGAGTAGGGTGTGTCCTCCTTCCCACCAGGAATTCTGCATTTTTGTAAAAATTACTAGCAGGTATAGTGACTAGCACTTACAGTGGAGTATCCTTATTTCAGCAGTGATGCTGCATTTCAGAAACAACAGAATGTACTGGGATACATGTCTGCCAACGGCTCCATTGTGCATGTAGTGACAACTTCTATGACAGGTACCTAGATTGCTCAGCTTAACATGAAGGCAAGTATAGCTTTCAATAGCTTTACACCTGGTAACATAAAAATAGTAAGCTGTTGTATAGGCATTATTCACAATAGCCAAAATGTGAAAAAGAGTGGGAGAGGGTGGATGGAGGTGGAAGAGGGTATAAGGAGGATAAATGATAATGAAAAAAAAATACAATAAAAAGGAACTACTTTAAAAAAAAGGTAGACACAGCTCGAATGTTCATTAACAGATGAGTGAATACACAAAATGTGTTATATATGGATAATAGAATATGATTTAGCCCTAAAAAGGAATGAACTTCTGACACATGCTACAATAGGAATGTGCCTTGAAGATTTCATACTAAGTGAAATGATCAATCACAAAAAGACGAATGCTCTATGAGTCTATTTATGTGCAGTACCTGAAGTCATTAAATTGATAGAGATCAAAAGTAGAAGGATGGTTGCCCGGGATATGGGGGAAGGGTGGGTGGTTCTGTTTGGAGTGATGTAAAAGATTTGGAAATGGAGAGCAGTGATGGTTCCACAATAGTGTTAACGTTCTTCATGCCACTGGATTGTACATTTCAAAATGATTATAATAGTAAACTTAATGTTATCTATACTTTACAACAATAAAATTTTTATAAAAGAGTAAGGTGTTAAAGGTTAGGTTGATGAATAACTACATTAATTGCTCCTCTGATCACAGGGGAACTAGAAATCTATATAATTTGAGTATTAAAGCAAATCGGACCTTATTTTTACTTGTAAGCCAGTGATGTCAGGAAAATTCTGAATTACATGAAAACAATTTGCTATATAAAATTATAGGCTGAATGGGGTGTCCTTTAATTTGATAAATTTCTTAAGGCCTTTAAATTATTTATTTTTAAGATTTTATTTATTTATTTTTAAAGAGGGAAGAGAGGAAGAAAGAGAGAGAGAGAGAGAAACATCAATGTGCGGTTGCTGGGGGCCATGGCCTGCAACCCAGGCATGTACCCTGACTGGGAATCGAACCTATGATGCTTTGGTTTGCAGCCTGCGCTCAATCCACTGAGCTACACCAGCCAGGGCTTAAATTATTTATTTTAAATGGATCCCCACCCACCCACCTGCTCAACTATTCTGAGACCCAGATAAGATTCAAAATCAAAATATAATGCTAGAACATGACTGTGAAGCAATGCTTACAAAATTGTTCTACCAATGCTACTGTGTAGAACTTCGAGGATGGTTTTCTTTATTCCTTTTTCTTTTTTTAGCATATGCAATGCATATTTATCACCAAGCCTATTGTACAGTCTTCATATTGTACTGGAAATGGTAATCAACTGGGAATTTTGTTAAAATGTGTCTTCTGATTCAGAAGAACTGGTGAGGGGCCTCTGACTGCATTTGTAAAAAAAAACCCCGGATTAGAGCTCCTGTCTGAGAACTACCCAACAAGCAGCAGGGCCCTAAATGACACTCCCTGTGGGTTTGGTTTATGTGTCTTTTTCTCCCACTAGAAAGCAAGGTACCTGGAGTGGGGAAACCAGGACTCATAAGTATGTATTTCTTCCAGCATCTAGCATAATGCTTTAGGTAAACATAGTAGCTCAATAATATGGGTAGCAATGATTAAATTCAAATTGCAAAAAGTAAACAGCATGTACAGAGGGAACAGAAGAAGAAGATATTTATTAGAAAATAAAATGAGAGCCCTGGCTGGAGTAGCTCAGTGGATTGAGCATGGGCTGAGAACCAAAGTGTCTCAGGTTCGATTCCCAGCCAGGGTACATGCCTGGGTTGCAGGCCGTGATCCACAGCAACCGCACATTGATGTTTCTCTCCCTCTCTCTTTCTCCCTCCCTTCCCTCTCTAAAACTAAATAAATAATTAAAAAAAGAAAAGAAAAGAAAATGGGAAACCTGTGAATAGTCTATGATATCCTGAATAGATCAATTTTGCTTAATAAAATAAACAAATTGTACAACACTTGAATGCACAGATGATCTTGAGGAAAGAATACAGTTACCTAGGAAAATATTTAGGGAAAAACAGAGATGATGATTTTCTTAGGAAGTAGAAAAGTGACACCTTTAAAAGAAATTTCAGCTTTCAAATTTTAAAAAGAGGTATATCTCACTGCATACCTGAAAATGGCTCATTTCATTTCTAAGGATTTTGTGTGCATTGGTCTCATGTAATAATTTCACAATGTATCTAGCATAGTGCTTTTCCCTTCAGCAACTCTGAATATTTCCCAAGCATCATCGTTCTTTAGAATATACCTATAACATAGGCCTCAGGAAATAAATCCCATATTGGGGTTTAAGAAAATAAGATAATGCAGTATAAAATAGTCATGATATGCAGTATAAATTAGAGCTGATCCTTGCTGATGTATGAAATAATTTCCAAAGAGTACCAAAGTTGCCAGTGAGAAATAGGTTGACACAGGCTGTGAATATTGTTCGTACAGGTTTGTTTTTTAAGCACAGAAATAGACACTCTATCTTGTGGTCTCCCTATGTTGCTAATTCTTCTGAGGTCATTATTTTTATTATTCAGTGGGCAAACTTATTTTTCAACATATAGCAGTCTACATTTGAGATGCTTAAATTTTCCTCTGCACTGATTTCTCCCATTTCTATAGCACAGAAACTGAAGTATAATATTCATTTTTCCATCAGATGTAACCTTCCAATATAACTTTCTCCATGGGTACTACTGACAAAGCCAGTCCTCATTCATCTTGTGGTTGCCGTGTGAAGAGTGTTCAGCCTGACGCATGTACTGAAGGCAGATCTAATGAACAGACAGCCTCCCTTTTTGACAGTCTTATACCTTTCTCTCTATAAACTGGAGGCTATGAATCTGACAGCATCATTATAGCCTCTGAATTGAATGCATAATTTAATTGATAAACTCATGTTTTCCATTTCAAGAATTGTAATAAATCAAATGTGTGCTGATTTTCTAACATGGATTCGTTTTTTGGTTAGAGTTGATGTGGCTTGAGCCTTTAATACATATGAATTTTTAAACACTGGTTTCTTTAATCCACTTGTTTTCATTCCCCCCCCCCCACTATTTTTATTGAAAGGCTTTTAAATTTCTTATTCCAAATTAAATGAAACATTGATTAACTCCATAGATTTATTTAAGTGCTTTTGTTATTAGGTATTTTAGAGGACTCACAGAGGCAGAGGGCAGAAATTCTGTAATTAATCAGGATTGCCTGGCTCTGTTGCTACAATGGCAGTGAATTGGTTCCCAGTAGGAAAGTTAATAGAAAAACATTCAATTTCAAAATGGTCTGGGTGCATCAAAGGGATTAAGCTGTAATGCGTTTAATCCCTGTAACTCAAACAAAGACAAAATTTTCCTGAGCAATGAACTGCATAATGTATTTGTGGGGCAGCAAATGATCATTGTTGAACATCAGCTAGAGGGCCAAATCTTTAGCCCAGGGATTTCGCTTGGCACAACGAAAATGACAGCGCAGGCTCAGGGGATTTAGCAGCTTTTAAACTCTAAGGTTTCAGAGAATCTGAAATGGGTGCTGTTTTGGGAAGTTCCAGATCTGGAGCTCCCAGGCTGTCAGAGATCCTACTAGTAAACCTTCAGGTTAAAACTCCAAGCCAGAAATGGTGATTAGGTGGCATCTCTGGAGCCCAAGACAACTGCTCTTTCACCATAGCATCCTGTCCCATCAATAATGCATCCACGTTCAATTCTATTTGCCTTTATTCTTTCAGGATGAAATTTTTCATTTCATTTCATTTATTTATTTATAGTTTTTATTCTATTTTTTAATTACCATTTAGTCCCCTTATACACCCTCCCCCTAGCAATCACCACACTGTTGTCCATGTCCATAAGTTTTTTCCCTTTTTGCTCCAATCCCCCAGCCTCCTGATCCCCCACCGTGCCACCCAGAGCTGTCAGCCTACTTTCTATGAGTCCGTCTCTATTTTGATTATTAGTTCAGTTTGTTCATTCGATTCCACATATGAAGTCATATAGTATTTGCCTTTCTCTCACTGGCTTATTTCACTTAGCATAATGTTCTCCAGGTCTGTCCATACTGTTGCAAGGGTAAACTTTTGTTGTTTTTTTATGGCCAAGTAGAATTCCATTGTGTAAATGTCCTATAGTTGTTTTATCCACTGATCTACTGATGGGCACTTGGGATGTTTCTCTATCTTGGTGGTTGTAATATAATGCTGCAGTGAATATAGGGGTGCTTATGTTCTATTGAATTAGTGTTTTGGGTTCCTTCAGATATATTCCCAGAAGTAGGATTACTGGGCCAAAAGGCAGATACATTTTTAAATTTTTTAAATGTCTCCATACTGCTTTCCACAGTGGCTGCACCAGTCTGCATTCCCATCAATAGTGCAAAAGTGTTCTCCTTTCTCCACATCCTCATCAGCACTTGTTGTTTGTTGATTTACTGATGATAGTCATTCTGACAGGTGTGAGCTGTTATCTCATTGTGGTTTTTATTTGCATTTCTCTGATTATTAGTGACATTGAGCATCTTTTCATGCGTCTATATTCTCTTTGGAGATGCATCTATTTTGGTCCTTTGCTTATTTTTAAATTGGGTTCTTTGTTTTTTTGGTGTTAAGTTTGTAAGTTCTTTATAAATTTTGGATATTATCCCCTTACAGATGTATTGGTGAATATGTTCTCCCATTCAGTGGGTTATCTTTTTATTTTGTTGATGGTCTCATTTGTTGTGCAAAAAATTTTTAGTTTGATGTCACCCCTTTTGATCATTTTTCTATTGGTTTGTTGCCCTTGCTTGGGGAGACATATCTGATAAAACATTGCTGTGAGCAATGCCTGGGATTTTACTGCCTAGGTTTTCTTCAGAACTTTTATGGTTTTGGGTCTAACATTTAATTCTTTAATTCTTTTGAATTTATTTTTGTGTGTGGTGTAAGAAGATGGTCTATTTTCATTTTTCTGCACATATCTGTTCAATTTTCCCAGCACCATTTATTGAATAAACTATCTTTAGCTCATTGTATGTGCTTGCTTCCTCTGTCAAATATTAATTAACTATAAAAATGTGGGTTTGTTTATGGGCTCTCTGTTCTGTTCCATTGATCTGTGTCTGTTTTTATGCCAGTGCCATGCTGTTTTGATTACTATAGCCTTATAGTATAGTTTCACATTGGGTAGTGTGGTTCCTCCAACTTTGTTCTTCTTTCTCAGTATCACTGTTACTGTACTGGACCTTTTGTGGTTCCATACAAATTTTTGAAATATTTGTTCTAGTTCTGTGAAATATGTCATTAGAACCTTGATAGGAATTGTGTTGAATCAATAGATTGCTTTGGGTAGCATGGACATTTTGATGATGTTAATTCTTATCCATGAACATGGGATGCACTTCCACTTACTTGCATCTTCTTCAATTTTTTTCTTTAGTGTCATAATTTTCTGAGTACAGGTGTTTTACATAAATTATTAACATAAATTATTTAATCTCCATGATCAAATTTCTCAGTTTCCAAAGAGCTGGTAGAAGATATCAAATAGCATATAGATATAACTCATAATATATATTTTTCTTTTTTAAAAATTTTAAAAAAGATTTTATTTATTTATTTTTAGAGAGGGAAGAGGGGGGGAGAGAGAGAGGGAGAGGGAGAGGGAGAGGGAGAGGGAGAGGGAGAGAGAGAGAGAAACATCAATGTGCGGTTGCTGGGGGTTATAGCCTGCAACCCAGGCATGTACCCTGGCTGGGAATCGAACCTGCGACACTTTGGTTTGCAGCCCTCGCTCAGCCCACTGAGCTATGCCAGCCAGGGCTCATAATGTATATTTTTCAAGTAAACTGTGTTTATTTTATTTTGGAGGATTTCTAGGTATTATTTTTCTAATTAATCTCTTTGTTCATATTGTTAACTCCTATTGTCTTATCTTCTTGTTCATTGGTTATTTCTTCTGGTCCTACCTTTGATGTTGAGCTCATCTACTGAGCTTTTTAAAAATTTTAGTTATTATAATTTTTATGTCCAGAATTTATATTTGGTTTGTTTTTATTTTTTTTTTTTGCTGAGGTTTCCCAATTTTTTTTATTTGTTTCAAGTGTATTTGTAATTGTTCATTAAAACATTTTTATCATAGTTGCCTTAAAATCTTTGTCAGAAAATTCTAACCTCTCTCTTCTGGGTATTGGCATCAACTGATCTTTTTAGTTAGAGATCTTCTAGATTATCGCTATGTTGAGTGTTTTTTTTTTCATTGAAACCCGGCCATTTTCAGAATTATGTTATGAGACTCTGAATATCATGTAAACATTTTGTTTTAGTTTGCTTTGTTTGTTTACTTATTTCCATGACATTGCTCCAGCTGGAAAATCTCACTTTGTTACTCTCAGGTGGATGTAAAAGCCCAGGTTTCCTACTTATTCTTTGTTGAACTGGGGAGGGGAGGAAAGTTCCTCATTGTTTCTGGATGGAGGTGGGAGTCTTAGTGTTTTGTTACCCTAGTAGCTTTGTTACACCTGGCAATGGTAAAAATCCTGGGCTTCCATTTTGCCTCCTTTGACACCATCCACCAGTGATGGAACACTTCATCACTGTTGTGTAAGGGTGGTAGTCCGCACATCACAAATTGTCTCCATGGATACAGGGGCTCAGTGGCTCCTAACTGGTGGTTGGGGACAAAACTCTCAGTTTGGCATTCAATCTTCTCTGGCACCATCCTGGTGGGGGTATTAAGGTGCTTTTTTACTGCCTAATGATGGTGGAAGTCTGGGCTCCCAGTGGCCTTTGCTGGTATGGGTAGGTGGTGCTACAGTATTTTTTTCCTTATGTTTGGCTGGAATAGAGGTAAAATGTGAAAGCTTTCTTGTTTTATATGGTATCTTTCTTTTTTTCTATCTTTTATAATCCTTTGGCTAGAGAAAGCAAACTCTTAGGAGGCTTTTTTATTTGTACCCACTCACATTTCTAGATTGATAACCTTTTCAGCTTCTTGTGTGGGATATGTGAAGCAAAAAGAAAATCCAAAGAACTCACTGCTGTGTTATTCCTTGGATCCTGACTTCCATTGCTAGTCTGTCTTCTCTCCACCTCTCAGAGTCTTCTTATGTTTGTTGTACATCTAATATAATGGTTTTTAGCTGCACTCTGTGGGAGGAATAGAGAAAGACATGTCTGCTCCATCTTTCCAGAAATGGAATTCCAGGCGTATCTTTTTATTTACTAGGAAAGTTTAGAAATTACCCTGGGATGTTTTATTATAAGCAAAGTAATCATTAGGCATAGAATCTGAGAGTGTTACAAATGCCCAGAGGCCACAAATAATGTTTGGAAATAACTTAGATATCAACATCATGTTAAGAAAGTTATTGCGATGTTAAAAACAGAAACATTTAGCTTCCTTTAAAGCAGAATATATATCATCTTTTTTTTTTTTAAAGATTTTATTTATTTATTTATTTGTAGAGAGGGAAGGGAGAGAGAGAGAGAGAGAGAGAGAGAGAAACATCAGTGTGTGGTTGCTGGGGGTTCTGGCCTGCAACCCAGGAATGTACCCTGGCTGGGAATCGAACCTGGGACACTTTGGTTCCCAGCCCGCGCTCAATCCACTGAGCTATGCCAGCCAGGTATATATCATCTTTTTCTTGTGTGTTGGCCAGTCTGCAAACTTGTTCACTGGTTTTGAAATGAACTTAGATGCTTATTGGATTTTTTTTCTTGTTCTCTTTTTGCTAAGGCCCACTGTGCATTCATGCATCCCCAATGTCTTCTCTGGCTCATGGGAACTGAGGGCTATAATAACACTGTGTACACAAAGACGTTCATGACTTACTATGTTACTCTTCCAGTAAAACTTGCATTTTAAAATAGAGATAGTACAAAACGGGTAATGTTCAGCAAAAGAAGAGACCTCATAGTGTTTGCTTTCCAAAATCTGTATGCAAAATTTTCTGAGAAGAGAAAAAAGATGTATGGGAAGTCTAAAAAATAAGAAGAATTGTCAAGAAATCATATCACTTTACATTTATATTAGCCCTGTATAGTGATACATATTTTTTTTCTCAAAAATGTGGCTATTAGTAAATATCTTTATTTTCTGTATACATTCATGAGATTTTCTATGTGAAAACTGTGTGTGCAGAGGTATGAGTATGTTATATTCTGCTTGATCAAAAAAATCTGGCTTATGACATAAGAAGACATATTGGTTGTGCAGGAAATCATAGTGGCCAGGCTATTCCAGCTCTAAAGTGTTTCTTCTTACAGAAGCCCAGCACAGCAATTACGAATGTGGGTCTCTGTTCAGGGAGGCCTGGTCAAATCCCTGCTCTGCCTTTTACTGGTTTTATTGCTTCAATGGCTTTCTAAACCCCTGTTTTCTCATCAGTAAAGTAGATATCACATTATCTATATCACGTGAAATAATTCATGTAAAGTACTTAGCATAGTGCCAGACACATGACACAGATGTGGTGTTAGGAGTTAAGAATTTTAACTAATAAAGCAAATTTCCTGTTAAGACAGGCATGGTGTGTTGCTCTGGAAACAGGGCTCAGTATCGTATTGCCTTCCTGGAAAAATGCTCCACAAGAACGAAAGGCTGCAGAGCTTAGGTGATGTGAGAGAAGCAAGTGAGGAGCAGGTCCACCTGCTTGTTGAGCAGCTCTAACCTCTTTGAAGGTTGAATTGGAATACATATCCTTTATATTTTTGAAAACTTTGCAACTATTATAGATAACTTGTCTTGTATCTCTCTCCTAAGCACATAACTATTGCTTTAAGCCATTTCAAAAGGAAAGATGTATAGTGAAGCATTAATCAAGAAATGTTGGGGGGTTGGCCAGTGGAAAAGATGCCTAAAAGGCAAAAATTTTCCTTGAGCTGGTAATTTTGTAAACATGAGCCGATTTGTCAAAATGTTAATCATATTTGGAAATAAAGCAAGTTTATTTCTTTAGCCACACCCTATGCTTATAGGAAAAGATGTGCTTACCTTTTAATGTCTCTGCCAAATCCTTGATATCAGATAAGCTTAGTCACGGTCTCAGCAAACTTGGTAAATCTGAGTTTCCAAAGCAGCAATGTTGCTGTTTCATTCAAATATAGAATTGTTATTTAAGAAGAAAAAAAAAAAAACATTCTGAGCATGTTCAGGACTCTGTAATGTCTATGAATAAAGGGTGACTTACAGCATCTCCCCTGAAACTCAGGTTTAAAGTAAGGAGTGCAGTTCGATCCACCTATGAGAAACCCTCCCACCACCCTCAGCTGGAATTTTAGGCATTCTGGAATTTTTTCAGAATTTTAGTTTTTTGGAATTTTAGGCATTCTGGAACACTATATTGAGCATTTTGTAACTTCAGGTAGCTGACTTCAGTGTAGCATATTGTATTAAAAGACACTAAATATATGTTGAGTTGAATTTAATGGAGCTGAATTAATGGTAAATAAAAGAGAAAGTTAATTTCTTCTGCAAGGAGAACAGAGGGAATCAGTATTCTTTGAGGACTTATATGCTGAGTAGAAGGAGATGGTACATAGATGGCAAGATAATGTCTTATGGCAAAGGACAGAGGCACAAGGGGCGTTTGTAGTTGTTATCACCCCAACCCTGGACCACGTAGTTGGGGAAGTAGCATAACTCCAGCAGTGTGATTCTTTTACTCTATTTAGGGGAGAAGCAAGGCACACAAAGTATGGCTGTGGAAGGAGGAAACTAGCCTTCCTTTAGCACCTACTATATGGCCAATATGTTCATCAGTTTACATAGGCTCTCATTTCACTTCCTCAATACCTCTCAAGTTAAGCTTTAAAGTACAGTGATACTCCTCCACCAGCATTCCTAGCCCTAGGGAGTATCAATGTCTGATAAAACAATATGTTATTTTTCCAAAGAATATGCATTTTAGTAATGACAAAAGAAGTGATGTAAAAGTGATATTAAGGTGTGAGGTCACAAATGCTTACTGAGCTGTCTATCTATCTATCTATCTATCTATCTATCAATCATTTATCTACAAGTAGAGTTAAGAGAACAGGAACTCAGAATGTTGAAATGCCCTCACTCAGTTGGGCTTAACTCCATCTACGCACATTGTTGATCTTACTATCTTACCCTGTGGGTAAGATCTGACTGGAAAGTGTTACTAACAGAAAACTATTATGATGTATGGTACTGGAAGTAGATACTGATTATATGTACTCAAATTTATCTTCCTTTATCACTCTGCCCACTTTTTTTAGCCTTTTCTTCTCCATATTCCCACAGTTAATTTTATGAGGCTGACACTGACACATTCAGAGTTCCCTCCCTTTGCTACAACAAGGTCAAACATAAATGCAGGCTTTGTTCTCTTTTCTGCACCTATGCAGATGTTATTATTGGGATGACAGCCAGGCACTCTGGTGAAAGTAAACTGTTGGAGCATTTAGTGGAGATTACATTTACAGCCATATATATATAATTTTCACTATTGTATAAGGCCATCAGCACATAAATGCTTAAATTGGTTATTTGTGTGTTGATACTACTGGGGCTCAGGAAAAGGCCTCAGTTAAGTAAGGTTCTAGGCCTATAAGCTCACCACTTTCAGAAATACCATCTTGGATGTGTGGAGTTCTCCCTCTGGCAGGGCTTTGGGCCCTCAGGAACCGCCTGTGCAGTCATTAAATTGCAGAGGAAAGGTAAGTGGACTGATTCAGGATTTGAGAACTGGTTCATCTTTTCTATGCTCCTTCTCCTGGAATTACCTTTTAAGTCAAACCCTGCCAGTCTGTGTGTGTCCCCTCTTGCTGGCTTCCTTCCTGTCACTCTTTTTATACTGTATCAATATCCTCCAGAAGAAGAGAACTCCTTGTTTGCCAGAGCATGTTTTATTCTTCTTGGTCTGTCCAGCAGCTAGCATAGGCCTAGCCCATAATAGATGTCCTGTAAAATGAACTAGTAAGTGATGGAATGACATGAATCCCTTTTATGAATTATAAGACAATCTTTTCCAATCTCTGCTTAGATGCAAACCATGATGGGTCCTCATTTACTCATCAGGCAACTCTTTAATTTTAGAAATTTTTAAAAAGATTTTATTTATTTATTTTTAGACAAAGGGGAAGGAAGGGAGGAAGAGAGGGAGAGAAACATCAATGTGTGGTTGCCCCTCATGCTTCCCCTACCGGGGACCTGGCTCACAACCCAGGCATGTGCCCTGACTGGGAATCGAACCAGCAACCCTTTGGTTTGCAGGCTGAGCTCAATCCACTGAACCACACCAGCCAGGGCTAATTTTAGAATTGTTTTTATATTCCTAATTTAGAGGTATATTTAGCCACCCTATAATTTGTACCATTTCTCCCTTGTTTTACCCTTTTGAAACCAAACAGAAATGGAAGCCTCTCACATGCTTATAGACATGAAATCCTTTGATCCAATTACCTTTTTGAGTAACATAACATGATATAACATAACATAACATAACATAACATAGCCATCAGTTTTTCCTCATAGAATATGGTTTCCAGATCCTTTACTATCCCCAGTCCTTCTCTTCTATAAGTTCCCTTATATATCACATTCTCTAGTTAAATTGTAGCACTCAGCCCTGAATGCATGTTTCAGACATGGCCTGACCTATGACTTGGGTGTTCTTGTCTGCATTGGTCTGCCATTCTGCTAACTACTGAGCTCAAGGTGTCTAGAAAATTCAGCTCAATATAATTTCAGCCAAATGTACTTCCTTCCTTAATTGATCATACCTCTATCCTGAATTCCTTCCTAACTTTCCTACCATGATAAAGTAGTTAGAAGGAAACTTCAGCACAATCTCTCCATCCCTCTTAAAAATAGGTCCAAGAGATTTTCACAAGCTCCTCCTTACATTCTCTCCAATGTCTCTATCCTAATTACCCTCCTTGTCTAAGTCAACAATACTTCCTAATAAAAAGCATTCCTCTACTCCAAGTTCATATCTCTATACAAATCCAAACCCTTAGGCAAATAAAAGAAGAGATGAAGAAAGCACTAATTTCTCTGTGCCTTTGGACAAGATGGCCATCATCTTTGCCATATTTTATGCTGCCTTGACTCTGGCAGTTGGACAGAAAAAGGAAAGTAAGAAATTGTTTTACTCTTCTCAATATTTTTTTAATCGTCATCTGTGTATATGTTTAATGATTTTAGAGAGAGAGGAAGGAGGAGATGGAGAGAGAGAGAGAGAGACAAGAAAAACATCAATCCCACACATGATCCCAATAGGGATCGAATTTGCAACTTAGGTATGTACCCTGAGCAGGGATTGAACCTGCAACCTTTTGTTATATGGGATGATGCTCCAACCAACCTAGCAACCCAACCAGAAAGTCTCTTCTCAATGATCTTAGTATTTCTTCCTTATTTCTCTTTTCACTGAGCCATATAATGTCTTTTACCCCTGAGGTGGGATACAAAAGAAGAGTGAAGGCTTATACTGTACATGGTAGAATGAGGATCATCTGTGATATTTATCTGGTCATTTACTGCCTATTAACATAGCCCCAAATTACACTGGTTTCTTTGACAGTGTTAGATCACCTTATGACCACGAAAAAAATCCCTTTTCTATGCTTGTGCAATTGCCATTTGTGGCACAAATTCAGGATTAAAGATTCACCTTTTGTTTAATATAATTTGTTAATAATTAAAACATTTAAAGTTTTGGATTTAACTCTGGCAACAATTTGGATCTAATTAGTATATAAAGTTTAAAATTTTTTGTCATAAGTTGTTGAGAAGTATTTATGTAAAAAACTCCAATCCATTTTATGCTATTTGCTTATACTTTGTTAGTAATGTCTAGTGTTATTGCTTTGTAATCAGACTGTATAAAGTAAAACTACTTTTTTAGAGGTTAATCCTATTTTTATAAGTTTTAAATGAGTGTTTGGAGAGACATGTACTTTATTTTGGCCACAAAGTTTGATACATATCTACTTACTCATTTTTATTAATAACTCCACCCAGATCTTCATCACTGATTTCTTGTTAATGTTTGTTTACTTGAGCAGTCAAAAAATGAATGGTAACCTCTGTTTTTACAATAAAATTATGTTTCTGTTGATTTGTCCTTGAATTATTAATATGATCATTTTTGATTTATGTATTTTCATGCTTAACTATTCAATTCATAGAGTTTTGTGACTACCACATTTTTCTTATAGATTATTCCTATACTGCTATAAAGTTGCCTTCTTACTGTTTTATTTTTTTGCTTTGAATTCTAATTTTTATTACACTAATATTGCAAACATCTTCCTGCTATCTGCCCTAAACTGATGCATTTTTTACTATCCTTTCACATTAAATAGATAGTATTTTTTGATAACTGTATCCTATAAATTTGGATTTAGATTTTTTTTACTAACTTTGAGATTTTTATTTTTTTATAAGGAAGTTTAAACAATTTACATGTTTTTGGTCATAACTGAAGTGCATCTGTTTTTTTCCGCAACTTTTTTAAGTTATCTGCTTTATATGGGTCTTGTTATTTCTTTTCTTTTGAAAAGATTAATACAGTTGACCAATGAAAAATGTCTTAAAGTACATGTCAAATCAGAACACCTTAAACAAAAATAAAACACAAATGACCAACTGAGAAAAATATTTACAATATGTGGTACTGCAAAAAATTTAAGTCCTTAGTCTTTTAGGAGTTCTTCTGAATCATTTGAAATTATGGGTAAAGACCAACTGAATTATGTGAAATATTTATAAAAATAAAATTCTTAAAGAAAAAAGCAATTATCCAATATATGTGAAATATACTCAAACTCACAACTCAGAAAGCAAGTACAAATCAAAATAATAATCTTGTAGCAATTTTTACTTATCAAATTGGGAGGTCTTTTTATCACAATACCTAGAGTTTGTGGATTTAAGTAAAATGGGTAGATTCATAAGCAAACTTGGTAAGTGAAGGATAATATTAAAATATATTCCAAAAAGCCATGAAAATGTACACTGTTTTCCCTTGCAAATTTACAAATGTATCAAAGGAAATAAAATTATGTTAGAAAATAATAAGAAATATGTGCAAATATCTGCCTACAATTATATTCATCACTGACATTTAAAATTATAAAATTCTAGTAAGAAAATTAAAATTCCAGTTAAGAATTGGTTAAATAAAATAAATTTGTAAATGCAACATGAGGCAGCCATTAGAAATGTTTTTGAAGAATGTTTAATAGCCAGACAATATTTCATGTGAACAGCACATTATAAAAAGTTTGTGTATAATGAAACACCAATTGGTAGTTATATATGTATGTATATACATATATGTGCATAGTGGTGTGTATGTGTAATGTGTGTATATGTGTACACACATAAAAATTATACACACACATTAAGACTGACAAAAGGAGAGACTAGAAGGACATAAACCCAATGTTAATACTGGAATTTGGGAGTGATTTTAATGTCTTCCCTATAATGTTTAAGATTTTTTAATTTTTTTAAAGATTTTATTTATTTATTTTTAGAGAGGGAAGGGAGAGAGATAGAGAAACATCACTGTGCGGTTGCTAGGGGCCGAGGCCTGCAACCCAGGCAGGTACCCTGGCTGGGAATTGAACCTGGGACACTTTGGTTCCCAGTCTGTGCTCAATCCACTGAGCTACACCAGCCAGGGCTTGATTTTTGAATTTTTAAGAATAAACATGTATTATTTATATTGACTCCAAAATACATTTCTAAAAATTGAGCAAAACCTTTGCAAAGCACTAGAAATTGACTACTAAACTGATATATAATAATCTTCAGTATTTTAAACAGCCATGAGTTTCCTAGCAATCCCTGTTGTCTTCATGCCCCAGGACAATCATGAAATTTCATGACATTACTCACAAAATTCAAGTATATTTTGATTATTGCAAAATAATGAGGTTATTTTAGTATGACTTTTTCTTAGTGAGCCTTGCTTGGGCTGGTTGTCAGTATTTACAACATTCTTTTAAAATAATAACAGTCACCTCTTTTTATTATATAGGAGTCTCCAATATAATAAAAGCCATAATTCATTGAACCTCTATTATATGTTTTATATACATTATTCTTTTCTTTCTTTCTTTTTTGCTCATTTTTATCTTAATTGTTGTTCAAGTACAGTTTTCTGCCTTTTACTCCCATCGCAGCCCAACCCCCCAGCCCTCTCCACCTCCCTCCCATTTCCACCCCATCCCTTTTTATTGTCCATGTGTCCTTTATACTTGTTCCTGCAAACCCTTCCTATTTTCCCCTGAAATTCCCTCCCCTCTCCCTGTCAGCCTGTTCAGCCTGTTCTCTGTTTCATTGTCTTTGGTTATCTTTTGCTTGCTTGTTTGTTTTGTTGATTAGGTTCCTGTTAAGGGTGAGATCATATGGTATTTGTCTTTAACCACCTGGCTTATTTTGCTTAGCATAATGCTCTCTAGTTCCATCTATGCTGTTGCAAAGGGTAGAAGCTCCTTCTTTCTTTCTGCTGCATAGAATTTCATTGTGTAAATGTACCATAGTTTTTGGATCCATTCATTTAACCTAGATGTCCATCAGTATATACATTATTTTATATAATTCTCACAAGCATCTTAAAAACAAGGTGTCATCATCACAATCTTATTTCTGAGGTAAATGAGTTTCAACATGATTAAGGAGAGATCCAAGATTTCATAGTTGGTGTTAGAGACAAGGTTTAGGTCCTTCTCCTGTCTTTCCTTTTTTCATTCTTTTTTACTTTCTCCATTAAATCATCCACGATGTTGTTTTGAATTTTTATTTTTATGTTGTGACCTTTAGATGGAATTGAAATATCTTGAGAAGTTATGAAATGAATTTCTTATTAAATGGAACCCTTAGAAACCCTCCAGGTCCTCACTTGGAAGGGCCTCTTGGGTATACAAGGCCAGTACAGATTCAGCAACAGTCTGTGGCCACCATGGGTAAGGGTATCTATGCCAAGGGAGAGGGCACACTTGGTGGGAAATTAGGTGGGGTCTTTACCAGAGCCCTGAATGGGTCTTATTTCTTTTCTACCCCAAGATTTCTGCCTCCCATCATATGAATAGAAGGTAACAGTCCTAATGGCAAACTTCATTGGAATAGATTAAGGCTTAGGTCCTCCAGTTGCTGCTTGGGCAATAACTTTTAGGACCAGGGGACCCAGGCATAGTAAAAAGGAGCTATCACCAGGCCAAATACGAGTCGGCTCTCTACCATTTACTTTATATTTGGTCTTGGCAAAATGTATAACTTCTCTGGGCCTCATTTGTTTTCTCAATAAAATTGGAATAGTACCTGCTTCAAAGAATACTGTGAGGATTAAATGAGATTAACATATGTCAAGTGTAGTAGTAACATTCACTCCACCTTCTGCTTGTTGTTTTCTGCTAGGCCACCCTAGGCATTGGCATTCTGGCTATGCCCCTAAACCATTGTTATTGTTCCATACTCGATCTTACTGAGATACTGTTCTCTCTAATAACCTGGGTCAAAATGCCCAAGTTTAAAATAGCTAATGGGCATACTACAAAGACTTGATAGATATTTACTTTTTTAAAACACATAAACATGTATGCAACAGTAACTAATACGTAATATTTGAGAGGTTCAAGCAGTGATTCATTTCTTCGTAAGTTAACAGCACATATTATTAGTTGTTTGTCATCTCAAGAAGCAAAGAACTGCAGGAAAGAAATACAAGCTTAGACTATTTTGATTAGCATTGGAAGGGAGCTCCAGTTCAACATTCATACCTTTTTTACTACACATATTAATTGAGCATTCACTCTCGGGTAAATACAATAGAGAATAGGGAAGTGAGATGCTCTCTGTGTCCTTCAAATTCCCAATCTAGCAGTAGTGTGATGAGCAGGGCACTCAGGTGATTATAACTCAAGACAATCTGCAGTGCTGTCAGAGAAAGCAAGGCTGGAGGGTCACTCCATTTCAGCCTAGGGCCAGCAGAAGGTGTCAGGCATCTGCAAGGCATCAGGGTACCTCAGGGAAAATAGTGTGGAGGCAGTAAAGATCCTGTCTGCCAACTTCACAGTTTTGCCTCTGACTGGCTTTATTACTCACATATGCAGAGCTGAAACAGAATCTGATGCAAACTCACTGAGCTCTTCTGCAGCATGCCAGCACTGCTAACAGAGCCATCAGTGTCTCCAGGGAGGGCTCAGAAATACCATGGTCTTAAAACACAAATGTAGACCTATAATAGCGAAGCTGTGTAGTGCAGTTCACATGCAAATAACCTAGTACCCCCCTGAAAACTCAGTGACAGACCTTGGGCTAATTATTTACATCATTGAACTTTGGTTTCCTCCTAGTTTACGTGGGAATAATAATATGTATTTTAAAGTTTGCTGTGTAGATTAAGTGATATACTTTTTTAGAGTGTCCCTGGTTCATATTTAGCCTTGCACAATTGTTTATTTCCTTCTTGCTTTCTTAGTGACCATCAGTGCCTTGCCTTAACTTGCATGAAAGTTCCACAGCGTTCACTGTGGTTAATGGCAATTATAGTCTCTTTCATGTCTTACTGCTTCTTATCTGAAACTACAAATTTGCCTAGGGTAGACCAGAATGTTTCCATGAATCACATGTGGCAGTTAATAAACTTTGATTAGTAATTTGGTGTCATGATTTTTTAGAATTTTAAAAATTCAATGGCATTATTTTTAATAAGCAGCTAGATTCTAAGTTATTTTAAATTGTTCTCCATTTTATTGAAAATTATACCACTTATATTTTTTCCTAAAAATTTTCGAACCAATTTTGCATGTACTTTATCCCATCTACAAACAGATGCTTAGGTCAATAGAACAGAATAGAAAGCCCAGAAATAAGCCCACACCTTTATAGTTAATTAATATTTGACAGAGGAAGCAAGCACATATGGTGGGCCAAAGATAGTATTCAATAAGTGGTGTTGGAAAAATTGGACATATATGTGTAGAAAAATGAAAATAGACCACCTTCTTACATACACACAAGAATAAATTCAAAATGGATCAAAGACTTAAATGTTAGACCTGAAACTATAAAAATCCTAGAAGAAAACATAAGCAGTAAAATCTCAGAAATTGCTCATAGAAAAGCTTTATTGGATACATCTCCCCAGTCAAGGGAAACAAAAGAAAAAATAAATAAATGGGACTTCATCAAACTTAAAAGTGTTTGCACAGCAAAGGAAATGATCAACAAAATTAAAAGACACCCCAATATAAATATCCAAAATTTATAAAGAACTTAAAAAACTCAACATCAAAAAACACCCAAAAACAAAAACAAAAAACAAACAGCCAAATTAAAAATGGGCAAAGCACCTAAATAGACACTTCTCCAAAGAGGACATACAGATGGCCCATAGACACATGAAAAGATGCTTAATGTCACTCATTATCAGAGAAATGCAAATAAAAACCACAATGAGATATCATTTCACACCTGTCAGAATGGCTATCATTAATAAGTGAACAAACAACAAGTGCTGGCAAGGATGTGGAGAAAAGGGAACCCTTTTGTATTATTGGTGGAAATGCAGACTGGTGTAGCTACTGTGGAAAGCAGTGTGGAAAGCAGTGTGGAAATACCTCAAATGCTTAAAAACAATGCTGCTTTTAGATCAAGCTATTTGAATGTCCCTTCCTGAGGGGCAGGTTTTGATGAGCATTCCTGGATTAACATAGGAACTGGGCAAAATATCATTGGACTGGCTGTTGATATTTAGTAGCCAAAAAGTTTGTCCCAAAATGAAGTTGTGATATTAAGCTAAAATAATTTTCATACCATTGGTAAATGGTGTGAGACTTAGTTTCACCTGCTTGAACTACAAGACATTGTAGGTCTTTGTATTTCCTAAGTCACTTCCTTCTACTTAAGGTCAAATTGCAGGAATGGTCTGCAAAGACCCTCCTGGGTGAAAGTAGTTTATGTTTCTGTTTCCACAGAACAGCAGTGTTGTAGACCTTTCCCTTAAAGATGACTTGGAAAGTATAATGCTGGTTGTCCTGATGATGATTTACTCTAAATTTTCTGTTGGTCTTAGCAAGAAGTCAAATTTAAAATAGTAGTCTGAATTTATAGTAGGTGATTTTAGTCTCTAAATTTAAAACACGTCATGGAATAAACAAACTCAATAATGGTTTAAAGAACTTCATTGGTCATAGTACTGCTTAGTAAGTAGTTGTTGACTGGCCTGTGCCGGTTACCAAGTCATTGGAATTTGGAGGGATACATCAGGACATTTAGTACTGGAAGAGCAAAACTGGAAAACATCTCTCCTTGTTTATAGATCAGAAGTGCTGAATATTGCTTGCTTCCTTGTATTATAGTTTGGACCTTCCCTCTTTCAACAAGTCTATTAAGCTGTAATCTAGCACCTCTGTGATAAAAGGCTCACATTTGTCAGAGTTTCCTACGAACTTCATATTGTAGTTACCTTTTTTTTTAATGGCATGAAATTTTTAGAATATTAGAAAGACAACAGCGACAACATGTGTTTCCAAAATTTTGTGAAGTTTGGTTCTGAATGAGTGAGTTTGGGATATCTAAGTTATTTTCTGGTTCTATCTCCATTTCTTTTCTCTTGGTTTTACTGAAATAGAACCACTGATTGAGAGGCTGGCTGGAAATACGGAGGGTTTTGATACTCCATAAACAGTGTCTTAGTCCGTTTGGGCTGTTGTAACAAAGTACCATAGACTAGGTGGCTTAAAAACAACAGAAATTTATTTTCACAATTCTAGAAGCTGGAAGTCTGAGATGAGAGTGCCAGCATGGTCAAGTTTTGGGGAGAATTCTATTCCAAGATGCAGACTTCTTATACCCTTGTGTGGTAAAAAGAGAGCTAGCTAGCTCTCTGGTTTCTTATAAGGACACTAATCCCACTCTCATGACCTACTAACCTCCTCTCCAAGGCCCTATTCCAAATACCATCACACTGATTTAGGTTTCAACATTTAACTTTTAGGGAACACAATCATTGTCTTTCTACTTTTTCTACTTTAGGATGTTGGAGAATGAAGATGGATTACATTTTGACAACATTCATACACATTTCCATCAGAAAACTTAAAAGAAATGTGTTTCTACTACTGAAAACATATTAAACATGACATGTCTACATTGACTGAATGCCTCTACTATGCCTCATTACCCCTACTATGTGCAAGGCAGACATGATTTTTTGATCTTATGGGGCTTCTATTTATCTATAGTAGCTTCCTAACTATAGATAATGGATAGTAACCTCTTCAACCCTTCTAAGAAGTTTAGCAACAGGCACCACTAGCAGGACAAAAACATATCAGATTGGAGAACAATTGAAAGAATTAGAATATAGGAGTCTGCAGGAGTGGAGGGGAATAAAAAGAAGAAAAAGAAATGTGTGCTTAGTGAGTAGAAGTGGGTGTAGGGAGGGACAACCAGCAATTGTGTGGTGAACCAATCAGTGTCCCAGAGCAGCCAGTCCTGAGTACATACATTGTTACAATTTACACCACTTAAAATGTAAGATCCTGTCCCCACCTAACATGTTTGGGAATTGATATTATCAGTTTTGGCCAGTTACCCAGAGTTAGAGTCAGTCCAGTTGCTGAGAGAAAGCAGCAGGATTTCTGACTGCCAGTCTAGACTATACTTTCCCCATTTTATGGTGCATTATAAAAACATTTATGCTGACCTATAAACTGTAAGTGCCAGATGGAGTCAACTCACTTGAGAGGAAAATTATTTATGTTTACAATTTGACTGCAAGGCTTCTGTAGTGTTTCTACTGCTATCCCGAATCAAGAATTAAAATTAGCAGTATCAAAATTACATTTTCTCACCTCTGTGGGAAGAGGTATTTACTAGCTTCATCGGATCACAATAGATACTACTTGTCCTCAGGACACATCCAAAGAGCTGTTGCTTAGCTTTTCCCTAATCATACAATGTCTTTGCTGCCTAACTCATCTTCCCATTAAACACACTTCTCAACAGGGATTTTTCCTTTTCTTTAAAAAGCCTTTTTGGTCTGTCTGGGTTATGTATTGACCTATTTATTTTGTGTGTGGGTGGTTTCTGTGACTCCTGGCTTAATAATTTAATGACTGAGTCTACATTTTCAGCTCTGAACATAATGGAAATCCTTACCAAAATGCATGTGCACCTGTTTCACTTCCAAAGTCCTCGTGAGTTTGCATATCTGTGTGCAGTAGGTTGGATAACGCTAGTGAGGTCTAGATTATGGTTTTGATGCTTAGGAGCCAGTTAGCATACATTGCACAGAAATGACTGTACTCTGTACCTAGAGAAGTACCCTGCACATGTATGGCCATGGTTCTGAAGGACCAGATGAGAGAACGAAGGCAAATCAGAATAAATCTGCCATCATATAAAAGCACAGTTGTAAGCCTTCTTGATGAGGTGTCTCATTTTGGTAGCAACTTCTTTGCATATGAATGCAAGTGCTTAAATATGTGGTAGATGCATCTGCAAGTTTTTAAAGTGAGAACTTGACAGGTTTGGGCTAGTCCCAGAAAGCAGATTAAGCAAAATTACCATGGTGCCAGTACATGGGTGGAGTTTCCATAGAGTTAAGGCACTGCTGCTGTTTCCTGCCTGTTCAGCCATGGAAAAAAACATGCTGCAGTTTTCTTCATAAACTATTATATGTATGATTCTATGGGCTCAGAGGTTAGTCAGATTCAAAGAACTTTGCAGAAGGGTCTTCTCTGCCCATGGAGAAACCATTCAATTTTTAGCCAACATCATGGACTGAGTGTATACCTTCTGGCTGGTTACCCCATGGAAAGAAACAAAACAAAAGGAAACATTCTTGCCCTTTAAAGACTTAGGGGAAAGGACTTCAAAACCCAAGAAAAATATACAAATAAGCCAACAGTGGAAACCTAACAAAATATACTTACCTAAGTAAAATCAGACACAAGTAGTCTCATTAAAGGGAAGCTTCATGCATGAAGTGATTCTTGAGCAGAGTTTTGAAGGTGAAATAAGTTATACTCAATACAGTATAGTAGGGAGGATGTTCCTGTAGAGAGTTTAGATATGAATGGTGTTTACTGGGTGTGTCGTGCAACCAGACCACAGAGTGTGAGCTGTGGAAATGCATTTCATCAGTGCCATTCTGTGCTCCATCTTAAAACCAGCCAAACCAAAAGTGGTTCTCAAACTTAACATCCCTTTGTAGCTAGTGGTATTCTAATTCCTTCATGAAGACTATACACAAAGCTCCTGGTTCTCTTTCTGGACACGTGGTAGCATTGCATTTCTCTGCCTTGTGTGGCCACATGACTTGCTTTGGCTAGTGAAATAAGAGTGAAGAGGCAGTTATTGCTTCCAGGATAAAGTGCTGAATAGCCATTGTGAGACACCGCAATTCTCTCTTTTTCTTGTTGCAACAATTGTAAATGCATGTGTTAAGCGGAGCCTTCTGTGGTGAGCAGAGTCCCCTGATAATCTGCATAAGACATGTAGCACAATGAAAAATAAACCTTTGTTGTGTTAAGCCACTGGATTTGAGGGTTGTTTCTTCCTGCAGCATAACCTAGTCTATCCTGGATCATCTAAATGTTATACTTACTTTTTCTCCATATCTGGCCTTTCATTCACTCAACTTCATATACTCTTACTTCTACCCCTAACATTCAAATGAAGCTATCGTAGAAAGATTAAAGAGTTGCCATAACAACAATGTTTTCAGGCTTTATCTCACAGCATACCTTTGCTGTATTTAACACTGTTGACCAATTTTTTCTTAAAACTCTTTTCTTCCTTG
Organism: Phyllostomus discolor; assembly: GCF_004126475.2. Lineage (NCBI taxonomy): Eukaryota > Metazoa > Chordata > Mammalia > Chiroptera > Phyllostomidae > Phyllostomus > Phyllostomus discolor. Next base: position 145,267,046 of record NC_040906.2, on the reverse strand, counting down.
GCTTCCATGATGTCACTCTTTTAAATCACTTCAGATTATTGATTATTGATTTCAGGCATATAACCCAAGTAAATCTCATCCACTCACCAAGTTTTTAACTAATATCTATGTAGTTAATATGCAGATGACTATTATATATGTACCTCCTGCTACAGCATATGCACTGCAGCATAAACCTGTACATACAAAGGTCATTCACAATTGGGTCTGTCTCTCCTTTCAGACCTGATCATTCTTCAGAATCACAAAATCAGTAACTGGGAATCTTTTTTTTTTTTTTAAATATTTTATTTATTTATTTTTAGAGAGGGAAGGGAGGGAGATAGAGAGAGAGAGAGAGAAACATCAATGTGCGGTTGCTGGGAGCTATGGCCTGCAACCCAGGAATGTATCCTTGCTGGGAATTGAACCTGGGACACTTTGGTTCCCAGCCCGCGCTCAATCCACAGAGCTATGCCAGCCAGGGCTAGTAACTGGGAATCTTATTTGACTTCTGTCTCTTTCAGTGATGACTCCCTGTATAATCTGAGACCAGATGCTGTCAGTCCTGTTTCTAAATTTCATCTTCCCATATCTTTCTTTTCACACTCCCCTCCCATCATTGATGCTATAACCCAAGTCCTTATTATTTATGTACTAGGTTTCTTAATAGCTTCTGTATTGGTCTTCCCACATAAATCCATTCTTCATCAGACTTCTGGAGAAATCTTTCTAAAATACAAAATTATATTTTTGTTCTGTTATTAAAATCTTTGATGTCACCACATCAAATTAGAGTTAAAATACAAACTCTTTCCAAGGCTCTTCTTAGCAGTCCCCTGTGTAACTGACTGGTTTCATCACCTGCCACACATCCTTTACACTCCAGACATGGTGCTCCTCTTTTAGTCCACTGAACCATGTTCTCTCACCTCTACGCTTCTGTACATGCTGTCCCCTGGAGATAGACTTTATTCACCTGGATAATGTTTGCTTTTTATTTCGAAATCAACCTAATCATCACCTGTCCCAAAAAGCCTTCTCTATTCTTCAGCTCTGGGTTTTAGAGGTCTTGTCTCCATGGTCCCATAGCACTTAAAACACTGATTGGTGGAAGGCCATGTTCATATCAGTTTTTCCTCCAAAACTGTGCTGTTCCACAGTAGAAACCCAACTTTTATCTCTATAATCCCCACACTTCCCAAATGCCTGACATACATTAGGTATACAATAAATGTTGAATGAATTAACAGCTGATGGATCTGGTAGGCCATAATGATAATAAGCTTTACTTTTAACTGAACAACTTTTAGGAGCCATTGTAGACATTTACAAAGGTGAAAATATCCAAATGATACTTGAAGAGGGTAATTAGAATAGAAGGGAATAAGCATTTGAAATTTTCTAGAGATGGTGTGAAGTCTGTTTTTGATAGTAAGAATGGGGAGGAAATGAGAAGCTGTAAGACTGTGGTTTTTGGTTCCCAGAATTTCATTTTTGACAATTCTCACTGTAACTCACACCTACTATATTTAACACTAATATAGTGTCAAAGGCAGAGTTATTAAATATTTTTTAAATTGTACAAAGGGGAAACCAACTTATTTAAAGAGGTAAACTTTTATGTCTTAAAATTTAATACTAACAAAGGCTTCCATAGTTTTTTAAAATTAATGTTGTCTTAATTTTGTCATTTACAAAATTAGCTAATGTACTTAGCATACATCTATCTTTGGTTTTCTTTCTTACTCTTGTTACTGAAAAGTCTAACCACTTCTCTTATTCTATCAATTACTCTTGACTATTATTTTACTTTTGCCTTTATTTCTCCTCCTCCTCTTCCTTCTTCCCTCATTGGAATGCCCAGAGGTCCTACAAATGAAGAGATGGTAACTGGGACTGGTTGGCTCTTCTCAGAACCACACAATTGGGTGAGGAATAAGCCTCCCAGCATTTCCTGGGCTCTTGAATCCTGCTTCCTCCCAATTCTTTCAGGGCTGGAAGCTTGCTTATCTTTAGCAAAAGCTAGGCATTGTTTCAAATGACATATTACAGAGAAATCACTCTCCCAGCCACCAGAAAAGAAGAGAGAGACAGAGGCAAGATGCCTCCTCCTATCTGAAACCTGGCACTGTCAGCCTTTGGAACTTGCCTCCCAGACTCTGTCTGGCCTTGGCCTGGAGAAGGCAGGGTTGCTGTGTAGCACAAGGAGGTGCAAAAACAAACATAGGCACAAACCCAAACACTTGATGGCAAGAAATGTTCTGAAAGTTATAAAAATGAAATACTACTTCCAGCTGTCACTTTATGCAAGGATTAAGTTGAGCTCAAGTGGCTGCAGAAACTAAATAAGAGAGTGAATTTTTCATTGCAGTACCTGTGCAAGTTGCAAAAGATGCCTATGTTTTATACTGTTGGGCCACAGATGATCATTTTGTTTATTCACCTCACTCACTCATTCACCTGTCTTCATGGATGTTTTAGAAGAAATGTTGCTGCTGTTAAAGGTATATGGCAAAGTTTCATACTTTTTTTTCATATAGCTAAGAGCAACCTGTCCACTGCTCATTCTTCCCTTAATACATATGGCGTGGGAGCAAAAGTATATTTACACTTGTGTACACACAACACACAGAGTGTATACCTGTATTATTATTTATTAATTATTGTGTTATTTTCCATATGAACAACTGTAAACCTACTTCTGCTCCACCCAGTATTGCCCCTTGTGGTGGCTTCTTCTTAGTCTCATGTTCTACACAAAGTGGTGATGCTGAGATGAACACCATTAGCCAGTGATCAGTGTGTAAGTGCATTGAATATAGCCAAGTGCATATTAAGACTTTTTGATAGGCTGTGTTTAGACAGATGTATTCCCCCAATATTTTCTAGCCATTGATATCCATTATTCATAGCTCTTCATATTGTTCTACCAAAGGTATTCCTAAGTGGCTCAACATCCATAAACTGATTAGATAACACATCATTATCCATACTCACACATGACCACAATTACCAGACTTCTGGCTATCTTCCCATTGGCTCAGTTTTTCCCAATTTCAAGGCCAAGAAAAGCTCAGAAGCATGTGGCAGGGACAAAGAAGAAACCTTAGCTACATTTTGCATTTCCCCAATTTTATATCTGGCTTTCATTTTTAACCTATCCATTTTTTTTTTTTTTTTTTTTTTTGCCTAAAACTCATATAGACAGGGGAGTGGGGTAGGGAGGATATAGTTTCAAATATTGTTTAAGTATAGAAACCCCAGTCTTTCTTTTGTGTCATCTAGTTTGCTAAAATAAGATCCATACTGAAATCTAGTCTCTCTTAAACTCATTGATTTTATTTGACTTTGATTACTCATGACTGCAGGAACTCTTAAAGCACAGGCTTCAGTTATTACTGCTTTCGGAGAAACACCACATGTGGACTTAGGAGCTATGCACTAGGAGAAAAATAGGCTAATCTGATCATAAACCATGGAGCCTTCCTAAAACTGTGTAAACACTGACAGAGGTATTTCTCAAAGTCCATGCCAGAAGGAAGGCAACATTTTTGTGAAGTATGTGAACATTCATTCAAATTCAAAGCCTTCATTCAGCCTGGGGAATTTGTACTGAGCAGTATGTCTCATCAGGTGCCAGCCCGCACCCAGAGTAATATTCTACAAAATAAACTATTTTTGCTAATGGTGTTGTTTCTTAACTATTTAAAAATATTTTCTAACAAAGGAAAATGCCAAGCCATGTCAGGAGTGATATTTTATGCCATTCAGCTGTTAAAATTTTGATCTGTGTAATAAAAGTCACATACTGTTTCACCATGAGTTTCAGCAATCTTAGTTAACAATCATACTGGACAGGGGTGGAGAGCTATCCTTTGTCTTTTGCCTATAGATGAATACAATAGGCTTTAATTATATAAGCTGTCTGAATTTGTTTCAAATTTTGCCTTGACAGTATGAAGTTTATTTTTTTAATTTTTCAGGAAAAATCTATCAGTGTTGTGATGTAGGAACACTTAAGAAGAAGAAATCAGCTATATTTTTAACACAGAAAAGTATTATAATTTCACACATGTGAATCAGAGATATCCTCAATGAAGAACTTACAATTCTGAAAAAAGTAATGTCTGGAATGCCCATAAATGAAGGTATTCATTTTGAGCAACACAGAGAAAAATTAAGGCTAATGGGGAATAATAGAAAACATAATAGGCAATAAAATCTCTTTTGTATTTACTGTGTGCCAGGCACTGTGTTAAGTCTTATGCTGGCTTTAAATGATCTCATCTTCCAAACAATCCTATGAGACAGGTGCTATTATTATTTTTATTTTATGGCTTATAAGATCTGAGGCACAGAGAAATTTAAGTAATCAAGAGTTATGAGCTAGATCCAAGGTGGCAGAGGATTAAGGAAAAGCTACACTAACCTCTTCCCATGACCAAGCTGGAATTACAACTAAGTTGTAGAGAAATAATCCTGAATAACCAAGTGAACATTAGCTGGAGAGAAGCCTTATAACCAAGGACAGACAGAAGAAACACTTTAACACAACAAGACTGGTAGGGGGTGAGGAGGAGGCATGGAGGGCTGTCTAGGCTCCCACAGGTGGCAGCTGAAGTTCCAGAGGGATGTTTCAGTGGCTCAGGGTATTCCCTGTTGAGAAGTATGGGGTGTAAGCCCCAAGCTGGGCTCCATAGCTTTCAGCACCAGGCCAAAAAGGAACCCAGATAACACCCAGCTATGAAAAGCACTAGGGTTTCTGTCCACCAGGGAGAGATGGCTGAAGATGCATTGGCCTCTTAAAGGGCCAATGCACTAAATTTCATTTGCAGCCACTTACCCTGAGCTGTGTCAGAAAGAGGGCAGAGTGGACTAGAAATGCTTGAGGAGAGTCTGGGGTTGGGGGCTCTGGGGAGAGAACTGAAGGAACAGTCACCAGGGTCACTCTGTAGAGTCATTCCCACACTGCAGAAGCCACTATTCTCAGGCAGAGCACTCCTGTCCATGTGCCTCAGCCTGAGGGGAAGCAATTGCCCACCTGCAGGAATTACTCTTCCTCTCCCTGTAGTGCTTAAGCCAGGCTGCTTATTACGTAGTGCTTATAGCCAGCCTGAAGGCTATAACACTGATTAGTTTAACAACTAAGGCAGAACATACAAAGAAGCAGCCAATATGGGAAGACAAAGAAATAGACTCCAAATGAAAGAATAAGAGATTTCTCCAGAAGAAGAACTAGAGGAAATGGAGGCAAGTAATTTATCAGATAGAAAGTTTAGAGTAATGATTATAAGGATACTCAAGAGCATGGAAAAATACATTGAAACCATAAAAAAATACCAGTCAGAAATAAAGAATGCAATATCTGAGATAAATAATACACTGGAAGTAATAAATAATAGGTTAGATAAAGCAGAGGATAGAATCACTGTTTTAGAAGACAAGATGGAAAAAACACCCAATCAGGATGGCAAAAAGAAAAAAGAATTTTAAAAAATGAGGAGAGCTTAAGAAATATTTTGGACAATGTGAAGCATAACAACATTTGTATCATGGGAATACCAGAAGAAGAAAGTGAGCAAAGGATTGAGAACCAGTTTGAAGAACTAATGACTAAACACTCCCCCAACCTGGTGAAGGGTAAAGATATACAAGTTCAGGAAGCTCAGAGAATCCCAAAAAACTTGGACCCAAAAAGGCCTACACCAAGACACGTCATAATTAAAACAGCAACACTTAAATACAAGGAGAGAATCCTAAAAGCCACATGATAAAAGCAGATAGTTACCTACAAGGAAGCACCAATTAGATTATCTGATTTCTCAACAGAAACATTTCAGGCCAGAAGGGAATGGTGTGAAATTTTCAAGGTGATGGAAAGCTAGGATCTACAACCAAGGTTAGTTTACTCAGCAAAGCTATCATTTAGAGATGAAGTAAAAATAAGGAGCTTCCTAGACAAGAAAAAGCTACAGGAGTTTGTAAACACCAAACCAATACTGCAACAAATGTTAAAGGGCCTACTTTAAGAAGAAGAAGGGATTGAGCATGGGCTGCGAACCAGTGTTGCAGGTTCGATTCCCAGTCAGGGTACATGCCTGGGTTGCAGGCCCTGACCCCCAGCAACTGCACATTGATGTTTCTCTCTCTCTCTTTCTCCCTCCCTTCCCTCTAAAAATAAAAATAAATTAAATTTTTTAAAAAAAAGAGGAAGAAGGAGAAAAAAAGCAAAAGAAAAAAGGAAAATAGTCTAACAATAAACAGCACTAAATATATATCTATCAATAATCACTTCAAATGTAAATGGGTTAAATGCTCCAACCAAAGACAGAGGTTAGCTGAATGGATAAGAAAACAAGATCCATATATATACTCCCTCCAAGAGGCCCATCTCAGATATAAAGATATACACAGACTAAAAGTAGAGACATGGAAACAGATACTTCATGCAAATGAAAGGGGAAAAAAGCTGGGGTAGCAGTACTTATATCTGACAAAATAGACTTTAAAACTCAGGCTATAGTAGGAAACAAAGAAAGGCACTATGTAATGGTAAAGGGAACGACCCCAAAAAAGGATATAACCCTCGCAGACATTTACACACCCAATGTAGGAGCACCTAAATATGTGAAAGAAGTCTTGATGGACATAAAGTGAGAGATGGACAGGAATATAGTCATAGTTGGGGATTTTAACACCCATTGACTTCAATGGACAGAACTTCTACAGGAAAATCAATAAGGAGACAGTGGCCTTAAAGGACAAACTAGGTTAAATAGATTTAATTTATATCTTCAGAACATTTCATCCCAAAGCAGTAGAATATATATACTTTTATACATACTTTTCAAGTGTACATGGAATGTTTTCTAGGATAGACCTCATGTTATGACAAAAAACAAGTCACAATATATTTAAGAAGTTTGAAATCGTATCAAGCATTCTTCTCTTATCAGAATGCTATGAAACTAAAAATCAAACACAATAAGAATACTGAAGAACACACAAAAACATGAAAGCTAAATAACATGTTATTAAACAATGAATGTTTCAACAATAATATCAAGGAAGAAATACAAAGATAACTTGAAACAAATGAAAATGAGGACACAACAATCCAATATCAGTGGGACACTGGGAAAGCAATCCTAAGAGAAAAATTGATAGCATTACAAGCCTATTTCAAAAAACAAGACAAAGCTCAAATAAACAATCTAACTTCACATTTAAAGGAACTTGAAAAAGAATAACTAACAAAGCCCAAAGTGAGCAGAAGGAAGGAAATAACAAAGATCAAAGTAGAAATAAATGAAAGAGTCTAAAATAGTGGTAGAAAAGATCAATGAATCCAAGAATTGAAACTTTGAAAAGATAAACAAGATTGATAAAGCTTTAATCAGACACATAAAAAAGGGCCCAAATTTATTTATTTAAATAAAATCAGAAATGAAAGAGGAGAAATAACAACTGACCTAAAGAAATACAAAGGGTTGTAAGAAAATACTGTGAACAATTATATGCCAACAAACTGGACAACCTGGATAAAATGGATAAATTCCTAGAAATATACAATCTTCCAAAACTAAATCAGGAAGAATCAGAGAATCTGAATAGGCAGTTTACATGTAGAGAAATTGAAGTAGTAATAAAAAAACTCCCCAGAAACAAAAGTTCTGGGCAGATGGCTTCTCAGGTAAATTTTACCAAACATTCTAAGAACTATCACCTCTCTTTCTCAAACTATTTCATAAAATTCAAGAGGAGGAAGGCTCCCAAACTCATTTTACAAGGCCAGCATTATCTTAATTCCTAAAGCAAATAAAGACTCTACAAAGAATGAAAATTATAGGCCAAAAATCCTCATGAATATTGATGCTGAAATCCTCAACAAAATATTAGCAAACCAAATACAACAGGGCATCAAAAAGATCATACACTATGATCAAGTGGAATTTATTTTGTGAATGCAAGGTTGGTATAGCATTTGCAAATCAATAAATGTGACTCACCATGTAAACAAAATGAAGGATAAAAAACACATGATCATATCAATAGATGCATAAAAAGCATTTGATAATTCTAGCATTCATTTATGAAAAATACTCTCAGCAAAGTGGGATTAGAGGGAACATACCTAAACATAATAAAGGCCACATATGACAAACCCACTGCCAGCACCATATTCAATGTGCAAAGCTACAAGTGTTCCCCTTAAGACTGGGAAAAAGATAGGGATGTCCACTTTTACCTCTCATATTCAACATGATACTGGAAGTCCTAGACACAGCAGTCAGACAAGAAGAAGAGATAAAAGGCATCCACATTGGAAAGGAAGAAGTAAAGCTGTCATCATTTGCAGATGACGTGATACTATACACAGAGAACCCCAAAGATTTCACCAAAAACTACTAGATCTGAAAAATGAATTCAGCAAAGTAGCAGAATACAATATTAACAACCAACAACATTTGCATATATGCCAATAATGAGCTAACAGGGAAATTAAGAAATAAATCCCATTCACAATTGTTACAAAAAGAATAAAATACCTAGAAATAAACCTAACCAAGGCTGTAAAAGACTTGTACTCAGGTAATTATAAGACACTGAAGAAAGAACTAGAGAAGAGACAAATACATGGAAGCCCATACCATGTTCATGTATAGGAAGAATTAACATCATCAAAATGTCCATACTACCCAAAGCAATCTATAGATTCAATGCAATTCCTATTAAGATTACAGTGATATACTTCACAGAACTAAAACAAATGTTTCAAAAATGTATACAGAACAACAAAAGGCCCCACATAACAACAGCAATCCTGAGAAGAAAGAATAAAGTTGGAGGAATCACGTTACCTAATATGAAACTATAATTTAAAGATCTTCTAAACAAAATATCAACAAAGATGTTGTGGCATTGAACAATACCCTTGATGAAATGGACTTTACTGATATATACAGAGCCCTCCATCCAAAAGAAGCTAAATATACATTCTTTTCAAATGTACATGGAACATTTTCAAAGATAGACCACATGATAGGACACAAAACAAGCCTCAAGAACTTCAAGACAATTGAAACCATACCAAGCATTTTCTCAGACCACAAGGGACTGAAGCTAGAAACCAACCCCAAGGAAAAAAAACACAAACATTCAAAATCATGGAGATTAAATAGCATGCTATTAAACAATGAATGGGCCAAGAATGATATTAGGGAAGAAATCAAAGGTTTCTGGAAACAAATGAAAACGAACTCACAACAACCCAAAACTTATGGGACACAGCCAAGGCAGTCCTGAGAGGGAAGTTCATAGCAATACAGGCCCACCTAAAAAGGTTAGAAACATTCCAAACAAACAACCTAACCCTACATCTACAAGAACTTGAGGAACAACAACAAAGGCAGCCCAGAGCAAGCAGAAGGAAGGAAATAACCAAGATCAGAGCAGACTTAAATGACATAGAGACTAAAAGCACAATTCTAAGGATCAATGAATCCAAGAGCTAGTTCTTTGAAAAGATAAACAAAATTGAAAAGCCTTTAAGCAGACTCATCAAGAAAAAGTGAGAGAAGACCCAAATAAAGACAATCAGAAATGAAAGAGGAGAGATTACAACAGATACCACATAAATACAAAGGACTGTAAGAAATTACTACAAAGAACTGTATGCCAAGAAATTTGAAAACCTAGGTGAAATGGACAACTTTCTAGAAAGATATAATCTTCCAAAACTCAATGAAAAAGAAGCAGAAAGCCTGAACAGACCAATAACAACAAAAGAAATTGAAGTAGTAATCAAAAAACTCCCAACACACAAAAGCCCTGGACCAGATGGTTTCACAGGAGAATTCTACAAAGCATTTAAGGAAGAACTAACCCCTATCCTTCACAGACTATTCCAAAAAATCCAAAAAGATGGGAGTCTCCCAAACTCTTTTCATGAGGCCAGCATCATCCTAATTCCAAAACCAGATAAAGACACAACAAAGAAAGGAAACTTCAGGCCAATATCGCTGATGAACACTGACGCTAAAATCCTCAACAAAATATTGGCAAACCGCATCCAACAATACATTAAAAAGATCATACACCATGACCAAGTGGGATTCATTCCAGGGATGCAAGGATGGTTCAATATTCACAAGTCAGTAAATGTAATACATCACATAAACAAAAGCAAAGACAAAAACCACATGATTATATCAATTGATGCAGAAAAAGCATTTGATAAGGTACAGTACCCATTCATGATAAAAACACTTGGCAAAGTGGGAACAGAGGGAGCATTCCTCAACATAATAAAGGCCATATATGAGAGACCTACAGCCAACATCATACTCAATGGGCAAAAATTAAAATCTTTTCCACTAAGATCAAGAACAAGACAAGGCTGTCCACTTTCGCCACTTCTATTCAATATAGTATTGGATGTTTTAGCCACAGTGATCAGACAAGAAAAAGAAATAAAAGGCATCCAAATAGGAAAGGAGGAAACAAAACTGTCACTGTTTGCAGATAACATGATAGTATACATAGAAAATCCTATCGACTCTACCAAAAAAACTGCTTGACCTAATAAATGAATTTGGCAAAACAGAGGGATACAAAGTCAATATCCAGAAATCAAAGGCATTTCTGTACACCAACAATGAAACAACAGAAGCAGAGGTCAAGGAACAAATCCCATTTGAAATAGCAAAAAGAAAAATAAAATATCTAGGAAGAAACCTAACCAAAGAGGTAAAAGACCTGTATTCAGAAAACTATATAACACTCAGGAAAGAAATCAAGGAAGACACAAACAAATGGAAACATATACCGTGTTCATGGATTGGAAGAATTAATATCATCAAAATGTCCATACTACCCAAAGCAATTTACACATTCAATGCAATTCCCATTAAAGTACCAATGGCATATTTCACAGACATAGAACAAACACTTCAAAAATTTATATGGAATTATAAATGACCCCGAGTAGCTGCTGCAATTTTAAGAAAGAAGAGTAAAGTAGAAGGGATCACAATACCTGACACTAAACTATACTACAAGGCCACTGTAATTAAAACTGCCTGGTGGTGGCATAAAAACAGGCACATAGACCAATGGAACAGAACAGAGAGCCCAGAAATAAACCCAAGTCTCTATGGCCAATTAATATTTGACAAAGGAGGCAGCAACATAAAATGGAGTAAAAATAGCCTCTTCAACAAATGGTGTTGGGAGAACTGGACAGCTACGTGCAAAAAAATGAAACTTGAGCACCAACTTACACCATATACAAAAATAAATTCAAGGTGGATAAAAGACTTAAATATACAACATGACACTATTAAAGTCCTAGAGGAGAATGTAGGTAGGAAAATCTCAGATTTTTCACGCAGAAACTTTTTTACTGACTTGTCCCCTAGAGCAAGGGACATAAAGGAAAGAATAAACAAATGGGACCTCATCAAAATTAAAAGCTTCTGCACAGCTAAAGAAAACACTATCAAAATTAAAAGAGAACCAACCGTATGGGAAAACATACAGTTTTGCCAATCACACCTCAGACAAGGGTTTAATCTCCAAAATATATAAAGAACTTACAAGACTGCACTCTAAGAAGACAAGGAATCCAATTAAAAAGTGGGCAAAGGACTTGAACAGACACTTCTCCAAGGAGGACATACAGAAAATCCAAAGACACATGAAACGATGTTCAATATCGCTAGCTATCAGAGAGATGCAAATTAAAACCACAATGAGATACTACTTCACAGCAGACAGAATGGCCATCATAAGCAAATCAACAAACAAGTGTTGGAGAGGATGTGGAGGAAAGGGAACCCTAGTGCACTGTTGGTGGGACTGCAGACTGGTACAACCACTATGGAAAGCAGTATGGAACTTCCTCAGAAGACTAAAAATGGATCTGCCTTTTGACCCTGTGATTCCACTGCTCGGACTCTATCCTAAGAACCTTAAAACACCATTTCAAAAGAACCTATGCATCCCAATGTTCATAGCAGCACAATTTAACAATAGCTAGATGCTGGAAGCAACCAAGATGCCCATCAGCGAATGAATGGTTCCAAAAACTACGGTACATTTACACAATGGAATTTTATGCAGCAGAAAGAAAGAAGGAGCTCCTACCCTTTGCAACAGCCTGGATGGAGCTGGAAAACATTATGCTAAGCGAAACAAGCCAGGCAGTGAAAGACAAATACCATATGATCTCACCTTTAACAGGATCCTAAACAACAAAACAAAGAAACAAGCAAAATATAATCAAAGACACTGAAATAGAGGACAGGCTGACAGTGCCCACAGAAGAGAGTAGAGGGAATTTCAGGGGACAGTGGGAAGGGTTCACGGGAACAAACTTAAAGGACACATGGTCATAAACTAAGGAGAGGGTGGTAATGGGAGGGAAGTGGGGAGGGGTGGGGGAGGCTGGATTGGGAGTAAAAAGTAGAAAACTGTAATTGAACAATGATTAAAATAAAATTTAAAAGTAAATTAATTAATTAAAAAAGAAACTATAATTTAAGCCCATAATAATCAAAACAGCATGGTACTGGCATAAAAACAGACACACAGATCAATGGAACAGAATAGAGGTCAGAAGTAACCCACATCTTTATAGTTAATTAATATTTGACAGAGGAAGCAAGCACATACAATGGGCTAAAGATAGTTTATTCAATAAGTGGTATTGGGAAAATTGGACAGATATGTGCAGGAAAATGAAACCAGACCATGTTCTAAAACCACACAGAAGAATAAAAATGGATCAGAAGAATAAAAATGGTCTAATGTTGGACCCCAAACTGTGAAAATCATAGAAGAAAACAGGCAGCAAAATCTCGACATTGTTCATAGCAATATTTTATAGGATATATCTTCTGAAGTAAGGAAAACAGAAGAAAAAATAAACAAATGGGACTACATCAAGGTGAAAAGTTTTTGCACAGCAAAGGAGACTATCAACAAAATGAAAAGACAACCCACTGAGTAGGAGAACGTATTCACTTATACATCTGTATGGGTGAATATTCAAAATTTATAAAGAACTTACAAAACTCAACACCAAAAAAACAAAGGCTACAATTAAAAAATGGGCAAAGGACCTGAATAGACACTTCTCCAAAGAGGACATACAGATGGCCTATAGACACATGAAAAGATGCTTAATGTCACCCATTATCAGAGAAATGCAAATAAAAACCACAATGAGATATCGTTTCACACCTGTCCAAATGGCCATCATCAATAAATCAACAAACAAGTGTTGGCAAGGATGTGGAGAAAGGGGAACCCTTTTGCATTATTGGTGGAAATGCAGACTGGTGTAGCCACTGTGGAAAGCAGTATGGAGATATCTCAAAAATTTAAAAACAGATCTGCCTTTTTATCAAGCTATCCCACTACTGGGAATGTATCTGAAGGAACCTGAAACACTAATTAAAAAAAAAAACATAAGCACCATATGAGCCCTGGCTGGCGTAGCTCAGTGGATTGAGAGTGGGCTGCGAACCCAAGTGTCGCAGGTTCAATTCCCAGTCAGGGCACATGCCTGGGTTGCAGGCCACAGCCCCCAGCAACCATACATTGATATTTCTCTCTCTCTCTCTTTTCTCCCTCCCTTCCCTCTCTAAAAATAAATAAATAAGATCTTTCAAAAAAACATAAGCACCATATGTTCTTTGCAGCATTATTTACAATTGTCAAGATATGAAAGCAGCCCAAGTGTCCATCAGTAGATGGGTGGATGAAACAACTATGAAACATTTACACAGTGGAATACTATTCAGCCATAAAATTTTTTTACTCTTTGTTACAGTATGGATGGACCTGGAGAACCTTATGCTGAGTGAAATAAAACAGCCAGAGAAAGACAAATACCATATGATTCCACTCATATGTGGAATCTAATGAACAAACTGAACTAATAAGGAACATGGGGACAGATTCATGGAGAAAAGAAGGACAGCTACTGGGGGGATCATAAGAGGTTGGAAAGATTGAGCAAAAAGGAAAAAGGAATCATGAACATGGACAACACTGTGGTGATTGCTTGGGGAGGGGTGTATAAAAGGAATAAATGGTAATGGAAAAAAATACAGGATTGAATTTAAAAAAGAGTTATGAGCAAAAATTGTGGGGCAAGGTACAGATTTTGTTTTGAGTACATAACATCCCTATATCTTGAGGTTTTCATTGGCTTTATTATAAAGCACTTATAATTTTTTTAATGATTCTACCCATTTGCCTAGTCTTCCTTTTATACTTGCAAAATTTGTTAAGGTTCTCCAGGACAGGAATTCTCGGTTTGTTTTTTGGAATCCTGAGGGTCCTTGAGGCAATTTTAGGGTGTCTGCCAGGTCAAAATTATTTTCATAACAATACTTATGACATTTTTTGCATTTTTCACAGTTTGCACTGGTGGGGCAAAAGCAATGGTGAGTAAAACTTCTGTTGCCTTAGCACAAATCAAGGCAATGGCTCCAAACTGTACTTGTCATTGTATTCTTCACCACCAAATATTAACAGTAAGCAAACAAACAAACTTTTTAAAAAAGCAGCTTCCCTTAATATGTCCTTGCTTAAACAGAACAAATTACTAAATTTGTCTTGACCCTTGAGTACACATCTTTTTAATATTCTAGGATAAGTACACATAAATCACTTCTCCTGCATATCAAAGTGTGGTGGTTTTATCCAGGAGAAGTGCTTGTGCAATTGTTTGGGTTGTAAGCTGAACTAGCTCCTTTTTTCAAGGAACATCATTATTATCTGACAGAATATTTGATAGACAAACATATTTATATTTTCTCAAAAAATGAACAAAGTGAGCCTGTGTCTTCAAGAAAAATAATTGACAATATTTGTCAGTGATAAAATGAAAACTTTAAAGCAAAACTTAGAATTTCGGAAAACATAACCACAACTGTGAGCTTGAAAACTCCCTAATACTTTGACTTTTCTATGACACTGTGATCTTACAATAAATGTGATTTTCAGATGTTGTATAACAACTGTAAATGACCAATGAATGATCTCATAAAATCATACATAAAAGACAAACTGATAGATTTCAGTGTAACAGAATATGAAAAGTTCATTGGTACAATATTTGGTTGGCCAACTTTTTTTGGTTTGTTTTTCAATAACATGGTTCTAGTAGCACTTAGTTGTCTTTATCTTCATTTGAAACAATTTTGTTAGATTGTATTGTGACAACTGTCATATCAGCATGAATTTAAAAAAGACATCAAAATTGGTTAATTTTTCATAGCCACTTTAATATTGAAGATGGAAGAAAATATGCAACTTTTTGGTATATTATGCTTTATTATTTCAAGAAAGGTAAAAACACAACTGAAATGCAAAAAAAATATTTTTGCAGTGTATGGAGAATATGCTATGACTGATCAAATATGTCAACAGTGGTTTGCAAAGTTTCATGCTGGAGATTTCTCTTTAGATGATGCTCCATGGTGAGATAGATAAGTTGAAGTTGATAGCGATAAAATTGATACATTAATTGAGAACAATCAACATTACACCACATAGGAAATAGCTGACATACTCAAAGTATCTGAATCAATAAAGTTATAGTTGAAAATGAAAAATGTGTCTTTTATTTTATGGAAAAGACCATACAGACTTTTTGGTCAACCCAATATGTCAGATTTCACATTTCAAATAATCTTTAAGAAATTACTACTATTTGAGTTTCAATAGAATGGTAGAAGGATATCCATAATTATCTGAAAAGGCCATTAAAATGCTTTTCTGTTTACATATCTGTATGAGGCTGGATTTTCTTATACACTTTAACTTAAACAACATAACCCAGCAGATTGAACATAGATGTATATATGAGAATCCAGCTTTCTTCTGTTAACCCAAGATTTGCAAAAATGTAATACAGAGCTACTCTTTTCAATAAATTTTGTTTTGTTTTTAAATATAGTTATTTTTATAAGAATATGCTTAATCTCCAATACAGTAACTATAGATAGATATAATGCATGTAACATATGGTCTTTAGGGCCTTGGTAATTTTTAACAGTGTAAGGTAGTCCAGAACCAAAATATCTACAAGCCTCTGTTCTTGGAGGAACAAAGCCCCACCAGAGAAAGAGAAGGGTCAATCTGCTCCCAGAGACTGTTAGGGGGAGACATTTGTGTGGGATGTCAAAGAAATGAAGGTAATAACATGGCACAACAGGGCGGATCAGGGCCAGCCAGCAAAATGGATTAGATTGTCTGCGTTTTATTTTAGTTTAGTAAGAAAACTTTTCCTAAAGTGATTTTTAAAGCAATAGTACTAGCTTGTTCTCTCTCTAAAGATATTTTGTTTTTATAAAATTACAGCCTGGAAAACACACTATGTGTTTAGTCTGAGTAGGTAGCCCGAGTTGTTTGTTAAATACCAGATCTCAGATTTGTGGCTGTTCCTCAAAAATAACTACATGACACCGGCAATTAAATTTATGTATCATTTTGATTATTTATACTTCGGGGAATCAAAGGAGATAAATAACAGTCTGCAGCCGAGCACTTCTATCAGCATTTCATTGGCAAGCCCTTTAGAGTCCCTCCATTATGAAGCTGGATACAACACGTAATCTTCCCATTACACAGTCTGGAGAGAACCATCATCCATGCCTGCTTCATTCCAACATCTTTCCCTTTCTGGAGCTGGGTGTTCCTGCATTGCAAACATGCCCTCTGCACCATGTAAGGCAGGCGTGTTTAGACTCAACTATTTTCACATTTCTACTTCCTTTTACTTATGACATTTATGACTCAGAACTAAGGATTCTCCAGTCCTGCCTCTCAGAGTGTTGAATACAAATATAACAATGTGCCAAACTGGGTAAGAAGCTGATGGCCTCCCTACAGAAGATTATTGAATAGGTGGGAGCTCTGTCTTTCACAGGTGTCCCTGCTTCAGCTGTTTAGAATTTTCTTCATATGATAAACATGCTTTTAATTCAGTCTTGCTGAATAAAGGGACTGGCTACCCATCCAGCTTGCCTCTGAAGCTGGCCCTCAGTGTTAGGGAAGTGTGCCTTAGAAAGCAGAGTGAACTAAATCCCTTCTAAGGTCCTTTTCTGCATTTAACATTTGGTGACCCCTAGATTTACTCTGCCCATTAAATAAAAAATAGCTAAATGATGGTGGAGAGGAGCATCTAAAACAACTGAGCATTACTATAATTGGCCTCAGCCTCCTCATTTGAAAAATTGAGGTGGGGAGAAACTCAGCTTCCAGTCATTTAATGCAGGAATGTTAATAAATACCCACCATATAACATGCCATATAATAAACTTAAACCAGACTGCTGCTTGTCATAATTAAATATGAAAAAGTAAATTGCATTTTAAAGCAGACTCTAGGGAACTATCCAGGTATTGCTAAGAATCTCTGTGTGATTCATTTGAACTAATGGAGAGACATAGTAGGGGTTAAAAATTACAAATAAAACCAAGAAATAATTTGGGTTTAAGAAAGGAGTTAGAGTGCAAACTTAAAAAAATAATGGTTATTAATCTGTCTAAAGAAATTTGTCATCAGTAGCAGTGAAACCTCCTTGATATCTTAAGGAACTATGTTTACTATCATTGGAAATTCTGTTCCCTTAGGGAATGGCTGACTATTTGGTGTTCTGTGTTTAGAAGGATTCTGAGAATAGAGGGAAAGGACATGATGACTGAAAAATAATTGTATTCTCCCTTTAGTTTGTGCTTAGCATTATTATCCATATTTTATTCATGCACTGAGTACAGATAGGTTAAATAATTTTCCAGAAATATATTTTGGAGCTGTGATTTAAATATTAAATCCCTCCAAAAGATTGGTCACTATGATACTGTGGGCAAACTATGACTTCTTAGACTTTCATTTGATCTTTTCTAAAAAGCTTTGGTCTGCATTGCTTTCTAAACTCTCTTTCAGCTCACATGTACTTTACATCTATGAACAGTCTATTTAAATACCACACACCCTGGCAAATCTTGCCCTCCTTTCAACTCCTGAAATATTTATCATTTGGTTATTTCAGTGCTATGCTGGGAACTGCACTGCTGGTTATTCTTTCACAGTTTAGATCGTGTTTCTCCAAATATATGGGAAATGCTTTGACAAGAGGGATACTTTCATGTCCCTCCCCAGTGACGGGCATAGCACCTTGCACGTAGTAAAGGTGATTAATAAATATTGATTGTTTGACATGAACAGGCCACTAGATTGTGCTATATTTTAATAGGCTGAACCTCAGATTTGCAGTCAGATGAGGAGCAGTCAGATGATCATTTCTGAGTCAGTAGTACCCTGGCTATGTTTGATTTAGTGATCTAGCCTTGAAGGTGCTCCCTACTCCACAGTCAATGCTCCCTGCCCTTCTGACTGTTATAAATGCCTGTTTATCTTCTTGCCTCCATCAACAGCAGCTATTTATTTAGCAGCCTGACTTAAAACATTCCGTATATATACTCAATGAAGGCTTTCTTTCACTATTATTTTTCTGTGGAGGGTAAAATGCTGTCTTGTTTTTCCAGTTCCCCTTCTAAGTGTGATGATTTAGATGTTCCTGCTGTTAACTGGCAGCTTTTCCATTTCCTCCTAGCATCGAGTGCCCCAGACTTCTCCACAGAAGCCACTAATGAGCTTCTTGCCTTTCAGACCCCTGTTCATTAATAACATAGAATTTCAGCAATGCCTGACGTTCTGGACCTTATCTTTTTCCTTTCCTCCTATTAGAAAGAAAACAAACAAATAAACAAGCAAAGAAAGATCTTTAGTTGCTGCAGTCACTGACTCAATCCTGTCTGCTTTAAGATTCTAAAACAGAATTTATGTAAGGAGCTTGGATTTAGCTTTTCAATTGGACTGAAAGCTTACAGATTTGATGCCAACTTTCAGAATGAGTATGCCTTCCCCATTTTTTTCTGTCTTTTTTTTTACACATGTTCAGTCTTTTTTAATGGTACTTCATGCTTCTAACTGTGCCTCTTCCTTCTTCTTAATTATTATTGACTGAGTTCTCAAGTTAAGGGGAACAATCCTATGGACTGTGCGGATAGAACATATAAATGAAAATGTTCCTGCCTCATCCCTTCTGCTTGACTTCTGGCTCTAAATGATGCCATTCATTCTACCCGCCTGCTGGCCCCTTACACAACTTTCTCTCATTCAGACAGAGCCAAAAGAGCATCAATGCCCTTTTGTCCTGCTTCCCTTATAGCCTTGCAATAGCACAGAGCACAACAGAACCGTCAGCAGCACAAATGCCGTTCCAGTCAAACCTGCTCTTCCTCCTGTCCTCTGATGAACCAGCAGTGCTTGCAGCTGTGTCTTCTGAGAGTGGATTTCTGAATTTAAGGCCTGACATCTTTCCTCTCAAGTTCTGCCTCAGTGCTTGCTGGAGTAAGCCAAGCAGAGAGCCATGCCTGCCCTGCTCAGTGGATAACTCAGCTCCTGGTCTCTTCACCTTTAGGTTCTCTCTCACATATCACAGCTCAGAGAAGACTATGGAATAGTTTTGCTGTCTTCTTGATGTCTTTCTTATTTTTAAATTTTTATTTCTGTGTTTAGGCTCACAAATTCCTGTAACTAAACAATACATAAAGATAATTGCAAAAATATATATATTTCTGCCTCCTCCAAACATGCATAAGTCATCATTACCATGTTCATAAACACATATTGAAGACTCAGTGGTTTTTCCAGGCATGGATGATGTTTTATTTTCCCTTGTTTGAAAAGTTCTAAGTTTCATCTCTAGTAAAATTGTATCAGGCTCCTTTTCAGACTCAAATCGAATGTGCATGGAGTCATACAGTTTAAAGAATTCTGTTCCCATAATATATGAGGTAACAGTAAGTTTTTCCCAGCCTTCCTGACGTCTGCCCATCTTGTCAGCTATGGGGAGTTAGAAGTGGTAGGTCTTCATGTCATTACAATAATTACGCAGTGTGGAAGCATTTGCAAACTTTCTTTAAAAAGACAGAAAACTAGAGATTACAATTCTTTTATGTTTGTGAGGTACTCATCACTCCAATTGCAGTCATAGGTTTTTTCCCCCCCTTCTAAATGTTCCATTCCTGAATTTTGGAAACTTGAAGGTCTGAATTAACCCAGAATTCACTGATGTGGAGTAGTCCTTATCTGAGACTTCGGACAGTACATTTTTCCTTTTCTTATCATTGAAGCATGTTCAAGAATTGTTTCCTTGCCTTTATTTTTATAAAGTTACAGAGTTCATCTCATTTTCTGAATACAGCAATCTTTAAAATGTCACAGTACAAACATACTACTTACTTACCTCTTAGCTATTTTCTAATGTAGTATTACAAAGAGATGAGAGCTTTCCCCAAGGCCTCCTCGTGCCATGAACTTGTATGAATTTACTTGCTCCATATCTCCAAACCGTCTGTAACTTCACTTCAGTTGTATTCTCAACTCATTCTTCAGTATCTATTGAGTACTCACTAAGTATCAGACCTATGCTAGAGACTAAAAATATAACTAATAAATGGCTTTGCTCCAATTTAACTCAGGTTCTGAGATAACATAAGAAGGGGTAGCATGTGTACACTTAGTTATAATGTACCTAATCCTCTAAGGGGAAAGAAATCAATTTTGTGAACCACCCCAATGAAAAAGTTTCTAACTCTGCTTAGGGGAGTCTTTGAAAAACAGGTTTATAAAGGACGTTTGAACTGATTTTGAGGAATGGGTAACAGCACACCAAAACCTGGGAGAGGAAAAGTGCTTTTTAGACAAGGGAAGGTAATAGTGCACTCAATAGTGCTTAGAGGCTGTGCACAGGCCAGGCTGGTTTGAGGAAAGTAAGAAAGTTGATAGATGGAGAGGAAGATATATGACTACAGATAAAGTCTACAGTCTAAAATATTTGACTAGTTTCTGGGTGTTGTATAATTATAGACTATTATGCTTCACTGAATACATATGTACAACCTGAAGATTGGTAAGAACAAATATATCTACTGTTCTTTTCACTCTTTTGCTTAGTACCTATGCTCTCAAGACAGCTAAGAAAGTCAGTTAACTGATGTTCCCTTTCGAAAACACTGACTATGGTTAATCTTCTCCTCAAGCTCTTTATCCTGATGTAGATAACCCCAGGCCTTCCTCTTACTTGGTTCAGTGGCTGTGTAATCAGACTATCAGGTTCTTGCATATTTGTACTAGCCCTCTGCCTGTTTCACCGTCTGGAATTACTAGCTGCTAGTTTCCAGATAGAGCTGGTTGTGTGTCAGTTTTGAATACCAATTTAGAAATTCATAATTTAGTTTACTCCCCCAAATAAAACGTACTTTTAAAGCAAAAAACGACTACTGGAACTGACATGTATAGTCTCCCCTTTCACTTGAAAATTACACTTTTACAAGTCACCTAATCAGTCAGTTGAATGAGTAACCATAAGATGTTAGCACCTGTGAGAGTAGTCTCATGTGGCTTTTAAGGGGTTGAATCTTTCTACCTGGCTGCTCTGCCTTCCAGGGTTTATGTGGGGGTCTTCATATAGAATGGTATACTGAAATTGCTATGCAAAAATCACATCCTCTCCTCTGGCAATGTAGAAACTAAAGGTTCATTTGTGCATTTTTTCAAATTTATTTATTCCTGCCTGACATTTCAAATAGTGCATGAGAATTGCTACATATTGTATTAGGTGAATTACAAATCAGAGAAAAGGAGAGGTGACAAAATAATCTGAGTGGATCTAGACATAGGTATCATGAAATTTAATATTAAATATCAATAGCCAGGAGAAAACAGAAGACCTGGAAATTAACAGCCAAGGGGGTGGTAGAAATCCCTTTTGCTGAAAGCAGTATGTAGCACTTGTGCAAATTTCCCTTGGGATTGTAGCCTTCTCTTTCATGAACTTCTTATTCCTGTTATTTCCAGTTCCGGACCATCTGATCAGAGACTACTGGAATTTCCAGCTCTCTAGGCACTAATTTCAGGGGCTGAAACAGCAACCCCTCTGCAGCTCCTACCACAGCCACCGCTGCCTTGCTGGGCTGTGGGGTTGTGCCAGCCCAGGCACTCTTGCCCAGGAAATGGAAGGTGGCATTTAAGTGGCCCTTAAGACTCTCCTAACCAATCTTAAAGACTCTGAATCAGGCCAATTCTAAATTAAGCTTTCCTGGGTAAATGAATAAGGACCCAAGAAACCTCAGAGTGGAAAAAAAATATGAAAAATCATACCTCCCAATGTATTTCTACTAACTCCCAGTTTTGACAGGTATTAACATGATTTAATGTTTCCATGACTTATTTTATTCTCTACATATTTTCAGTGTTAAGTTTTAAAAGATATTTCAATCAAATCTCAATATTTGAAGTACCAAAATGATGATATCACAGAATTGGAAGAAATTTCTTTTTTTTTTAACTTGTAAGAAAACTGAAGCTCTGGAAAAGCAAGTGCCTTGATCTCACAGTAGCAAAGGAGAACTAAAAACCAAATCTCTTGGTATAGGATAAAATGTATTTTCCTTAATAAATAATTTTCCAGGATATGTAACAGATGGATAGAAAATGGGTTTATTTATGCATCATAGTATTTTTTAAGTCCTTCATGAAGTAATTTGGGAGTGGCTACTTGCACTTTTTCACATTGTTCATTTAAAGGTGGATTGCTTGTTTTCTTCCAATGAGCTTACCCAGAACCAGTGCTATAAAGGAAAGCTGGTAGAAATCAATGGCTAAGATGCTCTGTCTTGACCTCAGAGCAATTACTTTCTCTGAACAAAATGCACACTAAGGGATGCCAGTGCCTACTGTTCTGGAAAACAGCAATGTTTGCTTTAAGATTCATACCCAAATTTCCACAGTGCACTGAGACTCGGCACTGGATCACTGGGCTGAAGATCTGTGCTGAAGCCAAGTGGCATTTAAACCACCAGACTGAAAGCTGGTACATCAAGGGCCGTAGCCATACTCTTGAATGTGACTCAACTGTGGTTTGAGATTTGTCTATGTGGGGTACTGGAAAGAATGCTAGTTTGAGCAGGGCACACTCATTTCTAGTCCCAGCTCAGCCTCTCATCAAATGGCCCAGAGTAAATCCTTTAAGCTCCCTAAGCATTTGTTAGTCGTCTATAATGTACCTGTGTCTTGCCTATAGAGAATTGTTCCAATCAGCAAATAAGGTAACAGAAATGGAGAGAATTTGTAGATTTAATGGGTTTAGGACCTATAGATTACTATCAATGTTCATAATTCCTAATATTTAGATAGCACTAAAACAGTTAAGCCTTTGTTTGACTATATATGGTTAAATATCTCCTAACAGGCCTGGTAGGCTAAATACAATGCTAAGGATTAAAGCTAAAGTCTACTGATAGGCATGATGCTGTAGACAAAGATGCTCTGTTTTGTTTTGTGTCTTTCAGATTAAATATAGTCAATACTGTGCATTGACATAACAGACCAGGAAAAATGTGTCAACAGACTGTGAGCTCTTGGGATATATTCACATTCTGTGTATTGTTTCAAAATGTCTTTTTCTTTTGGACCCTATACTAGATGTTCTTTTCTAAGCAAGTTCCATAACACTACATTTTAAAATTAAAGCTAAAGAAACATTTTCTTCTTCTGGACCTTTTTTTTACAGTAATTTTATTCCTTTGTCTGGATATGGTGTGTCAAGTGTTACCAAAAAAATCAGTCATTCATTCAAGTAATATTTATTTTTTAAAGATTATTTATTTAGTTATTTTGTGAGAGAGGGGAAGGGAGGGAGAAAGAGAGAGAAGAAACATCCATGTGTGAGAGACACATCAGTCGATTGTCTCTCACATGTCCCCAGCTGGGGACCTAGCCTGTAACCCAACCATGTGCCCTGACTAGGAATCAAACCTGTGATCTTTTGGTTTGCAGGCTGGTGCTCAATCCACTGAGCCACACCAGTCAGGGGTCAAGTAATATTGATTAAATCTACTGTGTACCACATCTGCTCCAGGGATAGATCAGTGAACAAGAGACAAAATTCCCTGTCATCATCATCATCATATTTTGCCTTTATATGATATTTTTGGATCTTCAATTTATGTTATAGAATCTTCTATGTATTCAAGTGACCTGTCTTTAATGGTCAGTGTTCTGTCCTACCTGTCTACCTCCATTTCAATCCTGGAAATCCAGAGTTCTAGCTCAACTTTGCCACTCCTCTTCTCTCCCCAAAATCAGCTTTTGATCATTCTTACAGGTAAAATCTACTAGATAATTCATTTTTGGATGATGGAAGCTAAAGGTGGGCTGTTCCAATGTAATTATCTGTGAGATTTCATAACCTTCCATTCTGACCATTGTGCTAATCCCTAGCCTCAGAGCATGCTTAAAGTGATAATCCTCCCAGGTCATTTAGAATTGCTGGATAAAATTTTATAGCAGTTTTCCAATAGTCCATTGTATATTCAGGTTACCTAAAATTAGTTGGGTCCTACTAAGCAGAACAAAATCCATGTTCATCTTTTTTGACAACATAATGGTATGCTCACAGTCACTATTTGAAACTTTTAGTCTTCAGGACATGTACTTCTATTCTCAGTCCAACCTGATATGCTCCCTCCTTCCACCACTCCTCATCCCCTACCCAGTCTTACTCTTCCACAGACTTTTTTCTACATTGCATATGGAATATTATTTCTGAACCTCAAGTCCAAATGTGGCAATCTTCTCTCTTAATAGCTCCCTATTAGTCTTATGATAAAGCTATTAAAAATCCTTAACTCAATTCACAGGGCCCTGTATAATCTGACCTCAGTTAATGTCCTATCTCTCCACTCTATGTTCTCATTGTTTCCTTTCATGCCTCAGTTTCTTTGAACATAGTTTCCTTTTCCTGGACTACTTTTTTCTTTCTGCCATCAACACAGCACTCAGATCATTCCAGTTTATCTTCCACGGTCTGGCTTGGGCATTACTTTCTCAAAACAACAACACCAATAACACAACAACCCAACCCAACACTAACAACTTCTCCAAGCCTTTCTGTGAGCTCTCAAAGGCATGAAGCTATCCCTACCTTTACCTCCACCTATCATGTTGTATTCTGATTGTCTAGTTATTTGTTCATTTCCCCATCTATGGTGTAAGATTCCTGAAGTTAGAGACACTACCTATTTTGTTCTCTATTATAATTCTAGTATTTAGCTTAGTGCCTGACACTTAGTAGATGCCCAATAGTCATTTATAAGACTAATAAATGTGATTTAGTTTCTGTTAACACCATTCTCTTCAAGATTCCATTAGGCTCTTACTCTATGATGTCTCCAATGCTATTCTCCATCTCCACCCAATAATTTTGACAGTTGATTCATTTGAAAGCTCTTTTTTTACCACAAATATAGATAAAACTGTACTCTACTGCTATGGATCTGTCTTCTACAATAGATTCCTTTTGTCACTTAAGTCTTCAATATGGATGCAAGTTTTGTTGCAAATTTCTCCTTAACTTCTTTATCAAGGTCTGATCTTATGATGGCCATTTTAGTTTTCTGATCCAATTCAGAACCCAAGACTGAGAAATAGGGTAGAGTGATATCAGAAAGGGCCTTGAATTCTAGGGTAACAAGTTTGTATTTTAATCAGAATTTCTTTTCTTCTTTTTAAATTTTATTTTAATCATTGTTCAAGTACAGTTTTCTCCCTTTTACTCCCATCCCAGCCCACAAACCCATCCCTCCCCACTTCCCTCCCATTACTACCCTCCCCCTAGTTTTTGTCCACGTGTCCTTTAAATTTGTTCCTGTAAACCCTTCCCATTCTCCCCTGAAATTCCCTCTTCCCTCCCCTCTGGTCACTGTCAGCCTGCCCTCTATTTCAGTGTCTTTGACTATATTTTGCTTGTTTCTTTGTTTTGTTGTGTAGGTTCCTGTTAAAGGTGAGATCATATGGTATTTGTCTTTCACTGCCTGGCTTATTTCACTTAGCATTATGTTTTCCAGCTCCATCCATGCTTTTGCAAAGGGTAGGAGCTCCTTCTTTCTTTCTGCTGCATAGAATTCCATTGTGTAAATGTACCAAAGTTTTTTGATCCATTCATTTACTGATGGGCATCTAGGTTGCTTCCAGCACTTAGCTATTGTAAATTGCGCTGCTATGAACATTGGAGTGCAAAAGTTCTTTTGTATTGGTGTTTTAGGGTTCTTAGGATAGAGTAGCACCAGTGGAATTTCTGGGTCAAAAGGCAGATTCATTTTTAGTTTTCTGAGGAAATTCCATACTGTTTTCCATACTGGTTATACCAGTCTGCAGTCCCACCAACAGTGCACTAGGGTCCCCTTTCCTCCACAGCCTCTCCAACACTTGTTTGTTGCTTTGTTTATGATGGCCATTCTGTCTGGTGTGAAGTGGTATCTCATTGTGGTTTTAATTTGCATCTCTCTGATAGCTAGTGATATTGAACATTGTTTCATGTGTCTCTGGATCCTCTGTATGTCCTCCTTGGAGAAGTGTCTGTTCAAATCCTTTGCCCATTTTTAATTGGGTTGCTTGTCTTCTTAGAGTGGAGTCATGTAAGCTCTTTATATATTTTGGAGATTAAACCCTTGTCTGAGTTATCATTGGCAAATATGTTTTCCCAGAATTTCTTAAAAAGAGTCATATAGTGGCAGTGCCTTCAATGGAGATGTGTGTGTATGAGAGGAAATGTGGAAGAGGGGGAGGGAACACTAGAAGGAGAGGGAGAGTGGACAAAGGAGGGCCAGTTACAAAGTTTAATAGTAGTCACCCTAAAGGTAGCAAGAATCTGAATTAGAGTAGAGATGGAGTAGTAGATTTGAAAAAGGTACAAAAGTGACTGATAATATAGAAGCACGATCAATAGGTATTAATAGCTGAGGTGGTAAGAGTGAGGGAGAGAGGGAATACTTATGGGTCATCCATTCAATAGATGCTCATTGAACACTCAGTTTGAGACACACTACATGGTGTGAACAGAGCAGTAAACAAGAGAGAATGCTCCCAACCCTCAGAATTCACATTTCACTGGAGAACACCAAAACTGTAACCTGAGTGATTGGAAAATGGTAAGGCCATTAATATAGAGAATAAATACATAAATAGAAAGTTTCAGAGAAAAGCTGATATATTAACTTTGTGCATAATTATTGTGTACTCACTTTGTGCCAGGCACTGTTTTAATCACTTTGCATATATTAATGCATCTAATACCCATTACAATCCTGTGAATTAGGTGTTATTATTATTATCCCCATTGTACAGATGAGTAACCAAGGCATATAAAGGCTAAATAATTGAGCTAAGTTCTTGATAATATTAAGTGAAGGAATAGTGATAAAATAAAGGCATCCAGGCTCTTAAGTCCTCAGTGTTATTACTAAGACATATTACTTCTAATACTTTGAGACTAATAGACAACTTTAGAAAGTAACTGGAATGTATAATAGGGATTTAGAATAGAACTGACACAAAAGCAAATGGAAGAATTTTAGAATATGTGACTGACATATTACAAAGTGAATGAAAATATAACTTTGTTTCTTCTTCATGATTTATCTGAGAAATGTCATTTAGATTAAAGGATTTAAGTGTTCTTTGTATGTAGATGATTCCAAGCTATTTATCTCTATGTGGTCCTTAAAGGTTTCTGATTCCTCTTATATTCCTCTGGCTACTCTTTTTCAGCCTCTTTTCTTCTGCTCTCTCCAAGTTGGCTTCTCAGGACTCCCTCTGAATACACCCATTCTTTTCACTCAATGTATTCTCCATGTGTGATCTTATGTTAACCAAGGACTTCAGTTACCATTTGTGTGGTAACAATTCTGAATGCTTAGTCTACGCATCTTTCCTGAGCTCCAGACCCATGTATGCAATAACCTCTTGGATATATTCAGTTAGATAGTCAAGTCACTTAAACCCCAATATGACCAAATGGAATTTATCTTCTTTACTTTCAAACTTGCTCTTCTTCTTCATGAATGGAACCATCATTCACTGTAGCTTCAAGGCCAGCAAACTTGAAGTCATTTTGAACCCTTCTCTTTCATTTATCTTTCCATCCCTCCCATCCAATAGGTCATCAACTATATTTTAAGATTTTTCTTATTTTCATCACAGCTGATCCAACTTTACTTTCATTCAGTTCTCACCACTTTGGGGATATATCTATGCACATGCCACCTAATTAGCCTTCCACACTATTTCTAGGATAACGATTATTACGTTTAAATGGCTGTACTCAAACCCTTGCTTAAATGTCTTTATTGGTTCCTATAGCTTTCAGAATACATTTTAAAATCTTCAGCATGACTTTTTGTCTGCCTTTTAACCTCATTTACTGCACTCATTGTCGTAAGCACTTCATTACTGATCAGTTTCCCAAACACATCATGATGTTCCACTATTGTGAGACCTGCATATTCTAGTACCTCTACTAAAATGCCTCCTTCCCTTTTTCACTTGGCTGAAACCTACTTGTCCTTCAGAGTTTTGATTAAACTTTACCACCATCAATCCACAAGACTCCATGGATTTTCTTCTTAACCCTGATGCAGATTTGGATGTCCCTTTCTTGCATTCCTATCCATCCTTATGTTCTCTATCATAGAGTGTACCTACCACTTCACACTTACTGATGTAGTAGTCTGTGTTCCCCCTAAGTTGTAAGTTCATTGAGAGCAACAACCATATCACCTCACCTTTATAGTCCTGGCATATATTTTATAGCCTGATACAGAGTGTGAGCTCAATACATTTATTAAAAAGATTAAATAAATTAAAAAGCAAGAAGTACCCTTTCAAAAAACACCCATAACCCTACTTTGGAACTTTATAATGTGATAATTATATTTCTAAAACACTGGAAATAATTATAGAACTACGAGTTTAATAAAAAAGACACTGAGATGATTTCTTATTGGGGATATAGAGAGTTGGTCATATAACACTTATGATTATTATTAAATATTTTATCATACAAGTATCAACTCTAAACTGTAAGTTACATGCAAGAGTGGTACACGTCTTTTGTTTATATTGATCTCCCTAGCATTTAGCATGTGTTAGGAATTAAATAAATATTTGTTGAACTTTGTTGAATGAACACAGTAGTAGGCATTTAAGTTAGATGGAATATGTTGTGCTAACACTCACAGAAATTAAAATGTGTTTCTAAAACATGCTTTGTTTTGATTTTTTAATGTTTATGGTGTTTTTGCTTTTCAGAGGTATTTTTTTAATTTTTATGTAGTCAAACCTTTCAGTTTTTTTCTTTGTTGTTTCCATGTTTCATGTTGTATTTTCAGAAGCTTCTCCACTTCAGGACTGGGAAAATAGTCCTCCAGAGTTTGTGGTTTTGTTTATCTATGTTAAACTCTTTAATCCATCTGGAATTTATATTGTATAAATATATCTTGATTTAATAATTAGTGTACACTCTTTGTTGTATGTTATTTTGTACCTTTATACTTTGCAATTTTGCCCTGGTTTGATTCTAAAAGATAATGAATATGTTTACAAAGCATCTGATTCATAAAATCATTGCAGGGTAGGTGAATCTTTCAGTTGGACTCCTGCATTCACCATCTCTCCACTGGAATCCTTATTAGAGTTCTTATTAGTCTTTTCGTACTCTTGTCTGTTCCACTCCTTTCTCCACTGAGCAATAACCAGAATATATTTAAAACACTATAATTAAATATGCATGCCACCAGATATTTGTGTCTATTTTGTTCACTGCTGTATTCCCAATGCTAAACAGTGCAAACAGAATCATGCTACTTCCCTGCTTAAAACTCAAGGATTTCTTATTTCCACCACAATAAAATTCAAACTACTCTATTTACAAACACACTGAGGTCTTTCCTTCCTCAAGACCTCATGCTGTTCCCACTTCAAGAATCTTCTTGTTTGCTAAACAGCAGCTTAAATGTGACTGCCTCAGGGAAATCTTTCTGGACTCCACTATTGAGAGTACAGATGCCTTAAGTTTTCTGCTTCATTTTGTTTTGTTTTGTTTTAAATAACTTAACTTTGTGACTCATGATTTTTTATAACTGTTTCATTTTTATCTTCATTCTATTTGACCATAATATAAGTTCTATGACAGTCTGTATTTTGTCTATGTTTTTCTCTGATGTGACTCTAGCATACAACATGATGCCCGAATTTGGTAGGCACCCAATAAAAATTTGTTAAAATATTTTAAAGACTTACTTTATGGTAACCGTTATCATGAAATTGCTGAGGTTCCATGTAATTAACTTGCCAATTTAAAGAAAGTGACTCATCTGTTAAAAAGAAATTCATCATAACATCATTGATGTCTTCAATTTTGATCATGCTTGAATACAACCATAACAGCAAAACAACTTATGCTCAACTAGATTTGATTACCTGGTCATTTTATTCAAAGTGCTTAAGTATAAATAGATACATTTATGCAAATAGACATAATGGTAAAAGCAATAAAGAATTAATTATGTTAATGAATATTTGATGTTAATGAACGTTTGTTCATTAACACATAATTAATAGAAGTTACATAGAAAGTGAGTGATAAACACATATTACAAACAGGGTGTTAAAGTCATTACATAATTAAAGATAGGATGTAAGAGAAAATGTATGATCTCTTTGGGAGAATAGGAAAAAAACCATTATCATAAAAACACAGAAAAAAAGCAAAGAAAATAACAGATTGGGAAAGAGGCTATAAAAAGTCGATGCCAGTACCCTGTATCTACATCTTAAGGATCACTTAAGTATGTGTTGACAATAAGAATAATGTTAGGGATATTAGGGCATACAAAGAGGTCCAGTTGAAGGTGTAAAGTGAAAACACTTGGAAAACTGAGAAAAAAGAAACAAGAAAAAAAGAACAAAATTATATATAAATACTAGATTGGACTTTAAAAAATAAAAATAATATAGCAGGAGAGAGTAGAAGAACATAAAAAACAAAATAAGAGGACAGAAGAATATTTAAAAATAGAAAATAACTAATAGAAAAGCACAGGAAGAAATCTGGCAAAAAATACTCATGCAAAATCATAACTATCCTGGAAACTGAAAATAATGTGTTAAAAAAACACTAGCCAAATCATATAAAATCATGGTGATTGGTAGCTGTGTTTCCTTTTCTGCTATTTTATGGTATGTATCAGCAATCAATTACTTTTAAATACTGTTTTCTTTACACAAATTGAAAATCATCAAGCAAGCCTAAAACAACAAAAATAAATAAATCTCCTTTTTCTGGAAAGACCTTTGCCTTTATTTATCCCTCTGTCATCAGGAGATAAAAACAGAAATATCTAGCCAAAATAGGAAGCTGAAATGTTTTTAGTCAATCAACTAACATATTTATGAAGCATTTACTATAAACTCTGTGTTTGAAATTATAGAGACAACAGTAATGAGACCCTACCAATTATAATCTAATTGAGGGGATAAAAATAATTACATGATTTAATTCATAAAAAGTCATACTATATCTACATTCAACTCATTTGCCAGTCTCCCATTATGCAGAATTTATTATAAAATATACAATGATGAATAAGGCACCATTATAACTATTTGCAAAAAAAAGATGGCTCCCATATTTGAGCAGCAGGTTGGAATTTAGGGTTTAAATTCCAGATATACTTCTCCTTAGCTTAACGTCTATAGGTAAGCTTCAATTTCTTCATCTATGACGTGGAGATAATATGGATACTACAGGATAGGAAAAAGACATTTACTGGTCACTAAATATTCATATGCTTCACATTCCAAGCCTCTTTGCAGTTTATGCCTAGATATGACTCTTTCTGGCAATGGGTTGTGAATAAAAGTGGTATGTGTCATTTCTAGTCCAAAGAATTTTCTAGCTGCTGTACAATCTTTAGGTGTCCCCTGATGGAGTGATCTGAAAGCAGAGGGTGACCACCTTGGAAATTTACCCGACCCACATTGGACCAGAATAAACGCTTGTGTTGTAAACTGTGTTAAGGTGCCCTAGTTTATTTGCCACAGCTGCAGAGCCTGTGCTGACCAGTGAACAAATTTATCGTGAGGCTCATACAGGATGATGCACATAAGCTTCTTAGTATAGTGCTCAACACGGAGTAAGCAAGTGATAAATGAAAATTGCTATTATTTACAGTCTTTCTAATTAAAACTAGTTATTAAAGAAAGGCTTTTTTTAGCAACAGTAATAAATCAATATTGAAAAGAAAATTGTAGAATGTGTTGGCAGAATGTTTCCAAAACTACTTCAAGGCCTTTGGTTCCTCTCTTTTTCCCTACTAGAGTACACTTGATCCTTTATGATAGGAGTGGCTACTCATTGAACTTGTACTTTTTGTAAACACAGTTTATGTTTTTGGTCAAAGGGCTCCAAGGTTTTTATTTATGGATAATTCATTGCTCCAAACCAATAGTGAAAACTAGTGATCTTTCAAACATGGTAACACCCTGTAATTTTCTTTTGGCATTGCAACAACTTTGATGTTCATCTTTCTCTTTTCTGGCTGAACCTATATACACTTAAGTACAGGATCACATTAAGAAAATGTTCAGACCACATGTAAACAACCTGTGGCTAGACAATTCCTGAACTCTATGCTATGTCCAGTTTTCAAAGGATGTAAGTAAGCTTCTGTGTTGTTTTCTCTAGCATATATTTTTCCACAAAAGTCCCACTTACTACTTTATCATGAACTGATGTATTTGGGCATAAGTCTAGACATGCTGTGATTTTAAAGCAGTCTATCTCTTCCTGCCTACCCCACCCTTTTGCCGTCTAGAGAGGGGTTTGGATGTATCCTCAGGCATGGGACAAAAAACTGTGGGCATGCTTAGGCAGCACATCCCAATTTTAAAAAAATGAGGAAAGATTTGGGAGAATGTGCTAAGGAATAAGAATCAATTTGAATCATCTGCAGATAAAAATGAGATTTATATAATAAGGAATGAAGAGAAGGGCAAAGAGGATTGAGTTCATTCAATTGGTCAATTTTATTTTTCAATAGAGTTAGTACTTTATTTATTAACTTCACATAAAAGAAAAAAAAACTTTTTGTGAATGTATTTGGTAAATCAGATGACTCCATAGCATTCAAGTATCAGTTGGGGGAAAAACAAACCCGGAACTTCTATTCATTTAGTCAGTAGATTTTATAAACTAAATCAAGAATCTGTTTTCCTCGGCTTTCCTTCATCTCCTTTTCCTCAGTAGTTAAGCTGTGACTCACCAGGATTAATTATACAGCTGACAAAAACAGCCATGAGAAGGCAGGATGAGTGGTGAGAGATGGGGGTGAACAACATTTAAATACAGCAGAAACATCCCCATTTATGGCTTCTATGCTGCAGAATTCTCCCACACATATTTAAGAGATCAGAGGTGGGAAACTGAGCCTGCAGAGACCACAAGGGATATTATCAGAATGCACAAGGGCCCCAGGATTGAAAGTAGCTAGGCCATGGCCATTGCACACTGCAACCAGAAACTGAATGAACAAGACAACTTATAAAACTACAAGGATGGGAGGGGGAGAGGTTTTGATGCAGTGAAAAATGACATCAGGAAACAGGCTGGTAGAATGGATGAAATGAAGATGAAGTTTAGTAGTGATAACTAACTGCTGAAACTGATAAAAGTGATAAAAGATGCTGTCTGGGAGGTGGAGGGAAAGAAAGAATAGAACAGGAGAAAATAAATAAAATAATTCTGATTGTAATTTAGATTGTTATTTGAAAATATTCATCCTTTCTACATCTACATGAACTTTAAAAAATGGGTTTAGAGAAATTCAAATAAAATACGAATGCCTTATGAAGTTTTTAAAATGAAGTTAAACTTCACTCATATTTAAAAAAATACCAACTAAATTAAGATATGATACTCTTTCACTTGTCAGATGGGCAAAGATAAACAGAGTTTGATATTAGGTTGTTGGCTCTGGGTGGGCAAACAAGCACTTTTAAATCTCATTTCTATGGTTGTGAGCTCTTGATTGAGCAATTCAGAAATTATTACCAAAATTTAAAATAAATATGCTCTTTAACCCAGGAGGTTCTAGTTATACTTTCAAATATATTCAAAGACACTTAAGCAAAAACTCACAATCTTTTCAGCCATTTGTATAGTTGCAGTGTGGACACAACTACTATCCTTTAAAAATAGATTGATTAAATAATATTATGTATATCAATGGAAAACTTACAGTGGACTAAAAATACATCTCTGTATGTTGATATAGAATGATGGAGTATAGAATAATCTAAATATATTATAAATGAGAAAATGAGTTTGTAACACTATGCATATAGCATTCTGTAATACTAAAGGAGAGAGAGGTAAAGGAACCTGAGTCTTCATGGGTAAATAAGAGTGCATTTTTGGAAAAATGAAAGGGTATTCTAAGCAGCTAGGATGGAAGTATGCAATTAAAATACATGTGAAAGAGCATGGATATTCAGGAAATACTGCATAGTCCACCCAGCATACATACCAAAGCATATAGTTGCTAATTTTATATGATCATTTCCTCCCCTTGCATACTGGCATGCATGCCAGTGTAAACGTGTTTGATATCTAAAAAGAAAACAATTCCTGGTTACCTATAGTAACGCTAACTTTGTTTACAAGTACCTGGCAGAGCCTGATCACAGAGAGAACACCCTGGCTTTCAGTAATAGAAACCATCCACTTCTCCCAGGATAGAGATATGGAGGCTTTTGGTTGGAGTGTGAAATCAACTTCAACTATCACCCATAGCAACAAGGGAAAAATGCCAGCCTTATAAGTAAACAGGTACCTACACTGTTTAAGTTCCTTCAGCACCAATGGGTCAGGAACACAAATAATTTATTCACTGTTCTGGTGAATATGACATTTTCTGATTCCTTATGTAGAATTTTGTGTTAATTCTGTGGCCATTATTCACCAGTATGTGTACTAACTTGTAGTTTTACACTGCATTACTGTATTTATCTGCATTTATTGACCCAAATTCTATAGCAGATTTGCTTGGATAACGTTGTTTTCAAATCATGGTCTCAACTTTGTAAGTCTTGTGGTTAAGCCAGGTGTGATACCAGTTAGTGCTGGATATCTTTCCATGGACTAAAGTGTTAAGTTGGCAAAATTTCTCTTTTGTGTCTTCTCAGTCTTTCCATAAAAGATCCTATCTTAATGCTTCTTTTCTTCTGGTGACCAGAGTCATCTTTCCATAGGTCCTATTCTTAATCTAACTCTCAGGAAGTCATCATGGAAACCAGGTACAGTTTGGTCAAAGTTGTTCCTAATTAGAGCAAAAGATGTCCCAGGAGAAAGAAGTGTTTTTATTTATTTTTTATTTTTTTATTTTTCAGTGACTGTTTCTCAAATTCATTTTTAGGATGACTGTGGACATAAGTAAAAGGATTATAATGGCAAATCTCATTTCCATTTTTTGCAAAAAGTCTTAACTCTTGGTTTGTCTTCCTCCTTTTAGCATTTTGAAGCTCTTCCCTACCTGTAAGTGGCTGATTAGTGGTGAATGAATCATTTGTTTTTTATTCTGGAAAATTATGGCTTGGACCAGGACTGTAAGGGTAGCATTATTTGCAAATGGCTTTGTGGCCTTGGATACTTTCTCTCTCTCTCTCTCTCTCTCTCTCACTATAATCAGTTGTGAAATAAAAATGTCTGTCTAGGGTTTTTTTCTAATGTACAACTGGGCTTCAAAACTCTATAATCCTGTGATTCTTGTTTCTGTAAGTCAGCTGGTAGTATTTTTGGCAACTTGAAAGTTGGTCTTCACAATCAGACACCCCTGCCTGTTTGGGATCAGTTGCCCATTCACCCTATACTACATGGACCCCCTTCTCACACAGGAATCTCTTTGATCTCAAAGACAGCTCTGTAAGGTGTAGAGCAAAATAAATACCAGGATATTTTCCTCCATGGGCTCATGACAATGAGTTGTCCAGAAGAAGAAGGAAAACAAAACAAAACAAAACAAAACTGATAGTACTATCATTGAATCAATGTTTGCAAGTACCAAATTAATTTTCTATCAACATAAACATGTTATTTCAAAACATTTTTTCAGATATAAAAAGAATAGAATAAATGACATTTCAAAATGGCTTTGATTATCCATTTTCATAAATGACATCACCCTGGGGTGGGGGGGTGGGGACAGGTGATGACAATTCTGCTTTTACCACAGACTAAATTTTGTAGAGCTCTGAAAGAATAATTTTAGAGCAGTTTTTCTTTATTAAGCAGTCATATTAAATTATTCCCAGCACACATGTAATTTACCAATAAAATAACCCAGTTTTAAATATTCTTTTTTCTAAAAAAGGGAGTGAATCATGCATGTATATACATAAGTTAAATTAATTTGATAATGAAGATGCAGAAGCAAGAAACCTTTAATTAAAAAAATGACCCTAGTTCCTTACAAGTAAAAAGTAAGGACATCGAATAATGAAGCCTAGCAAAGAATTGAATGTGCATTAAATTTAAAACCTAAGGATGAACAAAGACCATTAGACCTGAGTTGAGGTGTGCTGCATTTTACATGGGTAAAAAAAGTGATAACAAAGTGTTGAAGAATACTAAGCTAGAGCATGTGTACATCATTTCCATTTAGGAGAGGTACCTCCACAATTGACAGCACTCCATTTATATGTGCCTAATACTTGGATGACATATGAGAATGATGATTCTTATTCATTTTGTGAAGTAACAGAAACAAATCCTAACATAAAAAGGACAACAGGGTTTCTTTTTCTTAAGTACCAGAGAAAGTATTTCAGTGTCCCTACCTCTTACTCTGTAGGCAATAAAAACACAGCCTTTGGGATTAGAAATATTTTATATAGTTTCTGAATGACTTGGGAAAATTACTTGGGAAAACTCTCCTAAGCATCATTTCTTTATTTCTGAAATACTTATCTCACAGAATTGTTGGGAGAACTAAATAAAATAATGTATATTAAAGCATCTATCTTAGGGTCTGGCATATAGATATGTTGTTGCTGTTATTGTATTTTGCCAAGTTTAATGCATACTTTTTTGTCTGCATTTTTGAGGGGAAAATAAGGAGGCATATTATACATGGGTAGTACTAATTCTGTATCTATATAAATGCTTTTAATTCTTTTATTTATGTTTATTCATTAAAAGTGTAACTCTAGAAAGCAATAACAATACCCATATGCAAAATAATACCCTGGAATATAATAATCAAATTTGTTTCTAAATATAAATAAATAAATAAATAAATAAATAAATAAATAAATAATTGAATTAAAAAATTAAAATGAAATATTTTTTTCCTAAAAGTTTGGACCAAAAATGTGGGTGTGAATTACACACAGGAACACATTATACACAGCAACATATGGTAGTTTTCTGCACTTTATGAGTTCTCTTTGGTTGATTGGCATGTATGGGTATTTATCCCTGACTATCTCATAGATATCTTTGAAATTGGAAGGAGGTATGGTATCAGGAAGTGGATGGAGCAATTCAGCACTGTCCTGATGGTATAGGAGGATTGGTTATATGGTTTGAAGTTGCTAAAATTTGAGATTGATTTGGCATTTTGACTGAGAGATGGGCAAATGGTAAGAAAGAGAAAAAAGTTATTGCAGGGATGATAGAGGTGTTAAATACTCAGCATTTCAAAAAAGCAGCCATTTCACTCAGACTTGGCATAGCATCACAATCTTCTAATGGAGCATACCAATAAATTGGAAGTTGGCCTAAGAGATGAAACCTGTTTGCCATCTGCTAAAATGGTTAATAACACTCAAAATGTGTCTGTGGACCAGTAGCATTAACATCATCCGGGTATTTGTTCAAAGCACAAATGTTCAGCCCTACCCTAAGACCTACCAAATCAGAATTCCTGAGGGTGGGGCCCAGCTTTATGTGTTTAGCAAAACTTCCAGGTGACTCTGATGCATGCCAAAGTGTGGGACACCTACTTAAATGTTCTACACATGAACAAGCTGGGGTGCTCTGATGGCAAAAGGGTGAAGTGAATACGTTCTAGCTATTGTTCAAGGTTCTTCTCATATGCTTATTCCTCCCAATAATTTCCTGATGTAGATTGATCTAGATAACTTAGATGATAGATAACAGATAGATTGATAGGGAAGAAGGACAGAAAGAGGGAAGAGACAGATGAGGGGGAAGGAGGAAAGGAGAGAGAAAAGGAAGGAAGAAAGAGCAGAAGGAAGGGAAGGGAAGGGAAGGGAAGGGAAGGGAAGGGAAGGGAAGGGAAGGAAAGGAAAGGAAAGGAAAGGAAAGGAAAGGAAAGGAAAGGAAAGGAAAGGAAAGGAAAGGAAAGGAAAGGAAAGGAAAGGAAAAAAGAAAGAATAGGATGGAAAGGGAAAAGGGGAGAGGGGAGAAAAGGACAGGGGAGGAAAAGAAAGCAAACTAGATTTCAGAGTTATTGTATAGTTTTCAAGTAACTTGTAAGAGGCTGAGTTATAATTCAATCCCCAGTTTAATTGCAAAGCCCAGCTTCTTTTCCTTCTTCCATTCTGTCACACTAAGCAATACAGGTAGGAAACTCACATTTCTATAGTGTCAACAAAATTTATTATTGTTTGGGCCAGAAAAAGAAAAGTCACTGGAGAAATTAGCTCTCAGTCCCCTGCTCTCTTCACAGAATAATATCATTTTTCACAAAATCATTATGAATCAAAAAGTTATTAAATTTTTAAAATCTTGGAATAAGTTTATTCACCATGAAATCCAGAGAGACTGTGGGAAGAAAAGTGATTGTCAGTGCAGAATTTGGCCCTTAGAGCTAGATGGGTCAGAATATTGAGATAGATAATAAAAATTCTGAGTTATTTTTTAACTTTTTAGTAGATTATGTATTATGCTTTCTAAAATGACTTTCCAGATAAAGTTTCAGGAAGAGGTCTGAATAAAATGTTCTAGCAACTGTTTCTTTTTCTTCTGTTTTCTTTTCGAATTCTTCTCTTTTTGGCCAGAAAGAACTTTTCTTGTGCCTGACAAAATAAGCAAAATGCACACTAGACAAAGAGTAATATGCTTTTAAAAATTACTGTATGAATGTATTTATTTTGGCTAATGAAAACATTTACATAAACCCAAAGTCTTCATACCAGCTTCTCTAACTGAAATGTGCATGCAAACAGGTAGGCAGGAGACAGAAATATTTGCACAGGAAGCAGGACACAAAGACCATAAGGGACTCCTCAGGACTGAGTGATGCTGTGTTGCTTATTGCTGATAGCATTGTTATTGGTGCTCATACACCCAGAGTGTGGTTAGAG
Organism: Phyllostomus discolor; assembly: GCF_004126475.2. Lineage (NCBI taxonomy): Eukaryota > Metazoa > Chordata > Mammalia > Chiroptera > Phyllostomidae > Phyllostomus > Phyllostomus discolor. The sequence goes on along the minus strand of NC_040906.2, from coordinate 145,227,752 downwards.
GGGCAAGTATCTTGTCAAATGGCAAATGTCCACTGTGTAGGATGAAGGCTGGTTTTTGGTTTTCACTTGTTGTGGTTATTTGAGATACCTGCAATGATTATAGCATCCAAAGGGCACACTTTAGCAAGTCAGGAATCATGTAAAAAAACAAAAACCAAAAAACAAAATAGTCTGTTTCCAAATAGACTGTCATGATATTTATGTGACCTTAGTCCTAGGGATTTAGTCACCAACCATGTGGCTGGGAAAAAGCATAAAAAGTTCTCTTTGTTCAATACTAGTTCATCAGAACCTGTTGATGAATTTTGCTGTGTGGCTTGTTAAACTGCATCCAATATTCTGAGAAGTTTTGTTTTTTCCCCTCTTGGCTGTGGTTATTCTGCAGGTAATTATGTTTCCATAGATTGTTTTAGAACTCCCATGCTCCTTCTCTGCTGAAAATTGATCAAAACATGAAATATAGACAAAATATATTATATTTTATAGCAAGATTCCCAAATCCTCGAGTTCTGATGCTAATTATTTCCATGAGTGACAGAATTCCTCAATTTATAATCTCTTGTCAATCACTCCATTAGTTGCCTTCCTGTGGAGCTCAACAAATAACGTTCAGGCACTTTGTGTGTGTTGCTGAACCAGCACAATGCCGCAGCTGCCATATTGAAAGAGGAGCAGAGATTTTTACCTCCATATACTTTCAATTATCCAGACTTCTGAAGCCTGAAAATAATGTATTTGGTATTTCATTATCTAGAAGACACGCCCTTTGTTCTCCTGGACTTAGTGTTGTGCTCAGTGTTTGTGAACAATCATAAACATTGTAGTTGGCAACTCTGATAATTCAGGTGGAGGGGCAATTTCCTGGACCAGGGGTGTCCAAACTTTTGGTGTTTCTGCACCACACCGGAAGAAGAAGAGTTGTCTTGAGCCATACATTAAATACATTGCAACACATAATCACAAAACATCTCACATTTTAAATAAATTTATGATTTTATGTTGGGCTGCATTCATAGCCATCCTGAGCTGGAATTCATGCCACCTCTATATATAACTCTAACTTTGTCCTCAACACAATGACTCATCATCACTATCCATAGATTTGGGTTATTAAACAAAACATTCTATTAAAACTTCAGCTGAATCCAATAAATATTTACTGACCACTATATTTGGCATTTTGGATAAATAAAACAATGAGAATGCCTGGCCTTTGGTAGCTTCTAGTCTTATAAATTGTAGTGGTGGCAAGGCAAAGTTACAAACAATTCACAGCCCCAGAGTGCATCTTTCCTCAGGATTCATGATCCTAGGTGATGAACAGAACTCTAACTAGAAATGAAAGCACTTATTGTAAAATTACTCTGTGCTAGATATGATGCTGAACTCTTTATGTGTGTTATTTTACTTCAGTCCTGAAAAAAACTTTATATGTTACTAATTCTATATTAGAGTTGAAGAAATGGAAGCTCAGAGACATTAACTGTAAGAACTAACCCTGAGTACTCAGTGTAGCTGAAGCCTTACTATGGTACCATTACTCTCTCTTTTCTTATTCTGGACATTTTCTGTTCTCAGATTGGCAATTATAATACTGGCATTTTGATAAAGAGAGCTGCTTTGGGAAAGATATTGGCTAGCTTAATCTTTTATAAAGAATATGAGTTATGTATGAATTAAATGCTAAATACAAAGAGAAAAGAATCAGGTAACTGATGTAGTTATATCATAATAGTGACCACATGAACAGGTACATTTTATTAAGCAATATCTAAATATATGCCATTTCAGGAATTGTGTGTAAGTTAACTCTTTTAATCCCATCATCTCCACTTTACAGTTGGGGAGATACTCTAGAAATTCAAGAAAAACTTTCTGAGAGGAGGTAATAAACAAAATTTGAAGCATATATAGTAATTAAGTAAAAAAGATTAAGATAAGGTGTATGTGTCAGGATAGTTTAGAATATGCTACAATAATAACCATTTCAAAATTCTTAAGGGTTTAAAACAATACAAGGTTATTTCTGTCTTATAATTCATGTCTGTCTCATGATGTTGCCCTTACTCAGGGACTAATGCTGACAGATACTCCACTATCTGGAATGTTGCCAGTTGCCATGGCAGGAGGAAGGAGGATGGAAAATCATCAGTTTGCTCTTAAAAGCATCAGCTTGAATGTGACACACATTGCTTTTACTCACCTTTCATTGGCTAAAATGAGTCACATGATCCTAATTTTAAGAAGATAGAGGGTGCTATCCTACCATGTATCATAGGAGACTACTTGGAGATAGTGATGAACTGTACTATGACTGCCACAGGGGAGAGACCAGAAGAGTGTTCCAGATAGAACCAACAGCCAAGGTCTATACTGTTCTCTGTGGATGGGAAGCTATAAACATTTTGGTATTGCTAAATAAATTGTGAAGCCGGGAATATCAGGTGTCTGTAGCAATGGTAGACTGACATCAGATCATAAGGGTCTTATACCCACTCTTATAAGCTTTGACTTTAATCTGTAAACCATAGAAAATCTGTGAAGAGAATGATTGTTAGATTTTGTTTTACACAGGTTATCATGACTTTGGTGCAATAAATACATTTGAAGCAGTCAAAACTAAAAACAAGAAACTGAACTAGAGCAGAATTAAAATGATCAGAGACTAAACTATGTTGGAGGTCACAGATGCAGAGAATACATGAAAAATAAATATTTAGGAGGTATAACTGAAGGAGGTTATTGATTAATTGAATATGGAAGATGAGGGGGCAAAGAGAAAGCTAGCCAAGCTCTCAGATTTAAGATTTGGTACAGGTTGATTCATTAAATTACATAGAGAATAAAAAGGAACAGGACTGAGGATAAAATTTACTTTGAATATCAGCCTGAAGATCTCACAAAATTGGACACTTCCAACAGTTATTTGTAAATAAGAGTCTGAAATATGGAGGAAAAGTCATGGAATGAGACAGTTTTGGAAATCACTAGGATACAGAAGGTACTGAATAGTTAAAGTTTTGAGACTGGATCAGAGTCCAAAGCAAAGCTCTACCACAAGAAAAGCAGTGGACTAAAAATAGAACTCAGAAAATGCAAGTTTAGAAGAGAGACAAATCAGCAGAAATTCGTGAAAGAGTTAAACGATGAAGGGACAGAGGCAAAGAGAGTTGAGAAAGAACTCAGCAAAGTCAGATGCTCCCATCAGATCCTGAAGATAAAGTCTTAAAGTGCCCCATGGAGATGGGAAGAAATGATACACTTTTAAAAAACAGCTGTACTGAGGCATACTTGATATACAAAAATTTTACACATTTAATGTATATAATTTGATGGGTCTGGGCATATGTGTACACCTGTGAAGCCATCACTATCATTAAAGGAACAGACATATCCATCGCCTCCAAATGTTTCCTTCTGTCCCTTTTAATTTTTTACTTTTTTTATGTGTGTTAAAAACACTTAGCATGAAACCTACTTTCCTAAGAAATTGTTAAATTTACATTACAATACTATAGATGCTGTGTTGTATAGCCATTGCTATAAAGTTTCAGTTATGTGAGATGAATAAGATCTATTGATACAGTTTAACAGAACATGTCAGTTGATTGGCTAGGGCAGAGAGTGGCTTGAGGAGTGATTGGGTTGTGCCAGAATGTAGACAGTGAGTATAAACTATTCTGTGAGAAAGTTTGACTGAAAAGAGAAATAATAAAATAATATATTGATGGGGTCATAGAGTTAGAAGATTTCATAAAATTAGAAAGAATCTCCATGTTTAATCATGTTTGTTTATAAACTATGGAGAAAAAGATGGCAGTATTGGGAATATAGAAATAGAAGATATAGAAAATATAAATGGTATCTTTATTTCCTAAATAGTAAACAATTATAGTTTTGACAACTAAACATTTTACTTTGGAAGTAAGAAGGAGACTAATTTTTCAAGAAAAAAATCAATATATTACAAAGTAATAAAATCCTTATGAAAGGCTGAATGGTTCACTGAACTAAGCTCTAGCTTCAGAGGCTGAAGGTTTTAATCATGGTTGGATGATTGATTTACTGTATAATTTGGGCAAGTTATTTTGATTTCCATTGGCTAGAAAGCATGCAAAGTTTAGTTAACTCAAGTTGAACTTATCTCCCTGCCTTATTCTTCACATACATAATATAAGGGCAAACTAGCCCCTGAATAACTAGGAACAGTAATTAGTCAGAATGTTTGCAATAAAAAATATTTTGCAAACAAAAAATGCTGCACAAACATTTCTCAAAAACATGTCATTTTACATATAATTTCAAAGTTCTTTATGGTATGTTCTATTTTGTGCCTAAAATCATAGTTTTGAAGAAAAAATTGATAACAGTAGCATTTCAAAGTGGAAAAGCATGGGTGTTATTTATAAAAGAGTCAGAGGAACCCAAATTAAGAATTCCCTTGAATTTGTTTCAAACACCACAGGTTAGCAGATACCACTAGCCTCACAAAAACACTAAAATAACATCTTTGTAGTCATCTGGTTCAAACTTGCTTTCTAATACCCCAGTCAGCAACTTGCCTTTATGAAGTGGGGCAGCCTTCTAGTTTGCTTAGTTTGCAACTAGACAGACATTTCCACATTACATTTTGAGGACATGATATATATGGTAATGCAGAAGGAAATTATTTTTTTGTTGTTCTTTCATACTTTAGTTCACTTTCTAATTTGAGTTACTGCGTATTGTTTATCCCTGCTTGGTTGTTACCTTGGCAAGTTGCCTCTCAAAGCTGTGGGGATATGCCAGTAGAGTTCCCCTGCTGGCAACTCTAGTCTAATCTTAAAAAAATAAAAAGAATTGTAAAATTGTAGTCCTTATTTCATCTAGGTGTTTCATATGTGAGTCCTTATTTCTATTGAATGTTGGTGGTGACTTTGAGCCCTGGGTTGAAAAAGACAGTGGGATAAAGTTCCAACACAATGTGAAAGAATATATTCATAAAAAGTTGATATCTGCCATGAAGGGCACCAGGTATTCTCCATCCCCACTTTGGGATGCAGGGTGGAGCTGCACTACACTGGGAACTATATTTTCATGCCCTATTTATTTGTCACCAGTGCTTTTCTGTCTTGTTCCACGTTCTGGGGACTTTACCTCCACATTGTGCCCAGTTTCTGAGTTAATCGTAGTCACCTTCGGTTAACTGGCTGGGCCTTGAGCTACGACAAGCACCTTACATAAAAAAGGCCTTGTGCTAATTATTATGAGAGAAGAAAATATTAAAACTAAGGTCCCTATACATATGCATGGATTGTTTCAATTTTATTTTTTCTTTTGTTTATTTGTTGTGGTTACTTCCCTTTTAAAAAATTTTATATTTTAATTGAAGTTTACATTCAATGTTATTTATATTAGTTTCGGTTGTATAGCAGTGATTAGATAATCATATACTCTACAAAGTGATCCCACCAATTTCTTAAGTATCCACCTGCACCATATATAGTTACTATGGTATTATTGACTAGGTTCTTTATACTGTACTTTCAATTCCCATGAATATTTTGTAACTACCAATTTGTATTTATTAATCCATTCACCTTTCGACCCAGTCCCCCAACCCACTGTGGAAACCATCAGTCTAGACTGTTCTTTGCAACTATGAGTCTTTTCAATTTTGTTTGTTATTTATTTTGTTCTTTAGGTGACTTTTCAACTTGCTTTCTTTGGTGGGTTTGTATGTGGTCGACTAGCTGTAAAACAATATTCAAAGTAGGTTGAGCAGAAAGAGAAAAAGAGAATTAATATAAGCCTCAGCCTTTATCTTTATCAAATGTGAAACAATCTCTATATTTAAGACTGTGTTTTTTTGATGAAATAAAATATTTTAATCAGTTTTAAATGTATTAAATGAAATGCTCTAGAAGACCTGTATGTTTAAATACTAGTAATGTTTGATCATTTAAAATTTGACACCCACTACATACAAATCATATCAGTTAAGCTACTGAAGTAAGGGATATATTTTTTTAAAAGTTCTGTAATACAGAGATCAAGATGATTGGCTCAGATTTTCCAATTGTTTCAGTAAGTTTTAGCTTTTTAGTAATGTATTTTTAATTGATTTTAAAATTCTGGATCCAATCATGGATTACACACCTTTTACACATTAAATAAATTCCCTATTTTTTAGACTTCTTTAGTCCAAAGCATCTCCTTATCTATGTTTTTCCTTTAATGAAATTGCCATTTTTTAAAATTTTTTTTAAAGATTTTATTTATTTACTTTTAGAGAGGGAAGGGAGGGAGATAGAGAGAGAGAAACATCAATATGCGGTTGCTGGGGGTCATGGTCTGCAACCCAGGCGTGTACCCTGACTGGGAATCAAACCTGCGACACTTTGGTTCGCAGCCCATGCTCAATCCACTGAGCTACGCCAGCCAGGGCTTCCTTTAATGAAATTGCCATTTTTAAGGAGTTCAGACTAATTGTTTCATAGAATGTCTCTGAATCTGTGTGATTATGTTCTCATGATTAGAATCAGGTCAAACATTTTTAGTAAGAATACTACACAGGTACTCTGTACATTCCATCACTTGAGGAGACACAGTATACTAGTTTGTGTCAAGTTTGGTCAAGCTGTAAAAATGATGTTTGCTTGATATTTTTCACTTTGGGTATGTTTTCCCTTTAAAATTAATAAGTAACCTATGAAATGACATTTTGATACTATGTGAATATCATATTCCTCAAGATACCTTCTTCACACAGTTTTAGCAGGCACTGATAATCTTTGTTTGAGTTACATTGAATAATGTGAAATAGTGATTTCCTAATTTTTAAAAAATTAAATTCACTGGGGCCCTGGCTGGGTAGAGCATCAGTTGGTTAGAGCATAATCCTGATACGCCAAGGTTGAGGGTTTGATCCTCGGTCAAGGCACATACAAAATCAGCCAACAAATTCATAAATAAGTGGAGCAATAAATCTCTCTCTCTCTTTCCTGCCTTCCTCTCTATTTCTAAAGTCAATTTAAAAAATTAATTCATTAGGAGTACATTAGTTAATGAAATTTATAAATTTCAGTTGTGTAATTCCATAATGTCATCCGTATACTGCAGTGTGTGCTCACAACCCAAAGTCTCCTCTTCTGTCCCCATATATTTGACCCCCTTTCCCCCTCTGTCCTCTCTGCTCTGCTTTCTCCTCTGGTTACTACCATTCTGTTTTCTGTATCCATGAGTTGGTTTTGTTTTGTTTATTTATTTGTTGCTTTTTGTTTTATATCCCACATGTGAATGATAGCTCATAGTTCTGGTCCTTTTCATTTGCCTTATTTTATTCAGAATGATACTCTCAAGATCTATTCATGTTGCCACAAATGGCAGTATTTCATCTTTATTGTGGCTTAGTGTTCTGTACCACTTCTTCAAGTAATTTCTTAATTTTATTATTACTTCTATATTATTGGCTGACATTCTTTTGTGAAGAAAAGACTCTCTCTTCCAGTATTTCTAGGGACTCATGGATTTTTAAAAACTCAAAAATTTTTTCAATTTTAAAAATTTTCCAGTTGTCCTAATTGTCCCATATTTGGCCCTTCATGCTTGCTGCTTTGTCCTTTTAGACATGTAAAGACATGTACTCATGAATGATAAATAGTGACATGTACTTATCATTCTCTGGTCCCTTCTTTTGTTTTCTGTCATACAATGTTCCAGGCTCACCTTATACATTCTCTGTCTCTGATCTGGAATCAGTCATTTCTCCAGGGAACATTAGCTCTTTTCCCAGATGATTAGTATTTTGAAACCAAGATCTTGGCATGAGTATGTTCATTTCCTCAGGGTGATATTTCTTCTGGGCCCCTTGAGTGAACAGAGCTAGGGATGTATGTATTTTTAGAATCATGAATTCATGCTGACAACTCTACTTCAAATTCACACCTCAGGGCTCCTCCTTATCTTCCCCATTCCATGTTTGTGCATTCCTTCTCCCACAATGAGAACCCTGAATTCTAAAACCACCAATTATTTACTCACTTGGTTTATTCTGAAATCAATGAAAAATAGTCTTAAGAATCAATAATAAACCACCCAAGTAATGTCCCATGATAATTTTTACTCTTTTTGTCCTGAGAAAGTATCTCATTAAAGGTATACAGAGAAATGTGTTCAAGAGTTTTTTGGAAAAAAAAAGTGTGCTTGTGTTATTGTAATATAAAATTGGGTTCATTTGTTTTTTCTTGAATTGAATTTTAGGTACTTTTTTACCCATAATAATTTTATTTTATTTTTGAAGATATGAAATATTTACATGGCTTTAAAACTCCCAAAGCTATAAAAAAATGTTGTAGTCAAAGCCTCATGTACCTCTCATTCCTGTCACCACTCCATTCCTTCTCTTTCTGACTCAAAATAGGGAAACATTCATATACATTTCTGGTTTATCCTTCTTAATTTTTTGCTAAAATAAACAAGTATTGTACAAGGTCTGGCAGAAGTAATGCCTGCTCGAGTGTGGTTGGTAGGGTAATAACACGGGTGTAATAATTTATAGTTTCATTTTGAACATTTCACCTAAAATGTTATATGCTATGCTTAAGGGTGATATTGTTACATTACAGAATTACATGCTTATAATTTTGCAAACAAAGATTTTGTAATGAAAAATGGGGCACTATTTGTGCCAGACCTAGATGAGGTCTGTCCGGAAGAAGTCTAGCCATTATTAATATAATGAGAACGGCTTGTGTGACATTGATGTAACCTGGCAGCCAAGGAGAGTGAACTGAAATGCACAAGTGTGAACAATGACAACTTCACTGTACTAGTCAGTGGGGTTGGTAGACACTATTGAGTGAATGTGTATACTATGTGGCCATCACATTCAAAATGACTGAGCAAGTAGACCAATGATTTTGCATCAAATTTTCCATTAAACTTAAACATTCCTCTGTACAAACTATTTGGATGATTCAGAAAGCCACAACTATGGACAACTAATGATTGGCAGCTTCATTATGACAATGTGCCTGCTCATGCATCACGGTCTCATGCAGAGTTTTTTCGTGAAACATCAAATCACCCAGGTAACTCAGACCCCTGAAACCCAGATTTGGTGACCTGTGACTTCTGGCTTTTCCCAAGAATAAGATCACTTTTGAAACGGAAGAGATTTCAAACCATTAATGAGATTCAGGAAAATGCGACAGGGCAACTAATGGTGATTGAGAAAACTGTGTGAGGTCCCAAGGTACGCATACTGTGAAGGAGGCTGAGGTGTCATTGTCCCATGTATAATGTTTCTGGGATCTGTATCTTCATCAATAAATGTCTCTATTTTTCATAGTGTGTGGCAGGACATCTTCTGGACAGAGCTTATATATATTTACATATAGGTACATATGGTAGCATTCTCTGTTATACCTTCCCTTTTTTTTTCACTCTATATCCATTCTGAGAGATGATCCTCATTCTTCTTAATAGCTCTTCTATAATATAGTATTCCATTTTGTAGATGTAGCAGGGTTTGTTCAACCAGCCTAATATGGATAGACCTGGGTGGTTTTCCTTATTTTGCCATGACAAATAATGCCACAGTGAGTATCTTTTAGAATATTTTGTTTTGTATTTGTAACATTTAATCCTTTGGGGTAAATTTTATTTTTTGATTTGTTTTTATTTTTATTTGGGTTTTGAAACAAATTATTTGAAAGTTTATCTGGTGTGTTTATTCTATAGTTTTTTTAAACTCTTTTTAAACATTTTTATTGTTTACACTATTACAGGTGTCCCATTTTTCCTCCTTTGCCCCTCTCTATCCAGCCCTCACCCTCCACCCTTCCCTTAGGCCATCACCACATTGGTGTCTGTGTCTATGGGTTATGCATATATGTTCTTTGGTTAATCCCTTCACCTTCGTTCATCTAGTTCCCAGTTCCTCCTCCCCTCTGACAGCTGTTAGTTTGTTCCATGTATCCATCCTTCTCTTTCTATTTTGTTAGTTATTTCTGGGTCAAAAGGCATTTGATAGGTATTGCCAAACTTTCCTCCATAGAGGCTATATAAATTTTCCATTCCTACCGGCTATAATCTATAGCCGGGAGTGTCTATAATCTATAATGTGGCCTACAGCATGTTATGAAGCTTTTGAAATTTAGGAATAATTTTTTCAAAAATCTATTCTAAGGTAAATCTGATGCACAGTCAGGGTGAGAATCATTGGTCCACATTGCCAGCAATGTGGAGACTGCATGGTGGTGATGGTAGTGGTGAGTAACACAAAATAATTTAAAAGGAAGGGATAGGCAACAAGTCATACTAACTTCATTCAAATTTTCTTTTCCCAGATTTGATGCTGTTGAGAGGTAAGGATTAAACATTGTGTGATACTTGAATAAAAACTATATTTCATGTTCATCTTAGAAAGTGTTCTGCCTGTTTGACCTTATATTACATACCTCACTGATATTACAACATCCAGTTTGGGCTGATACCTGTTTAGGCACCAGCAGGAGCACCCTTAGCATACATGGCATCCTAGATAACTCATTCCAGTCAATACTTATCCAAACATTAATGTCAAAATGAACTGACTGAATCCAGGCACTATATTTTATAGGTTCTAGGTTCTAAGACCATTTTTTAAAAAAACATCTCTACAATCAATTTGCATCATACAATTGACAATATATCATAATTAAATTGGTGTGTTTTTCTCTCTTAACAGTTTCTAGTACTTTTAATAAAGGGTTTTGTAAATAAAAAGGTAATTAATTAAAAAGAACCCAAATGGCATTTTAGGTAAAGTATATGCATGTGATTCTGGACACACTTATAATTAGAGTGGAGGATAATGTGGTCAATCTCCAATGTCTCTGCCCTAAACTCTGTGGCCCATGGTGACTATAGTCTTGGTCACTGCATCCTTGCCTCAGTGGTCTAGCCTTCAGCACTCTTCTCCTGGCTCTCAAGTTAGTTGGTCTCTGCCAATTGATTATGGGGCCTCTTGGGCTGCCTACCTTTGCTTTAGTGACTAGTTAATAATGATAATACAGTAACACTGCCTTTACCCTTAAAAAGTTTCTCTGCTACAGCTACCATGCATTTCTTTTCTCAGATACTGTGCTCTTCACTCATGTACAAGGTCAGCTGCACTGTCAGGTCAGCAACAGGTATCCTGGACCCTAAAATAACCCCACACTTTCCTACAATGTTACTAGCCCCCTGGTCATATCTCCCTAGTCAAGCTGATCAACTGCACCTGTCTACTCTACTACATGGTCCCCATGCAGTGACCATCTGCCACAGCTGGCCTCACAGTGGACATTCATTTTGTTTCAATACCCAGCCTGCTCTGCCATCACTAATAGCTTGTGGTGAGAGAAAGTCTCCTTGCCTGCTGGGTCAAAATCCTTGGACAAGGAAGTTATACTTACTCCATAATTTCTTAAAGGAAGATAATCTCTTGACAAGTTTCAGCTAGAAAGACTCTATCCTAAGACAAATTAGATTGCTTTTTAATTTGACTTTTAAATTATCTTTGTAATAATTCCAACAGAGATGACAGCCTTAGGCAATTAGAATAAAGCCCCTCAAAATTTGGAATTAAGCTTTTTTCACCAACAATTTTTTGTATGATAGATTTTTCAAAGTGTGCTTTGTAACAGTCATTTTTGTTTTTATCTTTGCTGTTGTTTTTGGAGGTAGCATTACAGCAGTAGCCCAAAGTATTTGAAATGAGCAACTGGAAGAAATGGTTTATAATGGTATCTAGAAAAACAGAATGCTACTTCCAGTTTTAAACATTAATTGAAAATTTTATTTGAATTTAAATTTGTCAAACCCACTTATAGCTTATGAAGAATTTTAATTCAATATCTAACTTGAATGCAAACTAAGTCCATTGTTTTCTCAATGGACTTAGCCATATTTAATAAGATTAAACCTGATATTTGGGGAGTTTCTCACCTGGAAAGGGAGGTAAAAATGTTGTTTGGTATGTGGAATCCCTTAAGTGCCTGCTCTCTCTCTGATGGGAATGCAAAGGGAGATAAGATACTGTCCCTGTGGTCATGAAGTTCAGTCTAGTGGATAAATCCAGGCATAAAAATATAATCATAGTACATTGTAGGGCCAGAACTAAAAACAGAGCAACTGCCAGAAGAGTAAAAGTGGAGGAAGCTTTCCTACAGTGGGTGCCAGGTGACAGTCTTAAACATGGGTAAAACTGAGAAGCTTATGGAGGATAGGCTGAGAAAACATTTCAACTACAGGGAAGCAACGTAGGAAGGACACATATAAAAAAAAGAATGCTGGAAATTAAACTGTGAGGCAGGGAGAGAAGGAGAGGAAACCAGACAGATTGGTTGGAAACCAAGCAAGACACTGAAGACTTGATCTCTCTTCTTAAGAGGCCTGAACACAATTCTATGAAACAAGAATTTTTACCAATGTCTATTGAGGCTTTATTATTTGCTAGTCCCTCCCCAATGAGAGGAGTGACAATCAACTCCCTGGGGTAATATAAAGGAGAATTTTGAAGAGGTCAAGATTACATACAGGGAGACTGGTTAAAAGGCTATTGTATTCTTAGGATAGAGTCCCAGCAGTGGAATCGCCAGGTCAAAAGGCAGATCCATTTTTAGTTTTCTGAGGAAGTTCCAAACTGCTTTCCATAGTGGTTGTACCAGTCTGCAGTCCCACCAACAGTGCACTAGGGACCCCCTTTCTCCACAGCCTCTCCAACACTTGTTGTTTGTTGCTTTGTTTATGATGGCCATTCTGACTGGTGTGAAGTAGTATCTCATTGTGGTTTTAATCTGCATCTCTCTGATGGCTAGCGATACTGAGCATTGTTTCATGTGTCTTTGGATTTTCTGTATGTCCTCCTTGGAGAATTGTCTGTTCAAGTCCTTTGACCATTTTTTAATTGGGTGCTTGTCTTCTTAGAGTGGAGTCGTGTAAGTTCTTTATATATTTTGGAGATTAAACCCTTGTCTGAGGTATCATTGGCAACAGCATGGATGGAGCTGGAAAGCATTATGCTAAGCGAAACAAGCCAGGCAGTGAAAGACAAATACCACATGATATCACCTTTAACAGGAATCTAAACAACAAAACAAAAAAAAACTAGCAAAATATAACCAAAGACACTGAAATAGGGGATAGTCTGACAGTGACCAGAGGGGAGAGAAGAGGGAATTTCAGGGGGGAATGGGTAGGGTTTACAGGAACAAATTTGGAAGACACATGGACAAAAACTAGGGGTGGGGGGTAATGGGGGGGAAGGGGGGAGGGTTGGGTGGGTGGGCTGGAATGGGAGTAGGGGGGAGAAAACTGTACTTGAACAATGATTAAAATAAAAAAAAAGGCTATTGTAAGAGTTAATTTAGACAAACTCTGATCACTACAGAGATTAAGGCTGTCACATTTTAATCTACTTTTGGACTCTAGCTTCTTGAATTTCAGTTAAAACTAATTGAATTGCTCCGTTGTTAAACTTCAGTTTGTATTATTTGATTTCTTATAACAATTGTCTCTTATAAATTATTAAATTATACCTTCATACTTGTGTGCAAGCAAGATACATGCAAAATATGCAAATAACCAAAAGAAAACCCAACTGTGGGCATAAAAAGTATTCCTTGGGTAGGTATGCACTCAGAGGAGGCAATGTATACAAAGCCAAATACAATTTTTATAATAGATGGTAAAAGGTATTTCCATAGCAATTATGTATGCTGAAGATGGCATCAGCAAGAAAACATGACTTGGGGTGTGTAAAGAATTTTGTAGGCACTTTTACTTCTAAGCAAACACCAATAAGGGCAGGTATACAGGAATGACTGAACACCAGTGTGATTTCAGCTCAAGATATACATGGTTGAAGAGATTTAAAAAAAAAATTTCTGGTCCCATATGGTTGGAATAATGAAGAAGCTGAAAAAAACCTAAGTTGTCCATATTTGAGAAGACATGAAGAACTCTAAGAAGTCACTGTTTTCAGGCAACAGAAAACCCAACTCTATCTTAAAAACTAAAGAAAATTTGTCAATTAATGTAATTGAAAATACAGAGACAGGGCAGACTTTAGGCATAGTTTGACTCTGACACTCATGATATTATAAGAATTGGGAATGATTTTCTCCCTCTAGGTGTCAGGCTCATTTTTAGTCTTGCTTTCTTTATGGTAAAAGACCTACCAGGATCACATGCTTTATCATTTATTTCTGGGAGAGGAAAAGAACTTCTTTTTAAGCAGTCATAGACCAAAAATCCTGAACTTCATTTCTATCAGCCTATATCAAACATGTGCTTGCCCTTGAACCACTGGATATGACCATGGTGTAGTCAGATGCTGATGGCTTGGGATGGGTTCTGCACCCATCACTGAACCAAGAACTCTAACAAGAAGAAGATGCCATTACTTTAAGTCAGGGTCTACTACTGATACTCTTGCTCAGGTCACTCAGCCAAGGGGGTCAATGGGAACAAGAATCCAGCCCACTATTTGCTCTCCAAGCTGTGCATCCTGGTATTGGGCTATATTTCCTGGGAGAAGAGTCTTTCTATAATTCTCATAGAATTACAGGCCTCTGCACCAATAGGTCTGTGTCTACCCATCCACAGCAATTTGTACTTTTTCCAATTCAAAGAAGTGCATAGAGATTAGCAGTGGCCATTACCTGACACTGACCTACATCAGTAGGTTTATCCGAATCCTCTGATCCTAGCTCTGGAGTTCAAGGATGAGTTTTCTGTGAGCTGACTATATCCCTCTTCTCCATAGGTATCTCTCTGTCTCTGCCCTTTGTCTCCAGGTTCTGACTGCTTCCTCTCCTTGCCTCTTCAGGCCCAGAATAGCATTAGTCCTTCCCCCTGACCCTGCTATTTCTAGCCTCCAGGTGCTTGTGGATCCCTCACCTTGCCCTTATCTTCATACACAGTACCTCTGCTAATTCCTCCTCAGAGGACCAATACAAGTGTGCCATCTACTTCCTGCCAGGACCCTGTAGGATATGCTTCACCATGGGCAAGTCCTGAATGCTAGAATGGAGCCACAGTGACCTCAATGACCCATAGTTGTCTTGGTCATCTTCTGGTTCCTTGGAATACTGACTTCAGTTGGTCCAGGTATAAATCCAGGCATGCTAGTAAAAATTCCATTTTGTAAAGATCTTTACTTAAACTACCAAAGGTATGGATATTTGAGAAAAACATAATGCCACATCAAGATATTTTACTCTCAAGTTGGAGATATACAAGTATGCATATTTTAAATTTTGCAGATTAGAATGCTGAAATGTTCCACATTATTTCTGGTGGGAGGCCATAAATAATATTTTTTGAGGCCAAAATAAGAAAGAAGGAAATAATAGAGCTCAGAAATCTCAGGAGCACTCATCCAACACTCTGCCTTTATCTTAGAGCACTTTTGTAGGCGGCTCCTTTAATCAGGATTTGATACACCTAAATGAGAGAGTTTTTAGCTTAGAGAAACAGATGCCATAACTAAGAAAAGGAACACAATGTGAATGTTTTGAAGTTTGCTCTGTGATGCACAACTTTTTTAAGCCAAAATTTTAACCTGGTGAGCAATCAGTTTAGTGTTGCCCTTAGCAGAGAACCATAAATTAAAGATAAGCAATGGTTCAGACTTTCCAAGGCCTTGCCTTAGAAGTAACTTTGGAATCCCAACCAAATCTGCATTTGGTTAAGCAGTTTGGCCCAGTTTTCTATTTTGAGGCATTAAACTATAATTATAAGTCATTCTTATTTCACTCCAAATAAATGTTCCTAAAGTAGATGTAACTAGAAAAGGCTCTTCCTTCTCTCCAAAGGAAAAAAAACCCCAGCAAATAAATGACACAAAATAGAAGAAAAGCAAACCAAAACTTAGAGAAGCTGGAAAGTATGTATATGGTATATTTTACAGTTTTGTCAATATACAAAATTGATTGTACTAGCATATTAGGAAGGTTCAAATACTTAAAAGGTATTCTGAAGATACCTTTCATCAGAGGAAAAAAATTAAAGTTCTTTTTAAAAAAACAAATAACTAAGGGTGGTGATAATTTAACTTACAAGATTTTTTGATTAAGATATCCTTCTGCTATTTTGCTCTAACATTTGTTCTTAATCATTCAAAAAGATTAGTATTTTCTTAGTTGGAAGTATAAGTTAATATGAAGGTTGGGGAGATAAAGGGAAGAATTTTTTTAAGGAAGAATAATTTTATTATTGAAAGCTTTATTTTTTTTTTATTGTTGTTCATGTACAATTGTCTCCAATTTCCCCCCTCTACTCCTCCCTACCCCAGACACCCCTACCTCCAACCCTTGCTCCTACCCCACTTTGGCTTTGCCCACGTGTCCTTTTAAAGTAAGTAAAAAAATAGAGTCTGCAAGTCAAAATGAAAGGAAGAAATGGAAAAAAAATATAGGCCTGGTGGAGAAAATGACTAGCCTGCCTTCTCACATTAAGAGGCCAAGAACAAATCCCACTACAAATACTCCAGGCCCCCAAGAAAAAAAGGTTTCTGTGCTGAATTACGTGAGCATACCTGAAATCAGGATGATGAATTAGCACACTTCTCTAATCCCTTCAACTGTCATGATTTATTTATTTGGTGCCATTTCTTATGTAACTGTCAAGCACAACTGTGTTAATTTCTAATGTAGGATAAATAGAAGAATAATATGTAATTTCTGCTTTAAGGGAGACTACAATGTACTGCTTACATAAGCAAAGAAATTAGCCTCTTTTTCTGTCATCTACCTAATGTTCCTATAAACTCAAGCTTTCCTCTCCCCACTCTACATTACTCCTTTGGATAGCAAGAAAAAAGATAAGTATTGACAGCTAATGGTTTTGCTGCCTCCTCCGCTTTACGTAGTCTGTTTTGATTTCAGATCTCATTTTGAGGTAAATGTTCCCATTAATTCTGAGTTCAAGTTCTTATCATGGTGGATTCTCCCTGTCCATTGTTCCTTCCCAAGGTAGTGTTTGTTTGCCCTCATGATTCTGTTGGCATTGAGAGGAGGTCACTTAGTCTCAGGTGGTCTTTTGCTGGCTTCTCTTGTGGAGTAGCTGGTCCAATTCTTGGGTCCAACCAGCTAAGGTGTGCTTTGTGTGGTCTGAGCATGAGGTTGAAATCTGTTGAAGTCAGTAGTAAGAGAATTCATGACCTACTCAAGACCGGACAATCTACAATCTCCTTTCCAATCCACATTTTAGTTTAATGGAAATCCTAGAAAGTAGCCCATTGCTCAACCAGAGTGGTACTGGATAAATTCTCATGTTTTTGTATTATCAATCACAATTTTCTGGTAGTATTTTCAATAAGAAGTCATATTCTTTTAAAAGCCTACATATTGAATAGTAGATATTCAGTACATGTTGGTTTTTACTCTCCCATTCTTTATACATTTAACTATTTTCCATTTATTCTTATTATTTGGCAATTTATTAAGTGTATCAGTTGTACACATTAAACTTACATAATGTTTTTAAAATTAATTAACTTTTTATTTTAAAATTAGTTGATATTCAATATTATTTTATATTTGCTTTAAGTGCACAGCATAGTGGTTAGACAACTATATAATTTACAAAGGATCCCCCTGACACTTCTAGTACCCACGTGGCACTATTCAAACCACTTACTGCTTAAATGTAAATAAAAAACCAACAAAATATTTTCTCTCCTTAAACCTGCCAAGTCATTACATACCAGGTATCCTATCACATATATAAATGCACACTGTTTTAGTGGTAGTATCAGTACCAGCAGAAAGGTAGTAAAAAATCCTCTAAGAATTAATAAAATCCAACAGTAATTTAAACTTCCAGTTTGTTAAAACAGAACTTGCTTGATTAGTTTTAGCATTGTACTTCATATGTGTTTGGATTTTAAGTTTGTATTTATTCTTTACACATCACTATAGAATGTTACAAAAAATTTTTACTCATGATTGCTTCAGGTAAAAGCCAACTCTTTTTTCCCAGTTCCCTTATTGCTTATAATTATATAATTATATAATATATTTATAAATATGTGTTTTCAAAAACATTCAGTAATAAAATATATATACTTTCAAGCTCTTTTTTCTCTTAATAGTAAATCTTATTTTTCTTATGGCTAATTATATGTATGATTTTATAATGGTATGATATTTTATCAATTAGATATTCCCCCATGGGACATTTAGGTCACTTCTTAGTTGGTTTTTTTTTTTATGATTATACACTAAAGTACAATGAACATTTTAATGAACAGGATAGAGATTATTTTCCTCTTGACTAATTTCTTAGCACTTTGGTTGCCAAGAAGAGCTCACTGAGTTATAGAGAATAAAAACTGCATAGTTATGATCTGTATCCCTAGGCCATCCTCCAATAGGATAGTGTAAATAACAAGGCCTGTAGGATCCTGCTTTCCCATGGTGGCCTCTGCTAGCAATAGTTTAAGTTTCATGGGAAATTCTTTCCTCTGGCATGACTGGGCCTTCTCTTATCAGGAGTCTTCCATTTCAATTATCAGTCAAATTTAAAAAGTGTTTCTTCTACAGCTAGTATAATTCTATCCTTCACCCCTTTCACTTTAAGCACTTCTTCTTTTCTTTTTCTTATTGTTCAATTACAGTGCCCATTCCCCCTTATTACTGTCTCCCCTCTACCCACCTCCAGTCTTCCTCCTCCCTGTTGCCTCTGTCCATGGGTTCTTTATACATGTTCCTTGACGACTCTTCCTCTTCTTTCCTCCATTGTCCTCCTCCCCCATCCCCTCTGGTTACTGTAAGTTTGTTCTTTATTTCCATGTCTCTGGTTGTATTTTGCTTGCTTATTTTGTTAATTAGGTTCCACTTATAGGTGAGATCATATGGTATTTGTCTTTTACCACCTGGCTTACTTCACTTAGCATAATGTTCTCCAGTTCCATCCATGCTGTTGTGAAGGGAAGGAGTTCGTTCTTTCTTTTTGCTGCATAGTATTCCATTGTATAAATGTACCACAGTTTTTTTGAAGCATCTCTTATTTTTAAACATAGGAAAGAAAAATTAAAGTGCCTTTCACTTAAAACAAGGTTTTTTAAAAAATGTGCAATGTATCTAGAAATAATAAGTAAAACTATTGAGCTATTGTTAAATTGTTCTAAGCACTGCATTGTATAAACTCATTGAAACTTCACAACAACTAGACATTATTCTCACTCTATGGATCAAATTATGGAGACAAAACAGTTAAATAACTTGTCTTGTGTCATATACCTAGGAAGTGATGGAGCAGAGATTCTAACTCAGAAAGTCTGATTTCAGAGTGAACACACCGAATTGCTATGCTGTTCTGGAAATGACAGCATAATCTAATATGTACCAGAGACTACTATATTTTTCTGTGTATAATGTGCACTTTTTTGCCCAAATTTTTGAGGTAAAAATAAGGATGCAAATTATACATGGATGACACTAATTCTGTATCTATAAAAGCTTTTAATTCTTTTATTTATGCTTATGTGTTAAAAGTGTAACTCTAGAAAGCAATAATGATATCTGCATTCAAAATAATACCCTGGAATATAATAATCAGTTTTTTTTTCTAAATATTAACAAATAAATAAACAATTAAATTAAAAAATTAAGACAAAAGATATTTTTCCCTGAAAGTTTGGGCAAAAAAGTGGGTGCACATTATACATGGCAAAATACAGTATTTCTGCAGAAGACTTGCTTTTTTTTCTAGGAATTAGATGTAGATTGCAAACTGGCCAGAAAAAATATAGTGCTCTTCTAATACAGCTTTTCTTTCATCATCCTTCATGCTCCCCTACTACAAATATGTAAGAACAGAATGAGGAGGAATAGAATATAAAAGATAAAAAAATACTTCTGACCTCAATAAACTTTTTACTCAATGAGAATTACCAAATAAAATATGAAACAATTTTTTATCAACCATTTCTGAGTCAAACTGTAATCATATTCTTCACTGGAGCCTGAAATCAACATGTGATATATACGACAATACTTTTTTGAAAGATTATATTTATTTTTAGACATAGGGAAAAGGAGGGAGAAAGAAAAGGAGAGAAACATCAATATGTGGTTACCTCTCACATGACCCCATTAGGGTCCTGGTCCAAAACCTGGGCACGTGCCCTGATTGGGAATTGAACCAACAACCCTTTGGTTTGCAGGCTGGCACTCAATCCACTGAGCCACACCAGCCAGGGCTGCAACAATAATTTTTTATGTTGCGTTCTTTTCCTGAAGTCTACAAAGAAGATTGCCATGCTAGATCCAAGAAGTTTATGAATTATTTACTTTTTGAAATTCCAGTTTGTTTTGTTCATTAATTACATGTTCTCTTTGAGGTAATTACTGGGAATATTATTGGTCTAAAAGAGTTAAGCTCTTTTGTAGATTAGTACTTAATTCTGTTTTAACTATTAGATCTGACCAGTTTTCCTTTGCGTTAATCATTCCCATTCTATGAAAGTAGAAACAAAATGTAAGACATAAAAACTATCTTAAAGAGGAAAATCATCCATAATAAAAATTACACTTTGCATTTTTAATTTTAAAATTCATTTTTTATTTATGTTACTTTCAGCTCAATACTAGAAGGTAACTTTAAAGAGACATTAGTCTGTCTCACTTATTTTACAGATGAATAAACTGAGGCAAAAAGAAGTCAGAGTCATGAACCTTAAATGAATCCATCCTTTCTGTGCTCTTTCACTACCTCAGTGCAGTTAGAAAGACTGATGTCTAATCTACACTTGTTAGCGTGTACCCCACACACCTGTTGATTGACAACATAAGATCTATAAAAACATGTTTCAGGGAAACTTCAGGTCTAACACAGATATTCTCTTATGTAGTTGTCTTGGGATGCCTTAATCTGCAATTTGGCAGCTGTAGCCAATCTGCTGAAGAATCATATCTCTGTCATCTCGTTTTTTCATCCAGCTGGTAAAATGATAGCCTACACCTATGAATCTACTCATTTAGTCTGCTAGTGTCTAATTAGAGTAGAAACGAACCGTTCTTTCTCTCACATCAGAGGTGAACTGACCAGCTCCTGGCTCCTTCAACCAGGTGAGTTCTCAATTGTGCTTAGCTGGCTTTTTTTGACTTGAGTCAGCACATCTACTTGTAGGAGTTGACTTTGATCGGGGGCCTTTCAGGGTCAAGATGATTTGAGATAGATTAGTGGAGGAAAATGATTCTGGGATTTTAGCTGCTGATGGAGCTGTTGTCAAACTATCACTAATCAGACACGTAATTTTTTTTGCTTTGTTTTGTTTCACATTTTTGTTTTCTTTCCAGTCCAATTCATCTAAACTTTTGTAGACCCATCCTCCATACTCCCTTCTGAAGCTTCTATTGTAATATTCTGGCAAGGTTACAATTTGTGTTTAACATTTTTTATTCTTAAATTAGGCCAGTAAACCTTTTAACCAAGTATTACTTTTACCATGACTCTATTATATTTGTTATAGTTTGGCACCTTGATTAATTAAGACTTTGGTCTAGACAGTTGGGGTAGGCATTCTATCTGAAAGGTTTTGAAAAAGAAAAGGCAACTTGCTTTCCAAAATTATACATATATAGTTGATATAGGTATTGACTAGAATAGATATCTTATTAAATTTATTCTAGCTCTTTAGTTCTTTTTCCAAATATAGCTGAATGAATATTCACATCTATGTTTTCTGGCACTAATTTATATGTATTTGTATATATTTTTTCTTGTCCAGTCGTTTAAAAAAACAGGTCTTTAAATTCTGCCCTATGTATTTTCATGAGACACATTTTTAAGCTGTATCTCATTGTTCAACTCATGCCTTCCTTCATTGTGAGCCAGTGAAGGATTTCTGCTTCCTTGCACCTATGGATTCTGTTCTGTGTCTAAAATGATCACAGTTGATCATTCAGAATCATTTTATTTGCATGTGATTTGATTAATGATGCCAACACGACTTTACATGTCTAAACAGTAGAGCTATTTTTTTGTTGTTTTATTCCTATAGAGGTCACTTTTTAATTTTGAAAACATTCAATGGTATCATATCTTCTATTTAAATAGAATAATGCTTTTCAAATATGGCAATGATGACCAGAGAAGGAAAATATCCTTATTAGATAGAGATTCATATTCATATTGAAGTATTTATAAGAGAAAAAAAGAGAAAAGATTTGATAACAGATTTGTATTTAAATACTAAACTAAAAGAAAGTTAAGGGGGAGATAAAACAGGATTGGCAAAGTGATGATATTTGTTTAAGACTGGTGATGAGTGCATGGGTTTGTTTTACTCTCTTATGGATTCTTTTGATATGTGAATTTTCCAAATTAAAAGAACCATGTTTACCATTTTGAGGCACATTCTACTTCTGTTTCTTGCTTTCACTGTGAATTGAGGAAAATCGGTCATCTTATTTGTCTCATGCCTTTCTCAAATACTCCTCTGGATTAGAAGAGTAGAAAACACACCTTGAAGTCAGGCAGGCTCTAATTTGAATCCTCCTCCCACCACTCCTGACTGCATAACAACAGACAATTTACTTAACCCCTCTCATCTCAAATTTCTTTTAAAGATTTTATTTATGTTTAGAGAGAAGGGAAGGAAGGGAGAAAGAGAGGGAGAGATACATCCATCAGTTGCCTCTAGCATGTGCCCAAACTGGGGACTTGCCTGCAGTCCAAAAAATGTGCCCTGACCAGAATCGAACCAGTAACCCTTTACCCTGAGGGATGACACTCAACCAAATGAGCCACACTGGCCAGGGCCCTTGTCTCAAAATTTTCACCTGTAATGTGGGAATAATAATTTCATTGCCTGACTGTAGAAATGAGATTAGTACCTAATATTAGTGCTATAAATTCTTAATATTTAAAATATAATTTTTAATAAAAGATTGTAAATGAATGTTAGCAATAGCAGTGCTAGTAATTGTTGTGGCAGTTAATATTATCTTAGAGTTATGTGAACCTAATATCTAATATCAAGGGCTTATTTTGTTCAAGGTAATTAATAACAGCAATCTGTTCTCAGATGTGTTTTATTTTCCTTCACTGCTCAGCAATGCAGTGAATTGTCTCAATATTCTACTGGAAATTTTGGTGGGGAAATATGCACCCATCATGAACACCTGTTCAAGGGCTATCTCCTCTCTAAAGCCTCTCTTGACTTCTCCAGGAAGCATTAGAACTTCCCCTTTGTGATCCCTCCTACTTTACTCTTCTTTCTTAAAATTGCAGCAGCTATTCGGGGTCGTTTATGGTTCCATATAAATTTTTGAAGTGTTTGTTCTATGTCTGTGAAATAAGCCATTGGTACTTTAATAGGTATTGCATTGAATATGTAGATTGCTTTGGGTAGTATGGACATTTTGATGATATTAATTCTTCCAATCCATGAACACGGTATATGTTTTCATTTGTTTGTGTCTTCCTTGATTTCTTTCCTCAGTGTTATGTAGTTTTCTGAATACAGGTCTTTTACCTCTTTGGTTAGGTTTATTCCTAGGTATTTTATTTTTCTTTTTGCTATTTCAAATGGGATTTTTTTCTTGATTTCTGCTTCTGCTGTTTCATTGTTGGTGTACAGAAATGCCTTTGATTTCTGGATATTGACTTTGTATCCCGCTGTTTTGCCAAATTCATTTATTAGGTCAAGCAGTTTTTTTTGGTGGAAAGCATTATGCTAAGCGAAATAAGCCAGGCAGTGAAAGACAAATACCATATAATCTCACCTTTAACAGGAACCTAAACAACAAAACAAAGAAACAAGCAAAATATAACCAAAGTCACTGAAATAGAGGACAAACTGACAGTGACCAGAGGGGAGAGAAGAGGGAATTTCAGGGGAGAATGGGTAGGGATTACAGGAACAAATTTAAAGGACACATGGACAAAAACTAGGGGGAGGGTGGTAATGGGAGGAAAGTGGGGGGGGTTGGGTGGATGGGCTGAAATGGGAGTAAAAGGGAGAAAACTGTACTTGAACAAAGGTTAAAAAGAAAAAGAACTTCCCCTTTGTGTTCTCCCAGTACTTTGTTTACATATGAAAGTACTTGCCCAATATTACTGTATTTATTTTGGGGGTCTGGTTCCCAGAGTTCAGCACCTTTGTCTGTTTTCCCATGACTGTCATTCCTCTTCCCCCTTGCTCCCAGCATTACCACTGGCTCACAGTAGTGGCTTAAAATATATATGAGAATTTCCTTCCTGAATGAATAGCCTTTCTTATTTATCGAGTTTCTTTCCTTTTCTTCCTTCCCTTTCCTTCCTTCCCTTTCCCTTCCCTTTCCTTCCTTCCTTTCCTTTTCCTTCCTTTCCTTCCTCCCTGGCTCCCTCCCTTCATTCCTTCTGAGAGCTCTGTTAGGCCTAAATAGAGATTAAAGTCCACAGCTATTTTTTATGTCCCAGTTGTCTCACTGTATATTCATATTTTATGGTTTGTGGATGGTTCTTTTTGTATTTCTAGGAAAGTAGTATTGCTCTCACTCCATTTTTGTAAACACGAAGTGGTGAATTTGAATAACTGAAAGCCATATTCTTTATCTAATTTTCTCCTTCTTATGCTAAAAGACAACATTTAGGTCAGAATATATGTCTAACACAGGTGGCAAACACAGACCCTCGGGCTGAATCCAACCCTTCACCCTTTTTTATCTGGCCCAGCACCTTGTTTCTCCCCAGCAGCAGCACCAAGCTCTTTGCCCCTAGTTAAAGAGTAGTTACATTTATACAGTCCTAAAATTACACTCAGTCCTTTGAAGGCAATCTCGAGGCTGATGTGGCTCCTTGTGAAAATGAATTTGATACCCCTAGAACTGGTCAAAATCTTAATACCATAAGTAGAAATCAATTTACCAATTTACACTGATAGAATAAATCTTGTGAAAAGTTAAATGCAGTCAGATGCTAAGAAAAGGAATTTTAATCAAAGTAAGGCTGACAAAGCCTCCTGTCACTGTCCTTCTTAATAATTTGGTACATTGTTCTAGCCATAGGTTTGTTTTTTTTTCAAAGAAACATTCAGTTTCTTGTTATTATAAATAGCCACCTTTCTGACCAGGCTCCTAACAAATTACGGAGTTAGACACATCAAGGTAGACACATTTAGTCCTAGTTAAATGGAGTTGAAAACAACAGAAGCCCAAGAGAAGTGGAGGTTTTCTGGATAGTAACCTAGTAACACCAATAAAGCAATTGAACTCTAGTTACCTTTTGTTTTCTTTGTCAAACTTTCTGTGATGTAATATATCTTATGAATCATTTTCTACTTGCTGAAGGAGTGTACCTGCATCTACAATGTTGCGTAGATTCTAAGAAGGAAATCAGATGTGTGTTGTTGCATGCTTTTGAAAAATCATGGGTAGGTGTTAATGGAATTGGGGCCAATAAATAAAATTCCTTTTGCTGCTTATTAGAAGCAAATGACCCACAGAGCTTGCCTGTTTAAAAGGGGAGTTTCTTCCTGTGTTTTCTGTATTTGCCCAGTGGAAGTTTAGTTATATTTTATTGCAAGAAACTGGTCTTAACAATATTAAATGCCAGAGAGTCAGATGGAAATAAAATCATTGTCAAGTTTCCTCAATTATATAAAATGACTTTGTCGGAGAGGTATCTATCTGTTTCCTACTGAGAGGAATATTGCTTGAAGAAGAGCAAATGTAAATTAGTGAAGTACTTTCTCCTCTTCATTCATTCCTTCAACCATATTTTGCTACATTTTTAAAGTACCTAATATGTGCCAGGAGTTGTGCTGTCCTATAGGAATACAGAAGGAATAAACAAAATGTGACATATGTCTCATGAAGATGAGATTTAGAAGGAAAGATAGCAAACAAACTAGCAGAGACTAAAATTACAAATGTGGTATATAGAAAAGGAAAAGTCCAAAGAACCATGAGGCTGGGGTGAAGTGGTGGGATTAGGTAAGGCTTCCCAGAGGTAACAGTTGGACTGAAGGATAAACTAACAGATGGTTGATTGAAGGATTAAGGGAAGGATGGCTCTAGTAAAGGAAAGAACTCAGAGGAACAGAGGAGGTAACAGTCCTTTTGAATTATTATATATATATAAAAATTTATATTTATATATTATATATGCTTTATATAGAAATAATATGTATAAATATATATATATTTAGAAGTTGCTGGAGTCTCTCCTTTACTGGAAGGGAAGGAGATGGTGGGAAAGGAAAAGGAGAGGTTGGTGGAACCCTGACTATTTTAGACCTTCCCAGTAGGTGTAGAAGAGTATAATGTGGGAAACTCTTCCACAGAAATAGAGAATTTGTACAAATATACTCAATGTAAATATCTACTTGAAGTGCAGAGTCCTATATATTGATATACATAGAAAACAAATAGCATTGATCTAACCTGTATCCCACTCACTGTCCATCTGGATAATTCCGGAGTCCTAAGAAAGTTCCTATGTATAGTAAGAATTTTGGCTGACTACAGAAGGTATTTCATTCTACATATTTTGTAAAAATGGTTGTACAAGCATGTTCACACTAGTTCAATCAGTCAACAGAAATTCAGTAAGGTTTGTGTATGTGTCAGATACTGAATGAAAGAGAGAAGTTAGAGAGTAGAAGAAATGAAACTAAAGGGGAAAAAGAAAGAAACTGACTCTGAGACTGAGAGTCTATAGTCTATCAGTCATTTCATATATATTAGTTTATTTAGTATATTCAGAAGTTTTTTGCAATGAGTGTTATTGGATGCATTTTATAGATGAGAAATACTGACATTTATCAAGGTTAAGAGAACTGTCCATGCAGCCAGGATTCTGACCCAGTTCTGACTGACTCCAAAGCCATTTCCCTTTCCATTGTTACTCTGTGGTCCCCGCCCTTGAGTTTTCTCCCTTTTTTTTAATTAATCACATCACTGAGCACTAGGATCACTATACCCCTTGACAAGTCTCAACACAACAATTTAACTTTGTCAGGGTCTGGGACAAGTGGAGAAGTACAAAAAGTCACAAGGGTCTTTCTTTGGAGTACAACAAACAAACAAACAAACAAACAAACAAAAAACAGCACAGAAAGGGAATAGGGTAGAACAGAGGTAAGAGAGAGGGGGAAGGTTGGACTTGTACCAAACTTTTTCTGGGCCAGGTACATGATGCCTTCTAAGTTAAATATACTAAATAACTACACAGATAAATAGTGCATGGGCTTATTTCACATTATGCATACTATATTACGTTCCTCCCTATATATCCCTGACCTATCATTGTAGGATCCTATTAAATAACTTAAGGTCCCAAAGAAGAGAGGGTGAAAAGAAAGGGTCAATAAGGTCCATCAAAACTTAGTGAATGTAAGAAAAATATCACTTCACTCGAAAAATGTTGATAAGCAAAGACCAGAGGAAGGTGGAATAAGGAGAAAGGAGAAATCCCCTTCCCTCACTCTTCTCTCCTTTAGATGCCTGAAGCATAAGAGTATGATATGGGATGGAGATAAAGATGTTTTAAATCCTAGAAGACTAGAGTTCCTAGCAGTGCATGAGTTGGGGATAGAAAATAGGCGAGGTTTGGTCTCCCTGGCCTACAAAATAATAAATGGAGGGCTGATGCAGAGGGTGTCACAACCACATAGATGCCTCTGGGAACAATTGGTAAACATCCTCATGTTTAGAAATATTTCTCTGTTTGATTTTAAAAAAATTAGTCTTTGGCAGAATACATTGTAATTTCTTTCTTCCTTTGTATAATAATTGCTTGGAGAGACTGATGTACCTGCATGACATCTCCAGCTCATAAAACTCTTGCTCCTACTTACAATAAAATGAAGTAGCCACAGTGACGAATGTTGTTTATCTAGCTTCCAGAGAAATACTCATGGTAGGCGGTGAAGCCTCCAGAGCTTGGTAAACGGACATTAACAGGCCTTGCTCTGCAGTCTCTCCTTTACTTCCTGATGGAGCCACAGGTGGTCCCTGACTCTAACCACAGAAGTTACATCTCTCAGTGACACTTGGGAATTTTCTGTTGTCTCTTTAGCCAAAACTCGAAGAGATTTTTGTTTTCAGGGTTGCATTTGAGTGTTCATTGTCATTTTCATTCCTTGAGACTGAGTCATCTATGTGAATTCTCCACCCTGCTTGAAGAAAAATGTTTGGGGCTGCTTTCCTTATGATGTGTGATGTCAGAGGGAGCTAAATTTAACCAGGCGTAGTTATCAATTTTGGCCACAACTGCTGGCCAGACACTCAGGAATCAGATGGCCAAAATTGTTTCAGTGTGCCAATATTGCCTCTGAGGACAAGAAGCCTTACCTAGCATTTAAAATTTTCCCTGAAACAGAAAAGAGCTATTTGTTCATACAGGTAAGAAATCCCATGTGCTGCTAAATGTCCCGAAACAGTGAATTTTCAAATGTAGTTAGAGATGTAGTTTCTCTGGAGAAGCTGTACAAGAAAAATTATACTTGAAAAACTGTGCCTTTAGACCCCTGTAGGATTTTAAGTTTTATGGCAACAAAATAGAAGATAAAAAGATTTTCAGAGTAGCTTAAACATCACCAAAGCTGAGTATCATTTATTCGTCCTTTTTTCCTGTGTAATTCTTATTGTGGTCTTATTCAAGGCAGAGACATTGTCATTCAAGAAATCCATGAAACATCAGCAGCCTGAAGCTAGAAATGTGGTATTAAACCTGGCTCCTTGGCTTATAGTACAAATTCAATGATTTTAAAAGCAAAACAATAAATTAATATACCTGGTGAAAAAACAGCTGGTGATTTTCATATTTAGCACTGAAGGTGAAGGTGATTTAACACTTTATCAGTTCATCTCTTCTAAAAAACAGAAGCTGAAATGAATGAAAACCTTTTATCCAAAAAGATGTGAATTGAATTATTATCATACAAAAAATGAAAATTGTCTAAATGTTCATTAATAATGAAGTATTTAAATAAATTATGGTACACTTACATGTTGAAATGTTAAATAGCAGTTTAAAATAATCTTCTCATTGAATTTGTAATCACATAAGGGAAATGCTATATCACAATGTTCTATGAATAAAAGTTAGTTATTAAATACATGCAAAGTAAGATCTCATCTATGCACATAAGTCTATATGTTAAAAATTACTGAACATAAATTCAAAAAATTGTACTTGTATGTTTTTGCATTTATTCAACTCTTTAGTATTTCCTACAATATAGCTATAATATAAAGAATGCTTTATATTAAACACAGGATACCTTTTTAAGATATTAAAACATAAAATTTCTAAGCCTTCTGTTCTTCCAATGTTACCAGCCATTCACTAAGTTTTAAAGTAAAACTGCTATATTAAAACATAAAAATTCCATTTAAATACCAATTTCCCATCAGGCAGTAATTCCAATTTTTATGCATAAATACTCTTAGTATTTTCATTTACAGCATCCTGTATTTGTTACATTGTACATCCTGAAACATTCCTCTCCAGGCAATTGGCAAGTCTAAAGGTTTTCTTTGGTTTGCAATCAAGAGATAAAGATTAAATAAACCTTTAGCCAGCCAGCTTAACAAACTCTCTCTTTAGGAAGAACGTCTGTTGTAGGGCTCAAATGAGTCTTCCTCAGGCAGCAAATTTCTCCCTGTCCTGAGTGGATTTTGATATTTCCTGAGCTGTGCTGTGGGTGGCTGGCTTCTACCCACTCGGGGTCAGAAGGAACAGGATCTCAATCAAATCTACATCAACTCTCCCTGGGAAATGATTTTATGGCTTCCAAAGGTCATATGAATTAAGAAGCTGGCCAAAGCTTTTATGTGGAAAATGGTGATATAATTTAAAAGGCCGTATGTTTTTCTAACTAGTTGCCTCACATTAAATGTGCTTTTATATGCTCTATTATAAAGGTCTTGTGACCCAGCTACATTAGAATCAGGCCTGAGAGTTAAAGAAGCAGGATACTTCCAAGCTGCCATTGTATCTCCGGGTAGCTTTGAGCAAATTTAAAAACAAACATCTCAATTTTCCTTTTCTAAAAAATGGGCCATTATTATGCTGTAACTGATTACCAATGAATTATTGTCAAAAGTCTAGAAAACATGTTATATGAATACTTTCTAATGGCTATCATTTTAACCATATGTTTAAGTTAAACCATTTTCTATAATGCTATATAGTTTCCATTTTGTTAGAGCAATTGATTGCTTTGCCTCAAAAAATCTTTTATAGCATTTAGTGCCCAAGAAGAATGACAGTACTTCTGTTTTTAAGTTGGGGTTTTAATCTAATTTTTATTCCTAAATTAGGACATGGGAGCTGTTTGCACATTGAGAAAAGCATGGTGTGTGTTTTTAGTCTCTGAGTGAAATGCAAACAAAACAAAACATTTAAAATGTACTGAACTTTCCTACTCAAATAGGGAAATTTAGAATACATATTGTACCGGAGTTAATGTGTGGTATCCAAGGTTTTTATCATTCAGCATGCAATATTCATGTACAACATTAGCTTGACAAATAATGGGAGAAGCTGGTTAATATTTAGCCAGCAAACAGCCTTTGACTATAGACCTGTACTCAAAAAAAAAAAAAAAAAAAAAAGAAAGAAAGAAAGAAAGAAAGGGGGATGTTTATGAAAGGAGGGAATGTTGAGGGAGAAAAAGTTTTGCAAAATGCTACATTGAATCATTTTCCTACAACATCTTGGTTATTAGTAACTCATGGCCCTCAATTTTGATATTCTCCAAAATAATTTTGAACATGAAGACTTACCCTCTACTTTTAAAACATTTTAATAACATTCAGAAGACACTCTGTACCCATTAACAGTCATTCCATATCCCTTCCTGCCCCCAAATCCTGGCAACCACTGAACACTTTTCTCTATGAAGATGCCTATTCTGGTCATTTCATGCAAGGTCTGTCCAGAAAGTATCAATCCACATAATGCGAAAAGTAGAGACATTTCTTGAAGAGGATACAAGATACAAGAAACATTATACATAGGATAGATGCCTCAGTCCCCTTCAAAGTAGGCACCTTGGGACCTGATACAGTTCTCTGATCTTTGTTGATTGCAGCTCCTACACGTTCAACATTCTCAGGTGTTATCATTGTTGCAGGCCTTCCAGAACATGGATCACTGTCAACAGATTCTCGACCATCTTTGAAGCTTTTGTGCCACACTTTTATTTGTGCTTCACTCATTATGTTGTCCCCAAAAACCTTCTGAATTATCCAGATAGTTTCAACAGAAGAATGTTCAAGCTTAATGCAAAATTTGACGCAGATTCATTGTTCTACTTGCTCAGCCATTTTCAATGTGAGGGCTACACAGTACACGTGTTCACTCAACAGTCTACTGCCCCCACTGGCTAGTATGTGAAGATGTCATTGTTCATGGGTGAACCTTCCAGTCCATTCTCCTTGCCTGCCAAGTTACATCGATGTCATGCAAATCATTCTCGTTGTATTAACAACAACTGGACTTTTTCTGGACACACCTTATATAAATGAAATTGTATAATATGTGATCATTCATGTTTCTTTTCTTTCCCTTAAAATAATGTTTCAAAGTTCATCCATGTAGTATCATGTATTAATACTTCACTTCCTTCTCTTTTTATGGTTGAATAATATTCTGTTGTACAAATATAGCACAGTTTGTTTATTAAGTCATCAGTTGATGGACACTTAGGTTATTTCTACTTATTAGTTATTATGAATAATACTGCTATGAGCATTTGCATATCTATTGTTGCATGGGCTTATGCTTTCAATTCTCTTGGGTACATACCTATTTTGGGAGCCGCCCTGCCTAGTTTCAGGACCTGTAACCACCCCCATGGCTAAGGCTGAGTGAGTGACCTTTGGATCATAAGACACTGAGGAGACAAAGCTTATTTCCCTGGCAGGAGCACCGCTTCTGCTCCTTTTTCCATAACTGGCCCCCAATGCTTGATCAGTTAGCCAATGATGGGTAAGATTCTCCAAGGGGGGGATGATCTAAGACAGGCATGATCATTCATGAGAGAGAAGGCCCCCAAGAAAGGACTTGGGGGACTACAGCAAAGGGGGATGATGGACCCTCACCCCTCGATTTTCACAAAGCCTGAGTCCTCATTCTGTCTGTGAGAAGTCTCCTATCTCTTGGCTACCTTACTTCCACTACCTGACTTAATGCTGAAACAATGACAGAGGGCAATGTAGCCCTATGCTGGAAAGAGCAGGCTCCCAGGGTGATCAGGCCTGAGAAAGAAGGAGGTTCCTGTGAAAACTGCTTCACTAAGAATGCTCTTAATTAAATGATAAAGGCCCAGGCAGAAAATGAGTTTGCTTTCCAAAGTTTTGTAGCTCTTTAGTTAACAGACCCTGACTCAGAATAGGCCCTCAGAGTTCTTTATATGTTATCTAGTGTTTGAGCCTAACTGCAGACAATGATTAATGAACTTTACCTGTATTCCTGTGCAAATGAAAAGCCAATAAAAGCCCTGTGAAGGGAAGGATCTGCACACTCTCCCCTTGAGAAAGTAGCCATGCCGTCCCTTTCCCTCTACATAGGACTCGGTAGTCCTTGTGACTGTCTCATATCTCATCCATGATGCCGCAGACACTGTGGGCCAGTGTCTGCATCATACCTAGTAGTAAAATCATTAGATCTTATGGTAACTCAATATTTAATTTTTGATTGATTAACTGCCTAATTGTTTTCCACAGTGGTTACATTATTTTACATCCCTGTCAGCAATATTTAGGGGTTTCAAAATTTCCACATCTTCACCAACACTTTTGTCTGCTTTTTTTATTCTAGCCATCCTTCTGAGTATGAAATTGGACACATTGTGGTTTTGATTTGCATTTACCTGAATGGCTAATGATATTGAACAACTTTTCATGTGCTTATTGGCCACTTGTATTTATTAATTTAAGAAATGTCTATTCAGATACTTTGACCATTTTTTAAAATCTTCACC
Source organism: Phyllostomus discolor (assembly GCF_004126475.2). NCBI lineage: Eukaryota > Metazoa > Chordata > Mammalia > Chiroptera > Phyllostomidae > Phyllostomus > Phyllostomus discolor. The sequence goes on along the minus strand of NC_040906.2, from coordinate 145,194,817 downwards.
CAAGGATTTTTTTTTATTACTTTATAGAGAGAGAGGAACAGAGAGAGAAAAACACCAATGCATGAGAGAAGCATTAATTGGCTGCCTCCTGTATGTGCATGTAACAGGGATTGTAGGCACCTGGACTGGGGACCAAACCTGCTACTTAGGTATGTGCCATGACTAGGAATTGAACCATAACCTTTCAGTTAGAGGATGATGCTCCAACCAACTGAGCCCATCAAACCAGAGCTACTTTACCCATTTTAAAAATTGGTTGTCATTTTGTTCTTTAGTTGTAAGAGCTCTTTATATATTTTAAATACAAGCCCCATATCAGGTATATGATTTGCAAATGTGTTCTTCCACTGTCTTTTTTTCCACTTTCCTGAAGGTGCCCTTTGAAACACAACAGTTTTTAATTTTGATAAAATCAATTTATCTATTTTTTTTATTGTTGATGCTTGTGCTTTTGGAGTTATATCTAAGAAATCATTGCATAATCTAAGGTAACAAAATTTGTGGCTATGATTTCTTTTAAAAGTTGTATGGTTTTATATTTTACATATAAAACTTTGAATCCATTTTTTATATGGTGTGAGATAGGGATCTAAGTTCATTATTTTGCATGTGGATATCCAATTGTCCCAGGACAATCTGTTAAAATAATTTCTTTTCTCTATTCAATTGCCTTGGAATCTTCATTAAAAATTTGTTAACTACAAATGTGTTCCTTTTTAGACTCTCAGTTGAATGTCACTGAGCCAGTGTCATTCCTAGGATATGTCTATCCTAGGCCAGTGTTATATTTTGTTGATTACTGTAGTTTTATTATAAGTTTTGAAATCAGAAAAAGTGAATTCTCCAACTTTGGTACTTTTATTGCAAGGTTGTTTTGGCTTTCCTGGGCCCTTTGAACTTCCATATGAATTTTAGAATCAGCTCGTTAATTTCTTTAAAAAAGGAAAATGGGATTTTGATAGGTATTACATTGACCTTGTGGATCAATTTGATCAGTATTTCCATCTTAACCATATTGTCTTCCAATCTATTAATATGGATATATTTCCATTTATGTTTTAAAAATTTTTCAACAATATTTTATACTTTTATGTGTACACATCTTGCATTTATTTTGTTAAATTTATTTCTAAAGATTTTATTTTTGATACTATATGTGGGGCTGGAAAAAGTAGATTTACAGTTGTTAGTACAATTATTCTTTATTAATTATAGTATAATTCTTTATTAGTTATTGTATTATTTTCCATATTAGTTGTAAACCTACTTTTGCCCACCCTTGTATATACAACTATTTCTCTAATTTCATCTTCAGATTGTTCATTGCTAGTATGCAGAAATATAGTTGAGTTTTGCACACTGATTTTATGTATCAGAACCTTGATGAACTAATTTATTAGCTTTAATAGTTTTTTTGTGACTCCCTTATAATTTTCTATATACAAGATCATATCATCTGAAAATGGAGGTAGTCTTACTTCTTTCTTTACATTCTGGATACTTTTTGTTTTTATTTCCTAATTGCCCTGACTAAAACATCAAGTACAATGTTGAACAGAAGTGCTGAGAGGAGATTTCCTTATCTTGTGCCTGATCCTAAGGGGAAAGCTTTCTTGTTTTTACCATTAGGTATGATGTTAGCAGTGTATTTTTTAGATGCTCTTTATCAAGTTGAGAAATTTTCTTCTGTTCTGGGTTTACTGTGTTTTTATCCTAAAATGCTGTTAGATTTTGTCCAATTTTTTTGCATCTATTGATATAATCATATGGTGTCTGTCTTTAGTATATAGTATAATGTCCAGAGCAGAGTTAGAGAGAGCTTAGCGGCCAGGTTTAGGTTCTAGCTGGTCAATTAAAACAGCAAGCCAAAATGAAAGTAGCAGTGAAACCCTAAATCATTTATGGTGATAGTATAAGCAGGTGCTAGAAAGGAAAACATTTCAGCTACCCCAGTGTTCCATTTTTTCCCCGTGAAATGGTGCCCAGAGTTCAGATGTACCAGTGCACTTAGGGGGGTCACCTCATGGCTGAGAGAACCTCAAACTAAAGGGTTCTGCCATTTGAGGACCCAGAAGTTCAGGAGGGAAGAAGAGAGAAAGGCTAAGAATGGAAAAATACTTAATACTGAGTCAGAGTGGAGAAGTGTCTTGAAGGCCTCCTAGAGAAGGTAAGATAAACAGAAGCACCTGAGAGAGGCCTTGGCTGAGGGTCCTCTGATAAGGAAACCTTTCAACAAAGGTTCCTAAGCTAAGAATGTAGATATTCATAAGAACAAGGTTAATCAGGGAGATGTGAGTCCTTTATTGCAACTCTCACCAGAGACTGCAGTATGATGGCTATGCACCAAGTCTGCTGTGTACATTTTGAAGGTAGCTTTCCCCAGTGAGACCTGTCAGGTAAAGCCCTTGCAATCGGCCTTGTTCAGGCCTGAAAGATCACACACAGGGTTTTGGCCTGGAGCCAAAACTTAATGTATTACATTCACTGACTTTTGTATGTTAGACCAATTTGCATTCCTGGAATAAATTCCATTTGGCTGTAGTATATCATCCTTGTTATAGGTTACTAGATTTTGAAAAAATATTTTTGTGTCTATTCTTATAAGAGATATTGATCAAAAGTTTTCCATTCATGTGATATCTAGTTTTTTATAGGTTTAGTATTAGGATTATCTTGACCTCATACAATAAGTTCTTAAGTGTTTTATTTATTTTTTTTACCAATGTTCTTTAAACATTTAGTAAAATCACCAGTAAAGTCATCTGACCCTAGGATTTTCATTGCGAAAATTTTTAATTGCTAATTCTGTATCTTTACATGTTATAGATCTATTCAGACATTCTGTTCTTCTCATAAAGTTTGATAATTTGTATCTTTCTAAGAATTTGCTCATTTTATCTAGATCTCATTATTTTAGCTTATACTTACAGTAATTTCTGGCAGGCCAGTGTGCTAGTAATAAATTCTTTAGTTTTGTGTATCTGGGAATCTCTTAAATTTCTCCTTTATTTTTATTTATTTATTTTTTAAATCCTCATCTGAGGACATGCTTACTGACTTTAGATAGAGAGGAACAGAGCAAGACAGAGAAGGGGTGGGGAGAGGGGGAGGAAGAGAGAAAGAGAGAGAGAGACACATCAGTGTGAGAGAGAAACATCAATCAGTTGCCTCCCATTATGTGCCCCAATCAGGATAGAACCCATGGCCTAGGTATGTGCCTTGACCAGGAATCAAAGCCACAGGCTTTTGGTGTATAGGACTATGATCCAACTGACAGAACCACCTGGCTAGGGTAGTTTCTCTTTTATTTTTCAAGGATAATTTTTCTTGGTTGACAATTTTTCCTTTGGTATTTTCAATGCTATCCTGTCTTCTGATATCCAGTCTCTGATGAGAATTTTTTAAAATTTACTTTTCATTTTTTATTTTTATTTATTGCTGTTCAAATATGGTTGTCTGCATTTTCCTCTGACCCCTCCCCCCACCCTCTGATGAGAAATTAACCATTGACTTTTGAAGGTCCCTTGCATGTATGAGGGGGAATCCCCCAAAATTGGAATTATCTTCTGGAGGGCAGGCCCCTTGTTTACAGGCTTGCCCTACTAGATGAGTGTTCCAGGAATCCATCTGTATCAGTGTACCAGCTGGCATTGTTGTGAGAGGCTGTGTTTGGCTTCAGTGAATTTTTTTGAAGACTCTTTCAACCCATTTGCTCATTTTATGATGGGTGATCTACAGGCACACTTGCCCACACTATGCTGAGTGTTTGGCAGTTTTTTACCAAAAAATGGCATGACCCCCATGTGCCATCCTAGTCTTACCATTAGTGATTTATTTTTTTGGTTTCCCTGGGTGAAAAAAGTCCTCAAAGGGAAATGTTTTGCCTATGTGAAAGAAGTGAAACAAAAAGCAGCAGAAATGATCAAAACCAATGAATTAAAAAACTATTCTGAGCAGTGGAAAAAACATCTTGATAGGTGTATTGCCTGAAATGGAGAGTACTTTGAAGGTAACTGAAGTTTAAACATGTAAGAATAAGTATGCAATGTTTTATAAATAAATTCTGGGGTATTTTGGATCCTCCCCTGCTTATATGTGATGAATTGCTTCTCTTGCTGCTTTTAATATTTCTCCTTGTGTTTGAAATTCAACAGCTTTATTATGATGAGTCTCAGTGTAGATATCTTTGAGTCTATCCCACATGGAGTCCATTATACCTCTTGTATGTGTAGGTTAATGTTTTTAAATCAAATTTGGAAAATTTTCAGCCATTATTTTCCCAAATGTTCTTTTTGATCTTTTCTGTCCTGTCCTTCTTGTATTTCCATTAAACCTATGTTGATATAGTCAGTGGAGTCCCACAGTTCTCCAAGGCACTTCATTTTTATTCATTCTTTTAACTTTCTGTTCCATAGACTGGGTAAACTTAATTAACCTATTTTAAAGTTCACTCCTCTCTTCTGTAGCTTAAACCTGCTGTTGAGTGCCCCTACAGAATTTTTCATTTAAGTAATTGTACTTTTCAACTCTAGAATTTCTGTTTGGCTTTTAAAAATACTTTCTACATCTTTATTGATATTCTATATTTAGTGATGTTGTTCACATACTTTCCTTTTGTTCTTCAGACATGGTTTCCTTTAGCACTTTGATCAGATCTAAACTAACTGATTTAAAGTCTTTGTACTATAAATCTGACATCAGGGCTTCCTCAGCAACAGTTTCTGGACATTGCTTTTTATCTGTGTATGGACCATATGAAGGTTTTCTTTTCTTTTTTGAACCTTTCTTAATTTTTGTTGAAAACTGAACATTTTCAGTAATATAATGCAGCAACTCTGGAAATAAAAATCTTCCACTCTCCTGGGGTTGGAAATCATCATAATTTAAATTCTCACGATTATGCTTACTTGGATAGTGACATGATTCTTTTAGAAGGCTGCAGAGAAGAAGATAAATGGAGTCCTCTAGTAATGATCCACAGTCCTCACAGAAGCCTTATATGATTAGAGTTGTATTCTTAATAGTTTGTTGGCAAATCAGACCACTTTAAAGTGCAGACTATTGCTATTTATTCTATCCTGAATTCCACTGTAAAGTGAGGAGTCATATCTGTAATTATTGTCCATAAATTCTGTTTTTATGTGGGTTTCATTTAAAGAGCTATATCTCTTCCTGAAAGTAAATTTAAGAGGCAAAGTATATTTGTGAGTTAGTTGTATGTAAGCTTTATATACAAGGCTTATATTGGCCTTTTAAAAATATTTCAGTTATATTAGATTAGCTTTTGAATTGTCCAGAGAATCAGATTGCCTATTGTTTATCACCATCATTTCCAGAGAACTTGCAAAGTTCCAACCAAAATCCATTTGTTGGGCAGGATTTAAAAGGATTAGAAACAATTTTCATTCTAGCGACATAAACACTTACCTCCATACAGATATTTTAGGTCCAGACATTTGCTTGTTCCCCAGTTCAGTCTTCTGTGGCCAATGCTACTTAATTTCTTTCTCACAGGCATTTCCCAGTGTTTGGGGGAAAGTATAACATGAGCAGCAAGTGCAGATTTGGGCCTGATTATAGTTTCTGGAATCGCCAAGCATTTATTAAGTTTTTAGTCAATGCCAACCACTTTTTCTATATTATTCCTTTTCATATCACGATCCTGTAGTACTGATATTACTATTATCCCCATCTGACAACTGAGGAAAGTGAACTTGAAGAAGTTTAATACTTTGTTACAAGGTCATTCGCCTCAGACTTGGTGTATTAATGAATAAAACTGAGTTCCCCTCTATTATGATCTTCTTCAGGTAAAAATTTAGTATTCTCCAAGGTAGGACACATAAACTAAGGAGAGAATTGCCTGTGGTCTTTGGAGAGGAGGGAATTGAGGCTATACTGGCTGCAGCTCTATAGTACTTTTGTGTTATGGTAATGATTCAGAGTCCAGTCTTGGACATCTATTGACATCTTCTGACTGGAGTATTTAATTGTTGGTAGAAGACACTTCAGCAATCTCTTCTCTGATGAAGTAATCAACCATATTGGAAGTACATGTGGAAAGGGAAGTAAAACAAGATAAAAGGAGCCTATCCTGGAGAGTTATCTCTACTAGCCACACTTTGTGAAAGGCAAAAGTAAACTTTTGTTTAGTTAAACCACTGTGATTTTGGAGTTTTTTGATAAAACAGTGCAGACCTGCCTATGCAGACTAATGTGATGGTGGTAACTGCTCCTTGTCTATAGCATTCGTTAATTTTGCAGCATGAATTTTACAGAGCAAAACTTGGATAACATATAACTGGGTGGGAGAATTGGAAGTAGTATCCACTGAAGTTTTAAAAAACAGCCTTCATCTCCAATTTGAAGCTAAGCTTGGTGCAATTGTGCCTAGAATAGAACCGGGATTTCCTTTTTTCCAGATCAATAAAACCCTAATTAGTTGACTTTTTGATCTGCTTCAAAACATTGTTTTGATGTCATATCATTCATTTATTCTTGATTTTTATTTGCCCAAATATTTCTGGCAGAAGGAAGCCTACCATACATTTTATGTATTAATTAATAAACTCATTTGTCACAACCGTTGTTTGTTCATTATAGTCAATTCTCATGAATCCATTAAGGCAAGACCTAGGAAATAATAAACAAAAATCACAATTATGCTCCCTTGGCCCAACCCCCTTCTCTGTTTAGCTAGGTTAGTGACAAAAGATTATTTTTAAAAATCATCTCCTTTCGCTGAAGTGGACTACTTTCACACATGATCAAGTCTGAGAGTTTTATTTTCCAAGAAAAGAAGCTGAAGTTTCTCTACCAGTTATTGAATTTTTTTTATGTCTCATTTGCATCAATTATTTCTAGGAGGAAGTATGATAGGCCTTTGAATAGTTACAGAACCATAGCTAACAGCCAGAATCAACAAGCAAACAAATGAAAATAGTAAAGGGACTTTAATCTAGAAACTTAGAGAAAGGCCTGAGACTGGGGATGATGGAGTAAAGTTACAGAGGCAAAGTCTTGCAGAGCAATGTAGGCATCTCCACTTCTCAACCAGCTCTGAAGTGTTCATTTTGCAGTGGCACTTAGCACCTGGTAATGATTTTCATCTATTGGTGCTGATGAGAGCTACTTCTTATAAAAGATTCAGCAAAGAATGTCTAAGAATATGGAATAGTGTCATTCTACAAATAATAAGTCCCCTTCAAAGTAACTTGTTTCCAATCTTGTTTTTCAGAAAGTTAATTATTTTCTTAGAAAAAGTTAATTCTGCCCTGGCTGGCGTAGCTCGGTGGATTGAGTGCGGGCTGCAAACCAAAGTGTCACAGGTTGGATTCCCAGTCAAGCCACATACCTGGGTTGCAGGCCATGGCCCCCAGCAACCACACATTGATGTTTCTCTCTCTCTCTTTCTCCCTCCCTTCCCTCTCTAAAAATAAATAAATAAAATCTTTTAAAAAAGAAAAAGTTAATTCTTCTATATATTACTCCTTTATTTATTTATTTCTGAATATCTACTATGTGCCTGAAGCTCTGTAGTGTGCTCAGAATAAACAGTAAATAAGACACATTTCTGTTCTCAAAAATCTTTACCCTCTGGAAGGTATATCTTTACTCTTTATTGTCTGTGGAGATAAAACAGAATTGTAAGATATTTCTGAGATGATAGTGATCTGTGACCAGAACTGTGGAGGGTGCTAGAAAAGTGTCACATATGAAGTAGTAGTGAAGGAGGAAATGGTATACAGATCAATGTCATTTATCTGTCTAGCTTTTTCAATATTTGCTTTATTCGTTGTTACCCTTGCACAGATTGGATATAATGTCCTAAGTAGAGGTAAAAATGACCTAAGGCTTTCACATGGGCAGTCAGAATGGTGGTAATATTCTGTTGGTTAGGAACACAGTTGTTTAGGACTGCAAGAGGAGCAGGTTGAAAAGGTAGCAGGTGATTAGACAGCAGTAGACATGCTGATTTGGAGTTTCTATGGTATATCTATGAGATGTTTGGTAAGCAGTGTATATTTTTATATATAAGAGTGGACTTTGTTTTTAAATTCTTGTAAGTGCTTGACACTGCTAGTCCCTAGAGATGCAAGATTAAAAAATGCATGTGGGCTAAAGGCATATGCCATAACTTCATAAAGTACTCAGGTCTACAATATATCTATAGGTTTCAGTCAGGAATTACTTAGCATACTCAAATTCAGTAGAGTTTAATAAACAGACTATCAAAAGGAAGCAGAGAGGGTGAAGGAAAACCAATATAGTGCGATACCCCAGAGCTCATAATAGCAGGAAGGCATTATCAAGAGCAGTTCCCAGTTCCCAGAGAGGAAGTAGAGAGCCCTGTAGAGAGAGACACCTGACTAGAGCTGTGGCCTTCACTGGAGACCCATGGAGCCTTTCCAGGGAGGAAGCCCATCTCCTGATAGTGCTTTCCTTTGACCAGAGCCAGAAAAAAAGAAATCATTTGATAGATGCCCCAGCTTAGCCTTATAAAATACATAGTAGAATGCAAAAAGTTGGGGAGTAAATTTTGACAGGCAATCAGATCCCCAGTACACATACATAGCTCTTGGGTCTTTACAATAGTACCATAATGAAAATGTTAGTAATTGGATTGAGTGCTTACCATGGGTCAGGCAGTACATCAGTGCTTTATAACCTTATCAGATCCTCACAACCATATGAAATGTGTGGGTATCATTATTCACACTTTTATTGAGGAAGATGCCATGGCTTAGAGATCTTACTTTGCTCTTTTACCCAACTAGACGTAGCAGAGCTGTGATATTACCCTAGAATTCTGTTGTCAGAATCACTAAGTCTTGCTACCTGCCCACTTTTCAGATGCAAAACTGAATTGTAGAAAGTATAAGGGATTGGTTCAAGTGAACATGGCTCTGAAATGATGACCCTGTGATGAACTCAATGCTTTCTTTAACTTACCCATGACATCTTGCAGTTATGAGAGAATTGGGTGATATAGGATCTTAGGAAAGCAAAGGCAGTTTAATCTGAAGAGAGTAGAGTTCAATTTGTATTGTCTCTTTTCTTCACACTGAGGGAATAGCATGAACAAAGTCATGGAAGTGAAAAGAGTGGTCTAATCAGGCTAGAGAGGTGGGAAGAGAAGAAGGTGGGAAATGGATGCTGGATATGGAATTTAAGAGACCAAGGTGTTAAAGAACACCAGAGAAGCCAACTGCATAAAAGGAAGAAGAGAATTCAAAGAAAGGAGAACCAGGAGAAGCTCAGAGGGATTAAATCACATGCCCCCCAAAATAACACACTTATGAGCAGTAACAGTATTTATTACTTCAAAAGTTATGATCATTCTAAGACAGCATGCAGCCTTTATGTGTTTCCCTGTTCCACACCACAAGTAGTAAAAATTTTCTAGAGTTGCATGACCTTAGCTGACTCTCAGCAGGGAACTTAAAGAAGTTAGTTTGTTGGTTGCCCAATGGCCTATTTTCCTATTACTCCCCTACTCCTTTCTCCTTTCCTTCTCTTCCCCCATCCTATCACTCTTCTCTAATTGTATTGAAATGTCTTTAATGCCAATGGCATGTTATCCATTCCTTCAACTGATATTTATTGAGTCCCTACCATCCTAGACACTGCTTCTAGAATGGGGACATGGCAATGAACAAAAATCTCTGCCCTCAAGAAGCATAAACTTTAGTGGGGGAAAACAAATAAGTAAAATTTCTTGACTTTCAGCAGGTGATAAGTGCTATGGAGAAAAAGCAAAACAGGGTAAATTTGATGGAGGTTGTAAGTTTGAACAGAAGGGCCAGGAGATGGCGTTTGAGAAAGGCCTAAGAGATAGGATGAAGGGCTGTGGGGGCATCTGGAGAGAGCATCCAGTTAGGCAACATCAAAAACAAAAGCTTGACGACTCTGGCTTTTACTTTAAGCAAAATAGGAAAATTTTGAATTTTTTCAGTAGAAAAAAATATATGACTCAAATTTAATTGTAAAAGGTTCATACTGGTTGCATTGGGAATGGGCTGTCAGTAGACAAAGACAGAAGTAGGAGACCAGTTAGGAGGCAATTGCAATAACACAGGGGAGAGATTATGGAAGATAATTTGGATGTGGTTAAAAAAACAAAGGCCGGTTTCCACGTGTATTTTGAAGGTGCAGCTGAGTCAGTTTGATGATGGATAGGATATGGGACAGAGAAAAACAGAAGAGTCAAAGATAGGGCCACGATTTTTGGCCAGGAAGCTGGAAGGATGAAGTAGCCATTTTCTGAGCTGTTGAAGACTGTGGCAGGAGCAGTTCAGGTTTGAACAGGTTAGGTTTGAGATGCCTATTAACACCTAAGTAGAAATGGTGAGTAGGCAGCTAGATAGGAGTCTATAGTTCAGGGTAGAAGTCTGACTGGAAATATAAATGTGGGAGTCATTAGCACGTAGATGTTACTTAAAGCCACTTGAGTGGGTGTATTTAGTGAAGCGCTGATTCTGAAATGCTCCAACCTTCCAAAGTAATGTATATGGGTGAAACAAACTATGGGAGAGAGATGATGGAGAGTAGTTTGGACATTGGTAAATTGGAGTTCACATATCCTGTCCAAACATGGCAGCTATCTCTCAGATCTAGCTGATTCCTGCCATGAAAAATGTACAAGCTGGGTGAGTGGCACTGGAACTCCCCAATATAACATATCTCCAGGTCGTTAGTTGGATATTTGGTTCTGGCTTTATTCCCCAACCCTGTTTTACTATTTGATCAGTCTCCACTTACAAGCTCAGATTTTATGTAGTACCTAGCATTTGATGTTATGAGCCTGGGTTTTCCTTTAATTCATAACTCCAGGCTTCACCTTCTGGAGGACCAGTATTGTGCTGGAAGTAGTTTCTACTGGCTCCTGAGAACCAAATTTAGATTTTGTTGAATTTCACAGGCTAGATGATGAACACAGTCATTATTAAAATTAAATTATGTAAAAGTATAATTACAGAAATTATGTTAAAAACAAGATCATAAATACTCAAAACTCATATCTTCCTAATTATTTTACTACATTTTCTTATTGTGTGTACTTCTAAGGGTCTTTTTTAAAAAACTTCAATTGTATCCATATTCTGGAAACACTGTACAATGGTACATTCTCTTCCTAACTCTACTTTCAATGGCTTCATGTTGGTAGCTTTAAATGGCCCATGTGGGAATATTTACACCACAGAAATTGTCAAATAATACAAATCAGGGATATTTTTCATGTACAGCCAGTTTTAAACCTTTATCAGCATACCACTGTGCAAATGTCATCATATCACAGCTGACTGATAGAAACTTGGAGTGACAATGGTAGAGAAGCATGTGGAGATTAAAGTTCAGATTCACTATTCCCTAATTCCTGAACATTTACTTAATAATTATTTTTTAAATGTCTAAAAGATTGCTTCATGGATTTGCAGAGACTGGTTTTGGAAAAGCCATACCTACAATTTGCACCTCCTGCTTTTCTAGGAGCAATTACAAAGACTATCAGGGTGTACCACAAAAGGTCAACAGAACCATGTTCCAAGGAATTCTTTGGAAAATAGCTTGACATTTTGAATCAGTGTTTTCTCTTTTTCTCCCAATGATAAATCCTATCATAAAAATGTAATTGAAAAGAGCATATAGTTTTTCCTAGAATTTGAGGAGGATGTAAAGAGAGAGAAAATTTTAAGCAGGGCTGTGGGAAAATGATTCTTCAAGGAGCAAAACATATATACTCCATTTAAAAAATTCTGAAATGCCTTTGTAGTAAGTCTTCAACCATCAAGGATTCAAGTAGGGTGTAATATATCTTACATGTAGGTAAAAGCATATGAAGCTCACTTTCCGCTTTCAGCGTTCCTGAAGCTACCCGTTTCCCTTCCTTTTTACATGCCGACTCCACAAACACAGCTGGTAAAAAGTATCCATTACAATGACCTGGGCTTTACCATTCATGGCAAATCTCTCCAAATTACAGGTTTTTCCTCATAGAGACCATTTACAGTGGGCATAATACAAGGCTGTGTTCAACCATGCCACTCTTTGAACTAGCTGTACCATGTTATTACCACACTAAACTGGAGTGGCCAGTTTTTCTATAAATAAATATCTTCCTCATGGGTAGATGAAAATCCTTAGTAGCAGTATTATTGATTTTCTGGTTTCTAGCTTCTCTGCTAGGAATGACTTTTGAGTTGTTTTGAAAAGAGAAGTCTTGTAAACACTTGACTGTTGCCGGACTTGAGAAAAATCCGATTAGCCAGAATCAATAACATTATTACTCAGCTTGGTTCCCTGTAATTCTCTCATCTCTGGGCTAGGTGGGTACATGAGGATGAGGAGGGGAGCTCTTTCAAAGAGTCTGTGTGCTATTCCTGGATTCCATTTGTTTCTTTACAACAGTCCTTTAATTTTGTGGCATTAGAAATGGAGCTAATAATGACAGTTTGAACAAGACTGGCTTCCTCTGTGAGGAAGAACAAAGCAGAGATTATTGACTTTGACAAAGAAGGCTAGAAGCTTAATAAATCACTCTGTGAAACGCCCCATCATTTACATGAAATAAAGTCCAGGGACTCACTAAAATTGTATAGCTCTTGATATATCAGTGGTCCATGCACACATTACATCTTCAAGTTAGAGATTTGTTTGTTGTTGCCATTTGTTTTGTTTTCTTTTTCTCTAAACCCTCTAAAGAGGTGTATTGGAGGTGTTAAAAAGCAGGATCTCTTGTAGAAGCCTCAGAGGCTATCTGACTTCCTTCACTGCCATCTCTTGGGTTTCTGCAGCTATATCCTGTAGCCATGGGAACAAATTCTTGGCCAGGACCCACAGGCCAGAAAGCTGTGCTCCGAGAGTTGTCAGCTGTTTACATCACAGCTGAGTTCTAATCTTTTGCACCCTTCTGACATTGCTTTCCCACCTACCCTTTTATTCTACTATATGAATTCTCAACCTGTCCACTCTGCCTTAGGGCTTGGCTGGATATGCTGCCCTAAATCAATCTTCCCATCGTTAGTTCTTGCTACCATGTAACACTCTCCATCCTTGCTAGGGTCTGCCTGCCTGAACTGGACTGTGAGCCATGTGACTAATGATGACCAGATCCCCTTTTGTGTGCCTACTTGTTTGGCCATTTACTTATAGCCTGGCTACAAATTTGAATCACAAGTAAACTTTTAAGAAATGCTTATGTCTGGGTTCCACTCCTAAGAAATCACATTTAGTTAGGTTCATGTGGGTCATTGTGGTTTTTTTTTTAAATTAAAGACTTCTGTTATAGGCTATATTATGTCCCCCCAAAATCCATATGTTGAAGGCCTAACTCCCAGTACCTCAAATGTGACTGTATTTAGAGAGATGGTCTTTAAGTAGGTAATTAAGTTAAAATGAAGTGCTTAGGGTGGGTCAGAATCTAATACAACTGGTATCCTTACAAAAAGAGGAAATCAGGACACACACACACACACACACACACACACACAGAGAAGTCCATATGGAGACACGGGAAGAGGTCATGTATAAATCAAGCAGAGAGACCTCAGAAGGAACCAACCCTGTTGATACCTTGATCTCAGACTTCTAGCCTCCAGAAATGAGAAAAAATAATTTTTGTTGTTTAAGCCACCCAGTCTGTAGTATTTGTTATAGCAGGCCTAGCAAACTAATATGGTCCTTAAATAGATTCAACAAGTAGCCAGGAGTGGGACTACTAAACTTCTGGTTCTAAAATTTTAGCATTCATCAATTCACCTGGATTACGAGTTAAAAAAGGCTGCCGAATCCAAAGCTTAGAGATTCTGATTCAGTGTATCCTGAGTGGAAACTGACAATTTGTAATTCTATCAAGTTTCCAGGTGATCCTGATGCAGCCAGTCCTAGAACCATATGTATTTGCAAACCACTGCACTAATTTATTATGTGCAGTAGTAGTTGGTATTGCTTGAGTTTCCAGCCTCTACTGTCAATTCTTGATTGTCTTATGGAAGACAAGGGGTTCCCTGGTCTTTTGTCCTGGTTCTCCCTGAGCTGACCTAGTCAACTGTCTTTAATTCATTCACATACCTCCCTAGAAAAATGACAAGTCAGGGGTGGGGCGACATGACTGGGGAAGAATTCCAGTCTCAGCGAGTTTGTATATATGTTTGTAAATGTATGCATCTTTCGACAAAGGATTTGAGGCAACTACTAAGATTTGGGAGATATAGGTCACTTCACATCTGAAGATCTGAATAAATATTTCAATTTTAATATATTAAATATCAAATGCATCCTCTGGCTTTCTGTGAAATTAATGTTTATTCCACATAAAAATAGTTTTTCCTTTCAATAATTTATTACCATTCATTTGAATATTTAATAATAATAATATTTTTCACATTTGAAGAGTACTTTGCAGTATGCAAAGATGATTTATGTGTCACTCCTATTACCTACACACTTTAGTCTGGTGGGGCCTAATCACACTGGAACTTTATTTTTTTAATTTTATTTTAATCATTGTTCAAGCACAGTTTTCTGCCTTTTACTCCCATCCCAGCCCACACTGGAACTTTAAAGCTTTTTCATGTTGACATCCATCTCTTTGACTATCAATTAGCTGGTGCAAGATGATTTCACTGTAGGAAGCCATTCCTGCTCTCTATTTGTTCCTAAAATTGCCTTTAAAGTTTAACCCACCCTTGTAAGCACTGTAGTGAGAAAGACAGCCCAAGTTTCCTTCCATCATCATTTATTCTACCTTTACCCTCTCCTACCTCCCACCACCCTCTTTCCCTCCAGTAATTACCATACTGTTGTCTGTCTATAGTCTGTCTTTTCTTTTTTGCTTAATCCCTTCACCATTTCTACCCAGTCCTCTAGCCCCCTCCCATCTGATGGCTTTCGGTCTGTTCTCTGTGTCTATAGTTTCTATTTTGTTAGTTAGTTTATCTGTTCATTAGATTCCATATATAAGGGAAATAATGTTATTTGTCTTTCTCTGATTAGCTTATTTCACTTAGTTTAATACTCTTCAGGTCCATCCACGCTATTCCAAAAGGTAAGATTGCCTTCTTCTTTATAGCCAAGTAGTATTCCATTGTGTAAATGTACCACAACTTTTTTATTCATGCATCTACTGATGGGCACTTGGACTGCTTCCCAATCTTGACTCTTGCAGTTCATTGCTGTAATGAATATAGAGGTGTGTATATACAGTGTTTTTACTGTGTATAACGTGCATCCATGTTTTAGTACTACCCATGTATAAGGTGTACCCTTATTTTTGCCTCAAAAATTTGGGCAAAAAGTATGCATTATCATGGCAAAATACAGTATTCTTTCAAATTAATGTTTCAGATTTCTTTGAATAAATTCCCAGAAGTGGAATCACCAGGTCATAAGGCAGTTCCATTTTTAATTTTTTGAGATAACTCCATACTGCTTTCTACTATGGCTATACCAATCCGCATTCTCACCAGCAGTACACAAGGGTTGCCTTTTCTCCATATCCTTGCCAACTCTTGCTTATTGATTTATTGATGATTCTGACATGTGTGAGATGGTATCTTATTGTGGTTTTAATTTACATTTCTCTCATGATTAGTGATGTCGGGCTTTTCGTATGTCTGTTGGCTATCTGTATGTCCTTTTTGGAGAACTGTCTTTTCAGGTCCTTTACCATCTTTAAATTGGATTGTTTGTTTGTTTGTTTTTTGTGTTGAGTTGTATAAGTTCTTTATAAATTTTGGATATTAGTCCCTTATAATATGTATTGGTGAACACATTTTCCCATTCATTGGGTGTCTTTTCATTTTATTGAGGTCCCTTTGCTGTGCAAAAACTTTTTAGTTTAAAGTAGTCCCATTGGTTTATTTTTTCTCTTGTTTCCCTATGAGGCCTCTTCTTAGACTGGGTTATCTCTGGCTAGACTGAAACTTACAACTGCATATCAAAAAAAATCCTTCAAAATTATGTCATATATATTTTTAACTTAAAATCATGATTTTAATTTAAACAACATGTAAACCCATACAAATGAATGAAATTGACATTTATTTTTGTGGTTTCAAAAATTTATCCATATAATAAAAAATTATCTTATTGGACTCTTGAAAAGTAGAAGTTTAGATTCATTTTCAGTCACATAAACACAGACCTAACATTTGAGGAACTAACTGGTTTCAAATTCCAGATGTCAGCACAATAAATAAATATTGTTTATTTTTAAAAGGCAAGCCTAATAGGTTACTGAAATGAGTTTGATATGTAATGTTAATGTTCATAGTCCAAAGTAGAGTATTTTTAAATATGTAAAGTATACAGTATTCTTTTTTACCTTACTTTCTAAGATGCTAGATCTTTTTATTTCTTTCCTCACACACACCTAGTTACCCCCGATAGAGTGGTTAATGGGCAAAAACTTTGCTCCTCAAAGTGAGGTTCCAAGTCAGCTGCATGGATATCACCTGGGAGCTTGTTAGAAAGGAAGGATCTCAGACCTCACCCTGGAGCTATTCCATCAGAATCTGCATTTTACCAAGCTCTCTGGGAGATTTTCATGCACATCCAAGTTTGAGAAGCACAAGATTAGAGAACATTTGGCTAGGAAGAGAAAATAGATGACACAAATAAAATAGAAGAGTTAGTGGAATTAAAATGGCTTGTGCTTGCCTCCCAAAGAAATTATATTAATTCTCTGAGGGCTCTTTTTTTCCCTCCCTATGTGCACACTGATGTCAGCCTGTCTTCTCTTACCACTGGCTTAGAGTGTCTTTCTCTTTCATATTATGTATGGTGGTTACATGTAATTTTGGTTAGACTTTATAATTGCTATTACTTAGCAAAATTTCAAACTTCCTCTAAAATTACTTCACTACCAACCTACAATATGCTCTATTTACACAGCCTATATCTGTTTCCTTTTCTCTGAGACTCCCTCCATGAAAGCAGACATAATATGAACTAGAAGAATAGGTTGGCTTGGGAATACACAGGTTCTGGGAGTGCAGGTATGAACCAGTGCCAACCAGAATTGGATGAATGATACCAGGGATAAAGCTAGACTTGGGAGCTTCATTAGCAGAAGCAGCAGCATATTGTAGTCAGAATTCTCAGGCAGCATAAACTATAGCCAGTAAGAGTGTTCATTTTTGAGGGCTGAAACAGCATACTTTTGTCTGGTAGTGCTTTTTTCCATTACATTCCCACTAAAAATTATAAAGCTTCTTCCTAATTAAAACTGAAATAAGAATATGAACCTATCTTGATAAGAAAGGGCAGATAAAATTAATATAATTGGATGGTAAAAAGAACAAAACTTTAAAGTCAGAGAGACATGCTGGAGTTCAACTTCCACACCTGTCACTTGTAACTGTAAACTTAGCCAAATTATTTGACCTCTCTGAGCCTCAGATTTCTCATCTATAAAATGGGGATTATAATACTTGTAGAACTGTTTTAGAGAATTAAATTAGATTAAATTAGGACCTGGCACTTAATCACTCAATGAATATTAAATATTTCCCTCTTTCCTTTCTTCTTTAATTATTTTCTGAATCAGTGGACAGGATTATTTTGTATGATTCACTAAATAACCTGAGAGAGAGTCTTCACTGTGACAGAAAGCCAAATGTGTGAATATCATCAGTGCACGGAGCATCACAAAGAAATTCATGAGTATTATTTGTAAGGGTTGCACTGTTGTACTGAGGGAGTAGGGCTGATTAGTTTGAATAAATGTTAAAGTTAGAATCGTTTTGAAATTCTTCTGCAGCCTTTAAAAGTAAAGAACTATGGCTATCTTCAAATATTAGGAAGGCCCTTCCTTTCTACTGTCTTACTTTTGAAGACTATGCAGGCAATGATTCTAATAAGGAAACTTACTGAAATGCTTATATAATTTTCATTTTTCTAAAAATACCATTATCATCTCATTCATTCAGGCATTGATTCAATGTTTAATTATTTACAGTACCAGACACTGTATTAGGTACAAATAATTTTAAAAAAATCAATGAAACATCTAGTTAAGAAGTAAATATATAATTACAAATTTTGGTAAGGGCACTCAGGAAAAGAAAGAGCATTATCACATTTAGTTCCTTCCTATAACTCTAGGCTCTCTACTAGAAGTAAGGTAATCTATTTTTTTTTCCTTATTTGCCTTTCCCTTTACACATTTATTTTGTGTGTCTACTTCTTACACTTTGCAAATTCATAGCTTTTTAAACACATTTTTTTGTGTGTTTGAAAGGTTAAATTTTATTCAGCATCCTTAATTTTACAAAATTGCTGTTTAATTTTTCCTCTGTATCTTGAGTTTACTTATGTATTTGCACTAAATGGAATTCTTTTGTAAGAAAAAAAGGAACCATGACTATAAATTTAACTATTTTATCCTTATCTAGGTCTACTAAACTACTAATATTCAGAAAATGGGGTAGGAAAGTAGGACCATAATCTATAGACAAAGAGGATTTTTGTGTGTTTGTTTACAGCTAGTCTGACCCCAATTACAGGCAGTTTTCTTAATGAAGGTAAACAAGATTTCAAGTCTATCTTGAGATGAATATATGTAGTGGGCAGAACACATAGTGGTAGACTGCTGACCACAATTGTTCATGCCTCTCCCTAGATTTTTCTCTTTTTATCCTTGGATTGGTAAGAAAATCTGAAGACAGTGACGTGCTCATAAATGTTTCACAGCACAGCTCTGAGGCCAAAAAAAAGTATGTATATAGTAGTTGCATATAGGTATATGTGTATATATGTTGATTATCAATTTTACACATATAAAAGATATGTGTAGCACACATTATAAATAATTGTAAATGCTCTTTTATAAATTCTATATATCCAGTTTATTCTCGCAGAATGCTTCTGTTAGTTTTTGCAGAACTGGTATGCAATTGAACCATTATTTGACAAATAAAGTTACATCTCAAGTTGCTACCTCTTTTCCCAATAATGCTTTTGGGATCAGATATCATTAAATCTGATATATGTTCATTATTGAACTAGTAACTCTTTTACAAAATTATATTCATTAAATAGTAACCTCTTTCATCTTTGGCACTAGGCACAACACACTGTTAAGTGTGATTTGCATCGTTGGCATTTTCTCCGTCACTCTCTTTAGTCCAAATAATGAAACAATGAACCAGGCCCTGATTTGTAATGTTAGCTACTTTCT
Organism: Phyllostomus discolor; assembly: GCF_004126475.2. Classification (NCBI taxonomy): domain Eukaryota; kingdom Metazoa; phylum Chordata; class Mammalia; order Chiroptera; family Phyllostomidae; genus Phyllostomus; species Phyllostomus discolor. The sequence continues at coordinate 145,175,637 of NC_040906.2, read as the reverse complement.
GTAGTGAAACATCATTGCCATCATGACCATTGTCAAGCTACAGATGTAACATTTCTACAGTAGAATTAGGCAGAAACATAGCAGCACACCATCATGATGATATTTCCACTCGCTGATTCAGCAGAGTCAAGTAACCTCAAAAGCATAGAATATTAAAACAGAGTTAAATAACTGGGATGTGATAAGTTTTGAATACTATGAACTTTATTTTTAATATAATGAATTATAAGTTTATAAAATTTAATTTTTAAAAATTAAAAAAATATTTATCAATTTTGAGAGAGAGAGAGAGCACGAGAGAGAGAGAGAAACATTGGCCTGCTGCTGTTCCACACAGTCACACATTCACTGGTGGGCTCCTGCGTGCGCCTACAGGGGAACAAAACCACAACACTGGTGAATCCACAGCCCTGGTGCATTGGAACAATGTTCCAACTCACTGAGCCACTTGGCCAGGGTTAAAATTTAATTTTTAATGACAGGCACGTTTAACAATTGGCTCACTAAATTCTTAAAAATACTGATAATCAAATGAGTGGGTTCTAGCACAGCCCTGGTGAAAGGTGCTGGAAACACTAGATGGTTTTAGTTTTAATAATAATAGCTCTCATGTATCTAATACTCACTAGATTGCAAGTATCATTCTAAGCACTTTAGGTTCACAATTTCATTTATTCCTCAGAGTAGTTGTGTGAGGCAGATATTATTATTTGTGTCTCTATTTTACAGATTAAGAAATGGAAGCACATGGAGATTATTGAGCTCACCTAAATTTCATAAAACTACAACTGCCTCTCCCAAAGACAGATACATTTTATCACAAACATATTGTGCCTATACAGATGCAATCAATATCCCCATGAGGCTCAGAATTTAGCAATGAGAATAATAGCTCTATTAGTAGTGCCAATAAAGATCCAAGGCTGTTTACAAAAAAGAGGCATAAATGGTGCCTGGGGAGGGAGAATGGGGGTTTGCTGAAGTCTCAGTTGAGGTATATCAGCTAAATAAGTGGTTAGTTTGGTGAGAAGGTATTACTGGCACACAGTGAAATTGATGGAGCGTGCTTGGAAGGGTGAAAGACTGAGTTGTTTGATGTGGTTGGCATGGAAGTGAGTATAAGCAAGCAATATTAGTAAAGTTGGAGACTTAATTAGAACAGATAAACCCTGAGGTAAAGGCCTGGAGAGTGATTACAAAGTAGACATGTAGAGACTAGAAAGGCAAAGAAGTAAAACTGGAATGTAACTGATCATCTAGCTCTCAGGCCACTAGAAGACTTGGGTTCAAGGAGCAGACTTGGTATGTATGTCACAGTTACTTTTATGTGTTAACTTATCTAGGCCATGGCACCCAGATATTGGCCACACGCTATTCTAGATGTTTCTGTAAAGGTGTTTTTTGGATGGTATTAACATTGAATCAGTGGACTTGGCATAGAGTAGATTGCTCTCCATATTGTAAGTAGGTTTCATGCAACCAGTTGAAGTTTTAATATAAAGAAAGATCTTACCCAAGGGAGAGAGAATTCTGCCAGGAAACTGCCTTTGGCCTTGAACTTCAGCTCTTTGGGAGTCTCCAGCCTGCTGGCCTACTGCTATAGTCTGAATGTGTGTATCATCCCAAAATTCATATCCTAATTGAAACTGAAATCCTAATCTATAAAGGTGAAGGTATTATGAGGTGGGGCCTTTGGGAGGTACTTAAGTTATAAGGGTGGGATCTTCATGGATGAGATTAGTGCCTTGTAAAACAGACCCCAGAGATTCCTATACCCCTTTACTATGTAAGAATAAAGAGATAAAAAATCATATAAAAAGCAATAAAGAAACAAAGTAGCATATTATAATTGTTTTTAAGGAACTGAAGAGATGTTTATAGATTGGAGGCTTCAGAATGACCTCATACAGTAGGTGAGAAGTGAAAAATGCTTTGAAGGATGGATGAGAATTTAAGGTTAGATAGAGGAGGGCATGAGTACATGAAGTACACAAAGAAAGTGTGGCTGTTATTTATTAATGTAATAATCTTGACTTTATTCTCTAGGCATTGGAAAGCCTTCAGAATTTAATATGTAGAAATATAAGTGACAATTTAGGCAGATAAGATGAGTAGCATAGTAACTGACAAAGTTGCAGTTAGGATACCATTGCTGAATATCCTGAACTTGATGTTTGACATAGCCTTTTATTAGGCAATGACCTTTGGCCACTACTCAAATCTCTAAACCATAACTTCTCATGGCAAAAAATACAAAGGATAACAATAGCATCATAATAGCTTCCCCCTCATCATAATTTTGTGACAATCAAGTAATAATAAAGACAAAACATTTAGCACAGTGCCTGGACAAAAGAACATTATAATAAAAATAATTATCATCATTATATCATTTGTAATAAAAGCTTGAAACCAAGTGATGGAAGTGGAAATAGAATTGGATGGGAAGAAAACAAAGAACTGGCAAGACTAGCCTGGACACAGAAAGCAAAAGAGAAGGCAACATCAAAGTGGGCTCTGGGTTTAGAGCCTGAGAAAGCAGATATAGCATTAGTATTAATGGAAAACAAGGTAGGTAGAAGAGAGGCAAGTGATCTCTCCACTGTACTTACTGTCTCTGTACAGTACTGTTACTGTACTTAGGATCTGGTATTCTCCCCAAGACCTGGTCAGACACAAGCAAGGTCACAAAAAGTCTGGGGTGAGACTGGTGGTGAAAGGAGTGCTCCACAGTGGGCAATATGGCAGGAGAGGTGGAGTCAGGGAGATCCCACCAGAAGCATCTGGGTCAGCCCTGAAGGGTGATGGGCATGGCATCTGCTTTAGGGCAGCAGAAGGATCCAGTTGCAAACAGAGTGAAAATCAGGCAACAGCCAAAGTCTCACAAACAGGCAGGAGTAAAATTTTAACAAAAGATGCTTTTCTAGAGGAGTAGAAAATTGGGGCTTAATGGGAAATATGATGAGAGAAGATCATGTATTGCAAGGTGTGGTGGAATATAGGTGAGGAGTGAGAAGGAGAAATTAGATACAAAGACGGATATGGGAGATAAGCATTAAAATAGGAACTGAGTCACAAGGAGGAAAACATAAAAGTAGAACTGGCACTGATATAGAGCAGCAGAGAAAGATCAACAGTTCTAAGGCAAAATCTTCATTTTTTGTTTCTTTTTTACAATTTTATTACTTTTATTCAATATTCAATAAATCTGAAAATATTTATACATGATGTATTGATATAAAGTAAATAATAATCTGAGATACATCCAGGTTTTATGGAGTCTAAACCTTATGCATTTTGTAGCATCTTCTTTAAAGAAAAGAAGGCAAAATCAGGAATACAAAATTAGATATAAAAGTAGACATTTCTTTAGAATTAAATATAAATCACAATAAATTACAAACGTGAAAAATGTAGAAAAGTACTATAAACTTTAAAAAATACAGAAAAAAATATAGTATTTATTTAGTGGTTTATTTTTGCTTTATTTTTAGTTGCATAATGGAGAAATGCAGAATCCTATAATCTTTTCTATGGTTAGGGGTTCTTACTAAAGAGTTTGCTCTAGCTTTGGAAGTGATTTTAGTGAGACAATTGTGAGGAGAAAAATAAATGAGGGTATGATGGCAGGAAGTGAGCAGCTTCCAGAACATTTCCTATCTGTGTCAAACGGTGGAACTTTAGTTGAGGTTTAGTCTGAACAATACATAGTTTATGGAATCCATGCTACACAGTGTTAGTCAAGCCCTGCATTTGTACTTGATTGTGCTGGAGTGTCATATAGAATGAAGGGAGGAAATATAGATAGGGAAGTAGAGGAAAAGGGAAAATTGGGTCACAAGGAGAAGTATTTAATAACATGTTCTTCCCTCATATATAGATGGCAGTGAAAACTGAAACAGATTTTTAATAACAAGAATGATTTGTATATATTTATGTAATTTAAAATGACAGATAAATTTGGTAGAAAATGGAAAACAAAGTAGATTCATATCTATTACTTTTTAAAACCTGGATCACAAAACAGTATGAATAATAAGATTGTTTCATGTGAAGAGGAACAAAGGAACACATACACACATGCCCACAGAAAATCATGTGGAGTAATACACATCAAACTATTTTTTTATAGTGGGTACACCAAAGGAGTGCGTTGTGCATGTGGGAGTGAGAAAGTTTTTACTTTTCTACTTAATATAACTTTTATTTTTTACTCTTTATAAAAATATCTATTTTTTAAAACAAAATTTAAAGATTTGAAGCAGGTATAGAACAGTGTGTGAGACTGACTGAGCTGGAGAAACTGTCAGGTATTCTGCTCCTAAATTGCCTTTATTAGCTGTCCAGAGCCGAGTACTCTGCATCATCACACCTTATAATAAACTTCCTTGGAAAAAAGCTTGAAATTAAAAATCACTGGTTATACAGTAATTCAGTTCCAGGGATCAGCATTATATTAATTAGGTCAGGATGACCAGCTCTTGCTTCATCTTTTATTCTCTTATTTCCTGATTTATTTTCCAATCTCTACTTGTTCCTAATTATTTGATAATTCTTACAATGTGTAACAATGAATGAAATCTCCTTTCTTACCAGAATTGGAGTGAACTATGAAACAGAATATGTCTATGATAATGCTCCTCTTTATATAGTTAAAGTTTTCTGAATAATATTCAGTTAACCATAGCCTGTAACTTTATTAATTACATTTAGTCAGCCCTGAAAACTAATATGTGCAAGTGGATTCCAGAGTTTTAAGTGGCAGTAATTTAGTGTTGCGATAATTTAGTGTTGCATGGTGCTAAAATTTTTCCAGGAAGACACAAAGTACTCATTGGGTTCCTTCTATGTACAAGGGATTTACAAATAAAAAAATTTTATAGGAATAGTAGTTATTTGTTTAACACTTATTATTCCATTTTGATATTGCCTTCCATTTAGAGTCTTGAAAGATTCCAATTTTATAGAATTCCATGTAATCTCTTTTCTTCTGTGAAATTTTCACTTAATATACATGATCTTTTTCATCCAGATTTCTCTGATACTTTTATGCTTAGACATCATATGGAATTCTAAGACAATAAAAATCATTTTTTTAGGTAAAGTTTACTTGAAAGAGCATGGTTTGGCCTGTCCTTTACCTACAGTGCTAATGTTGGATGAAAATAAATAAATAAAAACATATACATATATATGAGACACACAAACTTATGTAAATAAGAGCTTATTTTTAAATTTAACTATAAAATATATAAGCTCATAGGAGCTAATTTAGAAAACAAAGAAAAAATAGAACTAAGAAAACATTGAAAACATGTCTAAAATCCATTTATTAAATAAGTCCTTAATTAATGGTTCAGTATATTTCCTTTTAATCTTTTAAATAAAAATTTTTGGTTATACACATGAACAACCCCACACACTTTAGCTTTTCAAAATTGAGGCCATACTCTTGTTTTAATAATTTTATACCTTTTTTTCCAATTTGGAGCATTTTCTCATGACATTAAATATTATTTGTAAAAATGTTCAATACTTACATAATATCCATCATATGGCTGTATTAAAATATTTGTAATCATTCTCATATTGTATCAGTCAGAGTCTTGATAGGAAAAAGGTGGCCTACTTAACTGGCACAACTGATAGGAATTAATAAAGGGCTGATTTACAAGTGTGCTGGCAAGGCCAGGAACACCAATAAGAGATGGTAAAGTATCTCGGAGCCATCACCCCACCCTGAGAGGAAAAGAGGAAGAATCGTTACCACAATTTGGGGGGAGTTGCAGCAATCAGAAAGGCTCTCTGGGGAAGTGTTTTCATAGGGAATGCAGCCACTGTCAACCCAAGCTTGGCAGAGAGGGAGCTAGAAAAATAAATATTCCATGTTCTCTCTGTTTTTGCCCTCCAATCAGAAATTACGAGGCAAGGAAATCTGCTGATATATAGTCCACATGGGTCAGCTACTGCCATGGGAAAAGGCTTGGGTGGAGAATATATCTAGACTGGGAAATAGACTGGAAAACATTGTTTTTGGTGTTTTTTCCCCTACCTTTTCCCTACTGTATCTATAAAGTTGCAAGAAATATAACTGCACACAAAACTTGATCTCTAATTCCTCAGTGATATTAGATATCTTGAATGAAGAAATAATCAATCTGTCCTCTCAGTGATGGGATATTGAAAAAGTAAACTTGCATTAAGCATCCGACCCATATATGACTTAAATCATGTCATCTAATCAACAATTAATGGTCCTCATTTTGCTTTATAGATGATATTAATAAGACCTGTCATGTAGTGTTGTGTTTTCCTACTAGGCATACTTTCCATGCTGCTACACCCAAGTTGCATTTTATGACAGCAAAACAAGGTAAAGTCACAGACCACTGACCTCAAGCTGTTGTTTCTAGAACTCTCTGCTTCAGCTGACCAAGAGGAATGGGCCAATTATGTCCATTCCTCATTTTTCCTGAAAGCAACCCAGAGTACAGCATGAAAGGAAGCTAGATTGTAGAACCTTTATACCATGGGTTTTTAAAACATGGTTGAATTTGGCATTAGCAATAACTTACAAACAGTAAGTTATTCACACATTCTCTAAGAAAAGAACACAATAAAGCTATGACTTTTTACCATTCGCTTGTTATAGAATGTTAAATATACTGCACTTGGGATCAAATTTTATAAAATGCTACTAATGCTAGCTGTTTTATAAAATGCTACTAATATGAATTTATGTGATCTCTGGTAAAAAAAACCTTCAGATAGAAAAATTACTGTATATAATAAAAAGAAAAATTACTGTATAGAATTTCTTCTTTTCCCTCATGAAAGAAAACAATTCCTTTTAAATTATAACTGTAAATAAGAGAATGTTCTTTTTAATAATCTATGAAAATAGCAAAGTCTGAGGGGTAATATTTTCAGCTAAGGATGTGAGAAGATGGCCACAGGAAACTTGCATATTTATCCTAGTACATTACCAGGTATGAGAAGCATTGAAAAACAAATGTCCTTGACTTCATTGGAAGGAACTCTTAAATAGCTCATACAATGGAAAGTTTCAAACAGGACCATTTTGTATCCCGTACCTCAAAAAAAAATCAATAGAATTATAGCACAGTGTTTAGAAACTTGGTAATCCAAGTTTCTTCTTTTCATGTTTGGAGCTGCTATAGCAAAAATACACCAATATTCAACACCAAAATTCAATTTACATGAGGTTTATCTGGAAAAAGTCTAGCCATTGTTAATATAATGAGAATGGTTTGTGTGACATTGCTGTAACCTGGCAGTCATGAGATGTGGCCTAGAATGTATATGTATGAGAAACGATGACTTCACTGTACTAGTCAGTGGGGGCAGTAGACACCATTGAGTGAACATGTGTACTGTGTGGCCATTGCATTCAAAATGACTGAGCTAGTAGAGCAACAAATCTGCATCAGATTTTGCATTAAGCTTGAACATTCCTCTGTGGAAACTATTCAGTTGATTCAGGAAGGCCTCAGCTATGGGCAACTGGTGATTGGCAGCTTCATCACAGCAACTTGCCTGCTTATGCATCACGGTTTCATGCAGAGGTTTTTTGCAAAACATCAAATCACCCAAGTGACTCAGCCTCCCTACAGCCCAGATTTGGTGCCCTGCAACTTCTGGCTTTTCCCAAAACTAAAGGAAAGAAGTTTCAGACAGTCGATGAGATTCAGGAAAATATGACAGGGCAGATGATGACGATTGAGAGAACTGTGTGAGGTCCCAAGGTGCCTACTTTGAAGGGGACTGAGGTGTCATTGTTTTATGTACAATGTTTCTTGAGTTTTGTATATTCTTCAGTAAATGTCTCTATTTTTCATAGTACATGGCTGAATACTTTCTGGACAGACCTTGTGTTTGGAAACAAGACAAGACAGAATATGAGAGAGATTGGAAAGACATGAGGCCCAGAGGTAAAATAGATACCTGTCACTTCATAACTACAGTAAGGAATTAAGGTTTTATTGTACATGTCCTGGGAGCCAATGGGCAATTTTAAACAGGGGGACTTGATGACCTATTCTGATTTGTGGTTTATAGTGCATATTTCTTAATGAGGACTGGTTCCAGAAACCTTACTGAAGGTGGGAGGGATCACTCATAATTTCCTGACCAGAGGGATAAATTTGTTACTTTATTAACTCACTTGTTCTGAGTCCTTGTCTCAATTTAGCTCTTAATTGGGAGGACATTTGGGCAAGTCATACAGTTTATAATTGCCTTCTTTAGTATAGAAAAAATAAGAATTGAAGTATTCTCTCACCCCAAGTGTGTATGTATGACAAGAAGAACTGAGATTATAGCTAAGAAAACCCTTTGGGTTGCTTTAAGTATAATGTATCTGATACATTTTTCTACTTACTATTTTAAAGTGTTCCATACTCCTATGGGACATGGGGAGAATAAAAGGCAAGGAGTGGATACAGAGAGGACATCTGCAGTAGCAGGTCGTTAAAAATATAGACTCAGATAGTCAAGCTACCTCTGTAATCCTGAGAAAGTTACTTTAACCCCATCTGTGAAACAGGAATAATAATAGTGATGATAATACCTAACTCATAGAGTTATTGTGACTATCAAATGAAATAATGCCCATGTAAAGTACTTGGAGCAGTACTTTGTACTTAGTAAATAGCCAGTTAGTGACTAGTTCTTTCTGTGGGCTCTCCATCATCTGTCCTTCCCACACCATTTCCATTTGGGAAGACTCCAATAGTACTGTGTTTATGGATGTCTGCCATCCACTATGAAACCTCTCTCTCCCTCTCCTTTCTCCCTCTCCTTTCTCTTTCTCCCTCTCCTTTCTCCTTCTCCCTCTCCTTTCTCCTTCTCCCTCTCCTCTCTGCTCTCTCTCTCTTCCTTCTGGCAGTGAAGTGCATGTGGTCTAGTCTGGCCTAATCAGTTAATAAGTTACAAAGATGATGATGCTACTATATTTTATTCATGTTCATGTTGTTATTCTTAAATGAGGGATTTTGTGCTCTCCTCCATCACTACCTGCATTTTTACTGCCTCACGGTGCTTGGTATCTACCCATATTTTTTAAGTTCAGTCCTCCAGCTTCTCATTGTGAACCTGTAATATCCTACCAATTCATTCCTCTTAACTTTAGATAGCCAGAGCCAGTTTTATTTAATAGCAAACAAACCACTTCCAGTAGATACAGGCTAGAATCTTCCCGTTGGCTCTCCCTCCACTGCCTTTCTTGCCTCCCCTGGATTACTTCTTGTAACATGGTTGACTTATTGGTGAAACACTAATGATAATAGCAGAGCTGCCCAGAATGATGTACAGTAGAAAGTCTTGCTTTCATCAAGGACACTTTGATAAACTCTTCCTCCTCCAAGAAATAGAAAAATAGATATTCCTACCACCCATAGTTAGAACAACAAGAATAACCCTGGCCACACTTTGTTTTTCATCAAAATTATTTGAATATGAACCATTTATCCTCTAGAATGTTAGCACTTAGAAAGCAGGAATAACTTATTACTTACTTTAAATTAATACTCAATATACATTTAACTCATTAATGTAATCTCCTTTAATAATTAAAACATTGTAGACATTAGATAATAGCTACCTTTGACAACCATCTTTAATCCTGATCCCATTCACTTGTTGATTTAACCAGCATCATCAAGTTGGTGTGGATGTCTCAAGGATCACTGCCAGACTATCATCAAATAATCCATCTCCAATGTGCATAGCACTCCTGCTTCTGTGCATTAGGAGGACCTGCTGTGGAGGGTATTCTGTCAGGGTGATTTACTGTGCATCTGATGATTATGGAGAAAATATAACATATTATGTATATTTATATAGAAGTACCATACTGGACGTATCACTTTGTACAGGCACATCATGTCTTAGAGGTTTTTCCACACACAAATCTACCTTACTTTTTATAAATAACTGACTTTTCCATTGTATGGATATTTAATGTTTTCTTTTGCCAGTCTCTTATTAATAAGCATTTGGGTCATTTCTGAATTTTCACATTGTAAACAACATGATCAGGTGCAATCTTAATCATCATTCTCAAAAGACCCTCTTGGAACAGAGAGAAAACAAAATTTAAATTAACCTCAAAGAGGTGTCACTTCCATAGAAACAATGGCGCAATTTCTTCTTACAGCAACTAAACTTATCAACATGTTCTTTTCTGCAACCCAAATGCCTCCTATTTGCAGATGAGAAAATTAATGTATTCATCATGAACACCAAATGATATTGATGTAATGCCCATCTGCTCCACAATTTCCATACACTTCATATGACTTTATTCGCTTACAGTAGAGGCATGTTAATAGCAAATGTTGAATGATTAGTTATTTCTCATGGGAAAAATAGTTAATTTCACTGACCCCTGTGTGTCATGATTCAATACATCACCCTGTATGAGGAAGCAGACCTGTGGAGAGGAAACCACAGAAAAGACAAATCAATGCAAAGCTCAGGTCAGCTTTTAATGGAATACAAAAGCACTCTAGAGCTGTAGTTATTATACCACAATCACATGCCACTATGCCCTCAACTGTAATTAGGGCACACTAATACACATCCTAGGATATTTTCCTTAAGTGGCATTGAAACCTGGGGGAGGGATGAAAAAGGGCTATTTGTCAACTAAGTACTAAAGTTTTAAAAAAAACAGTAACATGAAATTGATTAAAAATCCATTTGTTTTTCCATTATAATTTATTTTCTCTCTTTTAAAAAAAGATTTTATTTATTTATTTAGACACAAGGGAAACTATGGAGGAACAGAGGGAGAGAAACATCAATGTGAGAAACATAGATTGGTTGCCTCTCACACATGTCTCAGCCAGGGACCAGGGCCACAACCCATGTGCCCTGACCAGGAATTGAACCAGAGATATTTCACTTTGTGGAGTGACACCCAAACAACTGAGCCATGCTGGCCAGGGCTCCAGTACAATTTCTAATTTACTTTGCTTGTCCCTACATCTGCTAGTCATAGATATAAAACATCTTTCCCCTATAGTTTGACTATGAGCTCCTTTATGGCAGGGGTCATATCTCACATTTTTTGGAAGGGACAGCAGAGGAAGTCTTGATGGGAACTAACTGTGTCCCTTACTCAAGGTGTGCCATTTCTGGGAGCATGTGAAAACAATGTATGCAGAAAGTTCTCTAACTATTCCAGGCTCTGCTGGTTTTCTAGTTCTGCTACTGTAATTATCCTTTGTTAAGCATCTTTTTTTTTAAGTGACTTTGAGTCAGTTTTTTTTTCCCTTATATCCCAAAGTCCCCAACTTGAAGATTAGTAAAATGTCAAGATTTATTATAGCCTATCATGAAGAATAAGTAAGTACATTCCTTGAACTGGGAGGAATTTTTCATGAATACAGCTTCTGTACATTAGCATTAGCATCTTTCATTCTAACAGACTGGTTTCTGTTCACATTTCTGAAACCAAACATAATGGAGTCTAGAAGGCTGAAGAGTCTCTACAGAAGTAAACTTCTCATAGATAATCTTATTCCACTCAGCCTCTGTCTAGAAGCAAGGCTACTCCTGACTTATGTGACTGTATGAAAGGTGTTTATTGAGCCATGCTATAGAGTTCTCAGAAATCACATACTCTGTTTCTTCTTAGGAAATTATGATTTGCCCAGGTGGTGAGGGAAAGATTAACTGAAGCATCTGGGGAATATATTTTTCTGAATTTTTTCTAAGTTATGATTGTTTTTGTTTTCTTTTTGAAGCAGAAAAGGAATGGAAAAAGTCTGAATGTAAGTCAGGTTAAAGGTGACTAGAGAAGAGAGGATATGAGAGACAACAGTCAAGGGAGAGAAAAAAGTGTTTGGAAACATATGAGTTAAATGTTTCCTCTCTGGGGGAAAATAATAAAATTTGAAAAGAAAGAGGAAAATGTTACTAAGTTTAAGGAAAAAGTATTTTAATTTTTACTTCTATTTGCATAGTATAGTCAGAAAGAATTCAGTGAATATCTGTAATTTTTTTATTAAAATGTGCATTGCTAAATCATAATTAGAATGCATTGTAGAGTTCTATGGCAATAATGTTAAGAAATTTCAAGGAAAATTGATTATTTTCTAAGAAAATATACATAAACAAAACACAAAAGTAGATGAAAGAAGATATTGGAAGTTCCAAGAACAAGTCATTATATGGGGAATGAAGAGAGATATCAAAGAAGTATTGTCCCCTTGCCCTAGGTACCTGACCCAAATGGATGTGTGAATAGTTTTTATCCCCCTAAATATTCCCTAAACAAATAATTTTCATGCTGTTTAATTGGTGTAATGTAATTAGAAAATGAAAGAAAGCTTTATAGTGTATTTATATATAATTAGCAAAACCTCACTGTAACACAATCTCACACATGAATTAATGCAAAAATTATAAAAATATTAGCATGATATTAAAAATAAAATATCCCACTACTTATTTATCCTCCAAATGCAAGGATTTTATACTAGAACATCTGTTAATATACATATAATTACCATAATTATATTACTTCTCTTACCTAAAATTATTCTAGATGTGATTGGCAATGCATTCAGAGAAGAACATGATCTAGAAGATATGAAATTGAAGAGGCAAAGATAAATTTATCATTATTTGCATATAGGATGATTATTTTACCTTCCTAGGAAACCTATATGAAGTAGCCTTTAAAAATATGTTAGAACCAATAAAAAATTCAGTAAGATGACTTGCTGCAAATTTAATACATACTCTAATGATAACCATGGAGAAAACATAAAGTGAAAATGATTAGTTCATAATAACACACCAAAATAAAATTAATTTAGCAAGTAGTATATGATACTTTTTTACTGAGAGACTGAATGGAATTTTTTCATATTAAAAACAGGTTAATTATTTCCAAATAGGCTTAAACATTTTTCTAGTTGTAATAAAAATCTCCATATGCTATGTGACTTTTTGATACTTAATTTCATAGTGATAATGGACTTAATTTATAGATTATAAAAATGTATCTCAAAGCCAATATTTAATAAAATATAATGATATTGGTACAAGAATAGAAACAGAGACAGTGAAAGAGAAAAACAAATTTAAAATATACTCAAATGTAAGAATTTGGTATATGAAACAGTCATCATCTTAAATAAGTGGAGAAAGACAACATATTCTATTTATGGAGTTAGGACCACTGTCTAAACTTGGAGAAGAATAAGGTTAGTTCTTTACCTTGCCTATTTTCTTACTTTGAAATAAATTACAAAATGAATAATTATGTGTTTGAAAAAAAGAGAAGAAAGAAAGAACATAAAATTGCTGCACAAAAACACTGGTAAGTCATATAATTTTCACATGCAGGAAGACTTTATAAACAAAATTTAATGCAAAAACCATAAAGGGGAAAGGGATTTTATTTTATTTTATTTTTTAATATTTCTTTTTAAAAAGATTTATTTATTTATTTTTAGAGAGAGGAAGGGAGGGAGAAAGAGAGAAACATTAATGTGTGCTTGCCTCTCACGTGGCCTGCAACCCAGGCATGTGCCCTGACTGGGAATCAAACCTGCGATGCTTTGGTTTGCAGCCTGAGCTCAATCCACTGAGCTACGCCAGCCAGGGCAAGGGGAAAGGGATTTTAGATTTATCTGTGTAGCAGTTTGAAATGTATGTATGTCAAAAAGCATTTTTAAAAATGGTGAAAAGCAAATCACTAATTATGAACATTTTTGTAATATTACTTTCCTTTACATGTATAAATAACATATATACACAAACAGATATTTCAAATCAGTAAGAAAAATTAAAATTCCCATACAAAAGTGGGAAAAGACATACATAGGAAATTAAAAAAGAAATGTAAGTAATAGAAATGCTCTCCTTATAAATAATCAAAATACAAATTAAAACAAGATACTAGTTTTGATTTTCAGGTTGGCAGTAATTGTAAGATTGGAGAATGGGTCTACTCACATAATGCTGGTGGGAATGACTAGAAATTAGCGTGTCTTTTTATGAAAACAAAATATATATTAAAATCATTTAAAATCTGTACAATCCCATTGATACTGAAATTCTAATTCTTATCTCAAATAGATAATTTAAAAATTATACAAGGATGTTTACAGTGGCTAATAACTTGAAATTTTTTGAAATCCCACCTATCACACTTCTGCATGTGCTTGTCCTAGAGAAATAAAACTTTATATTAGTACACAAAAACTTATATATATTCAAAGCAGCTTTTCTTGTAATAACCAAGTAGTGGAAACACCTCCAAATTCCTTTCAGCTGGCAAATACATGAATAAGTTGCAGAATGTTCATTCAATGGAATACTATTCAGCACTGAAAGGAATTAACTATTGATACGTGCAACAACGTTGGTGGATCTTAAGTGTACTATGCTTAATGAAAAAAGCCAATTACAAAAGGTTGCATTTTGTTTAATTCTATCTATATAATAGTCTTGAAATTGCAAAAATAAACAGATAAAGAACTGATCGGTGATTTCCAGAGATTAGAACTGAAGAGGTATGACTGTTAAAAGGGTAATGCAAGGTATTTTCTCTGTGGTGGTGGGACAGGTCTATGTCTTCTCTGTGGTGATGCCTACATGAATCTATATGTGTGACAATTTTTCATAGAACTGTGTTGTGCGTGGGTCACTGGCCAGCAGTGACCACGGAACGCTGTGGATGGCTCGCCGAAAAACACGTGAGAAAGAAACACACACACACATGCACAAAGACAAGACTAGTTTCTGTGGGGAAGTAGGGACAGAAATGGCCACCCCTCCTAGTGGGGAGGGCCTCGATTTACTGTCCATACCTGCTTTTATTGGGCTCATTTTGCATAATAATTCAGGTAAAGTACAGTATTTATCAGGGGGAAGTAAGGAACTATAGAAAACAAGGAACTCTGCTGGTCTATTGAGTCGGGGTCAAAGAGCTGTAAGACTTTGAGGAACAAACTTCCTCCTTAGACCCCTCTCATTCAACTGAGAGCATTTTAAACAAAGAAGGTTTCACAGTAATTTACATGTTCTTTCTTAGGCCTGATCACCCAGGGAATCTGCCCTTTCAGCACAGAGCTGCACCACCCTGTCATTGTTTCAGGCTTAGCTGGGGAACTAAGGCAATAAGGAGATTTTCTCCCAGATGATGAGAACTCAGGCTCTGTCCAAGCCGAGGAGCGAGGGTCCGTCACCCTCCTTTGCTGCAGCCCCCAAAGTCCTTCTTTTGGGGGGCCTCCCAAAGTGATCGTGCCTGCCTTAGGTCGTTCCCCCCGTGGGGAATCTTACCCGTCTTTGGCTAACCAACCAAGCTTTTTGGGATTCAGCAGCAGAAGCAGCATTCCTGCCAGGGAGACAAGCCCTTGTCTCCTTGCTGGCTTACAGTTCCAAGGGCGTTCCCTTAGCCTTAGCCTAGTTCCCTTAGCCTTAGCCTAGGCGGGGATTTCAGCTCCTGATACCAGTCAGGGCGGTTCCCAACAGAACTGCATACAAAGACACATACAAATGAGTACATAAAAAGCTGGTGAAATCCTAATAAGATCTATACTTTAGTTAACAACACTTTACAAGTATCAATTTCCTGGTTTTTATTATAATATACTGTGATTATGTAAGATAATGGGTGAAAGCCGTGTGAAAGGTATATGAGAATTGTGTACTATTTTGCATTTCTTGTGAGTCTAAAACTACTATGAAATAAAGAGTTTTTGGAGAGGAAGTACAAGGGGACTAAAAGGTAATGAAAAATAGAATTATTATATGTATATTTTTTAAACCTGCTGAGCCTTCCAGACCTTAGTAAATGGTCTCACTTACCCCAACCTTTTAAAATGCTCTCACTTTCTTGAACATCTTCCTACCACTTGGCCCATTTTTCCATTCCAATTCTGATTCATTCTATCTATCTATCTATCTATCTATCTATCTATCATCTCATTCTCCTTTGAAGCACTTCATTCTTCTCATAAGACACATAATATTCAGCTTTCCAGTTAGTATGATTTTGTCTTATTACCCTACTAGATTTTAAAGATTTTTTTAAAGAACCTTTTATTTATTTATTTTTAAAGATTTTATTTATTTATTTTTAGAGAGGGAAGGGAGGGAGAAAGAGAGAGAGAGAGAGAAACATCAATGTGCAGTTGCTGGGGGTCATGGCCTGCAACCTAGGCATGTACCCTGGCTGGGAATTGAACCTGCGACACTTTGGTTCGCAGCCTGAGCTCAATCCACTGAGCTATGCCAGCCAGGGCTTGATTTTAAAGATTTTGAGATGAGACAATACCATTTGCATCTTAGTACCTCTGCATATTTTCTATTAGCAATTAATGTGAAAAACACTATCTCCAGTATAGTTTATAGTAAATAATATTTGTTCAATTAATTTTAAAATTCTTGAACTTTCTTATAGTTGTAGAAGATTAAAGGGTGCTAAAATGTTTGCTCTACTACTGATACTTTGGTGAACGTGCTACCCTGAACATATGAGGGTCTGCCCAGAAGGTATCCAGCCATGTACTATGAAAAACAGAGATACAGGGTACAAGAAACATCATACACAGAACAATGACACCTCAGTCCCCTTCAAAGTAGGCACCTTAGGACTTCACACAGTTCTTCCAGTCACCATCAGTTGCCCTGTTATATTTTCCTGAATCTCATAGATGGTCTGAAATCTCTTCCCTTTCAAAGGTTATTTTAGTTTTGGGGAAAGCCAGAAGTTGCAGGGCACCAAATCTGGGCTGTAGGGGGGCTGAATCACTTGGGTGATTTGATGTTTCACAAAAAAACTCTGCATGAGACATGTTGCATAAGCAGGCATGTTGTCATGATAAAGTTGCCAATCACCAGTTGCCCATAGCTGAGGCCTTCCTGAATCAACTGAATAGTTTCCACAGAGGAATGTTTAAGCTTAATGCAACATTTGATGCAGATTCATTGCTGTACTCACTTAGTCATTTTTAATGTGATGGTCACACAGTACACATACTCACTCAACAGTATCTACCACTCCCACTGACTAGAGTGCAGTGAAGTCATCATTGTTTGTGCATTTGCATTCCAGTCCACTCTCCTTGGCTGCCAGGTTACATCGATGTCATGCAAAACTGTTGTCATTATATTAACAATGGCTGTATTTTTCCAGACAGACCTCATACTCTTGCCATAGGGCTTGAACCACTGTTCCCTCTACTTGAAATGGTCTTCTTGTCTTTTTAAAAAATCATCACCTGAGGTTATGCTTATTGATTTTAGAGAGAGAGGAAGGGAGGGAGGGAGAGAGAGAGAGAGAGAAACATTGATGAAAGAGAGAAACGTCTATGTGAGGGAAAAATATCAATTGGTTGCCTCCTGTATGCACTTTAACTGAGGATTGACCCTGTGACTTAAGATATGTGCTCTGACCAGGAATCAAACTCACAACCTTTAGGTGTATGGGATAACTTTCTAACCAGCTGAGCTACCCAGCTTGGATCTTTTTGTCTTCATATGGCTGACTTCTTGCCCTTCAGCTCTCAAATGATTTTAAAGAAAACTTTCCAGACCACCTAAACTAACATAACCTTCCCTTGTATTAATTTCTTCATAACACTTATCAACCTGGAATTTTATAGTTTACCTGTTTGTATAATATATTATTGATTGATAGATTTTCCTTTCTAGAATGTATAGCATTCTGGGTACTCTAGGGGTATGGTGTTCTTGTCTGTCTTATTAAAATCCATATCCCCAGACAGGACCCACAAGTGAATATGGTGTACAAACAGATGTTCACTTAATAAGCTGTTTCCTATTTACCCAGCCATTCAGATTTCCCCATTATTGCTCAAAAGCCAAACTGCAGCATACATAGTCAGTCTGCATAGCCCTTAAAAATCCCCTTACCTGTATCGTGCAAAAAACTGGAACAGCAAGGTAAAGTAACATGCCCCAGCCAAAGCAAGTCAAGAACAAACATGGATTAAAGTCTGGGCATTTTTGCTTGCAGAACAGAGCTCTTTCAGTACATTGTGCTATTCCTGCTCTTATTGTGGAGCTGAGGTGACCTTTGATTTATAAACTCTGGCTATGGTTCATGAGAGGCAGTATAGTTACACAGGTGGTGAAGATACATATATTATCACTGGGATGGCTGGGGACCTGCACTGATGATAGGGACAGGTTCATATCAGGCACTTTCCATGTGCAATGCTCTACTTTAGACCTTAACATATATTGATCTGTGTAATTCTCAAAAAAACCCTGTTAAGGAGAACCTATTATCATCTTCACATGATCGGAAATTTGAGGCACAGATGTTAGGGAATTTGACCACAATCACAAAGCTAGTAAATTGTGAAGTTAGGATAGAAACTCAGGCAGTCTAAAGCCTTACTTTTAATCATCAATGCTGATCTGCTTGCTCTGCCATGAGTCACAGCTGGCCCCTCAAAATACCGAATCAGAGTGCTTCCATTGAGATGAAATAGGCAAGAATCCTGGGTGAATTGTGAGGCAAATGGAGATCAGTAGTGCAGTTTTCATCAATGCGGTATTGGCAGAACTGACTGTGTTGCTTTTAGTCTTTAATTTCCTTTGTACAATGATCCTCCATCAATGGCAATGGAAGAAACAGAACGAACATTATTGAGTCACCAGCTTTTTCCGAAGTACTGAACTGTGTTTTATGGATGGCAGGTGTATGGAACTTCCTGGAACATGTTGTTTATGAATAAAGACGTCTTTCTGGCATTAAGGGAGTTGAGAGTATGTGGATCCTGCTGATGTGGGAGCATGACACACTAAATAACTGCTTAGAAAGCAATGACTTCTTTGCTTCTCCATGCAGCCCAGACTGTTTTATTAAAGTTGCTCTTTGAAATTAGAGATGGCAGATGGGCTAGCAGAAAGGTGCTGCTCTGGGAGAGTATCAAGCATCAGAGCAACAAAATTTCTCTCACCTGACTGAGTGAGCAAGCATTCCCCTTTAGATCAAGAGCTCTCTACTTCCTGACGGGGGCAATTTCCTAAGCTAGAACTCTTCCTACATTCTCCTCAATTCCATTAAGTTTGAGTTATTGATTTTCCATTCTGATTACTACTAAAATTTATTTTAAAATCAACCAGAGATAGAGTCCAGAAGAATTTCAGATATTAGAGGAAATAAAATGTCTTCGTGAAGATTGAAGTGCAAAGTGGATATTTGGATTAAATATTTCACTTTGTAAGATAGGCTGATAACATATCTTTGCCATTCCCATTTTTTAAGCCCCATAGTGAGGCGGCAGAGGGACCTGGGCCTGAGACCCCAAAGACACCGAATAAGAAAAACTGAAAAGCTGGTACCACCTGGCCACCCCTTGTCTGATCTCAAGGACACCGGGTGGCCAGGAAAAAAACCACAAGAAAGTCATTCCGCCTCCACTTCTCTGCTCAAAAATGGCAGAATTTTACTCACTTCGAGCCATTTGCTTTTCCTGCCCTGACACAGGAAATTTCATAAGTCCACTTTTTTAAAAATGCCCATCTTTTTATCCAAGGCTATTTTGTTCCCAGCTTTTAAAAACAGCCAAGCAGAGGCAGCCCCAAGTCAGTTCAGAGACTTTTCTGTGTTGCCTCCCCTATGCTCAAGCATAAGCCTAATAACATTTGTCTGGAAATTTCTCCAGGGCTTTCTCTCAATTTCTATCTTGGAATGCAAGAACCCTAACATTGATAACAATAAATTTGTAAGTTTTGAAATTTTCTAGCATTGCAATGACTGCTTTATGATAATGATGTCTGATCACAAAATATGGTAATTTTACTTCCTTGTAACTACATTTCACAATGACTGTTATGTAGATGTGACAGCTGAATTGATACTCTGATGGAGTGGTAGAGACCTACTGATACTTTGAAAGATGGATAGCTGAACATGGTTAGGAATATCTGGGTCAGAAAAATGTCAAATCTGCTTAGGGTTGAACCTTTATTAAAACACTTTACTCTCTATTATTGTGTAGCTAAAACACAGCACACATAGGGTAAACATCCAGACCTTACTTATGGAAATAGTTACTTCTCAAGTCTTAATAATTATTACAAATAAAATAATTGAACTCCTGCTTTGTAGGAGAAAAAAAGGACATTAAATTAATTTACATGCTTGCCCAATATTTTCAAACTAATTAGCAACCATACAAAATTCAAACCTATTTCTTTCAACTCCACCCCTCAATTAAAAAGGCAACAATAACTAACATTCATTGTAAGAAGCACTTTTGAGAGACCATATGAATTTGCTCTTTTGATTGGCTGAAAAATGTTCTAGTATCAACAATTAAAAATGATTATACCCAAATAGTAGAGATAACATGAAATAGGAATTTGGAGACCTGGATCTTCCTCTAAATAGCTGTCTGTACTTTGGTGAGTTGTTTAGACTCCCTGACGTCCACTTCTCTCATCTCTACACTAGGATTAATAGTGTGTGCTCTCTGAAAACCTCTTAAGGATGCTGCCATTGTCAAAGCAATAGTTTTTGTAAACTAAACTATGTTCTACAAGTATGGGACATTATGGACATTGAATAGCTAAGCTCAGTATCAAAGTTTTGTTCTCAGAATACCATATCTCTAAGTGGAACAATATTATGTAGAACTAAAGTACTACTATCAAATAGCTATTTTTTCTCTCGATATTTTTTTAAAACATAAGGTCTGAGAACTGAGAAAATACAAATTTATGGACCTTTTGGATTTTTATTTGCAGGTTCACCCTGAGAATCACAATTCCTGGGACTGAGTAAATACTACATGCACCTGTCTAGTAGTACTGCCAATCAAAATGGCAATATTCAAACTTTGTTAACATCATCATCAACAGGCTTTTTCTTACATTGACTCTAATGCAATTTATTGATGTTTTAAATGGAGTTCCATAATGACCATTTTCTTTTCCTGCTGATGTTTCTGTCTAGTCCATTCTGATTCTATGAGGCAAAATAAAGTCCCAAGGAAAACCTAATTTGTGGAGACTATGAGAGAGCAACCTAGTAACTGAGCAGGTTAGATATGATAGGTTACCCCTTACTTAGTAAAATATTAGGAGTTGAAACAAACATGTGAATTTATTTTTAAAAATCTATTTAAAACTGACAGTGAATTTTGAAAAAGGCAAAATAGAAATAGCCACTAGGCAAGAAAAAATGTATCAGAAAGAACAAAAAAATTAAACAAGAATGTATGTGAGTAAACAAAGCAAAAAAGCATCTCACATAAAGTAAAAAGAGAAAGGAAATAGCATTGACCCAGTAGTGGACAAAATGGCTCTAGTATATACTTGAAAATATCAACTTACAAAAGGTGAAACTGAAACAAAAGCACTAAAATATAAAGCATCAGTAAGTATCTTAATAATGTCTGTGTCAGAAAATGTAAACCCATAAAGCATAGGTAACAAAGAAATTTCTGAAGATGAAATGCAAAGATGGGATTAATTATTCCAGAAAAGCTGATTAAAAAATAAACCCAAACATTTTGTTGCCTACATAGCTCATCTTTCCCAGAAAATGTAAAGGTCAAAATCTCTATATGTCATATTAAGGCAATGCTTTAAATTTCCATTTTCTATACACTTAGAGAATTATAAAAATTCTAAATTACTACATACATATACTTTGCAATCATAAGCTCCATTGACATGTTGTTTATGGCAGATTTTTGCATTTGGATAGTCAAGTTAAAATGTGTCTTTCAAGGGAGGCTCTGGTCTAATATTTAACTCTTTAGAGTGGATATGGAATGTCTCTTTCACCTAAACAGAAATGTCTTCTACTAGGAGGACTTGGTTCCACAAGTGATTGCCCATTACTATTTCTGTAATGCTTCAGCTGAGGGAGAACTTGGATTAAGAACTTGGGTCTGTCTACACTCCGGCACTGCCCTACATGCTAAGTGTCCTCAAGCTAACTCATAAGGTTGATGAGAGGGTTAAATAAAACAATATCTGTGTATCTATGTACTATGAAATGTGAATAAATTTACAGCATATATAGTTTCAAATTAAGTACTTGCCTTGATTTTACAGAGTGATTTAGATGGAAAACAGTAAAATGTGAACACTTTGGCTCTCTCATTTTATACAATAGAGCTGGTGTTAATTAGTCCTAATCAACTGTATGGGAGGTATGCATTTAACTTTGAAACCTGTCCCACAATATAACATGTCCCCAAATGGTTTTAACTCTGGAATTATCACCTTGTGCAAGGTAGTGTCAAGACATTGTACCAAAGCCCACCTTTTCAGACCCCATGCCACTAGTTCTCCATATATCTACCCTTCCACAAGCAAGACTATTTGCCTGTCATCTCCCTCATACTACTTGACTTTCTACTTCTATATTTTTAGACGCTCTTTACTTCACATGTTGTTCTCCTTTTTCTTTAGCAATGCATTACTCTTGCCCCTTTAAAGAGCCACATCTTCTGGAAAATCTTCCATGACTGACTCCCATCCTTCTTTGTTAATTCTGTTTCCAACCCCACATTTAGAAGAGCGTCATGCAGGATCCCACATCTCTGTAGATGCTGATGGTGTTTTAGGATACTACCTGAAACTAAGACTGGGTCTGCATAATGACAATGGATCTATGAAGTAATTTCAGTCAGTTCATTACAGCTTTTTAAACAAATACAAAACAGTCCATCCAGTTCCCATTTATGGAGAGAAATTTTCATGAATCAGATTAGAAGTGATGTTGGTCCTAGTTCCCTTCACACTCCAACTTAATGTGTGTAAGAGACGGAGGGAGGGAGGAAGAGAGAGAGAGAGAGAGAGAGAGAGAGAGAGAGAAACAGAGAGAGCTACTTAACTCTGTAATGACTCAATCAGTAAAAGGTAAAGGAAATTAATTATATAGGAAATTGTAGTCTGTGCCATGGCTAATTTTCTGTGAATCTTTAAGCAACCCTCTGCAGCTTGAGTCTCTCCTATAAAATGAGCATGTAACACTAGCTGATCCATAAGGTCCCTTCAAGGATAAATGACCCATAAGTATGGAGAAATCCATAATATATCCATGCCATATCATAACTGAAAAATACCTTGCCATTTTTTTTCTATACCATTTACAAAAAATTGAGAGTTAAAATTGCTATACTTTATGTAGATGTTATTGTGTGAGATAGAAAAAAACTTAAAATAAAAACGAATGGAAAATGTGCTTCTTTCCTGACTTTTTTACAATGCAGGTATATTGTGGACTGGCATGCTAAGTCCAAATGTTGCAGCTTGTTCCTCTGTCTGATGCCACTTCAGGCCTTGCAAAGGAGTGATTACCTTCCTGACCTTTAACTGCCTACTTCCTTACACAGTCTGAGTCCAGAGTCTCTTGATCCACATATTCACTTATTTTAAAAGTTCTACTGTCTGTCAGGAGTTTTATTGGCTCACTTTGACTTTTGGAGCTTTGAAATGGAGCAGGAAACTATACAGGTGGCCTTCGTGTATCAGCCTCTAAAGTCTACCTATTGCTGCTATTGCTGCTACTCTGGGCAGCCTGACCCAGGGTTCTGGATCAGCAGGTACAAACAACAGAATTTTAAGCATTAAATCAAATTTAATAGACTCTGACATACTGTGGGCAGTTGATGGTAACTTAGTTTGGTATAATTTCTAAGGCATTAAGGAGAACTGATTATGCTATGTATTATATACAATGAATGCTTTGTAAATGTTTATTGAATTGCTAAACCATACTGAGTAACATTTTACAGAAAGTTTTCCATGGTGAGCCAAAACCAAGAAGATAAAGTTTAATGCAAATAAGCATCAAGTCTTATTCTTAGGTTGATGTTAATAATAAAAACACCTAATATTTGTGGAGATTTTCACAGATTACAAATCCTTTACACACACTTCACATTCAAACCTACCAAAATGCCACTTTCCTATATTATCACTTTTTTATAAATAAACTGTGATGCAGATAGTATAAGTATCTTGCCCAAAGTTACACATTTAGTAAATTGATGTATTGATGTATGAAGAGCCAAGACTAGGTCTTCTGATTTTAAGTCCTATGCTTCTCCTAAAACATATTAAAGTGCTGCATGAATCTAATAGACTGTATCTATTCAGATGGAGGAAGCCCTATCTTCAAAAATACCTTTGGAGAGCATCAATCTTTTTTTTTTTAGATTTTTATTTATTTATTTTTAGAGAGAGAGGAAGGGAGGGAGAAAGAAAGGGAGAGAAACATCAATGTGTTGTTGCCTGTTACACACCCTACTGGGGAGCTGGCCTGCAACCCAGGCATGTGGCCTGACTGGGAATCAAACCAGCAAACCTTTGGTTTACAGGCCAGCACTGAGTCCACAGAGCCACACCAGCCAGGGACAGAGAGCATCAATCTTAACTTGCCTTCATGAAGGTACATCATGTAGAGCAAGACTAATAGTCATTGAACTGTGTACTGGTCAGGCCATATCTGTGGCATATATTTTATTCTGAGTTCTATATTTGGGATTTATGAAGAGTCAAAAAATGGAGAGTTGCCAGGATTTTTTTCTGGTAGTTCAAGTTGTGAAAACCATGCCTTAGAAGAGGCAACTGAAGGAATTTGGGATTTTCAGCATGATAAAACAAATATTGGAGGGTGGGGTGATATGTTCATGAAAAGTATTTTCATTGTCTCCAAAGCTCTGAGTAGCTGCTACATTAGACAGGTTAGAAATGTAGATCCAGAGGCCAGAAGAGAAATTATCAAGGTTCATTTTTTAGTTAAGGAAAATTTTCAAAAAATTAGAGTTGCTTAAAAATTCAGTGCATTTATTATGAGGTATAACTTGTAAATTACCAAGCAAAGATGGGTAGATCATTTGATGTGGATGATGTAATTATGGTCTTGGCACTGGGTGAGGTCAGAATAAATGGACTTTAAGGGCTTTTCTCAGGGCCTCTAAGGGTCTATGGTTTAATATTTCCCTAAAATTATTAAGCTTGTACTCTGTATCAATGAGTCTGTTTCTATTTTGCTTGTCAGTTTGTTTATTAGATTCCATGAGTGAAATCACATGGTATTTGTCTTTCTCTGACTGGCTTATTTCACTTAGCATAACACTCTTAAGTTTCACCCACTCTGTTGCATAAGGTAAGATTTCCTTCTTTTTTATATAACTGAGTAGTAGTTTTTTATAGCTGAGTAGTATTCCATTGTGTAAATATACCACAGGT
Organism: Phyllostomus discolor; assembly: GCF_004126475.2. NCBI lineage: Eukaryota > Metazoa > Chordata > Mammalia > Chiroptera > Phyllostomidae > Phyllostomus > Phyllostomus discolor. The sequence continues at coordinate 145,150,407 of NC_040906.2, read as the reverse complement.
TTTTTATCTACTCATCTGCTGATGAGCACTTGGGTTGCCAGTCTGTCAGAGACACAGGGTAGGGAGCCTGGGTGAAAAAGGCAAAGGGAGTAAGGAAAAAAACCTCATAGACACAGACAATAATATGGTGATTACCAAAAAGAAAGGGGTGGGTGAAGGAAGATAGGAAGGGTAACAGAGGTATAAATGGTGATGGAAGTAGACTTGACTTGGGGTAGTGAATACACAGTACAATATACAGATAATGTATTACAGGGTTGTACCCCTGAAACACATAATTTTATTAACTAATATAGCCCCAATAAATTCAATAAAAAATAAAAGCTAAATAAAATTATTAACTTGAACAGAGGGCAAAAAAAAATCTGTTCTCATAACCAACATTTCTAGTGATTCCTATGTTCCACTATCAATGTTTATTATATTATCCAAAACTTAGTAGCTTAAATTATGTATCTTGTAAGTCAGAGCTATGGAGAGGCCTCTACATTGTCTAGTGCTCAGCTGGGAAGACTCCATGGCTTGGGGGAGTAAAGCAGAGAATGTGACAACTGGAGGTTGGAATCACCTAGAAGTGTGTTGTCCAATACAGTAGACACTAACCACACATGACAATTAAGTACAGGAAATATATCTAGTCTGAATTGAGTTGTACTCTAAGTGAAACAGATACACACATAATTTCAGACTTAGTATGCAAATAAAAGAATTTAAACTATCAATAATTTGTATATAGATTACATGTTGAAATAATATTTGTATATATTGAGTGAAATAAAATATATTAGCAATACTAATTTCATTTTTTTCTTTTTAATTTCTTAAATATAGCTAATAGAAAATTTAAATTTATATATGTAGTTCATTATAGTCTTATTGGTCATCACTGATATCAAGGTGTTTTTTACCCACGTACATGATGGTTGATGCTGGTCGTTCACTAGCATCACAGCTAGGAAACTGACTGGAGCACCTACATGTGGCCTTTTCATGTCAGTAGGGCTTGCAGTCTCATTATTGTTGACATTTTTGTATGGCAACTGACAGCTTCAAAAGCACACCTTCCAGTATGTGAGGTGAAAGCTGTATTGACTTTTTTGACTTAGCCTTGGAAGTCCTATGTGTGACTTTGCTGCATTCTGTTGGTTACCAGGAAATCATAAACCATCACAAGTTTAAGAGAAGGGTGCCCTGTAGTAAAGTATGTGGGATGGGGGCTACTGTTTCAGCCTTCTTGAAAAAAAAAACAGTCTTTTACAACTTGTTACCAGCCTATGCTAATGGTTATGAAATCTCCTTCTTCAGATTTAAAGAGCCATTCCTGAAGTTTAAGTAAATTTATAGATATGAGATAGATTAGAGTTCTTCTAAAGAGACTTTCAAATCTTGAAATCAAGCAAATATGCTATGCTTAGGAATTTCATTAACAGCCATTATTAAGTGGGAATGTAATTTAAAATGTGAACTGTCATTTCAGTGTTTAAAATGCTGTCCATATGCTAAGAAAAGAGTTATAAATCCAGTCTGATGGTCACAAAGTTGAATCACACAACACAGAATACTTCCAGGGTTTTTGTTTTTATTTATATTTTGTTTGCATTTAACCTATAGAAGAATGACCCTAATTTCTAAGAGGTACATATTCAAACTTGAATGGCAAAAATCTTTTTTTTCCAAGTGGACTTACATTTTTGTTCACTTTAGTTAATCCCATTGAATATTAGTTAACAATTCATATAATGTGGATGGGAAGATAAGATGTATTGGCTTGAGAATAATAGACACTTTGTGGAAGGCATTAAATTATTTCATAAAACATCATTTATTTAATAAAATTACCCTATATTTGTTTTTGAGGGGAGATTGTGGAGTAATTAAGCTGCACCCAGAATAAAAATGTCATGAAGATTAAATTAAGATTTGACTTTAGTCAAACAAATGTAAATGGCCCAGAGTGCTTCTAGTAAATATGGAGTTCTAAAATCAATGATTGTTGATTTTGTGTGTGTGTGTGTTTTTTCTTAAATATCTATAGGAAATTATTAATGTAAAATTAGTTTAAGTGTTCGGTTAAATGTTCCTTGTGTCTTTTATACTTCCTCTTTAGAGTTTCAGTTGTTCAGAGGATTTGCACTATGATATTAATTTATTACTATAAGTTATTATTTTCATTTATAATTGATGTTGTTATTTGGTGGCCATTGAATGATTAACAATTTAATTTTAATTCACATTTAATATTAAATAATCCTCAAAGTATCAGTATATGAGTCTACCACATTACCCTGGGTCATAAATGGAAAGCACATTTTGATATGTCTCATCAATATGATTTGATGAGCAGTTAATTGAACTGGGCAGTGGGAATGGACAGAATGCAAAATAAATAAGCACAACAACAACTCACAACTATTAGCAACTGAATCTAAAAAAAACAAATTAAGGAAATAAGCAGAACAAAACAGAATCATAGATATGGAGATCATTTGGAGGGTTATCAGCTGGGAGGAGGAAGGGGGAGAATGGGGGAAAAGGTTCAGGGATTAAGAAGTACAAATTGGTAGGTACAGAATAGGCAGGGTGATGTTAACCACAGTACAGGAAATGGAGAAGCCAAAGAACTTACATACATGACCCATGGACATGAACTAAGAGGGGGACTGCTGGAGGGAATGGGGATAGAGGGGACATAGGGAAGAACATTGGGATAACTGTAATAGTATAATCAATAAAATATATTTTAAACAACAAAAAGAAACAAATAAACCTATATTATGTACAAAAGTCATCAGAATTCTGCATTGCTTTATGATTCCAGTTGGCATTTTATTCCTCTGGAAAATGGAGACAACTGTACTTGAACAACAATAGAAACAAACAAACAAGCAAACAAAAAATGAACAACCAGAACATAGTGAAAGATTTCCGTCTTCCACCAGAATGGCGGCCAGATTCACATGTTTAAAATCAGATAAATAAAGGCTGTATTTTACACACACAGAGAAAACTTCAGCTCTGCTACTAACATTTGCTTTCCAAATAACAAAAGCTCTTGAACTGAATCATGAAACTAAAAATAGGTACTAGTACCTTTTGAAAGAATTTTTAGCCAGAAGAGAAGCTCTTAGCCAGTCAAAATGTTTTCTTACTTCCTTATTTAATGTAAACAAGAAAAACCAACAGGTAGCATAGAATGTCCTCAATTTAGTCTTACAAAGAGAAAGATTGTTACTACCCAGTGAACTGAAGAGAAAGCTACATAAAATAACTTAAGCCCCCCCCCAAAAGCCTTTCAGATCTCAATTGATTTAAATTCAGTAATAAATCTGGTACATAAAATACTATTAAAGTATAGGTTAATAGAATGGGCTTTGGATCATACACACATAGGCTCTATAAGTTTCCTCAACTTGACTCCCACTCCAGGAAGACAGACAACCTAATTAAAAAATGGTCAAAGGATTTGAAAAGATACTTCTCAAAGCAGGACATGCAGAGGACCCAGAGACATATTGAAAGGATGCTTAGCATCACTAGCCATCAGAAAGATGCAAATTAAAACCACAATGAGATATTGCTTCACACAGGCCAGAATGGCCATCATACCAAATCAACAAACAAGTGCTGGCAAGGTTGTAAAGAAAAGGGAATCCTAATATACTGTTGGTAGGAATGCAGACTGGTGTAGCCACTGTGGAAAATAGTATTTCCTCAGAAAACTAAAAATGGAACTGCCTTTTGGCCTGGGAATTCCACTGCTGGGATTACACCCTAAAAATCCTCTGAAACATCAATTCAAAAGAACCTATGCACCCCAATGTTCACAGCAGCACAATTTATAATAGCCAAGTGTTCGAATCAACCTAAGTGCCCATTAGTAAATGAGTGGATCAAAAAAACTGTGGTACATTTACACAATGGAGTACCACACAGCTCCTGCCCTTTGGGACAGCATGGATGGAACTGGAGAGCATTATGCTAAGTGAAATAAGCCATGCAGTGAAAGACAAATACCATATGAGCTCACCTTTAATTAGAACCTAATCAACAAAACAAACAAGCAAGCAAAATATAACCAGAGACAGTGAAATGAAGAACAAACTGACAGTAATCAGAGGGCGGGGGACAGGAAATAACAGGGAAAAAGGGGAAGGGTCATCAAGGAGCATGTATAAAGGACACATGGACGAAGCCAAGCGGGGGTAGAATCGAGTGTGAGAGGTGGGGATGGGTGGTGTGAGGGCACGTGGTAAAGGGAAAATGGAGACAACCGTACTTGAACAATTAAAAAAAGAAATTTGTAAAAATAAATAAATAAATATATGAATAAAATAAAATGAGTTTAAAAATTACTAGGAGGATTTTAGGGAAGATTAGATAGGAAAACATAAATCAATGGCCTAACACAACACATAGTGAGCCCTCACTGTTGTTATTATTAGAATACAGTAGGGTATCAAAAAATGGGTATAGAGGGAATGTACTTTAACAAAATGAAAAAACGTATATGACAAACTCACAGCTAACCTCATACTCAATGGTGGAGAACTAAAAGTTTCCCTCCAAGATTAGGAATACTACAAGGATGCCCACCCTAACCACTTTTATTCAACATAATGCTGGAACCCCTAGCCAGAGCCAGTTGGCAAGAAAAATGTAAAAACCTATCCCAATTAAAATGGAAGAAATAAAACTATCTCTATTTGCAAATGACATATTATATATAGAAAACCCTAAAGACTCCACCAAATATATGTTAGATCTAATAATCAAACTTAGTAAGTTTCAAGGTATAAATCAATATACAAAAGTCTGTTTTATTTCTACACACTAATAAGTACTTATCAGAAAGAGAAATTAAGAAAACAACCCCATATACAATTGTATGAAAAATAATAAAATTGCTAGGATAAATTTAACCATGGAGGTAAAAATCCGTACACTGAAATTATAAGACATGGATAAAAAAATGAAGACACAAATGGAAAGATATTCTATGTTCATGGATTGAAATAATTAATATTATTAAAGTTTCCATGCTACCCAAAGCGATCTGCAGATTCAATGTGAGCCCTATTAAAGTTGCAATGATATTTTTCACAGACATAGAAAAAGTAATCCTGAAACTTGTATGGAGCCATAAAAGACCCTGAATGGTCAAAGCAATCTTGAGAAAGAACAAAGCTGGAAACATTCTGCTCTTTGATTTCAAAGTATATTACAAAGCCATAATAATCATAAATGATATGGTACTTGCATAAAAAGATACATAAATCAATGGGATAGAATAGAGAGCCTAGAAATAAACCTACGTATATATGGTTAAGTAATTTATGACAAAGGAGCCAAGAATATACAATGGGGAAAGGATAGTTTCTTCAATAAATGGTGTTGGGAAAACTGGACAGCCACACACAAAAGAATGAAACTGGACCCCTATCTTATACTACAGAGGTGGGCAAAAGTAGGTTTATGGTTGGGAGTACACAAAACACAGAATTTATTCTTGTAATATTACTGTATTATTTTACTGTATTACTGTATTATTACTGTATTATTTTTCATACGAACAACTGTAACCTGGTTTGCCTACCCCTATATACCAAAGTCAACTCAAAATGGATTAAAGAATTGGACTGAAGATCTGAAACAATACAACTCCTAGAAGAAAATAGAGAGGGTAAGTTCCTTGACATTGGTCTGGGTAATGTTTTTTGTTGTTGTTGTTTTTTAATTTGACACCAAAAGCAAAGGCAAGAAAGCAAAAATCAGTAAGTGGGACTAAATCAAGCCAGAAAGTGTCTGTAAAGCAAATAATCATCAAGAAAATAAAAAGGCAACCTAAGAAGTAGGAGAAATATTTTTGGATCATATATCTGATGAGGGGTTAGTGTCCAAAATATGTAAGAATACATATAACTCAATAGCAAAAAATTTTTAAAAAACCTAGCAACTCAATTTAAAAATGGGCATAAGAGCTAAATGGACATTCTTTCAAAGAAGGCAGTACAAACCCCAATCGGTACATGAAAAGGTGCTCAACATCACTAATCATCAGGGAATGCATATCAATACCACAGTGAGATATCACCTCACACCTATTAGGTTGGCTGTCATCAAAAAGACAAGAAACAAGCATTGGCAAGGATGTGAAGAAAAGGGAACCCTTGGGTATTGTTGGAGGGAATGTAAATTTGTGCAGTCGCTAGGGAAAACAGTATGGAGGTTCCTCAAAATATTAAAAATTGAACTATGCATTGCAATGTATCTACTTCTGGGTATACATCCAAAAGAAATAAAACCAATATATTAAAAAGATATCTATACTCCCATGTTCACTGCAACATTATTCATAATAGTCATGATATATAAACACACCTGAATGTTCATCAATAAAAGAATAAAGAATATGTAGTGCAGAATCCAAGATGGCAGCAGAATAGGTAGAAGTTATACTCACCTCCACCCAGGACTAAACTGGAACTACAACCAAAATATAGAACAATCAACTTGATAAGCAACTGAAGACTAGCTGAGCAAAAGTCTTATAACCAAGGATTTACAGAAGAAACCACACCGAGACTGGTAGAAGGGGCAGAGAGGTGAAAAGGGCTGGCTCTGCACTCATGTGCAGTGGATGAGAATCTGGAGGGATATCTCAGCTGCAAATGTTCCCCTTGAGAACTGTGGGGTCTCAACTCCAAGCCAGTGCTCCCCAGAGCACTGGGGTGGAGAAGAGGAGCCCACATAACATTTGCCTGTGAAAATGAGTGGAGATTCTGGCCACCAGGGATAGCAGGAAATTAGCTAGAAACCCAGGTGCCAACTTAAAGGGACAACACACAAAATCTCATTCATGGCCACACACCCTGGGCTCTGGTGGAGGGAGGTAGGGATGGTGGCTCGGAGTGGACTTGAGTCATGTGAGGAGAGACTAAATTGTGTAGTTCTGAGGAGACAGCTGAAGGGACAACCAACAGGGCCTCTGTGCTCAGTGTTTCTCCCACAGTTCCACAGATATAACCTTTCTTGGGTCACACATTCCCAAACATTAGCAGAGGGGGATGCAATAGCCCCATGCTTCTGGCTTCCTGTCACCCTGCCTTGCTGAGCTCATGCCTTGCAGAGGAGGCAGTTGCTTTGGTCCCTGGTGCAGAGGTCTGGCAGATTCAGGGTGACAGAAGTTGAGTTGTGTGGCTCTGGAGCAGAGTCCATTCCTTCTACTTTCCTGAGCCTGAACAGTGCTTCCCATTAAGAGATCCACTAGCCCCACCCTACCGTCTTCCAATGGACTTGCCTTGCTGAAGTAAAGTTCCTGAAGACATCCTGCCAGAACTGGGGAGAGACTGGCTCTAGAAAGAGGGCCATTTTTTTCCCTCACATGCCCAAAGCAGTCCCACCATTCCTGTATAAAGCTCACCCTTCACACAGGTAAATTTTGGTCTGTTTGGGCCTAATGAATTCTGCTGGCCTCACTCTGACAACTCTCTCAGATCCCATCCCACCACAATGGTCTGAGGGAACCTGCCATGTGGCAGCTGGCCTTGGTGTACCTTGGGACTTTTGCTGAGTGGCCTCAGACCCAGCACTAGCACCAAGCTTGAATCTGTATCACTTTGGTGAACACTACTTCCTTCTACCTGATGACTCACCAAGACCCTACCTCAAACAATTTGCATATTGCCAAAGTCTTTTTCAGTGACTGAGCCTAACAGGCAGCCAGCAGGCAGATGCCAATCTCAGGGAACCTTGGGCCTTTTTCTGACTTACTCTGGGCTTGGTAATGGTAGAAACTGGCCTTGGTATACACCTTGGCTCCTCCCATGTACAACAAAACTCAGATAGGGAGCCAAAAACTGTGAATTGCTTTCTAGCTTTGAACAGATAGCCCAGGGCCAGTCACAGGCAGCATGGGACATTGAGCTGCACTGGTGTCCCTTTCAAGAGGCCCCAGAACCAACATAGCTGGTGGCAGGCTTCAGGCAACATAAGAGCAGGACCTCATTAGCTCCACAAGTAGCACATTCAAATGAAGATCTTGACAGGCACCACACCCTGCTGAGGCAAATTCCCATTCATGTGGTTAGCACCTGCATAGCAGCTAATATACTGTGGTTGGGGTTCATTCTCATAGTCAGCCAGCCTGAGGGTCAACCTCATGCATGGATGGACCAACAACAAAGATTCAACTACAAAAGGAGGACTCATATAGCTCACACAAGGGGCATTCCTAGAGCACCCTGCTCGGGTGATAAGGGAGAGTGTGCTACCAAGACCCACAAGACACCTGCTACATAAGGCTGCCATACCAAGACTAGGAAACACAACAAGTCCATCTAATACACAGAAACACATGCAGAGAAGCAGGCAAAATAAGGTGATAAGCATGCCCTATTTGAAAGAATAGGAGGAATACCAGAAACAGTACTAAGTAAAAGGGAGACAAGCAATCTAATAGATACAGAGTTCAAAATAATAGTTATAAGGATGTTCAGGGAACTTAAGGGCAAGAATGAATGAACTCTATGAGAATTTAAAGATATAGTAAACATTAAAGAGTACATAGAAACTATAAAAAAGAACTAGTCACAAATGAAGAATACAATATCTGAAATGAAGACTACACTAGAAGGAATCAACAGTAGCTTAGATGAAATAGAGGATCAAACCAGTGATTTGGAACATAAGATAGCAACAAAATACCCAATCAGAGAAGCAAAAAAGAAAAAAAGAATTTAAAAACTGAGGATGGTCTAAGGGACCTCTGGGACAACATGAAGCATAACAACATCCACATTATAGGGGAAGTGCCTTGTAGTTCAGGCTTCCCTTGCTAGGTGAATGTTCTAGGAACCCATGCATTATTAGTGTACTAGCTGGTATTGTTGTGTCAGACTGCATTTGGCTTCAGTGAACTTTTAATACTCTTTCAACACATTTGCCCATTTTATAATGGGAGATTTACATAAACAATGTGTGTCAGTAAAATTTTGCTTCCTATTGGGGAAAATACAGTAGAAATGATTGTTATGCTATACACAGCTTGCAAAGAAGCTGCTATGAGTAAAACACAAGTTTATAAATGGTTTTCTCATTTTAAATGAGGTGATATGTTGACTGATGATCAACCTCATTCTGGGCATCCTTTGGCCAGCTGAACTGAAGAAAATGTGGTAAGAATTTATCAAGCCATTTTGGAAGATCACCATCATACTATTGATGAACTTGTGGAGTTAAATGGGGTTTTGTAAAGTTTTTGTCAGTGAATTTCATCTAAAGATTTGGGCATGAAGTGAATTTCATCAGAATTTGTACCTTGTTTGCTCATGCCTGAACAGAGACAATTGCTTGGCTATGTGCCATGCTTTGAAGAAGCACTTGTAGGCTGTCCTCGATTTTTTTCCAAAGTCATAACCAGAGATGAATTTTGGTGCTACACTCATGACCCAAAAACAAAACAGCAGTCTAGCCAACGGAACACTGTCACTTCCCCATGACCTCAAAAAGCACAAGGGAAGTCAAACATGAAAACAATGCTCATCTGTTTATTTGTTATGAGAAGGATTGTGTACTCAGAATTTGTTCCTCCAGGTAAAATCATCAACCAAATTTTTTTATTTGGAAGTTTTGAGAAGGTTGAGTCAGGATTTTCAGAATAAACATCACAGGTTGTGGCAAACAGGTGACTGGTTCTTTTACCATGACAATGCACCTGCCCACACTATGTTGAGTGTTCAGCAGGTTTTGACTCCCAAAATGGCATGACTTCAATGCCCCACACCCTCATTCACCTGATCTTGCTCCAGGCAACTTGTTTTGTTTATTTGGATAAAAAAAGTCCTCAAAGGAAAACATTTTGCCAATGTGGAAGAGGTAAATAAAAAAATGCAAGAGCACTAAAAGGCAACAAAATCAACAAGTTCAAAAACTGTTTTGAGTAGTGGAAAAAATGTCTTGACAGGTGTATTGTATCAAATGGAGAGTACTTTGAAGGTGACTGAAGTTTATACATGCAAAAATAAATATCCAATTTTTATAAATAAATTCCTGTTTGGGGACATCCCATTTGAAGAAATAATGAGAGCATAGTTCAAGAAATAGTGACTGAAAACTTCCCTAACATGATGAAAGAAAAAAAGCACACAGCGAGGAAGCACAGAGAGCACCAAACAAGATGAACTCAAAGAGTCACACCAAGATACATCATAATTAAAAGGCAAAAGTTAAAAGGGAAAATCTTAAAAATAAAAAGAGAAAGACAGTAACCTACAAAGAAGCTCCCATAAGACTCTCAGCTGATTTCTCAACAGGAACATTTCAGGCCAGAATGTAGTGGCACAAAATACCAAGTGATAAAATCAAGAACCTAAATAGTAAGGCTACCATTTATAATTGAAAGAAAAATAAAGAGCTTTCCACATAAGAAAAACTAAAGGAGTTCATTACCACAAAACTAATATTACAAATACTAAAAGAACAACTTTCAGAATAAGAAAGAAAAAATAGAAACAGTTGTCAAGAATAAAATGGTAATAAATATGTACCTATCAATAATCACTTTAAATATGACTGGCTTCAATAATCCAATCAAAAAATTTAGAATAGCTGAATGGATTAGAAACAAACAAATAAGACCTGTACATATGTTATATACAAGAGACCTACGTCACAATGAAAGACAAACAGACTGAAAGCAAAGGTATAGAAAAAAATTTCATGTAATGGGAATGAATAAAAAACTTGGAGAGCAAAATACATATCTGACAAAATAAACTTTAAAACAAAGGCTATAATAAGAGACAAAAAGGACACTACATAATGACAAAGATATAACCCTTGTAAACATTTATGCACTCAACATAGGAACACCTAAATACAGGGTCTGGTAGAAGTAATGCCTGCTTGAGTATGGTTGGTAGGGTAATAATACAGATGTAATAATTTATAGTTTTAATTTGAACATTTCACCTAAAATTGCATATGGTGTACTTGAGTGGGATATTGTTATGTTACAGAATTACATGCTTATGATTTTGTAATAAAAGATTTTATAATAAAAGGGGTATTATTTTTGCCAGACCCCATGTATACATCAAACTGTGATGGACATAAAGGAAAAGATCAACAGCAATGCAGTCATAATAGGGGATTTTAACACTGTATTGACATCAATGGATATGTCTTCCAGACAGAGAATCAACAAGGAAACAGCAGGCTTAAGTGACACATTAAACTTAATAGATTTAATAATATTTTAAGAGCATTTCACCTCAAAACAGCAGAATATACATTCTTTTCAAGAGCACATGGGATATTTTCTAGGATAGACCACATGTTAGAACACAAAACAAGTCTCAAACAATTTAAGGAGATTAAAATCATTCTTTGACCACAATGGCATAAAACTAGAAATCAATTATGTGAAAAAAAAAACCTAGTAAAAACACATACACATGGAGGTTAAATAACATGTTACTAAACATTTAATGAGTTAATGAGATCAAGGAGGAAATAAAAAAGATACCTTGAGACAAATGAAAATGAAAACACAACACACCAAAACCTATGGAACCCAATAAAAGCAGCCCTAACAGAGAAATTCATAGAATTAAAAGCCTATCTCAAGAAACAAGAACACTTTCAAATATACAATCTAACCTTACACCTAACAGTACTAGAAAAAAGAACAATGAACAAAATCCAAAATGAATAGAAGGAAAAAAATAATAAAGATCAGAGTCAAAATAAATAAAACAGAGTCTATAAAAACAACACAATCAATCAATGAAACCAAGATCTGGGTTCTTTGAAAAGATAAACAAGATTGATAAAACTTTAACCAGACTCATTAAGGGGGGGGAGAGGGAGAGGGAAGCCAAATAAATAAAATCAAATAAAAGAGAAGTAACAACTGACACCATGGAAATACAAAGGATTATTTAAAACATTACAAACAACTATACACTGACAAGTTGGAAAATCTGGAAGAAATGGATGAATTCCTAGAAATATACCATACAAAACTGAATCAAGAAGAAACAGAAAATCTGAATGGGCCTTACAACTAATAAAATTGAAGCAGTGATTTTTTAAAAAGACCGACAACCAAAGTCTTGGACTAGATGCTTCACAGGTGAATTTTACCACATACTCTGAGAAGAACTAACACCTTTCCTTCTCAAACTATTCCAAAAAAATTCAAGAAGAGAAAAAACTCCAGAGCTCACTTATGAGGCCAGTGTTATCCTAATTCAAAAACCAGAGAAAGATAAAGGAAGATAATTATAAGCCAATATCCTTGATGAACATAGAGGCTAAAATCCTCAACAAAATATTAGCAAGCTGGATTGAACAATACATTAAAAAGATCATATACCATGATCAAGTGAGATTTATTTCTGTGACTCAAGGTTGGTAAAATATCTGCAAATCAGTCAACATGATACACCCCATAAACAAAATGAAGAATAAAAATCATATGATTGTATCAATGGATACAGAAAAGTATTTGATAAAATCCAGCACCCATTTGTGATAAAAACTATCAGCAAAGTGGGAGTAGAGAGAATATACTTCAACATAATAAAGGCCATTTATGACAAACCCACAACTAACATAATAGTGAAAAACTAAAAGCTTTTCCCTTAATATCTGGAACAGGACAGGGCTGTTCACTTTCATCACTGCTATACAACACAGTGTGGGGAGTCCTAGCCCCAGCAATCAGACAAAAATAAATAAAAAGAATCCAAATTGGAAAGGAAGATGTAACACTGTCATTATTTTCAGGTGACATGGTATTGTATGTAGAGAACCCTAAAGATAACACCAAAAAACTATTAGAACTGATCAGTGAATTCAGTAAAGTAACAGGATGCAAAATAAATATTCAGACATTGGCTGCATTTTATACTCCAACAATAAACTATCAGAAAGGAAAACTAAGAAAGCAATCCCATTTATAATTGCATCAAAAGTACCTAGGAATAAATTTAACCAAGGAGGTAAAAGACCTGTACTTGAAAAATTACAATAAACTGAAGAAAGAAATAAAAAATACAAATAAATAGAAGCATATACCATGCTCATGGATAGGAAGAAATAACATCATTAAAATGGTCATACCACCCAAAACAATCTATATATTCAAAGCAATTCCTATCAAAATGCCAAAGGCTTATTTGACAAAATTAGAACAATCTAAAACTTTCTATAGAACCATTAAAGACCCTGAGTAGCCACAGCAATCTTGAGAAAGAAGAAGAAAATTGGAGTTGTGTGAGTTCTTCATAAATTTTGATATTAACCATTTATTGGATATATCATTAGCCAATACGTTCTCCCATTCAAGGTTTTCTTTTCATTTTCTTGATGTTTTCCTTTGCTTTCCAAAAAATTTTTAGTTTGATGTAGTCGCATTTGTTTATTTTTTTCTCTTTCCCTTGCCCAAGGAGATATATAAGAAAAAAATATTGCTAAGAGAACTTTTGAGATTTTACTTCTGATGGTATGGCTGTGATGATAGTCCCAGGATTTCCAGAAGCTAAGGCAGGAATGGCAAGGCTGAGCTACATATCTTTGAAACAGAGGGGGAATGATATTGGTAACTTTAAAAGGCAATATAGGTAAACAAAATGAGATGGCTAACTATATTTACCTAAACTATAATATCTCCTAGGGTTAACCTTGGCAGAACAGGATTAAATTAATGAATTCCTCTGAAGCAGAAACTGTTGTCCTAGTGCTCACAGTGAGCTGTCATTAAATGTATGGTGAGTGGGTTAGTAAATGTTGAATAAACAGCCCAAAGTCCAGGCTGAGGTTATTTTTTCCATTAACCTGGTTTGACTAAATCCAATGATGACCTTTAGAGAGGGCTTGAGGGATGCAGGCACCCTGATGTGTTTTTATTCTCCTTGATGATTCAAGGTCCACTAAGAGAAAAAAAAAAGGTTTAAAAAATGTTTAATATGATACAAATCACAACTGTGTCTTTATAGTTCCATTAATGGTGCTCCATATTTTTCTTAAGATCAGCTAAAAGGAATCATTTAATGTACACGTGGAGACTCATACTAGTTTTGTTTAGTGGGTTCTCTTTAATTTTTTTTCTGAAATGAGATAATAGTCAGTTGGAAAAAATTAAATCATTAACATCTTTGTTGATGTGGATATCAAAAGGTAATCCTAAAGGAAAAGCCTTTAGAGACTGTGTTTATTGAGGCACATATTATTTTAACACTGAGCTGCACATAATTTGCCACCCACCAAAATCAAGCAGCCAAAACATAATGCTTTAGTAACAATTAGTCAATTGTGACAAAAGAAACTTAATAGGCTAAAAATGTGATTTTTTTGAGAATGGAAAACAATAATAACAATAAAAAGTCTGTGTGTAGTGAATAAATGTGAATTTCAAAAATGACACCACAAAATAGCATACTTAAATTACATACAAATAAATTTAGAATAGGTAAAACAGTAATTTCTCCCTTTTAAACAATAATACCAATTAACCTTTGTGCACCAAGATGCCAAGTAAGTACTTATATAGCAAATAGAAAATAATTGTCCACAAGTTTTATTCATGAAATTAGAAACATAATAATGATAACTGAGTACTTTTTTTGTAATATAAGTCTACTAATGAAAAGAATGAATTTTGTTGTGTTATTACTTGAGGCTCAATATTAATGTTTCTTATCATCCAACTGATTGCAAATATTTTTCCATAAAAAATCATTCCTGCTACTGAGGCTGTTGACTAGATTTTGCTCAGCGGCTATAGATTGCTGATCATTGGGTTAGATGCTTAGAAGAAGAATAGCAAAAGCACTGTCCATACAAGAACAAGTAGTAGTTAATCAGTAACATCCTTTGGTTACACTTTCCATGTTTTGTTACTGGTTCTTGGTACTGCGATAGTGTACTCCACTGCAAACCAAATAATAGGGAATCCTTAACATAAACTTGGAATCTTTTAGCAGAAACTGACAGTATGTAAAAGTGATAATAAATACCTTGATACAAGAAAATGAAGCCAGCACAGAGCAGTGTGAGCCAGTCAGTACAGAAGGGAGAAGAAAAAAGCTTTCAGAATGGATAAGAGTGGAGGGAATTCTTTCTTGTCAGTGGTAAAGAGTATAGCCCATCCATTACGGAGGAGGAACTAGAAATTTAAATCAGACCCTATCCAGAATGGTATATATTTGTATTGAAATCATTGTTAGTAAAATGGATATCTTTTTTATTCTAGAATCTGTGTGGCTTTAGTTCTTACCTACAAATCCCTTCACCATCTTTACAAAGACTTAAGAAACATCCTAAGTGTATGTATGGTATCTTGGCCAGCTAAATGTTGGTGTGCCCTGGAGTCAAGACTCTGAGCTTCAAAGTGAAGAAAATAAGACAACCAAGCCATGACCTTACTCCTATCTTTCTTTCTGACCACATGTTCCATTAACATAACAAGTATGTCTATTACATAAGAAAGCCTTTGTCTATAGCCAGGTTCTATTTGTCATATAGGGATCCATGAGACAAAATTCTTTGGCCTGGGACAGTAGTTTACTCATTCAAAAGGCTTTTAATAGGCTGTGTGAGCATTCTCTTTAATATTTTAAGTGCCCCTGGGTGAAAGAATTCTTTTCAAGGAAAGGAATCAGTTAAGGAACTCAGAGGTTAGAGTCAGGTTTCTGAGTTTAAATCTCAATTCTCTGACCTTGGCCAAGTTACTTTTTGTTTCAGTATCAGCTCAGCTGTAAATGGGGTAACAGTTTCAGCATCATTGAATTTTTGTGAGCATTGAATTAATTCATGAATGCTATTTGGCATTCTGCCTGGTACATATTATATGTGCAATCAATATCAGCGATTTGTATAATTAATAAATATTCAATTTTCCTATGATAATCATCATAATGGCAATATCACTTTTTATATTAAATAAATGGCCATTTAATTCACAAATTCATTCACAAATAATTTCTGTGCCAAGCATTAATATAGTCACTGGATAGCATAAACAAAGTAGGTACAATCAGTGAACTACAAGAAAAAATTTCCCATATGTAACTTTTCTTTTGTAATTTTTCACCTATGGTTCAGTGTAGCCAAGTTTTCTCCAAAAGGATGATTTTAACTGTGCATAGAAGTAGTTTCTGCCATACAATGTAGTTCTCTTTATGATGATTCAATGCTGTTCTGTTATACCCAAAGGAGAGTTGGCTTCATCTCAGCTCTAAGACTATGGTGGTAGAGTTGAGTATTGCATGAAACTGAAAGATGGAGCCAGCTCAATTAAACACAAGAATAGCATTTTTTGTCCATTTTTGAAAGTTCAGTTTCTAAAACAGTGCTTACTTAGTACATAGTAGGTTCTTAGTAAATATGAATATGAATAATGGATAAGAATTTGTAGTATTATGAGGTTTTCTTAAAGTCAGAAACTGATTTTTGTTACATCACTATGAAATAATGCTCATTTGTATGTTTCTTCCCCATATAATATGTGAGAGATGTTTTCTTGCAGATGCTGAAAAAAACGTGTGTCACAGCCGTTCAGAAAATAGGCCTCGCTTCACACTTCCTAGCCATGTGACTTTTCTTTGTCTTTGAACTTCAGTTCTCTCTTCTATAAAACAGGGACAATAATACTAGTATCATACTAGTGTTTCTTTTTGATCATTTTTTAAATAAGTTTATATATAGAGCATTTATATCAGTGCTTGTCATATACAAGGCCCTGAAATGTTATTGAAATTATGTAATATAGTAATCTTATATTATTACTAATATATCTTCTATAATTCCAAATACAATGCTAAGCATATTGTTTGTGATCTATAATTATTATTAGGTGACTAAATAATGTTTATCTATTACAAAAAATGTAAACTATTCTTGATCTTGAGAACAAACATATCTATAAGGCAAGGAAGCAGTACCTTCCCCTCCAGTCATGGGCCATATCTGCTTTGGCAAGTTCAAGAGGCCTTTGATCAACTTTTGTTGTCAGGAACCCAAGGCAAATACAACTGAGAATGAGGTGGAACAGTGGATTGTTAAGATGTTAAGATATGTATTTGCACCTTTTCCTGTTTTACCTATGCCTATGCACGAAGTATATCACGGAGTATTACAAAGTATACCCTTAATCTACCACAATTTGGCTTTCTCTCCCCACCCACCCCCAAACCAATAAATGCATTTTGGCTATATTTATGGATATGTTTCCTGATAGACACACTCACTGATGACTTCTCAGCTCTCCTCCTGATTACTTGAAGTGTTTAGGGCATGCTGCCTTTGGGAAGCTTACTATGTCCTTAAAATATGAAATACCCCATATCCCATGCCCCTATCCCAATTTTCTCCTCTGGCTGATCCTCTGTCCTTCTCACATCCCTGTAGTTTTCTTCCTTTGCTTCACTGTTATATGTTTGTGTTTTCTGGGGTTGTGTATTTAGACTTATTATCTTCTTATAATTTCATTCTCACCCATGTTTTATAGTATTATACATTAACTAGTATATTAGACTGAATAATGACCTCTGAAGGTATTGGGTCCTAATCTTTGGAACTTGTGGATGTTACCTTACTTGAAAAAGAATCTTGTAGATACGATTGAGATAATGGTCTTGGTATGGAAAGATTATTCTGGATTAAGCTGGACTGTCCAGATGGGCCCTAAATATCATCACTAGGGTCTTTATAAGAGAGAGGGAGAGGGAGATTGTTACAGATCATCACAAAGCAGAAGATAACATGAGGCAGAGAATGACATGGTCACAATACAGGAAATGTCAACAGCCATCAGAAGCTGAAAGAAGCAAGGAATAGACTCTCCCCCGGAGTCTCTGGAGAGAGCATGACCTGCTGACACCATGACTTTCACTCATTGGTTGGTACTGACTATGGCTTTCTGACCTCTAGAACTATGGAAGAATACATTTTTAAAAAAATGAATCTCTATTGTATTTTTTCCATTCCCATTTAGTCCCTTTATACCTCCCTCTCCCCAGCACTCACCACACCATTGTCCATGTCCATGAATCCTTTTTCCTTTTTGTTCAACCCCTCCACTCCCTAACTGCCCCTATCCCCCAGCCAACTCTGCCACCATTAGCCGTCATCCTGCTTTCCTGATCTATGAGTCTGCCCTCATCGTCCTTGTTAGTTCCATTTGTTCAATAGATTCTATATATGAGTGAAATTATATGGTATTTGTCTTTCCCTGACTGACTTATTTCACTTAGCATAAGGTTCTCCAGGTCCATCTATACTGTCACCAAGGGTAAAATTTTCTTTTTCTTTATGGCCAAGTAGAATTACATTTTGTAAATATCTCATAGTTGTTTTATCCACTCGTCTACTGATGAACACTTAGGCTACTCCCATATCTTAGTGATTGAAAATAGCACTGCAGTGAACAAAGGGGTGCCTTTGCTGCCTATGTTTTCTTCTAGGTTTTTTGTTTTTTTTTTATGCTTTTGGTTCTAACACTTAAGTCTTTGAATTTATTACTGTGTGTGATGTAAGAAAGTGGTTTAATTTCATGTTTTTGCATGTATCTGTCCAACTTTCCCAATACCATTCATTGAAAAACTACCTTTAGCCCATTGTATGTACTTGCCTCCTCTGTCAAATTTTAATTGACTATAAGGCTATGGGTTTATTTCTGGGCTCTCGATTCTTTTCCATTGATATGTGTGTTTGTTTTTATGCCATAGCGTGCTATTTTGATTACTATGGCCTTGTGGTATAGCTTGATATCAGGTAGCTTGATTCTTCCAACTTCATTCTTCTTTCTCAGGATTGCTGCTGCTATGTGGGGCCTTTTGTGGTTCCATATAAATTTCTGAAATATTTATTCTAGTTCCAGGAAATATGTCATTAGAATCTTGATAGGAATTACATTGAATGTATAGATTGCTTTGGCTAGCATGGACATTTTAACGATGTTAATTCTTTCTATCCATGAACACGGTGTGTGCTTCCACTTACTTGTATCTTCTTCAATTTTTTTCTTCAGTGTCTTATAATTTTCTGAGTACAGGTCTTTTACATCCTTGGTTAGGTTTATTCCTAGGTATTTATTCTTTTTAAAGCAATCATTTTTGTTGCTTTAAACCCCAAATTAAACAGCAGCCAAAAGAAACTAATACAACTAGAAAATCTAATCTATTTTTTTACAATTAAGCAATGTTTAATTAATTACTTTTAAATAAAGATACAGAGATTTTCTCCCTAAAAACCTATGCTTATAAAATTTAAAAACTTTCAGCCATCTGAGAAGGAAGATGGTGCCAAAGTAGGAGGGAGCAGATTTGGTTTTCCCTGCACACAGGAGAAAAATCCTGGCTGATCTAGGGAGTGGAGGAGCAAGCAACCAACATACCTCAGCATATGTGAAAATAGGGGACCAAGGATTGTGGCAGAACTGAAAAACCAGTCGGTGAGAGGAGTGCTGCAACACGGTAGGGTCCCAAGGACCAGCTCGGGGTGGTGGGGGCTGCAGCCCCAGGCCCAGCGCTGGCTGCTGGGTTTGCCACAGAGAGAGTGCCGAGACAACTGCTCCCTCCCCAGCCAAACAGGGTCTGAGAGGCACCGGGAGGAGCTCAATTGCTAGCAAACACACAAGGGCTGTGAGGACCCTCAGAATCTGTGGACACCGGTGGGGTTGGGTCATGCAACAGGCCCTGACACCCACAGTCACCCGTCTTGCTGGAGAGTTGGGCTGCTGGAGAAGCCAGGCCGCAGTGTGGAGCAGCAGGCTTGAATAGGAGGAATTTCTCAAGAGGAATGAGTGAAAAGACAGACACTGTTTAGGGAATTCTCCTAAAGCAATCGCTGGCCTCCCTGCCACTCAGCCAGGCAGTGATCCCGAGTTTGCACAGAAGGTTGTGCTTGTGTGGAGGACCCTGCACACCCCCATAGTGCTGGGAAGGCTGAGGCAGTCTGGCCAAGGGTGCACTCGAGGGAACACATCGCCACACCCCAGTCCACAGCAGTAACCCTGCAGAAAGACCTGATTCCCACACCTAGGGCGCAGGGCCCAGGAGCCAGGATAGCTCCCCAGACAGTGCACGCTGCTGACTGAGTGCAGATCCTGAAGGAAGAAAGGCATACCAATCACCTCTCAGCCTGCTACAGCCAGCAAGACCAGAACACCCGGTTTGGCCACTTTGAAACCAAAAGACTTTTTAATTTTATTCTATTTTTTTAAACAGTTCTTAATTTCTTAATTTTTATTATTTTTATTCTCTTTTAATTTCTTTTTCCTCTCTTTCCTGCTTTCTTGTGTTATTCCTTCCCCCTTTCTTTCCTCCAATTTTCTCTTCTTCCTTCCTTCGTCTGCTTTTTAAATTTTTTTTAAAATACCTACAAGTGAGACAAAAACCTGTATCTGTGAAAAGACCAGATTTGAACCCAAAGAAGGGGCATCACAACAGCTGTGACAGTGAGACAAATTTCACTCTGCTATTATAGAGAACCTGTAAGTTATTGCACATTTGTATTATTATTATTTTTCCATTATTCTTACATTTTTAATAGTATTTTTGTATTCCTCTTTTTTCTGCATAATCTGCTTTGCTAGGCTGGTTAAATTGTATCACCTGACAGGTTTCCCCTGATATCTCTTTCATAGTGTATTGCTAATTTACTATCCTTCACCTCACCTATGTCCCATTAACACACTACTCAAAGTTCTATACTCCCTATTCTTGTTATCTAGATCTCATACATTCTGTCATATGATTGTTGCTCTAATATTATTGCAAATAATTGCTATTCCATGCAATTGTAAATACTTCACAACACCCCTCCCAGATCTTAGCCCACTTCAAAGTTTCCTGAACTCTATTACTGTAGTGGTTAACTCTATTCTCTTGCACACTACACCTGTTTACTATCCTTTACTCTCACCTTACCTCAGAATTTGACCCCCCACAACTTTCTAGATCCAACTCACAGAATTTGACCACCCTCACTGCTTTCTAGATCCAACTCACAATCCTTCCTTCCACAACAAGAGTCTTATCTTCTTTCCATCCTTTCTAAAAATCAGCTAGCTGGGTGGAAGTTCACGGTTGTACATAGCAAAGGATCTCCTATATCTTCTCTTCTGGCTGCTACTGTAAATATCATAGAATACCCTCTTGCTGTCTTAAACCATTTTGCCTTCCCCCTCCAAATGATCACAAAAAAGAGTAGGTGGAAGTGGTGAACACCAGGATACCCAATGGAAAAGGAAACCCAACAACAAAGGAACCACTAACAGATAACAACAGAAGAAGGTGAAGGAGGGAGTGGAAACCACACAAACCTCAATCCAGGACCTATCTGGGAATACAACTAAATAGTAGAGATAGTACCCAGTACAAACAACTGGACAAGAGCAAGAGAGAATCCTCAAAACCTTATACACACAGAAGAACCAACTTCAACACAACCTGCCCTCACCAGCACAACAAAATACAAGAGGTGATGGACAGAGTGACCCTCATTTAACCAGCTGGTGGGAAGGAACCACCAAAGAAAGACCCAACAACAATCAAAACCCAAAGACAAACACAGAGCCAACTTAAATGGCAGCCCAAGACCAGTGAGCTTGGGAGATCAAGGAAACTGCACCACTGAAACTCACTGGTATTCTACCACAGAATTTCACATCACAAACCCAGGGAGCAAGAACAGAGCAATTCAAGAAGCTGAGGCTAACAAGAAGAGTCTCACAAGCAATGGGAAGACAAAGAAACAATCCCCAAATGAAAGGAAAGGAGGAAGCCTCAGAAAGAATGCTAAACAAAATAAGGGAAACTCAACTACCAGATATTGAGTTCAAAGCAGTGATTTTCAGGAAGCTCAATGAGCGCACAATGAGCTACCAGAAACTACAGGGAAGCTACAATGAGCTCACTGCAAACTATATCAACATGAAAAAGGAGATAGAAACTATCACTAAGGGCCAAGAGGAAATGAAAAATACAATTTCTGAACTGAAGAACACAGTAGAAGGAATGAAAAGCAGGATTGATGAAGCAGAAGATCAGATCAGTGAGCTAGAGGGCAAAGTAGAAAAAACACCCAGAAGGAGCAAGAAAAGGAAATGAGGCTCAAAAAGAATGAAGAGGGATTAAGAGAAATGTAAGACAACATGAAACATAGTAATATCCATATAATAGGGATATCAGAAGGAGAAGAAGAGCAAGGGATAGAAGACCTATTTGAAAAAGTAATGGTGGAAAACTTCCCTAATTTGATGAGAGAAAAAGTCATACAAATCCAGGAAACACAGAGATTTCCAATCAAGAGGAACCCAAAGAGGGTCACTTCAAGACATATCATAATTAAAATGGCAAAATACCAAGACAAAGAGAGAATCTTAAAGGCAGCAAGGGAGAAACAAGAAGTAACATACAAGGGAGCCCTAATAAGGTTAGAAGCTGACTTCTCAATGGAAACACTCCAAACCAGAAGACAATGGCAAGAAATATTCCAAGTAATGAGAACCAGAGGTCTTCAACCAAGGCCACTTTACCCAGCAAGGCTCTCAATCAAGATAGAAGGCCAAATAAGAAGCTTCCCAGATAAAAGGTCTAAAAGAATACACCTCCACCAAACCAGCTCTGCAAGAGATGCTAAAGGGCTTGCTTTAAAGAAAAGAGAGAGAAAAAGGAACACAGGTGCGAAAATGGCAATGAATAAGTACCTATCAGTACTAACCTTAAATGTAAATGGATTAAATGCTCTAACCAAAAGACATAGAATAGCTGAATGGATAAGAAAGCATGACCCACACGTTTCCTACAAGAGACCCACCTCAGGACAAAAGGTCTACACAGACTAAAAGTGAAGGGCTGGAAACAAATTTTCCAAGCAAATGGACAGGAAAAAAAAAAACCTGGGGTAGCAATACTCATATCAGGCAGAATAGACTTCAAGAAAAAGGGCTATAAAAAGAGACCCAGAAGGTCACTTCATAATACTCAAAGGAAGAATCCACCAAGAAGACTTAAACATTGTAAATATATATGCACCCAACATAAGAGCACCGAAATACATAAAGAAAATCTTAGAGGACTTCAAGAAAGATATTGATAACAACACAATTATAGTAGGGGATTTTAATAGCCCACTGTCAATAATGGACAGATCTTTCAAACAAAATATCAACAAAGACATTGTGGCATTGAACAATGCTCTAGAGGAAATGGACTTAACTGATATATATAGAGCCCTTCATCCCAAAGAAGCAAAATACACATTCTTTTCAAATGCACATGGAATATTTTCAAAGATAGACCACATGATAGGACAGAAAGCAAGCCTCAACAAGTTCAAGAAAATTGAAATTATACCAAGCATTTTCTCTGACTACAAAGGACTATAACTAGAAACCAACCCCAAGGGAAGAAGCCCAAAACACTCAAAATCATGGAGATTGAATAGCATGGTATTAAATAATGAATGGGTCAAGAATGAGATTAAGGAAGAAATCAAAAAGTTTCTGGAAACAAGAGAAAATAAACTCACAACAACCCAAAATTTATGGGACACAGCCAATGCAGTCCTGAGAGGGAAGTTCATAGCGATACAGGCCTACCTGAAGAAGATAGAAACATTTCAAACAAACAACCTGACCCTACGTCTACAGGAACTCGAGGAACAACAACAAATGTGGCCCAGAACAAGCAGAAGGAAGGAAATAACCAAGATCAGAGCAGAATTAAATGGCATCGAGTCTAAAAGCAAAATTCTAAGGATCAATGAATCCAAGAGCTGGTTCTTTGAAAAGATAAACAAAATCGACAAGCCTTTAAGCAGACTCATCAAGAAAAAAAGAGAGAAGACCCAAATAAACACAATCAGAAATGAAAGAGGAGAGATTACAACTGACACTATAGAAATACAAAGGATTGTAAGAAATTACTATGAAGAACTGTATGCCAAGAAATTTGAAAACCTAGATGATATGGACAAATTTCTAGAAAAATATAATCTTCCAAAACTTAATAAAAAAAGAAGCAGAAAGTCTGAACAGTCCAATAACAGCAGATGAAATTGAAGCAGTAATTAAAAAACTCCCAACACACAAAAGTCTGGGTCTGGATGGTTTCACAGGAGAATTCTACAAAGCATTTAAGGAAGAGCTAACCCCTATCCTCCACAGACTATTCCAAAAAATCCAGAATGATGGAAGACTCCCAAACTCTTTTTATGAAGCCAGCATCATCCTAATTCCAAAACCAGATAAAGACACAACAAAGAAAGAAAACTTCAGGCCAATATCACTGATGAACATAGACGCTAAAATCCTCAACAAAATATTGGCAAACTGCATCCAACAATATATTAAAAAGATCATACACCATGACCAAGTGTGATTCATCCCAGGGATGCAAGGATGGTTCAATATTCACAAATCAGTAAATGTAATTCATCACATAAACAAAAGCAAAGACAAAAACCACATGGTCATATCAATAGATGCAGAAAAAGCATTTGATAAGGTACAGCACCCATTTATGATAAAAAAAACTTGGCAAAGTGGGAATAGAGGGAGCATTCCTCAACATAATAAAGACCATACATGAGAGACCTACAGCCAACATAATACTCAATGGGCAAAAACTAAAATCTTTTAGTTTTTACTAAAGATTTCACTAAGATCAGAAACAAGACAAGAATGTCCACTTTCACCACTTTTATTCAATATAGTATTGGAAGTTTTAGCCACAGCAATCAGACAAGAAAAGGAAATAAAAGGCATCCAAATTGGAAAGGAGGAAACAAAACTGTCATTGTTTGCAGATGACATGGTAGTGTACCTAGAAAATCCTATAGACTCTGCCAAGAAACTGCTTGACCTAATAAATGAATTTGGCAAAACAGAGGGATACAAAGTCAATATCCAGAAATCAAAGGCATTTTTGTTTACTAACAATGAAACAGCAGAAGCAGAAATCAAGAAAAAAATCCCATTTGAAATAGCAAAAAGAAAAATAAAATACCTAGGAATAAATCTAACCAAGGAAGTAAAAGACCTGCATACAGAAAACTACACAACACTGAAGAAAGAAATTAAGGAAGACACAAACAAATGGAAACATATACTGTGTTCATGGATTTGAAGAATTAACATCATCAAAATGTCCATACTACCCAAAGCAATTTACACATTCAATGCAATACCTATTAAAGTACCAATGGCATATTTCACAGACATAGAACAAAAACTTCAAAAATTTACATGGAACCATAAATGAGCCCGAATAGCTGCTGCAATTGTGAGAAAGAAAAGCAAAGTAGAAGGGATCACAACACCTGATACCAAACTGTATTACAAGGCCACTGTGATCAAAACCGCCTGGTAGTGGCATAAAAACAGGCACATGGACCAATGGAACAGAACAGAGAGCTCAGAAATAAGCCTAAGTCTCTACAGCCAATTAATATTTGACAAAGAGGGCAGCAACATAAAATAGAGTAAAAACAGTCTCTTCAACAAATGGTGTTGAGAGAACTGGACAACTATATGCAAAAAAATGAAACTGGAACACCAACTTACACCATATACAAAAATAAATTCAAGGTGGATAAAAGATTTAAATATAAGCCATGTCACCATTAAAGTCCTAGAGGAGAACATAGGCAGGAAAATCTCAGATATTTCATGCAGCAACATTTTTACTGATATGTCCCCCAGAGCAAGGGATATAAAGGAAAGAATAAACAAATGGAATCTCATCAAAATAAAAAGCTTCTGCACAGATAAAGAAAACAGTATTAAAATAAAAAGAGAACCAACTATATGGGAAAACATATTTGCCAATGATACCTCAGACAAGGGTTTAATCTCCAAAATATATAAAGAACTTACACAGCTCCACTCTAAGAAGACAAGCAACCCAATTAAAAAATGGGCAAAGGACTTGAACAGACACTTCTCCAAGAAGGACATACAGAGGATCCAGAGACACATGGGAAGATGCTCAATATTGCTAGCTATCATCAGAGAGATGCAACTTAAAACCACAATGAGATACCACTCCACACCAGTCAGAATGGCCATCATAAACAAAGCAACAAACAACAAGTGTTGGAGAGGTTGTGGAGAAAAGGGGACCCTAGTGCACTGTTGGTGAGACTGCAGACTAGTACAACCACTATGGAAAGCAGTATGGAACTTCCTCAGAAAACTAAAAATGGACCTGCCTTTTGACCCAGCAATTCCACTGCTAGGATTATATCCTAAGAACCCTGAAACACCAATACAAAAGAACCTATGCACCCCAATGTTCATAGCAACACAATTTACAATAGCCAAGTGTTGGAAGCAACCTAGATGGTAATCTAGTAAATGAATGGATCAAAAAACTATGGTACATTCACACAATGGAATTCTATGCAGCAGAAAGAAAGAAGGAGCTCCTACCCTTTGCAACAGCATGAATGCTACTGGAAAGCATTATGCTAAGCGAAATAAGCCAGGCAGTGAAAGACAAATATCATATGATCTCACCTTTAACAGGAAACTAAAGAACAAAACAAAGAAATAAGCAAAATATAACCAAAGACACTGAAATAGAAAACAATCTGACAGTGTTCAGAGGGGAGAGGAGAGGGAATTTCAGGGGAAAAGGGAAGGGTTTACAGGAACAAGTATAAAGAACACATGGATAAAAACTAGGGATGGGTAGAAATGGGAGGGAGGAGGGAAGGGCTGGGTAGGTGGGTTGGGATGGGAGTAAAAGATAAAAAATTGTACTGCAACAACAATTAAAATTTAAAAAAAAGGACAACAACAACAAAAAACCTTTCAGCCATTTAAGTATTTCAAATGAAAACCATTACAAACTTCTCAAATGTTTGGTATATCCATTATATGTCAATGTAGAATCCTTCAGAGATATTTCAGTCTCTCTGTCTTCACGGGATGGCTTTTTCTTATTGATTGCCTTATCTTCTTTTTCACATGCTATGGTTGATTACTGTGCTGAGCATCAGATCCTCCATTTGAGTCTTTGAACTTGTTTGTTCCTTTTCTAGCTTTTTGTTTGGCTCTTTCTTCCTTTAATTTTTGATTTTATTCACTTCCTCATGACATCTTTGTTCAGCAAAAGGTTTATTCATCTCTTGAGTGATTACAGAATCCCTTACATCAATCAAAAACATGTTTTTAAACTTGTTATACAACACTGCAGACTTTTTCATGATAATCTAGTCATTTTGAATTGCCGTATTTTCTTCCTCAGTATATTCGTTCACATCTGTTCACATCAAGATGATCAATTTTGAGTGGATTTTTAATTTCAGCATGTATTCTTTGAAGTCAAGAATCCATTGCTGTTTCTCTCTTCTTCATTTTCTTAACTGTTGGCTTCTTTCCTTCATTTTTATTCTGCTGCCCAGTTTCCATTTGTTCCTTTTGCTTGTGTTTTTTTCTGCTATTTTTTTCTCATGTTGGCCTTTTAGCATATTCCTTCTATGATCAGTCTGAAATTTTCTTCCACCTTTTCTCTTCTTTTTGCCTTCTTGATCATCTCTTTCTTCAGAGTCAGAGGTTGATATAAATCCTGTGTTAGCCAAATTTTTCCCTTTTGATTCAACTTCTTCTCTTTTATGTCTGGCTCTTTTGTTGGCTTATTTTCTTTGTTTAGGCCCTCTTCATCCTTTTTTAAGCTGCTTTATAGCTTGTTTCTCCTCTTGCCCCCTTTTCTTACTTTTGTCTTCTTCACTTACCATGTCACTCTATGAAGGACAGGTCTGTTTTATCTTTTTGGATATGCCTCTTGGTTTTGGAATCTTGACTTCTGTATCTGCAGCTTGTCCTCTTTCTGGACTCACTTTTAGATTAACATACTGTTGCAATTGTCACTACTCCTGCTACCTTGGTTTCTATTTGCTTTGCTGCCTTTCTCTAAAATCTATCTTAAATTAATATCTCTTTTTTGAGTGCCAGATCCACTAAACCAAATACCTGCTGGACATGTCCACTAGATTTCCCATTTAATATTAGAGCTAGCTGTTATTGAACACTTGCAAAGAGTACTTGCCAGGCACTGTTCTAAAGCCTTTTAGAAATATTATCTAATTTAATCCTTATTTTTTAAAAAAATTCATTTGTTTATTTATTTAGAGAGAGGGGAAGGGAGGGAGAAAGAGAGGAAGGGAAACATCTATGCAAGAGACATTGATTGGTTGCCTTTCACCCTGACCACGGACCAAGCCCACAACTCATGCACAAGCTCTGACTGGGATTGAATCAGCAACTTTTCGCTTCACAGAACAGTGCCCAATCAACTGAGCCACACCAATCAGGGCTAATTTAATCTTTACTTTAATACTCATTATAACCCTATGAGGTACTTTATTACTCTCACTTTAGAATGAGAAACTGAGACACAGAGAATTTAAGTAGCTTGCCCAAAGTTGTAAAGATGTTAAATGCTAGAGCTAGAATTTGGGACCTAGGATAGTCAGACTTCAGAGCCAATCACTAATGGTGGTGCCCTGCTGCTTTAATTGTCTGACATCTCAGGCTACTCAGAGCTTGTGCCATGCCCAAGCAGAAGTGTCCAGGACCTCTGAGGATAGATCACTTTAGTTGAATTCATAAAATCTTTACAGAGCCACTATTACCTGCTGGGTGCACAGTGTCAGTTCTTTGTAGCCATTATCAGGGCCAACTTGCTGATCTTATTCAAATATCAAACTCTCTCAGTCTAAAACACTTCCCAAATTCATGCAGTTTCAGAGTTAGAGCCTACATCAGTAGGAAGATCTAGGCCAGATATGAATTACTGTTGCCTCCTAAAAGCCTCATGTTTATTGACAAATTCTATTCATAGAGTACTGTGGCTATGACGTTGCCATGATCACTTTCACTACATTGCTACTGGGCCCTAGGAGAAAGTGAAAAAGCTGGAATTGAAAGCATCTCTTTTAGTATTTATAGAGTCTGACCTTTGATGCTCTGTATCCTATGTCTGGAATCCTGGGATCCTTGGTGATCCAATATTCCCCTCCTGGTTCTTCTGTTATAGTTATAAATTAAAATGTGAACAATCAGAATAATAGCTACAATATCTTAGTCATCTATGAGGAGCCAACTAGTAGATCTATACTGTTCATTTAATTCTTTTCACAATTCTATAAGAAAGTACTATCATTGCTATTTTATAGATGAGATACTGCGGCTTAAACAGGCAAACTCTAACTTGTCCAAGCTCTAACTTTTTTTTCCCGTCACCTTGGGCAGGACTGAAGAAAGAGGCAGGAGACAATCAGATTCTTCATAGTTCAGGAGGAGGTCAATTCAAATTCCTTCTCCATTCCCGCAGCCAGGTTTTACAATTTCTGTCTCTGATATCACCTTATGCTTGGGCACAGTAGATTTTAGTAATAATACTGATATTATTTTATTACACATATATAAGTATTTATAAGTTGCCAAGTTCTTCTGAATAAAAGAGCTCCCTCCATAAGTATAGAAGGGTAGATCCTCTTCTTCATTCTCAGATTTCTGTATTGGACTAACCTCTCTGTTGAGAGGTGTATTTTCTGTTAAGCTAAAGAAGTTTATATCTTTGGGGAATTTCATTTGCTCAGGCATAGGGTTTTTTAAGAGTTGAAAAAGTAAAACATTTTAGCCACAGTCAGCTAAGGCTGTTACCTCTTTCCATTTCAAATTCCTCTCCATATCTCTTTCTGTTGAGTGGTGTCAGATTGGTTGTGGACATTTTGCGTATTTGGCTAATGGGAAATGGAGTTGGTGATCCTTTTAGTTTGGGTTTAGTGAAATGTATTTATGTAGTCTGCATTTACTTCTGGATAAAGCTAAATTGTTGCTAACTGTCCTCATGAAGGAATGCTTTCAGAAATATTCCTGATTTCCACTTGCTTGGGATCATGGAATGAAGACACAGGGTTAAAGGTTGGAATGCAATAGGAACCTATTCTACAATGCCAGAAGTAAATGGATAACAGAGGAGAAAGAAATAAGAGATTTGAAATGTTCAGAGCCTGAAGTTCATTTGTGGAAAATTCTTCAAACCATCATACATATAAAATTGTAAGCAAAGCTTTAGATTCTCATTGATGCCAACTTAACTCAGAAATTCTCTTCTATAAGGAAATACATGAGGAAACAATCAGAATATGGAAATGGGAAAAAGTTAGGAGGAATAAAAACACTATAGGGTGTGTCAGGAGGGCAAATGAAAGTGATATTTGTCTTTCATTTGTCTCTTTTTTAAATGTATACTTCATGGTAATTCCTTATCTTTTTTTTTTAATATTTTATTTATTTATTTTTAGAGAGGGAAGGGAGGGAGAGAGAGAGAGAGAGAGAGAAACATCAATGTGCGGTTGCTGGGGGTTATGGCCTGCAACCCAGGCGTGTACCCTGGCTGGGAATCGAACCTGGGACACTTTGGTTCCCAGCCTGCGCTCAATCCACTGAGCTACGCCAGCCAGGGCGTAATTTCTTATCTTATTCTAATTAAATATTCACTTATATCTGTTATTTTGCATTCTTTCAATTAAGGATGACCTCTATAATTTTATAATTGCAAGCTTCAGATTTTACAAGTCCTACATCTGCCTCAGCTACTACAGCATTTAAAAATGCACTAACTAATCAGACCTTTAAGTGAATGGTTGATGGCAGGAGAGAGGTGGGAAAAACAGATCTGTTGGCTTCCAGGGGAGTGGCTTTGGAACTGAACGGGGACATAGGCTCTCCAGTTGTGGAGAGAGCAATCAGGTACTGCATGCTACCTGACCTCCATGCCAGACTCAGTTGACCAACTTTTTTCTCAGTAAGATCAGTCTAAAGATCAGGCAGCTGTCACATCACTGCAGGGTGGTAAAGCCTCTGCCAACCTGCTACCACATCTCTTCTCCACCTCTTACAGAAACTAAATGTCAGACATGTTCTTTGGATTTTAGACAATTTTCTGGTTTTCATGAATGAAATTATTAAAAGCAATATTCTTATAAGCAATTTGAAAATGAGTATTAATTATCTTTCACTACTGTGGTTTAGGAGATGTTGATGAGGATAAGGATGATGAGCCAACAATTTTGACCATCTACTATGTATTAGACCATATGTTGTACATAATATTATGCATGCTCTCAGTTCATCCTCCAACACAGGAGGAAACTGATGTTCAGAGGGGTCACACAGCTCTTGGCTGGACAAGATTTCAGAGAGAGTAGGGCACAAAAAGAGTTAAATGAGAAATTAAAAGGCAAGGGCTTTAAAAATTTCAGGCATTTCATAATCATGCCTTGGGCTGGCCCTGCTTAACTGTTTTTGCCAAGTCTAGTAAAATGCTGATTATTACTTCTCTTAATCACACAGAGCAATGTAGAATACACTTTACCTTATGTAGAGTGTAAAAAAATAACCTATGGGCAATGAAATTATGTTCACCCAGCATAAGTAACATAATCAGGATTAAAAGCCAAATGACACCTGGATTTCAACAAAAACCAATTACCAAGGGGGAAAGGGGTTTCAAGACAACTAGAACAAGACAGTTAAACATTAACTTTCAATGGTTTGAAGTGTTTAAGTTTTGCAATGGTGTGGTTTGGAAGCTCTCCAGCAGAAAAAAAAAATAGCCATTTCCTTTTAAGAGGAGAGCTCTCTGCAATATTTTCTTTGCTGAAATAATGTGATCCTTAATGAGGTCTTACATGACCCAAACTTTAAATGGACCCATTATTTTAGTTGACCTCATTCTTGCTAGGTTTTTACAGGTCGGCAATGAACTATCAACAGATTCCTGATAAATAATCCTACTTACCCAAAGAAATGTTAGTCTGTTAGTCTTATCCATGCTAAGAGGAAGCCTTTATTGTACCAGGCTCCCTCAGTGAATAATAAAAACCGAACTAAAATTCCTCAGAAAAGTCCAACATTGTGAGGTTTGAAGATGAAGAAACAGATTAAAATTATGATGCTACCCTGTCTTCAGCTATGTGTTTGCTGAAAATCCAGAACAGGAATTGCTTTTACAGTAGAGTCAGCAGCACAACTAGTCAGGTCAGGAGCTGCTCACTGGGTGGTTCTCTCAAAATGAATGGACATTAAGCACATGCAGTTAATTACTTTGGTGGTCTGGTCTGAGAAGCAATGGGTAAGACATCTCATGTGGCAACCAAAGCAGCTCTCACTGGAAGTTAATTGTCTACAATTAGAGACTCATTTCTTTGACTCTGAAAATCTTTAAGGGTTTATTCTTAAAATACAATTGCAGTCTTTGTCACCTACCACAAAGCAAGGCAGGTATCTAATAGTAGGTGAGAGGCATGTTTTTACAACTGATGCAAAGGATCCCAGGAAGAAGAAAGGTGATGAATAGTAAATTTTTTTTTCAAATGAGAGGAAGTAGGGAATTCATGTTGGTCTCATCTAGCAATTTGTAAATGGGTTGTTTGAACATATGAGTTTTAACATGTTCATAGATTATGGGTATGTGCATATGTGTGTAAAGTGGAAAGGCTTAATATTAGAGTCTGCCTCTCGTCAGCACAGCATAAAGTTCCTCAGGTAAGTGTGTGATTTAAAGGATTTCTGCATTTGCTAATTGCCCAGCACACATACCCTTTCTTTCCAAGGCAAGTTTTGAATTTCAGTGATGATTTATTATAAATCTATTTCTCATCGGTGAGAGACTTATCCCAAACATCAGTTTAAATTCAAGCTGCTCAAGTAGATATGGATAGAGAGATTCATTAAGATGACCTTCTCTAAGGGAGGTCATAATATACTATATTAAACAAAATGAAACATAAACATGACATTTGATCTAAGGTACTATACATTTTTTATTACTCATTATGGTGATGGAAATTTTTCAATAGTTTATGGTGGTGACTTTATACATTAAATAGAGCAATGATCAGATTGCATTGTGAAGAAGTTCAGTAAAGTTAGTCTTGTTACCTCAGAAGGTCAGGGGATATTCCTTCTCAGAAGAAATGAAGACTTAATAGACATTGAGTTTAATATTTCCTCCCCTGAATGCAATTTTTTTGCCAATATTCTAAATTTATTTATAAACTCTCCTAGAGAATAACAATGACCCAGAAAAGGAATGTCTAGCCAAAAGGTATGAGAAAAGACCTACTGGTGACCATCAAGTTATGTTCCAATTCTTTTTAAATGTCCCCTTCAAAAACAACAACAACAAGAGCTGGTTACCTGTAATTTTCTCCTATTAATGGTATAATTTTCTTATAGTTTTACTCTGCATAATTATAAATAATTTTTTAAATAATAGGCAGGATATAAATATAAGAATGTAATACTTGAAATAAAATATATCACAGAACTCTGTACCCTCTCCCTTTATATCCTTTGCAAGGTGACCTCTTCCATTTCCACATATGTGAAGATATCATTATTTTGACTAAATCCCTCTTCATCTTAGTATAGGCCAGTGGTTCCTATGACCACTATGCTGAATAGTAAATCCTCTTCACTCTAAAATCCAGTAATTGTGCATATGCATACATATGTATAAAAAACTGAAAACAAATGTCATGAAACTACACCATAGCCTCTGATATTTCCTATTGTGCATCATTCTATTTCAAAGATATTGCTGGTCAAAACCATGAAAAAAACTGTGTGACCCTAATGGGTTTTGCCCCACAGTTTGAAAAATGGTACTGTAAGCCAGCATCATTATTTGCCCAGATATCTGTAGCAGCTTATTAACTGGCTTCCTCTTTCTATTCCTGCCCCCACCTCCTTGATTCCCTATTTCATAGAGCAGTAAAAAGGACCTCAAAGACAAAGTTGATAATGTCATTCATCTGCTCAAAAACTTCAGTGGCTTCTTGCACTAACAATAAAATCCTCACAAGGTGTACTTGATCTATCCCTTGGCTTTCTCTCCAGCCTAATCTTAAGCCCTCTCTCTCTTCCTCAATATGCTCTAGTTCCATAGAGTTTGTTTCAGTTCCTCCAGGATACCAGATTCTTGTCTCTCTGGGTACAAGCTGTTCCCTCTGCCAGGAACATTGTTTCCCCAACTTCTAATGGCTTGCTGTTGCTTATCCTTTGGTTCTTGGCAAAATTATTTTCTCTAGAAAGAGGGTTTTCTTGACCACCCTAGTTGAAGTAAGGTCATATCTACTTATTATCTATTTCAGCCTGTTGTGTCAACATTTACATTTAGAAAAATGATTTTAAAAAAGATATGGTAGCTAGAAAACTTTGATCAAGTAGCAGGCAGGATGGGCTGGTGGGAGGAAGACCCAGAGCAGGAAATTACAATTCAGACAATGAGAACAATAACAATAAAACAGATTTCAACAGGCAAGAAACAGCAGGTCATTGCCTGCAGGGGATGGCCAAGTCAAAAATCTGACTGTTTCATGAATTTGGATAATGTCACCTAACACAGATGCTGGACCAATTTATGTTATAATTATATGATAGTTGATATTTTCTGTTTAATTATAATCAAAGTAAATTTTCTAGTGCAATTAAATATAGTAAATATATTGTAGGCATTTATTAGCCAAATTGATTAAAAAAACAAAGTGGCATCAGCCCCAATGAAAGCAAAGTTGACTGAGGCCAAAAATGAAGGGAGCTGTATGGATAGATAAGATGTCACAGCAAGAGACTTGAAACTGGGTTCTCTGGTGTTTGAGAAGACTGTAATGCACTTTAGGGAGATGCACATTGTCCACACACTTTGGGAGAATAATTTATATTTCAATTTACAAGGACTGATAATTATGGTCAGTGCTTCTACCTAGGTGCAACAAAACCCCTTTTAATCTTAAGTTGAAGAATGTAGTGCTATCTCTGTTGGTTTGTGAATGTTGAATTAAATCCCCTGTAGTTTCATTTCTGCTATACCATAATAGCTGATATAAAATATTACCATCTAGAGGAAATAAACTAAAGAAAGAATCATAATCTTATACAGTGGATAGATGACCACCATACATCTTAGATTTTTGAAGAAGTAAACAGTTTTAAAATATACTGTCCCTTTGTCTTCCTAATCATATTAGTACTTTTAAACCACATACCTTGATTTTTGATTTGGGATACACAGTCATGATACTTAAATGTTTTAAGATATAAGAACAAAAGTTTTAGTCAAAATGTTTATCAATATAGAATTTGGGTAGTAACATAATATTTTCATAAAAGTAACATGAAACAAACCAAAAGCAAGCAGAAGAAAGGAGGAGGGGATAATGGTGAAAAGAAGGGGAAGGGACTAGTCAAAAACATGTATGAATGACCCATGGACATAAACAATGATGTGTGGATTGACTATGGGAGAGGGAGGGGGCTGGGCAGAGGAAGACAAAGGGGTAAAAATTGGGACAACTGTAATATAACAACAATAAAATTTTTTAAAAGTAAATGGAATATTTTTAAAATTTTATAGCCATGCATGAAAGCATAATTTGAAATCTAAAATTAATTATTCTTCATATATCAGTTGATTTGAAAAAAGCAGAACAGTGGTGGGAGTTTCTGAAGTATTCCCAGAAGTGTTGAAAACTAAACAAGACAAGGAAAAGTTAAATCTAAAACAAAAATCCCGTGAATCATATATAAGTGGGGCTTCAGAAAAATGAGTTAGCAAATGGTTATAAAACTGGAAACTTTGCTTTGTAATAGCACTGAAGATATTTATTAAAACTTTAAAGTTGACTATATTCCACCTGAAAACATTATTCTACTAACTAGAGAATTTTTACTACAGATAACACAGAACATAGTTAGGCTTTTTAATCTAGATTATCTGCCAGGTGATTTTTAGGTAACCATAGTGATCAGACCTAAAGTATTTACAAAAGGCAGCTTAATAATGGCTGACAGCACTGATTTAATAGCTATTTATCTGTATTAATACATAGGAAATAGGAAAGGATGTGTGAAAGAACAAATATCTAGGAAGAAAATTAGGGGAGGTATAAGCATGTCTCACTTCCCATAGAGGCCACATCCAGTGCCCCCCAACCCTCCTGCAAATCACAGATACAAGTGTAGTACATTACATTAGGATTTGAGTGGAGCTGAAGGCTTAGGCTATTCATATTTTAGTGCAATGTAAAGCACAGTTTGTAAAGCTTCTGGTTAATTTGATAACTACAGGAATTCAAAATCGATAATGCAAGTTTCAAGTAAATGTTTTGATAACATTGGTCTTTAATTAAACTTAGAAGACAACTGAAATTTCCATTTTGCTTTATTAAAAACAAGAACTTTAACTAGACATCTGGCTGTTTAAATCATGTAGATAAATCATCTAAGTTGTTAGCTCATTTTCTTTTTTTAATTCAAATGTTTGCTATCTTTAGATAAAAAATGGATTGAGTTAGTCATGATAATTCATTCTTTGTGATTTACAAAGTGTGACTCAAAATACTGCCCTATCCAATACACAAAGGGTAATTACTTTCATGTCAGAAATATTTTCAAGTCATCTCTTCACTTGGTCTAAACTTAGATGAAATAGAATACATTGTAATATACTACATAAATATAATATTCTGTTACAATAAAATTTAAAGTAAAATATAATGACTGTTTTTGATGTTATCTTCTTAGGATTATTATTTTTTGAATAATGAATCAGAAATATAGATGCACTACTCTGAGCATGAAACAGACTCACCTTGCAGGTATCAATCACCATTGCTAAGGAGTGTACAAGCTGCCTGTATCACATCTGATTATACTAACTTCCTCAACAAGCCCTGCAACCAACAGAAGCATGTCAGTTACATTCCAAGACATATCGGGAGTAGAATGGAAGACACTAGACAAGTTATAAGTGCTTACAAAAATATTTATTTTTTAGGTGACTTCCGGCAAGATGGAGGCATAGGTGGATGCACCACATCTCCACGCACAACCAAGATTGGAACAACAACAATTTAGAGGTAGAATAACACCCAGAACTGACAGAAAATTTATCTGAATGGAAGTCGGACAGCCAAGAAGTTGAAATAGACCCCTTCATCCAGACCAGTAGGAAGGGCAGAGACAGGCAGCCGGGAGCAGGTTGCGGCATGGAGAACAGGGAGAATTGGGCGCATAAGGCAACTCGAGCGAGTAAGGCACCTGGGGTGCGCAAGATCACAGCAGGTGGACCCTGAGTACACAGGTGGCAGCTGGCAGACCCAGTGAGGCGGCAGTTGTGGAGCAGGGCAGAGCGTGTGGCCAAGGATCCCAGAGAAGGAACTGAGGTCCCATGGGGAGCGGAGCTACCGCCATTGTTCCCTCTCAACCCCACCCTCACATACAACATCACAATCTAGCCACTGGGGTGCCCAGCTCTGGTGAACACCTAAGGCTCTACCCCTCACCGTAACAGGAGTGACCAGACCCCCCCCCCCCCAAAATGGCTCAAACAGAAGAACAAATCAGTGCCCCAGAACTCATCCTTTTGAGTGACTAAAGAGATAGCTAACCTATCAGATGCACAGTTCAAAACACTGGTAATCAGGAAACTCACAGAATTGCTTGATTTTGGTCACAAATTAAATGAAAAAGTGCAGGTTACCATAAAAGAAATGAGGAAAATGCACAGAACCAATAGTGATGGGAAGGAAACTGGGACTCAAAACAATAGAGTGGACGAGAAGGAAGAAAGAAACAACCAAACAGGAAAGAATGGAGAAATAAGAATTAAAAAAAATGAGGAGAAGCTTAGGAACCTCCAGGACATCTTTAAACGTTCCAACATCCGAATTATAGGGGTACCAGAAGGGGAAGAGGAAAAGCAACAGATTGAACACTTATTTGAACAAATAATAAAGGAGAACTTCCCCATTCTGGCAAAGGAAATAGACTTCCAGAAAATCCAGGAAGTTCAGAGAGTCCCAAAGAAGTTAGACCCAAGAAGAAACACACCAAGGCACATCATAACTATATTAACCAGGGTAAAAATGAAGGAGAGAATCCTAAAAGCAGCAAGAGATAAGAGGACAATAACCTACAAAGCAGTTCCCATCAGACTGTCAGCTGATTTCTCAAAAGAGATCTTACAGGCAAGAAGGGGCTGGAAAGAAGTATTCCAAGTCATGAAAGACAAGGACCTATATCCCAGATTACTCTATCCAGCAAAGCTTTCATTTAGAATGGAAGGGCAAATAAAGTGCTTCTCAGATAAGGTCAAGTTAAAGGAGTTTATCATCACCAAGCCCTTATTTTATGAAATGCTAAAGGGACTTATCTAAGAAAAGAAGATACAGAAAAAACATGTATAGTAAAAAGACAGCAAACTCACAATTATTTACAACCACACCTAAAGCAAAACCAAAAGAAACTAAGCAAACAACTAGAACAGGAACAGAACCACAGAAATGGAGATCACATGGAGGGTTAGCAACAGGGAAGTGGGAGAAGGAGAGAGGGGGAAAAGGTACAGAGAATAAGTAGCATAGATTGTAGGTAGGAAATAAACAGGGGGAGGGTAAGAATAGTATGAAAAATGTAGAAGCTGAAGAACTTATAAGCATGACACATGGACATGAACTAAAGTGGGGGAAGTGGGTGGGAGAGGGCGTACAGAGTGGAGGGGTGTGAAGTGGGGAAATGGGACAACTGTAATAGCATAATCAATAAAATATATTAAAAATATTTATTTTTTAACACACAGCAAAACCATATATTCCTGGTCAGTGGGAGGATGTTGAACTACTGCTCACATAGAGCTCACATTAAGTAGATGGAGTGGGATGTGATTGCCAAATTAACGTCAGTGAAAAAAGTAAATATCTTCAGAATTTTAATAAAGACTAGGGAAAGATTTGAGACAAAAAAAATCACAGTCACCATTTTTTCTCTTTTAATATTTTAACCTGGCTTTCTGCTAAGAAAAATTGAGAATGTCACTTCTTTTATGCTAAATAATTACTTCATTGACAAATTACAAATTTCAAAACCTGAAGGACAGTTCTTCTGTTGTTCTTTAGAGATAACTCATTTATCTAGACTGTGGATACTTAATCATGTGCTAGTCCAAACTCCCTTTTAATTCCCAGTACCTCTGTTGGAATTGTGGCTTATTAGAAACCAATCTTTCAGAGTCAATTAACTAGCATCTTGAAGGCTTTCTTTTTACTAGAAAGTTAAATGGAATCTCTTTTATCCCATATTGCTAGAATAAACTCAGGCATCTTAATGCTCCCCACCCTAGCCCCACAGAGTCCCCAACTAGTTTCCCAAGTCACATTTTACTGAAAGAGCCCAGGATTGCCAAGGTTAGGTTAGATTTTTCTTCCTGGAGTTATTTGCAGGGTTAAAAAAACAACAACAACCCTGTCTTTTAAAAGAATGTGTCATCTTAGTAGCTTTAAGAAAATATTTTTGTTTAAATATTATTTCTTGTGTTCAGTTTCTCAGACTTTCTACAATAATGTGTTCTTTGGTTGTTTACTATATTCCATAGTAACTTTTCTCAAATATCATCAAGATAATATTAATTGTACTACTTATTTATTTGGTAACACATAATTTTGAGGTAAGGGAAGGAAATTAATAGGAAAAGTCTTTCAACAAAAAGTAATTGTAGAAATGTTATTACTGAATTAATGAATGGTAAATGCATATTAGTAAATATACCAATTCCATAACTGCTACAAATTCTATGGTAGTTAAAAAATTTCTGAATTTGACATATCAAATGGTGCTAGCAAAATGAATAGATATGATTTTTAAAATATCTCAGAATATACCCATATATTAGGTATATGGGTATACCTAATTAGGTATATGAGTTGGATATACCTAACTAGGTATATCCATAGGTATATCTGGTATAGGATAATGGTTATACCTATACCATAGGTATATCCATTAGGTATTTCTGCCTAGGTATACCTTATTAGGTATATGAGCTGAATATACCCATAGAAGATGATCTTTATTTTTTTCCACAAGACATGAATATTTTAGAGCCAATTCCTTTTAGAAAAAAGGGAATAATTTATTATATTGTCTCCTGGTGCACTTCTCAAAGTTTTACAAGCACCATCAGTAAACATCAACATTTTCTTCAGAGATGTTAAACATTCTTCCAGTAAAAACTTGCAGGAGAAAAAAACTTATACTACAAATATTACTTTTTGAGTAGGAATTTACTTTTTCATATTTGGGGTAGTATTTGAAAATATATGTATATTTTCTAGTTTACATTTTGCCTAATGAATATAAACTTTTGAATGTCTCTTTTGTTTAGAGTAAAAAACAGTCTGGTCCATGAAGAC
The DNA here is from genome assembly GCF_004126475.2 of Phyllostomus discolor. Taxonomy (NCBI): domain Eukaryota; kingdom Metazoa; phylum Chordata; class Mammalia; order Chiroptera; family Phyllostomidae; genus Phyllostomus; species Phyllostomus discolor. The sequence continues at coordinate 145,110,132 of NC_040906.2, read as the reverse complement.
TTGCAACACTGTGAAACTGCAGCATTTCACCAACATGTCAAACAGGAAGAACTTCTGGCATAACCGCACTGATAGTAGTACAAGAAAATACTGGTTATCTTAGCGATAAAGAACTCCATTGAAGAACAATCAATATCAAGTTTGATTTTAGAGTGATGATATAGGTCTGTGTATTATATTTGAACTTGCATATTGAATTTCTTAAGGTCACTACTCTGAGACAATGGATAGAATTATTGTATGTGGCATACACTTCACATATATTCTTAAAAATAAATATTTTTGTGCTTAAGGTGCTTAATGGTAGAGTAACAATGCTCTATAATGTTCACAGGTGAGAATTTAGTGTACACAAAAAAACCTGTGTATAGGTAGATATCCCTTCAAACTATTTGTTACTGATCATTTTAATTGACTTATACAAATATAGATTAAACAGTGGGATCAAGAGAAAGAGGTGCTAGCACATGATTGAGAGCAACTGAATTCAACTAATTTTTCCATAACTAATTAATTTGGAGAAATCATCCAGCCTTTCTTCATCTTTAAAATTTGGACTGCACATTGGTCAGAAAATTTTAAAGACAAATACAGTATGATCTCACCTGTAAGTGGACCTAGTTAACAAACAAAACACGTGAGCAAAATAGAACCAAAGATTGGAAATAGAGACAAGACTTGGGAACACAGAAACAGTGACCAGAGGCAGGGGGAAGTGGGTACGGGGGAAAGAAGGGGAAGAGCAAGAAAAGGAACATGAATAGAGGACTCACGCATGGACATGGTGTGGGGCAGGGATTGACTGTGGGAGTGGCGGGGGGCAGGGGAGAGCAAAGGGGAAAAAGATGACACATTATAACTAACAACAATAAAAAATATTGCAAAAAATAAATAAAAGTAAAATGAATAGTAGAGAAAAAAATTGAACTGTATAAATCTATAAAGTTAACCTCTTGGATGGTATAACCATACCAAAAAAAAGCTGACTGCTATTTCCAAACTAACCTAGAAGTTGTATGACTTAGGATGTTTTTCTGGCCTTCGATAAATCCTGAATAAATATTTGTTATTTCCTTGAAGAAACTGGGGAAAGCATTTCATAGGCAACCATTTTCTTGTGAAAACAGGTACAATATCCCTCCTTATCCATAGGCGATATGTCCCAAGGCTCCCAGTGGATGCTTAAACCATACTATACTGAGATAGCACTAAACCCTACATATACTGTGGTGTTTTTTTTCTATATATACATACATCCACTTTATGGCTTTTCTTTGGCATATCTGAATTCCCAGAGTCAGTATTCTTGTGCTTTGGGGCCATTACTAAGTTAAATAAGAGTTATTTGAATACAGGCATTGTGAGGCTACCAACGAGGCCACTAGGTGACTAACAGACAGGAGCATCTGCAGTGTGGAGATGCTGGGCTGAGTTACGTCCCACGGAGTGAGACCTCAGGAGATTTTATTACACTACTTGGAATGGTGAGCAATTTAAAACATATGAATTGTTTATTTCTGGAATTTCCATTTAATATTTTTGGACAGCAGGTAACTGAAATTACAGAAAGAAAAACCAAGGGTAGAGCGGGCTACTATAATTTAGTTTCAAAGTGAGTTTCATTTTTCCATGAAGCACTTTGATTAGTTACTTCTTAACACTAACTGGACAACAGAGAGAGCTTCAGTTTACTCTGCAGTGGAACATCTGCATACGCATGTTTCTGCCAAAAGGATGCCTGTCCGTCCCTCAATGGCCTCAGGGTAGGGGCGTCCCTAGGACCTTTGCCCTATAAAGCAGTTATATGGCAAGGGGTGGTGGGTGGCTCAAATTCCTCACATTGCCACTGCTCTGAGGCTTCAAGGTGCTTCTGAAGGCTTATATCACTTTTTGTGAAAAGGAGCACAGAACAGAAGCAGTGGAAGTTGGAAAATCAATGGAGAGAGTGGAGAGGGTTGGTGTGAAAAGATCAAGGGGAGACAAGAATATGGGAAGATCGGCTAAAGTGCTGTGGGAGAGAGAAGTTGTAGGCCTAACAGCAGTTTTCTGGGCTCTTCTCTCTGTCCTTCTGGATATGCTTGTGGAAATCATTTCATATTTGTTTACTTCTATCTTCTAACACCATTTGTGAGAAGACAGAAACAAAGCAAATGGAAAAGGTAGTACCACTGCTAAGTAACCTGGAGCAGTCTCCAAACCTCAAATGGTGCTTCAGTGTTAGTGATGTTTCTTGCCAGCTCTCTGTAAGGCTGCTTAGCTTGCTAGCTCTCTACTTTCATGAAGGAGGGTCATTCATGGCTGGGGAAGAAACTCCCATGAGCCCAGTTATGTCTGTGCATTCTGGTTCTCAACAGTTGTTTTGTTACTGAACAACAAGGGGGGCCTGGGACGATAAACTATTATTGAAAAAAAAGCCCCCAGGTCTGTCACATCCGCCGCCAGAGGAAAGACTTCTCTCAATGCCAGAGATTTGTGAAAAGGAAAGGAAATGTTTATTTAATGCTATACAAACTTAAGTAGTGACCTAATGTCTTTATCAAAATCCTAAAGTCCCTTTTAAAACACCCACAAACAGACACAGTCCTTCCTTCCTTCCCCCTTTGCCCAGTCCAGATACCGTATCTCAGGAAAGGAATATAAGTCCATGCTCAGGCAGGCCTCTGGTTCTTCCCAGTTAGTACTCCATCTGGACTGGGAGACCTCCCTGGGTTCCCGGAACCCTCAGCTGAGTTGCCGGGATCTCTGCTAAAACCAGGTGGTGGTTCCCCCTTCTAAAGCTGCAGGGGTCCCCACTCTGGCAAAGGCACGTGGTCCTCTCTCCCAAGGCTACAGGAGTCTCCACTCTGCCAAAGCCACGTGGTTCTCTCTCTCAGGGCTGCGGGAGTCTCCACTCTGTCAAGGCCGCGTGGTTCTCCCCTCAATGGCTGCTGTGCCTGGGTTTAAATCCCCACGCCAATCTTCCTCTGCAGCCCATTTCCGACTCCTTCTACACTCAGGCACACTTGCCCTCATTCTGCTGTCTTCTCCAGCTTTTCTGGTCGCCATCGTGGGTCTGGGCAGGTGTGACCCCATGTCCTGGAGCCAATCTTCTCCGAGCTCTCACACAGGCGCTGTAACTCGGGGACCTGGGGGGGGGGGGGGGGGGGGGGGGGGGGGGGGGGGGGGGGGGGGGGGGGGGGGGGGGGGGGGGGGGGGGGGGGGGGGGGGGGGGGGGGGGTGGGGAGGGGAGGTCCCTTCCATCCCCCTGGCCTTGAGCAGGGCCATAGCTATTTAGCATATCTAAGTGACCGGCCAAAGGCTATAGGTATGCTAAATGACCATGCCATGAATTAGCTGCAAAGCTGCCCTGCATGTTTGCATGTTCTTGCTCTGTGTGCCCCTTCCCCCAACTCACACCTGTGGGGGAAGGGGTGAAGACACCTTCAAATCTCCTGGACACCTTGAGTTCTGGACCCCATTTCAAATGCCTATTTGGGATCCCCACTCTTAGCTGCACCCGTAACAGTTTCAGGATAAACATTTTGGTTCTCAATGTTATGTCCAAGCTAAACATTCGGAATGTATAAAGAAAGAAGGAGCAGAATGCAGTCCAGTTCAGTTTTAAGTCAAAAAGGAAAATGAGAAGACAGGGAGAAGACAGATATAAGAATGAAAGGAACTAGGAAAGCCACTTGCATGGATGGGTCTGAACCAAGGCTCTTTCACTTCTGTAAGTTACTTAGCTATCCTCTGCCTGATTTTCCCTATCTAGAAAACAGGAATGTAATAACTTAAAGTTCTGATATTTGAAGGAAGTTTAGAAGAAATAATGTATATAAAACACTGAGCACACTGCTTGCCACATTATAAACAAACTAAATAATGTTAACCATTATTAAGGCTAAAAATGAATTTCTTCTTATGGTGATAAGTCCAGATAATTGTTACTATAACTTTAAAAAGACTGGCTAATCATAAGTGCTTTTTTCCAAAAAACGTATGTAAAGTTTTCTTTTAAAAATGGCCAGTAGAAATTTAGAACACCATACTGCCATAGATTTTTTTCCCTTTTGAATGAAGAAAAGTAAATATTCACCAAATAGGTCAGAAGCTAAAGCCTGAAAAGAAAATTGCAACTCTGCACCTAAATTTAATCTAAAACTAACTGTGTTGAGAGATGTCTAGGCTGTGAATATGTCTGAAAGCATAAACTTTCTCATTTGATAGGTATTTTGGTTAGCTAGGAAAAAATATATACTTTGCAATTTCAAAATTTGCAATTTTATGTAAGGATGATTTTTTTTCTCCCCAGAATGTAAATATTATCTCCGTTTGAAGACAGGGAAAGAGGGACAAAACAAACAATAGATGCTTTCATTCAACAATTTATATAAAATGGCTACTATGAATCAGGCACACATGAACCAGTCAAAGCACCACTAAGGCACTGCTAAAAGCAAGATATTCCCAGAGGTCCTAATGCAAAAGGTAGCAGGGTCTGGATATGGAGATTTGAAAGGTTACAGTGAAGGGAAAACCAAGTTGGGGAGTGGGGAATGCTTTGTTGAAGGGTTAAGGAAGTGTCAGTCACAAAGCCCTGGCAACTTAGGAGAAGGGGTCTTGCCCCACCACTGCTGAAATTCATCATTTCCCCAGCAAAAGGTCTGATGCATAGCAGACCCTCCATATCTGGGCTCATACTCCACTTCTGTCTCTCAGCCATGCCTTTCATTCTTGGTAGGTGTGGGAGGCCGCTCTGTGTGGTGTGGGCCCAGCTCCCACTGGGAGATGCACAGGACCCACGCCCACCGGTAGGTTTTCCCGTGGAGAATCAGGCCTGCAATGTACCTAGGCCGCTGTGAGTCTTGCTTTTTGCTAAAACTCCCTCACCCTGAATTGAGGACATTTACTGCAAAGCAACTTCCTAAAAAATCATGCTAAACCTTCCAAGGATGAGTGTAGCCGGTCCAACTATAGTTGCCTTTTCATTTGCAAATATCCCTCTTCTGTGATGTGATTAGCAGCATTGGCTCCTTTGTTTTCTGTAAAAGGTAACCACCTAAAGTCAGCCTGTGCATAGTTAATGAGGACCTTCTTGTAATGTGCCCAGAAAGACAATAAAAACTCATTAGAGTGAGGACCAAGGTTGTTGCTCCCCTTGAGAGAAAAGCCATGCCGTCACTTTTCCTCCACCGGATTTGGTAATCAGTGTGAATTTGTCTCACATTTCATCCAAAATGACTCGGACCCCCGCATCACTTTAGGTATCTGTTTCCAAATCTCTGACCTAGAATACCTGCTTGAATTGAAGATTAAACGTGGTTTTATGTGTAAAGAGTTAAGTAGAGTGTGGCCCAGAACTGATCAATAAGTTCCTGGAACCTCCACAAACCTTATCCAAATGCACTATCAATCTGATTTCTTACCGTGGTAGTTTATACAGTCTTCCTCAAGCATTCTCTAATTCTCTTATAGTGCCTCCTTTGTTGATAACCCCTTTTCTTCTTCTTCTTCCTCAGCTATGGAAGGAAATCCAAACTATTTGGATTTCTCTCTTTTGCTCTTCTCTCCCAGTTCTCCCAATCCTAGTTAGCCCACTACTGTGTCAGACCATACGTCTCTCCTAACACACATGTTCAGTTGAACCCTAATTATGTATTTGTCTGGCATGCTCATTAAACTGTGTGAAATGTAGTCATTCTTAAATCCTCAGCATCTAGCTTGGTTCCTGGCAGTTAATAATAGGTAGTCCAACCATATACACACGTAGATGTAATTTTTCTGTATGCCTGTACAGAGTGGATGGCTGGACAGTCTGTTTCTGGGGAGGCAATAACCTATGAGAATTGTGTGGTTGTCTTAGTCGCCCTTCTTTGACGCCCCCACAGAGCTGAAGGATAATGGCCTCCGTCTAAAGTTCAGCCAGTTTCTCCGTTTTGGGACACAGCTCTGCAGGGTACCGGCAGGGGGCGGCGTTGTCACGCAGCTGGATACTCCGCGGGTGACCGTCCCCTTGCCCCGGCGAGGCACGCGGTTTTGGGGGGTAGGCCCGTAGTCCCCCAGTTCAAAGGGACCGGACTGTTCTTTCTCCCAGGCTGGGTGGCTAGGGTAGCCTAGGCCAGAGGAGGGAGTTTTCAGCTTCTTCTTCCCCAGCGCGCTCTTTTTAGCCCCCACCTCAGCGTCTGGTAGCATCTAGGTGAAAGTTACTCTTAGTTGAGAAGACAGCGACCGGCCGGAATAGGTGGCCAGGTGAAAGTGGGGCGCTCTCTAACAAAGATGGTGTTGAGAGTGCGCGTGGGGATTACCATTACCCTCCTTCCGCACTGCTGAAGCGGTGGAAGCTAGGGGAAGAAACTCTTTTATCCTTTAAATTTGTACTTTCACGTTTGATGGAAAACTGCATTTCACATTGCCATTCTCCTGAAAAAGGCAAAACTTAGGTCCGTGTGAGAAACGCGCTACGCCTCCTTGGGCACTCTGTGAGAGAGCTCGCGGCGGTGCGCCCAAGTCCGCTCTGGGCCTCTTTGGGCCCCACAGCGGCGGTGGGCTACCCGCACCTCGCTCGGGATCCGCCTAAGTCCTGGACCCTCCGCAGCTCGCCGGCGGGAGCCCCCAGGGCGTTGCTCCGTGACTCGCTCCGGGCGCCCGCAGCCACTGGCGCGCTGGAGTCGGAAGCCCGTTCGCGGCCCCGCCCCCGCGCCTCTTTAGGCTCCGCGGGAGCCTAGAGGCTTCCCGACTTTTCGAGAAACGAAACCCAATGGGCAAGCCCTTCCTCTCAGGCTCGGAGACTGATTTGCGAGGACAAGTGGACTCTAGTTCACCCCGACACCGGGTTTATTAGTGAAGTAAACGGTCGCACCACAGGTCATGAATTCTGCTCTGGAGCCCCATCAGTAAGCTGTAACGCGGTGTATCCGGCGATAATTTTATTTGGGAAGTTTCTGCAATTACGGGATTTTAGTTGAGGTCTGTTTTGAGGACCACCTGTACTCTCGGTATTTTCAGTGTCTCCTCGTCAGGGGAAAAAAGAACGTGGGCGAGGAGGACTTGTACAGAAAATACGCGTAAATACACGCACATATATACCTACAGCCACTAGCGCTGCGATCTGAGAACCGCTTGCTGAGGCCGGCAGCGCTCAGCCTAGCAGGGTCCGCTGGGCGGGCGGGGGCGTTGCCCTATGCAGATGAGGAAGGTGTGGTCAGCGCGCCGCGCCGGCCCGGAAGCGCGGAGATGCCCGGTATAAAAAAACTACTGAAGACATTTTTCACGCACAACTGCTAAAGCTCCAGAGACGGGAGCTGCGGCGGCAGCAAGGGCCGCCACCTCCGGAACCACCGCAGCTGAAGCGGCGGGGGCGAGGGGCGGGACTGTCCATCGCTGGCGAGTGGGGGCTGGGAAGGACTAAGTGGCTTGGTGTGACGGTGACCACACTCGCGGCTCCTGGAATTGTTGGAGCTTGGCTGTTCCTCGCCAGCTGCGCTCCTAGAAGGGACGGCCGTCTTCAGGTGACGCAGACGGGACTCCCGCTTGCGCTTTCCAGATGCATCAGCGATACTTTTGGTGCGGGGCTGCTCTGCGGGGCGCGGCGCGCGCGCGGCTGGGTTTCGCGGGGGCCTGGGGAGGGAAAATGTGAGAAATCCCGGAGCCGAGCCAGGGGACGGACAGGGAAGGGGGTGCACTGGGGAAGGGGCGCGCTCTTTTCTGTTCGGGCTCTTGTCGCCGTCACGCGTCCTCACCAAACTCCTTTCTTCTTTTCTCTTCTAGGACTGACCAGGGCCAAGTGGCATTCGGCGGGCACTTCATGGCAGAAAGTGAAGGCTACTTTGCCATGGCTGACGACGAGCTGGCCGGCAGCCCCTGTATCCCCCTGGGCAGTGACTTTAGCGGCGGCGATGTCGTTGACGGCGGCGGTTTCGGCGAGCTCTGCTTGGACTATTGCGAAAGCCCCACGGCGCACTGCAACGTGCTGAACTGGGAGCAAGTGCAGCGGCTGGACGGCATCCTGAGTGAAACCATCCCGATCCACGGACGCGGCAACTTCCCTACGCTCGAGCTGCAGCCGAGCCTGATCGTGAAGGTGGTGCGGCGGCCTGGCGGAGAAGCACATCGGCGTCCGCGACGTGCGCCTCAACGGCTCGGCCGCCAGCCATGTCCTGCACCAGGACAGCGGCCTGGGGTACAAGGACCTGGACCTCATCTTCTGCGCTGACCTGCGCGGGAAGAGGAGTTTCAGACTGTGAAGGACGTCGTGCTCGAACTGCCTGTTGGCTTCTTACCCGAAGGGGTGAACAAAGAGAAGATCACTCCACTGACGCTCAAGGTAAAGTCGCTCTACAGGGGCTTGGGTCCACTCCCGGCTGGGGTTCGGAGGGCCAGGGGAAAGGAAAACATGCCACAAATTTGTGGATGCGTTTATTTATTTTGCTTTTGATTTTTTTTAATGAGTAAACTAAGGTGTGTGGACGGTGTTGACTGTTTTACTTTACATGGTGTCTCAGCGTCACAACTCTCTGCTTCCTCCTCTGCCCTTCCTCCTCTTCCTTCTCCTTATTTTTTTTAACTCTTGGCTTTCCCGTGCTTGAGTCTTATCCAGAGTAGATTCTAAGAGGAAGATTGAAATGATGTCAGTCATTTTTATGAATCATTGTATGATCCAGTCTTTGGGAAAATAGCAAACTGAAGTAGAACCAAGCCAATGAGTTTATATACTGTGTTGGAAAATGTGAATAGATTTCCTAGATGCATTCAGCTGACTCCCTGTGTTTAGGATACACTTGGTGCTTCTCCAGGTTGGTTTATGTGTTAAGGATATAGTGGGTCCACCCTCCTCACTTTGGTTCAAAGCACGTTTTATACATTTAGTTAAAATTGTCTGAGGAATCAGCCTCCCAGAATGTCCTAATAATATAATTCACTTTGATTGCAACTGCTGAGCACTTCTAGAGGGACAGACAAGATACTGATCATATCTGTTCTCTCGGGGGAGGAAAACTGGGTGACTAGAGACAAGAGTGAGAGGAAGACCAACTTTTCCCTGAATGCTTTTCTTTCTTTTCAGTATTGTGTGAATATTGTATTTGTAAGACCATTTTCAAAAAATAACATTTTGAAAGTCAGACATGACAACAGAACCTCTTAGTACTGTGCTGCATCTGCCAAAAGCCTCAAACTATTACTTCTAGTCTCTCTCCCAGACGGTAAAACCACTCGTTAAATGTGGTTTTTTTCCTGTTTTCAGAAACTGTTTAAGCCCATAGGTAGTGTTTTGCTGAAACTCGACAAAACGAAAGGGAAGGAGCAAAATAAATCTCATGTGTGAAGAGAATGTGTTTATTTATTATTTTTTTCTAGGTATGCTCATCTTCTTGTTTTGTCTTTTGAATTGTAGGAAGCTTATGTGCAGAAAATGGTTAAAGTATGCAATGACTCTGACCGATGGAGTCTTATATCCCTGTCAAACAACAGTGGCAAAAATGTGGAACTGAAATTTGTGGATTCCCTCCGGAGGCAGTTTGAATTTAGTGTAGATTCTTTTCAAATCAAATTAGACTCTCTTCTCCTCTTTTACGAATGTTCAGAGAACCCAATGACTGAAACGTTTCACCCCACAATAATCGGTGAGAGCGTCTATGGCGATTTCCATGAAGCTTTTGATCACCTTTGTAACAAGATCATTGCCACCAGGAACCCAGAGGAAATCAGAGGGGGAGGCCTGCTTAAGTACTGCAACCTCTTAGTGAGGGGTTTTAGGCCTGCCTCTGATGAGATCAAGACCCTTCAGAGGTATATGTGTTCCAGGTTTTTCATCGACTTCTCAGACATTGGAGAGCAGCAGAGGAAACTGGAGTCCTATTTGCAGAACCACTTCGTGGGATTAGAAGACCGCAAGTATGACTATCTTATGACCCTTCATGGAGTGGTGAATGAGAGTACAGTGTGCCTGATGGGACATGAAAGAAGACAGACTTTAAACCTTATCACAATGCTGGCCATCCGGGTGCTAGCTGACCAAAATGTCATCCCTAATGTGGCTAATGTCACGTGCTATTACCAGCCGGCCCCCTATGTAGCAGATGCCAATTTTAGCAATTATTACATTGCACAGGTTCAGCCAGTATTCACATGCCAGCAACAGACATACTCTACTTGGCTACCCTGCAATTAAGAATCATTTAAAAATGTCCTGTGGGAAGCCATTTCAGACAAGATAGAAAAGAAAAAAAAGAAGAAGAAGAAAAAGATTAAATGACCCAGCCCTGATTAGGGATATGTTTTGTGCAATGATGATCTGCTCCTGCTTTTAAGCTTGGCAAAGCTTGTAGATCCTTTCATAGGTATGGGAGCATGATCTCAAAATGATCCCCACCCACCATCAACCCACACACCTGATCCTCTTACCCAACTGAATTATATCCTGAAACAAAAGAGACCTGTCACTGAAAGCAACCAGGTTCTCCTAAATTAATGAGGGAAAAAATGCTTAATGACAATATGGGTTTGCTGTACCTTGCTCCCATAGCTTTGCCATAGGAAAAAAAGGTGGAGTTTCGTATAAGATGGAATTCACAAAAGGGAAAATATAGAGGAAAAAAAGATCTCACTCCAACTTAATTATCAAATCAGGAGTTCAGATAGTAATAATACAGGAAAAAGGGTAACTCCAACATTGGGATTATTACCTGAAGCTTGTAGCAAGTGCTTTCTGCGAAACTCTGTCCTATTGCGTTAATGAAAATGGCTTACTCCAAATGAACAGTAGTAGGTTGGTGCAGTTTTCATAACAAACAGCAGAACTTAAGATGACACAATCCATTATTTCCAGCTGCATGCATAGCTTGCATTTTTAAAATGTGAAAATGCAAGCAAAAAAAGCTGTAGGAAAGAAAGTATGCTCAAGGACCAAAGATTTAACAGATAAAAATACCCAAGTAGAAGAGAGATAGTAGAATATATAAAGAGTTACTATATTTGTTACACATCAATATACATCAAAGTGCCTGTTGCCTTCTGAAAATTTGAAGTGGAAAATTTTTATGGTTTAATGATTATTTTATTTTATCAGGGACTAAAGAAGAAAATAAAACAACACATAAGCTTGTGAATGGTGGAGGAAATGCCCTATTTTTTCTTGGCAAATACTTGTATAGAGTTAACATTGTTGGTGTGATATTACAGATATATGTGTATGTGTATGTATATTATGTGTGTATATATACATATTTGTGATATGAATATATTCACACAATACATTGACTATGGTCTAGAATAATGTAGCAAATAGGAAATGTTTAAATACTGTGTGTTTTTATGTTTTCAACAGGATGACATGAGAGGTGGGCATATTGCAGTGATGAATTAAAACCCACATCTAAAATGTTAAAGCAGATGAAGGAGGAAACAAGTAATATATTTGATAGGAAGAAAAGATATTATACATTTCTAGTGTTTTTTTTCCCTTGTTTTGTGAGCCATAGAATTCCACAAATGGGAGATTATTTGTTTGGCAGAGCCCTCTTTTTTTTAATATATATATATTGAAATACCATTTTGAAGGTTTGAACCCTTTTATTTTTTTGTAATACTTGCATGTTTCCATGGTGTATAATCCAGTGGATCATGGATCCATGATAGTCTATTTAAATTCCTGACTGCTAAAAAGAATTTCTGGTGATCTGAACACTACTTATTAATATTTAAATGAATTTTTAATGAATGCATTTTGCATTTCAGTACCACTAGAATTTAGTAAATGTGAAATGACCCTTTTTAAAGAGTATTTGCACAATTGCATAAAATTTATATGAGATATATATTATATATAAAATTTTATGAATTTATGCCAATATGAAACATCTTTGATCTGGTTGTCACACTGAATTTAAATATTTAGTACTGTACTTTAAATTCAAATCACTTCTCATTGAATCAAATCCAACTTTATTTTCTTTCCCAAGAAACCAGTCAGTTTTGTGAAATGAACTGGCACTACTGTTTTAGTTCAATCACACCTAATCCTAACACCATTCCTTCTCCCAGCCCTAAATTCCTTTGGACACTGTTCTCTGAAAATGAATTTATTAAAAATAAAACTAACACATAAAAACCTTCTCTTTGTATTATGAAACACCAACATAATCCCTGCCAACTCTAATGGATGACTGTTTACTATGTTAATTTCTATGAAGAACAAACCAGATTTTTGTGATCAGTTAAGATGGTTTGGGGAAAAGAATAGCATCATCTTATTTGGCAGTGTAATTTGTTTATTTGTTATCTGGGCATCACTCAGATGATCAATGTCAAATTAATCCACCCAAACCACCTTTTGCACATCCTTCTTGAAGCCTTAACAGGAACTTGATGGGTTTGCTGTAGCAGCTTCCCTGTGAATTCTGTCCAAGCTGTAAACAGCTACTGCACTGCCACTCACTGTTTCCTAGGGAACTCTTTCTTTTCCCATGTTGCCTCAGTCTCCCTCTCTCTAGTTCTGGGTTTGAAAAATTGTGGAGTCCCAGGAAATATTATTCCATTTGCAGAATAAGCCTGATACTTAACTGTCAGAAACCAGAGCTCCACCTGCCCACCTTTTTGGAAGTTTTCTAAAGGAAAACTGAGAACGCTTGGAAACATCAGAGCAGTTGGTAATCTGCCTTTTTCCTTCTCATCCTAACTCTTGACGAATTAGTTGTCCACTATTTTGAAAAGAAGCTGGAGATGGCTGACTCTTCCACAGTAACAACCTGCTGTTAATTTATGACAGATTTTTGTTTGGAGGGGTCTTATTTGAAAATATACTTTTCATTTATTTTCTCAAATATTTATGCCCTTGCTTTCTCCAGGGTTGGTAGCATAGTTGGAAGTGCCAGCACCTGTCATTCAGATAGAACAGGTAGATAGAATGCTCAAGATAACCTTCAGCATTTACTTTAAAACTTATATAATTTATTTCTCCTTTGTATGTACTATAGTCTTGTGCATATGTAGTTCAACAAACAGTGGAATATACGTCTCTCTTTGTGGATGTGTGGCCTAAAAAATTGAATGTCTGCTGAAAGATTCATGTGTATAGGTCAGAGAAAAGAACAGCTCTCAACTCCTGATTAGTGCCTGTGATTTGCTTGCCTTTGTGTTTTTGTGTTTATCTGGCCTAGTGTGCTGTTAACTTAAACAGGAAGAAGTTTTATCTTCTGAAGGCTCTTCTCACCTGTCCATTCTGGCATGTCAAAGAACACTTAACCTGTGAAAATGCTCTTTTAAAAAGTTTACTTCATTTGCAGTAAATAGAGTTGCCTCAAGAAATCCTACCTACATTGAGAGGGACTTTTCCTTTCTAGAAATGGGGTCAAATATCTGCTTTGATATTAGGTGGACTATTTTAACATGGCTCCAAAAAAAATGCAAGGGTGGAAGAATATCTGTAAGCCAAGCCAAGGAAGAAATGCAAAGAAAGGTGAACATATTGTTTTTTTTCCACCCCTCTCTGTTTGCTTATCGTTGGTTGCTTTACTGTGTATAAAGTCGTTTCAATGTAATGCTTGTCAAATAAATATTGTGAACTACTCTGTAAATGAAATGTATTATGTTGAAAGCTATCCACAGTAAAAAATACGCTTTTTTGTTGTTTGAAGACAAAGTGTGTTAGATGAAACCAAAAAGCCACAAAAAGTAATTTCATATACAGCACCTATTCCAATATAATCTTTCTTTAAGATTTCTTATAGCATAGCCTTTTCAGTGCTAAGAAAGAATCTCTGTGTCATATTTTGTTGTAATAATGGCTTGCTAACAAAGTACATGGTAAAAGCACAAAGTTGGAAGATGTTGAGGTAACTTGCTGCAAAGCCTTACAGAATAAAAGAGGCTTCGCCCGCTGGCTGTCTCTCTCTCCAACCATTGCCTGCTCTGAGACGTCCTATTGCAGCAAGCTGCACTTTGGGTCACTCTTTTGGAATATTTTGACTTTAGACTGTGTCACAGGCAGAAAAGGAGTTGATAGAAAATGGATTCTTAAAAACTGACATGTTTGAATCAGTGCTAGAGGGAACAGATTGTGAATTTTGTTTACAGCATCCAATATTTGGATTTTTTTTTGTAAATAAAAAGAAGTTATTTTTTTCTATTCATTCGTGTCTGTTATCTTTGGTGTCTGCACTGGCTAAAGACCCTGTCCTCTGAATTGCAACCTGTATCTGTGAGAAAAGACAGGATAGTATTGGGAGTAGACAGTCTTCAGCAACTTTCTGATTGGAGTTTAATAAATTAAAATGTTCAGCTTTCAACCAGCTCATTTCTAACTGGCTCAATTAGCTCCAGAAGAATCTAACTGATGGGTTCCAAAATTTTTTATCTGGGCATTAACTTAACAGTGTTAAGCCACTTAGATATAAGAGCTATTTTTCAGTATTAGTAGAGACTCATGTATTTGGGCTCCAGGGCTCCAGTAGCCCTGAGTGGTCCTTGGTTTTCATGAGTAGCCCAAGTGCTGTGATTTAGTTATCAGTGGTTATATATATATACATATATTATCTATTTGGGGCTCTATAGTGTTATTGAGTAAAGTAGAAGGAAGGACAATCATAGGATCTAATATATTAAACTTCTTGTGTGTGTATGTGTTCAGGGTTCAAAGGAATCACCCTTTTGTCTAGCATTTAATATACCTTCACCTGTTCAGATCACTAGGGGCATCCATTTATTTATTAATGAAATTTTTTCTTTGTGTAATTTTGGAGACTTTCTCAATACTGGTAGCATGAAAATTTGGTAAGCCTAGGCTATTATAGGACATACTTGTGGGTTTTAAGATCATTTAAAATCCTGATGGATAGAATCCATTCTTGACACTACATTTATGAAAGAGCCACTCCTGGCATTTAAATCCAGCTCTCCTCATGTATACATCATAAAAATACAAGGTGGTTATTTGATTTCATGGTGGTATGTGTTACACTCTTTTTCCTTTGTTGGAACCTCTTTATCCTTCTACAACCAGTCCCTTGTATTTATGTGGTTATCATAATTCTTTTAAAACGAGGTTTGAATAAGGACAGTGTATGTTAAGCTCCTGTTAGACTTATATACATCCTGCTGTTTCTAGTTGAATTACCAGCTGCACTTAGCTAAGCCTGTAGAGAATTAACCCACCCTTCCTTTCTTTAGGTGCCTTCTTTCCTAAACATTCAGTTCTTTTAATATAAAACAGGACAAGAATGGTTAAAATCATCAAATACTTCAGAAATTAATTTCCTTCATAAAATCAGGTTTGAAATAAATGACATGAATGTCCTTTAGTTTAATAGCACATAATTTTTAAATGACAGTGCTCTCACCCAGCAAGGCCCAGATCTTGGTTTCTAATGCCACACTCCAGACAATGGAACTGGGTCTCCTTGGACATATGGGTATATCTAGGGCTGGGGCAGGGGCTATACTAGAGGAACCTGGAGCATCTTATAGTTCCAGAAAGCAAAGATGTGCTAAAAACAAAACAAAACATCACAATGATGAGCTTGTGAAAAGGACATAAGGCATCAACGGCAAGAGCTCGAGTAGCCAAAGCTTGAATAATTTGAGCAACAAAATAAGTAGCATTGGATTATAACCCAAAGTATAATAAATATTCATGAAACAGAAATAGATGATTGCATACATAAGTAAATAGGGGCAAAATTTCCTGTGCAGAATTTCAAATCTATGTAGATACTGCCCCCTCAAGGAGGTGGAGCTTAACATTCTACCTCTTAAGTGTGGGCTGTGCATAGTGATTTCCTTCCAAAGAGCACTTACAGTGAAAGGGTGAAAAAGTAACTGCAAACTGTACCATGGTAGAAACCTGACAAGCTACAGAAGGCCCTGATCAATACATGAAAATAACATGTATCATTGTTATGTGATTAAAATGATACTTCACCTCCGTTGTTGTCCTTCTCCTAACCTGCAACCTCTGTCTGATTATGAGGAAAGCATCAGATAAATCTAAATTGAGAGAATACTACAAAATACTTGATGAGTGAGTACTCCTTAAATCATAAAAACCAGGAAAACCTAAAAACTGCCACAGCCACTGGGAGCCTAAGGAGACATGACAATTAATATAATATGGTATCATGGATGGAATCCTGGAAAAGAAAAGGACACTAGGTAAAACCAATGGAAATATGAATAATGTATTGAAATGTTAATATTGATTCATTAGTTATGACAAATGCACTAATGTAGGACATTAACAATGGGGAAGCTAGATGTGGAATATATGGGAACTCTGCACTATCCTTAAAATTATTTTGCAAATTTAAAACTTTTCAAATAGAAAGATTAAAAAAATGAAGACTGAGTGACACTTCTTGCTATCTCTAGGGAAGTGGCTCTTATAAAAGTAATAGTGAATAGTTAATTTTTCTTTTTAATGTCTTCTGTACTTAAAGTGTTAGGAAAGCAGATGAAAGAATGAAAATAAAAGGATGTTGTTTACTCCAGAGTTTTGGAGAAGCTTTACCTACAAGTTTTAAGAAAAAGGAAGGGGGTTGAAGAGAGCTGAGTTGTAGGCAGTATTTGCTTATAAAATAGTAGGAAGAATTCATATTACCTTAGAGTTTCATGGAAGGGGAATACTAAATGTAACTATAAATCATTGTGTAGATATTTATAAACATGGAGTACTATAATGAGCAAGGAGGTAAACTTATATAGCCAAAATATTCAGGTAACCCTGGAAAGTTATTTAGAAACTATTTGCAAGAAAGCAAATGTTAGGCAAGACTAATATTTAGTGAAGTGTTGAAATTAATTATTATTCAATGTAAATAGCCACTTTCATAATTCACCTGCTTACCCAAGCTTCTTATTTAGCATATCAGGTTTTCTTAAAGTGAAGGGACACCTGTTTTTGTATTTACTTCCTCAACTCAATCACTGGAATTAGAAATAGTTCAAAATGCAGTTTTGAAAACTAAATGCCCTTTGTACTTTTTAAAAGCAATAATTCCAGCTTAATAGTTCATGAAGTTAGGGAAAGGCTGTGCTTTCTTGCTTAGGGACCTAGTGTATCCTGAATTGCAAGGATTTATGCATATAGGACTAAGTTATTTCTAAGCCCCATAATGGAAAGTTCCCTTCAGGATCCCCTTAAGAAACTATTAATTTTCCAGCACAGTGTGTACTTATCAGTAATGCCAAGATTTTGTGGCATCATCTGGCCATGTCATTAGAAAACAGTTGAAACCCTACTCTTTTATTTTTTTCTTTCTTAGCAAAATTCAACCTAATGAACTACACTAGTAGGCACTATGGATAATGCCATTCTGTGCTTTAATCCTGAGTTGCATATGCTTTGGAGTTTCTCAGTATCTCTTCAAAGAAGATCAAGAAGATCATGGTCTTCATTTTAAATGAAATAATTAAAAAGTATTAAAATATTTCATTTTAGGGTCCAATTATCAGAAAAAAGAAGAGGAACAAATTCAATCAGTTTACAAGCCTAATGGCTGAATTAGTTGCCAGATTAGTAAATAAAAATATAGGATACCCAGTTAAATTTGAAATTCAGATAAGCAATGATTTTATTTGTAAGTAAGTCCCATGTAATATTTTGGACACACTTATACTAAAACTTACTTGTATTTATCTGAAATTCAAGTTTGACTGGGAGTCGTATATTTTATCAGGCAGCCCTATAATCTATATAGGATTACAAAATACAGCTGAAAAAGTTTCCCACTACTGTTTGAATCAAGAAAAGTTTATAACTTGTTAATATCTAACTTTAGGTACTACAAAACGCTGCATTCACACAGTACCCGTACACCAAACCCTCTGGAACATGGTTCGTTCATTAAATATTTGCTGAGTAGCTTTTATATGTTTATCCTTGTACTAGATTCTGAGACCCAAAAGAAATGAAAGTCCTGGTCTGTTGAACTTCAGAAGGTTCCATTTGCAAGTAGAACTTACTTGCTGAAAATTAATTTTTCAGCTATCCTGGGGTTAATTACTCATGAGGCTTAGCTCTTCATGGGGCACTATAAAGAGCTCTGGGGACTAATGGAGAGTCTGGATGAGAGTAATAGTCCATGAAATGTGCCTTTTTGGGAGCTTTCAGAGGCAGAACTCCCCACAGGTAGCCCCATATAGACAGACACTGGTCATTTGCTTGTTTTGCAGCAAAGGACAGAAGTAGATGTATTTCATTTTCTGCTGAGGGAAGCAAAAATTCTCCCTGAGCTTATGGACACTTGTATTCTTTCTTCAAAACCATTGCAAAAATCTTTAGGACTTAACTAGAATGCACCTTGAAATTTTATTGCCCTATAATCCTGTTTGCTGCAGCACATTAAAATTTCCTTGAATGTTTCTTATGTAACCACTTCTGGTTAAATGTCATCTTGAAATTATTACAGTTTAGTCTTTGCTGCTTTTTCCAGAGCTGGATAAGTCCCTTTCTCACATGCTTCAAATGCACCAATCGCACCATAGACTTTACCCATCCTAATTTGTATAAAACCAATTGTGTCAGCCTGTGTATTTATTTAGTCAGGGTAGAGACCTTATTTAAAGAACATTTATAACTGTTCTGATTATTTATGCACTCCCCTGGACTACATGGGTGAAATCTGCAGCTGTTGCCATCATCAAAACATTTATTAAATACTTTTCTCATGCCCTTAGTTTGATACTCTGTGAATATCTACAAATATTTATTCAAAACTGGCTTCTTTTCACTAGCAGATTTAATTGAAAAATGACACAGGGATATAAACAAACAAATAAAGCACAAAGCGGCAGTGAAATTAAGAAATCTGCCAAAATATGAATGTTTGAGCTCATTCCCACTTAGGACCATCTCCTGCTTTTTCTATCTCCTTGGAAAGCAGTTATTCCAAGTTTTTGCTTATCTTGCTCCCTCACTTTACTATCATTATCATTATTATTATTTGTTGTTTAAATGTTATTTTTTCAGAGAGATGTTTACCTAAAATAGTTTTCCTCCAACATTTTTACCAAGTTACTGCATGAACCTTTATCCTGATTTTATATACTGTGTGTATATGTGTCTATATATATGTGTATATACATATATACACACACACACATACATTACACTTGTCACTACCTGAAATTGTATTTTAAGTTTATTTATTTGTTATTTATTTGTCATCACAGGATAAAATTCCATAAGGATAAGAAGTTGGTCTGATCTCCTTTTGTGTTCTTAGTGTCTGAGATAGTACCTGCTACATAGGAGGTACTTGTTAAATTTAGGTGAGTGATTGAATGAATTCCATTTGGTTCAAGTGAGAGGTGAGTTAAACTATTTATTTGGGGAAAATGTTATTTACAATACCCTAGTGCTGGGATCAACCTAAATGCCCATCAGTGAATGAGTGAATCAAAAAACTGGTACATTTTCAAATGGAATACTATGCAGCAGAAAGAAAGAAGGAACTCTTACCCTTCACAACAGCATGGATGGAACTAGAGAGTATTACACTAAGTGAAATAAGCCAAGGGGTGAAAGACATACACCATATGATCTCACCTAATCAACAAAGCAAACAAGCAAGCACAATAGAAACAGAGACATGGAAATAAAGAACAATCTGACAGTGACCAGAGGGGAACTGCGAGAGGGATAATAGGGTAAAGAAGGGGAAAAGTCAAGAAATATATATAAAGGTCTCATGGACAAGGACAGTGGGGGGAGTTTGAATGTGGGAGGGTTTGGGTGGGGCAGGGGAGAGTAATGAGGGGAAAATAGGGACAACTGTAATTGAAGAATGATACACTTTTTGAAAAAGAAGATGTAAAAAGAGTGAAGAGTGATCAGGAACACTTAAAAATAAGAAGGATTTCAGAGATTGCCTGCTCATTGAAGGAGCACAGAGGAGAGCCCAGGTGGGTTCCAGTGTTAAAACGATTTAGGAGCACAAACAATAGCAGAGAGATAGCCTCAGCTGGGGATGTTTAGGGCAGCAGTATTCAAGCCCTTTTGGTTCCTGAGCTTGAGCTGAGAACAGTGGGACAGCTTATAACAGCATTTGAGTGGCATGGTGCTCAGGGACAAGTGTCTTAGGAAGTGAATCTAGTGCCCACAGGTCTATTCACTTTGTTCCAAACCAAACCTGGCAGCCTTGTAAAGTGAGGAATACAGTGGTCATGGACAGTGACTACACCCTTTTTGCCACCACCTGCTAAATCTCTCACAACTAGGGAGAAGTTTTCAGGACAATGTGCACAAATACTGAGGTCTGTCTCATATTTTACGTAAGGGTAGGGAGTCATTAGGTGGGAAGTTTGCTTTGCTATTTGAAGAAGGCAAAGGTATAATGGGCAGTCTGTTCATTAGCTCTCCCTCAAATGAGACAATCAGTATTTCCATTGGCAGCCTTAGCTGGCCAAACCTCAGAGAATAAACAGTCTTTACTGTGGGGCATTACACCTGTTGACTATTTGTTGTTGATTTTACCGGAGTCTCATTTTCAGAATTCTGTCCCGTTGTCAGACTCTGTGCCTGCCATGTTATTACATAAAGTCATAGTAAGGTTTCTGAATTAGGTGCCATTTTGTAATTGCTAAGTTAGATATTTGGTGCAATAAGGATCCTTGACTTCAAAATGTCATGTAAAAATTAGTTTCAAACTTTTTATTGCCATTTATATACATTGAAACCAATTTCAATCATCTAGATTTTGACCTTAGTCCCCACCCACTTAGAGCATGATAATTTTCAAAGGAAGGGAGGTTGTGAGGGAGCTTGATCAAGAAAAGTGGAATAGTAAGATACATTTCATGAAAAGTACTGAGAATTTCATATAAAGTTCCCATTATAAAGAAAATTTGGTGCTCCTCAATCAACTTAAAGTTTTAAGAGCCATTTGAGTATATCTATAAAAGAAGGGCATATAAAGAGATACCATTTCCTTATTTCCAGAAAAAAATATTAACTGTTAATATTATTTTTACCAGAGTATGTGCATATCAAGATTTTGATCCCATAAGAAGTTTTTTTTTTTCTTTTTCTCCTGCACTGTGTGATCTTTAGAGGCTACCTAGAGGAAGGGACATGACATTTGTTGAGTTCTTACTCTGAGTCAGGATGCTTAGCACTCTACATATATCATCTTCCTTAATCACCAAACACAGTACTGGTAGACATTATAGTCCTCACTTCACTGAGTAGGAAATGGAATCTAAGAAAGATTAGCTGTCCAGCTGGAAAGGAGAGGAGGGAGAATTTTAAGGTATGTCTTAAACTTCCCATTGTTTGCTCTCTTCTTCTAACCTCCCCAAGTCCTCCACCTCTCATCCTTCACTGTAGATGCTGCTATTTCTCTCTGTTCTCTATATTTAAGAGCAGAATTACAGAGTGGCAGCCCAGCTGAGGTACTGCTAACCCTAAAAAAGATATGGATTTACAATGTGAATAGTTCCCTGTAGCAGGCCTTACATATCAATATAATGTATAATATCAGTAGTAGATGTTCAATTTGATAACATAATTATATTTTTAATTTAATAATAACAATAATCCTGATACTTAGGTTAAAATAGTATTATGATGATCTGTTTTAAGGAAAGAAAAATGAGACCTAGAGAAATGGAGCTTGCACCTAAGACATAAAGGCCTTTAGAACTCATTCAGTGATTGCATGGAGAGTTTATTTCTGTCCGAGGTACACAAGGCAGATTGGTCCTTCTACAACCCCTTTCCTATCAACCATTTATCCAAAAGGCAGGTGCATCATAGCAACACAGCAGGTAGAAAGTTCAGGAAGAGCATCGGAGCTTTTCTTGAGGGAAAGTATGAGATTGCATAAATTGCCTATTGTGAGTGGATTACCTTATGAAAAATAAGCATGATTTAAATTTTAACTTGTCAGTCAGAATTCAGTGAACTACTTCAATGCTGTCAAACCTTTTTTCTGTATGTCCTATTACAGAGAATTGGCCACTTAATCTTTAAAAAGTGATCAATTAGCCTGACTTATGTCACTGCTTACTGACAATGCATGCTGCCAGCTGGCTGCTTTTGATTTTTTTTTAATTTTAAAGAAAATATCTGAAAGGAAAGGTAAAGAGTATAATGACACATTCTAACCTCTTACAAAATTCTGAATACATTTCTATAACTTCTAAAGTGTTCATTAGTCTTCTTGTGCTGTAGGATTTTCACACCTGTTTAGTTGTGCCAACCCAAATGTGTTTCTTAGCATTTTTCTCCTAGTTTGCAACTTCTGCTTAATGATGCCATAAACCTTTCTCAACACATAATGTCACCAAAATTCTTTGTCACTTGGTAGATAATTTAGAATTATTGGGGGTATAGGTGGGTGTAAGATTAGATCTTTGGACCTGGATTCTTGTCCTGTACTAGAAGTAGCTTATGTACTTTTAAAATGATGCTTAAGGAAACACATGCATGCCCAGTTCTGACTCCTAACAGTTTTTATTTAGTGAGCATCAAATGAGACAAGAATACCTATTAGCTTTCATAAAAGTATTTCTGAAGCACAGTGCTGTTTATAACCTCTGCTTTACAGATGCTAAAAATGCCAAATCTCTGTCAGTCTAGGCTCTCTAGAAAGAAGAGCCTGAGATAGTGATTATCATCCTAATAGCTGATTTGTGAGATATAATCAGACGACGTTGGTGTAAGAAATAAGTGTGACTAATTGCAGCACAGTGTGTCATCATGCTGGCTACTGCATCACAGGGTGCCACAAAACAACACAACACAACAGTGATTCAGCAGACTTGTTCAATTAGCAGGAGAGAATTCTTCAGAAGGTTTGCAAGGAGGCACTCAACTTTGGTGTAGTACACAGAAGAAAGAAAGGGAGAGAGAGAGAGAGGGAAAGGAAGGGAGGGAGGGAGGGAGGAGGAATATGTTCACATGGTTTCTCCCTGCCTCTCTTTTTCCACTGATTAAGGTTCACTCATTTGGGAACGACCTTTTCTGCATTTACAGTTTCCTCATCTGGCTATTAAGTAGCTGTGCAGGAAAACAAGTCTTGTTTCCTACAGGATGATACTTCATTAGATTACAACATGTGGGATCTGGCAACATATGTGTGCTAACTCAGCAAGACAGAAAGAAGGTGGTCAAGGTTTTCATTCTACAATGCAATATTGTCACTGGAGGTAAGGGAGAAACCATGGAGGGATTATTTCAGCATGTCATAGAGACAGAATTGTACTTAAAGCATGAATGGGAGATTGGGGGAGGTAGGAGCCACAGAAAATGTATTGAGAAAGGAAAAGTTAGGGTTGAATATTGTTGATTGGCACTTGACATCTTTCCCCATATTTCTCTACTTTACCATATATCCCAGGGATTAGAAGACAAAGAACTCCATTTTGCAGACTCCCTTGCAGCTACGGCTCTAGCTTCAATTCAGGTTTTGCCAATAATAGGCACTTTGATGAGATGTGGCAAAGAGGCCTTTTTTATGTCACTGTGATGTCTCTGAGCAAGTTCCTGTAGATGTGTGTATTGTTACCAACAGCAATTTTTTGAACTCTAGATTGCAGTTGTGATGGTGTGATTTTTTCACTTTAATTTTATTATTGACACTCATTTCCCCCTCCATCTGCACTCCTTCCTTATGGTCCCCACAATAACCAATGTCTGTGGGTTATGCCTATATGTTCTTTGGCTAATCCCTACACCTTCTTTCATCCTGTCGCCTCTCCCCCATCCTCCCTGAAAGCTGTCAGTCTCTTCCATGTATCTATGGCTCTGTTTCTGTTTTGTCAGATTATTTTATTCATTACATTCCACATATAAGTGAAATCATATGGTATTTGTATTTATCTGACTGGCATGTTTCACTTAGCATGATAATCTCCAGGTCCATTGACTCTGTTGCAAGATAAGATTTCCTTCTTTTTTATGGCTATGTAATATTTCATTGTGTACATATACTACAACTCTTTTATCCACTCATCTACTAATGGACACTTGGGCAGTTTCCAGATCTTGGCTATTATAAATAATGCTGCTATGAACACAGGGGTACAGATATTCTTTCAAATTGGTGTTTGGGGATTCTTAGGATATATTCCCAGAAGTGGGATTACTGGGTCAAAAGGCAGTTCTATTTTTAATTTTTTTGAGGCAACTTCACACTGTTTTTGACAGTGGCTGTACCAGTTGGCATTCCCACCAACATTGCACTGGGGTTTCCTTTTCTCCATATCCTCATCAACACTTTTTAAAAAAATGTTTTATTTATTTATTTTTAGAGAGAGGGGAAGGGAGGGAGAAAGAGAGAGAGAGAGATCAATGTGTGGTTGCCTCTCATGTGACCCCCACTGGGGACCTGGCCCACAACCCAGGCATGTGCCCTGACTGGGAATTGAACTGGCGACCCTTTGGTTTGCAGCCTGTGCTCAATCTACTGAACTATACCAGCCAGGGCTCCCAGCACTTTTAGATTGCTAATTTATTGATGGTAGCCATTCTGACAGGTGTGAGGTGTAATCTCATTGTGGTTTTAATGTACATCTCTGATGATTAGTGATGTTGAGCCTTTTCTTCATATGTCTAAAGGCCATCTGTGTTTCCTCTTTAGAGAAGTCTGTATTCAGGTCCTTTGCTCATTTTTAACTTGGATTGTTTGTCTTCCTGGTGTTAAGTTGTATAAGTTCTTTATAAATTTTGGATATTACACCTTTTCAGATATATTAGTAAATAAATCTCACATTCCATGGGTTGTCTTTTTATTTTGTTGATGGTTTCCTTTGTTTTGGTATGCAAAAACTTATTAGTTTGATGTAGTCTCATTTGTTTATTTTTTTCTTTTGTTTCTCTTGACTAGGGAGAAAAATCAGATAAAGTATTGCTACAAGCAATGTCTAATATTTTTCTGTCTATGTTTTCTTCTAGGATTTTCATGGTTTCAGATCTAACATTTAAGTCTTTAATACATTTCAAATCTATTCTTTTGTGTGATATAAGGAGGTGGTCATTTCATTTTTTTGCATGTACCTATTCAATTTTCCCAACACCATTACTAAAGACACTGTCTTTACTGCATTGTATGCTTTTGCCTTCTTTGTCAAATATTACTGACCATATAGGCCTAAGTCGATTTCTGGGCTCTCTGTTCTGTTCCATTAACCTATGTGTATGTTATTATTCCAGTACCTGACTGTTTTGATTACAATAATCTTGGGTATAGTTTGATATCCAGTATGGTGATACTTCCAACTTTGTTGTTCTTTCTCAAGATTGGTGAGTGTATTTGGGGTCCTTTTTGATTCCATATAAATGTTTGAAATATTTGTTCTAGATCTGTGAGATATGCCCTTGGTATTTTAATAGGAATTACTTTGAATGCTTTGGGTAGTGTGGATATTTTAATGATATTAATTCTTCCAATCCATGAACACAGTATATACTTCCATTTACTTGTATCTTCCTCAATTTCCTTTTTCAGTGTCCTATTTCCAACTACAGGTCTTTTACTTCCTTGGTTAAATTTATTCCTAGGTACCTTATTTTTTGTTGCAATAATAAATGGCATTTTTTTAGTTTCTCTAAATGATAGTTCATTATTGGCATATAGAAATACCACCAATTTATGAATATTTTGTGTCCTGCTGCTTTGTCAAATTTATTTGTTAGCTCTCATAGTTTTTGATGAAGTCTTTAGAGCTTTTTTTTTTTAAGATTTTATTTATTTATTTATTTTTAGAGAGGGAAGGGAGGAAGATAGAGAGAGAGAGAAAAACACCAATGTGTGGTTGCTGGGGGTCATGGCCTGCAACCCAGGCGTGTACCCTGACTGGGAATTGAACCTGCGACACTTTGGTTCGCAGCCTGTGCTCAATCCACTGAACTACACCAGCCAGGGCTTCTTTAGGGTTTTTTTATGTACAATATCATGCCATCTGCAAATAGGGACAGTTTTATTTCCTTCTTTCCAATTTGGATGCCATTTTTTTCTTTTTATTGCCTGACTCATGTGGCTAGGACTATCAGTACTATGTTGAATAAGAATGGTGAAAGCAGACATCCCTGTCTTGTTCACAATCTTAAGGGAAATGTGTTTAGTTTTTGCCCTTTGAGTGTGATGTTAGCTGTGGGTTTGTCATATGTGGCCTTTTTAGTATGGTCCATTTATCCTCACTTTGCTGAGAGTTTTTATCATAAATGGGTGCTGGACTTTATCAAATACTTTTAATGCATCTATTGATATGATCATGTAGTTTTTATCTTTCATTTTGTTTATGTGATATATCACATTTATCCACTGCTCCAACCTTGCATCCCCAGAATAAATATAACTTAATAATGGTATATGATCTTTTTAATGTATTGTTGGATATGGTTTGCTAAGATTTGGTTGAGGATTTTAGCATCTATGTTCATCAGAGATATTGGCCTATAATTTTCTTTCTTCATAATGTCATTATCTGATTGTGGAATTAGGATAATGTTGGCCACATAAAATGATCTTGGGACTTTTTTTCTCCTCTTGAATTTTTTGGAGTAGTTTGAGAAGGATATGTGTTAGTTCTTTTTTGAATGTTTCATAAAAATTCACCTGTGAAGCTATCTTGCCCAGGACTTATATTTGTTGGGAGTTACTTGATTAATGCATTAATTTCACTAGTTGTAGTCTGTTTATTCAGATTCTCTGATTATTCTAGATTCTGTTTTGAAATTTATCCATCTCCTCCTGATTGTACTATTGGTTGGCATATAGTTGTTTATAATGTATTCTTATAATCCTTTGTATTTCTGTGTTGTTCATTGTTACTTCTCTTTTATTTATGATTTTATTTTTTTAAGATTTTATTTATTTATTTATTTTTAAAAGATTTTATTTATTTATTTTTAGAGAGGGAAGGGAGAGAGAAAGAGACAGAGAGAGAGAAACATCAATGTGCAGTTGCTGGGGGCCATGGCCTGCAACCTAGGCATGTGCCCTAACTGGGAATTGAACCTGCAACCCTTTGGTTTGCAGCCTGTGCTCAATCCATTGAGCTACGCCAGCCAGGGCTATTTATGATTTTATTTATTTGGGTCTTTCTTTTTTTTCTTGATGAGTCTGGTTAAGAGTTTGTCAATCTTTACCTTTTCAAAGGACCAGCTCTTGGTTTCATTCATCTTTTGTATGGTTTTTTTAGAGTACTTTATTTCTGCTCTGATTTTTATTACTTTTTTCTACTCATTTTTGGCTTTGCTGTTTTCTACTCACTTTTGTTGTTCTTTTTCCATTTTCTTTAAGTGTAAAGTTAGATTGTTTATTTGAGATTTTTCTAATTTTGTTTTGAGATAGGCTTGTAATGCTATGAATTTCCCTCTTAGGAGTGCTTTCACACTGTGTCCCATAGATTTTTTTGTTTTTTGTGTTCTCATTTTCATTTGTTTGAAGTTATCTTTTGATTTCTTTCTTGATCCCATTTATTGTTTAATAACATGTTATTTACCTCCATGATTTTGTGTCTTTTTTAGTTTTTCTCTTGTGGTTGACTTCTAGTTTCATATCATTGTGGTAAGATAAGATGCTTAAATTTAAGAGTCTTCTTAAATTTATTGAGACTTGTTTTGTGTTCTAACATGTGGTTTATTCTAGAAAATGTTCCATGTGGGCCTGAAAAGAATGTATATTCTGCTAGTTTGGGGTGAAATGCTCTGAAGATATCAATTAAATCCATCTGATACAGTGTGTCATTTAAGGCTATCATTTTTTTTGTTGATTTTCCACCTAGAAGATCTATTTTTTTTTATTTCATTGGGGTGTTACAATCCCTTATTATGACTGTATACCTGCCAATATCTCCTTTTATGTGCATAAAGTTTTGCTTTACATATTTAAGTGCTCCTGTGTTGGGCATATAAATGTTTGCTAGAGTTATATCCTCTTGTTGGATTGCTGCTTTTATGATTATGTCATGTCCTTCTTAGTCTCTAACTATAGTCTTTGTTTTAAATTACATTTTCTCAGATATAAGTATTGCCACCCCAGCTTTTTTCATTTCCACTTGCATGAAATATCTTTTTCCATCCATTTACTTTTAGTATATGTGTAACTTTCATCCTGAGATAGGTTTCTTGTGCACTGTATATATATGGGCCTTGGGCCTTGCTTTCTTATCCATTCAGCTACTGTATGCTTTTTGACTGGCGCATTTAAGCCTTTTACTTTTAAAGTGGTTACTGATAGGTACATATTTATTGTCACTTTAATTTTTGAGCTCTTTCTCTGTTTTTTTTTTGTTGTTGTTTGTCATTGTTGTCTTTTCTCCTTCTTCTCTTCTTCTCCTCCTTCTCCCTCTCCTTTACTTCTTCCCCTCCCCCACCTCCTCCTCCTCCATTTTTTCCCTTTCTTTCTCTTCTTCCTTCTTCTTTTCTTCTTTTCCTCCTCCTTCTTCCAGATTCTTTAACATTTCTTGTAATATGGGTCTGGTGGTAACAAACTCCTTTAGTTTTTTTTTTTATGTCTGGGAAGGTCTTTATTTCTCCTTCACTTTTAAATGATAACGTTGCTGGGTAACGCTAGTAGTCTTGGCTAAAGGTCTTTTCTTTTTATCACTTTGAATATTTCACCAATCACTTCTGGCCTGAAATGTTTCTATGGAGAAATCATCTAACAGTCTTCTGGGAGCTACCTTGTGGGTAACTGACTTTCTTTTGTGGCTTATAAGATTCTTTCTTTATCTTTAACCTTTGGCATTATGATGGGTCTTGGTGTTGTCCTGTTGGGGTCCATCTTCTTTGGGACTCTCTGTGCTTCATGGACTTGGGTGTCTTTTGTTCTTCACCAGGTTAGGGAAGGTTTTCAGTCATCATTTCTGCAAATAGTTTCTTAATACCTTGCTCTCTCTCTTCTTGTGGTACCCCTTCTTGTGGATGTTGTTATACTTTATGTGGTCCCAAAGTTCCCTTAAACTGTCCTCATTCTTTTTAATTCTTTTTTGTGCTTTGATTAGGTCTTGTATTTTTACCTTGTCTTCCAAATCACAGATTCAGTACTGTGCTTCATCCAACCTACTTTTTATTCCTTCCAGTGTATTCTTTTTTTAATCCTCACCTGAGGATATGTTCATTGATTTTAGAGAAAGAGGGAGAGAGGAAAAGAGAGAGAGACATTGATTGACTGTCTCCTCTATACTCCTCAACCAGGTATCAAACCCACAATGTAGGTATGTGCCCTGACCAGGAATCAAACCCACAACCTTTTGGCATATGAGATGATAATCCAACCAAATGAGCCACCGAGCTATGGTTCCTTTCAGTGTATTCTTGATGTCAGATATGGTATTCTTCTTTTCTGGTTTTTTTTTCATGGTTTCTATGTTCTTTTTCATGCTGCTGTTGTTCTCAATAATTTCCTTGAGCATCCTTATAACCATTACTTTGAACTCTGTATCTGATAAATTGCTTGCCTCCATTTCCATTAGTTCTTGTTCTGGAGATTCCTTCTGTTTCTTTCATTTGGGCCTGTTTCTTTGTCTCTCCATTCTGGCTGCCTCTTTGTGTTTGTTTCTATGTATCAGATAGATCTGCTATTAGATTAGATAGTGTTCATGGGTTGGCCTTATGTAGGAAGTGTCTTGTGGGACCCAAGAGTGCAGTCTCCTTGATCTCCTGAGCTGGGTACTCTAGGAATGTCCCTTGTGTGCATTATTTGAGCCCTAGTGTTGTAAGGGAGTGTTGATTGCTGTTGGCCTATTTGTGTGTGGGATCGACCCTCAGGCTGATTAACTATTAGGCTGAACCCCAACCACGGTGTGTGAGCTGCTGTGAAGGTGAAGTCTCAATGTGGCTTCTTCTGTAAATCATTGGCTATAAGACACCTCTCTGCTAGTCTTAATTGTTTATTAAGGGTGATTATTTTTTAATTTAGTTGTGTTTCCAGTTTGGGCCTGGAAGGAGATAAAAGTTCTACTTATTCCACTTCCATCTTGAGTGCTCACATTTACTTACTTAATGTTTTTCTGAATTCAGCTTCAGAAATGATCCAAAGTGGATATTTGTTTCCTGCTCCTGCGTGCCCCAGTAAAGCACAGTGGGAACATCACTTACACATTTCCCGCTTCTCCTGAAAACACCTATGAGTGCATCTCTTCAGCCAGCACCCCTCCTCTCCTTAGCAGAGGCCACCATGTGATGGTTTGATTTTAAAACCAAAAGTCCTTCTGATGTCACCTCCTTCAGCCCTTTAAAAGAGTTTTTAAATAACCTCTTTCTGCATTTAACTCTTTTATGATTGAAATCTCTGGAGCAGTTTCTATTTCCTATTATGCAATCAAACAGAAGCACTGAAAACCAAGTAGGCTTTGTGGGAGCCTGATGCACTGAGCTTCATGTTCTGATGCTCATCTCTATCTAACATCAGCCCAAGAATGGGAAGAGTCAGCAAGTTTGGATGGTTGAAAGAGTACAGAATATGTGATCAAGATTTTAGATTTAATTTCTAGACCTACTATGCACAATTTAATTAACTTAGACAAGGTACTTAACCTCTTGGATTTTTTTTTGTTTCCTCAACATAAAAATGTACTAATGCCAAATAACTCTAACTTGGATCATTGGTATACAAATTTAATGGGATAATGGACATAAAAGTTCTTTTAACAACTTTAATCATATGTTTTAAATCTGAAAACTTTAAAGCACCAGTACTTTAAGTTGTACACTGTTACCTAGATTGGGATGAATCTGCCCAAACAGCTTCAGAGGCAAGAGCAGTTTGCTCACCATTGCAGTCCTGGTTCTTATTACAAAGCTTGACATATAGTAGGTGCTTGATTAATGTTTATAGAATTAATAAATGAAAGGTACCTAGCAGCTCCTATCCAGACTATGAGCTACAGTTGGGAAAATAAAAGTAGACCAACGTTTGGTTTCACTCATGACTGGCAAACACTTGGCTCTGTAGTATATGCAGACAGCACTTAAGGGATTCATTGGTCAGCTCCTATCTCTTTTTGGTTGGTGACCTAATCAAGTATTTAGAAGTTTTCAGTTCATTTCTTCAAAACATATTTGAAGCATTCCACAATATGTCGTCTTCTGACCAAATCTTATTGATGTAATGGACATTCGATTGTTAGGAACCCATGGAGCATATATGAACATATACATCTCTCTTTCTCACTTGTCTATGTCATAAAGTAGTACTGTGCTGAGAGTCTCAATTTTCCATGTATCAGGAACTCCCATAGAGCTGTTATCGAACCTGCTTTCCTTGCTCATTTATATTTCTAACAAGGTCTATGGATGATTTTGAGGCATAGAGGAATTTAGGAACTACTGGTATGGTGGTTTTAAACACTTTGTCTAGTGAAAAAACATTTTTACATCATTACATATGTATTGTTCTTTGAAACTTTCACAAAATGATTTTGAAACTTATTACTATAAATAAAGACTATTTTTCTATTCTACTCCATCCTCTTCTATTTAATTTTTGTAAAATATTGGTCAACATGTTTGGCCAAATGTTTGATCAGCTAAATAGCTTCCACAAATCACATGTGTTAGCACCTGTAGTTTAAAAAATATTGGTGCAAAACATGTTAAAATATATTAAGAACTAGGCACCTAATAAGTTTCTACCTTACATTTATTTAACAAATAATATATTATATGTATTTTTAATTTGCACTACACAAGAGCATTAAGATGAGTGTGATGACTCCAACTGTACATAAAAGGAAATGATGAATCACATCTTCTTACTCCAAAATATGCTGGTATTTCTGTTATGCATCTTTTTCTATAATTTTGGTACAACCTTAATAAGCTTTGTTATTTGAGACAAGTCATTTTGCTTTTCTACATCTCAGTTGCCCCTTTTTAAAATAATTTGTGGGTGGACTGGGATGGAGGACTGCTTGAGTATAATATTGGAATTAGGAGTGGGTTAGTTTTCTGCCTTGACCTTGACTGAAAGAATAACATTTATAAGCAGGATATATATTTTGCACTATTTAAAAATTAAAATTTCTTTCTTTTCTATAACAATAATAACAAAAACAACGTTTAGTATTTTATTGAGTGCTCCCTCCAGTTCAGGCATGGTGCTTAGAACTTTACATCCTTCAGCAAATCCTCATGAACAACCTTATGAGTTATATGTCATTATTATCTGCATTTGCTGAGGTGGGAAATAATGTTTAAAGAAGTTAAGTGGCTGCATAAGGATACACAATCAGTAAGTGGGGGTGCAGTGGGCTTACTCCAGAGAATTTGACCACCAAGCCATACTGTCATTGCAAGGTGGTGATCTTGACCAGTGCACAAAGCTGACTGCTTCCAGAGCACCACTGAATTTGAGTGACTGGGTAGATATTATTATGGGGACTTTCTGGGATTCAGTCTAATTTATTAAAAAGAGAATTGCTTCATGAATTGCTGTATTATAACTGATATTGGTAACAAATTGCTTCCATTACTGATACCAGTGTTGAGAAACTTTTACCTGATATTTCAAGGTCTCCTTTTATTATAAAAGTCTTTGTTCTCTAAGGAGATTTAAAAAAAAAGATTATATAAATAATATGCTTCCTCAAATCTTAGCACTTTTAATCTGTTCCTGACTAGTGGGCTGCCTAATCACCTGGAACTTCAGAGCTGTTATCTAAACTATTCACATACAACTCTAGAAGTTTTTTTTTAAGTTGGGTGAATGGGATAATCCAGGGAGAAAATATTAGAACTTCTATTTTTAGCTGATCCTTCTAAAAGTTTATACTTGTGCATAGTACATTAATGTAGCCATATATGTATTACATCAATGAATAAACAAACATTTATTGTGAGTGATCAAAAAAGTTTGGAGACTACCCATTTAACTATATTTCTAAGTGAAGCTGGTTTTCTCTCTGAGTAGAGGTAAGGTTTGCATTTTGCTTATCTATTGTTATGTAACAAACCACCTGAAAATTGGTAGTTAGAACACTATCAATATTTAGTTTTCTCACAAAGCTGCAGTGTGGGTTGGGTAAGGCTCAGCGGGAACAACTTGCCTGTGCTCTATCAGGGTGGCTTGAAAGCTGATCTGGAGACATCTGAATGAAGATTGTTCACTCACAGATCTGGCAGTTGATATTGGCTGTTGTCTGGGAAGACTCAAACACTTGGAGAGAAAAATAGCAGGGGTTTTTGGTACCTCTTTTTTTCTGTGGCCTTTCCATGTGATGTCTGCAACAGGGCAACTTCAGCTTAACTGGACTTATTACAGAGCAGCTTAGGCCTCCCAAGGCATGTGTACCAAGGGAGAGAGAAACCCAGTGATCTTTTCTAAGCTAGGCTCTGAAGTCATACTGGGTCATCTCTGCTTCACTTATTTTTTAGAATTAAAACTTTGGGAATAGGACTCAATTTTATGATGAAGGAGTGTCAAAGAATTCGTGAACATATATTAACACTTCTGTGCTTTGCTTAACCTGACTGGGGACAATGAAAGGCCAGTGATTTCATTAGACATCATGTAACTAAATCTAGGCATTAAGCTGATAGCTATACATGAACCTGAGAGGCTGAACCCGTCTGTCTGGATGGGTTTCTAGACTGAACAGATTAAACCCACCTGTCTCCCTTTCAGTTCTGCCTCCATACCCCAGTATTCTAACAGGCATTTGGAAATCCCTTCAGGCTTCTAGTCTGGTCGAAGAGTATTTGAAAGGGCGTTTAAAGTTGGGAATGGAAAAAAATTTTTTTAATAAACTAGGTGACACCCTACTAAAAGTGGGAGGGTAGCTGGATTCCTTTTTCTATTCAGGTAGGCCTAAGAGTGGGGTTAAGGATTCTCCACCAAAATGTCATCATAGGTATATATGTTAATTAAAAATTGTGTACATCTCCCTTCATAAGGTTATATCAATAATAGATGTGCATTCAAATAAAAATTTTTATTTTATCTATAATCATTTTCCTACTCATAAGTTAACTGATGTTTCGAAAGCAGGAGTATAGTTAATGAACATTCAAAATCACTTTCTTTGCTTTTCCCCCAAATTTCAGATAAATAAGTTAAATTTATAACATGTATTTAAGTTAAGACTCTTTTCTATAAATAATAAAACACTAGTAAAATAATTCTCTCTTGGTATCCTATTTCACTGAGGTGTTACAGCAAAATGCTTTGATTAATATAACTTTTATTTCTCATGATTTTAAAAAGTATATTTATTCCTGAAATTATTCTAAATTCTAAAGACTGGTAACAGCTTCTTTTGATATTTGATCAAGTAACTTAAAACTAAGAAGCCAGAGAAGAGTGAAGAACATTTGAAAGTTATTCAGAGGAGAATCTTAAAGATGATTAAAGGGCTGAGAAATAATACCCCCCAAAAGTGTAATTTATTGAAATTATTCAAGTGTTACAAGTCAGAGTTTGAAAGGATTACTCATTTTGACTTCTGTTGACCAGAACTCTTCACTGGGCTCCAGGGATGTTCATAATTGGGGTTCTAGAGTAACGGCAATTCCCACCATGATTTTTAGTCCACCTTTATCCCCTATCACCAAATTTCACTAAATGTAATTTTAGTGCCTTCTAATACTTTGAAAAGAGTAATCCATAAGACCCTTTTTCTCAGACCAATCCAGCTAGTAGAGTTTTTACCTTCTAAATTCTTAAATATGTAGGTTTCTTGCTGTACATCATCTAGCTGAGTCAGGATCTTAATTTTGGTAGTTTTAGTAAAAAAGAAAAATGTCTGTAAAGATCAAATTTATAATTAATAATTGCAATAAAGTTTTAAGGCTTGTTGTTAAATCTTTTTCTGTAGTGGTTACTAATTGATTTTCCTCTCCCTCGCATGATTTAACTATGTTGGTACCTTAAGATGCTGAAGAGAGAAGTAGTCTGGAACCAAAAATACTATGAATATTTTTGGCTTTTTTTCCCATATACATTAAACACTTTTCAATATTCCAATAAAAAACTTATTTGCAAGTTTATAGATTTTTCTATATATATTCTACAATTTACACATGCATATTTTATGTCCATAAAAGACAAAGTTAGTACTGTTATATTTGCAGAGAATTTGTTGCATTACCACTTTAGGAAACATTCTCTTTGGGACTTTTTCCTATAATTAGTTAGCTTACTATTTTAATAAAGATAGCTGTTACACAAGTGCTTAACCTGTGTTGTGTGCTATACATTCTTGCCCAAATAAATTTCCTTAATCTTAAATGTCTCTGGTAAAAGCATTACATCTAGAAAAGACCTTAGGCGTTACTTTTTCTTCTTGTAAATCAGTTTACTTTCATGAGTTTCTATTGTGATCTTATAATTGATTCGGCAGAAGGAAAAAGTTTTAGTTGGATTTCAAAAGTATTCCATCTAGCTGTGGTACAGCAGCATTCTTTTAAGGTATTTGAGTATGTGAGGTCTGTCCAGAAGGCATCCAGCCATATAATAGAGACATTTATTGAAGAAGATACAAGGTACAAGAAACATTATATATAGGACAATGACACCTCAGTCCCCTTTAAAGTAGGTACCCTGGGATCTCACACAGTTCTCCCAATTGCCATCAGCTGCCCTGTCATATTTTCCTGAACCTCATCAATTATCTGAAGTCTCTTTCCTTTCAAAGGTGATTTCAGTTTTGGGAAAAGCCAGAAGTTACAGGGCACCAAATCTGGGCTGTAGGGGGTCTGAATCACCTGCGTAATTTGATGTTTTGCCAAAAATTTCTGCACAAGATCATGATGCATGAGTGGGTGTGTTGTAATGAAACTGCCAATCACCATTTACCCATAACTGCAGCCTTCTGAACCACCCAAATAGTTTTCATGGAAGAATGTTCAAGCCTAATGCAAAATTTGATGCCAACTTATTGCTCTGCTTGGTCAGTCATTTTGAATGCAACAGCCACAGAGTATACATGCTCACTCAATGGCATCTACTGCCCTCACTGACTAGTACAGTGAAGTTGTCATTGTTTATTCACACACATTACAGTCTACTGTCCTTGGCTGTCAGGTTATATCAATGTCATACAAATCATTCTTTTTTAGCTTTTGCTTGTGGGGCTCAGTGGATTGAGTGCCAGCCTGTGAACCACAGGGTCACCAGTTTGGTTCCTAGTCAGGGCACATGCCTGGGTTGTGGGCCAGGTCTCCAGTTTGGGGTTGTGCAAGAGGCAACCACACACTGATGTTTCTCTCCTTCCCTTCCCCTCTCTCTAAAAATAAAGAAATGATTTTTTTTTAAAAATCATTCTTTTTATGTTAACAATGGCTGGACTTTTTCTGGACAGGCCTTGTATTTTGTAGGCCCAGATTTTCCAGTTCTCAGAGTTATCACTTATAATAAACTTCATATCTTCACATACCTATGAATGCCCTACAAGTAGGTATAAGAGCTATAGTCAGCAAAAATGTTGGATACTTATATATGCTTCTTTGGGGTACATTTAAGAGGAAATATGCCAGTATCTAATGCAAGCGCATGAGAAGTTTATAAGCTACTGGAAAAAGGTGGAGGTTTTACAAACCATGAACATATATCATGTTCTTGGAATGTTTAACAAACACATAATTCCCTTTGATAAAACTCTAGGAATTGTTGTTTTTTTATATAGTTCACTGATGTTATAATTTGTTACTAACTGTTAAAATTATTTGGATTGAATTCATTGATGATTAGTTTCCTCTTTTTGTATGGTATGTAGTGCTCATATGTTGGCCTTTCACTAGGCAATCACCTTATGCACTAGGCTATTCTTAACTAAGTTTGAAAAAAATCTCACTTGGATTATAAGTAAAATAATTGGCATGGTCAGTCAAAACAATGGAAAACTCCTCTGACAATGCTCTATAAAAGCCTGTGTGTGAGTTTTCTTTCCTCTGTTCCTCAGCCCTGTGAAACACAAACTATGAGGATACTCAACTATCAGGGAGGGAAAAGCCCTAGCACCTGAGCTTGCTGTAGGTCATCTTTATGATTTCATGAAGCTCCTTTTTTCATATCAGGCTCTGCTTCCTTTAGGACAGGGGCATCAAACTCATTTTCACTGGGGGCCACATCAGCCTCATGGTTGCCTTTAAAGTGCTGAAATAATTTTTAGGACTATATAAATGTAACTACTCGTTAACTGTTATGGAGTTGAAATTACATTCGGCCCTTTGAAGGCAACCATGAGGCTGATGTGGCCCCTGGTGAAAATGAGTTTGACACTTCTGCTTTAGGACCTGCATAATGAACTCAAAATTCTCTACCTGACCCTTTTGACCACAAGCCGGTAAGATCAGAGGCCTCTAAGGCTTTCTCTCCTAGGTTAGAAGGTTGACAGAAGTACTGGTTGCTTGTGGGGCCTACCTCAGCTGCAGGCTGCAGGCAGCTTATTTGTTTAAAATTGTTAGAGTTTCATGGGATAAGTGTTTCACTTTTTCAGCTAATTATTGTCCTATACTTTTTATTTCCTGTGTGTTTTTGTTTCCCTTGAGTGTTTTTAAAAAATAAATATACTGATTTTTTGAGTGACTGGATTTATTCAAAGTAGGCCCAAACCCTTTAAAAGACTGGTAAATTCATTTAAACTAAAACAGAACAAAATTACACACACACACACGCACACATACACACAATGAAAACATGTAAAAAGAAAAGTAAACTATTCTGTTATACAACTATTCTTAAACCTCAGAATTATGTTAATAAAAGCTTAAGGCAAAATGAAAGATGAAATCCAGATGAACTGGTGCTACTAATGAAACACTTGCTTTATGCTTTAAGAATTTATCTGAAACATTATGGACACATTGAACTGTATTTTTAAATTTTGGTACTAGGAGAGCTATCATTGAATGAAATTCTTCATTCCACAATGAAGAATTCTTTCTGCAGAATGAAGAATTATTTTACAGGACAGGAGATCATCTTTAATAGCTCTTTTTCCAATTTAACCTTCTTTCTTTTCATCTCTTTGAGCATCAAGTTTATAATTAATAAAATAGAGATACTAAATTATGTCTGATAGAGTGGTCAGAAAAATCAAAAAAGATTTAGTGTAAAATAGTCTATATAAAATGTTAGCAGGCTTATGTTTCATACTGGCACCTGTGTTAAATTAATAAATCTTTAATATGCTACTGTCATATTATTTAATTTTTTAAAGGAGATGTCATAAACATTGGCACCTAGTTCTGCTCTATCACTGATTTCCAAGGTGTGACTTTGTGCAAATCATTAACTACTTCGAACATCCATTTTTTATTCATTTAATTCATTCAATATAAGACTCTCACTTGTCCTTCCAGCTCTTCACCAACTGATGAAAGGCTGCACTCTGAATGTTTGCCTGAGCCTGTTGCCATTCACAATAGGTGAAAGAATGTGTCTCAATGTGGTGTAATCACATGGAATTCTGGAGTGAGGACATACTAGTTTGTAAATCCCATAAGACATAAGATTTTCAAAAATGTTAAAAAATTGTATTCTGGTGCTCAGATTATTTGCAATGCCAATATTACAAATTGTTTTTACATGCTAACTCTATAAATCCCCAAATAACATTATTATTTGGGCAGTAAATATTTTGTGTATGTGATGACCTGCAGCTTTTAGAAGTATAGAATCTAATATGATGTGAAACAACTATTTCTGTACATTCAAATGATGATCGATGATACTGATATTTTAAAAAGAATTAAGTAACTTTGCCTGTTTTTTAAACATACAATTAAATCAAAGGTTCTTTATTTGAGTGTGAAATTTCTATATTTAATAAGTATACTAATTTGTATAGAGAAATACAATTATACCTCAAATTCACTTACAATCTTTAAGAGAAAGACACACAGAGAAAAAACACCAGTGTTCTCTTCAATAATTTTTTTACTTACAAAATGAACATTAGCCCGCAGTACCAATATCATGAAAAAAGATGTGGGTGGCAGTTACCAAAGGGCATTTGGACAGTGTAAAATGTCTTGAAATTCCCAAGAACTAAGTTTAATAAAAGACAAATAAGAATGTTGGATTGAAATTCTTAAAATTGACTGGGTAAGATATTCACAGTTCATCTCATGCACATGCATAAAACAATTTTCCTGAATCACAATGGACTGAAAAGGACGTATAAGTTGTTAGTGTTAAGGTTTAAGACAAAGAACAAACTAATTGTGACATAGCTAAAGGAGCTATTAAAAATGATATTGTTTATTAAACACAAGAGAATACTATGAATTTCTGGCCCAAAAGAGTACTATCTTTATGCTGCCAGCTTGAGGAGATGAGGAATATGGGACTACTGAGTATTATAAACATATTCATAAATTTATTTCCCAAGTTTACTTCAGAATTGCTAGCTTTGAGAAGTTGCTTATAAGTGATTAGTAGGGGTTGAAAATAATCACTATACTATTGGGAAGAATCATGAGCAAAAATTATGATCAAATAGTTGGATTTCATAATCCTTTATTTTATACATTTTTATGCGACTACATGCCAGGCACTATTTTGGATGTATTTAATCTTTACATTAAACCTATCTGATGTATATCAGTTAGCTTTTGATGTGTAAGAAATGATCCTAAAACTTAATGGCTTCAAGTCATAATCATTAAATATTATTCACTAGTCTGTGCATTAGCTGGTGTGTCTTCTGTGAGCTGTAGGTCAGGTATAAAGCTTTGATAATCTCATCTAAGCTTTGTTATATCTCTGGAGTCTCAGCTGGGACCACTGTGCTAACTCACTGGTTCTGGTCCATGTGATTGCTCACCATCCAGCAGCATGTTGACATGATGGGTGCATCAAATTAAAAAGGCGGGTGCAGGAGCCTGGGAGAGAGTGGAGGAGAACAAGTTTCCTTGAGACTTGGCCTTGGAACTAAAAGTGATGCTGTGTCACTTCTAATGAATTCAGTTGACCAAAGGAGTCAGAAGGCCAGCTTATAGTCAAGGGGAGGAAGGGTTAGACTACAACTTTTGATGGGAGGAGCTGAAATGGATATAGAGGGGAGTAAAGGTTCAAATGCATTTTCCACCATCTACCTCAAGTAAACACAACTCTTTCCAATTGACAGTTGAGGGAATTGAGATACAGAGTTTATTTGTCAAAGGTTGCATAGATGCTAAGTGTCTAAGTAAGCATTCAGACCTAGGGAATCTGACCCCAGTATCCATGTTCTTAACTCATATGCTACGTATTTGTTTTGGTTGTGTGTTTCCTAGAAGTCACTGCTGTATGTGTTATGGATCACAGGAAATCACGGTTATTGTCTTTCATGTAGAAGACCTCTGACTCCCATGGCACCATCCATCCCACCTCATCCCCTGGACCAAATGTTTCCAGTAAATAACACTTTTTCCTCTTTGAGACTTTCTCTGGGTCTTTTATCTCAAAGAGAAAAATCATGAGATTTTTGTTTTTTTAAAGTTGGTTTTAGCAAAGTGCTACATGTTAATGTGCTTTTGTCACTTAAAATACCAATAGCTAAAGATAGGAACTATTTTTATATTTTTTCATTTAATTTTTTTAGTCACTAGAAAATTATTCTTAAAATTCTAAAATAAGCTGTTTCTTTTACTTGTGAGTACATTCCAATAAGGTAAGGACCTCAACTGCACATTACAGTTGTTTCACCAGCAGTTAGCAAATGGAAGGTGTTCAATACATGTGAGTTACATGGAAGAATGAAAGAAGCCAAATATTGATTATTGACAAATATTTTATCATTGATTTTTATCAAATAGATTATATTAATATATACTCTTTATTTTTCAAAATAACTTTGTATTTTTATTTAGTTCCATTTTCTTTTCTCATTATGTCTGTTACACTTTATGTATATGTGTGATGCCACAACAATCCAGATTATTTAAAAATTCTTTATTAATTTGGAATTTTCTTCCTCTGTAATTTCATATTATGACTCCCTTGATTTGGACACATAGTAATGTTTCTAGTGCTTGTACTATGGCTTTCAAGACTAAGGAAAACTTTCAACCCACTTGTGCCTTTGAAAAAATGGAGCTCACTGCCCACCCCTACTATTGCTCCATTGTTCTTTTGAAATATAATCCTTGGGTCTACCCTAGTTCTTTTCACCAACTAGAACCCATGCAAATATGAGTGTTGAAAAATCCTTGAAGTTCTTTATTAGAACCTCTTAGTTACCTAGTGAGTTGTTTGCAATGCTGTCCTTACTTTTACCAATGGAAATTGAGACAGGCTGGGTAGGCAACTTGTCAAATACAAAATCAAGGCCAAGGTATTGGGTAGACAAGATGAGAACTGAAGGAACCTCATAGCCCATTGTTCAAGAGACTAAGAAATGTAATTTGTAAGAAAAGAATAACATGGAAAACAAGTACCACCTTTCTTAATCATGAATTCTGGGCATGTGTGTACAGATTTTTGATTAGAACATACTGAAAAGTTGGTATGTGGTTAGTTTGTAGAATTGACATTGGATCTGCATGATTGTTAATAGGAGAAACATTTCATGACTCATCTCATTAACATGTATAATTGCTATTTGAATATAGATCTGATGCCTAGAAGACCAAGCAAAATGAGCTTACATCAATTTCTTCCTCTAGAGATAAGAACACAAATCATCAGAACATAAGAGCCTCAAGTGAGAAAGCTATTTAGCTATGAGTTCCTTCTTTGTCATGGACCCATTTTAACCCCAGTATCTGTCCATCTACAGCAAATGGTCTCAGATTGGTTTCCATAAGTATGTTTTATTTCAAATACATTTCTCATCCATGAGAATTCTGAGGTTTTATTGAACAAGAAGTGGGAAATACTCTTCACAGCACACCAAATTGCTTTCTTCTCTGACCATTATTTTAATTATGTTTCTATATAATTAGTACCATGCATTCATACAGTTAGTTTTGTATTTTGCCATTTTCATTATTTGTTTCCACAGTAGGGAAAGAAACTGCTTTTGTGTGAGAGCCTCAGACCTTCCATCATCCTTTCTCTGACCTCTTCATCACCCGTAGTTCAGGGCAGGGAATGAAGTGGATGCATCTTACTGCTGAACACCCAGATGGGAGAGGACAAGGTGTAGACTCAGAGAAGGTAAGAAAAGGCACACATGATATGAAAAACTTCTGCTGAAAACGTAACTGATTTGGAATCATATGAGTATTTTGGGTATCACATTAGTAAAGTGCTAATAGGAGGGAGTGAAATGTGTCTGAAGATCTAGTTGACTGCTGCCAATGTAGGAAATAAATGAAATTTAAATACAACAACCCACACACATCTGTGACATCCTATTATATAGCACAAAACAGTTGATAAAAGCTTTTATCTTCATTAGCAGAGCTAGTGAGGTAGGGAGCACGTTATAAACCAGCAGTTCTCTCTGTTCCTTTCAATTTGTAATTATCAAACTGCCTGACTGAGAGGCTTAGTAATGAATATAGTCTTTCCCACACCTATAAAAAGAATTTCCCTGAACCCTTGTTAAAAACACAGATTCCCAGCTCTACCCAGATCCTGATGAATGAGAGTGTCCAAGTAAGTGCCCTGGAAATTAATATTTTTAATAAATTTAAAGGTGACATCTATTAGCTGGTAGTTAAGATGACTTACAACATTCAATTCTATTATTTACTGTGTTGAGATGAAAAGTTATTTCACATAGTCTATTTAGGGTGCTAGTACTCTGGGTGCTATTGTTAACACTAAATAACATAATGTGGGCAAAATATTTATCATGGTGCATATGTATTAGCTGCTTCTACTGCAGCCACCATTATTGCCATTTTATCCAATGAAATGTGATGCTCTGAGACCACCCAATTGAAAGAAGTAATGCATACAAATAATATAGAGAATCTTCAAGGAAAAAGAAATTAGAGCAAAAGAAGCTCTGACAGATAGGATGAGGACTAGGCATTCTAGGCTTAGATGCAATAGAGAGAGTGGACTTGGATGAGGTTCCCAGGACAATGACCTAGGGCATCTGATTCTGTTAATGTTCATGCTTTGAGTATTTGTGTTGTCTTTTCTCCTCTGGGAGAGAATCAGGTGCTTGGCTCATTTGCCTTGCTAAGAAACATTTTTGAAA
The DNA here is from genome assembly GCF_004126475.2 of Phyllostomus discolor. NCBI lineage: Eukaryota > Metazoa > Chordata > Mammalia > Chiroptera > Phyllostomidae > Phyllostomus > Phyllostomus discolor. The sequence goes on along the minus strand of NC_040906.2, from coordinate 145,067,136 downwards.
GAACTAAGACATGAAAGATTTTAACTGGTTTATCTTATTTTCATTTTGTGAACTTTTCATTTGTGATGTGCTGATAAGAAGGTATTATTGCTTTGCATGACAAGGTCTATCAGGTATAAAAATATGTAGAGCTCTCATGACAGAAAAAAATCATTAATTTATTCAATACACATATTTTTAGCACCTGGTATATGCCAGGCACTCTTTGAAGCACAATGGATATGAGTGAGTAGAACAAATAAACACTCCAATCCTTGAAGAGTTTATGTTCTTGTGTATGTGTGAAGGAGAAGACACTGAACAAAAATCAGTAAGAACATTATGTAATGATAAAGAGAAATAAGCAAGGAAGAAGGATAGAGTATCAGCTGTGTGTGTGCATGTGTGTGAACATATGCACTCAAAGAGACCAGATTAAAGAGGCCAAATTCAAGGTAAATACTTTGAATTTGAAAATGCAGTGGAAGTTTCTAAAAGGTTTTGACAAAATGACATTTTAAAAGGATCCCCCTGGCCTCTGGACAGTGCATTCCAGAGCGGCAACAGAACTAGTGAGGAAGCTATTAAAATAAACTGAGAGATGATGACAGCATGGGCCAGGGTCGTGGCCATGGGGGTAGTAAGGAGTAGTCAGATTCTGGATGTATTTTGAAGGTGGAGCCAACACAACTTGCTTATGGATTAGACGTAAGGAGTAAGAGAAGGAGAGGAGTCAAGGAGGATTCAACCTGAGCAACAGAAACGGTATTGCCATCCCCTGAGATGAGATAAACTGTAGAGAAGGAGGTTTGGGGGATAGACCAGGAGTTAGGTTTCAGGCATATTAAGTTAGAGGTACCTATTAGTCACCAAGTGGAGATGCTAGAAGCAGGCATTTGGATATAAAAAGGTATGGATCTCAGGGGAGGAATTTGGGTCAGAGATATAAATTTGGAATTACAAGCCAATATATATGACATTTAATATCAAAACTAAATGGCCTCACTGATGAAAGATATAGGAGACTGGATCAAGAACAGAATCCTGGGTCTTATAAACTGTAAGAAGTCAGGAGATGAGGAGAAACCAAATCAGAAGACTGAGAGAACAGCCAGTGACATGGGAGGAAACCAGGTGAGTGTGTGTCCTGGGAGTCAAAGGAAGACATTGTTTCAAGAGGAAGGGGGTGATCAACAGTGTCAAATGTCACCAAGACCAAGATGGGTATCTGAACTCACCACTGAATTTTGCAAAGTAACTATCACTGGTAATTTCCATGACAGCAATTTAAGTATAGTGGTGGTAAAATAGCTGAACTAGCAAGGATTCAGGAGAGAATGAAAATAAAAGAATGAGAAAGAGGGAGAGACTACATAAATCTCAAGGGGAAGAACTTGGTTATAAGGGGGATCTTAGAAATAGGTCGTAGCAGTAGTGGGAAGCAAGAGTGGTATTAAGATGGAAGAAATAACAGTGTTTTGTAAGCTGAGGGGAGTGATCCAGGAGGCAAGGGGAATTAATGACACAGGATACAGAGAGGAAGGCTCTTGAAAGGACTTTCTTGCTCCTCCTCTCTGCAACATACATTCAAACATTCACATTCTTCTCCAGTCTCTGTTTCTCTTTTCTAGGCGATAAGGCAAAGGCCCAAGCCTTAGTCAAACCAGACCACCCATGATGCTCAGTACATCTAGCCACATAAAGATTTTTTTTTATTTTTGCTTTTGAAAGACAAGGAAGGAAAAAAAGGAGGAAGAAGGGAGTGAGGAAGGAAAGGAAGAAGGGAGGAGACAGAAGTCTTACAATATATATTTTGGCAAGTGGCTTTTTTAACCTGCTTTTTTCTTTAATTGTTATTACAGCCCTTTGGGGTGGATATTATTTTATTTTTCCAGATGGGTAAAGTGAGTTCATAGTGATTAAATAACTTCTAAATCTCAGAGCTTTTAAGGGCTACATCAATTCATAGTCAGATCTATCAGACGCCTCAAAAACAATTTCACATATTTCTCTGAAGTAGGAAATTCATGATACATCCATGGTTGAATTCAGCCTTGGAAACAGACTCTGGCCCTTACTCACTTGCCTACATGATCGCATCACCTATACAGCAGACTCATCTTTAATTATATGTGACTAAGTACCCCATGTTTCATTTACTGAAAATATTTGTTCCAGCATCAAATGTATTTTGCTATAACATAACCTTTCCAATTATTTAGTAAAAAAGAGATATAATCCTCTGTAGAATTCCATCTAAAGTTATCCCACACATTCTTGATACATCTAGAAATGGGCCATTTTCTGAGACACAGAAGGAATCATGTAATTCTGCCTTTGAGATGAGCTTAGCAGATGGGTCCCATTTTTCACAGACATTTTGAATTTGAATTGGATGGAAAGCATAATAGACAGCTGCTGACAGGGGCTTCTGAGGAAAAAAAAAGCCCCGAGTTTACTTTTATTTGTGCTCAGATCTCTCCTCAGGGCATTCATCCCCAGGTGTCTTGTCTCCTTCCTGCTAGGACATCTTGTTTCTCCATATCAATCTGCAAACTGTTAAAAAAAGAATTTCTTTTTTTAAAATTGTTGTTCAAATATAGTTATCTCCATTTTCCTCCCACCACTACCCCCTGCCCCAGCTATCCCCCCTCCCACCCTCAATCCTACACTCCTTTGGTTTTGTCCATGTGTCCTTTATACATGCTCCTGACTACTATTCCTTTCTTTTCCCCCATTATCTCCCTCCTCCCTCCCCTCTGGTTACTGTCAGTTTGTTCTTTATTTCAGTGTCTCTGATTATATTTTGCTTGCTTTGTTTCATTTATTAGGTTCCACTTGTAGGTGAGATCATATGGTATTTCTCTTTCACTACCTGGCTTATTTCATTTAGCATAATGCTCTCCAGTTCCATCCATGCTGTTGTGAAGGGTAGAAGCTCCTTCTTTCTTTCTGTTGCATAGTATTCCATTGTGTAAATGTACCATAGTTTTTGCATCCACTCATTTACCGATGGGCACTAAGGCTGCTTCCAGCACTTGGCTGTTGTAAATTGTGCTGCTATGAACATTGGGGTACATAGGTTCTTTTGAATTGGTGTTTCAGGATCCTTAGGGTATAATCCCAGCAATGGAATTGCCAGGTCAAAAAGCAGTTCCATTTTTAGTTTTCTGAGGAAATTCCATAGTTTTTCACAGTGGCTGCACCAGTCTGCATTCCTACCAACAGTGCACTAGGGTTTCCTTTTCTCCAAAATCTCTCCAATTTCTTTCCTTCCCTTAGTTGAGAGGAGCTGTTATAAACAAAATCCACTGGAGGAAACTAGGATTCAAAGTGTAATGGCTTTTTATTGGCTGGGTTGTGAGAGTTTCTCATTGGTACAACTATTGCCAGGGGAGGAGAAAATCTTCCTTCCTCCTGCTGGGGTAGTAGATTTTAAAACATTTTCCAGTGGAGATGTAAGGAGTCTCTTCCTGTTTTGGGCAACCTAGCAGTGTTAGAGTGTGAGAGCTACCGCTACAGGCCCTTCCAACTCCAATCTTGGTTAAGGTCTCCTTTATTAATTTTTATATTTCCTCTTCCTCCCCAAAGGCAACAACTAATCTAAGTTCTAGCAACATAGAATATTTTTTCCTATTTAAAATTATATGTAGATGGGATCACACAGTATGTATTCTTTTGTGTTACAATATTATTTATGATATTTATTTATGTAATTGTGGACAGCTTTATTTTGTTCATTTTTGTTACTGTGTGGTATTCTATATACAATCATATGTCTATTTATTTATCTACTTTCCTGCTTGTGAATTTTGGGATTGTTTCCAGATTTTGACTACTACTAATAAAACTGCTTTCAATAATTGAAGAGAGAATGGAGAGAGAGAGAGAGAATGAATATGAATTTCTCCACCATGTTTGGTCCCATTGTGAAACCTGAAGCTCCTTAGGAGAATACTAATACTGTTTTCTCAGGAAGAATTCTCCCAACAGTAGGTCCACCAACTTCTTCCTGTATGAAGCCTTTTAGGGTACTCCTTGCAACAAAATGAGATGCACCAAAATTGTTTGGTTGAATAGGTTGGTGGAGTATAGATAGGTAAGTCTTGATAATCAAACAGATGTGTCAGCTACCAGTTCTTTACTAATGGTGTGTAGTAGAAAAGAATGGTTGGAAAAAGTTAGGCAGCTGATAACTGCTTTGGAACACACATGATTTTCCTTTATAGTCAAATAGTCAGAACCATATTAGGTATGTAGTCTTTGGAAAATAAAGAAATAGGAACTCAACAAACATTTTTTGGATACCTACTAGCCAAAAAATACAAAGAAATTAGATGAATTTTCTTCTAGAACCCGTCTACTGGAGGACATTGGTAGTTGGGTGATAACATAAAAGTCTACCATTAGACATGATTAAATGATCATCTCCTCCAGTCTTACCCCCAAAGTGAATCTTCAGTTTAACAGTTTCATTACCAACATGGTAAGTTATGCTTGTATTGAGAAAAGGAAACTAAAATTATTCTTAAACTTTCTTTTGCCAAAATGGAAATCAGATTAAAAGAGATCAGCAAAATTAAATATAAAATTGAAGGTTACTACAGCCAACCCATAGCCCTGTGACTAGGAGGATAGTAGTAGAATGAGGAATATGAAAAAATATATAAAAGTTGAATAGTCTTATTTATATGGCATTTGTGTAAAATCTAAATAGTTTTTACTAGAGGACAGAAAAAATCCTTAAAATTGAGTAAGTTCCATGACTCAAATTTTTAAAGTTTTTCTTTTTCCTAAATCAATTTTTTCCCTCCTCTGTTTCTGAGGTTTGGTAGAGGTCATCCAAGATATGTGGTTTTCTGTTGTTATTTCTTTTCTTGTTTGGGGATGTTCATGACTAGGTTTATTGGGTAGTATGCAACATACTCATAAGTTATTAATCTTTTATTGTGGTATGTTTCTACTTCAGAGAGTTCAAGATATTTTTATAAAGATTAAGAAATAACTTCTCTCTAGATTCCTGAGAGATGCATGGTAAAAAATAGGAGTTATTAAAAAACAATTGATGACTCTTTCATCCAAGTTTTCATAGTATATTAACCAAAAATGTACTCCAGTCCTGGCTGGTGTGGCTCGGTGGATCAAGTGCTGCTCTTCAAACCAAAAGGTCACCAGTTCGATTTCCTGTCAGGGCACATGCCTGACAGTGACCAGAGTGGAGGGGAGAGGGGGATAATGGTGGAAAGAAGGGGAAGGGCTAGTCAAAGAACATGTATGAGTGACCCATGGATGTGGACAACAGTGTGAGAATTGACTATGGGCTGTGGGATTAGTGGAGGAAGCCAAAGGGGTAAAAATTGAGACAACAGTAATAGAATAATAATAAAAATGATAAAAATGCATTCCACATATTTTATGGTTACACATTATATCTTATGTATCAACAAGTTCTTATTTTTCAAGGAGACATTTATTTTTCTCTTGTTTTAACCTGTTACTTCCTCTTTTATATTTGTAGAGAATGATTATATTAAATGTCACCTATTTAGTAGTACTAATTTTTTTTATTTTAATGCTTCTTTTGGATGCTTAACTTCTAGAATTTTACAAGATAAAGACTGCTCTTGTGCAAGTGTTTTTACCTGTTAAGTCACTATTTCCACATTAATAACAGAGTAAAGATACCAGGCTTCAGTTTAGATTATGACAGTCCCTAATGTCTTTTCCACATTTACTTTAAGCTAGGAAAAGATTTCCTCTCATTTTCATGGGAATTTTATGAATTCCAATATGTATGTTTTTCCAGCTGTAGTATTTTAATTGCAATTGGAAATTACCAGTTGAGATATCACTTTTCTTATGAAAAATTTCCTAATACTAAACTTTAGCAGTTAAAACTGACTTCAGCTACTCATGTGACATGATTTTCTTCAAGCTTAACTTAGAATTTTTAAAACCTTTATTTCAGTTATTTGAACTGATACATCTGGATCAGCAAAATATTCAATTATATTTTCTCCTATTAGTCACCTTGTTATAAGTGTAATTACTGTGTGTGTGTGTGTGTGTGTGTGTGTGTGTGTGTTATAGCCCCAAATAGGTGATGAAGATAAATGGAAATTCTCTTGGTTAATATTGCTAAAATGAAGCCAGTTGATTTGACACCTGTTTTTAATTGCAAGTGAGACTCCTTGATTGTAAATATTTATGCACCCAGAAAATCCATGTTGGCAATCTATTATCGTAGCAAGTCTTTATCTTTCTTTCCTTTGGGTTAAATTGTTTTCCTGTTACATATTTAATAGACAAACTCAAACAGACATGCAGAGCTAAATGAAAGGTTGTGAGGCCCACATAGAAATTTGGAGTTATTACAAAAGATTTTTCCTTGAACAACACCTTTTGCTGTTGTTGTTATTGTTGTTCAGGAATCTTGCTCTGTTTCCCCCAAAAAGATAGTGTTATTTTTAGTGAGGAGAATGTGTAAGTGGGAGTCAGGACATATTTTGGGGTCAGCTCTGCTATTAATTAGTTAAGGGAGTCACTCAGTCACCTGAGTTCAAATTCTTCACCTGTAAAGTGTGAGGTGGAATGAAAGGATCCTGAACTCCTTTCTAGCTACAGTTAGGAAAGACCTTATATCTTTACCATTACCTATAAGTTATCCATTTATTTTGCACTGACTTTGTGGTTAGTAAAATCCTTTAGAGCAGTCTCTTAGAAACTAGAAGGGTTAGAATATCTACTGTTCCAGGGTGCCAAACTTTGAAATCATCCCCATGCTGAGTCTACTCTTCACTGAGGGCAGCTATTAATTGTAAGGCAGGTAACCGGAGTTAACGATGGATAGTTTCACCTAAAATCCTAGAAAAAATTGCCTCCATAAATAGATAGCAAAAAGTAGCCATTTGATTGTATTGCAAAAGAGGATATATTTAGTACGTATTAAAAAATTATGAAAAGCTGACTGAAAATGGAATTTTACTGTCTCACCACTTCAGTTTAACATAGTTTGTTTTCTCCACCATGTTTTCTATCAAGTGTCAAAATAAGGTTGATAGACTGTTCTGTGAGCAGTTTTCAATCCTGTCACATAGGCCGTCCAGTTTCTATTTAAGAAAGACAACAGTTAATAGTATCACATATAGAATGTGTTAATATTAACTGTGCTTTCAATTACATTTTAGAGTGAAGAGACATGATGACTGTCCTGAAGGAGCACAGAGAGCCAGTGGCACAGATCAAAAGGCTTCCAGATGTCAGTTCTAGGGATTACAGGTCTCCCTGTTTCTAAACAAAAAGTTTCCATGTACTCTGCAGGAGCCATCAAATGTATTGCACTTCCTTCTTTCCTTGTGTGTCATGGAAACAGTGAACTTAGACAATCCATCTTTCTTATTATATGGGTCACTTTAATGACAATGAAAATGATACCTGTAAATGCTATTTTTCCTAATGGAGATATTTAAGGATAGGAGAGAAAAACATGGAGAACATTTGAATATTGAGAAATACCAGTCCCCAATTCAAATATTTGGTCCTAGGCAAATAGTTCAGTGCATGGGGGTAATCTCTGTTATCTCATATGCAATACACAATATATTTTATATATAAAATGTAAATATGAAATAATACAAACTGATTAAAAGCAGTTAATAAGAAAAAGTTACATGGTTTTTATAGTATACAGTTTACAAGGTTGATCATTCTGTTCCTTTAGTTATATACCTGAGATATTACAGAAATTAATGAACTGGCTTCTCTAATATAAAAATTATTTATAATATTCATATTCATAAAATGACTAACTTTGCATTTAGATATAGTATGCTAATTATAGCTTACAAATAACTTCAGGAGTATTTTACCATGACTATATTAGTATATCAAAGGCTATGATGTAGACTTTAAAGGAAAATATACTCTCCTATTTAAATTTTGTCTCTTTTTCTTTGTTATTTATATAACCATCTCTCCTTTCTCAGAAGACTCTGAAATATAGGATACAAAAAATTAGTTCATCTTATAGAATTTTGGAAAAGATCCAGAGCTGCTTTACCTTCCAAGTTTAATTAAGGGTGGCATATGATTTTAATCTTATGATGTACTAATAATGAGTGTTTTTTGAAGTCATCTTATGGAAAATCCAGTTGAAAAAACTTTTTTAGAAAACCCAGTGCAGTGGTAAGTATGCATTATATTATTGCTCGTTAGTTGGAGAGTTTAGACCTTCCCCTTATGCTGTCTCCATGTTAATGTGTCTTCTCAAAATCTGCTTGTGTCATTTCTGCTTCAAATATCATCACCAAGGACAAAAAATTGGAGTCTCAAATTGCAGGTAATTATGTTTATACAGTTGGGAGAATAGTGGAATAATCTAAAAAACAGAATAGTTTGTGTATATGCATTAACTCTGACTTCTATAGTGAATGGATTTTTATGCTCCCAGGATGCCATGTTACTGATGTCAGACTCCAGTTGCCCATTGATAATGACAATTGCATTGATTGCTTCAGCATCATCTGAACTCATGACTAAATATCTTCATGTAGCAGCCAGTTCATTCAAAAACCCAGACTTGAAATCCCTCATATTTTATTCTTTTTCAATAACCAAATTCCCCATAAGTTTTAGACTGCATGTTGTCTTGAGACAGAACTTCTCTTAAGATAGAGAAATGGAGCTTTGTTCCAGATGTTTAGTTTTTTTAAGCCTTGTGATTTTTTTCTATAAATGCTTATTGTTATTTTTATGAGTGCCACCTAAGCAGCTTATGACTGAGAGTACAGCTTCACTCAGTCCAAATATAAGGCTTGTCTTTTCTCCAGGAGTTTTACCTAACTGATTGATACTCCTTGTTTTTCATCCTCCAGTCTACTCCTCTGCTACCTTTAAGTATTTCTCATTTCATGAAGTTAATCATGAAATCTATTAATAATAAATTCAACCAAGCCATGTGATTTCTATGTTGATATAAAAAAGCAAGAAAAACCTACAGATCATAGCACCAAGTCAGTTGAAGGGCAGAATATTGATATGTGTAACAAGTGACACTTTGGCAACCATAGGCCGGTGTGGATTGGATTGAGTTGCAAATTTGTCACTTTCTAGTTGTGTGATATTGACCAAGGTATTTAATTTCTTTGAGCCTATTTTCTACATCCATAAAATGGTGTTGATAATGCCTCCTTTGTCATGTTTTTATGATGAACAAATGAGACATTTTATTTTATTTTTAAAATTCTCATCCAAGAAGAGAGAGGAAGGAAGGTGGAGAGAGAGAGAAACATTGATGTGAGAGTGGAATGTCCCATACATGCCCCTACTGGGGACTGAACTGCAACGTAGGTATGTACCCTGATCAGGAATTGAACCCACAGCCCTTTGGCAAATAGGGCAATGCTCTAATCACCTGAGCCACCCAGACATGGCAAAATGAGATATTTTTAAAAGGCACTTATCATACTACCTGATGCATTGTTACTATATTATTATTAATTATTATTATAGCATTATGCTAAGTCAGTGAAAAAATCAGTCAAAGCAGATCATTAAACTTTGTTTCTTAACATTATGGATCTGAGATCAAAAGTCTGTACTTTCTGCCCTGGCTGGCATAGCTCAGTGGATTGAGCACGGGTTGAGAACCAAAGTGTCGCAGGTTCGATTCCAGTTAGGGTACATGCCTGGGTTGCAGGCCACAGCCCGCAGGAACTGCACATTAATGTTTCTCTCTCTCTCTCTCTATCTCCTTTCCTTCCCTCTCTAAAAATAAATAAAATCTTAAAAAAAAGTCTGTACTTTCTCTACAAGGAACATACTGAAATATAAGGGCAGACAAGTTCAAAGTAAAATTGAATTGAGAAAGATATACAGGCACTAATCCTAAGAAAAGTGAAGTAATTATAGTCATATCAAATAAAGAGACCTTAGGAGGACAATACCAGGAATATTTGAAAAAGAACAAGTTTGGAGACTTAACATACTGATTTCAAATCTCTTACAAAGCTACATTATTATGACTTTTTGTGAAAGGATAAACATATAAAGCAATAAAGCAGAATAGACAGTCTAAAAATAAAGATGCACACAAAGGATTAATTGATTTTTGACAAAGTTACCAAGGTAACTTTGAAGAAATGGAATGCAGAAAAGATAGTCTATTCCACAAATAGTGATGGATATCCATATGAAAATACATGAAGCTGATAGAAATGGTATATATTTATAATATATAAAAATCAACTGAAAAGGGAATTATAGACCTAAATGCATAACATTTCTAAAAGAAATAATAGGGAAAATTCTTCATAAAACTTGGATATGTAAATATTTTCTACATCAAACATTTAAAAGGATGAACCATAACAATAATTCATAAATAGGACTTCATCAAAATTGCAAACTTCTACTTTTATAAAGAAAATGAGAAGACAAGCTACAGACTAGCTGAAGACATTCACAATATAATACACTTGACAAAACTTGTGTCCAGGGTTATAAAGAACTATAACAACTCAGTAATAAGAAAACTAATAGCCCAATTAAAAGTGAAAAAAGATTTGAACAGATACTTCAGAAAAGAAGGTATAGGAATGGTCAACTATCACTGGAAGAGTCATTCAAAAATGCAAATTAAAATCACAGTGAGATACCACTATGTGTCCACTAGAGTGACTGAGATTAAAAAGACTGACACTACCAAGTGTTGGTAAAGAGGTAGAGCAAGTGGAAGTCTCATATAGTCCTGGTAGGAATATAATATGGAGCAACCGTTTTTTTGAAAAATGGTTTGGTAGTTCCATGTAAAATTAAACATCTTTTTAGCATACAGCTCAGCAATTCTACTCACTATTTATTCTTAGGGAAATGACATTATGTGTCCACATAAAACTTCAAATAATGAAAGAATAAGGAAATATTGTTATATTCCATAATGGAAGATTATTCATCAATAAAAAGGAAGGAACTGCTGACTGACACACCATCATTGGTGAATCTCAAAGGCATTATGCTGAGCAAAAGAGGTCAAATACAAGAGAGTACCTATTCAGTTTAGGTGAAAATCTGGAAGAAACAAGTGTCATCTAGAGAGAGAGAAGCAGAGCAATGGTGGGCCAAGGCTTTGGTTGGTGAGGCTGACTGCAGTGAGGTATGAGGAAAGGTTTGGGTGGTGGTAGAAATGTTTTGTATCTTGATTTTTGGCTAATATGTGTCAAATAAATGTACACACTTACCATCAGACTCATTATTTGTGTTTTGTTATATGTAAATTATACCTAAAAAATTGGTTAACAAAAAAAAGGCTTAGAGGTAGTGGACTAAAATTTAACCTCCAAAACTAAATTTTTGTCTGAATTTAAAACTTACATATGCTTTTATTTAATTTATATAGTAAGCCAGAAATGTAGATTTTTATTTTCCTTATTTTATTAATAAAAATCTTTGCTTAGGATAGATAAATTGCCTAAACTTTCATTATTATTAAGGTTTGACACTTAAATCTTTCATCTTATTTGTTTTGTCTGTTGCTGCATGTAGCAGCCCTTTACCCTATTTCTGGAGGAAAAAACAGAAGATTGTACAATATGAACTAACATTAAAAGTCATTGTCATACCTTCTGGAGAGGAGTATGTAACTTCTGAGTTATTTGCTGCCTCTAATTTTAGATATCAGACTAAGAGATACAGATAATATAGAAACAGTATATGAGGTAGTAGCATAATGGGTAAGGGACCCAAAGAAAGGGACTTTGAGATCACTCCTTAAATTGAGGTGCTATGATTTAAGAAATTGTTAACTAATAAAATTTATCCTTAGTCATGACCTTATGATAGCTAGTAACTTTTACTTGGGAAGATATACAGAGGAGAATTTTAGAGATCTCTTTTTTTAATTGAAGGGAAAGTGACATTCTCTCATTTTATTTAACCATTCACTTAGTAGGTGCTTGATGTTTTTCCTGCCCAAGTTTAAATAAACTTGGACAAACAGTTGGATCAAAAGAAAAAGTATGGTAATATAGTTCACTGATAAACCCCAAGAAATTGTTAGTAACTGTTTCTGATTATTAGCAGTGGTGTGATTCTGGGCTATCTATCTATCTATCTTATCTAACCCCAAGAACCCAGTAGTGTACATGTTATTATCCTGAATTTATAAATGAAAAAGACAAGGTTTAGTATGAATACATGTACTGCTTATTTTTATTTTCTAGTTCACTGTAATGAACACCTATTGATTGTATAATTTAAAAATATACACTTAATTCCTACTATGCTTAATTAATTTTCTTTATAAAAATTTTATGGGTTTAATGCTTCTATTTTGAGCATATTTTATTTTAGAGGAATAACTTCTATTAAGTTGATTGGAAAATGGCTTTCTATAAATAGAATTTTATTTTCTCCTTAAGGTTTTAATATTAAATTAGAATTTAGTTTGTAAAATGTTTTGAGATATGAAAAGGTTACAAAATTATTCTTAAGTTCTAACTTCTAAAACAATTTAGAGTTAGTTGATAATGGAGTCTTCTAAATTGGAGGATAGTGCTGCAATTTTACAGAGGTTAACTTTCTCAAAGTCATAGAGCAGGCTACCATGGGCTGAACATTTCCATTCTGCTGAACCATATCATGATACTAATAAAAGCATTAAATTTTCAAAGTGGGGTTGTGATGTACCTTGTTTTGTTTATTTGCCCTCAGTAACATAAATGTTTAAAAGTACAACATGTGATGGTCAGAGAACAAGATGCACAGAATCTAAGCAGGTGATCCGCTTATTACTAACTTCCTCCATTTCTGTCCCACATGTAATAAATTGTGGCAAAGCAACATACAAATCTACTTAGCTGGATCTGTTCTTATCACTCTGGACACTGCTATCTTATAGAAATAAACTGGTGTACCTGGACGAAAGTAAGGAGGAGGCACCAGCAAAGGTACCAGATATTCAAACTCTTGAAGTTCATGATTGAGGAAGTCTTTGATTGGCACAGTTAAAACCTTCAGTTAGATTCTGGGCACATAGGATAGGAGTGGGATTCTTACTTACTAAAACTCTTCCTGATTATCTCCGAAAAATTGGATCTATTGCCCTCAAAAATGTTCAAATCTCTTTCATGGTACATTCTGTAACTGTTATTAACTATCTCACTCACAGGTGAGTGAGATAAATATTGAATCTGAAACACAATGTGTCAGATTTTTTTAGGGTTTTCTTTTTGAAATTTGTCAGAAAGTCTTCATTAGGGCAAGTTCCTAAAAATTATTGAAAACATTTCTTCCACTGAAAAATATTGCTAAGAACTAGTTTTAGCAGTTAGCTTTTCTGTTCTTCCCAGCTAAGCCACTTTATCATCAAAACATCAACGTATTTCTGAATACTAATTTGATGAAAACCATTCTAATAATGGAAAATATCACTAAAGAAAGGTTTTCTCCTAACATCTGGCTCTGCTATCTCATGAGAGTGTTTCTTATGCAATAACATAAGGTGATCCAGGCAGACATTGGAGCTGGAACACAATTTTCAAATTATAATGTTCTCGAATATTATATAAATCTCAGAAAATCTGTAGTTGACACATGCATTATCTCCTTGCTGTAGTTTACAGTGACCAGGACTGATGTCAGTATTTCCTCATAGGTAAGAAGGAGCTTGGCAATGATTAGATGTACAAATAGAATGTAAAACTTAGTACTAGATTTAGTCCTCATGAGTTTGTGAGTTAAATTATTTGGTGTAAAGAAGAAATAATAGTATTCTGGAAGTTTCTCTACCTTTAAAGGAAGCCTTAGCCAGCAAAGCCCATTAGTTTATAATTAAATTATTCATCTGATACTACCAACATGCAAATGAACCAAAAGACTAGGCTTACTTTAATGTAGTAAAATCCTTAGTTAAACCAGAATTCAAATATAAAAGCCCCCTTTATCTGCAGGGGATACATTCTAAGACCCACAGTGAATGAGGAAACCCAAGATAGTACCAAACCCAATATATGTTATGTTTTTTCCTTTATATACCTATGAAAAAGTTTAATTTATAAATTAGGCACAGTTAAATATTAACAATAACAAAATAAAATACAATGATAACAATAGACTATAATAAAAGTTGTGAACATAGTCTCTTATCTGTCTCTCAAAGTATCTAATAACATACCCACCCTTCTTCTTGTGATGATCTGAGATGATACAATGCCTGTGTGATGAGATGAAGTTTGGGGAATGCTATAGGCATTGTGACATAGTGTTAGGCTATGTTAGTTGAACACAAACACTGTGATACCATGACAATTGATCTGATAATCAAGATAGCTACTAAGTGACTAATAGGCAGGTGGCACATACAGTGTGGATACTCTGGACAAAGAGAAGATTCACGTCCCAGGCAGGATGGAGCAGGCCATAAAGGTATAAGTAATGACATTTTTCTATTAACTGAGTAGCCAAACTCTAAAGAGGTAATACCTAACTCTGATAATACTTGAATAGCTACCTGACTGGATAAATATCATCTGCAGACATAACAGATTTTCTTTGCTAAAAGGAGTTGCAAAATTGACTGTTTTTGTTAATTGGAACCTCCCTTCCTTGCCTTCGGTAAGTCTTCTTCTTGAGACTGAGGTGTCAGTGTAGAGAATAGAGTTTCATAATGCCAAAAGGGACGAACAGAATTGGCACTGAGAGGGTTGACACAGGTGATTATAAGTTACATTTTGTATATCTAAAGGAACCAATCAAATATTTAATTATTAAATTTATCCTGTTTTCTTTTAGCTGTTAAATAAACATGATTATTTGATTGCATAAGAAGAGGGGTTGCGATATTAAAACTATTCATTTGGAGGATCTAAAAATATCTATTGGATGTAGATTTCTCTTTGGGAAAATGCAGCATCTTATTTTGCTAAACAATGCAATAGAAAATGAAACACCCCCCCACTCATTACTGCCCCTAAAGAGAATATATTCATGCATATAAAAATTATTTTCTTTCTAGCAAGAAACATCCATGTTGTAAATTTGGTCTTATTGATGTTTTAGAAGATATATTTTAGAATTGGAAAAGCAATTTTGAAGCTCAGTATTAACAGTTAAAATTCATTTAAATTCTCTCATACATAAGTCATCATAAGCCTTACAATATAAGATTCATTGCATTAATAAAAATAGATTATAATTTTAAGAGTAATTTTTAGGATAATATTAAATGATAATGATAAAAGGAGGTAGATATATAAATATCAATATATTAAATATATTAAAGTATAAAGTATATTTAAATAGGCAATAATAAAGTATATTTGTAAAACAAATGTTTTAATAGCCCATTAACTTGTGATACTGAATATACTTTAGGGTGCTTCAGAATTACAGATAGTTGTTTTCTTCAAGTAATTTTTGATTAATGTTCTTAAAAAAATAAGGTTGATCTCACTCATGAAATTTGGGTAAAGTGATACTTGATTTTCAGCCTGTGGAATGTGTGGTAGGAACCTTGCCAAGCATATTGTAAATGTAGCTATAGGTTATACATACAGAGAACAGTAATTGGTATCCAGAAGGTATACTGCCTTCCAATCTGCTACTGAACTTTTACATCCTGGACAAAAATTTTCGTGTGTGTGTGTGTGTGTGTGTGCGCGCGCGCATGTGGAAATACAGTCATTGTTTATTCTATCTTTACATTGAAAATAGTTGCTTAGTTGGAAAAATCCCTATGTGACTAATCATTTGGAAGATTAGTGCTGCCTTTTCACTCCATATTTATTCTCCACCTTACCATACAGATAATTCTTTGAAAAATTCACATTTTTGAGACCAGTAATAACTGTACTGTGCTGTACCAATATAGTAGCCATTAGCCACATGTGGCAATTTATATTTAAATCTAAATGAATTAAAATTAAATAACATTGAAAACTCCTTTGCTTGGTCTCATTAGACACATTTCATGATTCAGTTGCCACAAGTGACTAGCAGCTACTGGATTTGACAGTGCAAGCCTTTTTCATCATAGTATAGAATGCTATTGGGCAGTGCTGAGCAAGACTAAATATTTTATAAAATATTTCCTGTCTGATTAAAGCAAATAAAATGGTAAGTAAATAAAATGGTAAATAATAAATTAAAATGAATGTTACTGTAGAAGCATGGAAATTATATGTATTGATGTAGCATATGTTGATTTGTATTTAAAAAGGTAACTTTTATATGGATTGGTAAAACAATACCAAAAGAAAATTTGGTGATGCTCACAAGCTGGGCCTGAGGGTAGCATTCATGTAAATGCAGCTAACACTTTCACAGGTCACAGGGACAACGCAGTTTCAATATGACTCTAAATTACTTGCCCAGTACATTTTTCTATGTTAAAATTGTAGTTTTTTTTCCTGCTTTATTTGTTCAAAAGATATTGCAGAACTAGAAAGAAAAATAAAGTTGTCTACTTGAATAATGATAATATTTTGCTTTGCCCATTTTGGGGGGACTTACGTATTAATTACATCATAGTTTCTATATTTCAGAGAAATATTTTCCTAGAACAAACTGACAGTAACCAGAGGGGAGGTGGAAAGGTTGTCAGGAACATGTATAAAAAACATAGACAAAGTCGTAGGTGGATAGGATCGAGGGTGAGAGGTGGGGATGGCTAGAGTCAGAGAAGTGGGGGGAATAGAGATAACTGTATTTGAACAACAAGAAAGAAAGGAAGAAAGGAAGAAAGGAAGGAAGGAAGGAAGAAAGGAAGAAAGGAAGAAAGAGGAAGAAAGGAAGAAAGAAAGAAAGAAAGAAAGAAAGAAAGAAAGAAAGAAAGAAAGAAAGAAGGAAAAAGAAAGAAAGAAAGAAAGAAAGAGAGAGAGGGAGGGAGGGAGGAGGGAGGGAGGGAGGGAGGGAGGGAGGGAAAGAGAGAGAAAGAAAAGCTACTTGAATATTCTCTTTTAAATTTTGGAGGATATACAGAAAAAAAAAATAATGTCAATCTAACTCAGGTAATAATGTATCTTGAACATTATCTCTTAACATGCAAAATTTAATATAAATATGAAAGATAAAAATATTTTTAATATTTTGGAAGAAAACATAAAGGCATATCTGTGATAACTAAAGGAGGCAAATATTTCTAACTGTAAAGGAAAAAGTGGTACATTGTTTTATGTGAAAATTAAGGATTTCTTTGATCAGGATACCATGACAAAGGTGAGAAGTCAAGATGCAGGATGGGAAAAGATATGTATGACACATACAATGGACAAAGGATTCTTAACCAAACTATAAAATAAAAAGGCAGAAACCCAATTGAAAAAATGGGCAAAGGTTATAAACATGAACTTCACAAAGAGGATTACCAGTATATATTGTTCACCTTTATTAGTCATCAGGGGAATGCAAATTACAACTATGACATGCATCCATCAAAATGGCAATGGTGAGAAATACCCAAAACACAAACACTCAGACCCTGCTTGGTTGAGATGTAAATTTGGAAAACTATTTGGCATTAAAAACTAAGCATGTTTGTATCCTGTCACCAGCAGTTCCACACCTAGACTTATACCCAAAAGAAATGTGAACAAATATGCACCAAAAAGTATGTCCCAAAAGACATGCACAGGAATGTTCAGAGTGGCATTATTCACAGGCACACCAAACTGGAAACAACTCAAGTGTTCATCAAGAGTAAAATGAATTCACTGTGGTCTATTTCTGCAGAGGAATACTATGCAGTAGTGAGAATGAGTGACTACAAATCAGGCAACAACATCAGACATATCTCATAAATACAATATTAAGTAAAAGAAACAAGATACATTAGGGCACGTAACTCATGAGGCCATTTATATAAAATTCAAGAGTCATATAAATTGTCTATGGCATTAGCTAAATCAGAATCATAGTTATTCTCGGAGGAATAACTATTAAAGGGGAGTGGCTACATGGTGTGTTCACTGTATATACTTGAAACGAGCACTTTTCTGTTTATGTAATTTTTCAATAAATTCAGTTCAGTAAAATGTTTATGTTAAAAAAGTGAATGGCAGGCTATAAATTTATAACTGTGATACAGAGAAGATATGCATCTGGGCAAAAGCCTTTGACAAAGTTTCTTTATTGCTAAGAGCATCACAAAATATATAGGTAGAAAGCCTAATTATTAACTTTTCTCTTATGAGAGAGAAAATCAATAGAAAATAAGCACATCTCAGGTAAATCTGCAGAAAAAATGGTTCCCGGGGCCTCAGAAAACACTAAGGAAACCTAACTGGTTCTAACCAGGATCCCTCAGCAGGGCTTGCATTCCCTGAGCACTGACCAGAGGCTCACAGACTTTTCTGGTTGTCTCAGTCCTAGGATAAGAATTCTGAAATCACTGAAATCAACAGCATGAGCAGAATGAAAAAGATGAGCCTGACTTATTTGCAAAATATTTTCTGTTATCACATGTTGACCTCAATGACCTCTGAGGACTGTCAAAATTATGGCCAGAGAAGGCCTCAGTGCATCTGGTCACTCATGACGCATTGGTATCAGTTCAGAGAACTCAGGGTGGTGGTTGACTGTGGGCTTCTTTCCAGTGAAACGTCATACTGCATGTTCCTCAACATTTTGAACTTATGCATGTGCACACATGCACACATTCGGATTGCACATTTTTTTCAACAGATGCTAAGTGGGGTTGGGGGGTGTCTACATTGAGCAAGTCGTCTATAGAGAAAGCAAAATGGAACCTAATGCCGCTGCTGAAAATTAACTCTATCTTGAATTCCCTTGGGATAAAGTCATGCTACCAAAATTATTCATCCCTGGTGCCAAAAATCTGCAAATGAAAAATTGTTTGCTCAATTAAGTCCAGAAAACCAGACTAGATCTCCCAGACTGCACTCCTCACAGTTTATATACAAGTTAAGTTCATTACCTTTGAGGACATTTCTAAGTATTAACATACACAAGTGAAAACAAACACTGCTTAATATTCTTTTAAATTTGCCAAAGGGCATTTACAATAGAAAGTCTTCCTTCTAAAAGATATTAAAAAGGAACAAAATATTTTCTAAAAAATTTTATTTTGAAAAAAAGTTGTAAAAGAGTTCAAAGGTATCACTTAAATGCATGAGGAAAGTATTTGAAATAATTCCAAAAATAGGAACAGAGTACTTTTCATTACTTTGCCAAAAGAAAGGTTATTTTGTTGTCTGAAGGGCTTGACTCATTAAAATCTACTTATATTGGGTGATGAATTTGTTGGGTGAGAAGCTCCCAACTTTTGAAAAGAGAAATGTGATAATTTTTAATACATCTGTCAATGAGGTATGGATCCATGATGAAAAATTTAAACCCGAAGAACACATTTCACCTATGAATATTAAGAAGGAGGCCCACATTTAATCTACATTTAGTGAAAATGTACCCTTTACATTCTGCTTATTCATGATACTGGACTAACTAAATACATAAGCTTCTGCTTTCAGCCCTGGTTATCCTGTTTTCTGCCAGTAAAGGTCACACTGACTCATACATGAAACCTTTTGTTTATATCTCAGAGGTAGCTGACCCTATTACACCTGCTTTTGAATATCTGGCAAGAGACAGGCTTGCAAATGAATATGGCTCTTTTAAGAAGTTGCTTCTTTTAAAATGAAATTAGCATTTCCATAGGTGCCAAACCACACATGCAGAAGAATGGAGACCTTTGTGTAAGTGAAGACCAGGTATATTGTGACAACATCTGCATGTTCACCTTACCTATGAATGTGCCTCTTTGTGACTGATAAATAAATGAAGAAATGAACAAAATCATTTTCTTTGCCCCTCTTTACCCAGTTGCCAACATTTTATTTTGTTTATTGAGACCAACCTCATGACTATATCAAAGAGGAAATAGGATTGAAGTACTTCTACTTTTTCACAATACTACCTGCCCTTCCCCAACTATCAATCATACTGTTACATGGACTAATGTCCTTACTGTGACAGTGACATATTCAACCATTAGTATTATCTCTTTTTAATTAATCAGTGCTTAAACCTTTTAAAGGATCTGTGAGGAGCAAAAGGGTTAGACTTGGTGGGTATCGAGGGTTAAATGGGATGAGAAGGAAGTCCCTGAATGCAATACCCAAAACTTGGATTTTGTTCTATAATCTAGTGAGAAACCAGTTGAGATATGGAGCAGCAGAATACCATGGACTGATGTGGTTCTAAGAAAGAAAGTTCCAGTGTCATGTATGGAATTGAGTAGGAGAAGTTCTGGAGACAAAATGTTCAATTCGGAGGCCATCATTATAGTACAGGCAAAAGATAATCCATGCTATTAGCTATTAGGGTAGTGGTTACACCTGTGGGCTTGTGAGTGGGAGAAAGCACTAGAGGAGATCTAGGATGTTGGTGAGATTCTGTGTCTTGATGTTGGTGCCAGATATTTGCAGAAATGCATTGAGCTGTACATTTTGTGCATCTTTCTGTATATATGTTACAGTTCAATGAATAACATGAAAGACAATGATTCCTGAATCAAGGCAGTGAAAGTGAATAGATGAGTGTAGTTTCTAGAGAGAGAGACACAAAAAGTTGCACACTGACTGGAAGAGGACAATGAAAGAAAGCAGAAAATAAAAGATGACTTCCAGATATTTCATCTTAGAAATGGAAGATAGTTATTTCATGATTTAGGAACCTCAGGAGGAGGAACTTTTTTTTTTGAAGGGAAGTGATGAGTTCACTATTGGGTATTTGATATGCCAGTGAGATATTTGGGCAGGACTATGCAGTAAGCAAATGTGAATACTATTTGGAGCTCAGGAGTTTATTAGAAGTTATACAGACAGACAAAAATCTGAGATATAGCAGATCCCTAAGAATTAGTAAGGGAAGAAGACAATTGAATATTAAAGCTTATGAAACTGTATTTCAAAGTTTTGCTTTATGCCGGCCTAGTCTATGGCATAGTAGTTTTGGTATAAAATGTACAAGATACATAATTTTGTTTTAAATTTATGTGGCAAGATTTTATTTATATTATGTCTTTTCCAAATTGTCTTGAATGAAAATGTATGTTTTTGTAATTATATAAAAAAGTTATACAATGAAATAAACATATTTTATGCGTAATGACGGAAGACTAAAGGTAGCAGAGTTGTTTAGATAATATCTGAAAATATAATTATTTCTCTGGTTTTGTGATTGTATTTTTTTGTTTATAGAAATATGTGTTTTAAAACATTTTGTTCAGAAATACCCAGCCAAATGAAATTAGTGATCTTTGGACATGCCAGTTTAATATCATATTTATCTCCTGTGTGTTTATTTTATCAACTTGCATATTTTTAAGTAAGGTAGAAATAGATCCTCAGTGTACATTTTATAAAGACTACAAATATTAAGAATATTATTACAGTAAAATGATTTATTTTGAAAGTATAATTTTAGGAATTAGATGTTGGTCTTTTATTTTTGGATTTAATCCTATTCTAAATGGTTTAATCAGTTCATTAGTTGAGGATTAATAGAAAAGTCATAAAGGGAAACTAAATTTTTAAATAAATTCTAAATAATGCTAAAATGTTCCAAAAAGTTTCCTTTATCAATATGAATTTTCTAGAAATATTACTACTTTGTAATATCCATAAATCTTCTCTGTGAACATAATAAATTTAATCTTTTAGGCATGTTTTATTTTAGACTCATGTATGTCCTGTGCTGACCCATTTAAAACCATTTGAGATGCTAACAAGAGTTTGCTGTAGCTGTTACAAGCCAGAGATGAGTGACAAGCACCTACCTTGACATTAAGTGTGCCACCCCCACTAACCCAGGTAGCAGGGCTGGTTTTCTGTAGCAATTCAGTCCTTGTAAGGAAGGTTGGTTTATTGACTTTGGTATGTGTGTCATATAAAGAATATTTCCTTTGACAGAGCAAGGTAACTGGTGAGATTTGTGCTAAAAAATATTTGTTTGGATTATAAATTTCTGGAAAGCAAAATTTCTTTTATATTTCTAATGCCACCCTATACAACATTCTACATGTTTCATGAAAAAACATGTATATTGCTTATTGTAAAAAGGAAAGGTGATTGATATTTTCAGTATTTCATTTATTTAGGGACAATATTCTTATATATTTAATTTTCCCAAATATATTTTACCTTTGAACCTAGAAAATATTGTAAGATGTGCCAAGAAACATTAGTAATCCACCTAGTATCAATATATATGATCACTATAAAAGGCAAATGGAGGTTTTCCTTTTCATTAGGTAAAATGATTTTTATATTCTTTGAAAGACATAATGATAATATGCATCTTTCTCATGCTTGGTTAACACCTAGTGCTTTCAATACCTAAGGTGCTTAAATATATAACCAATGTAAAACATACAGCGCAGAATTCCCACATATGACAAGAATATCATAATTCTACTCACCATCTCTTCCCAACCTTGTCCCCATTTTTCTATAGTCCTTCTGTACAAGGAATTCATTCATTACCACCTCTCTTTGTTTCTGAGGCAATTGATGGACTCTTCTCCAGGCAATGATAATTCAAGATGTTGGAGGGAACAACGCCAGGATTGTCACTAGCTTTGCTTTTCAAAATGTTCCAATCACATATTAATTCCTTTCCAAATAGATGCGGGACAAATCCATTTTGACCCAGAACCAGAACAATGAAGCCAAATCTAGAATGATCCATTTTGGCTAATGTCACATCACTGGCAAATACATTTTTCAAAATTTTGTTTTGTGAGGAATTAGATCCAATTCCTTTCTATATGGGGAAAAGCCAATAATGAAGGTTGATGATTGTGAAAGTGAGACCAAGAAGCCACAGGACATATTTATTTTGGAAAGAAAGTTAAAAAAAGATGGAGACATTGGGCCATAAAACATTTTACACTGGTTTAGATTAAACCAACAGTTTAAAAGATAAATATTTTGCATTTTTATGCAGATGTCCAAGATAAAAATAGCTATTGTGCTAAGAAAACTCAAGATTACTGTAGAAAAGCCTTCATAAGGAGACCTGAAGTATATGCAAAACGGAAAGCATTGTTATTATATAGGATTTTTTAAAGTACTTTTCAAAGAAAATTAATTCTCAAAATAATATATGTAGCTTGCAGAGTGGGGGTGTCAAGGAATTAAATACCCTGATTTTGCTTTACTCTCTCCCTTTGATCGTCTGCTGAGGTTCCACCTTTGTTGAGCTGAAATCTAATTGGAAGCTAGAGGCACCATGGGGTGGAGTATAATGAGAGGATGTGAAATGGAGGCAAGTTGATGATACTCATTGCAGATCAGTCTCTAAGTTAGCCAGCAGGTAGAGAAGGATGGAGAGGAGCAAGCTGAAAACAGCTGGGCCACATCAGTAGCCAATAACCAGGTGAAACCAAAAGATCCTGCTTTCTATCCTCAGGGATCCACTCAGTACCTCAAAAAGCTAAGACATTTTTTCCCTTTGTACCTTAATTATTTCTGGCTTATTTCTATCTATTCTCTCATGGTTATAGTCATAAAATAACCCTTTAGGAATCTGAAGATAATAATGATTTCTTCTTGCTTTCTTTTTTGCAACTTGAACTTAAGTTATATACAGAGCAAGTGTTACCTTTTTCTCTGACTGCTTCCTGGATCCTCTTTAAAAATAAAATTCTTCATCTCTTAAAATATTGTTTGGTATTGCCACAAACTTTAACTGTTCCTGTTTTGTACACAGGTGTGTGTGTGTGTCTGTGTGTATTATCCATATTCTAACACATGTCCACAGTACATGTAAATGTTTTTGCAAGGTTTTTCTTATCAAGGCCATTTTGAGTTGTAATTTGAGAATTAGCATGGACCTAGTTTATTAACACTTGCAAATTTGAGAGCATATTCCTCATTCATTCTCTGGGCTATCAAATATCCATATTGTATAAAGGCAGCCTCAGGGGTGATTCTTCTGAGCCTTTAGGAGACATCATAAAGTGTCTAACTCTTCCTTAGTATGTCTTGAAGCTAGACAATGTCTGTATCAAGATTAGAATAGTTATACCAGTTGGGGATGAACATATCTTTAGGACTGAGACAAAAGTTTATTTTTGAGGGGAACACATCATTTCTCATTACTTTCCCATTCTTGGCTACCTACTTTGTGACTCTCTTAGAAGGAAAAAGAAGAGTTTTGTTATGATTTTTCTCTTATCAAATCTCATATGACTCAAAGTTGTGCAATAGACACTTTAAGTGCCCCTTGGATTTCTTTTACCAGCTCTGTCTCCCAGCTTTTCTATGTGTTACTGCTAACTGCTTGCACCTGTGATCTTCAGAGGCTTGCTTTTGGACACCGGAGCCTTCTGGAGAGTGAGAAGGCTGGGGAGTTAAGTAAAATATGTTCATTATATAACTCAAACATGTATAAGTAAGTCAGTGGAATATTTTCTGTGTAAGAGGTGAAGATTTTGGGTCAGGGTACACAATAGTCTCATTATATTTAGTGTTTATGACAAACAAGGTTTAGTGCAGGAAACAAAAAATATATTATGTATTTTAAGCAAAAATGGTTTTAAAACAGTGAATTACAATGTTAATTATTGGAAGGGCTAAAAAGCAGATGCTAGGCTGGTCCCCCAGAAATGACTCACAGAGTAACACAAGATTTACCTGCAGGGAGGTGGGGATCACGGGGAATCAGAAAGTCTCAATTGACAAGAGAAAGTTCACAAATATGCCTGCAGCTGTAATCTTAGGATTGGGAAGGGACAATTGCGGCAACTGCCTGGACATACTGTATATGGAACACAGCTGTCTCAGTGGCACATGTCTCTCAACACCCATGAGATTGGTAGTTAGATGCTGAAATCTCTATAAACATTCCTGGAAGCAGAAGACAGCCAAAAGCACTATGAAGATAAGATGGCCTTTACCTCACTTGTGCATTCCAAATGTCTCATGATTGCTTCTAATTCGTAGACCAAACTCCTAGCTGCAAGAAAGTCTGAGAGGTGGAGTTTTAAGCTTTCCAGTCGCTGGAATACTAGACAACATACTTGAAGGAGTGGGAATAATTGCTAAATGCTAATCTCGAATCTTATGTTACATAACTCCAAGGATCATTATACACTTTGCAAATGGTGGCCTGACACTGCCAATTGACTATGTTGCTCAGTTAAAGAGCATTCAGAATCAGGTGTTCAATTTCAAGAGTCACATTGGAAAAGACACATTAAAAAATGTGTGTGTTCATGGGTAGCCACTAAGATGGTTGAGAAGTTTTACAACCTCATCAAAACAAGAAAGGAATGGAAATTGGAATTAAAATAGCAGTCTATAAATGTCTGAGGGGACAGGTATAGACTAGTTATGAGTTTAAACATGTATTCCTTTCAAATCAAAGGTCCTATGTTCTTCCTAAATATTTGCAGATGGATCTAACATCCCTCATGGTATTTGGGAGGTTCAGAGTAAGGTATTATTTTAAGATCCTCTTCATTTTTATGTTTTTACATTAATTCTACCATCTTTTAAAAATATGGGTTGCATAAAATTTTTATCTTTTAGTCTCTGTTTTTATTTTATTCAAAAATTAATTTTACTTGTATATACTTAAATAGCTATATATACTACAAAATTTCAAGAGAAATATGCTCTGAAATTTAAAAACTTCATTAATACTGTTATTCTGAAAGTACTTAATTGTTAAAAAATTAATATTCTAGGCAAATTTGTAAAAAAGAAGTAAAGGAGTAGTAGTTTGGGCAATTGAGAAATATAATGAATTCTAACAGGAAAAAATTCAAAGTATATTAATAATTTGAAATATAATAATCCAAAATTTAAGTGTTTTATGGGCAGAAGAAACCTAGACTACTGAACTGCCAAAAGAGACAGATGAAACCAGAGAGCAAATGATTTTGCCATATGTGGCATCAATAAATTCAGACTGATGTAACTTTGGCCTGTTAAAGAAAGATCCTTATGGACCAGGGTGAAGATGGTTTTACAGTTTCTGTAGTGCAGTAGTCAGCTTTCAGCAACTGAATTCCCGAAATAAATGACAGACAAGAGTGTAGATATAAGGAAACTACTATGTAAAAATAATAAGACCTGAATATGGGTACAGAAATTATATGGTAGAGTCTAAAAAAGCACTGTTTTAAAAGATATAGACAAATACCATAAATAAATTGCCTAAAATTAAAATTCATTTTATGTAACTAATCAATCTGGGAAACTACAGTAGAGTATATATAAAGGAACATTATTATATGAAAACTCTTGGGTTGGCCAATAACTGAAAAATAATTCCCATACCTTAAGGGAGAAATGAGAAAAGAAATATTCATTCCAAGTCAATAATTGCCTAAATCAGCAAGAAATTACAAATCTCATACTTGTCAAATACTATTTGCAAATGGAAAGAAACAATACAAGTAATATCTTGAAAATATATATGCAAAATAGAACAAGACAGAAATAAAAAGACAGAAACAAATGCAATATTTAATATAGCAACTCAAATTTTAGTTTCTATGCAATATAAATGAAACAAATCATGTTTTCTTGAAAATCAAGGGTACTTTTCACAGTATACTTTAGTTCTATTTCCTTAATTGATAGCATTCGTCCACCACACCAATAAATTGTGGAGTGATTTTCCTAAGTAACAACATTTTTTGTATGTTGAGCTGAGCTTGCTTTCCACTATTGTGTAATCCTGAAAGTAATTAAATTAAACTAATCCTGAAAGTAATTAAACTATTTATCCTTAGGCTGTGTCTCTTCTTGCATGTTATATATATATATATATATATATATATATATATATATATGATATGTAAACCCAGATGGCATGAAAGAATCTCATTTGGAATAATAGAAATATTAAGAGTGTTTTTACAATTTCAAGAAGTGCTAGGAGAGGCAATATGACAAAAAATAAATTCATTTTGTTTGACTCTTGCACTTGTAGACATTAAGAAAGGATGGTTTTCTATACATTAGATTAAAACTGATTTTGTATTAAATCCTAAAGAATTAAAATATCTTTCACATCTTCACAAACCATGAAGGCAATTAAATTAATTATTTGTCATAATCATGCTGGAATTTATTACACCAGTGCTTTCTACAATGTTAAATTTGAAGTTTCCATTATTTAAGTTTTTTAGCAAGAAATTATAGCCATTACAGATGTTTTTGTCAGAAATGTTGTATATTTATGTTTCTAGCATGTTTTTTCAAAAATAAATAATAGTAGATGAGGCAACTAATTTGTAATATCACACATGTTCCATTTGGAACAGTAGTTCTTAACTCTAAAAACATCCTGGAATTCCCCTGGAGAGATTTTAAAACCTAAGAACTCTTGGGTTTCTCGCCAAGAGATTTTGATTTAATTGATTTGGAGTAGATCTCTAACATCAGATTTTTTTCAAAAGCTCCTCAGGTGAGGATTAAAGGCAATGGTTTAGAATTATTATTCAGTTCACAGGTCTTTGGTATGTCTATTCTCAAATAAACATTTTTAAAAAGGAAGATGACTTTTCTAAGCCATTAATAAGATATGATAATCAAACTTGTAATGAATAATTGCCTTTTTTTTTTCCTAAAAAGAAGTTTCAACTAAGATAAAGTGTACTAATAGGATCGAAGGAAAAAGGGATATTAGAAGTGTATTCATATAATTAATTGAATTCTATATGTGTAGCATAACTCAACTGAATCAGGGGCTACATAAGAACCAGAAGGCATTATTTTAGCTCTTGCATTATATTAAATCTACAATTTAATGAGGAACTATAGGAAAAGGCCAGGGTAGATCACCTGAGAAAAGGAAAGAAGGGAGATGGAATGCAGGTTATTTGTATGATTGAGAATGTTCCAACCCACCTGCTCTAAATCTTGATTATTTTTGAGGCTGAATCATTTGCTTTCTTTCTCCTTCTGTTTCTTCTTTTCTCTTGATCATTCCTTATCACTCTCTGAATTATGAAAAGACTCTGTTTTATTGTCAACCTTGATTTTTAGACATGATGGCCAAAAATTTCTGTCAGAGCAGTTGGATGAAATGAATGAACTTTTCAGGAATATAATTTTATTTGTAAATTGAAATCCTCATACCTGTGTCCTCACCAAATCCTCTTTTGATTTCTTTGTAACTTGTATTTCTTTGACACTTGTAATTGAACAAGTTGGGTTTATTATTAACTGCAGTGAGAGAGAATTTGTTCTCTCAGAGTAGTAGATTGAGCAGTGTCCCCCAAAATGATATACCGATGCCCTAATTCCTAGAACCTATGAATGTTACCTTTTGGGGAAAAGAGTCTCTGCAGATATAATTAAGTTAAAGATCTTGAGATAAGGAGATCATCCTGGATTATTTGAATGGGTTCTGTATCCCATGACAAGTGTCCTTAAATGAAACAAACACAAGAGGGGCTGGTGTGACCAGGGAGACAGAGATTAGCATGCTGTAGCCACAGGGCCACAAGCTAAGCCAACAGCTATCAGAAAGTTGAAGAGGTAAGGAACGGATTTTCCCTGAAAGCCTCAGTAGGAGTAGAGCCCTGCTGACTCCTTGATGTCAGACTTCTGACCTCCAGAATTTTGAGAGAATAGATTTCTATTGTTTTATGCTACTACATTTACTGTAATTTGTTAGGTAACCACAGGACACTAATACACTCAATGAAAGGGTGTTAGAAAAAACACCTTGGGGAAGTGAATAAGGAAGCAGGACTAGATTAAATGCTGCTAGAAAGCACAGCTAATTGTATGATTGCATACTTCAATAAATCTTACCTATAGAAGGGGAAAACTGGGATAAGGATAAACTGTAATATGTAAAGAAGTAGTTGTCCCTTGTTTTGGCCAAGAGAAGTATTTGTTATTTTATGTGTGCCACAATGAACTTGTTTTTGTCTTTGTTTATATAAATTTATGAGGTAGTTTTCCTTGTTCTCATTTTATTATGGTCTCAGAGTAACCTTGTATGAGGCTGTTATTCTGTGTGTTTGCTTATGTCCAATAGAAAAACAACATGGCCTAGCTGTGAGTGCCAGTCCAACTTCCAAATGTCATTTATTACTCTATTATTCCATTTTGATTTCTTCAATAACTGCACACATCTGAGACCCCTTCTACCTCTTCCCACTGAAATAGCCAACCTGACCATGGGTGGGACATAAATTAATGCAAAATTGAACTCTGGTATTTCATCAAAGTCCTTCAGCGGGGGGAGCTAAGATGGCGTCGGAGTAGGAAGGAGCAGATTCGGCTTTCCTCTGCTCAGGGGAGAAAATCCTGACCGATCTATGGAGTAGAAAGGCAAGCAACCAACATATTTCAGCATTTTTGAAAACAGGGGACCAAGGATTGCGGCAGAACCGAAAGAACAGAGAACGGATCCTAAGGGGAGTGCTGCAACAAGGTAAGGTCCCAGGACAAGCGTGTGGGCCCAGGGCTGCAGCCCCAGGCCTGGGGCTGCTACTGGGTTTACCATAGGGTTAGTGGGAGAGAGCCAGGTCAACTGCTCCCTCCCCAGCAGAGCAAGGTCTGAGCGGCTCTGGGAGGAATCCAGGTGTTGGCAAACACTCGGGGGCGGTGAGCGCCTTTGGAGGCGGTGGAAACCGGAGTGGTGGAGTCGCACAGCGGACCCGGATTCCCACTGTCACCGGTCTGGCTGGAGCTTTGGCGGTGGGAGTAGCCAGGCCACTGCGGGGAGCAGTGGGCTTGAACAGGAGGAATTTCTCAAGAGGAAGGAGTGAATAGACAGACACTGTTTGGGGAATTCTCCTAAAGTGATCAGTAGCTCTAGCCTGTCTGCATCCCAGCTGTGGGCGTGCCACCAGCCCACCAGTGGACGGGCGCACCGGGTGCACCTGCAGGGAGAGCATCCCTGCACCCCAGCCCACAGCAGTAACCCTGGGGAAAGACCTGATTCCCATACCCAGGGCCCAAAGCTGAGGAGCCAGTTAGAACTCCACTGGCCAAGGAAGAAAAGCCAAACAAATCATCCTTCAGGCTGCCTCAACCAGCAAGAGCAGAAAAACCGGTTTGGCCACTTTGAAATCAAGAGACTTTTTAACTTGATTCTAATTTTTTTTTAACAATTTTTAATTTTTTAAGTTTTATTGTTTTTATTCTCTTTTGATTTCTTTTTCCTCTCTTTCCTGATTTCTTGTTTTATTCCTTCCTCCTTCCTGTCCTCCAATTTTATCTCTTTTTCCTTCCTTCGTCTGCATTTTCTATTTTTTACTTTTTAAAATTTTTTCCTAAATACCTACAAGTGAGACAAAATCCTGGATCTGTGAAAAGACCAAAGTTGAACCCAAAGAAGGGGCATCACAACAGCTGGGACAGTGAGATAAATGTCACTCTGCTATTACAGAGAACCTGCAAGTTATTGCATATTTGTATTATTATTATTTTTCCAGTGTTCCTACATCTTTTTTTTAACAGTATTTTTATATCCCTCTTCTTTTTGTATAGCCTGCTTTGCTAGGCTGGATATATTGTATGACCTAACAGCTTTCCCCTGATATCACTTTCTATACTGTATTACTAATCTACTGTCCTTTAACTCACCTGTGTCCAATCAGCATACTACTCGATGTTCTGTACTCCCTATTCTTGTTACCTAGATGTCATAGACTCTGCCATATGAATGTTGCCATAATATTATTGTAAATAACTGCTATAACTGCTGTTCCATGCAATTGTAATTACTTCACAACACCTCCCCCACCCCAGATCTTAGCCCATTTCAAAGTTTCCTGAACTCTATTACTGTAGTGGTTAACTCTATTCTCTCACATACTACATCTATTTACTAACCTTTACTCTCACCTTACCCCAGAATCTGACCGCCCACAACCTCCCTGCTTTATAGATCCAACTCACAATCCTTCCTCCCCCAACAAGTGTCTTATCTTCTTTCCATCCTTTCTAAAAATCAGCTAGCTAGGGGGAAGACCAAGGTTAACACTATACATAGTGAAAGGATCTCCTATATCTTCCCTACTTGCTACTACTGTAAATAGCATAGAATTCTCTGTTGCTGTCTTAAACCATTTTGCCTTCCCCTCCAACTGATGACAAAAAAGAATAGGTGGAGGAGGTGAACACCAGGATACCCACTGGAAGAGGAAACCCAACAACAAAGATACCACTAACAGATAACAGCAGAAGAAGGTGAAGGAGGGAGTAGTAACCACACAAACCTCAATCCAGGACTTATCTGGAAATACAACTAAACAGTAGAGACAGTACCCAATACAAACAACTGAACAAGATTTCGTTAAACCTTGTACACACAGAAGAACCAGCTTCAACACAACCTGCCCTCACCAGCACAACAAAATACAGAAGGTGGTGGACAGGGTGACCCACATTTAACCAGCTGGTGGGAAGGAACCACCAAAGAAAGACTCAACAACAATCAAAACCCAAAGGCAAACACAAAGCCAATTTAAACGACAGCGCAAGACCAGTGAGCTTGGGGGATTAAGGAAACAGCACCACTGAAACTCACTGCTATTCTACTAAAGAAGTTCACAGCATAAACCCAGGGAGCCAGAACAGATCAATATAAGAAGCTGAGGCGAACAAGAAGAGTCTCACAAACAATGGGAAGACAAAGAAATAATCCCCAAATGAAAGGAAAGGAGGAAGCCTCAGAAAGAATGCTAAATGAAATAGAGGCAATTCAACTATCTGATATTGAATTCAAAGCAGTGATTGTCAGGAAGCTCAATGAGCTCATAATGAGCTACGAGAAACTACAAGGAAGCTACAATGAACTCAATGAAAACTACATCAGCATAAAAAAGGAAATAGAAACTCTCAACAAGGGCCAAGAGGAAATGAAGAATACAATTTCTGAACTGAAGAACACAGTAGAAGGAATGAAAAGCAGGATTGATGAAGCAGAAGATCGGATCAGCAAGCTAGAGGACAAAGTAGAAGAAAACACCCAGAAAGAGCAAGAAAAAGAAAAGAGGCTCAGAAAAAATGAAGAGGGATTAAGAGAAATGCAAGACAATATGAAAAGTAATAATATCCGTATAATAGGGATACCAGAAGGAGAAGAAGAAGAACAAGGGATAGAAAACCTAGTTGAACAAGTGATGATGGAAAACTTCCCTAATTTGATGACACAAAGAGTCACACAAATACAGGAAACACAGAGAGTCCCAATCAAGAGGAACCCAAAGAGGCCCACCTCAAGACACATCATAATTAAAATGGCAAAATTTCAAGACAAAGAGAGAATCTTAAAGGCAGCCAGGGAGAAACAGGAAGTAACATACAAGGGGGCCCCAATAAGGCTAACAGCTGACTTCTCAATGGAAACACTCCAAGCCAGAAGAGAATGGCAAGAAATAATCCAAGTAATGAGAACCAGAGGCCTGCAACCAAGACTACTTTACCCAGCAAGGCTCTCAATTAAGATAGAAGGCCAAATAAGAAGCTTCTCAGACAAAAGAAGTCTAAAAGAATACACTTCCACTAAACCAGCTCTGCAAGAGATGCTAAAGGGACTGCTTTAAGGAAAGAAAGGAAAAGAGAGAGTGAGAGAGGATCACACATACATAAAAGGCAATGAATAAGTACCTATCAATAATAACCTTAAACGTAAATGGATTAAACGCTCCAATCAAAAGACATAGAATAGCTGATTGGATAAGAAAACATGACCCACACATATGCTGTCTACAAGAGACCCACCTCAGGATAAAAGATCTGCACAGGTTGAAAGTGAAGGGCTGGAAACAAATTTTCCAAGCAAATGGGCAGGAAAAAAAAGCTGGGGTAGCAATACTTATATCTGACAAAATAGACTTCCAAAGAAGGGCAATAAAGAGAGACCCAGAAGGTCATTTCATAATACTCAAGGGAAGAATTCACCAAGAAGACATAAATATTGTAAATATATATGCACCCAACATAGGAGCACCCAAATACATAAAGAAAATCTTAGAGGACTTCAAGAAAGATATGGACAGCAACACAATTATTGTGGGGGATTTTAACACCCCTCTATCAAAAATGGACAGATCTTCCAAACAAAATATCAACAAAGATATTGTGGCATTGAACAACACCCTAGACGAAATGGGCTTTACTGATATTTACAGAACCGTCCATCCCAAAGAAGCTAAATACACATTTTTTTCAAATGTACATGGAACATTTTCAAAGATTGACCACATGATAGGACACAAAACAAGCCTCAACAATTTCAAAAAAATTGAAATCATACCAAGCAATTTCTCGGATCACAAGGGACTGAAGCTAGAAACCAACCCCAAGGAAAAAAACCCAAAACACTCAAATTCATGGATATTAAACAGCATGCTATTAAACAATGAATGGGTCAAGAATGATATTAGGGAAGAAATCAAACGGTTTTTGGAAACAAATGAAAACGAACTCACAACAACCCAAAACTTATGGGACACAGCCAAGGCAGTCCTGAGAGGGAAGTTCATAGCGATACAGGACCACCTAAAAAAGTTAGAAACATTTCAAACAAACAACCTAACTCTACGTCTACAAGAACTTGAGGAACAACAACAAAGACAGCCCAGAGCAAGCAGAAGGAAGGAAATAACCAAGATCAGAGCAGAATTAAATGACATAGAGACTAAAAGCACAATTCTAAAGATCAATGAATCCAAGAGTTGGTTCTTTGAAAAGATAAACAAAATTGAAAAGCCTTTAAGCAGACTCATCAAGAAAAAAAGAGAGAAAACCCAAATAAACACAATCAGAAATGAAAGAGGAGAGATCACAACAGATACCACAGAAATACAAAGGATTGTAAGAAATTACTACAAAGAGCTGTATGCCAAGAAATTTGAAAACCTAGATGAAATGGACAAATTTCTAGAAAAATATAATCTTCCAAAACTCAATAAAATGGAAGCAGAAAGCCTGAACAAACCAATAACAGCAAAAGAAATTGAAGCAGTAATCCAAAAACTCCCAACACACAAAAGCCCTGGACCAGATGGTTTCACAGGAGAATTCTACAAAGCATTTAAGGAAGAACTAACACCTATCCTTCACAGACTATTTCAAAAAATCCAAAAAGATGGAAGACTCCCAAATTCTTTTTATGAGGCCAACATCATCTTAATTCCAAAACCAGATAAAGACACAACAAAGAAAGAAAACTTCAGGCCAATATCGCTGATGAACATTGACGCTAAAATCCTCAACA
Source organism: Phyllostomus discolor (assembly GCF_004126475.2). Classification (NCBI taxonomy): domain Eukaryota; kingdom Metazoa; phylum Chordata; class Mammalia; order Chiroptera; family Phyllostomidae; genus Phyllostomus; species Phyllostomus discolor. The sequence continues at coordinate 145,032,942 of NC_040906.2, read as the reverse complement.
AGATACTGGAAAACTGCATCCAACAGTACATTAAGAAGATCATACACCATGACCAAGTGGGATTCATTCCAGGGATGCAAGGATGGTACAATATTTGCAAATCAGTAAATGAAATACATCACATAAACAAAAGCAAAGACAAAAACCACATGGTCATATCAATAGATGCAGAAAAAGCATTTGATAAGGTACAGCACCCATTTATGATAAAAACACTCAGTAAAGTGGGAATAGAGGGAGCATTCCTCAACATAATAAAGGCCATATATGAGAAACCTACAGCCAGCATTATACTCAATGGGCAAAAATTAAAATCTTTTCCACTAAGAACAGGAACAAGACAAGGATGTCCACTTTCACCACTTCTATTCAATATAGTACTGGAAGTTCTAGCCACAGCAATCAGACAAGAAAAAGAAATAAAAGCCATCCGAATCAGAAAGGAGGAAACAAAACTGTCACTGTTTGCAGATGACATGATAGTGTACATAGAAAATCCTATAGACTCCACCAAAAAACTGCTTGACCTAATAAAGGAATTTGGTAAAACAGCAGGATACAAAGTCAATATCCAGAAATCAAAGGCATTTCTGTACACCAACAATGAAACAGCAGAAGCAGAAATCAAGAAAAAAATCCCATTTGAAATAGCAAAAAGAAAAATAAAATACCTAGGAATAAACCTAACCAAAGAGGTAAAAGACCTGTATTCAGAAAACTACATAACACTGAGGAGAGAAATCAAGGAAGACACAAACAAATGGAAACATATACCGTGTTCATAGATTGGAAGAATTAATATCATCAAAATGTCCATACTACCAAAAGCAATTTACACATTCAATGCAATACCTATTAAAGTACCAATGGCATATTTCACAGACATAGAACAAACACTTCAACAATTTATATGGAACCATAAATGACCCCGAATAGCTGCTGCAATTTTGAGAAAGAAGAGTAAAGTAGGAGGGATCACAATACCTGACACTATACTATACTACAAGGCCACTGTAATGAAAACTGCCTGGTACTGGCATAAAAACAGGCACATGGACCAATGGAACAGAACAGAGAGCCCAGAAATAAACCCAAGCCTCTACGGTCAAATAATATTTGACAAAGGAAGCAGCAACATAAAATGGAATAAAAATGGCCTCTTCAACAAATGGTGTTGGGAGAACTGGACAGCTACGTGCAAAAAAATGAAACTCGAGCACCAACTTACACCTTATACAAAAATAGATTCAAAGTGGATAAAAGACTTAAATATAAAGTGTGACACCATTAAAGTCCTAGAAGAGAACATAGGTAGGAAAATCTCTGATATTTCACGCAGAAACTTTTTTACTGACTTGTCTCTCAGAGCAAGGGACATAAAGGAAAGAATAAACAAATGGGACCTCATCAAAATTAAAAGCTTTTGCACAGCTAAAGAAAACAGTAGCAAAATAAAAGGAGAACCAACTGTATGGGAAAACATATTTGCCAATGATACCTCAGACAAGGGTTTAATCTCCAAAATATATAAAGAACTTACACGACTCCACTCTAAGAACACAAGTAACCCAATTAAAAAATGGGCAAAGGACTTGAACAGACACTTCTCCAAGGAGGACATACAGAAAATCCAAAGACACATGAAACAATGCTCAATATCGCTAGCCATCAGAGAGATCCAGATTAAAACCACAATGAGATACCACTTCACACCAGTCAGAATGGCCATCATAAACAAAGCAACAAACAACAAGTGTTGGAGAGGTTGTGGAGAAAAGGGGTCCCTAGTGCACTGTCGGTGGGACTGCAGACTGGTACAACCACTATGGAAAGCAGTTTGGAACTTCCTCAGAAAACTAAAAATGGATCTGCCTTTTGACCCGGCAATCCCATTGCTGGGACTCTATCCTAAGAACACTAAAACACCAATACAAAAGAACCTATGCACCCCGATGTTCATAGCAGCACAATTTACAATAGCTAGGTGCTGGAAGCAACCTAGATGCCCATCAGTAAATGAATGGATCAAAAAACTATGGTACATTTACACAATGGAATTCTATGCAGCAGAAAGAAAGAAGGAGCTCATACCCTTTGCAACAGCATGGATGGAGTTGGAAAGCATTATGCTAAGTGAAACAAGCCAGGCAGTGAAAGACAAATACCACATGATATCACCTTTAACAGGAATCTAAACAACAACAACAACAAAAAAAACTAGCAAAATATAACCAAAGACACTGAAATAGGGGATAGTCTGACAGTGGCCAGAGGGGAGAGAAGAGGGAATTTCAGGGGGTAATGGGTAGGGTTTACAGGAACAAATTTGGAGGACACATGGACTAAAACTAGGGGTGGGGGGGTAATGGTGGGAAGAGGGGAGGGTTGGGTGGGTGGGCTGGAATGGGAGTAGGGGGGAGAAAACTGTACTTGAACAATTATTAAAATAAAAAAAAAAGTCCTTCAGCATTGGGTTTCTGTCTTTTTTTTCCGTTTTGTTTTGTTTTGTTTGTTTTTTTTTTTAACTGTTTGGAAGGAAGAAAAATTATATTTTATAAAATAATAATATTTGGTTTAAATTGTGCTCAGGTACTTTCTTAAAGCCCCTTCACATTGAGTTTATTTTTTTTTTCCTAGGAATAAGTCCCTATATGGGGTTTTGGTTTTCTAATCAGATTTGCATCATAATTTAATGAATTTTTTTGCACTTATTACCTGCTTATCCAATGTCTTGTTTTGTCTGTGTGTCTGACTGTCTTGAATGATTTTTTTCTGCAAAAGTCTGTAGGGTATGTAAATCAGTTTTCAAGTCAGCCTATGGGTTACAAGTTCAGAAGATTTCTTTCTTTGTTTTCTTTCATTTTTTAATTTTTAAAATACTGTATTAATTATGCCTACCCATTTCCCTACACCCCACTCCCATCTTGCAACCATCAAAACCTCTCCGTATCCATGATTCTGTCTCTGTTCTTCTTGTTTGCTTAGTTAGTTTTTTAGATTAAATTGTTGACAGGTATGTATTTATTGCCATTTTATTGTTCCTGCTGCTGATCTTTTTTTCTCAAATAAGCTCCTTTAACATTCCATAAAATAATGGTTTGGCGATGTGAACTCCTTTATTTTTTTCTTATCTGGGAAGCTACTTATCTGCCCTTCTATTCTAAATGATAGCTTTGCTGAGTAGAGCAATCTTGGCTATAGGTCCTTGCTTTTCATGACTCTGAATATTCCTTGCCAATCCCCTCTAGCCTGCAAAGTTTCTTTAGAGAAATCAGCTAATAATCTTACAGGAACTCCCCTGTACATAGCTAACTTCTTTTCTTTTGCTGCTTTTGAGATTCTCTCTTTAACATTTGGCATTCTAATTATGATGTGTCTTGGTGTGGTATTCTTTGGTTCCTACTTGTTTGGGACTCTCTCTGTTTTCTGGACTTGCATGTCTATTTCCTTCACCAAATTAGGAAAGTTTTCTTTCATTGTTTTTTCAAATAGATTCCCAATTTCTTGCTCTTTCTCTTCTCCTTCTGGTACCCCTATGATGTGAATTTTGGACCTCTTGAAGTTGTCCCAGAGGCTGCTTATACTATCCTCATTTTTTTTGGATTCTTTCTTTTTCCTGTTGTTCTGATTGGTTGTTTTTTGCTTACTTATGTTTTAAAACATTGACTTGATTTCAGCTTCCTCCATTCTACTGTTGCTTCTCTGTAAATTGTTCTTTATCAATTAGTATTCTTTGTTTCAGACTGGAATTTTTATGCTGTTGAGGTCCTCACTAAGTTCTCTGAGTATCCTTATAACCAATGTTTTGAACTCTGCATAAAATATATTGCTTATCTCTATTTTGTTTAGGTTTTTTTTTTCCTGAAGTTTTGATCTGTTTTTTCATTTGGGCCATGTTTTTTTTTGTTTGTTTCTGCATTTTGGCAGCTTCTTTGTGTTTGTTTCTATGTATTAAGTGGAGCTGCTATGACTCCTTGCCTTGATAATGTGGCCTAATATAGTAGATGTCCTGTAGCGTCCAGTGGCACAGCCTCCCTCATCACCCAAGCTGGGTATTTGAAGTATGCTTTTCATGTGGGCTGAGTACATCCTTCTCTTGTAGTTGACCTTGGTTGCTGTTGTCAGATCAATGGGAGGGATTTACCTAGGCTAGTCAGTTGCAACGGCTGGCTGTGACCACTGACTACCAACTTCCACCCTCTGTGAAGGATTAGCCATGCAGGGGCAGGATAGTGGGGCTTTAATGTAGACTATAGCTGTCCAGTGGGTATACAAGCCCTAGGGTTTCCTGGGTGGTACAGGCCAATGTCAGCCCCCACATGTGATTTTCCTGGTGCCACCCTACATGAGTTTAGACCAATCTGAGATGGCTGCTACTTGTGCTGGGCTTGGAGGTTCCCAGGCAAAGACTACTGAGTCTGTAACTGTTCTCAAATGAGCCTGTGGGTTACAAGTTCTGAAGATTTCTTTCTTTCTTTTTCTAAAATTATTATTTTAATTTTTTTACTTTTTCTATTGAATCTATTGGGTTGACATTGGTTAATAAAATTATATAGGTTTCAGTCATACAGTTCTATAATCCATCATTTGCATATTGTATTGTGTAGATCTTTTCAGCACATCTTTTGGAAAAACTATGTCACAGGTTACCATTTTAAAACCTTGTAATGACTTCTTCCTCAATCTTGTTTTTGTGTCCCTGAGAATTGCTTTTTAGTTTCATCTGCCCAGAATCAAGAATTTTTATCTGTTCCCTGATGGGTGACAATTGGCCTTTGACCAAGCTCCAGTGACAAAAGCTCACATGAGCACTTGTCTCACAGGCATGTTACAGTTCTCATGGGGTCTTTTCAATCTAAAACTGTGCCTCTTCCAGGCCAAACACCTGCTTCCCTTATGTTTTCTCACTATGGTAACTCTTGTGCATGCTTTTCTCTCACAGTTTCAACAAAGACAATTTGGAATTCCAGTGTTCACTCCAGGGATATTTTTTGATATGGACAAAATTGTTCATTTGAGAGAAAGCTGACAAACTTTTGACTACCTAGTGCTCTGTTACACTTAATTGCCTTCTTAGAGATTCTTTAGCAAAAGCTAATGCAAAATGTGAGAAACATAAGTCTTCTTGTGGAACCACTCCAATGCTTCCCTTCTGTGTCTCACTCTTCCTCTTACATCTTTTGCCTTAACCCTCATAATTATATTCATGATTTCTAGGGTTAATGACCAAAAATTTCATGTCAGAATAGTTGGATGAATGGATAGAAATTTTCTGGAAAATTCTGCCATTTAGATATTGAGATTCTGTTTGATTTGTAGTCACACAAGAAACTATACATACAGCTTCTTGGGTGGTTGTGTTAGAGTCATATGACTATATTCTGGTCAAAGGGATATAGGGAAAGTAATGTATGCCAATTCCAGCCATGGTTATAAAAGCCCTTGCATAATGATTTCAAACCACTTTGCCTTTCCTTGGCAACCTTGACAGCCACATGTTAAAGATGGCAATGCAATTCAATGGAGTAAGCCTGGATCCCAAAATCCACCATGAAGAGCTACCAGGCCATAATTTACATGAGAAATACATTACTATTGGGTTAAGACACAGATATTTGAGGGCTATTTGTTTTAATATCAAAAAAGTTATTAATCCGTATAGACATAGTGCCCAAGGAGTAATAAGTTGCCTAATTTTTGGAATAAATAGATAATAAATATGAAGATAGAAAGAGATATTTAAGAAAATAGAACATAGTTTAGGGAAATAAAACAGACTTCTAGAAACCTAATGAAATGACTCACTGCAGAAATTTTAAATTTAAAGTTTGATATATTGATATTTTATGAAGAAGATGAAAATTACACAAACTGGAAAATGCAGACAACTGTAATTGAACAACAATAAAGTAATTTATTTAAAAAAAGAAAAAAATTAAATATATTTTATTGATTATGCCATTATAGTTGTCCCATATTTTTTCTCCCCTTTATTCCCTTCCACCCTGTATCCCCCTCCTACCATCATTTCCCCACCTTAGTTCATGCCAATGGATCCTACATGTAAGTTCTTTGGCTTCTCCATTTCCTATACTATTCTTAACCTCCCCCTGTCTATTTTGTACCTACCATTTATGCTTCTTATTCCCTGAAACTTCTCCCTCATTCCCCCCCGTCCCTGCTGATAACCCTCCATGTGATCTCCATTTCTGTGATTCTGATCCTGTTCTGGTTGTTTGCTTAGTTTGTTTTTATTTTTTTAGGCTTGATTTTTGATAGTTGTGAGTTTGTTGTCATTTTACTGTTCATATTTTTGATCTTCTTTTTCTCAGATAAGTCCCTTTAACATTTCATATAATAAGGGCTGGGTGATGATGAACTCCTTTAACTTGACCTTATCTGGGAAGTACTTTATCTGCCCTTCCATTCTAAATGATAGCTTTGCTGGATAGAGTAATCTTGGATGGAGGTTCTTGTTTTTCATGTCTTTGAATACTTTTTTCCAGCCCCTTCTTACCTGCAAGGTTCCTTTTGGGAAATCAGCTGATAGTCTTATGGGAACTCCTTTGTATGTAACTGTCCCCTTTTCTCTTGCTGCTTTTAAGGTTCTCTCCTTATCTTTAATCTTGGGTAATGTAATGATGATGTGCCTTGGAGTGTGCTTCCTTGGGTTCAACTTCTTTGGGACTCTCTCAGATTCCTGGACTTCCTGGGAGCCTATTTCCTTTGCCAGATTGGGAAGTTCTCCTTCATTATTTATTTTTTTTAAAGATTGTATTTATTTATTTTCAGAGAGGGAAGGCGGGGAGAAAGGAGAGAGAGAGAAACATTCATGTACAGTTGCTGGGGGTCATGGCCTGCAACCCAGGCATGTGCCCTGTCTGGGAATTGAACCTGCGATGCTTTGGTTTGCAGCCTGTGCTCAATCCACTGAGCTACGCCAGCCAGCGCTTTCCTTCATTATTTTTTCAAATAGATTTTCAATTTCTTGTTCTTCCTCTTCTCCTTCTGACACCCCTATGATTCTGGTGTTATAACATTTAAAGTTGTCCTGGAGGTTCCTAAGCCTCTCCACATTTTTTTTGAATTCTTGTTTCTTTATTCTGTTCTGGTCAAACATTTATTTTTTCCTTCTGCTCCAGTCCATTGATGTGAGTCCCAGCTTTCTTTTCTTCGCTGTTTATTCCCAGTACATTTTCCTTTATTTCACTTCTCATAGCCTCCACTTTTCCTCTACTTTGCTACCATTCTCAACCACTTCTGTGAGGATTCTGATTACCAGTATTTTGAACTGTGCATCTGATAGTTTGGCTATCTCTTCACCACTTAGTTGTATTTTTTCTGGAGCTTTGATCTGTTCTTCTGTTTGGGGCATATTTTTTTTTTGTTGTCTCAGCATGCCTGTTATATAGTAAGGGGAGGAGCCTTAGGTATTCACTAGGGTGGGGCAATCCTTGTCATTGTGTAGTGGTGCTGTACATAGGGGAGAGGTCCAAGAGGGAACAATGCAACTTGCTGAGCTCTTGGTTGGCTTTCAGTCACTTCCTCTGCTACCCACAAGAAAATTGGGCCCTTCTGGTGCTGATTCCCAGGTGAGTGGGATTGTGTATGTTCTAGGAGCCTGTGAGCCTCTCCAACAAACTCTTTTATGTGGCTGGGAGTTTTTCCTGCTGCCTCAACCCCCACAGGTTTATTTAGTCAGAGGTTTTGAGGTTTTACTTGCCCCATACTGAAACGCTGGGTGGCATGGTCTGTCTCACTCTCCAGTTCCTCCTGGTTTATCTGCATGCAAATGTGGGTCTGCCTACTTTGCTAGCTGCTGCCTTCCCTGGTCTGCCTTGCCTGGTCTTGCCACTGCCATGCTCACCCCAGTCCCCCAGCCACCACCCTGCTATGTGTCCTCTCCCAACCCCAGCTTCCCTTCTCTGCCTCTCCTACCAGTCTAGATGGATGTCTCTTCTTTAACTCCTTGGTTGTCGGACTTCCATACAGTTGATTTTCTAGCAGTTCTAGTTATTTTTTGTTTTTGAATTTATTGTTGCCCTTCTTTTGGTTGTGCAAGGAGACAAAGTGTGTCTATCTATGCATCCATCTTGGCCGTAAGTCTCAAGAAAATGTTTTTACAAAAGCTAATTTGGCTAAGATTTTAAGTGGGCTCATTCATTTAACAAATGTTAATTCAACACCTTCTATGTGATGGGCACTTTTCTGGTACTGGAAATACATCAGTGTAAGAAAGGGATGGCTTGACCTTGGGTGTTGGGCACACAGTGCAATATACAGATCATGTATTATAGAAATCTAGACTTGAAACCTATACAATCCTATTTAACCAATGTCACCCTAATACATTTAATAAATAATTTTGAAAGGTAAGAGGTAGGAGATTATATTCTAATGTAGAAGGTTAAACAATAAGCAAGATAAATAAATAATTACAGTGTTTATAATTTAGGAGGTGATTAAAATTTGGAGAAAAATAAATCAGAAGGTCTGGGGGAGCTAGTGGAGAACTGCACTTTTAGATATGATGATCAGAGAAGCACTCACTAAAGAGTAATTCATGGGCAAAGACTTAAAAGAAGTAAGGGGACAAGCACAGAGAGCTGGCATTACAGAGGCCCCAGTCAAAGGCTCTCAATGGGTGTAAGCCACATATATTAGAGGAACAGCACTGTGGTTTGAAAGGAAGGGAGGGGCTGTGGTAAAGGAGATCAGAGTAGTAATGGGATTCAGATCCTGATCAGCCTTGCAGACTATTGTACAACATTTTGTTTTCACTTTGATGGGTCAAAAAGCCACTGGATGGTTTTTAGCATTGAGGCATCATCTCATTTAACACAATCACTATTAACACATTCATATTAACACAATCACTTTGGCTGGTGGGTTGAGATTAAACTATTGTGGGCAAAAAAGGAAGAGAAGATAATGGTAAGGGGACTATAACTAATGTTCTAGAGAAATAGTGGTAGCCTGGGCTAAGGGGGCTAGCAGTGAAAGTGGTCAGAATTAGCTACATCTTGCATATAGTATTTGAGTAGATCCAGCAAGTTTTGCTTTTGGTCTTGATGTGGTGTGTGGAAAAATAAAGAGGAAAGAATCAAGAATGACTCCATATAGAAGGATGGATTTGCCCTCAACTTAGAAGGAGAAGACTATGGGAGAGTAAGTTTTAGGGTGTAAGAACCAATATTCAGCTTTGGTCTTTTTAAATTTGAAATGCCTTTTAGACATCCCTATAGAAAGCAACCACAATTTAGCTTTGCTAATATAACATCTTGAACATTTTGCTATTGCTAACTATATTACTCTTTCTTTCAGACAGATTGTGATCTCCTTGCAAACAACATTGATGTTTTAGATTCATTCTTTATCTTTCACATGTCAAGTAAAATTTTGAAGCCCATAGTTTCTCTTTGAGTCTATTGATTTATTATGTAAAGAATGTATAATAAATCAGACATGTGAATTCTGTTTCATATATAATGTCTTTAAAGATTCAGTTTAGTATTATTTATACTCTATGTGTTAGCAGACTCATATGGTTTATTCAAAGAGTACAAGAACAGAAGAGGTTTGGCATGTAGAAGGGAAGGCTCTTTAGCAATTAGATCCTTGATGGAAAATGTGACCAGAGTTATTCCTGTATGAGGTCTGTTTCAAAAAAGTCCAGTCATTATTAATATAACAAGTACATAACAAGAACAGTTTGCACAACATAGAAGCAACATGGCAGCAAAGGAGAGTGGACTGGAATGTGTATGCATGAACAATGGTGACTTCATTGTATTAGTCAGTGGGGGCAGTAGACGCTGTTGAGTTAGCCTGTGTACTGTGTGGCTGTTGCATTCAAAATGGCAGTGAATAGAGCAACCAATCTGCATCAAATTATTCATTAAGCTTGAACATTCCCCTGCAGAAACCATTTGGTGATTCAGAAGGCTTTCAGAGACAATGCAATGAGTACAATGCAAATAAAAGTGTGGCACAAACACTTCAAAGATGGTCAAGAATCTATTGAAAGTGATTCACATTCTGGAAGGCCTGCAAGAAGCAGGATGCCTGAGAATGTTGAATGTGTACGGGCTTCAATCAACAAAGGTTGGTGACTGATAGTATGAAGACTACAAGCTGATTTGGAATTCCAGAAACTACTGCAATCAAGATTTTGATGCAAGATCTTGGCATGAAACATGCCATGGCAAAATTTGTTACGTGGCTTCTGTTATCAGAGCAGAAGGAACATCATGCTGCAATTGAGAGAACTGTGTAAGGTCCCAATGTGCCTACTTTGAGGGGGACTGAGGCATCATTGTTCTAGGTACAATGTTTCTTGTATCTTGTATCTTCTTCAAGAAATGTCTCTATTTTTCATATTATATGGCCAGATACTTCTAGATAGACTTCTTATACACATTTACAGGAAGAATCTCATTTGTGTTTAGTCTGCATTTTAGCTCATTCACAATAAGAACTCATGTCTAGGACCTACAGCCAGAAAATATGTTAGAAAGCCAAGAACTGAGCCCAGTTAGGTGGGACCTTGGTATGGCCAAGAATGTAGGAGGTATTCTTTCTGTATTTATTTCTAAGCCAAGAGTTCAATACCAAATTATGATGAAATGAAATAACTGAAATAAATGGCTATTTCTTTAAAATCGTCTCATATGTTCTAGGAGAAAGAAGTTTATTTTATTGTTTTTTGTTATCTTTGACTAGAGTAGTCAACACAGTAGCTTGATTTAGGAATAACATAATATGTGACTTTGTGAACCTAATTATAAATACTGCCAGTGAGTGCCTGATTCAACTCCTTTTTAATTGTCTTGCTCTCTGATATTAATTCCCTGACACAATAGGTATTTAATATGTACTGGTTGACTTGAATTAGCTTGGTATGAAGAGAAAAAAAAGTAGGAAACAAGATTGTGGCTTTTCACATTTCCATGGGTCAGGACAACTGAAGTAGAACACTCAGAGAAACTTAAAAAAAATGATACAAAGAAAAGACTCTGCCTCTTATGAAAAATTGGAAAACAAGATATATACAATATGTACATAGAGAAATAAAACTCAAAATATAGCTAATTTTAGCTAGAAGACATCAGTTATATTCAAATATAGCATATCATGGTTTAGCCTATTAATTAAATTCTAGGTATTAGGTTCATGCTGAAGCAAGAGTTGTCTCCAAGGATATGATCTGGTTTTAGACACATTAGGATATCCCTCATGTTGATATGTGTCTCTCCAAATGTAGTATTTGACTAGGGACTGATATAAAAGCATGTGTGAATTCTTTTCTTTATTAATGACATTATGGAAAGTTCTCATGCATTTGGAAAGGATAAAAGTTTCCCCCATTCTGTGTATGGGGGAAAGTCTTTATTTTATAGTTTGGTTATTTTAAGATTAGTTATTTTTGCCAGTTTAGGATTAATTATAAAATGATAATTAATAACAGACTCTTGCTGCTTGGCTTTTTGTTTTCTAGGAGGAAAGATTATTACTTGGCATGAGTATTTTAAAGTGGAATGAAAAATTCATTTAGGGTCCTGGATTTGGGAATGGGGGCATGCTGGGAGGTAGGGCCCATCAGAGGATGTAGTTCTACATTTTTTGATACTTTGCAGTCTAGAGCCACTTATAATCTAAGGCAGAATGTCTCTAAAAAGTCAATGTTAGTAGAGCTACCTTTCTCTGCTACCTTCTGCTATATTTTGTTATCTTTGTGCTAATAAAATAAAGGTTGGGGACAGGGTAAAAGTCCTGCAAAAGCAATTACAATCTATGAGTCATAATGCTAAAAGGCAAACTGCTTGTCTACTTTAGCAGTTCATACGTCATTCCAATGATTCTTAACTAATTAGCAACATCACCATGGTCTTTTGTTACCATCACAAGTTTATTAGACTTATGTAAGAGAATATTTTTAGTTCAAATTTTATGTGTGAACTTAAAAGAAGAGGCCAGGATGGGTTTTTTTAAAGAAACTTCACATTACAATATTATTTATTTCATGTGGAACTTTATGTCTAAAATATGCTTGTACAGAATTGTGTCTAGTTGTATCTCACAATTTCTGTACATGCAGTACTGTACATATTCTCTTAGTTGAGGCCAAATATGTTCACTCTTTGTAGTCTACATTTGATCATTAAGTCCAACTAAACTTCCTAATATAGAAGACTTTTTTTTTCAGGAGATGAATGTCCAAGTAGTCAATAAGTGTCATACCTTTTCATATTGGGCTAGCAAACAACAGGGAGGGAAAAATAGGATTTCAATGTAAGTCATTCACTGAAGCAATTATTATTTTGAGCTAATCATATTAGAAATGCAGCTGTTAAACTCCAAATGAGTAAATCACTCTTTTGCATTAAGAATGCAAAATAAACAAATGTATTTCACTTTTGACATCTATAATTATATATCTTTTAAACCTAGGCCCCGTTGTTAGCCAACTTTGGACTAAAGCCCTTAAGCATTTATTTGATATCAGCTGAGGGCATGTTAATAGTCATTTGCCAGAGAGGCAAGGTCATTCCCTTTACATTGGGACACTGATGGAGTGTAGACCCAGATGACTTTGGGAAAGTTGAACCCAATGAGGCAGCTCCTTTATTTGTATGGGGAAGATACTCTCATACTTTGACTATACTGTCCATCTTCTCCCTGGAACTTAAAGGCATAGGCCCCTACCTCTCAATTACCGGGGTAGGAAACCATATGAGTCCAAGTACTTAGTTCCTATAAAAACAATATGGAGAGACTCTTCACTGAAAGACAAACTTCATGGAGAAAGTTTGTTAGGTTTGGAATAACTATTTTGATATGCTGATGGAAAGAGTGATACCACCCCAAGGAAATGCTTAAATGAACTATTGGTGTTTTCTTAAGAGTCTTAACAGAGCTACCTTTCTATGCTACCTTCTGCTGAATTTTGTTACCTTTATGTAAGAATTGTTATAATTTCTTTATATATATATTTTTTCTATTTGTTATGCATAGGGGTGAGTGGAATGTAAGAGTGTGCGGACAGATTTGAAGTATTTGGTAAAGTTAAGGTTAAGGCAGACAGAGAAGTTGAATGCAACTACCACTAAAACAATGAAATCTTTGGAAAAGAGAGGAATTTGAGGGTTGTTTGCCGTGATATGTGTTATACATAAATCCCCTATTTCATTTTGGGTCTGACATCTTTATCAAAATTAAAATTTTTCAGTGATATTGTATGTGAGTGGGCTTCTCTTGATGAAAGTTGAGAGTACAAGAGGAGAACTGACTTTAGTGTTATGTCACTGAAGAAAATCTTATTGGGATAAATGGTGATGGGAAAATAAACAAATAAATGTTTAAAAAATTAAGTACAGTCAAAGGAGTAGTAAAATCTACTGTCCAGCATCTAGAATCTGTTTTTGTCTGCTCAGTAATTACAACTGGAGGTGAAAGCCAAAATATATAGCCTCCCTAGTTCATCAGCAGGAATGACTTCTAGCAGTGAAGATGGAATGGCATTTTAGAAAATGATGTCATGCAAACCCTGTCTGCCTGAACATATACAAAATGTTCTGCTCTCCTTTTTTTTACTGTGATCATTTTCCTGGGGCTGATGGGGCTTGACAATGACAGGAGACCCATTTATTCAGATTCCAACCTGAAGGAAGTAAATCTAGACATGCTATTAGAAAAAAAGTACTGAAACTAGGAACAGTTCAAACTAGTTTTTAGGGAAAAAAGTCTAGTCCATTTGTAAAGTTCTTCTCGCAGAATGGACCTGCAGAATCAATGAGGAATCTTGACCAACACCATATATTTTCACATTTAAACCCAAAGTGGTATATGTAAAGTGCTACTCAATTTTGAAATCTTTATTATCTGAACCTATTCCGGGCCATCAGAATAACCTGCATGCCACTAAAGTTTCTCAAATGCTTTGTTTACAATCACATGTAGACTCCATGAAGTTTTACGTTCTATTGGAATTTAATCCTAACATGATTTGGCTGGTCCACTCTATATGATTATATACAAATTGTTCCATGATGCCGTGATTCAACACTTTATTGACTTTTTGTTTTTTTCTGTTCAATGGAAAGATAAGTGTCTAGTGTTCAGTTGAATCAATTAAATAACTGGATTGATACTGATCTCCAAATGGATTTCAACTCAACTAAACTAATATTTATTAATGTTTTCATTATCACAAACTCTACACTAGGTGCTGAAATAATTTAGTAAATCTACAAGTAGTGTGTATTGTTCAGCGGCTCTTACAGAATTGATTCAGATTAGTACAAACTTCCTATTATTAAAAACTTTTATAGCATAAAACTTGAAATCTTACCATGAAAGTTTCCCAGAGTATATTCACTTTACAGAAATTAGACTTCATCAACCATGGTGGTCTAACAAGAGTAGCAAAGGATCTTATTTTACTTTTATTTTTAAAGTTTTTATCAAGTGTGCCTTTTAATTATTTCACACTCATGGTCATTTATTGTTACTTATATGGATGTCATAGAATGTTAAGATAATGTATCCTGGCCCTCCTCACATATCTTAGTTCCTGAAATTTATTATTATGTGAAGAATCAAAGTTACCTGTTACCAGGTGGTTCTGCAGCAGTTTCTTATCTTTAACAGGGGGTATTTTAAATGGCACACACTCTCAAGTGAGCACTTACAGAAACACTAGACTCTGTGTCCATAATCCTATTGGAAGAGCAGTGATTTGATATAACTCAACTTATACAAGACTTAGTTTGTCAGAACTGAGCCTGTTCTGTTCATCTCTATGGAAAGAACTTTTTATTTGTATATTATGGCAGCCTTTTCTATTAGAGATTTCTCCTTTAACTCATGTGATACAAATAACAATACAGTTCTACTGGCTAGGTGACCTTCATCAGCTATTTAATGATGAAATGTTAACATTGACTTCAATCAAGATACTTTTATTCAATCATGGATACCTTGGAAAGACTACACTGAAAATTCTACATAGAACTACATTCTACATTATGTGGCCCCCAAATTTTTCAAACTTGTGTGTATTTGTTGCCTTCACCAGACTTTTGATTTAAGCCATTAAATTTTCTAAAATGCCAGATGGTGCAATAAAGTATTCCTTTTTAATACTCTCATGAATTTACCTAGAATGTGTACATTCTAGGAGAGATCCTATCATGAAATACCTTGAAGAGGGATCGATTATGTTCTTCTTGATAGTTTTCAATGTGGAATAATCTTTGAGCACATGTGTTCTGGTATATATTCCACTCCATACTCTCTGCTCTCCTCTGGGGTATTTATTTTAAGCAGAGTCAGTTCCAGTTTCACATAGAGACTTCAAGTCTTCTTATTATTAAAACAAAACCAAAAAATTTTAAAAAGACAAAAAACAAATAAACACTGTTTCCCAGTTTAGGCTGAATTTGTGGTTATACTATGTACAGTTTATTCCTTTTGTCCCAGTTTATTTTTCAATAAGATGACATTCTGGTCACCAGAAGATGTTGAGATAGCAGAAAATAGGTAGGAAATAAGTAGATGTTTAATAATACTTATTAACTGAGGCTAGAATTATTCTAATGCAATTCTGTCTTATCCTTCAATTTTGTAATTCATAATTATGAACTCAAAAGGAATACAATATAATACAAAACCATGTAATGTTAATATTGAACTATATGTTAACTTCAGTTATTAACAGCTTGATTTTATCTGAAATAAGTATATTTCTTATGTAAAGCATTGTCACTGAAAGGAAATAAAATATGTAGTTTCTCATACAATTGAGACTATAAAATCTCATTTTATAGTAATGTATTTAATAAGAGGACACAAGTGTAATATACATTATTAGGCATCAATTTATCAGAGTAACTCCTGGATATATGAGGAAAGCTTCTTTATTACTATGTGGATGGAAGAAATTCACCTGAAAAACATTAAATACTAATTGATGATATGGTAGATGTTTGGAATACAAGAGTGAATAAGCAGAGACCTTGTTCAAGTAACTCACAACTTCATGGGGAAATTGATGTAATTCTGTGAAATAGACTGAGAAAGTGAGGTCTATTAGCATCCATTGCTTTAACCCCCTGGGATAAAGCCTGGTATCGTAACCCTTAAAAAAATACCTATGATCATGTTTTCTTTTTAGAGTTGCTTAGAAAAATATATAAATCATATACCTGATGTATGTACACAGAATTCTTGAAGCCAGAAAAACAGGGATTTTCCTTAGTTAGCATCTAATAAAATAGAAAAGCAACCCACTTGACAGAAAGTGGGCTTCTTGAGAGCTCTTGCAGAGCCAAGCTCCACTGTACACAGGGCTATATATTCAGAGTACTGGGGCGTGATGACATGTCTCAATAAATGGGGTGCTGTTGTTACTGCCACTACCAACTAAAGGAAGAATTTCAAAGATATATTTTCCAGGGATAAGAAATTAATAACTTTTCTTAGTTCTGGTGGGTCACTCTAGCAAAGTACAAATAACTCTTGGCAGCACATCTAGAAGGATACTTCGTGGATATCTGAATGTCATTGTGGGAATCTAACATGTTTTTAATGGTCTCAAAATATCCACATTGGTTGAAGGTAGATATTATTAATCATTTTTCTTGATGAAAATAATTCTTGACCTTCCTATATTTTTGCTCTGTCCCAATTCTTGTGCTTTAAGGGCTCTCTTGGCATGCATTTTTGCCTCAAGATATGTGTAAGGAGAGATAAGAGTAAAGAGTACATCTCAGTTTTAATCTATTTTATTTGGTTTGTTTTCCTCATTTTTCTTTCAGTGGTTTAATTGTGCTTCTATTGTGTTGATAAAGAATATCTTGCTAAGAAACAAAATGGAAAGAATCTTAGAGAAAAGCATTAAGAACTTAGCCTTCAAATAAACAATCAGAAAATGTGGGGAGCACTTTGACAACAAAGGAACAGAAATTATGAATATATGCATGTTTCTAGCATTTTACTCCCCCTCACTTACTATCTGGTTCTACTAAACCTATGAGGGTGTGTGGAGCAGGGGTATTTTTTGCTTTACAATCATGAAGAAATGGGAAGAACAAGAAGGGCCATTTGGGATGGAATTGAAGTAGAAGGCATTAGAGAATCTTAAAGGAGAGAGCTTGGAAAGCAACTTTGGTGAAAGGAAAGTTGGCTGAAGGGAGAAAGAATATATGTAGTGTCAGTGTGGTCCATATAGTCTCTGCTTCATATTTCAAAGATTGAACATCAAAAATAAGTAATTCTTTAATTGTTTTTGGTTTCTGGTCTGGGTTTTCTCAGTTATGGTGCCATATCAAGAGGCTGCATCACATGAATAAGCTGCTTGCTTAGTTATTTATTCGAAGATAACTTAATATCCTTTATATGTGTTTTACCTCAAAAAGTTTTTGTGCATGCCTTTGTGGTTTCCTTAGAAACAGAACCTGTCCAGAAATTTAAGTGTGCTTGATTTATGGAAAACATCTTCAGGCAAACCTTTATAGGAGAGCATGAAACAGAGTAAGAAGGAGAAAGAGAGAAGTAAAGATGTGGTTTGAAGTTAAGTCTAGTTTTGGTCTGATGCATGCAGAAGGGTTTAGGCCCTTAACTGTGTGGTCAAGAAAAGGGGTTCTATGGAAAGTAACCTCAAAGGGTGATCAGATCATAAATTCCTAACTGGGCAGGTCATAGTGGGTAGTCACATCTCAGCCCTGTAACTTCTTTAGTGAAAGGTTTTAAGTAGCCTGTCCATTGTTCTTGTGCATATAGGTTAACATGCCTTTGAAATACCAGAAGTAATTCTCATTGAAGGAGCTATTAACCCTCAAGAGAGCACATAACCTTGTTAACCACCCTGTAATATATTACCTCCCTTGCTTTCTATAATTTTCTTTAGGTCCCCTTCTTAATTTCAAATGCATAAAAAAATCTGAAAAACTGTTTTTCTCCAGAGCATTTGAGATCTTGCTCCCTGGCATACATCATCAACTTGGCTCAATTAAGCTCACGCAAATTCTCTACAGGTTTGGATATTTCTTATGTTGACAACTGCACTGAAGACTTGATCCCATACCATTATCACTCAGTCATGGGGTGTGCTAAAGAAAACATTACCCATGACACTTGTTAAATTTTATAATACCGGATCTATTCAAGGGAAGTTACTGCAATGGGGTTTTGTAGAAAGGAGAAAGGGCTCAACTTTGACTCCAACAAGGACAAATGGGATTTATAACCAGGGAGCAGGGTAGGGATCAGTGGGTAGAAAATTACCAAGAAATAAGTAGAATTCTTGCTAAAGTGACTCAAAAGAATTCTTGCTGAAGGTAGGCTAGGATGATAAAATATGGAAGGTAGGGGATGAGGAATTTGATGAGATAGAAGTGAGGGATTTTTGTCTAGCTTGCTGAGCAGGATTCCTACTCAAACTGGATTTTATAAAGACACAGAGGGAAGCCTAAGGTCCAGGCTAGTGGAGCAGAGGGATCAAAGGAGATTGATGGAAGCTTGGTCAAAGGAGAGATCCTACATCAGGTATTGCATATCTTAATCTTCTCCGGGTGAAGTGGCTTCTTCCAGCCCAGGGCAGTTTTCTGGAGGAGGGAAGTACCTGTGAACTGTTCACCACCAACACCCACAGTAGCTAGGGGATGGGTGGATGCACCAGATCAATAAAAACAACCTGGCGTTGTGTAGCAGTAGGATTTACATTTATAAGAAGTGGCTCAGAGCTGTTGCTACATAAGGCAGGTTAGGTTGGCATCTACGTTGAACCACCTGAAGAGGCATAATATTTCTTCCTCATGCCAGTCAGACCACATGAAATCTGGACTCCTTAACAGGGACTTTTAATTCTTTTGCCTAAGTCTCCAGGTATGTTTTAGGACACTCTATCCCTCACATTCTACTTTTGTCATATACCAAACACCTTCAGTTCCATAAATCCACATTCCTTCTCTCATCTATACCTTACTCTTTCATTCCTCCTTGTTACCCTCATTTGACTGTTTCCTATTCTTCTTCTTGCCATAACTCAGACACCATGCTCTCCTGGAGGCTTTTCTTGATACTGTGAATTAGATATCCCCTTCCAGCCTTCTAAGACACCTTGTCCTGTCTTTCATAGTACTTTCCAAATTGTATTTTAATTGATAGTTGACTTCCTTATCCATGCATTCCTATAGACTACAAAGTCTTGAGGGCAGACATTAAAACTGTGCTCACTATTGTATTTCAGTACCTGATAAATACTAAGTATATGCATTATGAATTTATGTATGAATATATACAGAATAATAAAAGAATATCTAAGATTTCCATTTCTATGAGAATGTCAAAATGTATAATAATATAAAATAGAGATTAACCTACACATCTGAAAAAAAGACCTTCTAGGTCAAATATAATTTGAGGCAGAAACAAGAAAGAACTAGATAGTGAACACCACTGAGGACTAGATAGTGAACATCACTGCTGATTTAGGTAAACAGTTTTTCTCCCACATAAGAGTGAATTCATTTTTTTAATGTATACACCTGCTGTCATGCTTTATAAAAGGCAAATTTATTTCAAAGTATATCTGCTATTAAGGTGACATTTATTCTTATACATTGTCTCAAATTATATTAAAAATATAAGCATCGCTGGGGAGAAATATAATAAATGTCTGCAGAGTTATTATCTTTAAAGAGAAGCTATTTGCAAAAAGGCTTGGAACTGCCTGCCTAGACCAGAAGAGAACCACTTTATCAAGATGGATCTGGACACAAGAACTAGTGCTGTGTGATGAGGAAGGCCATGAGTGTTAGAGTCAGAAAGGCCTCAATTTAGTGCCAACTCTGATGTGGGGATGACCTTGGGTGGTACCACTGACATGTTCATTCCATGGTTTCATGATTTGTAACAGCTTCAAACTAATAGGTTGTGTGGAGTCAGTGAGATTATGCATGTGATAGACTGAGCACAGTGCCTAGCAAACAGTAATGCACAATGACTTTTACTATTTCACCATAACATACCATATTGGCAGAGCATGGGGTGAGGGAGATAGTAACTCCACCTGGTGCATTTGACAATACTGGACATCTACATGAGTGGCAGTATTCTTGTGTAGAATGGTGGAGAAGTACAAATGACCACCGAGTCCACCCACTGCCCCATTGTGCCTAGGTGAGACCTGAATACAGAGTGTAAGAGTGTAACAACCACTGCTGCTACTACTGAGAGTTTACTATGTGTCAGACACTAACAAATAGGCTCAAAGACATGAAAAGATTCACCTAAGCTAATACACCCTTGAAGTGACAGAGCCAGGATTGGAACCAGATTTATCTAGCTGAAGGCAAATGTTAAAGTTAATTTTAGAAAAAAAAAATATTTGAGAGCAAAATGAAACCCAGGATCTTGGCACTACATTTTCTTTTCCTCCCGCCCTGTTAACAAGCCATTAGCAAGTCCTCAAAGCAAATGCATGTCCTCAGTGACATAAAGATGAGATAGAGACTAATTAGAATGTAACTGAAAAGTAATTTTCTTGTGATTTTCCTTGACCCTAGTCTCCAAGGTAACTCCACACCATTTCTCATTCTAGCTTCTCTAAGTGCTGGGGAATGGACATGCTTTGGGATTCCTTTTTATTTGTTCTATTTTCTCTGTAATTTACTCTATGCTGTCAACCCATCTATTAGATATAAATCATCATTATAAATGACATCTAAATATTGCAAACATCAATTTAAACTTATTTTCTCCAGCTCTTCATTTCATGTGTTGCACACGTGATGGTCTGTGCACAAGAGAAAGGATGCTATTGTGTAAAGACCACTTTCAAGTATGAAGGCAGTGATCTTGTGGTTTATATAGTACCTCCACAAGATCTTTATTGAATTCTTATAAAGTGCAACAGGTAGGCAGAGCAGACGTTGTTAATTGTCTTTACAGATGATGAAAATAAGGATTAAAGTGGTCAAATGATTTATCTAGTTCACAGCTAAAGGACACCAGACTGGAATCAAAGCCAGTTGTGCTTTTTAAAAAATGTTAATAAAGTATAAAGTATATTTTTCTCCATCATACAACCAATTCATATATATTATAAAATATCAGAAAAAGTACAAAAGAAGAATGTAAGAAAAAACTATTCATATTTTCAACATCCAAAGATAATTATCATTCAGTTTTGGTAAACTTCTGTTCAGCTTTTAAAAATGCATAGGCATTTAAAAACTATCATTTTTGTCAAACTGCATATATGCCTATGTTCCACTTTTTCCTGGTTGACATTTGATATAGACACATTTTAAAATGTTATTATAATATTTTTTACTTGACCCTTTTCAGAGTACAAAAATTAAGAGTCAACAACCTCCCATTCCTGGGACCAGTGTTAACAGCCCAGATACATAGCTTGGAACCCTTATTATCAGCATATGTAAATTAAACTCTATTTTTCCATCATATGCACATGTGTTATATATATATAAATATACTATATGTTGTAATATATAAATGAGATCTTTTTATATTTTATGTTTCAATTCCAGTTCACCTTCAACACTATTTTGTAGTACTGTATTTTTCCATGTATAATGAATGCTTTTCCTGCCCAAATTTTTGAAGGAAAAATAAAGATGCTCATTACACATGGTTAGTACTAATTCTGTATCTGTATAAATGTTTTGAAATCTTCTATTTATGCTTATGAGTTAAAAGTGTAACTCTAGAATGCAATAATGATATCCATATGTGAAAAAATACTCTGGAATACGATAACTAGTTTTGTTTCTAAATAAAAATAAATAATTGAATTAAAAATTAAAACAAAAATTTTTTTCCTGAAAGTCTGGGCAAGAAATGTGGGTGTATGTTATACATGGCAAAATACGTAGTTTCAGATGCACAACGCAATGGCCAGACCATCACATACTTTACACAGTGATGCCCCCACTTTTCAAGTACCCACGTAGCACAGTACAGTTACTATATTATTGGCCATACTCCTCATAGTGTAATTCACATCCCTATCACTATTTAATAACTACCAATTGTACTTCTTAATCCCTTCACTTATTTCATGCCCCTCAAGCCCCTCCCCTCTAGCAACCATCAGTTTGTTCTCTGTGTCTGTGAGTCTGTTTTTGTTTTATTTTGTTTGTTTATTTTGTTCTTTAGATTCCACGTGTTAAATGGAATCATATGGTACTTGTCTTTCTCTTTCTGATTTATTTTATTTAGCATAATGCCCTCTTAATCCTTCCATATTGTTGCAAATGGTAAGGTTTCATTTTTTATGGCTGAGTAATATTCTATTGTATATATGTGCCAACACTCTTTACCCACTCATCTATTTTTGGACATCTGGGTTGCTTCCATATCTTGGTTGTTATGTCTTGGCTTCCATACCTTGGCTGCAATAAACATAGGGGGCATATATTCTTTTGAATTAGTGTTTCAAGTTTCTTTGGATATATTTCCAGAAGTGGAATTGCTTGGTCATAAGGCAGTTCCATTTTGCAATTTATTTAGGACCCTCCATACCATTTTTTATAGTGATTGCACCCATCTGCATTTCCACCAATAGTGCACAAGGGTTCCCTTTTCTCTACATCCTCACCAACATTTGATATTTGTCGATTTATTGATGATAGCCATTCTGACAGGTGTGAGGTGATACCTCATTGTGGTTTTAATGGGCATTTCTGTGATGATTAGTAACATTGAACATCTTTTTATATGTCTATTGGCCATCTGTATGTCTTCTTTGGAGAAGTGTCTATTCAGGTCCTCTGCCCACTTTTTAAATGGGTTGTTTGTGTTTTTGGTGTTGAGTTGTCAGTTCTTTATTTGGATATTAACCCCTTATCAGATGTATCACTGGTAACTATGTTCTCCCATTCAGTGGGCTGTATTTTCATTTTGTTGATAGTTTCCTTTGCTGTGCAAAAACCTTTTAGTTTTATGTAGTTCTATTTTTAAAATTTTTTATTTTTCTTTTTTTTACTTGTTTGAGGAGATATGTCTGAAAAAATATTGCTGAGAGAAATGACAGATTTTACTGGTTGTGTTTTTTTTTAAAAAAGGTTCCAAGACTTATATTTAGGTCTTTAAATCATTTTGAGTTATTCTGTGTATATGGTATAAGAAGGTGGTCTAGTTTCATTTTTTTGCATGTATCTGTCCAATATTTCCAAAGTGATTTATTGAAGAGGTTATCCTTATTCCATTGTATGTTCTTGCCACATTTGTCAAATATTAATTGATCATATAGGCATGTGTTTATTTCTGGGCTCTCTATTCTGTTCCATTAATCTATGTGTCTGATTTCATGCCGGTACTATGCTGTTTGGTTATATTGACTTGTATAACAGTATATTTTGATATCAGGTAGTGTGATGCCCCCAACTTTGTTCTTTATCAAGATTTCTGTGGCTTTTGGAATCTTTTATAGTCTCATATACATTTTTGAAATATTTGTTCCAGTTATGTGAAATAAATATACCATTGGTATTTTGATAGGAATTGCTTTGAATCTATAGATTGTTTTGGTAGTATGGATGTTTTAATGACGCTAATTCTTATCCATGAACACAACAAATATTTTCATTTATTTGTATCTTCTTCAATTTCAGTGTCTTATAATTTTCTAAGTACAGGTCTTTTATATCCTTGGTTACATTTATTTCCAGGGTTTTTTTAGGATGCAACTGTAAATGGGATTGTTTTCTGTTTCCCTTTCTGATAGTTTATTACCGATATATAAAAGCAATCAATTTTTAATACTTATCTTGTATACTGCTATTTTATTGACTTCATTGATCAGTTTTGTAGTTTTTTTTGATGTAATCTTTAGAGTTCTCTGTATACACTATCATGCTAGTTTCAAATAAAGACAGTTTTATTTCTTTCTTTTCAACTTGGATGCCTTTTATTTCTTCTTCTCTGTAAGGGCTAAGACTTCCAGTACTATGTTGAACAAGGGAGGTGAAAGTGGACATCTTTGTCTTGTTCTTGATATTAAAGGAAATGCTTTTCATTTTTTCCTATTGAATATGATGCTAGCTGTGGATTTTTCAAACATGGCCTTTATTATATTTAGGTATGTTTCCTCTATTCCCACTTCGCTGAGAGATTTATCATAAATGAGTGTGGGATTTTGTCAAATACTATTTTCTTCATCTATTAATATGAACATGTGATTTTTATTTAATTTTTTAATGTGGTTTATCACATTAATTGACTTGCCAATATGGAACCATCCTTGTATCCCCAGAATAAATCTCATTGATCATGGTTTATTATCTTTTTACTATATTGCTTAATTATAGTATATTATAGTTTACTATATTGCTTATATTTGGTTTGCTAATATTTTGTTGAGGATTTTTACTTCTATGTCAATCTTGTTTATATGTTCAAAGAACAAGTTCTTGGTTTCATTGATTTTTGTATTTTTTAGACACCATTTTGTTTATTTCTGCTCTGACCTGGGTTATTTTTTTCATTCTACTCACTTTGGGCTTTGTTTGTTGTTCTTTTTCTAGTTCTTATAAGTGTAAAATAAGTTGTTTATTTGAGATCTTTATTATTTCTTGAGAGAGGCCTGTAATTCTGTGAATTTTCCTGTTAAGATTCCTTTTGCTGCATCCCATACATTAGGGGTTGTTGCATTCTCATTTTCATTTGTTTCAAGGTATCTTTTGTTTTTTTTCTTGATTTCATTATTAACCCACTCATTGTTTAGTAACATGTTACTTAGCCTCCATGTGTATGTGTGTTTTTTAGTTTATTTCTCATAATTGATTTCTGCTTTTATAACATTCTGGTCAGAGAAGATACTTGATATGATTTTAATTTCTTTAAATTTATTGATATTTGTTACAATGCCTAACATGTAGCCCTCCCTGGAAAATGTTCCATGTACATTGAAAAGAATGTATATTCTGCTGATTTGGGATGACTGCTCTTAAAATATTAATTAAATCAATTTGGTTTAATGTGTCATTTAAGCTTGCTGTTTCCTTTTTGATTTTCTGTCTCGAAGCTCTATTTATTGATGTCAATAGGGTGTTAAAGTTCCCTACTATGACTGTATTACTGTCAATGTCTTTCTCTATGTTTATCAACATTTGTCTTATACATTTCAGTGCTCCTATGTTGGCTGCATAAATATTTACAAGGGTTATTTCCTCTTGTTGGATAGATCCTTTTATCATTATGTAATGTCCTTCTTTATCTCTTATTATAACTTTTGTTTTAAAGTATATTTTGATTTATACAATATTGCTACCCTGACTTTTTTCCATTACTGTTTGCATAAAATATCTTTTCTTCTCTTTATTCAGTCTGTGTGTATCTTTCTATCTGAAGTGGGTCTATTATAGACAGCATATGTATGCACCTTATTTTCTTATCTGTATAGCTATTCTATGTCTTTTGCTTACACATTTATTCCATTTACATGTAAAGTGCTTATTGATAGGTACATGTTTATTGCTATTTTATTATTGATATTTATTTTCCTCCCCTTTTTTCTTCTTAAAGAAGTCTCTTCAACATTTCTTATACTACAGTTTTGGGGATGCACTCCTTTAGCTTTTTCTTATCTGGGAAGCTCTTTATTTCTTCTTTAATTTTAAATGGTATCCTTGCTGGTTAGCGTAGTCTTGGGTTTAAATTCTGCTTTTTATCACTTTACCTATTTTGCATCAATCCGTTGTGGCCTGAAAAGTTTCTGCTGAGAAATCTGCTGACAGTTTTATGGGAATTTTGTTGTAGGTAACTAACTGTCTTTCTTTTGCTTCTTTTATGATTCTTTCTTTCTCTTTAACTTTTTCCATTTTAATTATGGTCTATCTTAATGTGGATTGCCTCTTTGGGTTCATCTTGTTTGGGATTCTCTGTGTTTCCTGGACTTGTCATGTCATTTTCCTTTATCAGATTAGATACATTTTTAGTCATTATTTTTTCAAATAGCCTCTCAATCCCTTGCTGTCTTCTTTTGGTACTTTTATGATGCATATGTTGTTACTCTTGATGTTGTCCCAGAGGTCTTGTAAACTATCCTCACTTTAAAAAAAGTGTTGTTTCTCTGAATGGATATTTTCTGCTACCTTGTGTTCTGAATCACCGATTTGATCCTTTGCTTCATCTAATCTGCTCTTGATTATTACTAGTGTGTATTTTTTATGGTAGATATTGCATTCTTCATTTCAGACTTTTTTATGGTCTCTATGTCTTTTTTTGTTTACTGTCTCTTTATTGAGGTTCTCTCTGTGTTCATCCATCCTTCCCTTAAGTTCCTTGAGCATTCTTATAACCATTGTTTTAAATTCTGTATCAGATAGATTGCTCAACTCCTTTTCATTTAGTCTTTTTTTGTAGATATCTCCTGTTCTTCCTCTTGGGGGACATTTCATTGTCTCCCCAATTTAGCTGCCTTTCTGTATTTGTTTCTATATTAGGCAGATAAGCTCTGTATTCTACCCTTGGTTGGGTGGCCTTATATAGTAGGTGTCTCCTGGATCTCATTGGTGTAGTTTTCCTGATCACCTGAACTGGGTGCACCAGGAACATCTCTTATTTGGTTATTTGCACTCTACTATTGTGACTGAGTCTTGATTGCAGTTGACTGTTAGTGGGTGGGGTTAACCCTTAAGCTAGCTGACTACACTGTTTGACACTGACCACATTGTACCAACTGTATTGCAGGGGCTAACCAGATGACAATTTAAAGACATACATCTTCTAAAGTAGAATAATGAAAGAGTAAATTATGAAACCTTCAACATTTGAACATGTTTTACCACCTTAAAGATGTTTTTGATGAGTGTGCTATACTACTAGGAAATATTTATTAAGTTAAAATTCATAAAAATAAATTGAGAAGGAAATATAGCAGAATATTGGTGGCAGCTGTATCTAGGGAACACTTAAAAATTCAACAAGTGCTTATTATTTTAAATAACCCAAATAATAATAAAGAACATCTGTTCTTTTCCTCAATTATCCTATTCAGTGAAATTTCTTTCTTTTTTTTAAGATTTTATTTATTTGCTTTTAGAGAGAAGGGAAGGGAGCTAAAAAGAGAGGAAGAGAAACATCAATGTGAGAGAGAAACATTGACTGATTTTCTCTCATATGAGCCCTGTCTGGGGACCAAACCCATAACCCAGGCATGTGCCCTGACCAGGCACCAAACCAGTGACCCTTTGCTTTGTGAGATTATGCCCAACAAACTGAGCCATACTGGTCAGGGCAGTGAAGTTTCTTTTCATTTGAATGACTCTCTCCTAGTTGTGGTAATAATGTGAATTATGAATCAATTTCCTCTTTCTAATATAGGATCCCCAAAGTTCACCCTTCTTCTTTAGTAAGCTGTTTATCAATTGAATAAAAACAGAATATTTCAGAAGATTGACCTCCTAAGCCTCCTTTTTATTAAATAGATTCTAATAGAATGTAAAAGGAAGAAAATATACTTTCTTCATATTTTAGATTAGGGTTTTTATCATATACTATGGAACAGTAATAATAGACAGGCTGATAACATTTAGCTAGACCCTTATTGATGAGTCATTTGAGCAATTAGTGATACAAAAGTGGGGCATTGAATTAAAGAAAATTACATACAGAAAATCACATACAGAAAATCATCACTGAAAATTTAAATACTGTCCTTAAAATCTTTGTGGTTGACAATAAATTGTGAAATACTTTAGGAAGGCTTTCAAGAGCTCAATAAATATAAAATATTGAAAGCATTTTTTATCTCCCTTTTGTGAGATGTGCATCTTTTGTGACAATTTGTAGTCAAGGTAACTGAACCTTTGCACAATATTCTATACTTTAGTAAAATAAAATTCAGTTTAAGTATTTTTTTAAGTACAGATGGTTTGAAATTTTACTTCTAATCAAAATGAAACTGTTTATTAATCTCTTTCCTACAAAAATTGTCTAAGAGTTTAGCATATTCATTCTCAGAAATATGATTGTTTCAGGACTGAGAAGCCATTCTTCTCTTCCTCTGCCTTCAAAGCTGAACACATTTACAATCATTATCAGATTTAGCTTTTGGTCTCCATCCCTTTATGCATTTGAACTTCCTTAATACTATTTTAAACACAAGTGAGTATAAATAAAAAGTATTCAGATTGAATAGGAGAGTAAAGCTATCCACAAATTTCAGTCTGTATAGACAATCAGCTTGACACATCCAGGCTAAGTGATGCTTTTAATTTTTTTCCAGTGGTTTTAGTGTCTCTATGGATTATCAAAATTAATATTGATGCTTTCTGCTTCAGATTTAGAGACCATATTATATATAAACAGCTTCTCAATATTCAAGTCTTTCAGGGTTCCATGGTTTGATTTTTAGTTGCAAGGTATTTGTTTTGTTAGGAGCAGTTACTGCCTCTATTTGTCCATGGAGGACATTTGTGATGGAGAAACACTTTTCTGAGACTGATTCAAAACCTTCAGGATTAGTCTACTTCCATCTCAGATAGCATTGGCTTTTTCTGTTCTCTACCACCAACAGTATAGTCTGTTTGTTGATTGGCTTATTCCTTCAAAAGAATATTTATGTCTAGGAAAGTGCAGAGAAAAGAAGTGAGAGCAGAGGTTTGATCAATGTCCTTCTTCAGATCTGCAGAAGAAAAACAAACACACAAGTCCTCCTTGTTAACTTCTTGAAAGGAAGTCAGCAACTATCAACCAGGGGCCAAGACAATAAGAACTATGTAAGATGCTTAGATTTATTTACTTTGTCAGTATTTGTTATTCCCAGTTATCCCAAATTGAGTGGCTTATGACATTTTAAAGGCACAAGATCTATGAGCTGTTCTCTGTGAGAGCTGGGGGAGGCTGGGGAGGGAATGGTAAGAAGGGAGATCCCATCCAACTCCTAAATGATTGGAGGAAGATGGAGACAATATTCCAAACACTGCATGGACAATGGCAGCATTAAGAGCCAAAGGGAGTTCACCGAGTCCTGAAGTCTGTAACATGAAATAAAGAGTATGACTATTGAGCATGAACCTGAGCTTAAGGTACGCCACCACTAACAACTAAAAGGCCTGTGTGATCCTCACATATGGCATTTTTGAGCCAGCTTCTCAGGCTGTTCCTCAGACACTTCCCTTCCTCCATAAGATCTCTAAGGTTTTCATACTTGCTCTTTTGACTTTAGGGGGATATTGGGACTGAAGAAACTGAGGTTGCAGTCCTTCATATGTAATGAAACAGGATACATAATGTTTAAGAGTAGGGGTGACCTCTTGGAGACTCAGATTTTTCTTCTGTGAATAATAGTATCTATTTAATATTGTCTGTCATTAATCAAATTTGATAATTTATGTTATTAAATAACAATGCAAGGAGGCTTGCATTGTTATTTATCTTTTTAAACTTACATTTCTTCTTTTTTTTTTTAACATTGCTGGGGGTTATGGCCTGCAACCCAGGAATGTACCCTGGCTGGGAATCGAACCTGGGACACTTTGGTTCCCAGCCCGCGCTCAATCCACTGAGCTACGCCAGCCAGGACATTTCTTCTTTTTAAATTGGCTTATATTTTTCTTAAATATCAAGATCACGTCTTAATCCTGTTGTAGTTTTGGTGCTTAATACTAAGCACTGTGGACTTGGGGACTCATTATATGGCTTTTCATGAATGCTGTATGCCCTTGGCTGGAGAACAATGATAGCTAAAACTAATGGAGCACTCTTAATATATTATATTTTGTCTTCATTAACTCAGGTAATCGCACAACAACTCAGGGAAATTGATCATTTCTATTTCATAGACGAGGAAACTGAGTCCCAGAGATAAAGTAACTTGATCAAGTGGGTCCACCTGGGATCTGAACCCAGCTAGTCTGGCTTCACAAATTATACCCATAATCACTATGCTCTACTGGGAACCACCTAGGATCCCTCACTAGCTTTATCACTTTCCTAAGTTAGAGAAAGAAGAGGGAATATTCATGCTTTTATAAAATGGGCAAGTGGCCACCACTGTTTCTGAGACTGAAGTGAGTTTTGTATGTGAGTCACACCCATATAGCAGAATGTTCTTCCTTTTCCAGGAATGTGTGATCTAAGTGTAGAAAACAACTTTAGGAGCAGGATGTGTGGGTCTAGCAGTTAACTCTTATCTCTTTCTTGAGAATGCTCTTTTTTCTTCTTTTTTCTTCATGGAGAAATTTCCACAGAGAAACTCTGCTCTACATAACTAAATGATAAGAAAAATAAGAACAATCACAGCAGTGATGCAATCAAACTAAAAATGTGGACCATCCAGATACCATTCGCTGTTCAACTAATGAGTTTTCATATGGAGAGAGCTGACTGCTATCAAGTTTTTACATATGTTATAGATTTATGTTATTTCTTTTAAGTGGTGTTTTTTTCCCTCAGAAAACCCTTAGGCTATACAGGGCAAAAAGGTGGTGTAATGGAAAGACCATGGGCAGATCTGTGTTCAAGCCTATCTGCACTGTGTTTTAGCTGCATACATTTGGTCAAATTACTTACCTTCACTGAGCCTCAGAGAATAACAATGCATGACTTGCAGGGCTGTTACGAAGAATATGTTTTGAATTCCAAACAGTTTATATGGTCAATGAGAATTACTCAGCTGCCCCAAAGTGAGCTCTGTTTGTCTTGCCAGTATGGCTGCCCATGGAAATGCCGATTCATTAGACCATTACACAATTATGTATTTTCTTTTGTCTTCACAAACCTGAGCATACTTTCTTTTTCAGTGTTCCTAAAAAATTCAAATGGCAACAGTAGTTTCTTGTCTTGGGCACTAAAACAGAGCACCTTACCTCCAGATGCTCTAAGAAATTTATGCCCTTTCTATTCCGTGAATCATCATAATTTTCTTATATATAGTAGAATAGAAAAATATGATTATCTTGATTTAATAGCTTAATAAAAAGTTGTTTGTTCTAATATGAGAAATGTAAATTGAAATATGCCCTTTATTATCCACCACACTGATGTAAGTGTTACCCAGGTGAATTAGTATCTAATCAATGAAATTACAGCAGTCTTTTGGTTTCCCAGTGTTAATGTGTTCCACATAGGTGGTTTAACCAATCATTTCTGTTTTTGTGGTGTGCAAGGCCATCAGTGCTAAAATGAGGAAAATTCCTGACAAACTAAGTCCAGTTGGTCACCTTATATACAAGGGTGAGAGGGATCAATGTTAAAATTAGTGACACAAATTTATGTTTGATAAATCTATTAAAATTTCAAATATCTATTTTTACCAGGTTGTTCCTAAATGAAGTGACTGAGCATTTTATTTTAAACTTAAGTTTTTAGGTTTTATATTATCTTCTTTATTTTTTTATTGTTGTTCTATTATAGTTGTCCCAATTTTCCCCTGCTGCTCTCCCCTGCCCTGTGCATCCCCTGGTCCCACAGTGAATCCCCACCCTGTTGTTCATGCATGGGTCATTTATATCTGTTCCTTGACTCGACCCTTCCACTACTTTTCCCACTTATCCCTCCCTGATCCCCTCTGGCTGCTGTCACACTATTCCTTGTTTCCATACCTCTGGTTCTATTTTGTTCATTAGGTTCCTCTTATAGGGGAGATCATTTGGTATTTGTCTTTCACTGCCTGGCTTATTTCACTTAGCATAATATTCTATAGTTCTATCCATGCTGTTGCAAAAGGTAGGAGTTCCTTCTTTCTTTCTGCTACATGGTATTCTATTATGTCAATACCACATTTTTTTGATCCACTCATTTCCTGATGGGCACTTAGGCTGTTCCTAGCACTTGGCTATTATAAATTGTGCTGCTATGAACACAGGGTGCATAAGTTCTTTGGAATCAGTGTTTCAGGATTCTTAGGGTATAATCCCAGCAATGGAATCGCTGGATCAAATGGCAGTTTCATTTTTAGTTTTTTGAGGAAATTCCATACCGTTTTCCACAGTGGCTGTATAATTGCCAATGATACCTTGAACAAGGGTTTGACCTCCAAAATATATAAAGAACTCATGTAACTCAATACCAGGAAGACAAACAATTCGATTAAAAAATGGGCAAAGGACCTGAACAGATACTTCTCCAAGGAGGACACACAGGGGGCCCAGAGACATATGAAAGGATGTTCAACATCACAACCATCAGAGAGATGCAAATTAAAACCACAATGAGATGCTCCCTCACACCAGTCAGAATGGCCATAATTAACAATGGCCATAATCAACAAACAAGACTGCTTGGTAAGGATGTAGAAAAAAGAGAACCCTTATGCACTGTTGGTGGGAGTGCAGACTGGTGCAGCCACTGTAGAAAACAGTATGCAATTTCCTCAAAAAACTAAAAATGGAACCACTTTTTGATCCAGTGATTCTGCTGCTGTGTTTATATTATCTTAAAACTCATATCAGTGTGGGTGTAAGTTAACATTGAGAGCCAGAGAAGATTATTAGCCTTTAATCAAAATTAATTGAAGAGCAAATTGTAGGTTTGAGTAGTTCAAGACCTAACCAGAAGATGATTTTGAGATTTCATAGTTGGATTCCTTTCCAAATTCATCTGTATTCTGGAAATGGCCAGCTCAATACCTTAACCCATCATATTATATTATTAGTGTGTAATTTATAGCTGAGAATAATTTTTGGCAAGTTTTGGGCCATACCTAAATTCTAGAGCAATTTTAGAAAAACTCATAAAGAAATAAATAAAGGGAAATATTCTCCAGAAAACTTTTATCCCTTATCAAAATTAAGAAAAAGCAGAACTCAAAAATAACAAACATAATTTCCTTTTTTCTTGGATAGAATGGATAATGCAATTGTTAATTTTTTAAACAGAATGCACAAAGATTGAGAGTTTAAAATTAGTGTTTGTTTTCTGGAAGTGGCTCTTTGATATCTTTAATATGTCTTTCCTGCTTACTACCAGTTCGGTTCCAACTTACCATCTGCTAACCTTCATCATAGTACCTCTCTATTCTGCTTACCAAAACTGGTTCTCAGGAAACAGATCAAAATTAGTTCACACTGCTATGTAACAATGTAAGTTTACATTGCATTGATGTCCCCTGACAATTGTGTTTTAACATGAAGGAGAGTCTTAGTCTAAGAAACAAGCCTCTAAAGGTGCAGGTCCACATATGAGGAGTTCCAGGCAGAAGGAGGAAGATGGCGAATAATCATTTTCCTGAGTAAAACTCCAAGATGTTTTGCCTAGTCATGACTAAAGACCTACATCTGAGGCCAGGTGTGACTTCTAATTACTTATCAACTAGTTATTAACTTTTCTTTTTTCATCTGTGACCTGTGACATTTCCACCTTTGAATGCCTGGAGACTAGACTTGGGAGGAGATGAAGAAAAGGAGATTCAAGAAGAATTATGGGGATGCATTAAGAAGTGAAGCCAGTTTAATGAAAGAAAACATATAGAAATAGATCCTTTCAAAGTTTTTTATTAGAGAAATTTTAAGGAATATTTTTTCTTTGCTTTTGATTGGCAATATATGTTTCATGTGATTATAAAGACAAAGTTTAGAAGAGGAAAAGGCATAAGATTATAGTAGAACAATTTTCTTTGTAAAAATGACTTCTTTCAGTGTTATATTTTTATACCATTTATTATTTTTCCTGACTATAGAAGTATTTTTATGCTCAGAGCTGAAAATTTGGAAAATAACATTATGGAAAATATATATCTTCTATGATCATTTCACCCAAATACAATCACTGTCAACATTTTGGTATAATTCATTTTAATCTCCTTTTTCACATTTTAATTTATTCTTTATTTCTTCATTTATATTTTCTCGCTCTTTTATAAACAGTATGAATATCCTCCTATATCAGCTTCCTAGGACTGAATAACAACTTACTGCAAACTTGGTGGCTTAAACAACAGAATTTTGTTCTTTCACAGTTCTGGAGGCCAGAAGTTCAAGATCAAGATCTCAGAAGGCCTGTGTGGCTCTAGGGGGGGAATTCCTTCCTTCACTCTTCCAGTTTCTTGTGGCCCCTGGCAGTCTTTATCTTGTAGCCAAATAACTCCAGTTTCTGCCTGTCTTCTCCTCTTGTGCCGTGTGCCTCTTATAAGGGTACTGGTCATTGGAGTTAGGGCCCACCTGGATAAATCTCATTTTCAGATTATTAATTACATCTGCAAAAGTCCTTTTTCCAAACATTCATATGTTCTGGTGGTCAGGGTATGGACATACCTTTTGGGGGGCCATCATTTCAACCAGGTAGAACTATTACTAGAAATTACTGGGTGAATGAGTTTGATTTTTTAAAAGATTTTATTTATTTATTTTTAGAGAGAGGGGAAGAGAGTAAGAAAGAGAGAGAGAGAGAAACATCAATGTGTGATTGCCTCTTGTGTGCCCCATACTGGGGACCTGGCCTGCAACCCAGGCCCTGACTGGGAATTGAACTGGCTACCCTTTGGTTTGCAGTCCAGTGCTCAACCCACTGAGCCACACCAGCTAGGGCAAGTTCAATTTTTTTTACATTAAAATTCTTAGTATAACATATCTCACTGGTTCTAAATTGTCCATGTTTTACTTTTTGACATCTCTGCAGTTCATATGCATTTTACAAGTGATGGCATATCATGTTGCTAGCTTGTTTTCTTTTTTTTTAGTGGTACATAAATTGTGCTGTACTTTATACTCAGATGAATACAGTATTTTGCTTTAAAAAACACTTTATTGAGGTATGATTGACATTTTAAAAAGATGTATGTATTTATGTAGAAAGTCAATGGATTTGGGGATAAGTACACACCTTTGAAACCATTACCAGCATCAGTCCATAAATGTATCTATCACCTCCAAGACCCTCATTCTCTTGCTCTCCAAAAATCACTGCCAAGACCAGTGTAAAGGAACTTTTCCCGTCTTCTTCCAGGAATGGTTTCAGGTCTTATATTTGTCTTTAACCCATTTTGAATTAATTTTTGCAAGTGGTATAAGAGTCCAGTTTTAATATTTTGCTTGTGAGTACTCCAGTTTTCTCAACACAATTTATTAAAGAGACAATGTTTTTGCTTTTGTGTGTTCTTGGCACCCTTGTTGAAGATTTATTTACTGTGTGTGGTGGGTTTATATGTGGGCTCTCTATTCTATTCCATTGGCCGATGTGTCTGTATTTATGCCAGTATCATGCTGTTTTGATTACTATAGCTCTGTAATATAATTTGAAATCAGAAAATGTTTTTCTTCTTGCTCTTCTTTAACTATTTGGTCTTTTGTGGTTCCATATGAATTTTAGGATTGTGTTTTCTATTTCTGTGAAAAATGCCATTGAAGTTTTGATAATGATTGTATTGAATTTACAGATTGCTTTGGATAGTAATGATCAGATAGCTTTGAGAAAAGTAGTACAATTTACATTATTAATAATTTGAGAACAGCTTGTGGATATTTAGTATTTTTAAACATCCCAGTAAAAGTGGTGAGCCATAGTTTTAATCTGCATTTATTTAATTTGGCTACTTGCTAACCTTTTGTCTTTGTCATTTTCTATTTTCTATTAAAATATTAGTGTTTTTTCTTTTAAATGTGTTAATAAGAAGTATGACTTATTTTGAATATGTACCAGGTGCTTGTTTGGTACTACCCCTGTAAAGTTAATATTATTTTCCCTATTTTGTTCATGAGGTAATTGATTGTAGGGGTAATTTATGTATTTTCTAAAAATATTAATTTTGTTAATCTTTAAGAGAAAATTTACATTATTTCTAGTTTGATAATTATGTTTTCCATTGTTTATACTTTAATATTCAAAGGTGTTTATTGTTCTTTAATGTGGTCATTGTTATTCTTTTCCTATAAACATCATGTGTTAGAAGGCCTTCCTAATCCCCAAAATCCATGAATTATTTACTCCCATTTTTGTAATGCATTTTTATAATTTACTTCTAACATTCATCCCTTTGCTTTGTCCAGACTTTGTTGTCATTATCTGTTGTACATGCTGCTGAGTTAGGACCTGACTGGAATTTTCTCAAATACGTGATTTCCCCAATACCATTTAAAAGGTATTTGTCCTTAATTTATCGGCTTGAAATGTTTACTTTATAATACATTAAGTTTTATAGATGCCAGGGTTTCTTTAATAGATTTTACAGCTAATCTGTTTATCTCTGTGACATGTATTTAGTAGTATCACATTACTAATTGCTGCAGCTTTAAAATCATTTTGTAGGGCAAGTCTCTTCAGAGCATTTTTTCCTCTTTCTTCATTCCCACACAGTCCCTCACTATTCTTTTTCAATAGTCACAGATAGATATATTTAAAATTTTTTCAAGTCTTTTCAAATTTGAACTTTTTAAAATAATTTTGGACATAAGAATCTACAATATTTCCTCTTTTTATTAAGTTATTTTAAAGTCAATTTGATAATGAATAAAGAATATTATGAAAACAATATTAGTAATTTTATAACTAAATTTACTATTTTATTTAAAATACCATTTATTGAATATCTATTATATGGCAGTCACTGTTTTGGTCACTAGGGATAAAAACGTGAGTAAGACAATTACATTACTCCCCTGTTACTTCATTCAAATTTTACATTCAAATTGTGGGAAATTATAATAAGTATGCTAATAAATACATAATTTTAGGTAGTGATGAGTGCTGTGAAGAAAAATAAAGCAGAATAAAGGAGAAAGCAGTGAGTGAGGGTGAGTATTATTTTATAAAGGAGGGCTGGAATGGTAGAGGCCCCTGGATGTGAAGCTAAGAGACTGTAATAGCATCTTACTGAGAAGAAAAAGAGCACTAGGCAGAGTTTCAACTGGTCATCAAAGTAGAGAGGTTAAGTACCTAATGTATGGGCCAGGAACACAGACAATATCAGAATTAGAGATATGAATTGAGATGTCATCAGCATATAGCTGACATTTAAAACCAAGGGACTAAATGAGGCTACACAGAGAGTGGGTGTTGATAGAACCTGAGCTCTGATGAAGCTAACAATGAGAGAGGGAGCAGGGAGAGAAGACTCATTAGGACCACTAAAGGGAGGGAGTGGTATGTAGAGAGGTGACTGAGACAATGTTGTGAATGCGAGGCAGTGATCAGTTGGGTAAATGAAGTCGGAAGGCTCAGTAAAGTGAGAACCACAAGTGGAGCACTGGATTCATGACACATAGAATTGCTGCTTTTAGTTGGATTGCTTTTGCTGGGGCCAAGTGTGGGAAGAAAAGCCTGCTCATGAGTAGAATCAGGGAGAATGGGTGGGCAATAATAGAGAGAGAGACTATAGACAACTCCTTAGAGAAGTGTTGCTATGATGAGCAGTGGAGTGGGGCTAGAGATGGACTTAGGATCAAGGGGAAACTTTTTAATATGTGCATTTTACAACTGCTTTATAGGATTGGAATACAGATCGCAATGATCCAGGAGAGGGGAATCAGCTAGTATTGCAGGAAAGTAAGGGTTCACCTACAGGAGCTGGACACTTACAAGACAGGAATGAATGGAATCTCTAGTATCTGTACGAGCATAAAGTTAAACTTTGGGTATGAGAAAGGGTGTTTATCAAAGTTTTATTTAAACAAATAATTTATAGTTTAAACAGGATATGTAGCTTATTCTATAGCACATATTATGTCTTATTGATCATTCAGGTATTTATGATGATATGCAGGTAGTTTTTGAATAGTAATGTGGTAATTGACAAACTTGTAAAACTTTCAATGACAGACTCATTTGAATTACCTAATTTGCAAAAGTAAAAATTAAAAAATACTTTCAAATTAACCTCTTAAATACAATTTATTCTGCCCAACTGAGCCCTCTAGCCTTCTGCTTAAGGTTCAGGACACATTTTCCTATATGTAGTACACGTTTCCATTTTATGATTATCCTCTGCTTGAATATGCTACTGATCTGTAAGAAGAACCTATAGGGAGACAACAGATTGTTGCATTTATGGAAAGCCTTAGACTTGCAGTTAGTGATCTGTGTGGACATTAGCTCTGCATCCCTGAAACCAAGTGCCAGGGGAGCTCTGCCTTTCAGCAGAAGCAGAGCTGCCTCAGAAGCATGGAGTTTGCAAACATTTCAAAAAATTTTTAATAAGAGCATTCTTCAAGAATGGAGGTTGCCAGAGCTTTGGTACTTATATTAGCACATCAAGCTTGGATGGACTTTGGCCTATAGGAATTAAATAAGGGTTGGGGGGAACCAGAATAGAGTTAACGATAAAATAGTGTTTTCATCATTAAAGTAGAAGATTCTCATGGAATGCAATACCAGGTAATCTGTGCTAGAATGTGACATTGTGGGTTCTCTAGAATAGAGATAATAAATAATTATTATTTTCAGAAATTTTATTGGTGTAAGTTAATTTGTTTGAAGTATCTCTTTTAAGATCCCCAATACATTTTCTCATTATTACAAGAAAGGCAAGTGAAGGTGATACTTGATTCACTTTTTAGTTTACTCTCTGTGGCTCTCTTCTAGAAGCTGGTGAGTATATTATCACTCAGGTTTTGACTAAGCATCTAGTTGGCATCATGGAGTTGATGGCAAGTGTTAGAGGGGACATTTAGCAAATCCCAACGTCTCAACCACTTCATCTCTATATAAATGGTCATATTGCTTTCTGATATGATGACTATGACCTTTTCAACTGACACGTGGTGAGAAATTCATTCTGCCACCCACTACAAAGGGTCTCTTGGATGATGCCATTTACTGTAGTCTAGAGGAGCCAAAGCACTTTCCAGGGTTTCTCTGCTCCCAACACAATCAGATAACCATTGGAAAGATGAAAGGGTCAAAAATCAGGAGAACGAGAAATGCACATTTACTATGGAAAAATAAAGGCATCAGAAGCTTTTAGGACTTCAAAATGACTTACAGCATTTGTTTGTAGCCATTTTTTTCTGAGGATAACTCTAAGGTCTTGGGCATAGGTGGGGTTAAAACTTGTCTTGGTTATACCAGTCCTTCTTCCTCTTTTTTAAAAAATGTATTTTATTGATTATGCTCTTACAGTTGTCCCATTTTCCTCCCTTCACTCCCCTCCACCTTGCACACCCTCTCCCACCCACATTCCCCCACTTTAGTTCATGTCCATGTGTCATAAGTTCTTTAGCTTCTACATTTCTCATACTATTCTTACCCTCCCCATCTATTTTCTTCCTACAATCTATGCTACTTATTCTCTGTACCTTTTCCCCCCTCTCCTCTTCTCACTCCCCTGTTGCTAACCTTCCATGTGATCTCCATTTCTGTGTTTCTGTTCCTGTTCTAGTTGTTTGCTTAGTTTCTTTTTGTTTTAGGTGTGGTTGTTAATAATTGTGAGTTTGCTATCATTTTACTGTACATGTTTTTATCTTCTTTTTTTTTAGATAAGTCCCTTTAACATTTCATAAAATAAGGGCTTGGTGATGATGAACTCCTTTAACTTGACCTTATCTGAGAAGTGCTTTATTTGCCCTTCCATTCTAAATGATAGCTTTGCTGGACAGAACAATTTTGGATGTAGGTCCTTGCTTTCATGACTTGGAAAACTTCTTCCCAGCCCCTTTTTGCCTGCAAGGTCTCTTTTGAGAAATCAGCCACCTGTCTTATGGGAACTCCTTTGTAGGTAACTGTCTCCTTATCTCTTGCTGCTTCTAGGATTCCCTCCTTCATTTTAATCTTGGCTAATATAATTATGATGTGCCTTGGTGTGTTCCTCCTTGAGACCAACTTCTTTGGGACTCTCTGAGCTTCTTGGACTTCCTGGAAGCCTATTTCCTTTGCCAGAATGGGGAAGTTCTCCTTTATTATTTGTTCAAATAAGTTTTCCACTTGTTGCTCTTCCTCTTCTCCTTTTGGTACCCCTATAATTCCGATGTTGGAATGCTTAAAGATGTCCTGGAGGTTCCTAAGCCTCTCCTCATTTTTTAAAATTCTTGTTTCTTCATTTTCTTCTGTTTGGTTGTTTCTTTCTTCCTTCTGGTCCACTCCATTGATTTGAGTCCCAGTTTTCTTCCCATAACTGTTGGTTCCCTGTATATTTTCCTTTATTTCACTTAGCATAGCCTTCATTTTTTCATCTAATTTGCAGCCACATACAACCAATTCTGTGAGCATCCTGATCACCAGTGCTTTGAACTGTGCATCTGATAGATTGGCTATCTCTTTGTCTCTTAGTTGTATTTTTTCTTGAGTTTTGATCTGTTCTTTTGTTTGGGCCATTTTTTGTCTTCCCTTCTTCCTCTTATTTATTATCTTTACTGGAGACAGTATTAGTACCTGTAACAGTGGCTCATTCCTGACATATTGCCAAAAGTTATAGATTGGACAACCATTAGCCATCTGGTGTAGTACTGAGTCTGAATGCCAATACCAAATGACACTTAAAGGTACTAACTCACACTCCAAGTGGAATTACATGGTAAAAGGGGTTGTCTTAACTGGCATGGCAGTAGGAAAGCTGACATTTATTGAGAAAATACCAACATTGACCCTGAATTTCATATATGTTGTTTCATTTCATTCTTTCAATAATTTCTTCATACATATGAGTCATCTGACACATGTCAGACGTGGGGTAAAATAAAACCCACAAATACATCAGTGAGCAAGATGGACACACTGCCTGTATACTTCGAGTTTGCAGTCTAGTGAAATAGACAATGATGATAGAAT
Organism: Phyllostomus discolor; assembly: GCF_004126475.2. Lineage (NCBI taxonomy): Eukaryota > Metazoa > Chordata > Mammalia > Chiroptera > Phyllostomidae > Phyllostomus > Phyllostomus discolor. The sequence goes on along the minus strand of NC_040906.2, from coordinate 144,992,277 downwards.
TAATAAAATTGATTGACTCATTCTTATTTTATAGCCATTGAAATAAGAATCTGATTCATCATCACTTTAAAAATGAGGGAATTAAAGTTTAGGGGGGTGAAGTAACCTTTTGTTTTAAACCATCACCCAAGGATATGCTTTAATTGACTTTAGAGAAAAAGGAAAGAAGAGAGAGAGAAACATCGATGTGAGAGAGAAACATCAGTTGGTTGCCTCCCATATGCACCCTGACTGGGGATTGAACCCTCAGCCTTTTGGTGTACAGGACGATGCTGCAAACAACTGAGCCACCCAGCTAGGGCAAGGTAAAGCAACTTTTGTTAAGATTTTAACCTAAGTCCTTTAATTCCCTCTGGGGACAGTTCAAATCCTGCTTCTGCTAGTTAACGACCATGTGACCCTGAGAAAGTTACTTCATCTTTCCAACTGAGTTTCCTGAGATGATGAATGGGAGCAATAAAATACCTTCCAGCCTTACTTATCTTATATCTTAACCCTCCCAGATATGGCATTTAGTTAAATGCTTCCCATTCTTTAAGTCTCATTCTAGTCATCATTTTTTTTAAAAAAAGTCTTCCTTTGTTACCTTCTCTGCCCTCAAAGACTCTTTTTAGTGAATATGTTATATAGAGCCTCTACAACTTTCCATTCTCATAATACTAACTCCTTGCAATGTAACTGCCTGTTTACTTTACTTAATGCAAAAATATGAAGGAAATAGTATAAGGGGTCAGCTATGTTTCATCAAGTTTGGCTGTATATAGTTCAACACAGCCTCTGCTACATTTCCAAACTGTGCCACATCTATCTTGATTCTGCCATATTGTGAAGATAAAATAGTGGGTCTGTCTTCTTCTAGTACAAGGTAAGATGGCCTTTGAGTGAAAGCATAGTAAAGAAAAGTAGTAAGCTTGAAGCCAGAGCAGCAACTGGAGAGGAACAACAAAGCAAGGTTGCCAGTGTTAGGCAGAACTTGACAGGGAAATGCAGAGTTCTGCATTCCTGCCTAGTGCTTCACACCTACTGGCACATTCATTCAACACCTCAGTCCACAGACTGATATATTTTTGATGAGGGAAATGTTAGGGAAATCCTGGAGAGTCAAAACAGACAGAAGACACAGTTCTTCTATCCTGAATCAATGGGACTATTTGGGTCATAGCTTTGCCTTTCTGAAACCAGGGTCCAATCTGGTGCAAATCAATATTTGCTGATGCATAATTTCATGGAGCAGGTTTGTGTTTTCTGTAGCAAGGCTGTCTTTTAATAAGATGACCAAGCACGACTTTATAAGGCAAACAAGTGAAATAAAACCTTCCAGAAGACTACTGGAAATGTTTCTTTAAAAAAAAAAACCTTTAATACAGACCTTTCAGTGAAATGGCCCGACAGTTTTATGTGTTCCTTCCTGTTTAGCATGGCAGTGAGGGATGGAATTTGGGCTTGTTCTGTCTGAATTCAGGCCCACCATGACCTGTTGAAGTCACTTTCTCAAAATAAAGACTGACTTAAATAATAAACTTTAAAAAATCATCCAAAAGTAGGACTTTATAGCATTTATGATTTATCTTTACCTGTGATTTTTTTAACTTAGAGATTATAAAATGTGAAACCAATGAATTATACCTGCTAGTGCTCTTCAGAACATGGTTTATCCTAGAAACATGTGAGAATGTAATATAACCTATTTGAACTGACACTATGTGGAGGGGAAACAGGGGAATTGGCGTCACTAAAGAATAAGGTTTAAAGGTTCTTTTTCTAAAAAAAAGACTCAAATATAAATGTTTTAGAGTGACAACAGCAACCCTCATACATGAGATAGATCTAGGAATTTTCAGTTAATTTGATAAGTACTTATTGGAACAATAGTTTTCCATCTATTTTTAAAACAAATAGACTATATTTTTAGAGCAGTTTCAGGTTCACAGACAGATTGAGCAAAAAGTGCACAGGATTCTCATATACTTGCTGCATGCACAGGATCCCCCAGTATCAACATCCTCCACCAGAGTGCTATATTTGTTACAATCAATGAGCCCATACTGACAAATTGTAATCACCCAAAATCCATAATTTACATTAGAGGTCACTCTTGGCATTGTACATTCTGTGGGTTTTGACAAATGTATAAAGACATATATCTACATTGTAGTATCATACAGGGTAGTTTCATTGTCTTAAAAATGCCATATATTCCTGCTAGTCATTCCTCCCATTCTTCTAGCTCCTGGAAACCATTGATCTTTTTTACCATCTCCATAGTTTTGCCTTTTTCCAAATGTCATGAAGATTATCTTCTTTCATTTAGCAATATGCATTTTAATATTCCTTCATTTATTCTTATGGTTTGATATCTCATTTATTTCTATCTCTAAATAATGTTCCATTACTGGGTGTGCAAACTTAGATTATTTAGATTATTTATCTAGTCACCTACTGAAAGACATCTTAGTCACTTCCAAGTTCTGGAAATTATGAATAAAGCGGCAATAAACATTATGTGAAGGTTTTTATGTAGACATATATTTTCAATTCATTTGGGTAAATACCAAGGAGCATGATTGCTGTATTGAATAATGAGTATGTTTGATTGTATAAAAAACTACCCAACTGTCTTCCAAAGTGGCTTTACCATTTTTTCTTCTCTCTAGCAATGAGTGGGGGGAGCTCCTGTTGCTCCGCACTCATGCCAGCGTTTGGTGGTGTTAATGTTTCAGATTTTCTCCATTCTAAGAGGTATATAATGGTACCTCATTGTTTTTTGCCATCCAATTTTGAATTACCTCTTCAGTTTGGGAGAGGAGAATGATCAAGGCACCAGATGTAACTCAGACCCAGGAATGGGGAGCTGACTGATATCAAAGGAGGGGCATTAGGTGATTTCAGTCTAGAAGGTGTCTCTGGGCTTGATAACTTTTTCTTAAAAGTCAGTTTAGAGCCCAGGGGACTAAAAGGAAAATCAATTCTAAGTTATGGAAAAAATAGGAGGAACTATGAATAATTTATAAATATACTCAGCTTAGTAGTTATGTATGACTTTAGTTTGTGAAATCTGTTGTGCATATTATTATTTTAGAATTGGCATATATAAAGCACACATTGGCTCTCCACGGTTTTATGGTTACATCACCAATGGTCCTTTGCTCACCAGAATCTCAAACTAAGTCTTCCCTCACATTTTGGAGGTGGATTGTTTCTACAGGTATCTCAGCTGAACTTTTGTTATGTATCAGTTACCAGGTGTAATCAGATTAATAAACTAACATAAAATTCAGTCTATAAAATCAAGTAATTTGCCCCCTCTGTCTCTACTAATTATCGTGAAGCACAAAGGCTGTCGTTTCACCGTGTGTGACAACGGCCTTGAGTGGAATAAAAGTTATAGTGGAAAGAGAGGAATGAAGAAGGTAAGGCCTCATTTATAACCTCTTTCCTTTGGGGCATTGACTACTTTTAAAAAGGTTGCCCTCAAAGCAGCTAACAGTCCATTCTTTTGTTCAGTCAACTGCTTAAAAGGCTCAAATTTGACAGAAAGCTCATTTGTTCTTATACTATTGTACATTTTGAAATTTTACACTCTTTGTTGCCACTATGCTCATTTATATGTTTATACAAATGTCCTCATTTTGTGGGATTCCTTGTTACAGAGACTCACGTATATTGAAACTTTGTCATTTTTTCACTTGGTTCCATGTATCTCAGATTTGATCTGACTTAAAATTGTCATACTTGACTGGGAAAGTCATCAGCATCAGACATGGACTCCCCCATCTCAGCATCTCTAAACCAACCCACACTTGTATCCATCTACCATGGAGGAAGTGTCTCTCTCTTACCATAGGCCGAAGTATCATTTGTACTCTGCATCCCACCCTACAAGACGCAAGAGTTAATATTTCAAAATATCCTCCATTTAAAACCTTCAGTGATTCAGGACTTTTGTATCACTATTATCTGTCAACTTAGTAGGACTTTGCTTTATTAGTTTTTAAACACTGTTCTCTCCTGCTGTCTTTCCTTCCTCAGTCTATTCTTTGTTTTATTTGCTAGCTCCTTTTCTAACAGCCTGATTTGGTCTTTAGATTTGGTCTCAGACTGTCATCTTTTCCATCTCTAACCTTTACCCTTAAGTGATCTCATCGGTTCCCAGCCCTCTTGTGCTGACTTCCACATTTTCACTGAAGCTACATTTCTCTCCTGAGCTCCTTATTCTCATGTCAGATGTCTGCCTGAGATCTTCCCTTTGAATGTGTCTTCGATTGTTTGACTTAACAGATCCAAAAGAAAATAAAGTAAAAAAACAACAATATTTAAATTGGTCTGATTACAAAGTGTATCTCAGTTATCCTTTCAGCCAACACATCTTTCATTTTTTTTGCTTTGTTTAATGTTTTAAAAATATTACAGAATAAAATTCCACATATTTTCAAGAACATGGCAGAAAAAAATGGAATTATGGACTTTAACCTCCCATGTCCTTCTCAAATCCCTACTCTTGTCCTTTCATGTAAAAAGCACAGTGTTTTATAAAGTTAAGCCAAACATCCAGACATCCTTTCTGATAAACTAGATATTGCATATATTGCAAAGCCTTATTGATTCTACTTTGAAAATATATCTGAAATTCTATTCTTCACTTCATGTTCATTGCCAAACTCTTAGTCAAAACCTCCACCATCTCTTCTTGTCTCTGAACACATCAACTTCTAACTGGTTTCTCTACTTTGACTCTTCTCCCTCAGCCTATATCCCCCACAGATGCCCCCATCTATTCTTCAAACAGCAGCAAAGAGGATCTTCTCAATGATCATCTGATAATGTCCTTCCCTTACTTTTAAAATCATGCAATAGTTTTTCTTATATTTAACATAAAATTCAACCTTCCTCTTGTGGCCTAAAATGTCCTCCATAATCATGCTTAGCCCTCAACCTTACCTCTTTTCACTCTTCCCTTCACTTGGTTTGCTCAAATATCAGTAGTATTATGTAGAGGGAGATAGGGAGGGAGGGTAGGAGGGAAGTTCATAAAGGAGGAAGGGAGGAAGGGAGGAAGGGAGGAAAGGGAGAGAGATTTCCATTTTATGGTGAGGAACTAAGGCCCAAGGTAACACAGTAAATAAATAGCAGAGATGAGATTCACTCTTAGCTCTGCTTTTTTTTCTAGAGCTATCCTCTTTGCTCTACTTCATTTGGTCTAATGTAAGGAAAATATAAAAAACCCACTGTAGTATATAAAATCAATAGCTTATTTAAGAAATTAATGCAATTTGACAAAGGAAAATTAATTCTAAGTTCAGGTAGGCCTTTCATTTACTCATTGTGGAACTACTCACATGCTCTGAGCCTCAATTTCGTCTTCTATAAAATTGAGAAAATAAGCCTTCCTCATACATAGCATGGTTGTAATAGTTATATGATATTGTTTACATGCTTAGAATATTGTGGTACTCAAAATCTACTAGATCTCCCTTCTCTATCCTCTTCTGTATTCAGAAACACTTTATATGTGTTTCAGGTGTGGGTCACCCATCATAAATCTATGGTTTCCCTTGTCCAGTGGTAACAGTGACAAAATCTCCATTGCCATCACCATAACTGACACCACCTTTCAGTGAGTACTTGCTTTGTGCCACACCCTGTTGTAGGTGCTTTTTTTGGTCTTTTATTTTTTTTAAATTATATGTTATTGATTATGTTATCACAGTTGTCCTGATTTTCCCTCTTTGCCCCCCTCCAGTCAGCAACCCCCACTCCCTCAGGCTATCCTCCCACCATTGTTAATGTCCATGCATCATGTGTATAAATTTTTGGGCTACTACATTTCCTGTACTGTACTTTACATCCCCATGGCTATTCTATAACTACCTGTTTGTACTTCTTTTTTATTTTATGTTTTTAGAGTTGTTATTCAATTCCTGGTATGTCTCACAATAAATAAGATCTCAGGAATTAAAGTCACTAGGATGAACAGATACATTATAATTGGTGGGTCTTGGTGGGAAAAGTCAATTGATGCAAGAATTATTACTTTTTTTAAGATTTTGTTTTTAAATTAGCTTTATTTAAAAAATCTCTGTTTATTTTTAGAGAGAGATGAAGGGAGGGAGAAAGAGAGGGAGAGAAACATGGCTGTGTGGTTGCCTCTTATGGGCCCCCTAAAGGGGACCTTGCCTGCAGGCCAGGCATGTACCCTGATTGGGAATTGAACCAACAACACTTTGGTTCACAGGCCAGCACTCAATCTACTGAGTCACACCAGCTAGGGCAAGAGTTATTTCTTGATGCTCACAATACCTTTATTTTTATTACAGTGAAAAGATTATTTAGCTTAGTTAGATTTTTTCAATAAATAACAAGTGTTGGTCCCCATAGTTAATATAATTAACTTGTATCTAAACGTTCTCCATATTCATGATCTGTCTCTGTTCATTTTGTTTGGTTTCTTTTAAAATTCAATTGTTGATAGATATGTATTATTTGCCATTTTATTGTCCTTAGTTTTGATCTTCTTTTTCATAAATAAATCCATTTAACATTTCATGTAAATAATAGTTTGGTGATGATGAACTCTTTTAGTTTTTCTTATCTGGGAAGCTCCTTATCTGCTCTTCTATTCTAAATGATATAGCTTCACTAAGTAGAGCAATCTTGGCTGTATGTCCTTGCATTTTATGACTCTGAGTATTTCTAGACAATACCCTCTAGCCTGAAAAGTTTCTTTAGAGAAATCAGCTGGAAATTTTATGGGAACTCCCCTGTAGGTAACTAACTGCTTTTCTCTTGCTGCTTTTGACATTCTCTCTTTATCTTTAACATTTGGCATTCTAATCATGATGTGTCTTGGTGTGGTCTTCTTTGGGTCCAACTGGTTTGGGATTGTCTGTGCTTCCTGGACCTGCATGTTTATTTCCTTCACCAAATTAGGGAAGTTGTCTTTCATTGTTTTTTTTTAAATAGATTCCCAATTTCTTGCTCTTTCTCTTCTCCTTCTGGTACCCTATGGTGTGAATTTTGGATCTCTTGAAGTTGTCCCAGAGGCTGTTTATACTATCCTCATTTTTTGGATTTTTTTCCCTTGTTGTTCTGATTGGTTGTTTTTTGCTTCCTATTGTTCCAAAATATTGATTTGATTCTCAACTTCATCCATTCTACTGTTGTTTCCCTGTGAATTGTTCTTTATTTCAATTAGTGTGTCCTTCATTTCTGACTGGATCTTTTTTATGCTTTTGAGATCCTACTCAGTTCCTTGATCATCCTTATAAGCAGTGTTTTGTACTCTGCATCTGAGAGATTGCTTATCTCTATTTCATTTAGTTCTTTTTCTGGAGTTTTGATCTGTTTTTTAATTTGGGCCATGTTTCTTTGTCTCCTCATTTTGGCAGTCTCCCTGTGTTTGTTTCTATGTATTAGGTAGAGCTGCTTTGACACTGTGTCTTGGTAGTGTTGCCCAATATAGTAGGTGTCTTGTGGCATCAGTGGCACAACATCCCCTATCACCCAAGCTCAAGGGTACTCAAGGGGTCCCTCCATGTGGACCAAGTATACCCTCCGGTTGAGACCTAGTGTCTGTTGGCACATCAATGGGAGGGATTTAGCCAGACCAGTCAGCTTTCAAGGACTGGGTGTGACCACTGACCACCAACCTCCACCCTCTGTGGAGGATCAGCTGTTCATGGGCAGGTTGGTAGCAGTCTGATGTGGTCCATAGCCATCCACTAGGTGCACTGGCCCTAGGGTTTTCTGTGTGGTGCAAGCCAAGGTCAGCCCCCACCTGTGTTTTGCCCAGGCTACCCTGCCCGATTTATTAAGTGGTATGAGATGTTTGCTACATGTGCTTGGCTTAGAGATTCCCAGGTGAAACCAAGCTATGAATCTAGGCTCCTGCTAGTGTTGGGCCTGGAGCTCACTGAGGCCAGATATTGCTTGCTTGAGAGGAATTAAAAAGTTGTGAAACATGAGCCAAGACCCACCATTCATATGGAAAAGTAGCTTGGGTAGGCCCATAAGTTAGATGGGTCTGACTCTCTGGGGATCTCCAAGGAGGGTCAAACATTGTTAGCCAGATTGATGGAGTCTCAGATGTGGCCCCGGCTTGCTGGCTCTGTGGAAGGGAGGGCTTACAAATGGGACAATGGCTTCTGCTTGCCTTGATGCCAAGCACTTCAGTCTCCCTGTATAGTTCTGGTTCCCTTTCAAGCTGCTACCCTGGTGCCAAAGCTCAGAGGGAGACTGAGTAGGTGAGTCCATGTGTGGGTTCTTTAAGAGGAAATGTTTGGGGCATCAGAAGTTTCTTCCACTGACTCAATCACCACTGGTTTTTGCAGCCAGAAGTTGTAGGAACTTATCTTCCTGGCACTGGAACCCTGGGCTAGGGGTCTGATGTGGGTGTCAGACTCCTTACTCCTGAGTTACCCCTCCAGATACATTTTATCCACCACACATGGATGTGGGATCAACCTGTTCCATGTCTGCCCCTCTCCAACCAGCCTAGATGGATAAGGTTTCTTTAATTCTGTAGTTGTCAGACTGCCATTCAACTTGATTTCTGACAGTTCTGAGTGATGGTTGTTCTATATTTTAGTTGCAGTTTTGATGTATTGTGCAAAGAGGTGAGACATGTATGCCCATGCTGCCATCTTGACCAGACGTCCTACAGGTGCTTTAAATACTTCATTTCCTTTATCTGCCCAACACCTGAATCTTTGTTTCTGGAAACTTCGGCAAGGTATTTCTTTAAGAGAATGCTTCTATAGTCAAGCCCATTTCATAAATGTAAAAAATAATATGCTCCTTGTGGAAAGTTATAATATGTAACTTTCACTAGAAAATTAGAGATCTTGAGGAGTCTTATATTCAACAATGTTTCATTAACTTACATATCACTATGGAAATTACCCCTCCATGATTAGCATTTTTGTTTGTTTGACTCTTTGCTTGGCAGCTTCTTCCATCCTGCAGCCCTAATGTTCTTTGGTATGCATATTTTGACTCTACACTAGGGTTTTGTTAATGCTACTTAAGATCAAATTAAAGTTTGGTAAACTTTTGTTTTTCAGACTTTATCTTCTTTACTGTTTTAATGGTTGGGTATTATTTATTGTTATCTTCTCTATTCATTTATGACTATGATGTGTTGGATTTCCTCTGCTGTGAAATTTATCCCCGTCTCTTCCTTCATCTCAGGTCATTCTCCTCCTCATTGTAAAACTCAACATTTATACAGGGTGTAGAAAAAAGAAAATCTGAGGGAGAAAGAGATAGAGGGAGGGGAGACAGAGAGAGAAAGAAAGATACTAATCTGTATTGAATTTGGGAAGAAGACTTTGGGTGACATTTATTAAAAACTATTATGTTAGATTAATTTTTGTTAGAATTTTATGAAATACTTTTATTTTTTTCAAAATTTGTTCAAATTTATATATGATCTAATCATTTCTCAAGGAAGGAATTGCTTGGGTTAAAATGAAAAGGAGTGATGAAATATAATATTTTAGAAGATTCTTAGGCTAGGAATCTTGTCTTGTTTCTGTTGACTAAAGGAAAGTCATGATAGTGTTTGACACAGAGTAGGTATTCAATAAATATTCAATAATTCTATGCCATAAAAATAGGATCCTAAGTACTAAAACCACAGCCAACATGTAAGTCTGCTGTCTTAATCACCTTAGTTAAGTACTCTAATGATGCTTCTCATTTTTTAGAACTGAGTTTGGGTCCTTTTAGATTCAGTTGTTACTATTAATTATGTCTAATTAGTCACTTAAATTATTGTGCTTTATATTTTCTTTAAAAATGGTCAAAATTATGTAATCACAATTTTTGGAAAAATAGCTATCATTGAGCAGATTTAAATTACTACTACATTTGTACAGCTACCAAGGCATTATTAAGTAGACTTCATCTGTTCAAGCTGATATAACAAAACTACTATACATAGAGTGTCCTGAACAACAAACATTGATTCCTCACACTTCTGAAGGCTGGGAAGTCCAAGTTCAAGGTGCCAGCAGATTCAGTGTCTGGTGAGGTTTGGCTTCCTGGTTTATAGACAGCTATCTTCTCATCGTAACCTCTCCTGGTGGAAAAAGAGCAATAAGTACACTAACCTCATTCATGATAGCTCTACCCTCATGACCTAATTATCCCCCAAAGTTTTCACCTTCTAATAGCATGTCATTTAGGACTAGGATTCAACATATTAATTTTGCCAATATTCAGCCCACATCAAGACTTTTTTGTTTTTGTTATCAATGACAAACTCTTCTATATTTTCCTGCATATTTCCTTCCATATTTTCTTCATAGGGTTCTTTACTTTGTTATTTCTTTCTTAGGGTTTCTTTATCTAGTCTCATGATTATGTAGACCATAAGATTTCTTTTGGTCCATACTTTCCAGGAGCTACCAAAGACACTTGCTGAATTAAGAAATTACTACATAATATATTCAAAGATGATAATTTAATTTCTTAGGAACAACATGTGAGTTAAGTTATTTATACAACTATGAGAAGTGATAAGTTTGGGGGAATTGTGATAATTCTTGGCAGGGGTATTATTCAGCCACACCGCGGTAGTGACTTTGCTTTCTCCCCAAGATGAGTACTAAATTTAGCTCAAGAATGAGGTGGCAGGATTGATTGTAGGAAACAACATAATATAATTGTTAATGCAAAAGTTCTTCTGAGATGGAAGAGTAAGTGAAAATATAGAAGGCAAAGGTATGGCACGATCTTGCTAGAAAATCTAAACAATATTTGCATGCCCCTTTCAGGAGTAATTGGGTCAAAGGAAAGTGTATTAAGAGATATGGTATAAATTCTTTTGCAAATTCTTTTGCTGGTGAAACCACCCAACTGTGGATAAGACTTGACATCTTCAGCTGATATATTGGAAATTTCTTCTAATGTGTATGTGCATGGTGACACTGGAAGTTGCCTGTATTTATGGCATCTTCTCACTAACTTGTGCCTCATGACACAGCAAAATGCAATATGAAAACTAAGTTTAAGAAAAGAATTTTGCAGGGAAGTTTATTACTGCATATATAAGTAACATTAACAAAATGGTCAGAAGTCATGAGATCTACATCACACTAATGATTCAAAAATTTTGACCAAGCTAAAGCATCACAGAGTGCTTCAGTCATCTCCTTTCAAGCATGAACTTGTTCACCCCAGTATGTGAGTGCAAACCTGACCAGCTGTAGAAGCAGTTCCATTCATTATCGATGGCTTGTACATGTTAAAAGTCATCTTTATGTCAAGCTACCATCTGTATTTCTATCTCTACAACTTCCATCATCCTCTGCCCTTTAGGGACACAAAGAACAAATTTAATTTCTGTTCTTTATGACAGCTGGCCATTCAATTATTCATTTATTCATTCAAAAGACCTTTATTGAGTAGCAGCCATATGCAGGCACTGAGAACTCAAAGGTCAAAAAAAAATACTAAACCATATTCTCTAGAATATTAGTCTATCACATTGGTCCTTTGTTTCTACTCTATAGGATAAACACTTTTGTTTCTTTTTTCTTACTCATGTGTCACAGTTCCAGGCTTCCTTACTATTCTTCACCTTTGAATGAGTTGGTGCTTATTAAAGTTCCTTAAAGTGTGTAGTACCAAGCTGATAATAACTTCTAGATATAGCTTGACCAGAGCAGAGAGCAAAGACTCTTACATCTCATGTTGTTGATGATGTCCTGATGAGATTATGCAAACAAAGACATTTGTTTGTCAGTCACTTTACACTTGACAGAAATCATTTTTTCTTCAATATGTTGAATTAAATCCAAAATCATTATTTTGCCTTCAAGTCCCCTTGCAAACTTTATCCACCACTACTATTCGATTTAGATTCACTATGTGCTTGTTTTCTTTCCTACATACATTTGCATTTTGATACCTCTTCCTAGAATATCCCCCATGGTGGCCTGTTTCAAAGCTAAATGTTTTAAAAGTGTCATCTTGATGGGTATTTTTGTTGTTGTTTTTATTGATCCTAAAACATTCTTAATCTCTCCTTATGCTAAATCTAAAAGAATGACCTCCAAATTATTTGAAGGCTTGCTAAGGCCAGGCATGGCTAGGTATTGAATAATAAGTGTTTCATTAGAATATAACTCTCAGAGTTTATACTCATGATCAGTTAATCTTCATAATACCCATGTGAGAAAAGAGATAACTGATACATTTTATTACTATAGACCATAAAACTGGGGCCTCCATTGCTTGCTCACTTTGCAGCTGTTACTGCGTATACTGGCTGGGTTTTATAGGAACTGTTGTACCATATCATGTATGTTGTAAGAGAGAATTTTGTTCTTTAAACACCTGATCAAGAGCTCATATTAGGGAGGCAGCTGTCCCTATTCAGGAAAACAACTTAACAGATTGCCTTTGGAGAAGATATGAAGGTATACTCTGAAGAAGCCAGTAAAATAAAGGGGAAAAAAACTTTAAAAGGTTAAGAAGAATTGGAGCTTGAAGGGTAAGCAGGAGAGAAAGATAGAGTATAATGGGAGCCAGAGTATAATGGGAAAGTGGGAAAGCATAAAAAGTGGACAGAGAAAAGTGGCCAAAGAACACTTTTCAGTACAGGGATCTCTCCAATTCCATGAGTAAGGCTTTTGCTGTTTGATTTTGTGATAAAGCACTCCTTCCCTCATTGCCACATACCCTCAGTAAAGTATGCCACATACAGATACCTTGCATGAGCTATGTTTCAGTTGAATTCAAAGACGGGGACTCTCCTGAAATCTAAACAGTACTGGACAGAAGGATGGTGGTCAGACAGACAATTTGACAAGAACAAAATATCAGAATGAGCAATTTGCCTTAGAATACAAATCCAATGGAATCAGTCCCATTTTATAGGAACTCTCAAAGGACAGAGTAACCCTGGCCAACATATGGGTTACATTTACATTTCTGCCTGCCAGCTAGACATCATGCAATGTGAGTGCAAAGACTGTGGTTTCAATTTTGGTGTCCCTCGTGCCTAGCCCTCAGATTTCCTCATTGCCTGCTTATAGTCAGTTTCAAGTTCCATACTCAGCAGCTTTTGAGCTGTTATTCAAATGTTTATCATTTCCAGGGAAATTTCTCATTTGCTACATGTCTAAAGTTTAAGGCCACTTTTTTGAGTGTATTGTTTACACAAATGCAGTATGTTTTCCATTAGTAACAGTGCAAAACACCCAAATATGCCATTTTTAATTCATTCTTATTTTCTTGTTATTTTATGTCACTTCAGTTAATGTTAGTATTACTTCTCCTTTTTCAACCACAGGATTCAGGCATATTTTTAGGGAGACTAACCTGAAATTGCTTCTCATTTAGACCTTCTTAGAAGTGACTTTTTAAAAAATATTTTATTTATTTACTTCCAGAGAGGGAAGGGAGGGAGAAAGAGAGAGAGAGAGAAACATCAATGTGTGGTTGCTGGGGGCCATGGCCTGCAACCCAGGCATGTTCCCTGACTGGAAATCGAATCTGTGATGCTCTGGTTTGCAGCCCTCGCTCAATCCACTGAGCTACGACAGCCAGGGCTAGAAGTGACTTTAATTTAGGAGAAATAGTAGCAATAAAAACCTATTTCATAGGTTGAGTGTTTGTTCAAGAATATGTATAATAGTGTCACAACACATAATTTTGTGATGTGTGATTTATTTCATTGTCAACCTAAGTTTATTGATACTAACTTTGAGAATTAATGCAGTTTAACATCTACTTTTCCAGCATTAGAATGGCTGTAGTACTCCAAGTGACAATGTAAAATTTGAATTCATTTCTTTTTACATTTTTAATGGTCAGAGACTTTGACTTTAATGTTCTAATAGAAAAAATAAACTATAGTGAAGGCACTGAATTGGTAAAATCTGTTTAAGATGAGCCAAATTTATCAACACTTTCCATGAAGAAAAGATGACAAAATTTGCAATTCATGAATTTATGCCTAGTATCCACAGAGAAATAATTTAAAATTGTATCTGCATAAATGATTATTAATTTTATATTCTACTTAGCAGAATACTGGATGATGATCAGATGGTTAGAACAGTGGCCTATGAGTCACGGACGCTTAGGTTTTGGCTGTGACCCTGCCACTAACCAGCTCAGTGAACCTGAAGAGCTTTCTAGGTCTTAGTTTTCTTAATTGTTAAATGAGGAGAGATTTTATAGTCTCTTTCAGTGCGAATGATATTTATAATTCTCAATGATAATTCCTCATGGAAATTAGAGTTGCTTTCCAAATTTAAAAGCTCTTTGTGGCAAGGATTTCGCTTAAAGGAAATACTTCTGAGCATGCTGATAAAATACTGAAGGACTCAGCCAAGACATTTTTGCTCATTACAAAAGTAGACTTCACTGGTTTTCAGTGGTGTGTTATTTTCAGTGGGTCAGATATACTACATATGCTAGACTTTTAATGCCTTGACTAATGGACACAGTGTCTTCCAAGAAGGACATTTATTTATTTATTTACTCATTTTGGTTATTTTCACTACTTTGAAACACTAAGTTGAACTCCAAGGAGAACTATAAAGAGAAGAAAACAAAGCCCCTGGTCCAGAGAAGGCATCTTTAAAGCGGGCAGGCAGAGACATCGTTCTTTGTCCTCTACTTCAGTCCTCACCCACTCCTTCCGCTGTGTGGAGAAATTCTTCTTGGCACCTCGCCCGTTTTAGTTCCCAAGTGTCTTATTCTTCTCTTTAGGGTTTAAAGAAAATTATCCAATTTCATCCTGTCTGGCCAACTTGTAGGGAGAGTTTTCCTAGAATAATTGCCTATGCAGTCACTTCATTGTGCTGTTTCCTTTGGAAAAATCCCTTTAGAAACTTCTACTGGCAAGGAGTTTATTTCTCAAAGACAAAAGACTAAAACAGCCAGTGAGTGGCTCTCCCAAAAGATTAGTATATTTTCAAAGGAATAGATAAATTCTGACGTTTAAAAAAGGAGGTGGGAGGATAATGGGTTAGAAATGGGGACACTTTATCTTGAATACATAATCTGTGATTTAAATAAAAATGTTGGTATGTGAAAAACAAAACGATATTTCAAAATGAGGCATGTTGGCTTTCATAGTATTTTCTTTTTCTTTTCTTTTCAAAATTTAGTGGGATAATATATGCATACAGGATATAAACCTTGGTCATAATATTTGGAGTGAAGATAAATCTACATAGGACCACTAGACAAGGATGCAATTTAAAATTAAAATATGGAGGGAAGTAATGAGAGTGAGGCCTTCATTATTACACATTTATGACATGAAAGTTGGCTTTAAGGTAGCACAAAGATTTAATTTCAGTACCCTAGCTCTGTTCTTACCAGTGAGCCACTGCTCTGATTCTGTGCAACCAGGAGGTGAAAAGCAATAAGACTTGGTCATTAAGACAGACAACATAGCTAATTTGAGGCACAAAGGTATTCTCATACAATAGCAAATTTTGGCATAAAATACCCAATCAATTACCTAAGACTTCATTTCTCTTTACTTGTGTCACTTAGTCATTGATTTAACTATGTGCTATCTCTTCTGTTTCACAACTGTGGGATCTTCTCTCTTCAGAGACTTCAGGAAAATTTTAGATATTCAGACAATTGGTTCTCAGGGTTCCTTAGTCAAGTGTGAATTTTGTGGGGGAAGAGAGCATAATTTTTTGTTCATTTAGGGGGTTAAAACTATTTTGAATCAGTTCTTGGATTACTCTACTTCTTCTGATCCTGATAGTTGAAACATGTTGACCGCATCAGCTGGAAATAGTCTGGGACCAGCCCAAAGTTAATTTTCAGTCAGAGTGGAGGTATTGTGTTTATCTTATTCAGGTCAATTCAGTTCAATTCAATTCAATTCAATTCAATTCAATGATACCTATTGTCATGCAGTAAGTAGGCTATGTAGGTGTGCTAAAGAGGAAAAGGTATATAAAACAAAGTAGTTGTATATTAGTCATAACTCCTTTGGTTGCACATGTCAGAAAAATAACCTGAACTATTTTATGCCAAGGAAATTTTATTAAAAGTATACTTGGTTCTTCAGCAGTTAAAGAAAGCTTTAAAGGAAGAGGATTAATTAATTGTGGAATAAGCATAGATACAACTGGATCATCTGAGTCAAGAACAAGTAGAAGTGAGAACTTTACATTGCCAAGGACACCATTAGCAGCTCTCATCTTTGCACCACACTGAACCTTAGTTTTGTTCTCTCCTTCAAAAGATTAGCTTAATCTACACTAAGTAGAACATGGACATCAATAGCTTTAAAGCTTCACAGTGCACTTCTATCACTAATGTAGGCTGATTTCTTTCAGGTCAAAGAACCTCAAGAACTCCCAATGGCTTGGTGTAGGTTATGTGTTATAGATTATGTGCCCTCTAGGTGTATATGGGATCCTATATGAAGGTGGTAGCTGATGCTCAAGCTGCAACTGATCTTAGGTCACTTGCCCTTTTAGAAGACTTGGTCCTTTGTAAAAGGTAGACTATGGAAATGAGACACTGCTTAAAGATTACAAGATTAAAGAAAAAAAAGCCTATTAGAAAAGACAGATGCCCAAGAAACTTAATAATCTAAGCCTGAGCACTGGTGGGGAAAAAGTCTCCCTTTAGTCGTCTGCCCTGGTAGTTTCAGTTGTTTAATTTATAATTTCTTCATTGTTTTGGAAAATCATTCTTAGAAATTAACCTAAAACTATTGTCTGAGTTTCTAGTGTCCTGGATATCTTGACAGAAGCAAAAACAACTCCACTCTTGATGGATATACGAATGAGGTCTTTCAGGATTCCCAGAGATGGAGCACAACTAAGTGTGAACTCATGATGCAAAAAGCATAAATCATCTGAGAAAACAAATTATACAAGCTAGAGTAAGAAGGACAGAAAAGAGGAAAAATTAAAACAAAACAAAAATTACTCTTCTAGAACCTTAGGTATTGACATTATAGGATAGAGAATATAAAATAAATTTGTTTAAAACATTTGAAGAATTAAAATAGGAAATTAAAAATGTGAATAAGTTAAAAATATACAAAAATGCTAGGGAAATCTGAAATAAAAATTAGAACTTCTAGAAACATATCTTTTGAATTAAAAACTAAATGGATGGACTAACAGAATATAAGACACAAGTGAATAACAGAATTAGTGGGCTGGAAGATACACTTAAAGAATCTAAAGAAATGACCTAGATTCCAACACAGAACAATGAAGAAATGAAAAATAATTAAGCAAGGAAAGAGACATGGAGGATAGTCAAAGAAAATATATCATAAGTTTTATTGTAATTTCAGAAAGAGAGAAGAGTGAACATGGAGGCCCAGCTTTTCAGAATTATTAGAAGATATTATCATCAGATTGGGGAAGCCAAAATCATTGTAGCAAAACTGTCAAATAACAAAAACAAAGGCAAGATCTTAAAAGCAGTAAGAATAAAAATCAATTAATTTTAAAGGTAAAATGATTGGCATCATATCAAACTTCTCAACAGCACCAATAGAGATAGAAGACATCAAAATAGTTGTACAAGTACTGAGAGGAAATAAATGTGAAACCTGATTTATACATCAAGCTCAACCACTCCTTAAGAGGACTGACTTTATGAAGGCAGAAAGAAAATTATCAGGAAGGAAGGTTGAGACTCAAGTAGGAACAGGAGATAAATAGAAAAATTTGACAAAATGTGTAAATCTAAACTAATAAGCTAATAATTGTATGTGTTTACATATATCTACCCATACATACATATCTAAAAGAATAAACACATCTTGTTTGTGGAATGAAAATAATATTATATAATTAAAGCACTAGGTAAGAATAACAAATCAGGAGGGTGATAATAAAATTTAGACATTCTAAAGCTCATGTGTTATTTAAGAAGACAGTAGAAATACAGATGAACATCACAATTTGTTTTACATTTATATTAAACACTAAGATTTCACCATAAAGGAATAGAAATATTTCTACTCAGAGGAAACTTCAAAGAAGGCAAAAAAGAAGAAAGAAAGAAGCATGAATGAAATAGGCAAATGTAAAATACAGTCATAATTCTAAAAATCAGTGTAATCTAAGAACTCTAATAGTTTCCAAAATGTAAATAAATTTTCCAAGTAAATTTGGAGATTTTTCAAAATAGATAAAATATATTTCCATTACTTATTATTTACAAATGTCACAAATAAAACATGGGATATAACAATACTGGTTGCACAAGATGGAAAAATATAGAGAGTCAAATACTAAACAAAGAAGCTGAGATAGCTCTTTTAATATTAAACAAAATAGTCATGAAAGCAAAGAAACATTATTAGGGCTACAAAAGTTAAAATGTTTTAATTTGCTAGGATGATATAATAACCAACTTGCATGTACTTAATAATATTAATCTCAAATAAAGTAAAAGTTAATAGAACTAGAACTATAAAGAGATATTGACAAACCCCCCATAATGAGAGATTTTAACATATCTAAGTAACCGATAGATCAGGAAGACCAAAAATTAGAAAGTATACAAATCTGAATAATGATAAGTTTTACTTAAGAGCATTTAAAGAATTCTGCACTCACCAATTAGAACATAATTTTTTTCTTATGTAGATACATAGTTATGAAAATTAACCATATATTAAGAATAAATGTGAATGTATCGATATTATATAGGCTCAAATTCATATAGTCTTATATACTTGAAACAAAAAAGAAAGCTTCATAGAGAATATGAAGAAGTAAATGGTAAAGAAATTATTACACATTAAAACTTGGGGGATGCAGTTTGAACTGATGGCTAGAAGGAAGTGTATAGTTTTATATGCTTACATTAAAAATAATAAAATCTAGATATTGAAAAGCTAAGGATATATTGCAAGAATTTGAAAAAATGAAATTAAAATGAACCAGAACTTTTCTGTAGTCTTTTATGAGATAGTCAGGTATGCATACAAGAAGAGACAGAGGAGAGGCTCAGGGAAAAACAAAGTTTTTTATACTTACAGGTCCTAGAGACAGAAGGCATGGCCCATAGAAAAGATACCAGGATAATCAGGAGGCAGAAGCAGAAGCCAGGGGTATTTAGGTCACTTCCTTTTTTGGGGTTTCCATGGAACATGCAAAATGAGGAAGGGTAAACAATTTAAAACTGGCTAGTTTGAATAATTTTTGTAGGATTTGAGCTATAGGATTGGTCACTAGTTCCATAATATCTGGACTTGGGATAATTAAAGCAGAAGAATATTGCCCTGGATTGTAAGAGCCAGGGAGAGAAGGTTTGGCTCAGATTAGTTAGTTGGTATATCAAGGGCCTGCTCTCTGCTGGATCCTTTGCTATCTTTATGTGGTACATATACACAATGGAATACTAAGCCATAAAAAGATGAAATCTTGCTACTTGGGACATCATGAATGGCTCTTGAGAGTGTTGTGTTAAGTGGAATAGGTCAGATAAACTGTGTGTTCTTCAAAGAAAAAAAAGGACAAGAACCATATGATTTTACTCATATGTAGGATATAAAACAAAAAGCAACAAATGAACAAACAAACTCATAGACACAGACAACAGAAGAGTGCATACCAGAGGGAAAGGAGGTGGGGGAAGATGGAGAGAGTAAAGGGGGTCAAACACAAGGTGAAAGAAGACTCGACTTTAGGTGGTGAGCACACAATGGAGTATATAGATGTTGTATTATAAAGTAGCCCACCTGAATTTATATAATGTTATTAACCAATGCTACCCCAATAAATTTAATGAAACAAAATTTCTAATTAGAAAATAAAAGAAGAATTGACTAATCCCAGGAGGGTCAGTGTCTTTTCAGCCAGAAAGTTGGGGTTTTTAGATGTTGAATATAATAATATACAGAAAAATTTTATTTTATTTTATTTTTTAAATATATTTTATTGATTATGCTATTACAGTTGTCCCATTTTCCCCCTTTTTTTCCCCTCTGCTGTGCACACCCTCTCCCACCTGCATTCTTCCCCTTTAGTTCATGTCCATGGGTCATACATATAAATTCTTTGGCTTCTACATTTCCTATACTATTCTCACCCTCCCCCTGTCTATTTTGTACCTACCATTTATGCTACTTATTCTCTGTACTTTTCCCCCTTTCTTCCCCTCCCATTCCCCTGCTGATAACCCTCAATGTGATCTCCATTTCTATGACTCTATTCCTGTTCTAGTTGTTTTCTTAGTTTGTTTTTGTTTTTGTTTTTGTTTTTGTATTAGGTTTGGTTGCTAATAGCTGTTTGTTGTCATTTTAATGTTCATATTTTTTATCTTCTTTTTATTAGATAAGTCTCCTTAACATTTTATATAGTAAGGACTTGGTGTTGATGAACTCCTTTAACTTGACCTTATCTGGGAAGTACTTTATCTGCCCTTCCATTCTAAATGATAGCTTTGCTGGATAGAGTAATCTTGGAAGAGATTCTTGTTTTTCATGTCTTCAAATACTTCTTTCCAGTCCCTTCTTGCCTGCAAGGTTTCTTTTGACAAATCAGCTAATAGTCTTATGGGAACTCCTTTGTATGTAACTGTCCCCTTTTCTCTTGCTGCTTTCAAGATTCTCTCCTTATCTTTAATCTTGGGTAATGTAATGATGATGTGCCTTGGAGTGTGCTTCCTTGGGTTCAACTTCTTTGGGACTCTCTGAGATTCCTGGACTTTTGGAAGTCTATTTCCTTTGCCAGATTGGGTAAGTTCTCCTTCATTATTTTTTCAAATAAGTTTTCAATTTCTTGTTCTTTCTCTTCCTCTTCTGGCACCTCTATGATTCAGATGTTGGAACATTTAAAGATGTCTTGTAGGTTCCTAAGCCTCTCCTCATATTTTTGAATTCTTGTTTCTTCATTCTGTTCTCATCAAAAGTTTATTTCTTCCTTCTGTTCCATACCATTGATTTGTGTCCTGGTTTCCTTCCTGTCACTGTTGGTTCCCTGTATATTTTGATTTATTTCACTTTTGGTAGCCTTTACTTGTCCCTTTATTGTGCAACTGAGCTCAATGAGTTTTGTGAGCATCCTGATTATCTTGTTTTGAACTATGCATCTGATAGGTTGGCCATCTCTTCATTGTTAGTTGTATTTTTTTCTGGAGTTTTGATCTGATCTTCCCTTTGGGCCATTTTTTTTTGTCTTGGCACACCTGTTACATAGTAAGAGGCAGAGCCTTAGGTATTCACCAGGGCAGGGCAACCCACTTCACTGCATTGTGACACTCTATGTGGGGGAGGGGTCTGAGAGGGAACAGTGCCACTTGCTCCACTTTGCCGGTTTTCAGTCACTTACCCAGCTACCCACAATCAAATCAGGCCCTTCTGGTGCTGATTCCCAGGTCAGTGGGTTTGTGTACATTCTAGGACCCTGTGGATCTCTCTAACCAACTCTCCTGTGAGGCTGAGAGTTTTTCCTACCACCTCACCCCCTGCAAGTGTTTTTAGTCAGAGGCTTTGAGGCTTTATTTTCTTATGCTGGAACCCTGGGTTGTGTGGTCTGTCTCACTCCCCAGTTCCTCCCAGTTTATCTGTGTTTGAATGTGGGACTGCCCAGTCTGCAAGCCACCGCTTTGTCCTTCCCACCAGCTGCCGCCTTGCCCACCCCAGTCTTTCAGCTGCTGCCTTGCCACGAGTCCTCTCCACCTGGCTGCCCATCTCCACTCCTCCTACCTGTCTGGATGAATGATTCTTCTTTAACTCCTTGGTTGTCAGACTTCCATACTATTTGATTTTCTGTCAGTTCTGGTTGTTTTTTGTTTTTAAATTTGTTGTTGTCCTTCTTTTAGTTGTGCGAGGAGGCACAGTGTGTCTACCTATGCCTCCATCTTCACCAGAAGTCCAGATAAATTTTAAAAATACTTAAAATGTATAAATAAAGTAGAAGGAAGGAAATATAATAATCAGGAATTTATGAATTGGGTGAAAAGATACACTAAAAAGTATCAAAAAAGCAAATCGTTTATTAACAAGACTAACTACACTAGCTAAACAGAACTCTAGCAACTCTAATCACAGCAAATGCCGCTAACAATATTCTAAATAAAAATAGAGAATAGCTGAATATACTGAAGATGTTACATAATATGCAACAAAAACTTTAATGTTAAAAAGTTTGAGGCTCAGATCAAACAGGCCATTTTATAAAATGTGTCAAAATTTACTCAAGAATGAATAGAAAACTAAAATAAACCTATAGTCATTTAAAAATATGATATCACATATGTCACTGTCTTGGTTGTATGGGACTGTATTTTTTTTTTTTGCAGAGAACTGGGTCCAAAGTGCAGGTCAGCCATGCATGGTTTGTTAGTTCTACTTTGTTTGGGGTGAGAGCTTAGGAGACATTAGTGAGGAGTTTTCACCTCACACAAGTGGGGGAAAACAGGATTCAAATTTATATTAAAGGATTAAATTTAGCCTGCACTCTTGAGAAGATTTCTCAGTGCTACTGGTCTGCTGCTTTTCCTAGTAACTCTTGTCAAGGCAGTATAAGTGATAAATACTATAGCAAATCCATGTAGTTTTTACAGTTTTTGCTAACTTTGGAACCATGGATTGGAAAAGAGCAGAAACCAGCTGCTTTGATGCCATATATAATTTTTCCTGGCTAGGCTGACATTGACCCTGATTATATTTTCCTAAGGATTGGACCTGTCTTAAATGGGGAGCAGAAGGGAGTCAATATTTGTATTTACGTATTTGCAGTTCCTTTTCTCTGATGGGTTTGTTCATATTTTCTGCCTACTTCTGGGCTTATGGTTTCTTAGTAATTTCTCCAATAATTTACACTAGACATATTAACCTTTTGTTTGTCAGTTACATTGCATATATTTCTCCAGTCTATCACTTGCAAACATTTTCCATGATATAAATATATATTGTGTGTCGGTGTGTCCCCCTCTTTATAGTTTTAGTTTTATGCTTTAAATGTTCTCCTTCACTTTAAGGAGACAAAATACATTAACATGAACACTGTCCTAAAAATCCTCTGTGCTCAAAAGTATATTTTGAGCACAAAAAAAGTTCAGCCCAATTCCGGTATGGTATATGAACATTGGAAATTTCTATTTTTCATAATTAAATGATCTGTTTTTCACAATGGGAAATGAATTATTTTTACCCTAAATTAATATATCACAATTTTCAGGTTTGGTCCAGTGTCAAAATTCAAAGAGGGATAGTCTTTTCCTAGAATGTTTTTTTCTTCTTTTTTAAAAGTTTCTTGGGATATTACTGCTTCTCCTCTACTGAGATCATGGTACTAGTTATCACCTTGGCAACTAAGAAATGCTCCTAGGCAGAAATCCGTATGTTTGTTTGTGTTCTTGAGCTGAAATAACAATGGAAGTTACAGAGTTTAGACTCATTTATCTTTACAAGGTTTGTCTGCATTTGTAGAGTCTATCTCATTTTCTCCAAGTGAGTTGCCCTTAAACCATAATGAATAGTCAGCTGGAACATGAACACTGGCAAGGGAGCCTCAGCCTCATGCCTGGTAAGCCAAGTGAAGATAGACTGTCACAGCTTTTCACTTGTCAGCTGCCAGAAGGGTGATCCATTCTGACTGATATGATTCTTTGAAAATAAATTATTTGACTCATAGAATTTCTTTGATTTTTAAATGCAAATTGGGTTTAGCTTTATGGAATGTAACAGCAGAACTAATTAAAATGTTTCTGCCAGTTCTCCTTAATGCCACAGCATAGTTTTTCAAATCATGTGTTTAGTTTATATCTCAAAATTGTAGCCATTTCAGAGATCTGAATTTTATTTTTTTGGTTTAAAGTACGGTAATACTCATTCCTTTCAATATTTTGGAAGGCTATGCTATTTAACCAAAGGTCAAGATCATTATGCTTAGCATGTTTTTCCTAAGTTGGAATGGATAGTGGGGGACTGTCAAGAGAAGTGTTTGAACACTGTATGTTGTATTCCCCATATTTTAGATCAAATGAACAGCTTTGTTACTCCGTCTGACCATTTTGTTTGACATGAGTCACACTACACTCTGTGATGCATGGGAGACTTCCAGCTGGCTGTTGTATCTCATTTGGTTATTGGTCTTTTAGCAAAGTGTTATGAATCTAAGTACATACTCTGGGATAGATAATTCTCAAAGTTACAGGATTATATTTAGTAATGCTTGGAGTCTTCCAATCCTAATTATTAGAATATCATTTTATAGTCTACCTTCCTCTCTTGGAAGTTTAATGAGTTGATTTTCATGGCAGAGTTGCTAGCTGTACCAATATCTATTTTTCCCTTGTTAGAAACTAGAATCCTGATTTTTAGCTAGACGTATTTCCTCCATGATAAAAGACTCCATCTCCCAGTCCTCCTTTAATCTGGAAATTTCCATATGACTAATATTTAGTCAAAGAATAAAAGCATCAGTGTTACCTGTGAATTCCTAGAATATGATAAAGATAGGGTTGCTTTTTTCATGCCCCTCTCCTTCATCTACTCTCCAGCAAAGGGACAATATGGCTGGATATCTAGCATATTGTTTAGATCATGAAATTGAATGCTGTTCTTTCAGTGTTTTTGGAGCTGAGCACCGGAAGAATCCTGGGTCTCTTATGTCTTCTATTGCATGAAAAATGAGTAAACTTTTCCTTTATTTAAGCCATTTTTTCCTTTTGTATTATATTCAGCCAAACATTCCTAACTATATGGTAGGATTTGGTACTGAAAGTGGAATGCTTAACTAATAAAAACTAAAGTGTGTCAATGGCTTAGCAGAGGCACTGGGTAATGAATGGGTGGTGCAGATACCATAATCAAGAGAGCCTGTGGTGAGTGTAATGTAGTAAAACACAGACAAGCTATCCTCTTGGAAGGCACGCTACCTACAGATGGGGGTCAAAACATGAGGGGCAAAGTACAACACATTCAGAATGTGAGATAGTGCTATCTGCTACCTCATACTTTTAAAGTAGTCATAAGATACAGATATTTAGGCTGGATTTAGATACTCATCAAGCAAAAATGGAAAGGCAGAAGATCTTCTCCTTTGCTAAAGGAGAATTCTCTACCTATGGCCAAAAACTGTCTTGACTGGCATTCCCATAATTTACACCCTTACGCAGGTGAAAATGAAGCTTTAGCAGGAGTTAAAATTGTAACCCTTTAAGGCTTCTTGACCAGGCAATGGAGTCAAGCCTTTGGAAAAAGGTTGAATTAAAGGTATAATCTATACTCATTTGGCAAATAGTTAGTGAGCCCCTCTAATGTTCCTAAGTGCTATTGAAACAGAAAGGAAAAAGAAAAAAAACCAACAAGGTAAGGGGGATTGAAGGGGTGCCATTGTAGGTGGGGTAGTTCTCATTGAAAATGTGTCATGGGGCTCCTGATCAAGATGGAGGCATAGGTAGACATGCTTCACCCCCTCATGCAACCACAGAGAGAATTATAACTAAACCTCAAAACAAATAACACCCAGAATTGTCAGAAAATTGAATTGTATGGAAATCCAATGACCAAGGATTTAAAGAAGCCACAGTCATCCAGATGGGTAGGAGGGGCAAAGACACAGAGATGGGTGTGTCTCACAGTGTGGCATGCAAAGGCAGCAATGGTTGCAGAATGGGCAGTCCCACATTCATGAGTGGCAGATAAAAACCAGGAAGGATACCTTAGAAGCAAACAATCCAAGCCCCAGGTCAGACCACATAGCCCAGGATTCCAGCACTAGGAAGATAAATACCCATAACTTCTTGCCATAAAAATCAGTAGGGTTTGGGGCAGTGGAAGAAACTGTTACATTTTCAGGAGATTCCACTTAAAGGGCCCATTAGGTCTTAGAAAGTGTGCAAACCACCCACCCTGGGATTCAGTACCAGGGCAACAGCTGGAAGGGTGCTGGTTGCATATGGGGAGTAGGTGAAATGACTGGAAATGGGGTGAGTTCCGAGCAAACCTCCAGAAGCCAGGCAGCAGCATTATCTCATTTCTGAGTCCTCCCCCTACACAGAGCCACAAAGCAATGAAGCAGGTTGCCCCATCCTGGCAATTACCTAAGGCTCTGCCTCACAGAATTTACAGGTGCCTTTTCTACAATAGGCCACACCACTAAGACTGGAAGTCAAAGCAGCTTTCTGTAGTACACATAAACAAATACAGGGAGGCTACCAAATGGAGGAGACAAAGATAATATATGGCTCAAGTGAAAGGACAGAACAAAACTCCAGAAAAAGAACTAAACAAAATGGAGATAACCAACCATCAGATGCAGAGTTGATGCAGAGTTGAAAACACTGCTGATCAAGATGCTCAAAGAACTCATTAAGTACTGCAATAACATAAACAAAGAAATGAAGGTTATACTAAGCAAAATAAAGAAAAATCTACGTGGGACCAACAGTGAAGGGTAGAAAGCTGGGATTCAAATCAACAGTTGGGAACATAAGGAAGAAATAAGCATTCAACCAGAACAGCCAGAAGAAACAAGAATTCAAAAAAATGAGGATAGTATAAGAAACCTCTAGGACATCTCCAAATGTACCAACATCCAAATCATAAGGATGCCAGAAGGAAAAGAGGAAAAGCAGGAAATGGAAAACTTATTTGAAAAAATGATAAAAGAGAACTTCTCTAATTTGACAAAGGAAATAGACATACAAGTCCAGGAAGCACAGAGAGTCCCAAACAAGTTGTGCCCAAAAAGGACCAACACCAAGTTGGACCACACCAAGACACATACAATTAGAATGCCAAAGTTTAAAGATAAAGAAAGAATCTTAAAAACAGTAAGAGAAAAGAAGAGAGTTACCAACAAAGGAGTATTCATAAGACTATCAACTGATTTCTCAAAAGAAACTTTTCAGGCAAGAAGGGACTGGCAAAAAGTATTCAAAGTGATAAAAAGCAAGGACCTACAACCTAAATTACTCTGTCCAGCAAAGCTATCATTTAGATAAAGTGCTTTCCAGATAAGGTCAAATTAAAGGAGTTCATCATCACCAAGCTCTCATTATATGAAATGTTAAAGGAATTCATTTAAGAAAAAGAAAAAAGATAAAAACTATGAACATTAGAAATGCAACAAATTTACAACTATCAACAACTGAATCTAAAAAAAGCAAACTAAGCAAACAACTAGAACAGGAAGAGAATCATAGGTATGGAGATCCTTTGGAGAGTTATCAGTGGGGAGGAGGAGGAGAGAGAATGGGGGAAAGGGTGCAGAGATTAAGAGGCATAATTGGTAGGTATAAAAATAGGCAGGGGGATATTAAGAATAGTGTAGGAAATGGAATATATATGCCAAAGAACATATATGCATGACCTGTGGACATGAACTAAGGAGGGAGGATTGCTGGAGGGAAGGGGGGTATCAGGCAGAGAGGGGCAAAGGGAGAAAAATGGAGACAACTGTAACAGCATAATCAATGAAATGTATTTTTAAAGAAAGGTATAGTAAACAAGAGAGAGGAAGAAAGGAAGGAGGAAAGGAAGGAAGGAAGGAAGGAAGGAAGGAAGGAAGGAAGGAAGGAAGGAAGGAAGGAAGGAAGGAAGGAAGGAAGGAAGGAAGGGAGGGAGGGAGGAAGGAAGGGAAAGAAAGAAAGAAAAGGCATCTCACCCCAGAATTTGCAAAGGTTGAGAGAGTGAGCTCTGTGACTCTCTGGGCTGAGGGTATTTCAGTCCAGAGAGTCAGAGCTCAGGTGTTAAAAACCTTGATTTGTGCCAGGTGAGTTTAGAGTCAAAGATCAGTATGATTAGAAAGAGAAAATAAAGTCAGGGAGTTAATGGGGTAGGTCAGATCCTATACCTTGTCAGAGCCTTGTAGACTATTATGATGATGCTGGATTTAGCTTAGGTTGGGAGCCTTTAAAAAGTTTGAGCAGAGGAGTAAATTGATCTAATTTGTGTTTTAAGGGTCTCACTTGAAGTGATTATAAGAGTAGTTAGTAGAGGCACAAGGGAAAAAGAAGAAGATGGACTACAACTGGGATATTGCCACATCCAGAAGAAACAATGGTGATCTCCATGACAATGTGATAGCAAAGGGGCTGGGAAGTGGTTGGAGACTGCATAACTTTTTTTTAATTTTTAATTTATTTTTTAGAGAGGGGAGGGAGAGAGAGAGAGAAACATCAATGTGTGGTTGCTGGGGGCTGTGGCCTGCAACCCAGGCATGTGCCCTGACTGGGAATCGAACCTGCAATGCTTTGGTTTGCAGCCTGCGCTCAATCCACTGAGCTACACCAGCCAGGGTGAAACTGCATAACTTTTGAGGATAGAACCAACAGAATTTCTGAGAATGTCTGGGTCATCTTCCCACCCAAACTTATTCTTTCCAGAAGGCTTGAGGCAATGGCCATTTGTAGATAAATGGGAAAAGATTAATATTTAAATAGGTGAATTTAGAGTAAAGCAGATTTCTCTCTGTAATGTGGTCCTCATCCAATCACTTAAAGCCTGAATATAATGAAAGACTCACCTCTCCTGAGCAGGAGGAAATTCTTCAGCTCCTAGGGTCTGCAGACTTCAACTACAGCATTGGCTTATCCGTGAGTCTGCAGCCTGCTGGTCCACCCTGCAGATTTTGGACTTGCCAGCCTCTACACATGCATGAGTCAATTTTTAAAATAAATTTCTCTCTCTCTCTCTACACACACACACACACACACACACACACACACACACACACCCCTTTTGGTTCTGATTCTCTGGAGAATCCTAATACAAGAAAATAGAATACTATTAACACCTGAGGAATTATAAAAAGTTTTCTTTCAAATGTTAATGTCATTCAAAACATCCTCACAGAAACATCTAGAATAATGTTTGACCAAGATTCTGAACATTGGCCCAGCCAAGTCAACACATAACATTAACTATCACACCTCTTAAGTTTATTCAGGTATTTATACTTCATGCCTGTTTCATGATTACCTCAGGTAGGCATTCATTATTCTACTCAACATAGTAGTTTAAACAGCCAAAATGGAGTTGGAATAAGGGTTAGAACACATTTACTTCCCTGATCCATAAGATAAAATACAAATTCTCAATTTGACATGTAAGATCCCCAGTTTTCTTTGGAGTTTTACTTTTTTTATTTTTATTTTTATTTTTATTTTTATTATTGATCAAGTACAGTTGTTTCCATGTTCCACCCACCACTCTCCCCAGCCCTACCCACCCATCTCCTACATTCAATCCTCCCCACACTGTCTTTGTCCATGAGCCTTTTATACATGTTCCTTGACTTGACCCTTCCCCTTGTTTTCCTTATTATCCCCCTCCCGCCACACCTCTGGTCACTGTCAGTTTGTTCTTTATTTCCAAATCTCTGGTTCTATTTTGCTTGCTTGTTTGTTTTGTTGATTAGGTTCCACTAATAGGTGAGATCACATGGTATTTGTCTTTCACCACCTGGTTTATTTCACTTAGCATAATGCTTTCCAGTTCTATCCATGCTGTCACCAATGGTAGGAGTTCCTTCTTTCTTTCTGCTGCATAGTATTCCATTGTATAAATATACCATAATTTTTGGATACACTCCTTTGCTGATGAGCACTTAGGTTGCTTCCAACACTTGGCTATTATTGATTGTGCTGCTATGAACATTGGGGTGCATAGGTTCTTTTGGATTGGTATTTTAGGATTTTTAGGGTATAATCCCAGCAGTGGAATTGCCAGGTAGAAAAGTAGTTCCATTTTTAGTTTTCTGAGGAAATTCCATACTATTTTCCACAGTGGCTGTACCAGTCTGCATTCCTACCAGCAGTGTACTAGGGTTCCCTTTTCTCCACAATCTTGCCAGCACTTGCTGTTTGTTGATTTGTTTATGATTGCCATTCTGACTCGTATGAACTGGTAACTCATTGTGGTTTTAATTTACATCCCTATGATGGCTACTGATGCTGACCATCCCTTCATATGTCTCTGGGTCCTCTATATGTCCTCCTTGGAGAAGTGTCTGTTCAGGTCCTTTGCCCATTTTTAATTGGATTGTTTGTTTTCCTAAAGTGGAGTCATGTGAGTTTTTAATATATTTTGAAGATCAAACCCTTGCAGGAGGCATTGTGGCTTAGTGGTCCAAGGCACTGGATTTAGATTCCAAGTTTCTATATCCCTGCAACATTCTCTATTCTATTCTCCTGATTTCCTTCTCTTTCTTTTCTGCTTCCAGGCTCTGTGCTCTCACTGTCTCTCTGTCTCTTCCTGTCTGTGTCTGTGTCCCTATTTCTCCTTTTCACACACACTCTACTATTCTCTAGCCACACCTAATAATTCATTTTTTAACTAATTACAAATTTTCACATCTGTAGACATTTGTGAATTCCCACATCCTATAAGATGATTTTCCTCTGTTCTTCATAAACTCTATCAAGTCTCCATACAAACATTACTTTGTCTATGAAATTTCTTAAGACTGGTGACAGAATGAATTGCATTACCCCCTGTTTTGCCCTGCCATACTGTACCTCCTCTATAATATTATTGTTATAGGAATTACCATTTGGAGTCTTGTTTCATTATGTGTACTATGTTTCTCCAGTTAGGCTGTGGACTTCACAAAGACAGATATTACATCACCATAATGCCTGGCTGATAGTCTGATAAGTAGTCTGACAGGCAATAGATACTCAATAAATGTTTAATGATTAATTAATGTATAGATCCTTAGAAGGTTTATTAATTATAATTAGGTCTATCTACTACATAGAGTTTTAAAAATCCAAAATGATTGTGACTTAAAAATGGTAAAAATATTTTTTCCTTCTTCTCTTACAAAAATGAAGTCCAGAGGCAGGCTGTTTAGGGATATTACAGCAGCTCCCTAATGCCATCAGAACCCAGTTTCCTTTATGTTCCCTACTCTACCATTTATAGGGCATGGACCTCATCCTTACAGCCCAAGACAGCAACTGGATTCCAAGTTAGCAGTAAGAGGAACCACAAAATAAGGATTGACACCCCAGCTTTTTAAGGAATTTTCCAGGTACAAACAATACTTTTGCTTACACATTACTGGCCAGGATTTAGTCACATGGTTATAACAAACCATGCTAGGGAAGTTGTGAGATATAGTTATTTAGCTTTTAAGCAATGTGTCTAGCTAAAAATATGAGGTTCTGCTAAGAGCAAAAAGGATATGAATGGATTTGGGATGGCAACCAGAAGGCTTTAAATAGAAAAAAAGAGGCTAAGGATGGATTCCTATGGAAAAGCAAATTTTAAGGTGAAGATGTGTGAGGAAAATATGTTAATGAATTAGGCTGAAGAAGAACAGCCAGAGAGTTAGAAGGAGAACACAGCCAACTTTCAAGGAAATATGGATAGTAGTGTCAAATGGTAGGGGACAAAACTGAAAGAAAGGCATTTTAATTTGGCCTGAAGGAGGCACTGGTAACATTTAAAGGTCCAGTCCCACTTGTTCCTGTCATTGGCAAACCCAAGAAACACTCCAGGGGCTTGGAGGCAGGGAAGTCAAAGCTGGCAGGGAAGTCAAATTCACATGGAGAATTTCCTGGATTCATTTTCTCTGTAGTCTTTTGGGTTTATCAGTTATGTTGGAGGCAAACTGGGGGAGAGTCCAGCAATATACACATTTCTGGTCAATTGATTTCTGACAGGAGTGCCAAGATGACTCAATAAATAAATGAACAGTCTTTTCAACAAATGGTACAGAATGTCCATTTAGACATCATGTGCAAAATAATGATGTTGGACACCTACTTCACCCTATACAAAAATTGACTCAAAATGGCTCAGACAACTAAATATAAGAGTTAAAACTATAAAACTGTTAGGGGGAAACATAATAATAAATTGTCATGACCTCAGATTAAATAATGATTTCTCAGATAAAAAACCAAAAACATAAGGAACAAAAGTAAAAATGAATACATTGGACATAATCCAATGACAGAGATGTTCAACATCATTGTCATTAGGGAAATGCAAATCAAATTCACATTAAGAGATCACATGATACCCACTTGGATGGCTATAATAAAAAAGACAATAATATATTCTGGAAGATGTAGAAAAATTAGAACTCTCATACATTGCTGGTGGAAAAATAAAAGGATGATTTGGAAAACAGTTTGGTAATGACTCAAAACTTAATCATAGATTTACCGTATGACTAAGCAATCCCAATCCCAGGTATATAACCAAGAGAAAGGAAAACATATGTCCACAGAAAAACTTGTAAATGACTATATTTAGCAGCATTACTCATAATAGTCAATTAGTGGAAACAACCCAAATATCTACTGACTGATCAACAAACAAAATGTGGCATATCCATACAATAGAATATTACTCAGCCATACTAAGGAATGAAGTACTGATACATGCACCAACATGGATGAACCCTGAAAACATTATGCTAACCAAAAGAAGCCACATATGATTCCATTTATATGAAAGTCCAGAAAAGGTAAATCCATAGAGACAGACCAGTAGATTTGTGGTTGTCAGAGGTTGTAAGGAGAGAAGAATAGGGAGTGACGGCTCACAGATGTGTGGTTTTTTCACAGGTGATGAGCTGTTGTGGAATCACGGTTGCACAATTCTGTGAACATACTAAAAACCCTGAATTGTAAACATTAATAGGTTGAACTTAATGGTATATGAAATATATTTCAATAGAGCTATTAAAGAGAACCACAACAAAAAATAGAGGCCCAGAAAGTTCAGACTAGATTTACCTGATTGCTAGTGATCGAAAGTGATATAACTGGCTCTCAATACAAGCATTTCCAGTAGAGCCAGGAATCATCAGTCCCTGTGCCAGCTGTTCAGCAGCGTCTGTGTTTGGACCTGTTTTGCATCTTGTCAATGTGATCACATACTTTCACCATCAGCAGTATGCTTGGTCACTTTTACTTCCCTTGCTCCCTCATCCCATGTCCACATCTGAAAAACTATTCAGTTAGACTCTGAGGAATGCTGTAAAATCTCAACTTACCCATACAGCTTCCTTCCTCAACTCTGTTTTCAGTTTAACATTTCTTCTCAGTGAGGAAGGTGAAGCTAAGGCAGGAAATGTGTTATATGAGTGGTGGTATGGAATGTGTTGCTGCCTCTCGTGGTCTTCACTCACCCTAAGAGGTTCTCATCCCACCTTATAGATGAAGAGAGACTTGAATAGATCACTGAACCCACTGGATAATTGAAGTGGAACTGAAATCTCTTTACATTACAGTTACAATTCCCTGCGCTTAAACGAAGTGAAAATGGTTGCACCAAGGAATTAAATTAGAGGGTTAATGTCATATTTTATTATAATAACAGCATGAACTTGTTGAACACTTAGTATGTAATGAGACTTGTTCTAATTGCCTTATGTGTAACTCATTTGATCCACACTGCATCCTAACAAAATAGGTAATAGTATTCTTCATGTTTTACTGATGAAGGCATGTAAGGACAGAAGAGGCTGGTAATTCACTCAAGGCCACAGACTGAGAATTAGCAGAGCCAGATACTGACAGAGTCTGCATTTCTAACTGCTGTGTTTCGCTATCTCTTGTTTTGTCTCTTGAGCCTATATCTCAGACACTTAGTATCCATGCATTTGTTTGCCAGTCGTAGTAATAATAATTAGTATTATTGCAGAAGAATGATTTTTTCTTACTAAGAAATAGCCCAAGATTTATATTTTTAGTTCAAAATATCAATATATATATATATATCTTTCCTAAATTTGATATGGCAGAGACCACTATACACCAAAACCTGATTCTCTTCTTTTGTACACTCAGCTGACCAGATTTCTTACCTTCTTTTTAGTGATGGCCATGTGACTGAGTTCTAATGAATGGAATCTGGACTCCAGAGCTGGGTTTAAAAAAGCTCCTATGCACTTCTCTCTTCTCCTTTTCTTTTCTGGTCAACTGGAATAGCAACTCTCAGGGTATTCTTAATAGCCACAATTTGAAGATCACATAGCTGCTGACAGCCAGTGATCTTGAAAGATTGTGTAGAGGAGTTGCTCCACTATGGGAAAGAACAGGACTGTAGCTTAAGTGACAAATGCCTATTTTGTAAAATTACTGAAATGTCAGGGCCTATATTTTTTCATTGCAATGTCACATCATGACTAATACATTATTGTTCTTCTGAATTTCATGTTATTTAATTGTTATTTAATGAATGAATGAAAGAATAAATGGGGGAGCGGTAATTGGAGAGGTAAGTAACCGTTTCTTGAGCCCTTAGGATTTGCTAGAATCTTATGATGTATTTCAGATCCCTACAACCCCTTGAAGTGAATAATTGAAATAAGGGTGCATACAAAATCTTTTACTTTCCACTACTGCAAGGTGTCTCATACAATGACAACAAATTTTTTCCCCCAAATGTGAATGAGTAGAGGAAGAAGCACATGAAAGTCACTGTGTATTTGCCTCCATGCAAGGATGGATAGATTGGTGAATTCCTTGTAGTTCTAATATTCCTAAACAAGAGTTCAAAGACTTTCAGGCCTTTTTTCTAGTTATTGCCTCAGGTTTCAGATCATTCATTTTCTCTCTTTTAATAGAAATAACTTCACTTTACCTTCAGCTGTTGGCCAACTTTTAAAATAATTTTAGAATGTGCTAAATCTAGACTGCTATTCTTGGACAATGATCAAATTTACTTTTCTTTTTTTTTTTAATCTGAAGCAGTAAATCTACAATAAAATTTGCTGCCATGTGCACTGTGATAATTTAAGATATAAATGATATAATAATTAAGTCACAGAAATAATTTTTTGTATATAAAAGAAAATATTTATCTAAATGAAAATTTCCTTAGGTATCTTCTAAGTCCTATTCAGTACAATATAAATACTTTATCAATGTGTAAAGTTTAATACATTATATTATGTTTTTCTTTAACTGATGCATATTAACATGTATTTTTAAAAACAAAAATTTATATTACTTATGTTTTTAAGAATTAGAAAAATTTAGTTTGTGCTTTGGAGAGCTATCTGCTGTGGTGGTGATATTGTGTGACAGTAATTACTATAAGTCATAATAACTTTCTTAGCAGCTGGAAGAAGAGAAATGATCCCTTCCAGAGACACAGTAGAAAATGAGTCTGTTCTTAATCTAAACTGAAATGTTGGGACTATAGTGACAAAATCCAAATTCTGTCCAATTTGGACATTATTTGTAGTTGATTTCAACTTGTCACATGCAAACAGATTTCTTGTTTTAATTTCAAGTTGACAGTTACAGAGCTTGAAGCACCATCTGTGGCATAAAATGAAGAACTTTCTTTTTTCTTTATCCTCCAAATGAATATGAATATTTATTTGGGAATTTGGACCTGAGAAACAGTATTCTTCAAGGCATAATCTAAACCCACTTAGCAAAACATGCAAAATCTCTTACAACACGTAAAAGTTTTCTTTATGTAGTAAGTACTGGAGAGTTTTAAACAGCACCTGCATTCATGGTCAGAACTGTTATTCTCTTTTGCCTTGCTCTCTGTTTACTTAAAGTTCTCATCTATAAATCACTTATAAAATGAATAAACAACTTCTTTCATTGATGAAGTACAAACTGACTTCTGGTTACATTATGGAAAAGGGTAACCTTGATAGAGTCCTGCAAAAAGGAAATGAATGCAGGATTGTGCCTGAGAGGAAGGGAATTCATTAAAGCAAAAGTCAAATTAAGTTGGGAATGATGACAAAGAAAAAACTCAGGTTCAGTGAAGTTTAAGCCTATTGACATTTATTCATAATTATTTAAGAAGCCCACTAATGAGTTTTTATCAGGAATTTTAGACAGTGGCTGACTGTTAATGAACATGAAGCATACTGCTTAAATATTTAATAGAGGTCATCAAAGCCAGAGGAAATGACCTGATGAAAAAAGAATTAGGGATGCTATTTTTACCTGGTATGTCATGTCGTGTTAATTTTATAGGAATTAGCACACCATATCTCTTTAGTGCTTAGTAAACACCCTCTCCGTTGTATGTAATAAAAGGAAATAATCTGTGTATTGCATTGTGTGCCCACCACCCAAAGTCAAATCATCTTCCATTACCATATATTTGACCCCCCCCCTACTTTTCACAGCCCCTCTAACTCCCTTCTCTCTGGTATCCACCATACTGTTGTCTGTGTCTGTGAGTTTCAGTTTTATATCCCACATATGAGTGAAACCGTATTGTTCTTAGCTTTTTCCAGTAGACTTATTTTTGCTTAGCATAATATTCTCAAGGTCCATTTTATCTTGTCACAAATGGCAGTATTTAATCTTTTCTTATGTCTGAGTAGTATTCCATTATATACATGTACCCCATCTTCTTTATCCAATCATCTATAGAAGGACACTTTGGTTGTTTACACTTGAAATCTATGTAATCTTATTAACCAATGTTACCACTCACTTCAGTACATTTAATTAAAAAATTTAAAATAAAATAAAAGGAAATAGAGGTTGTATCTAATAAAGTAGAATGCAACTCATGTATGCACTAAAATAGCCAAATAATTTTGTTTCCAGATAAATTTTTATGCAGAAAAGGTTAAATAATTTTATCCATACAACTATAGTGATACCAATATAAAATAAAATTATCAAAATGCATCTGTCTTGAGAAACTTACTCATGTTTATAAAGCATCAAATATTTAGACAAATCTAATGTTTGATGTCATGCAGGCCAAACACCTGGATTACTGGCTGAAAAGCACCTGAGGTATATATACTAAACAATTCTTCCTTGATGCAAGTGGCAAAACCCTAAGCTGATGCTGTCTTCTGTTGTTTCCTTATTTTAAGTTATATTATACCTTCAATTTGAAATAGATTTGACATAATTTTTTAAAAAGATCTACTGAGTTATATATTACCCAATAATTTAAAATAAGATTTTTAGAATTATGAAGTTGATTTCAGAAATTTAAAAAGTACATTTAGTCTCTTTGAATGCACAATGAAAGCAGTTATGTTCTGACCTCTAGAGCTATATATTGGAGAAACATATAAATAACAAAAATGAAAATCTTTTAAAGTTGAAAATTTTACCTACA
Organism: Phyllostomus discolor; assembly: GCF_004126475.2. NCBI lineage: Eukaryota > Metazoa > Chordata > Mammalia > Chiroptera > Phyllostomidae > Phyllostomus > Phyllostomus discolor. The sequence continues at coordinate 144,955,277 of NC_040906.2, read as the reverse complement.
GAACATGACTTGCAGACTTAAGATACTCCTAGAGTCAGTGACCATAGAGCCACCACATTTATGGACTTTTTCCACTTATGCACAACTTATGTCCTAGTAAAGGTAAACACATTAAAATACCATGATCAGTGTCAAAATAATTTACAAAACTTTCTTTTGTACACTAACACTTCCTGTTTTACCTCCTAATTCCACCCTGGAATTCCCTAACCTCTTTCTATAATATGACTATAGACTTTCCACTCTTCCCATCATCTCTCTATGCTTTCCAAGCCCAGCCAGCTATGGGGAGCAGTCTTTGCTCATAAAATCTTTTCCTCAGAGATAAGGTACACCTTCATATAACTTTAGCACATCCCTTCACTTCCTCTCATGCTTGTGGACTTTTAAACACAGGCTTTTCAGACTTAAAAGTGCCATAAACATTCTACTGGCACATTAAATTCTGATTACTTTTTATCACATTGTTACTTTTTCTTGTATGATTGAGAGATAAATCCATTGCTATGCTACCGTGAAGTCAAAATCATTTTGCAACAATGGGAAGTCTAGATGTCATGAGTATCCACATGGATATCTTCCAAAAGCAAACTGTAGTGGGAAATTATGGCAATCAAACTTCACATTGGCACTCATAACAATCCTGCTGTTAACTGAGTTTCCAGTTAGGAAAACAATCAAGGCAATGAGAAGTTCGGCATATTTTCAAAGACAGCAGAGAAGTTTGGAGTGAAGAAGATGAAAACTTAAGTCTAATCTGGAGAGAGACATAGTGGTGGTGGTGGTGATGGTTGCAGGGTAAGCTGTTTGGTCCTCATGCTCTGGTCCCAGGCTTTCCTATCCCCATTACCTGAACACAGTTTTCCCAAGACTCATGCTTTTATAGATCTCTCTTTCTGCTTACTTCCTCTGCCCCAGGAAGAGTTAGGTATCTCTTGTTTGTTTCTAGGGAAACTTTGATGTAATTGTAGTTAACAATTTTAGTTTCTGAGGACAGTCAGTCCCTGACGTAGACTACTCTCTACCAGACAGTTCTAGAGCAACTACGAATCTATACAATCATTCTTCATAATGGGAGCCCTTCACATGTTGGAAGCTCATTTACATGTTCTGCTCCAGAACCAAACCCTCTAGTTCCATAAAGTGGTCTTAAAATAATCAGGTTTCCCAGGAAGTACTTATTCAGACAAGCCCCTTCTGGATATGACTTTTTCAATACACCTTTGAAATCATGCTGCTCAGAAATTTTGCCTAGACACAAAATCCCAAATCTAATCTAAATTTATCTAGACATTTATTATTATTATTATTAATGCAATTGTAGGGATACATTGTCTTTTATTAGCGCACTTAAGTCTCTGTACATGAAAAGTTTGTGGTAAAGTATTCAGGCCTTTTTCTAATACATACATATTTATATTTATGTATTTATATGTGAAAATACTTCCAAGTCATTTTTCCATTGATGTACTATATTTTACATAGTTATTTAATTGTGTGTTACCAATATATCACAAGGAAAATGTATGCAGGGTTTTCGTTTTGTTATGTTGTGTTTATTTCCTCCTGGGTATACAAAGGAAGATGGAAAAACAAGGTGCTAATTAAGACCTTTAACACTTAACACCTAGATGCTTGGCCAGAGCAGGTGACAAGTTATAGGAAAATTGCTTGTTATCAGAAGAATGTTTTAAAAAATTTAATATTGAGATGTTTATGGGATTTAACCAGAACCAGATATACATTTGTGTACACATTCATAAAATATTTCTGAAAGTATACACAATAACTGTTACATTAATTATCTCAAAGATAGGAACTTGTGTTGCTAGAGAATAGGGTGAGACGTGAATTTTTGTTCTCTACTTGTTGGTTTCTTAAACTTTAAACCATGTAAATAAATCACCTATTCAAAAATGTATCATTTAAAAAAAGAATGGGTTGATCCATGTATTTTTTATATGATTAGAATTCATTTCTGGAAAAATCCCCAAAAAGTGGTTAACAAGGGTTATTTTGGGATTGGAGGTATTTGAGTTATTTAACTCTATTGTTTCAATCATCTAATGATAAGTTTGTATTTAAATGTCAGCTGAGATTATCTGCCACATACTTTTCTTCATTAAATTTTTTTATTTTAAAAATGATTTTCTAAGTTGCTATAGAAGCAGAAAGATAGTTTGATGAACCAAAACTTAGGGTGTTCATACAATGAATTTAAACAGCAGTCAATTTAGGTTCTTCATAAATACTATTTCAAGAAACAAGCAGCTTTTTACATGTGTGATGATTTTTTCATCCCTGAATTTTTTTTTGCAGAGCTTGATAAACATGTCTGATGATTTAACTCGGTATTTTTCTTGTGATCTGTTTTCTAATTTATTACTGATGATCTGCATTTCATGTTGTTCATTTTAAACCGAAGGACAAGGAGATAACCAGAAAACGATTGAAAGGCAGTGACTATATCATTTATTTCTTCCAAATCTTTTAACAGTACTTGACACACAAAAGAAGGTTAATTAATACTTGTTGACTTGAAAACTTAAAAAGGAAAATGGCCACTAGGATGTTACAAAAGACCTTTTCAAATAGAAAAGAATGTTGGTCTTGAGAAATGGTGTGATATGCAAAGTCCTGAAACCCTCTCCAAATTTCAGAAGTAATTTGGAGACTCAATAAAGGTCTCAAATCCCAAATTTATCCATCAGGGAAAAAAATCTCCAACAAGATTAACCCTTTTTTATCTATATGTTTTGAAAGAAAATATATTGTGCATGTAGCACATGCTTTCTGGGAACGAAGGTGGTGAAAATGTAGTGTAGACATGCATAATGACTAGCCAGCAAAACATTGCTTACAAAGTTTTAGCCAGTTACTGGAAGAGTTGAAATGCCCTATTTGTTATAGATGGATATTTAAGTTCTCACTTAGACAAACCAGTACTCTTCTTATTTTTCTCTAACCAGCAGAGCTATTATAAAAATAAAGTAATATTTTGGATTGTCTAGAAAGATACTAGGAGGATTTGTGTAGTCATGTATTTTCATAATATATTTGTACTTTTAGATGATTTGTCCTACTTAGCAATATAAACAAGCAATAATTTAATTTTTAAAAATGTTAAACATGAAACGGTTGTTAAAAGTACTCTAATCATGCCCCCTTATTGAAAGATGCACCATAAACCAGACTTCAGTATCTCGAGAAATTTCCCAACTTTGTCTTCCTTGTCTGAAACACTGTGAAGATTCTGAAGAAGTAGCATTCTTCCTTACTGTGGTAAGCCATAAATTCAGCTAATATAGTGTCCTGGCTGGTGTGGCTCATTTGGTTGGAGCCTTGTCCCGTAAACTGAAAGGTCACAGGTGGGATTCCCAGTCAGAGCACATGCCTAAGTTGTGGGTTTGGTCCCAGGTCAGGGAATATAGGAGGTAACCAATTGATATTTCTCTACCTCTCTCTCTTCCTCCCTTCCCTTTTCTCTAAAATCAATAAGCACGTCCTTGAGTGAGGATAAAAAAAATGTCAACTAACACTAAATTATAGTAGCTAACCCAACTAAAATTGTAAACAAACTAGTTCATGCTATTAATTTGCTTTCAGGCTTTACATAAGAGAGAAGTTTAGGTTAGGTTACAAAGTATTGCTTTCCAAGTTCATCCTTTGGGTATGATGGAAAATAAACTGCTCAATAAATATCTATCTAAATTCAATGTCACAAGGGCTTACCTGTAATAAATATAACCCATAATATCTTTAAATTTTTGAATACAATATTAGTAATTTCTTTTTATAACTCCCCAACAATTTGGGTCTTTTTTGTCCTGGCCCAGAGTTTCTTCAGATTTGGTATAGTCTTCATAGGTTCCCTTTTTCAGGGATTTGGTAAGATTTAACATAGACTTAGATATGATAAGTTTTTTCCCTTAAACAGAATAGCTCTTGCAAATAGTTCTGCAGTGATTAATTTGATGCAATGTTTTGAGATGCTTTAGAAACTTTTAGAAAATTTCAGACACAGCAATCTAATTTTCATATATTATCTATGATTATCTCATATACTCTATCATTATTCACAAGGAAAATCATCCAATATTTTAAAAGGGGATTTATTTTCTTTGTATATTGTTGTGAGACTGTACAGGCACAGAATAGTGAATTGAAGGTGTTTATTTCCCAAAATTCTCATTACAGAGGGACAAATAAAGAGCCAGATGAGATATGACTCTATTTCCTGCTTAGTAACAGAGTTTTCCTCAGTTGAGTTTATAACTTTGCAGATCATGAGGTGTTTTTATTTTAATTTATTTTTTTAATCTTCACCTGAGGACATGCTTATTAATTTTATAAAGAAGAGAAGGGTGGGAGAAAGAGAGGGAGAGAAACATGGATGTGAGTGAGAAATATCAATTGGTTGCCTCTCATACACACCCTGACTGGTGACAAACCCACAACCCATATGTGTGCCCTTACTGGAAATTGAACCCACAGCCTTCTGTTTTATGATGCTCCAACCAATTGAGCCACATCAGCCTGGGCAGATCATATTTTTTTGAGTTTTGGGTTTTTTGTTGTTGTTGTTGTTGTTGTTTTTGGTAACACCAGTGAAAATAAATGGTTTTAGTTTATGCCTCAAAGCTGATAACTATATTCTTTGCCAGTGAGCTACACATATGAAGCACATGAGCAGGTAAAAGTGTGATTGCATGGTTGCCTCTTCCCTTAACCACAATTTATTCCTCCATGGTACATTTGAAGCCTTATGTTCAAAGATTCTTAAGATGAATTTATTATTTTTACATGTTACAAGTAATAATAATCATCTAAATTATAAAAACATTATGAAATGGTATGGCTACATGAACAAATCTGTCCAGTGTCTCTCTGGACAACCCAAAATATTAGTTTATTTTAATACTAGAACTGGTGGTTAGAGAAAAATATGTCTTAAGAAGACCACTTCACTGAAATGTTCATCTATAATAAATGATGACTGACTTAGACATAATAATTCTTTTATGACTGGTCACTATGAATATCTACATGACTTCCTTCCCTACCTTCACTCCCTAAAAATTATAGCACCTATGCAATGCATTTTTTTTTTCAGAACAGGTAAGTAGAAGTCAGGGTAGGGTGTATCTGGATGATTATTTGAAAGGATTTTTTTTCTGATGGAAAATTTGAGACTTTTGTTCAACTTCTAAATTAGCCCTGAAATATGAGGAGCTTAGCAGGACTACACTTTGATACCACACCACTTATTAAGACCAGCACTCACTCTTCTATTTGAGGATGCCTTTTGGAATCATCCAGATGGCTACTTTCCTTTTTAAATTTTCAAGTTAACACATATTTCTGTCATTCGTTTACCAAGTATTCTAGGGAGTTTCAAAGAAAATGGGAGATACTATTACTATCTGTGGTGGATATATCCTGAGGCAGACACATACCTCCAATGAGTCATATCCTTATATAAACTTTTCCACTCTTTTGCAAGCAGAACTGGATAACTTACTTCTAATCAACAGGATATGGCAAAAGTGATGGTAGATAATTCCCTTGACTAGATTACTTGTATGACAAATGTGAAGAGATTTTGTAGATGTAGGTAGGGTTGATTTTGTGTTCATCACAAGTGAGATTATCCTGGATGGGCCTGATATAATCAGATGATATAATCAGATATAATCAGAGTTTACAGGATAGACTCTGCCCTTTTATGAGACTTTTCCTCAATGGCTTTGAAGAAGTAAGTTACCATGTAATGAGAGGGCCTATGAGAAAATCATGTATCAGCGAACTGTGGACTGCCCCACACAGCCAATCATGGCCTAGGGTTGACAGCAAAAAAGCAATAACCTCAGTCCTACAACTACTAGGAACTGAATTATGCCGAAACCTACATCAGCTTGCAAGATGACCTTCAAGATCCAGAAATGAACACAGTCTGGCCTACACCCTGATTATAGTTTTGTGAGACTCTAAGCAAAAATCACAATTATGCTGTATCTGAATTCTGGACCCATAGAACTTTTGAGATAATGTTTTAAGTTTGTGGTAAATTGTTACACAGCAATAAAAATCTAATGTACTTCCTTTAGGCCATTCTCTGGGCCAACACTCCCCAACATTTTTGGCATTGGGGGCCAGTTTCATGGAAGACAATTTTCCATGGACTGGGTGTGGGGTGAGGGGTGGGGGTTGGGGTCTCTGTGTAGTCAAATCTCTCTGCTAAGATAATATATATTTGCAGACACTCCCCAGTGCTAGCATCTCTACCTCAGCTCCACCCCAGATCATCAGGCATTAGATTCTCACAAGGAGTGCCCAACCTAGATCCCTCACATGTGCAGTTCACAGTAGGGGTCAGGCTCCTATGAGAATCTAATGCTGCAGCTCATGTGACAGGAGGCAGAGCTCAGGCGGCAATGCAAGTGATGTGGAGTGACTGTAAATACAGATGAAGCTTCAGCTCACTCACCCACTGCTTACCTCCTGCTGGGAGGCCAGGTTCCTAACAGGCCACAGGCTGGTATAGGTCCATGGCCCAGGGTTTGGAGACCCCTGCTCTGAGTTATTTCTGTGCCCCATCCTGAATTTAAAATAATAGAAATAGAAATAGACCAAATTAGAAAGTGATACAGATCATCTAAAAAATTAGAAAATAGTTCACAATATAAATATCAAATTAAATCATCTGTTGTGTGTTTAATAAGCTTTGCAAAGAAAAAAAATGTGGATGAAAACATCATCATATGAGTGCATGCTGAAAGCTGATTGTTTCTCAAAATCATTTTGTTTTATAAGGAACCTAAAATGACTATCGATTCAACCTTATTTCATTAACACCAAGAGTTTCAATATGTCAAACTGTCTTCTTGCTCTTACTGCAATTATCCTTGAAAATATAAAATATTTTCTACTTGAGCCAGAGGATATTGTTGAGCCAGGTTTAAAGTTTAATTCCTTAGTGTGTATGATATAGGCCTTTTTTTAATCTAAAATATCATTCTTAAAGTAGTTATATTTATTTATTGAGCAATAGTGCTTTAAATATCATGTTTTATGGCTACACTGAATATTAGGCCATTTCATGGTAACTATCACTCTTCAATGAGAAGAATCTTAAAAAAAAAAAGAAATTGCTCTGATAGCATTTACTTTATACTTTATGGAAGAATTAAGAGCATGAGTATATCTAGGTGACCATAAAATGTATCATCCAGAAGGGACACAATGACAATGAAAGAAGGGATAATTTAGAATAAAGCTGGGGCAGCAGGGGTGTGGCAGGACTCTTCTTGGCAAAGCATGCTTTTTCGTCCTTTCTGCTACAAAGTGCCTTTTAGATAACAGATACAGTGCTATCTTTGGGTCATTTGACTTACTTTGGATTTTTATTATTTATAATTATGGCTGATACCCAAAGAAACAAAAAATAAAAACACTTTTACTTAAAAGAATGCCGTAGATTATTTTGAATCACTTTAGATTTCAACTGAGAAAACCAGTGTTTCATGCTCTAATTTTAGGTGCCTTATTATAGTTAATAACACTGTATTGTATAATTGAAATTTAGTAAGACAATAGAATTTAAATATTCTCTCACACACATAAAAGGTAGATAAGTGAGGTTATAGATGTGATAACTCAATGTGGGGAAACTTTTTACAATGTATACATTTATTGAATCATCAAGTTGTATGTTTTAAATAAACATCATTTTTTTGTCAATTATATCTCAAAAAAAACCACATGATGTCCCATCTATTGCATATTCAGACTTTATTTCCCTTGTTCTTTTGCCTAGTACTATAAACCCATTCTGCTTAGCTCATTCCCTATAGAACAAGCCCTTCCCTTTGTTTTTCATTTCTTTGTATTTGAGAAGTAGAGTAGTATAAGGATTACACATGCTAGATTCAGACTACTTTGGTTCAAATCTTGGTTCTATAATTTTTAACCATTAACAATGTAATTCATTTTTATGTACTTTAATTTTCTCATTTGTTTTGGGGCATAACCATGGTGATTTAAGAAGCACTTACCTCATAGACTGTTGTGAGAGAGTGTGGGGCACATAGGCAAGCGGTCAATAAATATTAGCTATTGTTATTACTTTCCTCTTAATAAAACTCCCAATCAGACTAATTTACTTAAGTTTAGTAGTGAATCTCAAATTTCTCTATAACTAGGAAAATAAAATTAATGCTTTCTAAAAATCAATTTTCTAGCTTAAAAGGAAACCTGCTGGCTATCTGCTAGCAAATATTTCTCTCTAAGGCTTTGTTAGGCTCAAAGAGGAATGTGGTAATATGCTATTAATGGTGATAGCATTAAATAAACTTTGGTCATCATTCAGAATAAGTTTGATGAAATGTTTAAATATGAAAATAGCATTCTGTGTTAAGTAACAAAGTATAAACGGGTATTCTGTCTTCTTCACCTAAAGCATTATAACTATCTCATGACTTTATCAGTAATTGAATTTAAACAGTTGAGGATATACAGATTTAAAAATCTCTAAGACTTTTTAGCAGTCCTCAAGGAAATAATTTTAAAACAAAGGACTATGCCAATGGAAAAACGTCTGCATGTTTAAGCCAAAACATATTTCCGTGACTTTGGTCCTTAGAGATTAAGATTCCAACAGGATTAACTGACTGAAGTTCTAAGCATGCTTGATAGTTCTGAACTGAGTTCAAGTATTCACATTTACAATCAGTGCCCTAGAATTAGATATGGTTAACTTTGATAATCAAGCTCAATGGCTAAATCGTTTCTAATAGAACTGCAGTACTGTTAAGAGTGTGGCATATGGCCTATGGAAGGTGGACACATTTCCTGTGAAAGAGTGTTTGGGTGACTGTATAGTAGAAATTTAATAAGCCTGGCCAGAGAATGTTTGCTATGATTCATTTTGCTAATTTGGTACATTAGCTCAAATTTGCCATTATACTAAGCAAAAATCCAAGTTACTCAATTACCAAAATATCCAGCTTTTTGTTTCCAGAAAAAGAAAGCAAGGGAAAAATGAAGGTGATTCTCAAAATGTGAGTCAAATTATCTCTCAATATTTTGGAAAGGTGAGTCATCTCTTGGATATATAGCTTTTGTCACATCATTTGATTTGGAAAAAACCAATGATGACATAAAACAGAAGCACAGCAATCTTCAAAGAAGAAAAATGAATGAATAGATACATTTTCTTGTCCCTCCCTCCTTCCTTCCTTCCTTCCTTCCTTCCTTCCTTCCTTCCTTCCTTCCTTCCTTCCTTCTTCCTTCCTTCCTTCCCTTTTTCTTTCCTCCATTCTTCTCCCTTTCCCTTCCCTTCTCCTCCCTTCCTTCATTCTCCTTCCTTCCCTTTCTTTCTTGCATTTGTTGGTGAACTTCAGTAAGCCCAAATATTGCATAATATAAAGAAAATAGGTTAAGAAGTGAATGTTGTAATCAAACTGTGTATCTATAGGAAAAAGTTAATTACAGAACTGAAACATTCTCCAAGGAACCCACACAATGAAATAATTCAAGTAGGAAATTCATCCTAATCCTCCTTCTGTAGATGGAATGGATGATCCTTTACTCCTTTCTTCACTTAGGTAGCATTAACCATAGACTTCATAAACACTTATTTTGATTTGATTCTCAAATTTATGTATTTATCATTGATGTCTGGCTTGAGATCTAAACTCTTATTTTTCAACTCTCATTTGGGTAGCTCTTATTTCACATTGCATCAAAACTAATCTGCCTTCTATATTCTTAACCATGGTTTGCAGTGTCACCATCCACTCAATAGCATAGCCACGTACTCTTTCAATTTCTTGGACATAGTGTTAATTAGCAAAGACTATAAAATTTTTTAAGGAAATTAATTTAACTTCACTTATCTGTGGTTTCCTACCACAGAATCTTTTTTATAGAACACCTATTAATATTCAGAGTAAAAATTAAAAAAATTATAGTAGACTAAGATTCTATAATGATGCAATCTGACTCCTGTTATATCCCTGACTTCATCTCCTATATTCCTCCAGCCTTATTCACATCTTTCTAGCCATACTGGCCTCTTTGCTATTCAGTGAGTCTAATTTACCCCTTAGTTATGAGTTTAACCTACCTATAGATGATTCTGGGACAATAATCCCAAGGAAAGACAGTTTTAAAAATGTGACCAGCGAAACTGCCACAGCATTATCTAACTTTAGTAAAATTTTCATCATCCCTTTGGGAATTTATTTGCCCACAAACTTCAATTCACTGATTTTACAAGCCATAATGACTTATTTCTTAAAGTAAGAAGGGCGTGTTATAATCATTTTGTAGGTGACTTTTTTTATTTTAATTGTTGTTCAAGTACAGTTCTCTGTCTTTTACTCCCATCCCAGACCACCCCCCAGCCCTCCCCATGTCCCTCCCATTTCCAACCCCATGCCCCTAGTGTTTGTCCATGTGTCCTCCATACTTGTTCATGCAAACCCTTCCCCTTTTCCCCTGAAATTCCCTCCCCTCTGGTCACTGTCAGTCCGCTCTCCATTTCAATGTCTTTGGTTATATTTTGCTTGTTTGTTTGTTTTGTTGTTTAGGTTCCTGTTAAGGTGAAATCATATGGTATTTGTCTTTCACCGCTTGGCTTATTTCACTTAGCATAATGCTTTCCAGTTTCATCCATGCTGTTGCAAAGGGTAGGGGCTCCTTCTTTCTTTCTGCTGCATAGAATTCCATTGTGTAAATGTACCATAGTTTTTTGATCCATTCATTTACTGATGGGCATCTAGGTTGCTTCCAGCACTTAGCTATTGTAAATTGTGCTGCTATGAACATTGGGGTGCAAAGGTTTTTTGTATTGGTGTTTTAGGGTTCTTAGGATATAGTCCTAGCAGTGGAATTGCTGGGTCAAAAGGCAGGTCCATTTTTAGTTTTCTGAGGAAGTTCCATACTGTTTTCCATAGTGGTTGTACCAGTTTGCAATCCCACCAGCAGTGCACTAGGGTCCCCTTTCTCCACAACCTCTCCAACACTTGTTTATTGCTTTGTTTATGATGGCCATTCTGACTGCTGTGAAGTGGTATCTCATTGTGGTTTTAATCTGCATCTCTCTGATAGCTAGCGATATTGAGCATCTTTTCATGTGTCTCTGGATCCTCTGTATGTTCTCCTTGGAGAAGTGTCTGTTCAAGTCCTTTGCCCATTTTTTAATTGGGTTGCTTGTCTTCTTAGAGTGGAGTTGTGTGAGTTCTTTATATATTTTGGAGATTAAACCCTTGTCTGAGGTGTCATTGGCAAATATGTTTTCCCATATGGTTCATTCTCTTTTTATTTTAATACTGTTTTCTTTAGCTGTGCAGAAGCTTTCTGTTCTGATGAGATCCCGTTTGTTTATTCTTTCCTTTATGTCCCTTGCTCTAGGGGACATATCAGTGAAAATGTTGCTGCATGAAATATCTGAGATTTTCCTACCTATATTCTCCTCTAAAATGTTAATAATGTCACAGCTTATATTTAAGCCTTTTATCCACCTTGAATTTATTTTTGTGTATGGTGTAAGTTGGTGATCAAGTTTCTTTTTTTTTTTTTTTTTTTTTTTTTTGCATGTAGCTGTCTAATTCTCTCAACACCATTTGTTGAAGAGGCTATTTTTACTCCATTTTATGTTGCTGCCCCCTTTGTCAAATATCAGTTGACAGTGGAGACTTGGGTTTATTTCTGGGATCTCTGTTCTGTTCCATTGGTTCATGTGTCTATTTTTATGCCAGTACCATGCTGTTTTGATTACAGTGGTCTTGTAATAGAGTTTGTTATCAGGTATTGTGATCCCTCCTACTTTGTTCTTCTTTCTCAAAATTACAGCAGCTATTTGGGGTTATTTATGGTTCCATATAAATTTTTGAAGTGTTTATTCTATGTCTGTGAAATATGCCATTGGTACTTGAATAGGTATTGCATTGAATGTGTAAATGGCTTTGGGTAGTATGGACATTTTGATGATGTTAATTCTTCCGATCCATGAACGTGGTATGTTTTCATTTGTTTGTGCCTTCCTTGATTTCTTTCTTCAGTGTTGTGTAGTTTTCTGAATACAGGTCTTTTTGTAGGTGACATTATTTTGTACATGCCATTAGTTTTGGTCCAGTGTGAATCTAAATATTTCAAAGTTGTAATAAAATGCAAAGTTGTTAAAACTTTTCTATGATACAGCTTTTAATCCTTTCAGGTTAGAATTTCTGATTAAGTCAGATTACTATACTGTAAGCAATGGAGATAACAAAATGGGTAAGAGCTCAACATTTGAATCCAGATTAATACATCTAAACCACATGGTGTGATTTCTGATCAAGTGACCTTTTGGAGGCTATAGCTTCTTCATATGTAAACCTGGATCATAATGGGCCTTTCTACTCCTATAAGAAGTTCTTAATAGTGAACACAAGCTAGCTCAGTATTCTCAGATTAACATGTTGAGAATTACCTGGAGGTTAAAACATATCTGGGCCCCATCCCCAGAGCTTATGATTCAGTAGGTATGACATCCAAAATGTTGTACTTCTAAAAAGTTTCCTAATGATGCTGGTGCTGCTGATTTAGGATCACCCTTTGAGAACCGCTGGGCTAGACTATACTTGGTAACAAACAATCCAAAATCCCAGTGGCTTACAAAGACAGAAGTTTATGTCTGGTGTACGCTGTATGTCTGCAGGGGGCTCTGCCCATCATCACTCAGGCTCCTGGAGGCTCCCTTACTACCTGATTATCACAAGGGAAAGGTACACAGTGAATCACGAACTGGTTCATAAAAGTTCTGATTGGAAATGGTCACTCAACATTAGCTATTGTTAGTAACATTTTACCATAATTTCCTTTCTGTTAATACCACTGCTTATGATAGGCAACTTTTTAAGAGAGTTGTGGTACCTTCTGACACCCTGATATGCATGGGGTGTGGAATCATCGAAATGGCAGAAAAGGAAGAATGTTCTCACCTTTGTGATGACTCTGTGAAATAATACTCTCTTTTTATTTTCCCGTATCATCTTGAACTGCCTTTTGTCACTTCAGACTCTTGTCTTCATATAAACCTTGTTTCTGTGAACCTTTCTGGCCTCAACTTTTAGGTCTCATTTTGTCAGTGCTGCCTGTTCTGTGGTCAACATAATAGTTTAGGATTATTGACCAGAGCATCATTTTAAGTATGTTATGGGTATCTTTCCTTTATCATTAAATCTCTTATATCTCCATTTTATAAATAAGGGAACTGAGGTCCTGAGGCTAAGGTGATAGCTGCCCACATTCTGTTTCCTTGAACTTGAGGCTTCAGGCCTTTCCTTGCTTAAGGTTCCTCCTTGACCTAGCTTGTGGACTTCATGTGCTACAGGCCTGGGCTCACATTAGGCACTTTTCAGCCGAAATTGGCTTTTAGAAATGAGGTTCAGCTAGATGATAAAAATGTCTGCTCCTATGTTCTTCTCAAGGATATTAGAGAGCTACAAAATATTAGAAATGGTTTCATATAAATACTTTAAATTCTTCAGATACCTATAGCAACCAAGGAGTTGTTTTCTTCCCTTTTGGCTTCATTTCTTTAGTGAAATATTTGTGTTCAATAAATGATAACAATAGTATGGGTCAGTTTTTTTCTGAGTTTCCTTTCCTTATTTTAAATCTTAATTTAGAAAGACAGGAAAGTAAAATGGGCAGAACATGGGTTTTAGAGCCAGATAAACCTGGGATCAAGTCCCTGCTCCACTACTCAAGTAGCTGTGGGACTTTTAAGAGGATACATGATAGATCTAGCCCTAGTTCTTATTTTTAAAATGAGAACAATAGGAATTATCTTAAAGAAACCCATTTTTTAGGTAAAGCATTACTTTTCTGTATCGTACAGGTCTGCTGGAGAATCAGACAAGAGATGGCTGGAGAAGTAAGAACTTATGCAACTGTAATTAATTAATGAGATATGTGTGTTTGTTGGTTACAATTATTTCAACTTTTTTGTGCTGCCAAAAGATGAGTTCTTAGTCTCTAGAGGCTGGGATTAGTAGCATGAAGAATTTGAAGTAATTCTTTTCTAGCACAACTATTTGTTTTTCATCTCTGCTCACATAGCCAATTGATTTATTTCATAGGTCTAGATTTGCTTTCATATTATCTGATTATTATATGTCATATACATATGAAATATGCATATATATAAATAAGATTATGTGTACTTTAGCATTCTGTTGGACATTACTATGGATACAAGAAAATTGAAAGACATAATCCCTGATGCCAAGACCAGTTTGTCTTCTACTAATTGAGATAAAGTCAGTACTCCAGAAAAACTCCAGATTATATATTATACAGTATCACATTGTATGGATGGATGCACACTTGTAGTGTGCAATAGGAACTTGTCTTACCCTAGACTTTGGGAGAAATTTGTTCCATAGACACTCTACAAGGGACATTGCATGATCTGGTAGATGGTATCTTCAGTATATTTTTGCAAGACATAGAAGGGGTGAGTTTCTGTTATGTAACCCCTCAGAAACATGCCAAGTAGGTCTTATCAGAAAACTGGATTAAGATAGGGAGGAGTGTGTAATTTTCTGTTCCAGTCACTAAGCCCTCCAATCTTAAAAATTTAAAAAATGCATTACTTTCTCCAGTTTTTCACAATGGTGTTGGAGTAATCTTTTAAAGATACAGATCTGACCATGTCATTCATCTACTTTAATCTTTCACTGGCTTCCATTGTTTTGAGGAGAAAGAAGCCAATTCTTAACCTTGCCTTGACCTGGCTAACCCTTACCTCCATGTTCTCACCTTTAAGCTAATGAGGCTCCAAGTGGGGTCACGCTGGTCTGCTTTCAGTTCTCTATGTCATGTTCACTCCAGCTCCAGGCCTTGGCATCCATGGTTCTTTGTATTGCGATGCATTTTCCTGCACTCCACAGTGCTTGGCCAGAAGGGTACTTATTTTCAGATCTCAGCTGGCAATTCTCTGCTAAGCTTTTTTGTTTTGGCCAAGTCATTAAAAATTTTTTAAGCCTCAGTTTCCTCATCTAGGAATAGCAAACTACCTGTCTTTTAGGGTAGTTGTTGGGAGTAAGGAAGATAGTATATGTAAAATTCTCATCATAGTATTGCTACATATGAACTAAATAAATGTTATTACTACCTCCACTATCATCAGTATTCCTTAGGTAAAGTTTCCCTAATCCCCAAGACAAAGTTAGTCACTCAACTTTCATGGCATTTCATTGCCATGAAATCCATGATATGAATTTCATGGTACTGAATTTTTTTTCTTCCAAGTATGTAATGTGATTTATAATTATATAGTTTTTGTCTGTCTTATGGTCAGTCACTCTCGCTAAACTATAAACTCAAGAAAGTAGGAGTTTGGCTGACTACTTTATTACTATTGCCTATGACAATTTGTTGTACATATTTATACTTCAAAAAAAATTTGTTGAGTGACTGAATGAAGTGTGGCTAACCTATGATTACTTTGTCAGAAAGGATCTGTATATGGGCAAATCCTTTCCTTAAAGCCAGGTCTTTATTAACAGGACCTTTAAAGGAAGCTTAGAATGTCAAGATTTTTGCTTTTCTTTCCCTATTTGCCACACTTTAAAAGAATTCTTTTAGTCCTGAATAACTTCCTATAAGGTCAGAGGAAAAAAAAATTCAGCTATGTCTATTTTAGGCCTTGGATTTAGGGATTCTACAGTTGCTGATCTATTCCATCAGTAGTGTCTTACATAATCTCAGATGTACAAGTACTTTGTAAAAGAATATACTTATGGGTTTTCCAATTCAGTTCATGTAAACAAAAGATGAGATAATTAAACAAGCCAATTTCCAAGAGTGAAGCCATTCTTTGTGAGAATCAATATCAACTTGTAGTGACAGGTAAGTCAGCATAGATCCATGTTGCAGACAAAATAGTCCCTGAGGGACAGTCTGAATCTTGTTATTGGTCAAGAAATCTTATTCAAGAAGACTATGGGGAAAGGGAAAAAATCATAACAGGATGAGCACATGAGAAAAGAGTAAGGAGAAAAACCAGAATGATTAGTAAATGTTCCATCTAAACCTTTTAAAATATATTTACACTCCCAAGAAGAGTTTAAATTAAGGTCTGAGTACTATTTTTTGGTCAATTTTTTTTGAAAAACCTCAATCCCAGTAATGATTCTGCAATGTTTTTCCTTAGACCGAGATAACATTTCAAGAGAATCAGAGTCTGGTCTACCTGGAGGTTCTTTCAAGCTTCTTTCTTTCCTTCTTCCCTCTCTTTATTAAAAAAAAAAAAAACCAGCAAGAACAACTACTATGTATCTATATGATATCAAGTACTTTAGGAATTTTTTGCCCTTTAGGAATTTCTATTTTCACTAGGAGACAGCTGAGCAGGCAAAGACTTATAGTGTGGTATAGTATAGGAGTCATAGAATAGGAGTCCTTAACACAGACTCCGGGAATTAGCAGAGGTCTTGCAGAGAATGCAGTGCATGAGTTAATTCAGAAGTACTAATGGGAGTTGGTGATGTGACGAATGTGTGTAAGGTAATGAAAGGTAATTCATTATGAGGAAGCAACAAATTCTGAGCATCAGAGATAAAAGAGAGCATATGCTATATTCAGAATTTGTAGAGGCAAGAGCCAAGGCTACATAATAAAGGCCCTTTATACCTTGGTTAAGTTTTTTGGACTTTATTCTAAAAATTATTAGAGATAACTTAAAGACTTTAAATGGGGAATCTTTGTGTTATTTGTTACTTTTATATATAGCCTGGCCAGCTGACAAGTATTCTCTCTTGCCCTGGTGAGTCTCTGTCTCATCTGCCTGATGTGATTATATTGTAGGACCCTGTCTCGCTGACCATGAATGGTTGGCTAAGTTGTAGAGAGATGTCCTATTCAGATTAGCCTAATCAGATGCTGTTTCTTTGTAATTTGATTTGAGGACCACCAAAATGTAGAAATGGAAATGTTAATTTTGCATCTCTGGAGTTACATATTCTGTCACTTTTAGAAACAGATAAGTGGATATGGAAATATTATCAAGGAAAAAGCAGAGGTCTAAGACAAAATGAAACTACCTTTCTGAATTTATTCATATCTTCTTTAATATTTCTATTTTTAGCTCCTCTCAAGACCTGAACACTTTCCTACCTGTGGGTCCTGAAGACACCATGTATGCTTGTCTTAGTTTGGATTTCCCAGATGAAGGCCTTAAGACATGGATTCATGAGAAAAGTATTATTTAGTAAGTGTTTCCAGGAAAATAAAGAAATTGGATAAATGGGGTCAAGACAGGATGGAGGATGCAATATGAAGGCAAATCCAGTGGAGGATAACTCTAGCTCAACACCACAGGGGAATCCTAAAGGTAGTGTTGGTCACACCTTTGAGGTTTTTTGAAATCAGTGGTACAGGGAGCCTGGATATAGAACTGCTCCTGAGAAAACCAAAATTTTGAGAGAATTTCAGTTTTTCTGTTCCTATAGCTGAGAGAAACTCTTGAACATAGAGTCTAGTACTAGAAGTTGAGAGGGTGGCACACCAGAAGCCATGTGGTGAACAATGGATACTGGTCCAAGGAGGTATGGACAGAACACTGACACTGTAGGCTACAGTTCTTAAAGTTAAGTCCCGTTCAATTTTTTCTTCAGCTAGTTGAAGTTTATGTTATGTAACCTTTGGCCAAAAAGTACAAAATAAAACCATAATCTTATTAGCTTTTGTTTTACAACAAGCATTCTGGTTATAGTGCAGAGAATGGATGGAAGGGGTATTAGGTTCAGAGTTAAATCAGTTGGGAGGCTATTGAAATAATTTGTTGACTAATTGCTTTAATTTATTTATTTATTCAGAAATACTTATGAGGCATCTATATGTACCGATCAATGGAGATAAAACAATGTTAATGCTAAGAAGGCATTAGTCTGAGCAGATATTTTGTCTAATAGAGGCAACAAGACAAGTTGACAAAAAAATTATAATTGGGTGTGGACGACAGCTAAGTGGGTGGAGGGACTGACCAAAAAGGAAAAAGGACTCATGGGCATAGACAACAGTGCGGTGATTGCAGGGGGAAGGGGGTATAAGGGGACTAAATGGTAATAGAATGAGTTAGCTTTTTTTAATTGTATTTCTAAATACAATTAAAAAAAGAAAAAAATGAGTGTAATGAGAAATGTGTGCTTCAGGTACACATTTGAAGGTACTCAGTCTGTACCTAAGTATAAGAATGAGTTCCTCAGAGAAAGTGATATGGGCATTGGATTTTGAAAGAGGGAGAAATAATAATGGCTTAGAAAACTGCAGTGCCAATGAATATAAGTGAATTTACTTGGAAGCTATTAAATTGGTAGAAGTAATAGGCCACGGTGACTGAAAATGAAAGATTTTCTACTTAGTTCACTAGAAATATCATTAACTGGGGCAAAAAATGTAAAAAGTAGATTTGGGAGTCAATACCAGTTTGTCTTGGCAATTTTAAATGGGAAATGTTGAGACAGCCACATGGATTTGTATTCCCTTGGAAGACTCAGGTATAAGAATGCATGTCTTACAAAGGACTCTAAACTTCTAGCTCTGACCTGACTTGGAAGAAAATTTTGATTAAAAAAAGCTGAATTAATCAGTCTTAAGAATTTACTAGATAACCCTGAAGCTATTCAACTTCTTCTTTACTTTCATTTCCCTTGGTTGGAGTTATTTTTTAAGTTAAATTTATTTTTTACAGAGAGCCAAAGAGTCAGTTATTACAGCAATTTATTAGGAAAATTTAGTGTCCCCTTTTTTGTTTGTTGAAAGCTGTGTTTCCCAAACTTTATCATTTGGTTTTATCTCTATGATTTTGTCTTAGCCATGTACCACCTATACTATTTCTCTTTAAAAATGCTCTTTTTTTGCTGTACCCAAGCAATTATACCCATCAAACTATAGTTTTTCTGTGCTAGTTATATTTTTATAATTCACAATGAAATCAATGATGTCATATACTACTATAACTTACATATTACTCTCATGTACTAATGTTATGCATGCATCACATCAAATGTTCTCATACCAATAGTGGTATAAATACTATATTTGGAAAAATTCTGGTTTAGATAATTAAACCTGTGAGAGAGTTAGAGTCTGGGCCTTCCCTAGGTATGGCTTATCATATGGGAACTTTTCCAAAAGAAAAGGTAGATTTTGACAGTGGTAGAAATATATGTAGGTCAAGAACCACTTTTTTTGGTCAACAATTTAGAGCTAACTTTGCAGCTCTGTTGCCAGGTTCATGCTCCCTTTAGCCTGTAGGGGAGAATTCTTTCTTGCCTCTTCCTAGTTCTACTACTGGGTTACTGTCAATCTCTGGTGTTTTATGCCTTGCGGTTTGACACCAGAGATTGCTCACTGCTTTCTTAAGGAAAAGATGAGGGTGAAGACTGTGACCAGTGCTTTAAGCTTCCCCCAGAACAGTGTCTTTGAGTCCAAGAGAACAGAAGGTTTGTTTAGTGCATTGCATTTATTAGACCGTATTCCTTAGATTGGCAACTTTATAAAGAATAAAAGATTAAGTAAGTTATTAATAAAGAGAAATAAAAAGAACTAAAACAAATAGAGTTGAAAGTGAAACCTATGAGAGAGTAAATGTTCTGAAGCAGTAGAGAAAAAGACCTATTGTCTGACTGGACGTATTTGAAGCTGTTCACAAATGTCCTGTGTGACTGAAGTAATGAAAGTCATTTCTTCTTGGAAAGACATTTTTTTAGGCCTGAATTAGGGGGATGAAATCCTTAACACATTTCTGAAGTGAGACAATTTGTATGTTAATACATGTAGGCTTTTGGGAATCCAGTTTGCAAAGCAAACAAGGGCATATTTTGTGGTGTCACCAGTGTCATTGCCCTGGGGAATGTATGGAGGAACAGACCAGCAGCAGAACTGGGCCAGTGCTGGCTTTGAGAGCCCAAACAGTTACTTAACCACTCTGGGACTAGTACCCAGGGCTCATTGTCCAGCTGACTTAAATTCTGTTTGGAGCAAGATTAGAAAATAAATTTAATAAAGTGCTTCTGTTCATATTACCCTGTGGTTCTATGAAAAGTCTCAATGGAATTGTCAGGATCTAATATATAGCACAAATCTACTTGTGAAACATCAAGTTTTTTTTTAATTAGTAGACTTAATTTTTTTGAGAAGTTTTAGGTTTACAGAAAAATTGAGCAGAAAGTATGGGAAATTCCTCTACACCACCCACAGCTTGCCCCATTATTAATATCTTGCATTAATGAAAGTCCATAGTTTACATTAGGGTTCACTCTTTGTGTTTCATAGTTTTATAGTTTTTGATAATGACCATATCTATCATCACAGTATCATACAGTATCATACATTTTTGTTACCACTCCAAAAATTCCCTATGTTCTCCCTATGCATCCTTTCTCTTCTCCCTGGTCCTCTGGTAACTGCTGATCTTTTTACCATCTCTGTAGTTTTACTTTTTCAAGAATGTTATATAGTTGAGATCATATAGTATGTAGCCTTTTCAAATTACCTTCCTTCATTTAGTAATATGCCTTTAAATTTCTTCATATCTTTTCATGGTTTCGTAGCTATTTATTTGCATCTCTGAATAATATTCCATTATACCAGAGTTTATTAACCCATTCACCTGTTGAAGGATATCTTGTTTGCTTTCAAGTTTTGGCAAATATGAATAAAACTTCTATATGCAGGCTTTTGTGTGACCATAAGTTTTTTTTCTTTTAGTTTTATTGAGATGTAATTGACACATAACACTAAGTTTAACATGTATAGTATAATGACTTGACTCATATATATTGTGAAATGATTACCTCACTAAGTTTAGTTAACATACATCATCTCATATAGACATTCATTTGTTCACCTAGGAGCATGATTGTGGAAATGTATGGTAAAATTACGCTTAGCTTTGTAAGACTTACCAAACTGTCTGTCAAAGTGGCTGTACCATTTAAAGTTTATTTTTTAAAGTTTCCCCCTTTAGTCACCTCTCTTTCTCTCCTCACCCTTCTATATATTTCCCGGGTTGCCAGGGCTCTCCACATTGCTTTCACCAAGCTGAGTGGTACCCAGAACTGCCCAGTAGCACCATACGTCAGATCCTTTTTCAAAAGCTCTTGCTGATCTCATTTCTTTAGAACTCTGATATTTAGGAAAACCAGGAGGTAATACTCATGAGCATTCAGGTAGCACTAACTGTTTACAATTAATTTTCACATAAAATTTTCTTTTTGATCTTAACAAACAAACTTCTGATAAGGGCTATTTTCCCCAACTTGAAGATGAAGAAACTGAGTTTTAGCCAAAATTCATAGAGTTAGTAGTGAATGAAGGTGGACAGGAAATTCTTCAACTATTTTAAATTTCTTCTGGAATAAGAAAGAATTCAAATCAAATAAACAATCAAATATACCAGCTACTTCTCTCAATTCAAACTGTAAATGTAATTGGCTAACTTGACTGACATACTACTCTTCCAGAAAACACAACCATTTAAAAAGTTGTGTTTGTAATGCCATAGCCCAAAGGAGCAACTAATGGTGGTTATTTTGCTCATTAGAGGATGCTTTAATGACCAAATTGGCCAAATATGCAACCAGTCAGACAACATCTGCCTATTAAAAAATGGTTTTATTGCTCTTTAAGCAAAGCAAAGAAATAGCAATGATCCTTTCTAAAACTAGAGTAAGTTATTAAAGGAGAGATGGTCTGTAAAGGGTGAACAGTTTTCCAACACTATATAGTGTTGTTTGCTAAGCTTTAAAAGGAAAATTTTTATAAAGTTAATTATGCACATAAAAATGTTATAAAAATCTTAAGTCATTTCTATTCCACTTATAATAAAGCAAGTCCTGGAAGTAAGAACTAAAATTGAAGTCAATATTTGACATAGAAAAAGATTAAGGGCCCTGGCATTATGTTTTAATTAGATGTATCCTATTGACATTTCCTGATCATTCCCCTTGTTTCCTTTGAATATCCTCAATCCTGCAGGTAATTTCTGTCTATTTTGTAGGCTTCTGAACACATTCAACACATTGCACTGTTTGGAAATGATGAGGTGGATTCACTTGCTTTTCTAAGCTCCCTGGGTCCAATGCTATTCCCAAGATATCAGTGAAATGAGA
Organism: Phyllostomus discolor; assembly: GCF_004126475.2. Classification (NCBI taxonomy): domain Eukaryota; kingdom Metazoa; phylum Chordata; class Mammalia; order Chiroptera; family Phyllostomidae; genus Phyllostomus; species Phyllostomus discolor. The sequence goes on along the minus strand of NC_040906.2, from coordinate 144,933,108 downwards.
TTGTTTTTTTTTATTCAGCATCTGTATTAGTTTCCTAAAAGTGCTATAATAAAATCCCAAAAATTAGTGGCTTAAAGCAACATAAATTTATTGTTTCAGTTCTGGAGGTTAGAAGTCTGAAATCAATGTATTGATAGGTCCATGCTCCTTTCAACCTGTGTGGGAGAATCCTTCCTTGCCTCTTCCTAGCCTCTGGTGGTTTGCTGGCTATCTTTGGAGGATAAAGCATTCTCAGAAGTGAAAGGAAAGAGAAGTAGGATAAAAGTAATGGGGAAGGATAATGAATATAAAAAACAATAATTATCTAACTTTTTAATAACTTTTATTTCTGGAGTAGAAACAAAAATAGAACAGAAGCAAAATGAGATATAAAAAACTTTTTATCTGTGTCCCAGGTAAAATCATTGTAAAGAAATTAGTGCTAGAAGAAAACAGGCAGCATCTTTTTAAATGAAAACTAGAACACTGAGTTCTAACTGGACTGAAAGTGAGTCTTAAAACTTCCCAGTGGATTCAGATAGTCTACATACTTCCCTACTGGTACCTTTTTAAAATATTTATTTGCATAGGTAAGGCACTTTCAGGAGGTTGTAAAGACAAGGAGATACAGTAATCCTTTCTTTTGGGCAAAGTGAGTATAACAGAGACCAATGGAAGTCTTCTATGACCATATACTCTGCAACATCGGAGGATGCTTCCCACTCTCCTAAGAAAACCCTATTGGAAATCACCCCAAGATAATCACCCAGGAGTTGTGTATGTGTATCCAGCAAAGAGTTGTTAGAGTTGTGTCGTACAATTTTAACACTCCTGCTCAGGCACACCCTTCTCCATTTTAACATAGCCTACTTTGTAAGAATCAGGAGATAGATTTTTGGCATCAAGGCAAGTTGAGTTCAAGCTCTACTCTTATGGTATAGTAGGATTCCAAATTCATGGCATCAACTTCCAGTGGATTTCCCACGCTTTAAAATGACAGAGTTTTAGCTCAAAGGCACAAAGGCAAATCAATTTAACTTTTGTTATTATTTTTTAATATTCCCCAGCACCTAAGCAATGGCAAATTGATGACTGGAGCATTATGAACAGAGTTCCAGCTCAGAGAGATATCTTTGTGGTACAAATGAATCCCAGAGCTGAGAATTTGGGGCTCAGCTAATCCAGTGGTAAACACAAAGGATGATTCATGGATACACATAAGCACACTGAAAAATTCTGGAAGTACTTAGGAGACAGGAATCCTGTGAAAGACTGGAACAATTGTGAGCTTGGTGCAGTTGAGATATTAGTGTTAATGTTAATGGAACTGCACGTATAACCATAAGCTAATAAAATTTACTCTCAGGTTACATAAAAATTAAAAGAATAACACCACCAACAACAAACTTCTAGAAACATCTAAAAGTTATTTAGGTCAGGATCTAGTTGCAGGAAACAAAATAATGAAACAATATTAAGTGAAAAAAGTATTTAATACAGGAATTACTATTAGCCCTTTAGGTAAAACCACTGAACTGGCTACAAAGGATGCTGGTACTGGCATCATAATTAGGAAGGGGAAGAAGAGTCAGCTCGTCACTATTTGAAGTCTTCTACACTTCAAGAATATTGTGCTGTAATTGCACTAGTATTTAGCAGCAGTTGTGCCAGCTTTTTGGTCCTGGAATTCTGCTACAAGGAAACCCAGTCTCTCTGTAAATATGCTTGAACATACAATAACCAAAACCTCCCTTGCTTCCACCATCTCAGTATCATGTGATTGTATCTAATTGGTGAAATGTAACACAAATCAAGATCCCTAACTGCAAAGCAGTGAGGAAAATATAATTTGAAGATTTCTAGGCTTTGCAGCAGAGGAAGGTGCACTATAAGAAGGCTTACAGTGAGTATCAACCTTCCAATATCCACTACATTAGGCTAAATTAGCCATCAGTGAGCCATTAGAAATCAGGTTGGCTTTTACAAAACACAATGTTAGTTAACAAAGGAGATTTCCTGATAGAATTTCAAAAGAAGAAGGTAGTAACCTAAAAATTATGCTGAGCTCATTTTCTTTCCTTTATGTAAGACATTCAAGGATTTAGAAAAGATCACACTGTTCTAAAAAATTACTTAAAGACTAATTTTGGTCAAACAAAAGATAAATTAAACAAAAATCTCAAGAAAGGAAAAGTTTGGTCATAAAAGATTTATGGATTTTTTTATAGATTATCTGTTAATAGAAATTCAATCCCAGGAATCCAGTCAGATCATATATTGCCAGGTGAATTCTGTAGCCCAGGGTGAAATTTGGACCTGTATGTTTCCTTCAACTATTTCATTTCCACTTCTACTTACTTGATAATAGTAGGAAAAGGTTTTTATTATCTCTGTTATTCCCATAATGTAGATGGGGAACACTCAAAACCACTGGCTGCCATTTTCTGATTGTCCCCTGTCAACAATGTCTAAACTATTAAAACAATTGATCAGTTGGATACAGTGTATTTGCTTCTATCCACAAAAGCAAAAAAGAGATGTCATTTTTAATGCCAAGGAATTTCAATCATATTTTCCTGGATCCCTAAAGCTCTTATTGAAAGATGTGGGCCTTTCTGGGCTAAATTGGAGAAGATTAACAAACCAGCCATGGTAGATATTATCTATCATCAAGTCTCTCCATATTTTCTTCTATTCTGTATCTGAATATTTGCCTAAAAATCAGTGCCTGCAGTATCATCAGCAGCATTCACAGCAAAATGACACAAAAATACAGTAGTTATCTTTATAAGGTTTTTTAGGTATGGGTGATTATTATTTTTCTATATTCACCAAGTTGTCTATGATGAGATTATTTTATGATAATTAATTGAATTTTTATTTTATTTTTTAAATATTTGTTTTATTTTTTAAAGATTTTATTTATTTATTTTTAGAGAGGGGAAGGGAGGGAGAAGGAGAGGGAAAGAAACATCAATGTGTGGTTGCCTGTCGGACACGTCCCACCAGGGACCTGCCTGCAACCCAGGCATGTGTCCTAGGCTGGAAATCGAACTGGTGGCCCTTTTATTCACAGGCTGGCACTCAGTCCACTGAACCATACCAGCCAAGGCAATTAACTGAATTTTTAAAAGTGTCATACTATTTTACTAGGATGCCACTTTGTTCTTTCTATCATCCTATCTAAATTACTGCATGGTTATTCACATACATTCACACATTAAGGGTGGTTATGAATACTGGAATAATATTGGGATAATAGACATATGCTTTTCTGTATTTTTAATTGTTTCAATAAACATGCACTACCTTTTTAATCATAGCAATCTCTTTTTTCTTTTTGTTTTTATTGATGTTCAAGAACAGCTGTCTCCATTTCCCCCACCACCACTCTCCCCCATCCTGTAGACCCCCACCTCCCACCCTCAACCCTACCCCCCTTTGGTTTTATCCATGGGCCCTTTATACATATTTTTTGATGATCCTTCCCCTTCTTTTTTACCCCCCAATTACTACCCACCCTCCTCCCTCCTTTTCTCTGGGGGTATTCCATATTCCCTATTAATTACTGTCAGTTTGTTCTTTATTTCAGTGTCTCTGGTAATATTTTGCTTGCTTGTTTGTCTTGCTGATTAGGTTTCAACTTATAGGTGAGATCATATGGTGTTTGTTTTTCACCACCTGGCTTATTTCACTTAGCATACATAAGTGAATTTCCTCAAAAAGCTAAAAATGAAACTGTCCTTTGAGCTGGCAATTCCACTGCTGGGATTGTAACCTAAGAGCTCTGAAACACCAACCCAGAAGAACTTTTGCACCCCAATGTTCATAGCAGCACAATTTACAATAGCCAAGTGCTAGAAGCAACCTAGGTGCCCATCAGTAAATGAATGGATCAAAAAACTATGGTACATTTACACAATGGAATTCTATGCAGCAGAAAGAAGGAGCTCCTACCCTTTGCAATAACATGTATGGAACTGGAAAGCATTATGCTAAGTAATCATAGCAACATCTGTAAAAGCCCATCTTACTGTTCTATACCTGAGCTTTGATGAAAACCTAGGCTCAAAACAATACAGGGGGAACCCTAACTTCAGATATTTTTTAATTGCTGAATTATGTAGTAGACTTGTGATTTTTAGCTTCCCAGGGCTCAGCCTTTGGCATTCAATACAAAAGTAACTAACATTTTTGGAAAATAAAGTATGAAAACCATTTGTTTAAACAGTTGTCATTTCTTTTTTTTTTTTTTGCTTGAGGTCAGAGGACTTGGTGATTCTATTTTAACCTTTATTTTCATTCAGGTGTATTTTAATTTGAATCTGATACAGCTACATGATACAGCTACAGTTCATGTAGAAAGTAGTGAATTCAGGACTTCAAATACTTGTTTTTGTTGCCAGAATTTTAATGGTAAATAAAAGTCAAACAGATTCTCTGTGGATGTATTGAATGTAACTGCTACCCACATATACATGCATACATATGTGTATGTTTGTATGACGCTCCTCAGCTTATGATAACCTTACATCTGATAAACCCATTATAAATTAAAAGTGCATTTAACACACCTAACCTACTGAACGTCATAGCTTAGTCCAGCCCACCTTAAATGTGCTCAGAATGTTTACATTAGCCTACAGTGGGGCAACTATCTTGAGTTTCATCTTAAGAGTAATTGCTTTCCTCTTTTTATCACCAGAAATAGGAGCCACAGATGGACATTTTATAGACATAATGGGATGTAAATACACAAAATACAATATCCAAAACATGCTAGCAAACAGTACACTGTACAGCATAGTTGTTTATTGTTGTGATTGCATGTCTGACAGGGATCTGAGGCTCCCTGTCACCACCTAGCATCAGAGGAGTATCTCTTACTGCATATTGCTAGACCTGAAAAGATCAAATTCAAAAGATCAAGATTAAAGATCTATGGCTTCTATTAAAGGTATCTTTCTTTTGCACTATTGTAAAATCAAACAATTATAAATCAAATCATCATAAGTAAGGTACCATCTGTATAAATAATCTTTTGTATAATATAAATGTATAATATTTAAAAAGCTATTACTAAAAGAAGCAGTAGAGTTCTTAGGTGACATGTTTATATATTTACATATACATGTAAAAACTTGAGTAAAATCAAGTAATCATAAAATACCTTACTTTTTATAATAGTTGTATAATATTTGCATATTCTAGGGAGTCTCTTCTATATCTACTCTCTCAAAACCTGCTCTTTATTATCTATAATGTTTGAAATTATCTGGTAACTTAATTCCTACTAAAGCATGGATGACTTAAAAGGGCATATGTAAAATGTCTGACACACTTAAAATTGAAAAGAGTACTTTATATAGCTTAATAAAAAAACAGTATCAACAGTAAAAGAGTTCTAAGTTTATAGTTTAATCTTTTCATTCATTAAATTTTTTATTTTGAGTAAGTCATTTAAGTTCTCTGAACTTTATTTCTTTCCATCATCCAATGAAGATAATACAACCTACCTTGTAGAGCTATTACGACCAATAATAATCCATATGATTTTTAACAGAGCCTGTCATATAGTAAGTACTTGATAAACATGTCTCCACTCACTGTTGAGTCACCAAACTCACAGGACTGTACTTCTAAGGATAACATTTTCCATGTTACTTGTAACCAGCAGAGAAGAATTTTTTGTACTTTTTAATTTGGTGAGAATGATTGACTACAGGAATTGGCGGGTATAGTAAATGACCTTTGGGAGGCTCATCTACACTTTGTTCTATAACTCTATATTTATGTCCATTTATGAGATCTAACAACCTTGTCTATTTCCACAATCTTTTACATTTCATGCTTATTTATGTCCTAAAATTATTTCTCATGGAAGACAAAACTGTGGGATGTGAGGACAGTGTAAAAGCATTACCAAAGATTGTTTATGGATAGCTATCCAGTTTAGTTATTCCCATGCTTGGTAATCTCTACAGTGCATCATTTTGACCAGCGATGATGTTTGGGTGCTGCAGAACACAGCTGATGAACACACTTCCTAAGCCTCCTTGTTGCTGAACTCAGCCAAAAAGTTCCACATGATTCTAAACAGATGTTTCTGTTGTTTAGGCCAATGAAGTTTATAGAGTGCATGTTTATCTTTCAAAAGAGAATGTGGAGAGTTCATTCAGTTTTGAGATCCAATCTTTCCAGAGGTTGGACTGCCTAGTGAAGCTGGAACAGAAACTGGATGAGCACATGAAGTCATTTGGGGGCTGTCAGAAAAGATAGCCCATTACTACTTGGTAGAAAAGAAATAGGACACATGGAAATTGAATTGACTAAATATAGTTGAGATTTTGAAAGACTGAACCTGGACCATAGTCTTTATTTTAATACATTTAATGCTTCTTTGGTATAACTGATACTTAGAAAAATGCACTTCATTCCACCTTAGTAGATATAAAATAAGCACAAAGCATCAAAATTTCTTGCACATATTTCATATGGTTAGAATAAAATTATCTACTCAAGCAGAAAAACATCAAGGAAATGAAATTTTCATATATCATTTATGTGAGTTGTCTCTGATTTAAAGTGTTGGCCACAGGAAAAGAAGACTGTAATTGTCCAACTAAGCATTTGTTTTATAGCAGTTTAGCAAGAGACAGATATGAAAGTAGTCAATTATAATGCAGTGCTATGTCATATATGTAAGCTCTACCTTGGAACATTTGTCTTTTTGTTGACAAATACCAGATTACCTTCCTATTTTAGAGGAAAGCAAACATACATGGGAGGGAGGGCCTTGTTTTTCATTATAAAGACTGAAAAGAGGAGAGAGTACTCTGAATCCTCTCAGTGAAGACTATAGGTATATCAACCCAAATATGACCAATAGCCAAGACTAGTATGTGTATGTGACCTGTGCTTAGAAGGATCCAGCATTTAATTTAATGTGCTGCTGTTACTGTCTTGAAATTATTAATAATTTTTGGATCAGAGGCCCTCATTTCCATTTTGCACTGGGCCTCACCAATTATACTGCTGGTTGCGCTAAGACAACTTTGCACTTGAGAGAGTGAGACAAAGGCACATGGGGAGTTGGAAAGGGCTGATGATACCTGAGGGTAAGCTGAAGATTCAGGGTGCACTAATAAATGTCAACATGTGATGGAACACAGTAGTACCAGAGGCATCTATAGATGATAATGGTAGGTATCCAAAGAAAAATTTCTTCTAAGAAAATCATTCCAGAGCAAGATTTTAATTGTACTTTTACTACTTAGCAGCAATGCATATTTTACCCTATTGATTGTCTGGACTACTCTAGTAGTCTGCTAGAGCTGCTATAACAAATACCCATAAACTAGTAGCTTAAACAACAGAAATTATATCCCAGTCCTGAAAATCTGAAATCAAGGTATCATAGGGTTGGATCCTTCTGAAGGCTCTGCAGGAGAATTTGTTCCATGTGTCTCTCCTTGGCCTCTGGCCATTGTCAAGAATCCATGCAGTTCCTTAGGAGATGTATTACTTTATTCTCTCTTTCTGTCTTCACGTGTATATCATGTTCTTCCCTGTGGGTATGCATCTCTGTGTCCAAACTTTATTATAAGGACACAAGTCATATGGGATTTAGGGCACACCCTAACCAATTATGATCTCATTTTAACTTGATTACATCTGCAAATACCTTATTTTAAAATAAGGTCACATTTACAGGCTCTGGGTGGACATAAATTTTGGTAAGGCACTATTCAACCCTGGACAACTACTAATACCCTTTAAATGAATTTTCTTTCTACTTAAGTTATTTAGAATCTCGTTCTGTTATTTTTAGTCATGAACCATGACAAGTATGAGCATTCTCTGTAGATTTGTGTTGCTTATAGAAAAAAGTATTCTTAGACAAGTTACATTTGAACTGTGTCTTGAATAATAAGTAAAAATGAACTAGAAAAGTAGAGTAACAGAATGGTACTCCATGCTGACATAAAAACACACAGCCTAAAAGATAGCAATAATTTCTCTACATCTTCAAGTAATTAGTATGCATAGAGGATTTGGGAAGCTGATGGTCAACATAAGGCATTTGGGAAAAATGGAACTAAAGAGATCTAAAGGGATCAGACAAGAAGAGAATAGGCAGCTTTGAACTTGATACATAGACAATGAGAGCAATATGATGGTTTTTACATGAGAGTGGCCTGAATATATTTGTGTTTCAGAAAGACCCCTCAGGCATTAGTGAAGAAACTGGTGTGGAGGGTGACTGGAAGAGGGGAGATTAAGAAAAAGAGAGATACTTTCCAGGAAACAGTATGAGTTAAACTCTTGGCTGTGACAATGGCAACATGGAAATTGATTATATCTAGAATATCTGAGATTGATAAACATGTAGATGTGGGAAGTGAGAGGGAGAAAATAGGGATGACTTTGGGGATGGATGACGGTGTTCCTGTTCACTGAGATGAACCATTAACCTTTAATTAACTGTTAAATTAACTATTTCTTTACCATTTGGAAAATTAACCTTTTCTCAAAGTTGGCCCTATTGACAGCTTGGGTCAGAAAATGATTTGCAGTGTGTGTAGAAGGATGCATCCTATAAATTGTAGGATGTTTAGCAGCATCTCTAGATCTATCTGTCATTTGCCAGCATTATTTCTCTACCTTGGTTGTCTCTAGATACTGCAAATATTTCTGGTGGCAGGGGGTGTGGGAAGAGGTATGGTCGAGAGATATAAGTTCCCTTTTATATTTTTTAAACTTGTTATGCCAGTGAGGCGTCTGATTGGAGGCCTTTAATATGAGCTGGAGGTAGGAATCTGGAGCTCACTAGAGAGATGTGTACTATATATACAGATTTGAGAATATTAAGTGTGCATGTGATAACTGAGACTTGGATAAAGGCAAGATTGCCCACAAAGAGTGTAAAAAGAATGAAAATCCCAAAGCAGGGACCTAGAATGTCTAACATTTGGAGCTGAGGTAGGTAAATTGAAGATATTCAGCTTGTCAAAATGACCAAGAAGAACAGCTTGAGAGTCTTCCTTCTCTCCTTCCTCTGTGCCTTTAAACAAGTATATACTTATGCAACCCTTGTAATGATAATTATTAAACTGCAGAGGAAAAAAAACAGTAAATAAATGGTTTAGGGACCTAAAGCCAGGATTTAAAACTTGTACAGTTTGATAAATGGCTATAGACAAGGGATGGTACCTTGCAAGTAACTTACAGATTAAAAACAATTTTTTGGTATCTTCATTCTGGAAAGGTATTGAAGAAAAGTTATGATTCTATCTTTAAATTTTTGGTGGTGTATTCTCATTTCTGGAAATATTCTGTGTAATGCTACAAAAATTTAGATTCTTAAGAGCGTTTAACATTTTAATTGTTTTAAAATAAATTATTTTTTAAAATTGAAATCTTCTAGAAGAATGAACTACCAGGTAACAGACCCAAACAAAAATATGCCTTAGACACTAAGACCACTAACTGGCTTCACAAAAATCAATCTCTAAGCAGCATTGTGAGTAAAAAGCCCCATTTCTCACTGACTGAATGAATATTTTATTGTTCTTTTAAAATCACAAAGTCATACATGAATATGTTATTGTTGTAAAAGATTCAAACCACAGAAATATTTAGAAAAAAAAATCATGAATGTTCCCCTTCTCCCATCTGCTACTCCTCCCACTTTCCCCAGATGTAACAATTCTCAACTGTTTCGTGTTCCGCCATCTAGTTTTTTGTTCTAGACACTGGAGCACACACCAGTGAATGTGAAACATTGTTCTGCAACTTGCCTTTTTCCCCCTTTCTATATCTCAGAGGTATGAAAGAACCTTAGCACCACATGAACAGAAAAGTTTTTCTTTCAGTAATGAGGGAGTGAGCTAATATAATAAAACCAATCCAACATTTATCACAGAGGATGACAGTGCCCACACTACTGACAGTTCAGCTAGCTGACATCTTTGGAACACATCTGCAGGATAAGTTTGGTGGAAAACATGTTGAATTTTAAAGTCTCAATGTTTAGATTTAATAACTGCAGAGGCAAAATGCTATCCTTCATCTCGTAGCAACAAGAGGCTATGGGAGCAATGGTATTCTGTTTTGCTAAAATTATCTCTTCATTGTAGATCAGACGTGTTTAAAAGTAACATGATGGAATTGCTTGAACATGAAATCCTGAAAGCAAGGTGAAATAATTTTCTTTGTAGGAAAAGATACTTAGCCAAATCTTTTTTTTAATTCTTGTTATTTCCATGCCTTACCCTCATTAGGAAAAGCCTGGGAATATTTCCTAATGAGGAATTAACTAGGATGAGGAGGAGACTGAGGCATTGACCTGCCAATTTCATTTGCTCTATAATTCCAATTTCAACCCTTCTGTGACAGAGGTATGCAAAGAAGAGTATCTGCAATGAAGCGATCCATTAGTAATGCTATAGGGTACCTTCTCCAAGGATGTTAAAATTAAGCCTGATATTTTTCACTACTGATTTTCTTTTCCAAGTGCATGCTGTCCTGACATTGCTCATCATCTTGGTCTAACTGTGGAGTTTTTTTTTCACATCATCAGAGAAAATTGCTCTATTTATTTCATAGAGTGATTCTTTTCTCTATGAGAATAACAAAGTCTATTTTATTCCTCACTGTCATTTATCAGATAAATCTCTTCAAATAATTTGCTGTTTTTTTTCTGAATGAATTCTCTCTCTGCTATCATTTTTATTTTATTGCTAGTGAAATCTTTCTTCTGGACCCTATTATTCACCTCCCTGGACATTAAGTTCCTCCTTCTCAATGAAATAAGTTGCTCTCAGTTCTTCTTCCCAGAGTCAGTACTAAATACATCAGCTATTAACAGGGAGAGGACTGACCTAGCTGGGGATTAAAAAGCCATGGGTTAGAGTCCAGTTCCACTCCCCCTTTCCAAACATGTGACTTTGGGGCAAGCTACTTGTCAGCTTGAGTTCCTTCATCTGTAAAAATAGGGGAGAATGTTATCTGTACCACTTATATTTCTGTAGTTGTTTTGAGGATAAAAAAAGAAAGGCCTATGTACACATCTTTGTAAACCATATTATACAAAGGCAAATTTAATTAAAGTGCCAGGCATAGCTTGGGTACTCAGGAAACATTTTCTAAATGTTAGTTGAATCAATAGTTCCCACTCATTGTTTACTTCTGCCATGGGCTTCCCAGAGTAAGGGAGACAAGAGCTGGGATGAACTTCCTGGATTATAACTTCATTCCTGCCACCTTTCTCCAGCTTCACCCGTCTCAGAGATCAGTGAAGACATACAGATGGGCTTCCAATGACTGTATCTGAACTGGTGATTCTGCCACTCTGGGCAATGCCGGTTGATCCATAGGGTAGATACTTAAGCTGAGCTAACTATGCTTCTCCTCTGGGAATTGGATCTTTGATAAGTGAGCAAACTGTCCATGTTACTGAAGTAGAGTTAATTACTCTACTTCAGAGAGAAGCATCTTGAATTGCTGTTACTAATACTCTTAGCTTTACCTTGGTTCCTCTTCTTCCTGTGTCCTGTTATTAAGTACTCCCTAGGATTATGTGAGATAAATATATAAAAAATCACTATCATCTATTTTATAGAGTTGTGTGCTTACAACAGTGGCTGAAACTCAATAAGCATTCTATAAGTGTTAGCTATTATTACATTACTTTGAACAAAACATAGTATAGTGAGTATTTAATAATACTCACTATAGACTTTTTAATGAATTGCTTTTCTCCAGTTTTATTGATATAATGACATGTACCATTGTATAAGTTTAAGGTGTACAAGTTGTTGATTTGATACACATATATATCAAACTAATTACAATCATAGCATCAACTAACTAACCCCTGCATCACATCACACAGTTACCATTTCTTTTTTATGGTGAGAACACTTAAGATTCACTCTCTGAACAATTTTCAAGTATGTAATTCAGTATTGTTAGTTATAGTCACCATGCTGTGTATTAGATCTACAGAGGTTATTCGTCTTATAACTGGACACTTATACTGTTTGACCAACAGCTACCCTTTCCCCTCAACTTTCCAGCCCCTGGTAACCACCATGGTAGTCTCAATTTTTATAAGTTAAGGTTTTGTTTTCTTTTTAATTCCCACATATAAGTGAGAGTATACAGTACTTGTCTTTCTCTGTCTAACTTATTTCACTTAACATAATGCCCTCAGGTTTCAACTATGTTGTTACAAAGAACAGGATGTTCTTCTTTCTCATAGCTGAATAATAATATTTTGATATTATTTTTATGTATTCATCCATTGACAAACATTTAGATTGTTTCCATATCTTGTCAATTATGAATAACACTGCAATGAACATGGGAGTGCAGATATGTCTTTGAAATACTGATTTGATTTCCTTTGGACATATACCCAGAAGTGGGATTCCTGGATCATATAACAGTTGTATTTTTAATTTATTGAGGAATCTCCATACAGTTTTCCATGGTGGCTTCACCAGTTTACATTCCCACCAACTGTGTAAAAGTTTTCCCTTTTCTTTACATCCTCAAAAAACTTTTCTCTTGCCTTTTTTATCATAACCATTCTAACATGTATGAGATAGTATCTCATTGTGGTTTTTATTTACATTTCCCTGATGATTCTAGAAGTTGAACATCTATTGATGTACTTGTTAGCCATTATATGTCTTCTTTGGAAAAACATTTATTCAGTTACTCTGCCTATTTTTAAAAATATTTTATTTATTTGTTTTTAGAGAGGGGGAAGGGAGGAAGAAAAAGGAGAGAAACATCGATTCATTGTACTCTGCCTATTTTGAGATCTGCTTGCTTTCTCTCTCCTTCCTTCCTTCCTCCCTCCCTCCCTCCCTCTCCTCCCTCCCTCCCTCCCCCTCCTCCCTCCCTCCCTCCCTCCCTCCCTCCCTTCCTTCCTTCCTTCCTTCCTTCCTTCCTTCCTTCCTTCCTTCCTTCCTTCCTTCCTCTCTTGCTATTGAGTTGTGTGAAGGGCTTTTTTCTTCTATGTTTTGGGTATTCACTTTTTCTAAGATAAATATTTTGCAAGTATTTTCTCTCTTTCCATAGATTGTCTTTTCATTTTGTTGATGGTTTTCCTTGCTGTGCATGAGCTCTTTGATTTGATGTAGTCCAAGTTGTTTATTTTTGCTTTTGCTATCTTTCCTTTTGGTGTCAAATTGAAAATATTATTGCCAGGACTGTTATCAAGGATATTATCCTCTAAGTTTTCTATTAGGAGTTGTTCAGTCTCAGGTCTTATTATAAGTCATTTTGAGTTGATTTTGTATATTTTGCAAGATAACAGCTCAGTTTCCTTCTTTTGTGTGCAGCTGTCCAGATTCCCTACACCATTTATTGGAGAGACTATCCTTTTACCATTAAATATTCTCAGCTCCCTGGTCAAAATATTCGGTGACCATACATATATGTATTTATTTCTGAGTTCTTTACTCTGTTTCACTGATCTGCATGTCTCTGTGTTTATGCCAATATCATACTGTTTTGATTACTATAGCTTATAGTACAGTTTGAAATCAGAAAGTAAAAAACCTCCAGTTTTGCTTGTTTTATTTTTTTTTCAATCAATATTGCTTTGGTTGTGTGGGATCTTTTATGGTTCCATACAAATTTTAGGATTTCTAAAAAATATTCCTCTGAAAAATAACATTGGTATTTTCATAGAAATCATATTGAATCTATGGATCACTCTGGGTAGAGTGAACATTTTAACCATATTAATTTTTTAATCCATGAGGATGGAATATATTTCCATTTATGTGTGTCTTCAATTTCTTTCATCAGTGTGTTATAGTTGGCAGTGCACTGATCTTTCACCTCCTAGGTTAAATGTATTCCTAAGTATTTTATTCTTTTTGATGCTATTGTTAATGGAATTATTTTTAATTTCTATTTCTGATTGTTTGTGTTTAGAAACAAACTGATTTTTGTATGTTGATTTTGTGTCCTGCAACTTCAATGATTTTGTTTATTAGTTCTAACAGTGTTTTTGGTGGAGTCTTTAAGGTTTTCTATATCTAATATCATGTCATCTAAAAATAGAGACAATTTTATTTTTTTCCTTTCTGTTTTGAATGGCTTTTTAAAAATTGTCTTGCCTATTTGCTCTTCATAGGACTTCTAGTACTATGTTTAATGAAAAAGAGAGAGTGAGTATCCAGGTCTTATTCCTGGTCTTAGAAGAAAAGCTTTCAGCTTTTTACCACTAAGTATGATGTTAGCTGTGGATTTGTCATATATAGCTTCTTTATTAAGCTATATTCACTCTCTACACATTTTGTTGGAACTTTTCATTATGAAAGGATAAGGAATTTTGACAAATGCTATTTCTGCACTTATTGAGATGATTATGTAGTTTTTCATTTTCATCTTATTAATGTGGTTTTATGTTGATTAATTGATGGAAGTTGAACTATCCTTGCATCACTGGAATAAATCCCACTGATTATGGTGTGTGATTCTTTTAATATACTATTTCATTTGATTTGTTAATTTTTAAAATATATTTTATTGATTATGCTATTATAGTTATCCCACATGTTCTCCCCTTTATCCCCCTTCACTCTGCATCCCCCACCCTCCAGCATTCTCCCCCACAAAGTTCATGTCCATGGATCATATATATAAGTTATTTGGCTTCTCCATTTCCTATACTATTCTTAACCTCCCCATGTCATTTTATGCCTACCAATTATGCTTCTTATTCCCTGTACCTTTTTCCCTCATTCTCCCCCTCATTCTCATCTTCCTCCTCACCATGAATAACCCTCCATGTGATCTCCATTTCTGTGATTCTGTTCCTGTTCTAGTTGATTGCTTAGTTATTATTTTTGTTTTTTAGGTCCAGTTGTTTATAGTTGTGAGTTTGTTGTCATTTTACTGTTCATAGTTTCTGATCTTCTTTTTCTTAGATAAGTCCCTTTAACATTTCATATAATAAGGGCTTGGTGATGATGAACTCTTTTAACTTGATCTTATCTGGTAAGCACTTTATCTACCCTTCCATTCTAAATGATAGCTTTACTGGATAGAGTAATCTTGGATGGAGGTCCCTGACTTTCATGACTTTGAATACTTCTTTCCAGCCCCTTCTTGCCTGCAAGGTTTCTTTTGAGAAACCAGCTGACAGTCTCATGGGAACTCCTTTATAAGTAACTGTCTCCTTTCCTCTTGCTGCTTTTAAGATTCTCTCCTTATCTTCAATCTTGGGTAATGTAACGATGATATGCCTTGGTGTGTCCTTCCTTGGGTCCAAGTTCTTTGGGACTCTCTGAGCTTCCTGGACTTCCTGGAAGTCTATTTCCTTTACCAGATTGGGTAAGTTCTCCTTCATTATTTTTTTCAAATAAGTTTTCAATTTCTTTCTCTTCCTCTTCTTCTTCTGGGACCCCTATGATTCTGGTGTTGGAACATTTAAAGTTGTCCCAGTGGTTCCTAAGCCTCTACTCTCTTTTTTGCATTCTTGTTTCTTCATTCTGTTCTGGTCGAATGTTTATTTCTTCCTTCTGCTCCAAACCATTGATTTGAGTCCTGGTTTCCTTCCTTTCATTGTTGGTTTCCTGTACATTTTCATTTATTTCACTTTTCATAGCCTGCACTTTTTCCTCTATTTTGTAACCATACTCAACCATTTCTGTGAGCATCCTGATTAAAAGTGTTTTGAACTATGCATCTGATAGGTTAGCTATCTCTTCATCACTTAGTTGTGTTTTTTCCAAAGCTTTGACCTGATCTTCCCTTTGGGTTATATATATTTGTTTCTGCTTGCCTGTTATGTAGTAAGAGGTGGAGCCTTAGGTATTGCCAAGGCAGGGCAACTCATATCGCTGCATTGTGGCTCTGTCTGTGGGGGCAGGGTCAGAGAGGGGACAATGTCATTTGCTGGGCTCTCAGCAAGCTTTCCATCACTTCCCTGGCTACCCACAAGAAAATTGGGCCCTTCTGTTGCTGATTCCCAGGTGGTAATTTTGTGTACATTATAGAACCCTGTGGGTCTCTCCAATGAACTCTCCTGTGAGGCCAGGAGTTTCTCCTTCTGCCTCAACCCCCACAGGTTTATTCAGTCAGAGGTTTTGAGACTTTATTTCCCCATGTGGGAACCCTGGGTTATTTGGTCTGTCTCATTTCCCAGTTGTTCCTCCCAGTTTATCCGCATGTAAATGTGGGACTGCCTGATCTGCCTGCCACCATCTTGCCAGTTATCTTCTTAACTCAGACTGCCCGTCTTCAACCCTCCTACCAGTCTAGATGAATGTTTCTTCTTTAACTCCTCGGTTGTTGGACTTCCATACAGTTCTATTTTCTGGCAATTCTGGTTATTTTTGTTTTTAAATTTGTTGTTGCCCTTCTTTCGATTGTGTGAGGAGGCAATGTGCATCTACCTATGCCTCCATTTTGGCCAGAGTCTGATTTGCTATTATTTTGTTAAAGATTTTTGCATCTCTTTATATTGGGGATATTGGCCTATAATTTTCTTTCTTCTTGAGTCCTTCTCTGGTTTTTGTATCAAGGTAATGCTGGCCTTCTAAAATGAGTCTGGGAAATGTTTTTTTTTTTCTTTTGGGCAGGGGAGGAAAGAATTCAAGAAGAGTTGGTAATAATTCTTAAGTGTTTGGTAGAATTCACCAGTGAGGTTATCTGGTTCTTGACTTTTCTTTGTTGGGAGATATTTTGTTACTGTTAATCTTACTAGTAATTGTTCTGTTCAGCTCTTTGATTTCTTCATGATTCAGTCTTGGTAGTTTGTATATTTCCAGAAATTTATTTTTTCAGGTTGTCCAATATGTTGATGTATACTTGTTCATAGTAATCTCTTACAAATCTTTGTATTTGTGAATATCAGTTATAATGTGTCCTTTTATATATAATTATGTTTGTTTGTCTTCTCTCTTTTTGTCTCAGTGAGTCTAGTAAAAAATTTGTCTATTTTGTTTATCCTTACAAAAAAGCAGCTCTTATATTCATTGATCTATTTTCTTTTAGTCTCTATTTCATTTATATTCTGCTATAATCTTTATTTTGTTTTTCTTTTTTATTATATTTTGATTATGCTATAACAGTTGTTCCAATTGCTCCCTTTACCCTCTTCCACCCAACAATCCCCAAACACTCAGGCAATCCCCACACCATTGTTCATGTTCATGTGTTGTGCATATAAGTTCTTCAGCTACTCCATTTCCTATACTTTACATCCCTATGGCTACTCTGTAACTACTTGTTGGTACTTTTTAATCCACTGACCTCTTCACCAATTCTCTAAACTATCTCTCTAAATTATCTCTCATCTGGCAACCATCCAAATGCTCTCCATATCCATGATTCTACCTCTGTTCTTTTTGTTTGATTGTTTTTTTAGATTCAATTGTTGATAAATATGTATTATTTGCCATTTTATTTTTCATAGATTGATCTTCTTTTTCTTAAGAGTCCCTTTTACATTTCATATAATGATTTGGTGATGATGAATTCCTTTAGTATTTTTCTTGGTGGGGAAGCTCTTTATCTGTCCTTTAATTCTACATGATATTTTTACTGGGTAGATTAATCCTGGATGTAGGTTCCTGCTTTTCATGACTTTGAATATTTCTTGCCAGTCCCTTCTAGCCAGCATATCTGTTTTGAGAAATCAGCTGAAAGTCTAATGGGAAATCCCCTGAAGGTAATGAACTACTTTTCTCTTGCTGCTTTTAAGATTCTCTCTTTATCTTTAACCTTTAGCATTTTAATTTTAATGTGTCTTGGAGTGGGCCTCTTTGCATCCATCTTGTTTGGGACTTTCTGTGCTTCCTGGGCTTGCATGGCTATTTCCTTCACCCACTTAGGGAAATTTTCTTTCATTTTTTTTTCAAATAGATCCACAGTTTCTTGCTTTTTCTCCTTTCCTTCTGGCACCCAAATGATGTGAATGTTGGAACTCTTGAAGTTGTACCAGAGGCTGCTTTCACTATCCTCATTTTTTTTTTAATTTCTTTTTCTTCTTGTGTTCTGATTGGTTCTTTTTTGTTTCCTTATGTTGCAAAGCATTGATTTGATTCTTGGCTTTATCCACTCTTCTGTTATTTCCCTATAAATTGTTCTTTATTTCACTTAGTATATCCATCACTTCTGAGTAGATCTTTTTTATGCTGCTGAGGTCCTCAGTAAGTTTCTTGAGCATCCTTATAACCAGTGTTTTAAACTGTGCATCTGATAAAGTGCTTATCTCCAATTTGTTTAGTACTTTCTCTAGAGTTTTGATCTGTTCTTTCATTTGGGCCATGTTTCTTTGCCTCCTCATTTTGGCTGCCTCTGTTTCCATCTATGAATTAGGAAGAGCTGCCATGACTCCTAGTTATGGTAGCATGGCCTAATGTAGGTATCCTATAGAGTCCAGTGACACAGCATCCCTATCACCAAAGCTGAGTACTCAAGGTATGCCCATCATGTGGACTCTTATAGTTGAGCCTTGATTGCTGCTGGCAGATCAATGGAAGGGATTTACCCAGGCCAGTCAACTACAAGGGCTGCTGTGACCACTGACCACCAATCTCTACTCTTCATAGAAGATCAGCTGTGCAGAACAGGGTGGGGGTGCTCCAATGTGGTCTGTAGCTATACAACGGGTGTGCAGACTCTGGGGTTTCCTTGGTGGTATAGGCCAAGGTCAGCTGCCACCTGTGTTCTACCTGGGGCCACCGTGCATAAGGTATAAAGGAATCTGAGATGACTGCTACTTGTGCTGGGCTTGGAGATTCCCAAGCTAAGATACGGGGGAGCTAGGGTCTCACTGAAGCCAGCTGTTGCTTGTTTGAAAGGATGTAGGAAGTTATGAAACATGAGCCAAACATTTTGGGTGGGCCCCTAAGTTGGGTGGGAGGGAATCTCAGGAGACCTCCAGGGCAGGGCACACAGTGTTAACAAAGTTGATGTAGTCTCGGATATGACACCCACCTGCCAGCTCTGTGGCTCTCTGGAGGTAGGGCTCAGAAAAGGGACAATGGCCTCTGTCCACCTTTCTCCCTGGGAAAAATTGTTCCCCAGACCCCATCTTGATGCCAGATACTTCAGTTCTTCCCTTTATGCCATTGGTGCCTTTTAAGCTTCTATCCTGGTGCTGGAGCCCAGAGGGAGTGATTCAGGTTTAAGACTGTGTATATGTTCTTTAAGGGGAAGTTCTTGGGACTCCAAAAGTTTCTTCAACTGACTCAATCCCCACTGGTTTTAGCAGCCAGAAGTTTGGGGGCTTATCTTCTTGACACTGGATCTCTCACCTAGGGGGCCTGGTGTGGGGCTGAGACTCCTGACTCCCAAGATATCCCTCCTGAATTTTTATCTACTACACATGGATGTGGGACCAGCCCATTCTGTATCTCTATCCCTCCTACCAGCCTGGATGGATATGGTTTCTTTTTTTATTTTTTAAAAGATTTTATTTATTTATTTTTAGAGAGAAGGGAAAGGAAGGAGAAAGAGAAAGAGAGAAATGTCAATGTATGATTGCCTCTCACACGCCCCCCACTGGGGACCTGGCCCGCAACCTGACTGAGAATCACACCAGCAACCCTTTGGTTCACAGCCTGCACTCAATCCACTGAGCTACACCAGCCAGGCCTGGATATGATTTCTTTAATTCCATAGTTGTCAGACTTTCATTCAACTCAAATTCTGATAGTTATGAGTGATGGGTATTCTATATTTTAGTTGTAATTGTGATGTGGTTGTGTGAGGAGGTGAGCCATGTTTGCCTATGCTGCCATCTTGATCCTCTGCTCTAATATTTATTTCCTTCCTTCTGCTAATTTAGAGCTTAGTTTGATCTTCTCTTTCTACTTCTTTAATATATAAAGTTAGTTTATTTGAAATCTATTTTTTTCTTACTTTAGGCATTTAACACTATAAACTTCCATTGTAGAACTTCTTTTGCTGCATCCCATAATTTTGGTATATATATTTCCATTTTAATTTGTCTCAATAGATTTTTATAAGTTTTTAAGTTTCTTTTGACTCATCAGTTGTTCAGAAGCATGTTGTTTAATCTCCACATATTTGTGAATTTTCCAGTTTTCTTCTTGTAATTGATTTCTGTGTTTATACAATTGTGGTCAAAAAAGGTACTTGATATGATTTTAGTTTTCTCTAATTTATTCAGAGTTGTTTTGTGACTTAACTTACAGTTTGTCCTCAGGAATGTTCCACCTGCATTTGGGAAGAGTATGTGTACTGTGCTGCTGTTGGATGAATGCCTGTTAAGTTCATCTATCCAATGCGTACTTAAAGCAAATATTTCTTTATTGAGTTTCTATCTAGATGATTGATCCACTGTTGAAAGTGGAGTTTTGAAGTCTCCTACTATTATTATATTGCTGCCTATTTCTCTCTTCTGGTATGTTAATATTTGTCTTATATATTTAGGTTTTCTATGTTGGATGCACAAGTATTTACAAATGTTATATCTCTTTGATGAATTGGCCCTTTTTCCCTTATATAGTGACATTCTTCACCTCTTGTTACAGTCTTTCACTTAAATTCTATTTTGCCTTATATAAGTATAGCTACCCCTGCTTTCTCTTTTTTTTTTCCTTTTCATTTAATTTATTGGGGTGGCACTGGTTAACAAAAGTATACAGGCTTCCGGTGTACTGTTCTACAACATATCATCTGTGCAAGGTATTGCATGTTCACCTCCCCAGGACAAGTCTCCATCCACCACAATTTATCCCCCCTACGCCCTCCTCTTCCTCTTCCTACACTGCCACCCCCAGCATTCACAACACTGTGTTTGTGCCCATGAGTTTTTTCTCTTGTCTTCTTTTTTTCTCAATTCCTCTACCCAGCCCCAAAACAGCCCCCTCTCCCCTGACAGCTGTCAGCCTGCTCTCCATCTATAAGTCTGTCTCTATTTTTTTGGTTAGTTAATTTTGTTAATTAGATTCCACATGAGTGAAATCATGTAGTGCATGTCTTTCTCTGACTGGCTTATTGAATGTAGCATACTCTCCAGGTTCATCTATATTGTTGCAAAGGGTAAGATTTCCCTCTTTTCTGTGGCTGAGTAGTATTCAATTGTGTAAATGTACCAAAGCTTTTATGTACACTCATCTAATGTTGGACACTTGTGTTGCTTCCAAATCTTGGCTGTTGTAAATAATGCTGCAGTAAACATAGAGGTGCATATATTCTCTCAAATTAGTGTTCTGAACTATTTTGGATAAATTCCCAGAAGTGGAATTGCTGTGTTATTAGGCAGTTTCATTTTCAATTTGTTGAGGTAACTCCATACTGGTTTCCACAGTGGCTGCACCAGTCTGCATTTCTATCAACAGTGCAGGAGGGCTCCTTTTGGTCCATATCCTCATCGACACTTGTTATTTGTTGATTTGCTGACAATAGCCATTCTGACAAGTGTGAAGTAATGTCTGATTGTGGGTTTAATTTGCATTTCTTGGTAAGCACTGATATTGAGCATGTTTTTATGTGTATATTGACCATCTATATTCCTCTTTGGAAAAGTGTATATAGACTTTTCTTCAAAAGCCACTTCTCCATTTTTTAAATTGGACTGTTTGGGGGGGGCAGGGTGCTGTTTTGTTTTTGTTTTTGTTTTTGGTGTTGAGTTTTATCATTTCTTCATAAATTTTGGATATTAACCCCTTATCAGATGTATTATTGGTGAGAATATTCTCCCATTATTCTCCTCCATATTTGGTGTATCATCCCATACACCAAAAAGTTGCAGGTTTGGTCCAAGGTCATGGCACATACCTATGTTGAAGCTTCAATCCCCAGTTGGGACCCTTAGAGTAAGCGGCAGATTGTTTCTCTTTAAAATGGTAGCTTTGTTTTGGGGTCATTGTCTTCTCATTCGAATTCTATTCTCAGAAAACTTTGGGAAACACATTTATGTGGTACACAATTGAAAAGAAACTAACTACACTGCAGTTGTCACTCAAATAGTAAGAAAATCTATGCCCTTGAAACTTGAGACAGACTTTTGTTTGTAAGTCTGTGTGTTTTTTGCTGCATTGTGGGGATCTCTCCATTCTTCAGCAGCAGAAAGCTTCCTAACATGGGATCTGAGCTCCTTTTAAAATTACATGAAGTGAGGCAGTCTTTCATAGAGCCCACATCCTGAGTCATAACATTCTGACCTGCTGGTGCTAAAAACCCAACATAGACTCTTTCTCCTTAAAAAGTTCCTTCAGAAAGGCCAATGAAGAGCTCCTGAAACTCTAATTTATGGTACCTTATGCAGTGATAAGAAAAATGCTAGAATGAGTACAGATACACAGTTCAAAAGATGACAATGACAGCATCATTTTCAAATTGTTTTAGGTGCAACTGACTATAAGACTGCTGGGACAGAATGCATACTATGGAAAACTAAATAGCCATAACTGAGCCAGGTATTTATTTATTTATTTATTTATTTATTTATTTATTTTGATCACTTGTAGGAAATGCTAATATATTTTCATCTTTCTCCTAAAGTATTCAGTTATAAAAACTGATATATGGAGCTCCTTTTTCTTTTCTTAGATATCCAAGAATGGTAAGACTAAATTATGGAAGCTGATTCAAAGTGTTTTATATTTATGGTGAAGGACAGAGTGACCCTGTGCTGTTTAGTCACTGATGTGAGCCTGCTCTGTGCTGTGCTGTCACACAGTGGTTCAGCAGCTTCATTCTCTTGTTGGCAAAATAATGTAATCTTTCTGTATATTACTGTGTCCAATTATTGCTCAGGATTCTTTGTCGCCATTTGGATCTTTCATCATTCATAGCTAATGCTGTTTTTAAGATTTTTAAACAAAAGTAAGGCAACGCTTGAAAAGGAAAAAGATAATGTCTTAAGCCTTATTTGCCTAGGATAAGATTGAAAGTCTTAGGTAGGTTTTCTAGGTAATAGAAGAATCTCAAATATTCTGAAAACCCTCTACATTACTAGCTTTTAAGTTGAAAACTGAAGAAGTATATGCAACCATATCTTCTGAAATAAAAAGAAAGCAGCTATTAACAAATCTTGTTTCATCTTCTGTCAGGGTGGATCCCACTCCTTTCAGCAGTGGCTGCTCTTCTGTCCTACTTCAGGCAGAATTTTTACAGGCCTTTCTCTTATCTAAGCCTCTCCATGAATCTTACCTCTATTTCTGTTACTTTATCTAATTTGGGAGATAAGCAGTGTCAAAAACAAACAAAAAGACCTGCCAAAGAAATAATAGAGGCTTTTGTCTCCCTTCTGAATTGGAACATTCCTATCCACTAAAAGTAATATAAATTTAAATACAGTGAGTCATCTTTCTTTGTCATTTGCATGAGTATCTCACTTGTTGTTCACCTTTGCAGGAAAGGTCACTTACTGAGTATAATGACTTATGCTGTCCACTCCCCTTCAAGGACTTTCTAGCTGTCCGTGTTCATCAGTAGCAAACATAAATTTAATTACACCTGACACTTTCTTCAGTCTGGGTCCTAGAAATCACTAGACCTGTGCTGCCTCCCAACAAGGATTTTCTTACCTGACTTAAATTCTCCTGAGTAATTCAGGCACATGATGCTGACCCCAAGTGCCATAGAAGGAGTCCTGGAATTCAATATGTGTAAAGCAAACCAGATCTGGTGTGTTAGCAATAGAAAAGGCTACATGATGCACTATCATGCCTTCTTTGTCAAGGGAAAGTTTGAATTTATTCTTTTATTGTTTAATAATAGTTCAATGTGGTAATAAATTTACATTTTTATTTTGTTTCTTTGAATACAATTATAAATCTTGAGGAATTTAGCAATCATGTACTACATGGCCACTAACATGTTAAAGGCATTAATTCATAGTTTTATTTGACCTCACCATGAAAAAAGGTGCTGCAATCTCCATTTTTCAGAAGCAGAAACTGAGGTTTAAAGAGATTAAATTAAATGACTTATTATCACTCAGCTAATCAGAACTAAGGGAATAACTTGAATTGAGGCCTTTTATTCTCCAGTGTCTGTGTAGTTGTCCTCTTTTGTAATACCACTCCGAGAAAGCAGAATTATACTAATTCTGAATATGCTGAACAAAATTCATGATAATGTTTTTAAAGACTTTATTTATTTATTTTTAGAGAGGGAAGGGAGGGAGAAAGAGAGAGAGAGAGAAACATCAATGTGTGGTTGCTGGGGGCGGTGGCCTGCAACCCAGGCATGTGCCCTGACTGGGAATCGAACCTGCGATGCTTTGGTTCACAGTCTGCACTCAATCCACTGAGCTACGCCAGCCAGGGCTAAAATTTGTGATAATTAATTCAGGGCAATTATACAACTTTGTGCCCTAAAGATACATTTGTTAACTCAAAAAATATTTACTGAGTGAGAATTTTCTAGCAAGTGATTTCTTTTTTCCTAAGTTCTGTAGATGCTTGTAAATTTTGATAATGAAAATGCCTATTTAGAAGCCTATTAGATATCACTGATACATTCTGTTCCTTCTTTCAGGCTTGAGCATGAATGTAAGTATTATATTTCTCTTTGAAGAAGACTTTGCTTGTATTCATGGTGTTTATTTTTTAAATTTTTATGGAATTTATTGGGATGACATTGGTTAATAAAAGTATACAGGGTCCAAGTGTACAATTCTATAATATATCATCTTCATATTGTATTATGTGATCATCACCCAAAGTCAAGTCTCTTTCTGTCCTCAGTTATCTGTTCTTTACCCTCCTCTACCCCCCCGACACAACTTTTCCTCTGGTGATCACTATACTGTTGTCTGTGTCTATGAGTTTTTTTGGTTTAATCCCTTCAATTTTTTCACCCAGTCCCTTAACCTCCCTCCCCTCTGACAGCTGTCAGTTCTTTAAAAATAAGTGCTTATGTAAATTAAGTATTCCCCAAACTCTCCAATTGTAGAAATAACCCAATGTTTTTAAGTGTATGTGATCTCTTTTCTTTTGTTCAATTACAGTTGTCCCACTTTTACTCCCATTGCTGTCCCCTGCTCCACCCACACCCCTGCTCCCACAGTCAATCCCCACCTCATTGTCCATGCCCATGGACATGGGCTTTATACATGTTCCTTGACTTGCCCCTTCCCATTCTCTCTCCCTTTACCCCCTCGGCCCTTCTCTCTGGTCACTGTCATTTTGTTCTTTATTTCCAAGTGTCTGGTTCTATTTTATTTGCTTGTTTTGTTTGATTAGGTTCTACTTATAGGTGAGTCATATGGTATTTGTCTCCCACTGCCTGGCTTATTTCACCTAGTACAATACTCTCCAGTTCCATCCATGCAGTCACAAAAGGGTGGCAGTTCTTTTTTTCTTTCTGCTGCATAATATTCCATTGGGTAAATGTACCACAGTTTTTGATCCACTCATTTACTCATGGGCATTTAGGTTGCTTCCAGCACCTGGCTATTACAAATAACACTGCTATGAATATTGGGGTGCATAAGTTCTTTTGAAAAATAAAACAAATTAAATCTATCTATGTGATCTATATAATCTTTGGTAAATAAAATTTAAGTTTGTTAGTGTAATAAAATCAGGCATGTTTTCAGAGGTGTCAACATTAAATATAATGCAAACATACAACTTTTTCTAACTTGACTTTTTCTACTAGGACCATCCAATCTCTATAGTTTTTCTCAATCTCTGAAATATGATAAATAGTTTACTAGTCAAATAAGTGTATGCTATCTCTAAGTTACAAAATTTATTGGCAGAAAAGTGATGGTTAGTTTTTTAATATCTAATGCAAGCAAAATTTTAAAAACAAGTAATGTTGGTATAAATCCAGTAAACATTTATACTAAGTTAAACTAATAGATATTTGCTTAATATCTTTATCATTTCCAAATAAGACAATAGACTGAAACAATTATTGATAAACATATGTTTCTCTACTTTTGGCTTTTTATTTTTTAAAAAAAGGTAAAGGATATTTGGGTTTTTGCCACCTTAAAAATTATACTCTGAAAAACATCTCTAAAAATTTTTAATTTTATAATTTGTATTTATAAATGTACTAATCTACTATAGGCTGCTAATATATGATAGAGAGTTCACAATTGCCTGATTCCTAATTTTTACTAAAAAGCAAAGGTTACTAGTAGCTTAAGTTTGCAATCATTATGTAAAAATAAAACTAGAAACAATAGGATGAAAAGAAACAACTTTGTGTAGAAAATATGGGTAGAAAAATGAGATGTGACTGATTTTTCCAGAATAAGAAAGAGAAAAATAAGAATATAAAAACCTAAATATATATAGATAAATGAAGTTTTCCAAAAAGTAATTATGCTGTGAAGTCAAAGGTGGCTAAAATGAAATAAATTTATGTAATTTAAAAAAATTATTTCAATAATGTACTGATACAAAACTTGAGTTTAGTTTTCTTTTTGTTAAAATCATAGAGTTTATTAGATTCTTAGCTAGTTCTTGTGTAAAAGCTGAACCATGAGGCCACAAGAAGGGCCAAAGTTTCTCGGTATACAAGTCTGGAGGTTCACTTCAATTAGCAAAACCTTCTGTGTATGGATATAAACCTGCAGCAAGTCAGCTCAGTTCAGAGGACCATCTATCAGCATGAGTAAACTCTGGTGAGCTATCTCTGGTCTCATTTTCCCAGGGCCCTGTCTGTTCTTCAACAACATAGACTTGTGTTTGTCACAATTTAGTAGTTAATATGTTGTCCCTACCTTAACTGTATCTAGACTGGCCCCCTCTGGCACCATGATGAGCCTGCAGTCTCCCATCTTGTGTCCCACTCCAAATTGGGGCTATCAGGGCACCACAGCATCCCAGTCCCATGCCTGGTCCTCTAGACAGTGCTTAATAAAAATATAAAAGGTTGTCTTTACCTTTATTGTAAAACTTCCAAAGAAACAAAATTCTATGTCTAATCAAAATACTTTCTGTGCTTCAGTTTGTCTTTATCAGGTCTTTCATTACTTAAGAAATTAAGTCTTTTCAATATTAAAGAGCTAAGGATATATAGAGAGAGTTTGTCTGGAAAAAGTCCAGCCATAGTTAACATAACAAAAATGGTTTGCACAACATCCATATAACTTGGCAGCCAAGGAGTGTGGACTGGAATACACATGCATAAATACGGACTTCACTGTACTAATAATCAGTGGCTATGGTAGACACCATTGAGTGAGCATGTGTATTGTGTGACCATCACATTCAAAATGACTGAGTGAGTAGAACAATGAATCTGCATCAGATTTTACATTAAGCTTGAACATTCCTCCATGGAAGCTATTTGGATGATTCAGAAGGCTACAGCTATGGGCAACTGGAAACTGGCAGCTTTGTCACGACAATGTGCATCATGTCTCGTGCAGAGATTTTTGGCAAAACATCAAATCATATGGTGACTCAGCCCTGCTATAGCCCAGATTTGGCACACTGCAACT
Source organism: Phyllostomus discolor (assembly GCF_004126475.2). Lineage (NCBI taxonomy): Eukaryota > Metazoa > Chordata > Mammalia > Chiroptera > Phyllostomidae > Phyllostomus > Phyllostomus discolor. The sequence goes on along the minus strand of NC_040906.2, from coordinate 144,905,711 downwards.
TCTGGCTTTTCCCAAAACTAAAATCACGATTGAAAGGGAAGAAATTTCAGACCATTAGTGAGATTAAGGAAAATACTACAGGGCATCTGATGGCGATTCAGAGAACTGTGTGAGGTCCCAAAGTATGTACTTTGAAGGGGACTGAGGCATCATTGTCCCGTGTACAATGTTTCTTGTATATTGTATACCTTCTTCAGTAAATGTCTCCATTTTTCATATTATGTGGCTGGATACCTCGTGGACAGATTTCATATATGTATATATATATATGTATATATACAACATATATACAACTATATATGTTTCTGTATTTGCCTTTGAAATCTTTTAAATGTCACTTTGGTTGAATGGATGACTATGTATTGTTTCACCTGTGATCCTTTTGATTAAGTATTTTAAACCTTTTGACATTTTTTGACAAAATTCCCAAAGTGAAATCCTGAATCAATTTTTTGTTTACCTCAAATTGACTTTGTGATTTTTCCAAAGGGTCCTTGGAAGAAATCAAAAGATTTGTTCTCTTTTCTTATAAAAAAGAAATATTAATATATTTAGGGTTATTTGATATGCTAAATTTCATCGGAAACATTATCAAATAAAAGTAATGCTTAACCTTTCTAGATTATATTCATATAGTATGTTTAATGTAAAGGTTCCATAAATTATATAAAATTCCTAGAAATCTAATGTGCTTTGGTATAATGTTATCAGTATTCCACTTATTTTAAAAACACTGTATATCACAAAATAATTAAATTTATTTGTCAATTGCTTCATGTTTTTAGAGAACATTCACCAGATCTTTAACTATGTCTATTTTTAAGCCTTGTAATGGACATTTTTTTACTCTTAATTATGCTCTGAAAGCATTTACAAACAACTATAGGCAAAAATGCTTCATCTTCAAATATATTCATGAACTAGAATGCAAATTTCTAATAACCTTAAGATTGTAGTACTGAACTAGGAATTTCTAGAACTTTGGTGAATAAATCGATTAATTCATAAAACTGCTAACCAAAGATCAAGAAAAATAAGAATTAATTACATGGCATTGAACAAAGTGATGAAGATAATTATAATTTTTATGACATTGTTTGAAACATTGCTGTTTAATGTTTGTCTCCCAGATTTAAACCACCCCTTTTTTGAAAGCTATCTACAATTTATAACAATTTGGTAAAATATACCTTTGCAAACAAAATTTGAAACATTTATTTTCATCTCCCTATCTAATCCATCCAGAATTCAATAAATCTTATAAAATTTTCTATGCCTGGCTGGCGTGGCTCAGTGGATTGAGAGCGGGCTGCGAACCAAAGCATTGCAGGTTCAGTTCCCAGTCAGGGCACATGCCTGGGTTGCGGGCCACATCCCCAGTGGGGAGCCATGTGATAGGCAACCACACATTGATGTTTCTCTCTCTCTCTTTCTCCCTCCCTCCCCCTCTCTAAAAATAAATAAAAAATATTCTTATTTTTCATGATGATATAGGTATATATATAAGTTCAAAACTAATCTGTTCTTGTAACAGGACACAATTGGGCAACTCTTTAGCTTGGCTTCTCAGCCTAAAGAGAATTATTATAGGTCTAATCTGAGATTCATTATTATCTGACAATTTTAAAGACTGAAGGTTAGCTTTATGGAGCCAATAAAGTCCCTCAAATATTAGCAAAGCTTTGACTGAACTATCATATTTGAGAATATACGTGGAATCACTATTTCTGCCATATTTTTTGTAAATAATTAGGCCACATTTAATGAAACTAGACTTATTTTATAAATAAATCTTACTTAATTGCCTTTGATAAAAATGGGATGTCTATAGAGAAAAAATTATGTTTCAATAGAAAATTATACCTATTACCAGACTCTAATTCTATTCATTAACTTGAAATTTATCTACCTATAAACTTCAGAGAATCACCACAACAGATCACGCATGGACAACCTTCAGGCTTGTCATTGTATGGGCCACTCACAAGGGTTCAACAAAACACCCCATGGCAGTCAAAGTACAAACCAAGAAACTCCATCAGATTGGAACTATCATCCTGATTCCACCATCTAAAGATGCTTTGTAATAAAATCTAAATATTTTCTCAACTGACTGCCCCGCAAACTCAGATATTGAGTTTATATTTTACACTATTAACCTTTGTTTTTCTCTTATTTCCATAGAAGTTTCTATTATTAAATAACCTGATTGCTCACATAATTATAGGCCTAATGTAGGTGGAAGCTCACCTGCAACACCACCTTATGAAATGAAATATCCTCATGCTCATCCTGTCCTAAATAATCATGAGTATATGCAATTGCTAAGAGATCACGTCATGCCATGCAAATAATAGAAAAAAATTGAAACCCAATTGCACCTTATCTGCCAAAATGTAAACTGGCTTAGAAGTGTAAAATGGAAACTGATTATAGCTTAGTTGATTTATTTAAATCTTGGCTCCTGGGAATCTTTGCTCTGAGAAATTTTTCAATCATTGGCTATTATTCTTATAGTCATCATGTTAACTTCTCTAGTGCACTGTATCCTTGTGAGGTTTTTAAATGCTTTTCATCAGCCACTCAAACATCAAATGATTTCCATCAGGATTAGACAACTTAAAGAACTCAATGATCCAACCACACATCTCTATGATAATGATGCGAATGTTAGTAAGAGTGACAATATGACCATCTGTCCCAACAACTGCATTAATGGTGGTACTCGAGAGTAACAGTATACTAGTTGGTCATGCTCCTCAGCTTGCTGGGAGAATGACCAGAAAGGGGGGAATTGTTAAAATAAAATAAAACATAGGCCAGACTTGAAAATCCCCCAAGCAGACAAAATTGTTTAAAATACATAAGTAAAACCAAATCTAGCTTATTTGATAAACATAAATGAAACAAGTTGTTTATTGTTATAATAATTATTATGATAATAATAAAATAAATGAGGTCATCTTCCTAAAATGTATAAGATAATTTTTAACCAATTCTCTGCTGTCTGGAAATTGTCATTTACTAACAAATATTGTTAGGGTTAAACAACTTCCTCATTTTCATTTTAAGAACTATCCTTTAATGCCATGCTTCAGCTTATTCCAGCAGGTTTGAAGATATCCAGTTTGCAAACTCTTCTAATGTGCACAGTAAACTCCTACTAACTACTTTTTTATTTATCTAGTTTTAATTTTTACTGTTTCTGGGTTTTTGACAATTGTTATATTACAATGCATTTTACTTAAATGTTGTCATATTGCTTTTGACTTTTTCTACTAGGACCATCCAATCTCTATAGTTTTTCTCAATCTCTGAAATATGATAAATAGTACTTATGAGAAGAATCAGATGAAGTATAAGTACATAAATGGGAAGACAAAGAAAGAGAAAATGCCCAAGGAAACAAAAATAATTATTTTAAAAAGGGAAGGGAAGTGAAAAGGTGACAAAGTTAGAGTTCCAATTTCATGGAGCATTAGGAACAACTTACAAAAGACCATTTTCTTGCTTCTTCTAGTGTGATCTTGTGCACAGTTGTACATTTGGAGCCTATTCAGTGGAAACTCCATTTTTGCTAGTTCTTTCCACAGACCAGGTAAATGCAATATTAGCCATGGCTAACCAATGACATTTGGAATACCAGTCCTACAGAGAGCTGTGGTAGGACCTTGATCTCCTTGATCTCATGAGCAAGCTTAGAGGATGGGGTAGAGAAAATTTATGAACACTTTTCTGCTATTTAAGAAACTGAATACAATTATTTACTCATTCATTCCCATATTCATAATTATTCATTTATTTATTTAAAGAAATATTTACTGAAAACCAAAGACAATCTGCTAGGATTACAAGAAATAAAAGACAAGTTTTACCCAGGACCTTGCCTAAAAATTTTAATACTAAATAACTCCTCTGGGTGTTCCCCAGGACCCTGGACCTCAATAAATACAAAACTAAATTCAGCATGCACTTCATACCATATTCTCATCACCAATCATCCATTCCTTCCACCTCCAACCAAACCTGTTCTTCCACCAATATCTATATTTTTGTTACTGGTAAAACCCACTGTCTGTCATCCAAACTCAAAACCTCAAAGTCACTCTCTGCTCTTTCAGGTTTTTCATCCTACTTCTGTAATCAACCATCAAGTACCTTCAGTTCTGCTCCCGATTATATCTCCTTCTCCCTGCTCCCTTATCATTTCTAACCTGTCTTTGCTCAGATAGGCTTCTGTCCAAGTTTTCCATCAGTCTTTTTCCCCCCTTTTATGTGCACTATAGTCTGAATGCTGTCCAAAAATACAAATTTTATATCACTTTCTTGCTAAAAATTCTTCAGTTACTCCTCATTGCAAAACAGGGAATTAAATTCCTCAAAGTATAAATACCTTCACCTCTATTTTATGCACTTCTCTATCTGCCTGTCTAATCTTTCTTATTTCATCTTATATATTCTTTTCCATGAACACTTGGTTAATGATATGTTACATTTTTCTTGGAATACTGTATTCTGCTGTGTATAATATGCACCCACATTTTAGTGCTAATTTCCATACATATTGTGAATAATGTACATCCTTATTTTTCCCTCAAAGACTTGGGCAAAAATTATGTATTATACATGCCAAAATACAATATTTGTTAGGAGCCATACTTTTTGAAAATTACTTTGTGGCACATAGGAAACTATTGGATTTATTTTAGTAAGAAAGGGACAAGGCAAAAATATTAGGTACCAGAATGAATGTAGTAACAATTTGAAAAATGAGATGCAAAAGGGAGGAACTGGTTACGGGAAGTGTTTGCTGCAATGGTAATGAGAATCTGAACTTCAGTAGTAGAAAGGAGAGGAGATGCAATGGGATAACATGTGTGAGGTAAGATTATATATGAATATATTTAAACTGTTACAATTCATCTTATCACGTTAGTTTCTTGACCTAATACTCAAAATAGGTAACTGAAGGAATAGAAAAATGTAGAGTCTTTTCAATTTCTCTTAAAAGTTAATATGAGGAATTGATAGAGAAGTGAAAAGTAAATATGCTGAAGACTTGTATACAAATAAATAACAGCTACTTGTATTTAACACAGAAGCTATATAAAAGAACACTACTAAAATATAAAAGTATCTTTTGGTCACCAGATATTTGAAGTATGCCCTGAGTTAATTTTATAGCATTAATTTTTTAGTAAACTTTTATAAAACTTTTGGGAATGGGTAAAATCTGAAGTAAAGACTTTTTTCTTTCCACTTGGAAGTCGTGTTTTAGGCACAGCACTGCATGGAGCCCTGTAGAAATAAATAAATGAGAGATAATCCCTCCCCTTCAAGGAAAGTACAAATTCATTGAGGATTTATAATAACCAAAACAAAATCTAGAATTTAGTCAATTAGGTAGAACTTTTAGGCCCTAAACACTTCCTTCTTAAAGGTGTATAACCAAAGCATGAAAAAAAAGGGATATTTAATTTGTTTTGGTTAATTTATTGGATACCTACTAGAACCAGAGGCCCCAAAACCTTAAACAAAAATAAAGTATTCATGGGAAATATTCAACATGCAAAACAAGCCTGCCAAGAAACCAAACAACCCACGCATAGCCAATAAAAATGAAGACTCTTACTTCATACTCCAAATGCCTCCAGACTGAAACTGTGTCAGCAAGAGAACATTTCACAGCTGTAGGACCATTTTTTAGAGAGATTTTTCTGCCAGTTTCAGAATTCTGTAACACAAATAATTACTTAGAGAATCACACCCAAATTTCATAAATAATGAAGAGCACAAACAGGAATGTTGTTATTTTACATTTTCAGGGAAAAGAATGTTCTGTTGAGCAGACTACTATTTTGTAGCCTTTCCCATTATTTAAAGATCACCTTCAGAGCTGTGGTCAGAGTTCATGCAGTCTAATTAGAAAGATTAAAATTCAAGAAGTTAGAACACCATCTAAGATACTTTGTAAAGGGTGGCTTTAGAATCTTTCATTTAAATATCCATCGTTTAAAAACAATAACTTAAAGTATTCTCTTGCTGTAAATCTATGGATGTGGGGTATTTCCTATTCCTGCAATAAAGCAGACTTTGTGCAAAAATTCATTATTTTATTTTATTTTCTCCTCAAACAGACCATAAGCAGAACCATTACTCACTGCCTTGAGGATAAATTGCTAATGTCTTTTAATGCAATTTTGACAGAATTTTATATTCTGCTTTGCCCTTCAATGATCATTAAATGTTTCTTCTTCCTAAGTGTTTAAAATGTTATTCTAGGTAGATGTAATAAAAGATAAGTGTACAGTAAAGAACCTTTTATTGAGAAATGAATTTCTATAAAAAGTCATAGAGAGTTAGAGAGGAGGCAATATTTATATTGAAATTTCAAAAATGAATTTTGCTACTGGATCATAATAAAACAGAACACCTTGAGGGTGCATTGGGTATAGTGATTTGCATCTTCTCTATAAAATACAGAAAAGGGGAAAAATGACTTTACAGTGAAGAAATCTGGCAAACAACACCTTAACCAAGTATTGAAGGTTAACGTCATCGGTAATAATTCATGCAGCTATCAATATGATGTGATGACAAGGTCTCCTCTTTCCTCAAACTACATCCTCAGTCTAATTATGAGAAAAACATCACACGGCCTAAACTGAGAAACATTCTACAAAGTACATGACCACTGCTCCTTAAAATTGGTAATTAAAAAAAAGGTCATTTAAAAAGAAAAAAAAAGGAAAGCCCTGACTGGTGTAGCTCAGTGGATTGAGCACAGGCTGTGAACCAAAGCATCGCAGGTCCAATTCCCAGTCAGGGCACATGCCTGGGTTGCAGGCCATGGCCCCCAGCAACCGCACATTGATGTTTCTCTCTTTCTCTCTCTCTTTCTCCCTCCCTTCCCTCTCTAAAAATAAATGGATAAAATCTTTTTTTTAAAAGATCCATTTCCCCGGTATCATCCATATAACTTTCTTTCTTTCTTTTTTTTTTTTTTTTTTTGAGATTTTATTTATTGCCAGGGCTGGATAAAATCTTTTTTTTTAAAAAAAAAGGAAAGACTAAGAAACCCACACAGACTGAACAAGAATAGGAGACCAGAAGGCTAAATTCTGGATTAAGTGTGGATCCTGGAACAGAAAGAGGGCATTAATGGAAAAATTGGTCAAATCTGAATAAAGTCTGTAGTTTAGTTACAGTAATGTACCAGTGTTATTTTTAGTTTTGACTAATGTACTATGGTTATATAATATGTCAATATTAGGGAAAACTAGGTAAAGATACACGGAAACTCTCTGTACTATCTTTACTACTTTTCTGTAAATACAAAATTATCCCAAAATAAAAAATATGTTTGACACACACATGTAGACAGATAAATGCACACACACCAATCAGGACTTTTACAATTTAAAAAGAATAAGGAAGTCTCATTACAGCAATAAGACCCTTTTTTCATGGAAAAACCTAATCACATTTTATTATTAGGTTGGCCAAAAAGATCATTTGTTTTTCCCATAAGATGGCTCTGGTGTGCTTAGTTGTCTTGAACTTCATTTGAAACAATTTTGTTAGATTGTATTGTGACAGCTGTCATATGAGTGTACATTTAAAGAAAGCATCAAAGTTAGTAAATTTTTGTGTAGCCATTTTAATGTTGAAAATGAAAGAAAATACGCAACATTTTCAGCATATCGTGCTTTATTATTTAAGAAAGATAAAAATGCAACTAAAGCACAAAAACAGATGTGTGCAGCGTATGGAGAAGGTCCTCTGGCTGATCAAACATATCAAAAGTGGTTTTGTGAAGTTTCACACTGGAGATTTCTGACTAGATGATGATACTCTACAGTTGGGTAGACCAGATGAAGTCAATAACAACCAAATCAAGACATTAGTTGAGAATAGTCAATGTTATACCATGTGGGAGATGCTGACATACTCAAAATGTCCAAATCAATAAAGTTGTTGGTGAAAATGAAAAATGTATCTTTTAAAAGAGAAAAACCCATGGACTTATTGGTCAACCCAATAGTTTCTTGATGTGTAATCTTGACTTGGTGTTGGAGTACCTGTGAGATTTTAGTTGCATTAGAAATTTAAGCAGCCCAATTAAGACTTCTAGATTTACCTTACATATGCAGAAAAATGATGGAGGGTGAAGCATAAAAGTAATATCACTCAGTTATTTTTCCAATTGCCATTCATTGAATGCTGGCAGAACAAAAGGAACTCTTCAAAGCATTAAATTCATACATAGAGAAATTGATACCCAGAAAATTCATCAGAGTTGGAATCAGAGTGCAGTCCTTCTCACTCCTGGGCTGTAATTCATTCAGCCACACCTTGGAGCCAGTTCCATGGGCATGTGATATACTGAGTGGAGAATCCATCTTCTTTCTCAGAGGAATTTTGAGAAGGCAGTCAGAGGGCAGCATTAGGCTCTGATCCCAGAAACCTACTAAATGGCCAGAAATTGTGGGAATCTTTCTATCATGATTTGTAGAACTAATTTGTTGCATTTTTTTGATGGGATTTCAATTATCCTCTTTGCATCATCAGAGTTGTGAAATAGAAATGATAAAATTTTTCTCAGTGTTTGTGTTAAGGATGATGTAGTAGATAGACTCTGAGATGTAATTGTGTAATTCTCAGGGAATTAGTGTAGGCTTGATTTAGTGACTTGCTTCTAGTGAACAGAATACAGCAGAAGCCACTTCCAAGACTGGGTTATGAAAGACTGTGGCTTCCACCTTTGGGGTGCTTGGGCTCTCTCATTCCCTCCTGAATCACAGCTATAAATCCTGAGGCAGCTCTGTGGAAAGACCTACATGGCGAGGAACGGAGGCCAGCAGCAACCACTTGAGTAAGTGTTCAAGTTGATGCTCCTCAGCACCTCCCTACCCAATTCAGTTGGTACTGCCTCAGGCTAAGAGAAATCTGAGCCAATGTCATCTATGCCTGAATTTCTGATCCACTGAAACTGTGAGATAATAAATGTCTGTTATTTTTCAAGCTGCTAAATTTTGGGTAATTTACTATGCAGCAGTTGACAACTAATGCAGTTGACAGGGTGGGGGATGAGGAGCTAGATTTTAACCAGATACCTATACTAACTTAATCCTGAGTATCTTACTACAGTTGACTATTATCTTTTTTATGAAGGCTGGTACTAGTGAGTATAAATAACATACCCTCTTGTTCAATTGTATATGTTTGAGAGGTATGGCTTATAATTTTCTTGCTAATCTAAAAATAACTGTGGGGACCCTCATTCTTCTGCTTTTGTTGTACTTAAAGTCATCTTTGGGGCTACAGAATTAATACTGAAAATAGAAATTGAGTTTAGGTTTTAATTTTTAATTGATAAAATTAACATATGTAACACTGTTTAATTTATAAGTAGACTGGAAAGAGTGGGTTTTCTTTTTTTTTATCACATTCTTTTTGAAGTTTCCAGCCCAAGTAGTAAAGGGCTGTGTCTACCTTCTACATTATTTTGAGTAAAAATTATTTCATTCATTGCTAAAATTCACTCGAGGGTGAAATAAAGCAGCTGTGAGGAATACCATGTAATTTTGCTTACTCTGTAGTTGAGGACAGAACCCAGTGAAGGGCCAGTGCTCTGAAGATTATCACAAGGATATGTGATGACCAACACTCATTTAGCCATTTAGTATCGTACAGATAATTTACACCAAGTAACCACATTAACCATTCTCAACTAACCAACTTTGAACCTTACTAAAATTTTAAAGAATAATAAATAACCCAAGATTTGGTCAACCACCCTTATCGCAGAAAGAACATAAACAGGATTTGTTTCTTTCATTCATCTGTTGAATGAAAGAAAAACGAAGTCATGTTCGATATTTGATAACTTTCATCATATTGATTCCTACTTCCTTCCTACATTTTTGTACTTCGTCCTGTGAACTGTAGCCTCCTTGCTCTCCTCAACTCAGGGAGCCTGCATAGTTCTGAAGGAGTTCCCCTCCTCTATGATGCACCCAGGTAACTGTCTCAAGGCCAGAAGCTGAAACAGCACTGGGGTGCAGCTGGTTCCTTACCCTTTTCCTGGGAGTTGCTATTCTTCCCCAGCAGTGCTTCAAAACTACTTTTTCATGTACTTTGTTTTTAGATTGGTTCAGTTAGGAGGGCAAATTTGGTCTTTCTTCATGTTGGTTAGAAGTAGAAATCCTGTTTTATTTTAATTAAATAGTTGAACTCCCTGCTTTGCACCAGTTCTAAGTCAGCTGCCAGTATGACACAACTTGAATTTTTGGTATTTGGAGTGAGATAGGGGTTGTAATTCATTTTCTTTTTTTGTTGATACTTCAGTTCTAACACCATTTGTTAGGTACTTCGTGGTTTCATTTACATGTAGGATATTTTTAAAACGTTGCATTTCTGGCAACAGAATGTAAGGAAGTGATTGCTGGAGGCTGGTGAGTTGGGAAATATGGAGAGGTTGTTAAAAGAGTACAAATATTTCGGTTATAAAATGAGCAAAGCGTAACATGGTGGCTATAGTTGTTAACACTATTGTATAATTGAAACTTGCTAAGAGCAGAACTTAAATGAACTTTACCACAAAAAAGGTAAATGTGCAAGGTAATAGATGTATTAATTGTAATGGGCATGGAAATGTTTTTCTCAATATTGAATCATTTCACTGCATGCTTTAAATAACATAATTTTATATGTCAATTATAACTCAGTAAAGCTGGATAAAGAGATATATCTAGTCCCATTGAATTTACTTCATATCTTGATTAAAAATCACTTGATCATATGTATGTGAACCTAGTGTTATGATTGTTATTCTGTTTCACTGACTATTTATCTCTGTTAACTTAGGTACTTTTTAATATATTTCAGAATTATTTCATAGTTTTTAATGTAGAAGTATTACACATATTTTATTAGATTCAGTCTTATGTATTTGAGGGTTTTGATAATATAATAAATAGTATTTAAACATATTGTCCAATTGTTTGTTCTTAGCATATAAAGGTACAATTTACTTAATAGTATTTTAGAAATTACATAAATTTTTTCTATGTACATAATCAAGTCATCAGTAAATAATGAGAGTTTAACTGCTTCCCATGTCATAGGGTTTTTGGTTTTGGTTTGTTTTGTTTTTTCCTTTTATTTCTTTCTCCTCTACATGGGTAAGAATGGAGAATCTTTGTCCTGTCCTAACTGTAGAGAAAAAGGATTTAATTTAATACTTCACCACTGAGTGTGCTGTTAGCTTTAGCCTTTTTATAGACAACCTATATCAGATTGAAGAAATTCCTTTTTCTTCCAGTTTGTTAAAAGTTTTTATCTAAATGAGTATTGAATTTTATCATATACTTTTTTTGCATCTGTTAAAATATTACTATTATCTTTCTATTATTTATAAAGGTAATCCTAATTTCTCCCTAATTGCATGTAAAATAGTAATTTATACTGATTAAATTTTGAATATTATACCAATCTTACATTCATGGGATAGACCTCACAAGGTAATGAAGTATTTTTCTTTATAGGTGCTTCTGGATTTGATGTGCTAGTACTTTGTTAAGAATCTTGCATTAATGTTTATGAGGAATATTAGTCTATACTTCTTTTGATATGAGGGTAATGTTAGAATTCTAGAATGAGTTGGGAAGTATCCTTTCCTTTTTGTGTGTGAAAGAGTTTACATAAGATTTGTATTATTTCTTTCTTAAATGTGTGATAAATTTTGCAGTGAAGTCTTCCGAGACTGTAGTGTTCATTGTGGAAAAGTTCCTAATTATAAATTTAATTTATTTAGCAGATACAGCCTACTTTAGGTTTAAAAAATTTTGTTTTTGTATTAGGTGTGATAATTTTAGTCTGTAAAGGAATTTGCACATTTTATCCAAGGTGGAAAATATGTCTACTAGCAACTGTAGCAATATCCTTCTTGTTTTTCTGGGATAGTTTATGCTGTGTATACTATCATTTTCTTGACTAGTCTAGAGACCAGTCAATTTTATTAGCCTTTTCAATAAAGTAACCTTTGGTTTTGTTAATTTTTTTTGATATTTATATGTTTTCTATTACATTAATTTCTTCTCATTTTTGTTATTTTCTTTACTTGAGGTTTAATATTCTCTTCTTTTTCTAAAATTTTAAATGTAAACTTAAAGATCTCACAGATTTTTCTTTTTTTAATGACTATTTAGTATAGTGTTAAATTGCCCTCTGAACACTACTTTTACTGAATCTCAAATATTTTGATATGTTGTGTTTTCATTATTTTAGTTCAAAATATTGTGTTTTAAGTTCAAAGAATTATCTAATTTTTTTTCTTTGATGTTATTTATTGTATATGGCTTAATTTCAAAATATTTTGAGATTTTCTAAATCAAGACAACTTATTATTTATTTCTAATTTAATGCTTGTGTATTTATTTCTAATGCTTGTGTGGCTGAAGACTATACATAATTTCAGTCTTTTTATATTTGAGATTTATTTTATAGCTCAGCATATAAATCTATATTCCATGTGCACTTAAAAATGTGTATTGGGTATAATGTTTTATGTGTCATTTAGTTTGAGTTGGCGATTAGTATTGTTCAAATATTCTGTTAATTACAGGCATCTTTAGGAGAACATGTACAAAGGACCCATGGACAAAGCCAAAGGGGGGAAGGATGGAAGGTGGGACATGGGGGTGGGTGGAGCAGGGGAAAGTGATGGTGGGAGAATGGAGACAACTGTATTTAAACAATAAAAAAATTATTAAAAATGTTTCAAATTGCCAATACATGTTTATTTATAACACCTATTATCGTCACTGGATACCTTTTCTTTCCTTTATTAATTTTGATAAGAAGGCAGGAAAAGTCTATTTCTTTTCAACCACACTGCTTTTGTGTGCTTAACATTTACCTTTCTTCCACACGTCATTAGCTGCTAATTAAGATGTTCATTTCCAGATTGCATATCTTGCAACAGAAATGATTTGTAAATGCTTACTAGGTGTTTATCAACCTACACAATTCACATTGGTTTAGCAAGAGCCTGGTGCATTTTAATTTACTGAGCATTTTTCCAATTCTCCCCTTATTTCTGCATATTTGTAATGAGAAAAATAAATGATTAGAGAGAAAAAGTGGGAAATACTATAAATAGTTTCTAAAGAAAAATGCATAGGAAAGAGTTATGGCTCTAAGTAGATGATAAAAGAGCAAACAGGTTGAATTTATTTTCTCTTTTTAATGCGGTATTTTAAGGAATAAAATTTGGACATTGGTTATGCGGGGGGGGGGAAGATTATGTCTTCTTGATGGATTTATTCTTTTATCATTTTGGAATATCTCTCTTAGTCTTTATTTTCATTTATCTTCTCTTTGTCTTGAGGTCTTCTTTGTCTGACAGTAACAAAGCCACATTAGTTGTAGTATGCTTAGCATCTGTATGTATATCTTTTTCTACTTTACTTTCAAACATTTACTGTGTCTTTGTGTTAATAAAGTTCTTAAAAATAGCATCTATTGGGTCTCCCTTTTTTTCAGTTTGATATTATTGATATTGTAGGGTTTAAATATGCTATGTATTTTCTCTATATAATTTCTAATATGTGTTCCTCATTTTTACCTTGTTTTCAATAAATCAAGTAGTTTTTCATATTTAATTTTACTTCTTTTTTGGCTTTTTGTGTATACTTCTTTATGTGTATGTGTGTGCATGCTTAGTGGGTACTCTAAAATAGAGAGTAATATGTATCTTTCATTTATAACAGTGTGCCTTCAAATAATTGTATACTTCCTCTGGAATCTTAAACAGCATAATCCCAGTTTTTATGCTCTAATTGCATTACATTTTCCTCTATGTATGTTATAAACACCAAACATATTATTTGTTCAAAAATATATATCTTGCTGTGGCTGGCATAGCTCAGTGGATTGAGTGCGGGCTGCGAACCAAAGCATCGCAGGTTCTATTCCCAGTCAGGGCACATGCCTGGGTTGCAGGTCTGGTCCCCAGTGGGCGCCATGTGAGAGGCAACCACACATTGATTCTCTCTCTTTTTCTCCTTCCCTTCCCCTCTCTAAAAATAAATAAATAAAATCTTTAAAAATATATATATATCTTTAATATAAATATTTAATAATATATATTTTAATACAAGTATTTTATATTTTATCCCAATATTTTCTGTTTCTGATGCTCATTATTTCTTCCTTCTGATGCTCATAATTTCTTCAAGTTTTCATCTGGTATTTCTTTTTTCTTTTTTAATATTTCACATAGTACAGGTGTGCTAGAAACAAATTGTATCATATTTTTGTCAGTTTGAAAATTTATAACTCTTATTATTAAAGATGTATTTTGTTGAGTATAAAATTCTAGGGTTTTTTTTTTCAGTAATTTAAATTTCAGTAATTTCTTTCAGTAATTTAAAGGTGCAGTTCCCCTTTTTTTCTGGCTTCTTTTCTGAAGAAAAGTTAGACATTAACTTTATTGTTGTTCTTGTCCATGTAATTACATCTTTTTTCCTCAGGCTGCTTTGACTATTTGTTCTTTATCTTTGGTTTTCAGCATTTTGATTGTGATGTACCCAGATGTGATTTTTCTTGGGATTTGTTCTATTTTGGTTTCATTGAGTTTCTGGCACCTTTGGGAGTATGCTTTTCTTAAAATTTGGAAAGTTCTCATGCAATATTTTTTAAACAATTGCTTTCATTTTCCTCTCTTTCCTCTTCTCCTGGAACTACTTTTACATGAATATTGACCATTTACTGTTGACCTACAGTAGTGAATGTCCTACTATTTTTTTCTCTGTGTTCCAGTATGGATATTTTCTGTTGTCCTGACTTCCAGTGAACTGATCTTTTCCTCTGTGTCCAATTGTTAAGCCCATCCAATGAATTCTTTATTTCTAACATGTTATAATTATATCATTTCCTTTTAGTTCTTTTTCAGAGTTTTCATTTTTCCACTAAAACTCCTCATCTCTTCACACATGTGATCCATTTTTTCTATTACTTTTACTGTAATTATTTTATAATCCCTCTTTGATAATTCTAACCTCTGCATATCGGCATGATTCCAGAGCTAGCTTAGTGTCGTAAAACAAAGTCACCAGCTTTCTGATCCATGGAGATTTTGCTTCCAGTTTACAGTTCAGCTGCCAGCTCTTTTTGCATTATATATGGTCTGTCTCTGTCCTCCCCTTCCACAGGTAGCTTTGGGAGGGTAGCTGCAAGCTGTAAAAGCTGGAATGCCTTGGAAGGATTTCTGTCAGCAGCTCTTATCCCTAGCCTTTTGATGGTGCCTGCTTTAGTTTTAGGCAGACCCACGGCACACCCACATCTGGAGGATCTCTCAGCCTTGCTTTGGGACTTTAGTGTAGTACCTATGGAGACCTGTGGGAAAAGAGTTTGGAATGAGTGCAGGTTTGCTTTCTGACTAGGTCTTCTTGGAATGGTATCTGTCATGCCAGCTGGCCCATGGTCATAGATATTCATTAAAGTTTGGGCTGGTTTCTTACATTTTATATCCCTTAATGGCAGATTTCTTCTCCTCCCACTACTCCACCAAACAAAAGAGCAGGTGCATGTCTCTTCTCTTCCATGAAGGGCTTGTCACTTTTTGGAATTTAGTTCAGCTAGGGTTCTTCCCCTCTTCAGCTCTTTACTAAAGAACAACAATAATGGTAATTTAATAGCTTATTCAGCTTGTTTGGGCTGTCATGCCAAAGGCAAATGTTCTTTGTGACTTTTAATATCAAAATCAGAAGAAATCTCCAAAATATAGTTATAAAAGTATTGCTGGTGAAAATAGGTGCTTTCTCCAATGTCATTAGGATGTGTACTATAAGAAAATCTATCATTACATTACATGTATCAGAATAGAAGAGAAGTGGTCTTGCCTGAAATCTAGAAAAAGACAAGGAATTGATTTTCTCAATGCTGGGAAAATAGGAAGTAGAAAACAAGGCAGTTTTATCTAAGAGAGAGACTCAGGCAAAAATTTATAACTTGCTTAATTTATTGATTTGTTTTATTTGAAAAATGTACTCATTAATTTAATGAATTATTCATGAAATATTGAGATATTTTTATATGGAGTTTTGTTGGAGAGATAGACATATGAGCAGGCAGGAAAGAATATATGTGCTCAAAGAATGTTATCTACTTTTACTGTTAGTATTACTAATGAGGCCCATGAGGATGCCATAAACTGAGATAGCAGAGAGCAGCTGGAAAGTTCATTAAAGTACTTTTTTGATTGGAGACTGAGAGTCAAGTTGGTACTTTTTGAGTACATACAATTAGTAGTAGGAGCCTGGGTTAAATAGAATTCCTGGGAATGCAATATAGTTGTGATAAATAGCAGCTCTTTCCAGTGGTTGGATGATGGTCCTCAGAGATGCAAAGCCAAGGAAATATTTGCAGTAGAAATAAGGAAAGAATAGGTAAGGAACTGAGTGAGAATTTTTATGGAATTGAAAAACGCAAGTCACACAACAGAATGCGGCCAGATCTACTATATTTGTGCATAAGACTCAAGTAGATGTGTTCTGATTGGTGCTACTTTTGATAATGGGGAGCTTCATGAAATTAATATATCTAGGCTGTTTTCCTAATAAATACCATCTTTAAAACTCTATGTCCTTTGGAGCTAGAAATTTTCCAAAACTTCTGATATAGAAGAATCTATTTTGACTAATTAACATGAATGCTTTATTTAAATTAAAAAAAAAACTGGGCATCTAATAATGTCGGGCATTCTGCTGGTCATAGGTGATACAGAAATAAATAAGACAGTCCTGGCTAGTGTGGCTCAGTGGATTGAGTGCCAGCCTATGAACTAAAAGGTAGTTGGTTTGATTCTCAGTCAGGGCACATGCCTAGGTTGTAGGCCAGGTCTCCAGTTGGGGGTGTGTGAGAGACAGCCAATCAATGTATCTCTTACACATCGATGTTTCTCCTCCTCTGTTTCTCCCTCCTTTCCCCTCTCTCTAAAAATAAATAAACAAAACTTTTTTAAGATTTTATTTATTTTTAGAGAGGGAAGGGAGGGAGAAAGAGAGAGAGAGAGAAAAACATCAATGTACGGTTGCTGGGGGTCATGGCCTGCAACCCAGGCATGTACACTGACTGGGAATCGAACTTGCAACACTTTGGTTCACAGCCTGTGCTCAATCCACTGAGCTACGCCAGCCAGGGCAACAAAATCTTTAAAAAAAAGAAATAAATGGGATAAAATCCCTGTTTTCAGGGATCTTGCAGATTAATGAGAGAGGAAACCATGTAAATAAATAAGTAAAATAAAGTAAAATAAAATATTAGACCTAATTTCCATAGGAAGGACAATACTATATTTGAAATTATATCAAGCTACTGTAATATGATGTTAATTTGTTATTAATCTGTATTAATTTGTTATTTTTGGCAACCATTTATTGATATCTATTATGTTCTTGCAGGGTACTATCAATATCATGCTATTTATTTAATTTGAATCTATACTCATGTGGCAGCATTTTGACTTTCCATTACCCCTTTGGGAAGAGAACATGCTAACCAATTTATAGGAGTACTGCAATCTACTGTGCAATGATATATTTTCCAAGTAAATAATTATGTTAGTATGCAGTGATTTTATTCACAAACCTCTGATTTTGATTTAATGAACTAACCATCTTTAGCTCAATTATTCTAGATAAAAATTAAAATTAAGTTACCAAATATACAAAACTGAAAATTATTTGTTAAAGAAAGTGTTACCACATCAGTGTTGATGCTAATTATTCTAGCCTGCATCAATTCACCTAAGCCCTTATTCCACATTTTACATGCATATGCAATACTTGTATTGCATTTACATGCAATACTTGTATATTTAGTATTATTCTTTGCATTCATGTACACTTTGCCTTAATTTACTCAGTGAAATGGATTACTTGAGAAATAAATTTTTATATTATCTAATCTGTGTATTGCCTTTCTCTTGAGAAACATTAAAAATGATTAATTACATATTTAATTTTTTAACAGTTGATTGTAGAGGATTAGATTGGATTTCACAGTGAGCATGTACTTAGATAATATTTAAAGTATATTTTGAGGTATGTGAAATGAGTTCTAATGGATATTAGAAAGAGAGGGAAAGGGAAATCTAGGAAAATTTTGAAAAATAATATTGCTTTGCCTTATTAAAAATTTTTAATGAAATAAATTTCAATAGGAAGCAACAACAAAAAAATCCATGTTCTATTCTGACTCAAGATGGAATGGCACAATGGAAATAGAAAGTGTAATTTATCTTCAGAATTTCTGAAAAATATAGAACCTTAATGGTAAAAAAGAGAAATTAGAGCTATTGTCTTTTCAAAGAGCACTGGCGATTTCAGAGCAATCTGAGAAGGTCAATGCCTCTCGTTCTCACTAAATGCAAAGTAATAGAAGACTGCCTACAATTATGGGATTAAATGAACATATGGTCAGTGATTTTAGAGGAAGGTGAGTTAAATCAAATCGTTAGCAAGATAAATTTTATCAAAGATGATAAAGGAATTGGAAACAAAATTGAGAACTATGTTTGCTTTTTATTTAGGAAAATTATTATATAAACATAATATGTATATCAAGTACATTTTTATCTCTTTAATATTCACAGCTATATTGAAACCTGTGACTCAGGTGTCAGATGCAGCCCTGAGCCTAAATTTAACTGACCTTCATGTTTTGAAGGCAATTGCAGGCCAAATGACAATTTCCATGAGTCTGGCTTTTGTAATTTTCTGAACAAGACCAGAACCTTTCTAAAGATTAATAATTAGACATATAAAGCATTCTAAAGAATGGAAAATCAGTTAAACAAATATAGCAAATGTTTGTTATCTTTGGGAGTCCATAGTCCAAATGAAGAACTAAATCTAAATCCAGCTGGCAATGTAAACTCACAGAGCCTTAGTTCAGTGATGGTGAACATAGGAAGCGGTTTAACCTTTTTTCTCTCCCCAGTTCTGTTGAAACAACAAAGTTGTTTCACAGGGGGAAATCCATAACTGTGTTGCAAATAGGAACTGATGTTACCAGTACTACCGAAATTGTAAATGATTTCTGCAGAATAAGATCCTGTTACAAATAATCGAGACTAGGAGAAAATATAGGGAATCCAACACTGTCAAAGGAGACACCTTGGCTGTGTTGGGGAAAGCTCCAACTGCAGTCATCAGGCATGTGAGGTCTGGGAGAGCTGTGAAACAGTAACCAGCATAACTATTGAAAAATCTGTCTTTGGACTAACTGGACTGAGGTAACCATTTACCACATCCCTACAGAATGACTGAGAGCAGTGGCATTTCTTACCTACTTTAAGCCAGATAACCTCATCCCTAAAGAAACTAAATTAGACTGTATAAGATGGACTAGCCATCCAGTGTGACATTTGTGACCTCAGATAGAAGCAGAGATGACTTCCAAGTACATCAAAGCTCTATAATCATACAGAGGGAATAGATAAGAAAAGACCTCTCAGACCAGCAGAAAAACATTCTGACATAATTCCCTTAGTAATGTTCTTGTTATTTTGGCATTTGGGCAACATGCCTGTTTACCCAATGGATATGTATCCTAAAATGACAGAATCTTCATTTCTATTACTTCTTTATCCACATAGCCAACCAGTTCACATGTCCTCACCTCTTTACACAGATGGGAAAGCAGCCTGCTCATTCCATGGAAAGATCTTTTGGGGAAATAGATCCAGTCCTACACAGAGGGATTGTAACGTCTACCTTAATTCATCAATCAAGTTTTTGTTCATAAATTTTAATCACCAACTAAAGATTATGAGAGAGTTTAAACAAACCAACAACCTAAATGGAAAGAAATAAGCTAATGAAACAGAACGATGGACTACAGAGGATAATGAAATAGTTCAATGAACGTAAGAGGACCTGAAAAATATTCTGTGCACTTTCTCAGTAAGTTTGTTTGAGCAATAATTTAAAAAAGAAAAAAGGAAAACCAGACTACTATGAAAAACAAGCAAAAATTTTAGAGCAAAAAACGATTTCTGAAAATGTATAAAGGAAATCAAACGTACCAAATTAATGATCTATTCTGTAAAAAAATTGATAAATGGACAGAACATAGAACAAAATTGTAAAAAATATGAGTTCAACAGTGATGGGTTATTGGAAATCAATTTAGGAGTTCTAATATCTTTCTAGAAGTTTTAGAAATAGAGTGTGATGAAAATTGAGACTTAGAAATGATTTAATATTAGGAAAAGAAATTTTATCCTAATCAAAGAAGGGTGGTACAAGTTTTCAGACTGAAAGAATCAGCCTATATGTAATATTTCAGAACTCAAAGGGTGATGAGAAAGAGCCAATGTTTCCAGAGAGCAGGAGAAACACTTTACCAGAGGGAGGGCAGGAGTAATTTTACAGGAGGGCTAACTACTGATTTAACAATGAATGCTAACAATGAATGCTTTCTGGACCACAGAAAGACAAGGGTTCCTCATTATGAGAAGTTAAGAGTTGACCATATGTGCAAAGGAGGACTTATAAACAAAGTATTGCAACAAAATGAGACAAGTACTCACATTAACATAAGTATAAAAGGCTACTGGAGCTCTGGAGAAGAAAAGAGCTACTGGCCTGTAGGGATTTAGAAGAGGGTTCACAGAGAGGGTACCATCTGACCTGGGTCTTGAAGCATATGTCTTGAATTTCAGAAAATCAGAAATTAATAAATAATCAGCTTGCTTTAGGTGACAGAGCATTTTTATTTTTATTGCTTCCATGTCCAAGTTTTCTCTTCTATTTCATTTCCTTCAATGTGGTAATCATTTATGTTGTGTTCTCTCCACTGTAAGCTACTTCTTATTGTAGTGAACAGACCATATAACTTAAATAAATAAAAACACTTAGTTTCTTAATTATAAAACACAGATAGGTTGAAAGTTTTATATTTCACAGAGAATTCAATAAAACTAATTACATGTGATTCTAACATTTTTATGAGACAAGGTGCTCACAGTTGTCCCAGAGCCTATTTAGTACATAATGTTAATGATTTAATTACTTAGATGAGCTGATATTATTAGTGAATTTTTTTCTAGATTAAACATTCAAATTTTATGACTTTCTATTTATGTCAGAACAGGAGAAATAAATAAAGAAGGAACATCTTATGTGAGAAAGATGAAAGGCTGTAGCTGTGACAGTTTGGGTGGTCTACCTCATCATTTGTGTTCATGAGAAAAGGGAAAACATAACGATGAAACCCAAAAAAAACATGGTGTGATTTTCATTTTCAAGGACCACGGATTTCCGTAAATTACTTTCAGATAAAGATGTTTTAAATTGATGACAAAAAGCATTGACCGATCAGTTAGTGAGTCAGTGAACTGATGAGCAAGCTTAATTGAGTACACCAGGTATGCAGAACTGCCCACTGCCTATTTTAGGGCAGGCCTTGTCAGTATCAGTGCTGATGACTAGGACTACCTCTGGGAATAAATCGGTGGCACAGAGTTTCTAAAATAAAGCCTAGCCTTTAGTGATATTTTCATGTTACACTTTCATTTCAGATTTTTATTCCAATATTTGGAAATTAGGGTTTATATTTTAGTAATGCAATATACCTTTGCACCAGGG
This sequence comes from Phyllostomus discolor, assembly GCF_004126475.2. Lineage (NCBI taxonomy): Eukaryota > Metazoa > Chordata > Mammalia > Chiroptera > Phyllostomidae > Phyllostomus > Phyllostomus discolor. The sequence continues at coordinate 144,884,052 of NC_040906.2, read as the reverse complement.
TAAACTAAATATTAACTTTATATTACTGCTTGTTTGTCTACAACATAACATTTGGGATTATCTGCCCCCGTTTACACAGAGATGGACTTGTTAAAACTGACTTTCATGGTCTTTCATTTTGATTGATAGCTTATGACCATTCACAAAAAGGAAGAAAACCTGGTGTTTGGCAGGGAGGGGCAAGGCTACCATGAAGCCTCATCTCTTAGTCCAGAAATTGGGAATATATTTTTTGAAACCTAACACTAGTCTGACCATAAGGAAAGCTTAAGTTCAGTCCTCGAGGTTCTTTCCTGTACTTTTGGAAAACAAAAACAAAAACAAACAAAAAAACCAGAGAATTGTTTAAGATGGCAGTGAAAGATTTATATAAGGTATCCGATTCTGAGAAAAGGAATTGCTTAGAGGTATAAGAGAAGGGTTTGCAACCCAAACAGGAATTTAGAAGGCTTTCCAGCTGTATTGCTTTGCAAGGGAAATTTGTTTCCATTTGAAAAATCATTGTTGTTTTCATGTTGATTATTTATCTAATCATTTGGACAGAGAGCTCAATCTTTTCTGCTCAGGGCATTCAGAAATCTCATCTACAAACAGTTTTACTCCACCAGTGGGAGGTAATGTTATGATTTTCTTCCTCTACACCGACATCTGAAACTGCTCCAATGTTCCCTTCTATACAACGAGCCTGCTGACCTTGATGGTCTCAAATGTGTCTTTCAGTTCTAATGGTCAAAAGGTTTTCCAGTTGACTTTTTATTTTTTCCCCACATAACCAATATTTACTAACATTTAACAAATGGGTATATATTATTTATTAGTGTTTACAAAATGTAGCAGTTTTAATGCCTGTATGTTTGTGTTCCTATTGTCTAATTTATTCTAGAGAAAGCAAGAAGCTCTTGTTTGTTTGATCCAGCACCCAATCCATTGATATATGTGTTGTACAAAAAAGATTAAAATGTATGTGTGTTTATAGATAGATTGATAATACAGTTTTCAAGTATAGAGACACACAAAATGTATATGAATGGCTATGGGAAAGTAGCTACAAGAAAACCAAAATGGAGAATGAGGAAAGAAAGGACACCTTTTAAATCAAGATTTCCATTCTTACTTTACAGTATCTTGATATTTTATCCAAATATGCCAAAGTAAAGGAAGCACAGCATACATCTTCTATTAATATATTCTCAACTTATGCCATTGCTATTTTTCCAAAAAGACTTAACTTTGCCAAGGGTAGAGTCATTAATCAATGATGAAGAGACAGACGGACTAAAGAAAGAGAACCTTGCTACACAGGTTTTCTCTGAGTTCTGTCCACTCTCTCTTACAAAAACAACCAAATAGGGGTACAGAGAATACCTTAAATGGGGTCCATTCGCATGTCCATAAAAGTAAGAATGTAGAATTCTAGTTTTAGTGTACAAGTTATTTTGAGGGGTCATCTTTGCAGTACTTGAGTTAGATTAAAAAGTCTGAGTTAGCACTCTGCTTAGAGGTGGGTACTATGACTTGGGATAAAAAATTATGTAATAAAATGTCAACATTTAGTTAATTTCTCAGTTATATGATTCCTTGTTATATCATCTGTCACCACTATGTTTGGTAAATACAATAATAATTGTATTAATGATGCATTTGGCAAGTCAGGTAATTATCATCTCATTCAAAGGCTCTCCCAGGAGACTGCCTTTTATTGTTATCACCTTTTGCTTCAAGCCTTACCTTGGGGGACATGCCATCTATGAAAAGTTTTCTTCCATTATCCTTTCTGTGGCCCCCTCTCCAGTCTGGATAACCGGCATTCATTTGGCAATTGAATCATTGCAACACCTTCAATTTCCATCTCTCTCATTAGGACCATGTCTTTATTTGTCGTTCACTAGGCTTTTTGAGAGGACAGCATGGTGTGTTCACTCAGGACATATCATCCGCCCATGGATCCAGGACATTCATGTGGAAGGTGCTCAATACATGGTGCAAAGATAACAGTCTTAATGAATGACTAGATTCTGCAGGCTACCTCTATGATCTAATTTGCTGTAACTCTTGTCCTGGGATATCCTTAGAAATTACATCCTCAGATACTTTGCTTTGCTTTTCTTCTTACACTATTGTTGGCTCAAATCCCCATCAGCAAAACTAGGAAATCTACTCACAGAAATAAACTGACTATTCCCATTCATAAGGACTCTATCATTAAAAGAAAACGTGGTTGCAACTGAAAAAGAGCAACAAACTTCCATACCCATAGAATGTACAACACCAAGTGTGAATACTGAAGTAAGCTATGCACTTTGGGTAATTATGATGTGTTAGTGTAGGTTCATTAATTCTAGCAAACATACCGCCCTGGTGGGAAATGTTGGTAATGCAGAGGCCATGAATGAGCGGGGGCAGAAAAATCTTGGTTTCTTCTTTTCCTGTGAACCTTAACTGCTCTTAAAAAAGTAAAAATTTTTAAAAATAGCAACAATCATTCTGTTTAAGATAGACACATTCCATCATGCTGCCACCTCACAAAGTCTAGCTTAAGGTGTCTAATGGTGCTTCCGAATCTCACTCAAAATTCCCTTGTGTGTGCTGTTTGCATGTATGTGTGTGTGTTTTCATGTTGACATCTAAGAGATCTCTGCCGACACATTTGCATCCTCCATTACTGAATGATCTGCTCAAGCCAAACACTGGCTGAGGTCTAAGCTCGGTGTTATCTTACTGCATGCTACCTTTCTCTCTGTCTCCCGGGGTTCTTCCATGTGTCCCCACACAGTGCTGTTTTCTGTGCCGCATGGCTGGTTTCCTCCATGAAATGAGTTATTTCCCAGATACCCAGGCTATGAGAGAGATCCAGCTATCCATAGGAGAAGCTCTGGAATTCTTTCCTTATCTGTCTTGTCATTTCTGTACTCCTTATGAACACTTCCCCTGGAAAGTCTTGGCTTCTGTTCCTTTGCACTTCGATATCTTGTATTCTCTGCTCCATGACCATAGGGAGGAGTTTTAGCATCTATCAGAAACAGTTTATAAACATCTTGGCTACCAGGAAACATTTGTGAAAGAAACAAGTTATACTTTTGATTTCTTTATTTAAACAGCAAATAATAATGAAGGCTTCAAGAAAACAAAGGATTATCAGCAATCACTGTGTATTCTTTGATCACATGTCCTACATTCTCTGATTTAGTTTATGTTTCAACTATTTTATTATACTGTCCCAGTAGGTGTCTCATACTTATTATAAATGCATTGGTTTATTTTATGAATATGGTTACCATGTAAATCATAGGTTATACCAATTTTGAACCTAAATGAGAAGGGAGGTAAAAATGGAGTAGCCAGATGTTTTAAGAAAGAATAAACATTTTCCAGATTTGGTTTCAAAGGCAGAGGGAAAGTGAGTTGGCCAGTCATCATCATTACCAAATAATACATGATTGCCAGATTTCTCAAAGCTAGCCAAATATTGATTGAAAAAAAGTATTTTGAGGGTAAAATTAAATAAAATACTCTCAAATGTTTTAAGATATTCATGAGCTAAATTTTAATGCTAAGAACAGACAGTTACATGTAATGTTTTGAACAGATAGTTTCTGGAAGGTAGGATGTTGTTTTTGAGAAATAATATCAACCCTAAGAGAAAAAAATTTAACCATTTTCAAATGGTGTTCTCCTAATCAAATCAATTTTGGTCACCACAAACTTCTTTAGAGCACCCACTGGGAGCAAAACGTCAGGGAGCCCCTGACAAAACTATAGTTCTTAAGCTATGGAGAGGAAACAAAGCCAACCATGTGGAGTTGATTATGCACCTTGATTCCAGGTGTTGCTGCTGGGTGGTTTCGATGGGCTTCATTTTCAACAACAATTAATACAACCTTGGGTTTATCCTTTGATACATAAGATAGGGCTGGATTTGGATATTTATCTAGAAGGAATTACTGAAATAGTTAATTTTGTAGTCTATCCACAGCCGCTGACATCTTTCACCATTATTAATCTGTTGTCAAAAACAGGGAAGAGTAAGCAACCTATTAAAAACAATAGTGATAAATTCAAAAGTTTCCTCTTATTCCATAGGCTTTAGAAATACATCTTATTTGGTTGGTCTTCTCTACAAGGTCTTTTGCTTCCTGGAGGCTTGCTGATTCAATCTTAGGAGTAGGAAAGGATGGACTATGAAGACATTTAAACTCTAGGCTTCCAGTGAATTGCTTTACTTACAACTGTCCTCTTGATTTACTCTTAATTTCTTTTAAGCAATCTTCTATCCTATTTCTAGGATTTGATCCCATGGGTCAAACAAGTGTGAGCTCTTCCTGGTAGAGTACTTCAGACAGGTCCAACATCACAGAAAACTTCCCTTGAGGCATCAAGCAAAGGGAGAGAGAAAATGGCTTTATAATTTTTTAAGATCTAAGTTCAAACACTTGGTGTCCCAGTGTACCTGCTGTGCAGCATGCAAGTTATTTACCTGAGTATCAACTCGTAGAAATAATGATAGTACTATCAGCTCTGCAGAGAAGATATAAGCTTGCCTACCATGTATGAGAATGTTTGTGAAAGACTAGCAAATATTTGATAAAATTTAATTTCTTTACTTTTCTCTAGGATCATAGGAAATAATATTCATTGAGCACCTCCAAGTGCCCACTGCTTTACTTGTAGTATCTCATTTATACTAATCATCCCCAAAAGTTTGTGGAAGATGCTATGTTTCTAATTGTAAAGATTAAAAAAATCAATTGATTCATAAGGAGGATATAACATTGTATAACCAGGAAGATTTCAGACTTATGTTCAGATTTAGATGTAGGTTACTCAGAAGTCTCTTTCCACTATATAATGCTGCTTCTTGAAAGAGTTATGTTGCCAGCAGTTACAGGTACCTGTGAAATTAGTATCTGAATTTTGTGATTTCTGAGGAAATTTTCCATTTTACTCCTGAGCAAAAAAGGAGAGAATTGGACTGATTCTTAATGTAAAATGTTTAGCAAATATTAATATTTATCATTCAAAGTTAGCTTTTAGCAAATACTTTTTTGCCCTTAATTTTAAACTTATTTTACAGCACTAATCACTTATTAATATGTCTTCAAATATCATGGTATTATCAGTATTCAATTCTTCATACTAATCATATAGGCTGCTGATACAAATAGTTTAAAAATCATTTGAATATGATATTGTTGATGGTGTTTATATAAATATTTTCACTGATGTTTGATTATTAGAATAGAATATATAAAATTATGAATAATAAACACAAATTTTTTCTAAGGCACAAGAAAAGACTTCTTCCTCCCTTATTGTTTCTGTTTTGCTGTCTTTAAGATTTACTATTACATGCTAAAAAGTGGTAACATTACAAGTTAAACTAAAATGAGACACCAGCCCCTGTTGAGCTAGCTGCATTTGGCCCTTTGCTAGATTATAATAAATGATTCATAACTTTGTCTGAAAATAGTCCCAGCTAGACTGCAGAATATAAAGGCAAAAAGTATGAGTTCTGTCATCAGAGGTACTTATCATTTGGCCTATTTGATCATGCTATTACAATCTTTAAAGAAATAATGAATACAGAGATTTCTGTACAATAATCTTAAGAAAACCTCACAAACTGAAAAAAAAGGGAAAGTATGCCAAATGATTTTCTGATGATATTGGGGGAAAAGCCTCATAAAATGTTGTATTTACTTCTGAATTTTAATTGAGTAAGGATGCTACGTAAGTAAAAACAAATTATTTCATAGGCTGATGCATAAAACAGACATTTAATGGTTGGCCTTTCTCTTTGTCTTTTCTTTGACTTTAAATGCTAAATCTACCCAATTCTTGCTTCTATCATTTAGTACTAAAAATAATAACTTTCTTCAGATCTTAATAGACAACTGGCCCCAAAATTAGAAAATCAATTTAAATTATATTAGAATATAATTCATCCATTCACTTAAAATATATTTATTTGGAAAATATTTATTTTGCTAACTATATGCCAGGCATTTTGCTAGGGTATTCAGATAGAAGTGAATGAAACAGAAAGAGTACTTTCCCACATGGAGCTTATAGATTGTGGAGAGAGACCAAACAACTAAATAAATAAATCAATGATAAAAATGTTAAATTCTCTGAAAAAATGACTGCTGATAAAATGAATGAATTCCTTTCTGAGGTAACACTTAAACTGACACCTAAAAGAAGAGAGATTCAGCCAAGCAAAGAATTAGTTAAAGAGCATTCTGGGCAGAAAAAATAGCATAAGCAAAATAGTTCAAGCATGGGAGAGCCTGGAGTATTTCAGGAACTGAAAGTGAGCCACTGTGATTGGAATAGAGAGTAGGACCACAAGGTAAAATGGTGTAGCACATTCCAGGATAAGACAAGGAGTTTGGGGGAGAGAGAGAAAGGGAAAAAGGCGGGGGGGAGAGAGAGGAGAGGGAGAGAGATCAGATGTACTTTTACTTTACCTACCTAGCTGCTGGGTGAGGAAAAAAACAGAAAAACAGCAAGGAGCACATTTAGAAAGTTGAGAAGAGAGTCTGCTCAAATCAAAAGGTGATAATGGTTGTACTAGGACAATGTACTAGAGAAATAAGAACAATTGTGGAAGTGGAACTAGTAGTATTTGCTGAATGTGAGGCACAAGATGATGGGTGGAAGGCATAAATTTTGTCTACCAGAACATGGGTTGAACCTTTGGGTAAATGGTGGTATAATTTACTAAAGACATAAGAGGAACAGATAGATTTTGGGGTAAGGGTCACTTTGGGATGTGCTAAGTTTAAGATACATTACAGATATTTAAGGGACATTGGTGGACACTTTTAAATGTGAGTCTTGAGCTCAGTGAAGAAGTCTAGATTGGATATATACATTTGGATAGTTAATATTGCATGTTTTAACCATGGAATTGAATGATATTAATTATCTAGAGAAAGTGAAAGAGTGTAAAGTGAGAAAATGTTAAGCCCTGTAGAAATTCTTCATTTTAAGAGGAGTTAAGGAGTAGAAGCTTGAAAATGAGACTTAGGAATGGACAAAAAGATAGCAGTGTTTAAAGAAGAGGGAATGACTCATGATGTGGAATGCTGTTCACTTCTCTGTTAAAAAAACACTGGACTTAAAAACAAGAGGGCTTTGGTGATCGTGATAAAAGCAATTTCAGTGATCTGACTGAGACGGAAGCAAGACTGTAATGGGAAAGTGAGAACTAAGCTGTGTAGACTGAAAATGGTAAGAAGAATTGTTTCATGAATGAGAACAATAGGGACAAGTGATAGTATTTTGTTTTGTTTTTTTTAAATTATGGTAGGTAAAAGAGTTTGCTTAGTGCTGAGGAAGGAGTGCTCTAGAAAAGGAGAGACTGATGGTGCCACAAAGAGAAGAAATACTGAAAGAATGAAGTTCTTGGTTAACTGGAGACATTGATGAGGGCTTTCTGGAATCTTTGACTTAGGTAATAACACTTTATTCAATTACTTCTATCTTCCTTTTTTCTTGAGTGAATTTTTTTTTGAGGTAAGACTCTTCTACCTGCTTCTCTAATGAAACTGGTTGCATGTACCTTCCATGGAGTGGACAGTGAATGTTTATGAATAAACAAATGTACACCTTAGTTATATAAATATGTACCTTCTTGTATGTCAGGTTACCTTTGAATCTGTTCATTCTATTGTTTTGGGAGGGTTATTTTCTTAAAATTTGTGTGTGTGTTACTCGTCATTGAGTTGGCTCAGACTCCTGGTGATCCAGAGTGACATCCACAATGTCCTGTCCTCAACAGACCTGCTCAGCTCCTATAGACACATGTCTATGACTTCTTTTGTGGAGTCATTTATCTCTTATTTGGTCTTCTTCATTTTCTGCTGCGTTTTATATTTTTTCCAGAATTACTGCCTTTTCCAAAGAACCCTGCTTTCTCATGATGTGGTTGGCCTAGGACAACTTCAGTTTTGTCCTTTTTTTTTTTTTTTTTTTTTTTTGCCTTCAGTGAGGTCTCAGGCTTAATTTGCTCTGGGACCCACTTGTTTATCTTTCTGGTAGTCCGGGGTATTCATAGAGCTCTCCTCCAACACAGTATTTTTTCTTACCGATCTTTTGTTTATAATGTCATTAATATTAGTACTCAGGAATAATACAATTGCATTGCTAAAAATAAAAACAACCCTGAAGAATTTTGACCTCAAAAATGTAGCAAGAATAATTCATTATTATTTATTAATAATGAATTAATATTTCATTGGCATTTGTTATAAATAATATGTATTATTTGATCCATAGTTATTAATGACCAATATTTATTAATCATTTATTAATCTCTTTCTAGTTATCAAACATTGTGATAAATCATCTAAGAGATCCCAAATTATTTATTTATATCCAACAATCAGGAAATGGTAGGTTTTGATACCATATTCTATTTACTTTTCCACTCTTGACTTCTTCTAATACTCTTATTCTTTTTTCATTTTATAATATTTTATTATATATTTAATATTATCTTAATCATTACACTTTAAGTAACTGTAAGCAATGTTAAGTTGTTTATGAGTCATTGTTGTATACAAAAGTTAATGAAAGGGTGAGTAAATGAGTGTAAATGTCTAAAAGTATACATATAAAATAAATTAAGGCACATTATCCTATCTCATTGGTAGATTTAATTTTGATGTAGAGATTTTAACTTGGAATAGAGAGGACTAGAGAACAGTAATAACTATGACACAAAGCACAAAACATTGTAACTATTTAAGAAATATGTGATTTAAAAAAATGTCTAAGGGGGCAGAATACAATGTTTTGAATGGAAAAGGAAGTGACACTTTGAGGTAAATCTAAATTAATTTATAGAAGTAAAAAAATTGAAACCTAATTAAAACAGTAATGCAATCTCATGGTGAGAAATTGTAACATTGAAAAGAAATCATATAGAAGAACATAACAATTTTTAATAGAATTATTAGAATTTTACCAAGTGGAAGAAGAGCTGGAGAGGGAAAAACATTTCAGGCTGAGAGAACATCATGGTAAAGTCAACAGGGAAGGAGAGAGCAATGTTTGGAATTGAGGGCAGTTTGAGAAATAACAGGATGACTTTTCAGGACTGGAAAAATAGATTTTATTTTTAACCTGGAAGACCTTGAATGCCCAGCTGAAGAATTTTAATATACAGGGTCTGGCAGAAGTAAGACTTGCTTGAGTGTGGTTGGTAGGGTAATAATATGGATGTAATAATTTGTAGTTTTAATTTGAACATTTCACCTAATATGTCATATGCAGTCCTTGAGTGTCATATTCTTATGTTACAGAATTACATGCTTATAATTTTGTAATAAAAGATTTTGTAATAAAAAAGGCATTGTTTGTGCCAAGCCCTGTATTTCTGGAGGATCAGAGAAAGGACATCCTATACTTGGTTTTGTGTTTTAGGATGCCTAATATGATGCTCGCTTGTAATGAAAACTAGGGGAATGGATAGAGGAATTAGGAAACCAGTTAGTCTTCCTGTTGAAGAACCACAGATCTGAACCATTGGTTAACCATGGGAATGAAAAGGTAGAGAAGATTAAGTGCCACACAGCAGATTGAAAAAAATTTAGGACCTGGAAAATGAATGAGAGAGAAAAATAAAAGGTTGCTCAAAAGCCTGAACTTGCGTAACCTGAAGGCTGGTGAAATGGAGATAGGAAAGTCAGAAGAACTCATTTCAGTGACAGTAGAATGAAAAAGTTTATTCTGAACCTGTGGAGTTTCTGGTGTGAGAGCAGGAAGGACAGGACTAGAGATCATGAATTTGGAAACACTGCTTTAAATGTGATAGATAAACCATGGGAGAATTAGTGTTATAAGGAAATTATACACCCAGACAGAGTAAGAATAAAAAGGCATAAACAAAAGCTCAATGTTTTATTGCATTTCTTCCCTCTTTTTTAACAGTCCTAAAAATTGACATCACATGAGAGACTGATTGTTTTAAAGGGGAATTGATAATATAAATGGGTACAAAGACCAGAGATTTTGACCAGTATACACTGGCAAATGGGGGCAGACCCATAGATGGAGAGCAGGATGACAGCTAGTGGGGGTGGAGTTAGGGAGTGGAAGGATTGAGCAAAAAGAAAAAAGGACTCATGGACATGGACAACAGTGTGGTGATTGCTGGGGAGAGGAGGGTATAAGAGATTAAATGGTAACAGAAAAAATAATACAGTAAAGATTAATTTTTTTAAAAAAGCATACTGATTACAAATGTGGATCCTGGAAACAAGCTTGGGGTAGAAGACAGCAATTTATTTTAAAGGAAATTCATTAGAAATAATTATATGTGTAACTTTTTGACTATAGTAAGTTATACTTGAGGCTATGGGATGTATTTAGGTATAAAATTATTTATATATTAAATACTATGGGAATTTAGGTTTCTTTAAAAAAAACTAACAAATGAGATCTAAAAATGGGTATTGAAAAGGGCTGAACAGCTGGAAAGCAGATGAGGATTAGGGTGGGGTGAATAGAAAAGTCATTACTAAAGAGAAATGTTTAATCTTACATGTTTTCTGTTTGATTTGTTGGCTTTGTAGTGGAATTTGAGGCATCATTTTGGCAGCCAAGCAGACTTGGGGTTTTGCAGCAAAATTAATAGGTATTATAATGTGGCTTTGTAAAGAATGACAGAGTGTGTCTGTTATCATAAATTTTCTTTATAAATATTATACATATAACAAATTTAATAAAAGTGCCAAATCATTTAAATTGTGGTATTCCTTTAGTGTCTTTTAAAGGTACCATTACAGAGATAGCTTCTTCCCTGTGAATCCTGTGGAAACTAGACCCTATCTCACCTGTTTTTTTCTTCTTTGTGTTTTCCCTATCACTTATCAACCTACAGTATATTCTATTACACATTAATATATGCATTTGTTCATTGACTATTTACTGCCCAATTCCTAAGATTACTAAGGTAGCTACCTGGGGCTTTTTGCTCACTGCCATGAATGTCTCCAGTTGTGCCTGACATAAAGTATAGCTCGATAAATACTGTGGACTGATTGACTGCTGACTGAAGGAATTAAGATGATGTTTTCCTAATTAGACCAAATTCTCCTTGAGAAGACAGATTGTCCCTTGTCCACTCTCATTCAGTCATCCCTCTCTCCATACCTCCCTAGTTTTTTGTCCATTTACATGTTCTTTGTTGTGTGTTGAGTGCCAATTATGAGTGCCAAGTATTTATTGAATTTGTGAACACATTCATTCATTCACTTCTTGACCTGTCAAGCACTATGTAAGCATCTTCTTTATACTAGACATTTTTATAGCTCCTAAATATGAACAGAGTATATGTATTAAGACAAATAATTACAGGGTGAGGGTATGTAGTAACTGCTCTTTAGCAGGGTGCATGAAGGGCTTTATGAACAGAGTAGAAAGACACCTAAATCAGACAAAGTGTGTGGGGGAGGAAAGGTGCATGGGAGAGAGATGAGAGTCAGTGAAGGCTTCCTTGAGCCGAGAATTTAAAGAGAATCACAGACATCATAAATGTTCATAAATATGTATTAAGTTGAATTAAACACATCTTTTAGCAATTGAGGAAATTTCAACATTGTGGTTTTCAAATGTGGATGACATGGGCTGAAATATATGTATCAGAATACATTGGAGAGCTTTCTAAAAATATGTATCTCCTTCCCATTCTTATGCCTGAGATTCTCTGCCATACAGAAGGCATGTATTTTGACAAATCATCGAAGATAATTTTATATGGACCCCTCCCTCCACATTTTCCTGGTAAGAGAACCCTGTCATCTAAGATGGTGAACTTTATATTCTGGAAAGATCCTAAGGGCTAATTGAAGTCATAGATTCATAAAATTATTTTTTGTATTTTTCTTTGAGATGATTTTTTTGCATTATTCTTTATGTAATAGGCTTTATATATTTGTAGAATTAAAAGTGTTACTTTAAATGCTCTTGATTTACATATTCTTTAAGAACAATGATTCCTTTACTTAGAATAAAATTGATATAGGCATTTTTCAAGGACAAACTATTAAACATTTATTGAGAGAAATGATAGTGCATATAAGTAAGATATAAAACTAAAAGTTTCCTTTTTGAAATGATGTATGAGGGAAATATAAGTGGGCCATGTGTATATTTGCTTACATGCATATGTACATATGTTTAAGGCCATCAATAACTGGCAAACAGATGTCTGTGTTGAAAACTCTTCAGCTTGATGTTATATTTACTAAACCAATGGATCCTGCTTTCACTCAAGGCTCTTTGCAAATGTTTATTGAACTTTACAAAATAATACTGTACTTGAGTTTATTCTTTTCTCCTAAAATTTATTTTTGTTGTTATTGTTCAAAAACCTTTTGATGTTCCAAAGGCCTAACTGATGGCAGTTGAATACATTGTTGATCATTAATTATGACTAATTCTACCCAAAATGTAATTTAAGCTAAAAGTATCAGAGAAACTTATTTAATTTTTATATTGGAAAGAACAGGGTCTTCAATGTCCCTTATGACTGGAGAAAAGGAAGCCCTTTTAAACTTCAGCATGAAACTTCTATGTATAAAATTTTGAAGGTGGAACTTTTAGACAAAAATTTCATTTCTATTGCTTTTAAAATAATTATTTTCTCTGCCTTAAAACATTTTCAAAGAAAATGAAAATTCTGATTTCTAAATTTAAACTTAATTTGAAATGTGTAAACCCAATAGTATATATAATTCATTGTGATATACATATGGATGTTTGATTTATTTTTAATATCTAGCCCACAACAGTCTTTGTATGCTAAACTCTCTCCATTAATAGTATCAGAATATCTTGATTAGACTTAATTTTATAAAGTTTTGAAAACAATCTTATTTCAATCTTGTTTATTTAAAAACCCAAAGTCAAATTTGATTTAAAGTTCTTCTTATCATCTCCCTTTTTCACAAGCCCTATCCATTCTCTCCAATTCCTCCTCCCTGCCCCTGCTGGTACCATTTTACTAGTGGATTGAAATGTGTATGTATGTGTGTGTGTATAGAAGTGGGTATGGTTAAGGTTAGAGTCTGGATGATGTAGGGTTGAAGGGCCAGGGCAATATGGGGGGTATAGGCGTGTTTTGGTCTTACCCCAGCACCCCTCCTTCATTTCTAGATTATTTGGTGTGCTTGAGCCAACAGATTGCCACAGTTACTTTTAATCTCGTAACTGCTTTTATATATTTTTAAATTATTTTATTGTTGTTCAATTACAGTTGTCTGCATTTCCCCACCACCACTCTCCTCCACCCCAGGCAAACCCACCTCCCTCCCTTGCTTCCACCCTCCTTCTTGGTTCTGTCCATATGCCCTTTATTCTGGAAGGATCCTAGGGGCTAATTTCAGTTCCTGAAAGCCCTTCCCCCATTATCTTCTCCCCCTCTCCTCTGGTTACTGTCAGATTGTTCTTAATTTCAATGCCTCTGGTTATATTTGGTTGCTTTTTTCTTTTGTTGATTAGGTTCCAGTTAAAAGTGAGATCATATGGTATTTGTCCCTCACTGCCTGCCTTATTTCACTTAGCATAATACTTTCTAGTTCCATCCATGCTGTCACAAAGGATAGGGGCTGCTTAAAGCTCTAGTTATGGAAATGCTTTACTTGAACTTTTAAAGATATAGAAATAAAACTTCAAAATAAGCCCCTTATCATTTTTCTCTTGATACTCTTTCTTCTTTTCAAATCCTTCATATTTTTTCCTTCAATGACTGAGCATTGTCATAATGCCATTTTGTTTTATGAACTATTTAATTTTGTGCTATTCTCAATTCTGTCCTTTGTTGCACTTAGTCTTTTGGGAAAGAATCTTGCTTCTCTCTGGCAGATTCTAACTATTTTACAGAGTGAACTATAGAAATTATTTAAAATAGCATGTCAGATTTTAGGTGTCACTACAAGGATGACATTTTTCTTAGAAAAAGCCTTCAAAATAGTATGTTTGATTCACAGTGTCAGAGCATTTGTGTCTGAGGAGACATTTACAAAGTGGCATGCCTACTTCTGAGTACATTTTATTAGAAGCATCTGCAGAAAGTGTGATAACATTTACCCTAATCAGGGAATTGTGTTTTCAGGCTGACATGCTGCCTGTTATCTTACATCACCATTGGATTCAAATCACATTGTTTGGCACATGCTAAGTGGCCTTCTTCTTTAAAATATTCATGCAGTTTTCATCTTCTGGGTCACTGTGTTCCTCAGACACATGAAAATAAATTCATTATTAATTGTATGATTTGCTTTTATAGCACTTTTGTGTACAGATGCATTCATGAATATTATGCAGTCTTTCCCAGAAAAGCCAGAAGATAGAGTTAGCCAAATTCTCTTAGCTAATTAATGCCTAGATGTGGCTCTTATCTCATCAGAGCAGAACTTCTGGGACTTTAGGATAAGTCTCTTGAGCCCACTGTAGACTTGTTGCTATTGAAGAACACATCAGAAACAGTTCTCTGCACTGCTGGAGCTTCTCTGAAGAAGTAGTACATATTGGTATAAATAAAGATTAGAATTAATACTAAGTGAAAATTTATATTGATAGTGGCTAACCGATGTTGAGTGATGAATTAATTTCAAAAGTAATAGGAAGTAATTATAGCATTTGAAGAAGATTGTATTACATCAAGAGTTTTTCACTGAAGGAAAATTTACAAGTGGGGAGGAAGTAAGGAGGGCTTGATAGACCAGGGACCTGTGATGAAGAGGTCCAGAGGTGAAGAAGGCAGAGTTGGAAAACCCTTGGCCTGGATACCAAGTGGAATCTGTGGAGAGGGGTGGTAATGAACAAAGAGTGGAAACTGGTGAGGATAATGGCAGAGGTGAATCTGGAAAGAGACAGAGCAATTGGAAGAGATCCATGAAACACAATCTGTGGAGTTTTTACTTTATAAAAACAAAACAAAACAAAAAAACCCTGAAGCCTTCCATTGGTTCTTGAGTAACAGAGTGATATCATCAAAGTAGTATTTGATCAAGATAAATCTCACATGAAGGAAGATTGAGATTACAAAGGCAGGAAAACTCTTTATGTGAATGTTTGTCTTTTTTAATATTAAATACTTAATTCTTGAAGTAGAATTTTAAGTTATGTAACATATTTACATAGTTAAAAGTCAAACTAGGAAATAACTTATAAAAATCTTGTTTCTCTCCCTGTTCTATTGACTTTTTCTCCTACTATCTGCACAGGCAAATTATTGAATCTTTGTCTTATACAGATATTTATATGATATATGGTTACAAAGATTGATACATGTTATCAACTTTGAAAATTTAATGAAAGACATATATATATATATATATATATATTTACACACACCCAAACATATTACAACCCCCTTCCTTTTTCTTATACAAGTAGTGTCAATCTATACCTAATATTCTGTAGTTTTTCACTTAAAATATATTCTGTTGCTTTCAGTTTTATCTCCTACATATGAGCAACAAATGAATAAATAAGAAAAACATATAAATGAAAACTCATAGACACAGACATCAGTATGGTGGTTACCAGAGGGAATGGTGGAGAGTGGGTACTAAAGAGTAAAGGGTCAAATATAAGGTGACAGAAGATGATTTAACTTTGAATGGTGGGTATAAAATACAATATGAGGACTACATATCATAGAAATGTACACTGAAGACCTATATAAACTTATTAACCAATGGCATCCTAGTAAGTTTAATAAAAATATATATACATGTATATTCTGCAGCTGTCTATATCTATCTATTTATGTATCTATCTCTATATCCATCTACCTAGCCACCTATCTATCATCTATATATCTATCAAGATAATAACAATCTTTCTCATTCTTCTTTCCAGCTGCATAGTACTGCTTTGAGTGGACGAACAGTAGGTTGTTTAAACAGTTGCCTGTTGGTGGATCTTTAGTTAATGCCACAATTAATAGCCTCATTTATAGCATATTTTGTTTATTTACTAGACTCTACAAGTAGGGTCACAAAGTCAAAGGATATATAAATTAGCTAAATATCTTCAATTTCTTCTTTATAAGAGTGCATTATTTTGTATCACTGTAACCATGAATGAGAAAGTTTGTTTTCTAAGAACTGCCCCTTAGAACATTTTGTCAGTCTTTTAGACTTTTACCAATTACATAATTGAAAATGGTATTTCAGTATAGTTTTACTTACTTTCTCTAATTTTGAGTGAAGATAGGTGTTTTTCATATGCTTAAGGAATACTTGCATATATTGCATATTAATCATGTTTTTACATAATTTCTATTTTCCTATTAAGCTACTGGTCTTTTAATTTCATTTTTGGAGTTCTTCATAAATAAGACATTATGCCTTTGTCAACTCATACACATATTTTTTTCCATTTTTTACCTGTATTTTTCAATATATTTGTTTTTTGTTATATTTTCAATCATTTCTTGTCTTGGCTATAAATTTTGAATTATGGTTAGAGAATGTTTCCTATTTTCTACTCCTAAAGCAATATTTCCAGGTTTTGAAGTAATTTAGCCATATTTTCTTCTAATGCTTGTATGGTTTCAAATTTTAATTTAGAACTTTGAATCATTTGGAATTCATCCTGGTCTTAGTATAAATCTAATTTTCTGTATGACCATACAATTGTTATAATACCAGTTATTAATAGGTCTATGTTTTCCTCCGCTGATTAAAATGTTTCCTGTATTGTCTACTCAATGTTTGTATGTAAAAAGTCTAATGACTCAATTTTATTTTATTAATCTGTCTCAATTCATGTACAAATACATGAATTTGTACATGAATTGAGTAGCCTCTCTGCTCACCTCCCATAGGTTTGCTTTTTACTTGAGGGGCTTTCTGGCTATTTTTACTGGTTTATTCGGTCATGTAGTCTTTATAATCAGTTTGTCCAGTTCTAGATAAAAGTCAATGGCAATATTCTTCACAATCATATTACATTTATAATTTTAAATAGGAAAAATAAATGACATTTTTATGGTATTGGATCTTCCTATTCAAGAGCATGGTATTTCTTTCACTTTGTTCAGGTATGCTATCGTGTCTTTGAGAATATCATATTTTTCTGATACGAGTTTTATATATTTCATTAAGTTTACGTTTAACTGTTTCATTTTTATTTTAAATATATCAATGGTATCTTTCATTTTATTGATGTAAAATTATTATTTTATATTTATTGAAGGCTATTGATTCTGTATACTAATTTTCTATTTTTTGTAGTTTTGTAGCAGTTTTTCCATTGATGCTTTGGTTTTTGATACTTAATCATGCCATAGACAAATGGAGATAGTTTTTTTTCTTCTTTTTAACATTTTGCTTTTAATTGCTTTGTTTTTCTAATTGCTTTGTCAAGTAGCTTCAATACAATTAAATAGTTAAGTAGTAGTAGAGATAGAAGACATTTTTCCTTGTTCCTAATTTTTTTCCTTTTCTTCTTTTTTTCTTCCTCTTCATTTTTTATTGATTATGCTACTACAGTTGTCCCATTTCCCCCCTTCACTCCCCTCCACCCTGCCCATCCCCTCCCACCCACATTTCCCCCTTTAGTTCATGTCCATGTGTCATAAGTTCTTTAGCTTCTACATTTCCCATACTAATCGTGCCCTCTCCCTGTCTATTTTCTACCTACTGCCTATGCTACTTATTCTCTATACCTTTTCCCACTCTCTCCTCCTCCCACTCCCCTGTTGCTAACCCTCCATGTGATCTCCATTTCAGTGTTTCTGTTCCTGTTCTATTTGTTTGCTTAGTTTGCTTTTGTTTTAGGTGTGGTTATTAATAACTGTGAGTTTGATGTCTTTTTACTGTTCATATTTTTTATCTTCTTTTTCTTAGATAAGTCCCTTTAACATTTCATATAATAAGGGCTTGGTGATGATGAACTCCTTTAAGTTGGCCTTATCTGAGAAGTGCTTTATCTGCCCTTCCATTCTAAATGAAAGCTTTGCTGGATAGAGGAATCTTGGATGTAGGTCCTTGCCTTTCATGACTTGGAAGACTTCTTTCCAGCCCCTTCTTGCCTTCCAGATCTCTTTTGAGAAATCAGCTGACATTCTTATGGGAACTTCTTTGTAGGTGACTGTCCCCTTATCTTTTGCTGCTTCTAGGATTCTCTCCTTCATTTTAATCTTGGGTAATGTAATTATGATGTGCCTTGGTGTGTTCCTCCTTGGGTCCAAGTTCTTTGGGACTCTCTGAGCTTCCTGGACTTCCTGGAATTCTCTTTCCTTTGCTAGATTGGGGAAGTTCTACTCTATTATTTGTTCAAATAAGTTTTCCACTTGTTGCTCTTCCTCTTCTACTTCTGGTACCCTTATAATTCAGATGTTGGAACGCCTAAAGATGTCCTGGAGGTTCCTAAGCCTCTCCTCATTTTTTTTAAATTCTTGTTTCTTCACTCTTCTCTGATTGTATGTGTTTTTTCTTCCCTCTGGCCACTCTGTTGATTTGAAACCCAGTTTTCTTTCTATCACTATTGGTTCCCTGTGCATTTTTCTTCATTTCACTTAGTGTAGCCTTCATTTTTTTCATCTAAATTGCGACCAAAATCAACCAGTTCTGATCATCCTGATTACCAGTGCTTTGAACTGTGCATCTGATAGGTTGGCTATGTCTTAGTCACTTAAAAGTATTGGCTGTGGAGCTTTGATTTGTTCTGTTTGAGCCATTTTGGGGGGCGGGGTCTGATCACGCCTGTTATGTACTGAGGTGCAGAGCCTTAGGTGTCCACCAGGGCAGGGCAACCCAGGCACTGGGTTGTGATGCTGTATGTGGGGGCAAGGTCAGAGAGGGAACAGTGGCTCTTGCTCCATTCCCTCTGGGACTTCAGTTCCCTCTGCCACTTCCCACAAGCAAATTGGGCCCTTCTGGTGCTGGCTCCAGGGCGGGTGGGCTTGTGTACGTTCTAGGGCCCTGTGGGTCTCCCCAAGTAACTCTCCTGTGAGGTTGAAAGATTCTCCTGGCACTTCAACCCCCACAGGTGTTTTCAATTAGTGCTTTTAGACTTTATTTCCTGGTGCTGGGTCCCTGGGTTGTGCGGTCTGTGTCACTGCCCGTTTTCCCCTGGTTTCTTTGCGCACGAATGTGTGACTGTGGACAGCCAGCTGCCTTGTGTGCTTCACTGGGTCTGCTTGTTGCCTCCCACACCTGGGGCCTGCCACCGGACCATCAGCCACCCCTGCACATCTGGGGTCCGCCAACTGCTGCCTGAGCCCTGCGTGCCCGCGTCTGCCAGCCACCACTTTTTCCTGCTGGGACCCCTCGACCCATTTCAGTCGGCCTCTGACTCTGCCCCTCTTACTGGTCTGGATGAATGGTGACTTCTGTACAATTCATTTCTCTGTCTGTTCTGGTTGTTTTTTTGTTTCTAAATTTTTGTTGTCCTTAGTTTTGGTTGTGCGAGGAGGCATAGTGTGTCCACCTATGGTTCTATCTTCGCCCGAAGTCCCTCATTCCTAACTTTAATATGAATGCTTCTGGTTTCCACATTGAGGCACTAGCTTTAAAGGTGAAATATACATCAGCTTTTTACATATAAATATAATAGTTTATATATTTTTATGTAATATGCATAATAGTTAATATAAAAGAATACTATTTTATGTTTTTTCTTTTTTTAAAGATTTTATTTATTTATTTTTAGAGAGGGAAGGGAGGGAGAAAGAGAGAGAGAGAAACACCAATGTGCAGTTGCTGGGGACCGTGGCCTGCAACCCAGGCATGTGCCCTGACTGGGAATCGAACTTGCAACTCTTTGGTTCGCAGCCCGTGCTCAATCCACCGAGTTATGCCAGCCAGGACAATACTATTTTATGTTTTTTCTAATCATAAGTAAGTTAGTATTAGATGTGTGAAATGCATTTTAATAAAAATATTATCTCTACTGAGGTGATCACAGATGCTCCTCATCTTATAATAAGGTTATGTCCTGATAAATCTTTCACAAGTTGAAAACTACATTTAATACATCTAACCTACTGACACCATAACATAGTATAATCTAGCCTACTTTAAATGTATTTAGAACATCACTTGAGCCTACATTTATATTAACTTACATTAGTTTCATCTCAGGAAAAATTACCTTCCTCTTCTTATCACCAGAAGGAGGAATATACATGGACTGTGTAGATATGATGGCATGTGAAAACACAATATCCAAAAAATGCTGGCAACACGGTTACTATAGAGTATAGGTTGTTTACCCTCCTGATTGCAGCTGGCTGCTGCTGCCCAGAATCACTAGCCCAGGAAAAGATCAAAGTTTGCAGTGTGATTTCTACAGAATGCATGCCATTTTTACACCATTGTAAACTTGACCCATTATAATTCAGAGAGAGTCTGTATATAATTTTTCTCTTTATGTCTACTGATTGATAAATTACATTAAATAATTTCCTAATATTGAAAACCCCTTGCCTTTCTTGAATAAATATTACTTACTTCCAAAATAATTAACTTTTTAATTTTATTCTTTCAGCTCTCTTTTAAATCCTCCTCTGTAATGATAATATGTATTATCATTACACTGTCACACTGAGTATTTTGTTGACATAAAAATCCTGCCTGTTCATATATTCCCTGTCCCAAGTACTGAGAGACACTGATCTTTTTACTATCTCTATATTTTTACCTATTCCAGAATGTCATGTGGTTGGAATAAAATAGTATGTAGTCTTTCATATTGGTTTCTTTCAGTTAATAATATGTGTTTAATATTCTTTTGTGTCTTTTCATAGGTCAATAGCTCACTTCTTTTTAGCTCTGAATATTATTACATTGTCATTGTATTACAGTTTATCCATTCACCTACCTAAGGACATCTTGTTTGTTTCCAAGTTTTGGCAATTATGAATAAAGCCGCTATAAACATCTATGTGCAGGGTTTTTTGTGGACATGAGTTTTCAACTCCTATGGGCAAGCAACAGGAGTGTGATTGCTGGATCATAGGGAAAGATTATGTTTAGTTTTGTAAGAAACTACCAAACTGTCTTCAAAAATGGCTGTACCATTTTTTTATTCCCAGCAGTAATAAATGAGAACTCCTGTTATTCCTTGGCAGCATTTAGTATTGTCAGTATTCCAGATTTTGACCATTATAATCAGTGTGTAATGGTATGTCAGTATTATTTTAATTTGCATTTCCCTGGTGACATATAATATGTAGTATCTTTTTATGTACCCATTGGCATCTGTATATCTTTGGTGAGTTGTCTGTTAATGTCGTTTGGCTCATTTTAAGTCTGGTTTATCTTATCATCAAGGTTTAAGAGTTTTTTTGTATATTTTGGACAATGATCTTTTATCAGATATATTTTTTTGCAAATATTTTCTCCATGTCTATAGTTTGTCATCTTATTTTCTTGAGATTATTTTTTCTGCAGAGCAGAAGTTTTAAATTTCAATGAATTATAGCTTATCAATTATTTCTTTCATGGATTGTGCCTTTGGAGTTGTCATTGAAGAAGTTATTGCCATATCTAAGGTCATCTAGGTTTTCTTTATATTATCTTCTAGTTTTATAGTTTTGCATTTTACATGTATATCTGTGATCCTTTCCAGTTAATTTCTGTTAAGTATGCAAGGTATGTATCTAAATTAATTTTTTTTGCATGTGGATGTCCAGTTGTTCCAGCACCAAAGATGGAAAGCCTATCTGTGTTTTGTTGTATTGCCTCCATTCTTTTGTCAAAAATCAATTGACTGTATTAAAGTGTGCCTTTTTCTGGATTTCTCTGTTCCATTGGTCCATTTGCCTGTTCTTTTGCCAATATCATATGGTCTTCATCGCAGGGGCTTTAGAGTAAGACTGAAAGTCAGGTAGTGTCAATTTTCCAACCTTGCTCTTCTCTCTCAATATTGTGTCTATAATTCTGACTCTTTCACCTCTCCATACAAACTGTATAATCAGTTTGTCAACATCCACAAAATAACTTACTGGGATTTGATTGGAATTGCATTGAATCTACAGATCAAATTAGGAAGAACTGACATCTTGACAATATTGATTGTTCCTCTTCATGAACATGGACTATCTCTCCACTTATGTAGTTGTTTGATTTAATTTATTAAAATTTTGTAGTTTCCTTCATGTAGGTTTTATATGTATTTCATTGGATTTATACCTAAGTATTTCATTTTGGGGGGATATAATGTAAATGGTGCTGTGTTTTTAATTTTAAATTCTTTTGTTCACTGGTGGTATATATAAAACTGTTGACTGTTGTATATTAATTTTGTATCCTACAACATTGCTATAATTTCTTATTAGTTTTGGGAGGTTTTTGTAATGGATTTGTTTGGATTTTCTACATAGAAAAACATATTATCTGAAAACAAAAACAGATTTATTTATTTCTTCTGCAGTTACTCCTTTTTGAAGGTTGTGCTATCATTTTCTTTGCCTTATTCTATTCTTTGATGAGCACTTATCTCATGACTACACCAATAACTCACGTTCCACCAAAACAGTTCCTTGAGTGCAGAAATTTTGTTTTACTCATCTAGTACTGAGCCTGGTACAATATATAATTATTGATTAAATGATCCTCAAGTGGCTTTGGTGAATGTAAGTTTCAAAAATTTTATTTGTGTAATGCAAAAGAAAAAAAAGGTATATCACATCACTATCTTTTTCCAAACCCGTTTCTCCCTGGAAAATTTCTGGATATTTAGGTTGTTAGATAGTGATTCTTGTTCTTTTTAATCAACTACTGATAGGTACTGCCTTAGAATCTGTAGGTACCAACAGCCTTTCTTATTTAAATCAAGACTCCATCCTGTCCAATTATGTAGATGCAACCCAGGAGTTGGCAGGATACAAGGTTTTTCTGAACAATGTAGGTTTCTCTCTTTATCATTTGTCAAATTCTTTACCTTCTCATTTGGCACAATTTCTGTTTCTCATTTGGGTACTGAACTCAAAAAATTAATTACTTATCACAAAATATTTTTAGGTGCTCTCTCTGTGCAAATTTCTGTTTCAAAATGACATACTAATATTTGGATTCTTTTACATCATATTTGTCCTACAAATTTAATCAATAAAAATCAGGCATCATTTTAATACTTATTTGAAACATTTAAGTGGCATGGAGAGAATATATGTTCAAAAATGTCTCAGCTTAAGTAATGGTATAGAGGAACAATGTTCAACCTTTTTCATCTCATGGCACACATAAACAACTTAAATTCTGTGGCACACCAAAAAATATATTTTTTGCCAATCTGACTAAAAAAGTTATAATTTTGATTCATTCACACCAGATAGCTATTGTTGTGTTGGCTGATGTCACTTTTTAATTTGACGATCTAAGGGGAGAGAAGTCAGTGCCCCTGACTAAATAGTCAAGTATTGCATCTTTTAAGAATTCTTGAGGCATGCCAGTTGAAAATCTCTGGTATAGAGAGTTATAATAATCTGCCTAGACCTATTTGTTTGGTGAAGCCAGAAATGTTTCTCTAAGAGGAAAGGAGTAGGGAAAAAAGAAAAGAAATCATGAATAATCCCAAAAGATAAGGTGAAAAGAGTAACATGGTCACTTGGGCAGTTCTCTTGGTTTTCTTTCTAGCTACTTTTCTGGTTTATATTTTATGTTGTATTATTTTTGTCATAGACCTGTGTTAAATATTCTCTATTTACTTCTTTATTTTTCTATTTGCTTAGTAAAAAGACAATGGAAGTGTCTTGAGTCAGAGGGGAATGAGTAAATCTCTTGTCAGATGCTTTCGGAATGAAAACAATCTGTAAGAATCTTAAATGTGACCTCTACACAGAAAGAGAATGAAGACTAGCCAAAGCTTCACATGAGAGAGAGATGTTGGAGTATTTTCCAGTGTCAGCCCCATCTGATTTATGTGAAGTAAGCAGATTTTCTCTCCAAGGATTCAAAAACAATGGTTCTAATACCAAATGTGTTTTCCTGATAGTCTTAAAATTTATATAATAAAGTATCAAGAGTTACTCTACTTTTGAACTGCAGTAAACTCATATATGGAGCATAAGCATACAAGTAACATATCTGTAATAATTTTGAATTTGCCAAGGGCTTTCACAAACACAACTGAAAAGGTAAAATTCGCTGGTTAGTAAGCTATGTAAATCCCTTAGCTTCTTGGAACCCATGAAATAGAAATAATAAAATATCTACTTCATATAATTGTTTTGATTATTGAGATAAAATTTATGAACCTTCTTTGGATCCTTTTAGCTTTTACACAGCTGTCAAATATTATATTTTGTAATATCCCATTTGGAATTAATAATGTCCTCAATTTTGACCTATGCATTTTAGTCATTCTAATTCTTTGTGTTCTCAAATTGTTTATACATTTTATAAAGAGAAAATTTTACAGGGAAAAGATCTTTCCACTCTCTACTTTCATGGGGGCATATGTTTAGTATCTGGGCCTTGGGGTCAGCTAGACCTTAGTTTTGTTTTGAATTAGGTCCAAATTTCCTGGTACTTTGCTTGGAGTCTTAAGCTCTATCCTTATTGTCATCATCTTCAGCATTCTTGCCCCACTTACCTTGTGTCACACCTACCTATAAAAATCACAACCCTAGATAAACACAGCTGGATGTATTGCTCTTGCCTATATTTATATTGATAAGTAAGTACTAATGGAATAAAAATTACACATTTAAATTTGCCTTATAAAGTTCATAGTCTCACCTCAATGGGGTTGCATTGGCCAAGAGGCATTTTGCAAGATTCTCTCTTGTCTTCTTTTCTTATTCCCACAACAGCAATTTCAACCCTTTCTTTCTTTTTTAAACCTTCTCCTTCCTCATCTCAACTCCCAACGGGAGCATAAAAATTTACCAGGGAAAGAGAAGCCATCTCCTGCCTTTCCGGCACCGACTCTGTCTTTCTTCCTTCTCTCCATTTGCTATAGAGCAATGCTCCCCCTTCTGTCTAAAGCTAAGCTTTCTCCTAGGTTTTGGATCCCAACCTATCATAATTGATCAGACATAATTATCTAGTTCCTCTTTTCTCTCATAAATGTTGACTATATACTGGTTCCTTGTAACTACCATTTAAACACATTTACGTGTTTATTATATTTAAAACAAAATCTAAAGCCCTCTTTGCATCTGATAGTCTCTTATAGCTCTACCTTCTCTATATCTCTTCCGGTCATTGGCAGACTTTTTAAAGAAGTTGCTCACATCCATTTCCTTGCTTTCTCACCTCCCACTTAATTTTCAACTTACTGTTCTCTGGCTTCCACATAAAGAACTTTATGGAAACTACTCTCACCAGGATTACAGAAAACCTACTCATTGCAAATCAACAGATAGTCACTTAAAAAATGTCCTTTGCTGAGTGTGTCTTTTACTATATTACTTTCTACTGTTATTTTCATAGCACATAGCTCTCCTTTTTAAAAATCTTGTTTTTCTGTATGTTTCTCTTTTTATCTTTACGGACTCCTCTTCTTTATTTTATCTCTTCTCTTCAGCTTCCTTCACTTTTTTGTTTCCTAAGCCTATTTTTGTATCTGATATTGCTTTCATGAATGCTAGGCCCATGTATTCATCTGTATTCTGGACATGTCTTTTTGGCATATCATATTCATCATATCTCTAGCCTAACACAGTAATACACACCTTGAAAAACAAATTAAGAAACAAACAAACCTCCTTCTTCTCTTATGTTTCATGTTTCAGTTAACCTTTCAGCAAGTTGCCAAACCTGGAAATCATCTTCCCTCTCCTCTACCACCCAATTTCTATTACTTCATTAATCTCTGAATCCTAGGAATCAGTGTCCTCTACACCCCTCACATATCTGCTTATACTCATCCTTATTTTAGCTTCTTGCTTCAAGCTTCTGGCATCTCTCTCTTTCCAGAAAGAGAGATTAGTAAAATGTCCTCTTAATTAGTCTCATTCCATGGAACTTTGTTTATTCCTCTGTCTTTTCTCCATGCAGTAGCCAGTGTGATATTTCTAAAATGTAGATATGGATTGAACAAAAAAGGAAGGGAAAGAACTCCTTGACATGGACAACAGTGTGGTGATTGCTTGGGTAAGGGAAAGAAGGGTGGGTCAAGGTGGAAGAAGATAGGGGAGATAAAAGTTAATGGAAAAAATACCATACAATTTTTAAAATGTAGGTATGGTTATGTCACTCTGAAGCTTAAAACCTTTTAATGATTTCCCATGGAAGAACATTCAAATGTTAACAAAGCTTGCAAGACCCTTTAGGCCTGCAGCAGTGTCCAACCCACGGTCCACAGCTGCATGCACCCCAGGATGGCTGTGAATGAAGCCCAACACAAAATCATAAATTTACTTAAAACATTATGAGTTTTTTTTGTGATTATGAGTCACAATGTATTTAATGTGTGGACTAAAACAACTCTCTTTCTTCCAGTGTGGCCCCAAAACACCAAAAGATTAGATAACCCTGCTAGAGTCTTTTAGCTCTCCAGTTTTATTTACTTCTTTATTAATATAACAAATGTGTGCTGAATGCCCACTATGTGTCAAATACTGTTCAAGACACTAGAGATTCAGTAGTGAAAAAATACAGTTTCTGAACTTTGGGGATTTATGTACTCTTCTTCAGTGCATCCTTGATCTCCTGACTCCACCTAGGCAGAACTATTATCAGTTGTTTAACAGATGATGCTGTCTTTGCTAGCTTAGACAGACCTAACAAGTGTTCTTCCAGTGACAGACATCCTCAGGATGTTTCCTAAATATCCTTCCATCTGACTTGCTGCTAGTCATCTTAGGGCTCAGCTCGCATGACACTTTTTCTGGGAGTTGGCAAAGCTATTGCATGTTCTCAGCAAGGGAAGTCTCAAGCCTAAACATAGGTAGCTTTGAGAGATCTAAATCAATGTAAGTTTACTGGAAATGGCAAGAAATGAAAAAAGGAGTATAGGTTAATTCCAAGGTTTCTAGTTTGGGTAGAAGGAGGTTACATTTATGGACATTAGGATTTGAGGCATGGTTGATAAAGTTTAGATACAACAGCAACTCTAACAAGGAGAGTTTGATACGTGAGTTTTGAAATCAGGAAAATGGAGTTGAGGGTAGGATGTTAATTGAAGTTATGGAGTGTTTAAAATACTTAGACTAAGTATCTAAATTAAGGGGACAACATTTATATTTCCCTAAAGAATTATGAATTCATAATTAAAGATTCATACTTTTTGTTTCCTACTCATTTTAGAATATACAAGCTAAGCAGTTAAAATCAGCTTTTTAAATTTCTAACAGTTAATCTTACTACCATCTCTAAATATACTCTATTCACATACTCATATAAAAATAGATTTTTTCTGTGATCTGTATTGCTTAACATTTTCAAAAATAGATTTTTAAATGTTTATCTATTGATTTTGAGAGAGAGAGAGAAACATTGATTTGCCATTCCACTTATTCATTCACTAGTCACTTCTGGTAAGTGCCCTGACTGGGGATTGAATCTGCACCCTTGGTGTATTGGGACTGTGCTCTAACCACCTGAACAGTGTTTTACCTTATCTGTAGAAAATTAAGAAAGAAAAAATACAAATTTCCCAGGTCACAACTAAATTAATGAAGAGTTTTGTAATATTTAAACCTATTATGTATTAATATTTGTAAGAGCTCCTCTATTTTGTAGACTTCAGTGTAATCCTTAAATTTATATGTGTCTATTTTTCTTATAAGTATACATTTGGGATTCTAAACATGGAGGTGACTACTACTGGTAGCATTCATTGTCTGCCAGCTTTCAGAAAAGCGATTCTACGTGGTTTGGTCCTACTGGTGAAAAGGAAATGAGGCAGAGGAGTTGATCATTTACCTGCTTTATCTTCAGAGCATTACTCTTTCACATATTTTTACTGTTATAAATCTGTAGTACATAAATAATAAAAGTAACAAAGGGCTTCAACAAACATTTTTTAAAATCTTCAACAAATTCCTATTTTCCAATTGAGTTGTTCCACTTAAAGCTCTTAGGAGTTGATAATACAGTTTATAAATTTTCACCCATGATATTCTGGTGTTTGAAGTGCTGAATTCAATTTTTAAAATTATTATATTACACATAATATACACTATCATTAAATTTTAAAACTACAGTCATTTTTTAAAATGGAGCATGGTAATTGTCTAATAATCTTATCTATATATTTCTTCATTGTAACAATTTTTATTCACAATTTTAAAAGATACTTAAAATAACAAGAAGTAGAAGATATACCAGTAACTCATTTAATGCTTGCCAAAATTGTCACTGACTACTTCAGACTGTTCCATGGTGTGTTTAAATATTTTTTTAGATATGCAAGTTTTTTAAATAGAGCAGAAATAGATTGCTGCTTTCCTGAGTCTAGGATTTTTCAAATTGCATTTTTATGCCATATATTTTTTTAAAAACTGCTCATAATTATGTGCTTTTCAAATGCCTTTTATTATGTAAATGCTTTTAAATTATGAACTTACAGAGAAAAGTGAGAATTGAAAAATGTTGAGCTGTTTTAAAGATTGCACATTTCTTAGAATATCTCAAAATAGGTACAGTACTTCAGATGTGTGTGGCAGAGTGGTTTATGAATGGTTGGCAAAAAGTTACTATTTACTACACAAGTGGGAGGTGTAAAAGGAAAAGGACTTCTGCATTGTGTGGGTTTCTTGGAATAACAGCTACAAACTGTCCTTGTTCAGAATAAGACAATCACAGGCTGCACTTGGCATAAAGCTGATGAGGCTCCCCCCATAGGCTGCCCTGCCACCTTCTGCTACAGAGTGCTGTTTGGTTCCTGAACTCAGCAGCACAAATTAAATGTTCACTGCCCAAAAACTCCAGTGGAAGTCTTTGCTAATGGTTGAGAACACTGTCTGTGTAACAATAGAAACATGGTTTTCTCTGTAGTATTGTATTTTTAATTATATAATGCAAAATCATTATTTCTGCATGCATTTGACTGGCCTCTTTAATTTTCTAAAGCGTTTCATATTTATTCACTTGTTTTATCTCCACAGCAACCTAAGGATGTAGGCGAGGAGGAGGATGTTACATGAACTGAGATAATGCATGAGAGAGGGATTTATTAATGGCAAAACCATACAAATTATACCATTAAGACACTTGTTTTAGGGAAGAGGCCAGAGGCACTAAACAATAGATCACATAACACTGGGATGACGGGACTATAGGTCAACTGACTTGCACTTAAAATTGTTTGTCAGGTTTTTGTACTCATCTTTCACTGGTGAAGCTATAGGCAGTCAATATAAGGAAGGGACTAGTTTTGTAAATAAACAAATACAGGGCTAAAAGCACTTTAAGAAGCTTATTTGGAATTACTCAGTTAGCCATTAAGAGGATATGCACTCATTTTTTTACAAGTATTTTTGGATTAGAGTCTGCTTGAAAATCATGGAGTGCAAAGTGCCCCCAGCACTGTAGTTCAAGTTATTATGGAATGCAATATTATGACAACCAGCCAGGTTGGGATCAGTGATGCACGGGGAAAGGTTCTGTGTTTCATTAGTAAATTCTGGTTCAACTTCCATTCATTAATCTGGTTCCATGTAATCTCTATATTAAAACTCCATTAACCATTCTTTTCCCCTAGTTCCAAAGCAATTACTTACTGAAATAGATCAATTGAATTTTTAGGAAAGAACTGGAGTGTGACCATCTACTCCTCCTTTCTAAGCTTTAAACTTTTCATTCCCATATGTTTTCTTCTCTTGACAGGAAGTTCAGAACAGATGTAGAAGAAAAGAGAGAACTATCGTTTCAAGTCTTTGATTTTTATGCCACTTATTTAACTTCTACTTGCTCTGCTCTCTGTTTGACCCCAATCTCAATTCAGAGCAAGAATTGGGAGGGTACATTGGAAGAACATTATACTAATGGACAATAATAATTATGAAATAGTAGCACATACACTACTTAGCATTTATTAAACACTTCCTTTTCATCATTTCTCAGGTCTTAAAAGTTTTATGTGCATAACCTCATATAGAGATGTTAAGTAATTAAACCCAAGATACTCACTGGTTAGTTTTGGTACCAAAACTTGAATCCACATTTTTCTAGCCCCAATGCCCTGTGTATTAACCATTATATTACTTTTTTCTGGCTAACTAAAAGTGAAGAAGTTCAGGAAGAATCTGAATAATACAGGACCCAGTAAAGGTTGGGTTCCAGGAAACTCTGATACATGTTATTAGCCAAGATTTATTTGGGAAAAAAAAATAACCGCATAGGCAGTTCTCTCCACAAAGAAGTGAAGGAAAGCAAGCCAAGGATGAAGGCACACATCTAACTACTAATGCTGTGTCATAGATGCAATTCTGCTCTATTCAGTGGCAAGGAGGAACCAGAAATCCCACTAGGTGCTAATTGTATGCTTTTTCTAGAAAGTGATTTTTAAACCAAAGTTTTCTCACTTATAAGATGGAGCTATTATCTTTATGTCATAGTCTTATTTAAGAATTAAACATACATACATACCCCTGTCCTGATACCCACCTAATCTGTTGTTCCCAAAGAGGTAAGTGTTGAGTATGATAATACCAGGACTGTGGGTGGCAGGAACCAAGAGCTCAGGACCAAGTAAACCATAAGGTTAGGAAAGGAAACACAGCTGACAGGGACATAGCTGAGATCCAGACAGTGAGCTCCGGATGTTTGAAACCAGTCTTGAGTTAGAGTACACCAAGTACCTCTCTTAGGTCATCAAAGTAATGGGATTGAACCTAGGCAGCCAGGAAAGAACCAAGAGTCACATATTTACCAATTGAGGTAGTGAGGTTCTTAAGCAAGAATTTAGAGCTCAAAACCCAACTAGCTAACAATATTTGCAAACCAGGATCAGGAATCTAGGCAACTCCAGAATATAGATTTGTAGCAGCTGACGAAGGCAGATCTTGGGACAAAGGTCAAATTGCCACCTGTCATGACTTGTTGCATACACTTTTAGCACAAGTACTATTCAATTCCACAGTATATTGGACATTTGAGCAGCTGACCTCAGTGGAAAGGAAATACAGAATTTGAATCTATAAGATTTCCTAACAGAGGAAGGACATCTATGTTATGGTCTAGGGCTACTGTGGGTCCCTGAAATGGGCTGTAGAGGCCCTAAACTCTCTTGGGCAACTGAAAAAGAAGCTTTAGTCTTCTTGCCATCAGACTTCCTAGCCAGATCACAATGTTATCAAGGTTATTATCCTATCCTAGTCCAAAAGAATGTAGTAAACCAAGGGATAAAACACAAGTCCATTGGAGCTATGCATTTGTTTAGTTACTATGATTACATAAAAGGATTTTAGTCTGTTTTTACAGAACCTAAGATAACTGAACGTAGTTAAATACTGAAAGTTAAACTACCAAATTAAAGGACAAGAAACTGAGGCAAAGAGAGATTAGATTCCTAGGCCATCCAGCTAGATTTAACAAAGCGGCATTTTGAACCTAACAGTCTAGATTCAGAGATACCCACTTACTGTCATATTGTATTTCAATGTAGAGCAAAACAAAACAAAGAAAAAAAAGTTCTCCTTTCTTCCTTCCCTCCCTTTTTTCTACTTCTTAATTCTCGTAAGTGCCCTCATTTGTTTATTCCCTATCAATTAGAGTTGCTGCTTATTTTCAGGGAAATGGAGCATATTTTTATTTTAATTTTTTAAAAGATTTTATTTATTTATTTTTAGAGAGGGAAGGGAGGGAGATAGAGAGAGAGAAACATCAATGTGCGGTTGATGGGGGTCATGGCCTGCAACCCAGGCATGTACCCTGACTGGGAATCGAACCTGCGATGCTTTGGTTCACAGCCTGTGCTCAATCCACTGAGCTATGCCAGCCAGGGCTTTAATTTTTAACTTTCTCTTTAAAAAGACAATTTTTCAAAGTTGTAGTAATATGTACTAGGTAAACTATATATTTTAAGACATAAAAAGTGAAATAGAAAATTTTTGACAAAGTTGTTAGTATCTGTGCTGGAATAGGTTCTTTGTTTATAAAAAAACAAACAAACCAGTAACCTTCTCAAATTAGCCCAAACTTGAGCTTTATTGTAATTTTCCAGTGAAATCTCAAAAAATTTTTAGAAATAAACCAACACCAGACCTTAAGATATCTGGACTAAGGGCTGTTGTGATGGTTGTAAGAGCAGCTTGTGTCCTTCACTCTTCCATGGAACAGTCAACACACCTACTCGTCATGTGATATGATGTCAGTGCAGGTCACATCTGTCATAGGAGACCTGTGCCCTGGCATTGAAAGGTGAATGGGGTCAATTAGATCTATCTCTCAAAAATTTAAACAAAGATACAAGAGAAGTCATGCTAATCAGTCACAGGATGGTAACAAGCTTATACAGAGCCAAAATTGAAAACAACTACCATAACAATAGGCTATTGGATTTTAATGACATAATGAAATATAATCTCAGTTACTTGTGGTGACCTGATTTATGTTCTGTTGACTTTAAGTAAATTTGTTTAGCCCCATAGTGTTTATTTTCCAAATTGATGTACAAAGAAACCTATTTGTCATCTGACAAAAATTTTGTCAGTGGGATACATTTGAAGAGGAGTACAAATTCCTTGCCAATTACCTAAAAATGTAAGACAAGTAGAATACTTCAGAGTTCCATGTCCTATGTTGTCAGATATAAAATATGAAACTGAATTCGATTTTATTTTTATTATCTGTACGTGATGGTAACAACCCTGTCAACATCCCTCATTCTTTCTTTTCAGATCGTAAATATGACCAAAACATAGTTCTTAAGCCAAAATGAATCCTCATTATTCAATGATTTTTCAAAATTATCTATAGTACTGGTATAATACATATGCTAAGAGAAATTTACTAGATTACCTTTAGATTAATTCAAGAGTGTAGTTCTTTTCATTTCTATTATTTCATACCCAAGAATGAAAAATCTTCTCATGAGCAGAAGCACTAAGTCAAAGGATATGGTTTCTGAAAGGAGTCAAATCTAGCAAACCTGTCCCTTATCTATCTGAATTTAAGGTTTTAGGCTCACATTTAACAATATCTATCATACTTTTGGCTAAAGTCCTGCCTTCAAGGGGATTATACTTTTATAAACCAAACCATTATGGTTCTGTACTTTTATTTCAATGCCTAAGGGAATTACTGAGCATGAAAGGGATAATGTTTCTGTCTGTAATAGGATGCCTTCAGGATGCAGATTCTTGATAGATTCAGCTGTGATTATAAAGCATATTTTACTATAAGTGTAATAAAATATCCACAATTTAAAATGACTCAGGTGTTTGGAGAGACCATAGAAATTAAGGCTTAATCAAAGGAACTATTGAAATGATTGCTGCATTTTTTTTCTGTACCATGGGGAGCATGAAATATACTAGCTAAAAACTTGAATTTCAGAAACAGATAAACTGTGATTTAAAGCCTTATTTGACATTTAATTTCTTTAAAATTTCTTTTCTGCATCCACGAACTAGAGATAATAATGGTCTCCAACCTGCTTAAATATCTGTTACTGTGAGGATACATTTCTTAGCACATAGAAGGTACACAATAAGTGGTGTGTAGAGATCACAGGATATAAAATATTGAATAAGAAGATAAAGAGTTAATGATGGAAAAATAGAAAACAGGAAATAATTAAGATTACTTTTAGAGTACAAAACACATTGATAGTCCTAAAGTTCAAGTGAAGTATTTATCATTATTCTTTTTTGATGTTTAAAATTGTACTCTCTTAAAAGTGCTTTAGGGCAAAGGCACACGAACTGAAAACAATTGTTAAAAATATATCAAACCCGAAACAGAATCATATCTTCAGCTCTGCAAAAGTCCAAGGATTGAATAGCTAAAATGATGTTTCTCAAATCCAAGTGAATCTGTACAATTTCATAAATTATATACTAACCACTGTTTAGAAACATTATCAATTAGATAAGAAGAGATAAGGGAAATGTGAATTCCAGCATACAATAGGTAGAAAAGTGAGGCAATTTACTTAATCTTTGATCTTCCACTTAAAATAATGTGTTTATAGGAATCCAAGTGCTGAGGCTGCTTCACGCCTGGAGAGCCACGGAGGATGAAGGCCAGCTACAGGAAATGACTAGAGGTAAAGGGCTTGTTGAAACAGTCATACCCAAGGGAAGTAACTGGTTTTAAGGTGAAAGTTTTTGTACTTTTTACACTTGAATCACCTTGAACTATTTTCTGGCTGGGTAATCAGAGAAAGAAAACATCTTAAGACAGTAGAGTGTAGGTGATGACCTGCTTTGCTGGCACCAGCCCAGGTGCAGTTCTTCACTTGACTGCCCAGAGGCCACTAGCATTTCTCCTCATCTAAAGCACTGGGAGGTTGGACAAGAAGTAGTGGTTTTCAAAGTGGCTTTACTTAACTCAAAATAAAATCTTAAGAAAAAGCCAATTAAATGAAACGAAAGTCAGTGTAGATACTGTTTTTGAAACAAAGTGTGAGTATGTGTGTCTGTGTGATAACACAGGGCTACTTACCTTCCCCTGCTCCACAGCATGGCTTCTCTCCCTTCCTCCAAGCCTCAGTTCCTTGGTACAGAAGCCTAGAACGGTTTGTGGAAAACAGTTTGCAAACACTGCACCAGATGACCTTTATTGTTCGTCTAAGCACTGTTGCTGACTTTCCTGAAGAATTTAAATAGGCCACTTACAAAAGAAAAACGTAAATAGGTATTAACATATTTAAAACTCAAAACATTTAAAATAAAAAAAGGAAATACCTTTTATCTTGCCATTATAGCAAAAATTATTATGTGTGATCTTTCAAAAGCTCGGGCACAGATGCTTTCATTTACTGTTAGTGGGAATGTAAATGCATCTAACCTTTTGGGGAACATATACAATAATATATGCCAAAAGCTTTTAAGACATATATCTTTTGACTGCAAAATTCCTCTTCTAGTAATTTAACTCAACAAAGTAGAAGGGAGAGAATGACATACAATTTGCTTAACTGAGTTATTTATAGTGAGAAAAACTGGAAACAAACTTAGTTATAACATTATCACTGAGCGAAGACTCAGAGCATCCTGACTGGTTATCAGATGGCCACTCTCAGCAATGTTTCCTGTGCTGCTTCCCTTTCCATCCTAATTCCCTATAAACAGGAACTGCTTCATTTTGTTAACACAGGAGATTTACCTGGGAAGTTTCTTAACACTATTTTGTACCAGGACCCCGCCACAGGCCTATTAAATAAAAATCTGTTGGGTGAAGGGAGGGGTTTTAAGAAGCCATGGATTGACAATGTGGATGAACAAAGTGAAGAGAGGAAAACAGATGCCAAATGACATAGATGATTGTTTTTTATTAACCTACCTTGCTGTCAAAAGCTGTGCCCTTCAGTATCGTCAGGACCAAATCTGCAGAGTGGTGGTGAAAGGGAGTGAAATTGGAAATGTGGTTTATCTAGCTAGTGTTTTGGAGATTGAAGGAATTACTTTAACTTAATTTCCAGTAAAAGGATTATACTTCAAAGGACTCAGAGCCAAATTTAAAAGCCCAAACAATCAAATGACTGCATGTGTACTTTGTTTTGTAAATGAAAGGCAGGCAGGTTAAGGGGACCATTGCCAGTGAAGTCTGGCCTTCTAAGAAGGGTTGAGTGGAAGTAAAACAATCGTATGATTTTTTTTTTCTGGAAATAATCGCCACATAACTAATTTTCATCACAATGATTAAAATTTCAAGGTCTTTTAATATTTATCAGATTATTTGGAAAGCTAAACTCTATCTTGGTAATTCCAACTTAATTACGAATTATGAAGCAAACTGGATGCATCACTGTATCTCAATCTGTGAAATTTTCAACACCATTGTGTTCTTTTTAATAGGTTTGAAACTTGGGTGTTGGCTGTCACCTTGGTTTATGTTTGCTTTGGCCTCTTCAAACACTAAGGCTTTGTGAACTGTCTAGAGTGTTGTGTTATTTTTAATGGAAAAATCTGTTTGATTTTAGCTGTTGCAAGGTTAAGAAGAATTTAAAATGTTAGGCTTGATACCCATATCAATATGATATCCTTTAAATCTATTCAACCCAGTTATTTGTTTTTATTTTTAATATACTCCTAAAAAGTAAGGGATAGTTGACAGTAAAACCACACACACACACACACACACACACACACACACACTCAATTATCAATGTTATTATTTTAATTACTCAGCTACAGTCTACAACTCACAAACTTATTTTATGTTTTCCTATCCTTTTGTTTGGTATTTTTAAAACATATACATTCAATTTATAAACTTTCTCTTTTCCATAATTTCATAAATTTAGGGTGTCCTTATTAACAAACTGCATCTAAAATATACATGTTCTTTTCTTGGATTACCACAGAGATGAAAACCTTACCTCCTTCCTTCCCCACCCTTCCCTTCATCTGTTTGGTCTGCTGCAACAAAATACCCCAGACTGGGTGGCTTGCAAATTTATTTCTCACAATTTGGGAGGGCAGGAAGTCTGAGACCTAGGTGCTGGCAGATTCCGTGTCTGGTGACAGACAGTTACCTGGTTCATAGAAGGCTGTCTTTTTGCCTTGTCTTCACATGGTTAAAAGGGTAGAGAATCTCTCTGTGACCTCTTTTCCAAGGGCACTAATGATCTATTGCTCTCACAACCTAATCACCTCCCAAAGGCCAGACTTTCTCACACACCATCACCCTGGGGATTAGGTTCCAACATATGAATGTGGGGAGACACAAACATTGAGTCTGTGACATCCTTTTATTTTAAGTTTTATATCCACGAAATGTTGCATTTAGTTTGTATACAAGTAGCACATGTAACCTTCCAAAAATTTGCAAGGAAATTCAGAAATTGTTTTACTGAAAGGGCTCCTGAGCTCTTTTGTTGTTGTTTTTTTTTTTTTACATTTTATTTATTTATTTTTAGAGAGGAGAAGGAAGAGAGAAAGAGAAGAAGAGAAACATCAATGTGTGGTTGCCTCTCACACACCCCCCACTAGGGACCTGGCCTGCAACCCAAGAATGTGCCTGACTGGGAACCAAACCAGTGACCCTTCAGTTCACAGGCAGGTGTTCAATCTACCAAGCCATACCAGCCAGGGCTGCTCCTGAGCTCTTGAGGCAGAGTATATCTGTGCATTCCCTTCACCAGGAATGAGCCTTATAAATCACTAGTAAGATTTTAATGCAGAATATATTCTTTTCAATGAAAAAAAATTGTTTGAGTCTATGGTCAATGATTTAAAAAAACAAACATGTTTTTCATTCATTTATAAACAACCTGCCCATGTTTCCTATTAATGTACTCATTTTGGCCCATAGTTGTACATGTTACAGTTGATATTAACCAGGGTTAAATTAAATGAAGAGTTTTACTTTCACTTTCTGAAGGACCTTCATGAATCATCCTGATTCTCCTTTAAAATTAACAGGAGTGTAATCAGCTACCCTGACATTGTATTTCTCTCCCTAGTCTGAGAATTTGGTCTCTCTAGTCTCATGTTGAGAAAGAAGTATTCTCCTTCTTTATTATAATTTTTTTCTTTAGAAGTATTCTGAGAAATGTTATTTCCAGCTGCTTACAGGAGTCCTCTCCTCAAAGTTGAATCAGATCCTCCAAATTACACTATGGAACTCAATTGTCCACATCTTATTATTTTAAATGTGTCATATGCTCTTCAATAGGTAGGATAAGTGCCAACTTGTTCCTTATTTATGAGAATATTCTATGAAGATGGGAAAAGGCCAAGAAGACTATCCTGAATCACCAGAAATTTTCTGTAGATTTATTAGAATTAGAACCTGTAACTCTTTCTAAGCCTAGAAAATCTTGGATTAAGCAACCATAAAAAAATCTTGACCTCTATTTTATAAATAATACCATGGTCATCAAAAAGTCTAGATTATGGGAAAATGACAAAATCTGTGAGTGAAATGGCAAAAAGAAAAAAGAAAAAAGTCAGCTAATCCATCTAAACCAAAATTATCCAAGACAAACTAATGTGATCAGAATAATTTGAGCTTCAACCAAGAATGTTGGGCTTTTTAGAAGAATTTTATGGGTCTCTAAGATGATTTTGGTTTATAACTCTATTTTATATGAACAATTCTATGCTTTAAAAACAAACAGCTGTACAAACTAAAGTTGTCTAAATAGTTGATTTCTTTCTGTATTTCTTTATTTTAGTGCTAGTTTGAATGTAGTGCATCCCTTTATTTGTTTTAAAGTTAGTCTCGTGAGATCAGTGAAATAAACATCAAAATGTGTTTTTCATTTCTCCCAACTGCAATCTTCATTGTTTTCCTCCTTACATTTTAATTTTACTTTTAGCCCTCAGAAAAGGAACAATAATGCCAGATGGCACAAGTTGGATGCCATTTTCTGCCTCTCTATCTAAAGTCAGGTGGTTGACTGCAAAGTCATTCATGCCAAAAAAGAATAGGAGTCCCATAGATGGGACAGCCCCAGGCAAGTTCATAAAGCCGATGAAGAGGGCCTTGATTCTCTCCTACTTTTTATAATAACACCTCTTTCTTCCTTAGCCTCTTCTAGGCCCATTCCTGTAAATAATTACTTTGGAGGGAATTCTAAAATATTCACTTAAGGTGCTGATAATTAAGATGCTAGCTATTGCTCAGTGTTGCTTGTTAATAGAGTCCATTCAGTCTCCACTGCCCTAGGCTCCTGGTTTGGTACCTGAATCACTGGGGAGTGGTCCAGGGAACACCCACAGAGTGGATCCTCAGAGAGGTGAACTACAGAGGGGAGCAGACCTGCATCCCCCAATTATGAACCATGGGGTCACTTCCCTCACAGAGCCCATGCCATAGTAAAGCAATCTATGAATGAAAACTTCCCACCATGAGTAAAAGGTGCTGGAAATTTTGAGCTTCCTATACTTTATGGGTTTCTCCATAGTGATTAAATAACTATTAAACCTTTTAGTTTGTTGCCTAGATAGTACAGTGGGGAAGTTTTGGTGATGAAAGCTAGATGGACTTACAGAGTATATTCACTATAAAATTATAGTAGTTCTAATTTACATAATTAATATGACATAAATGATCAGTTAACTCATTGCATACTACATCTATACTAATCATTTTTATTCTCATTAGAAGTTGCATTACTACAGTCTAAAGTGCAGTAATAGCTAGGTCTTGTCACCTGACATTTTAGAATAAGAATGTTAATTGTCAGTGTTTAATATTGAAAGATTACTAAGGATGAAGTAGCATTAATGTGAGATGATTAAAAACTCTTGGTCAGTTTCACTATGATGCCAAAATATAATCACATAAGCTTAGATAATTTTCTTTTCTGCTTTTACAGATGTGTAGCAATGGAAGTAAACTGATAAATAAATGAG
Source organism: Phyllostomus discolor (assembly GCF_004126475.2). Taxonomy (NCBI): domain Eukaryota; kingdom Metazoa; phylum Chordata; class Mammalia; order Chiroptera; family Phyllostomidae; genus Phyllostomus; species Phyllostomus discolor. The sequence continues at coordinate 144,844,661 of NC_040906.2, read as the reverse complement.
TTATGGACCTGACATATAAGTGTTACTCAGAGCTATCGCTGTTGCTATGAGGAAATGTTCAACCTAACATAGACCATGAGGACAAGCAGAATCCCAGACCTCAGTCCTGGCATAAAGCCAACAGTCTGTCTAATCCATGCTGGGGAAAAGCACCTTAAAAACCAGCAATGGGCAGGGTTGGTCCAGAATGTGCAATGGGCTACATCTATAAGAAGTCATCCAATCCAAGAAAGGGGGGTAAATGGGTACAACCTACATTTCTTGGACCTGATAGGAATTCAGTTGCTAATCAACCAAAAGGGCTGCATGATGCAGACTCATCTATTCTTTGGCTGCAGAGCATAATCTCCACAGTGGGTGGTAGGGAGACCCTACAGCTATCGGGGGAGACTTCAAATGATTCTGAATGACTTCAGAATTAATTCTGTCCTGGTAGCAGGCCCCTTAATTATCTATGACCACATTGTGTGGTAGGCAAGGGGGGCCCCAATAAATATCAGAGGGAGCTGTGCTTGGTGAATGGAGGGAGACAGTAATATAATGTGCTGCTTGAAAAGCTTGGAGATGAACTTCCTAGGTTCAATTACTGGCACTATTCTTTAGCTAGTTTGAGGATTTTAGGCAAATTACTTTGTCTGTTAGAAGCTTCAGTTTTGATCTGCATGATGGGGGTACTAACGGCACAAGTCTTACAATGTTCTTTCTTATTGCATTTTTTTCACTACTGTTTGTCTTCCTTATAGTCCCTCCCCCACCACAATCACCACACTGTTGTCTATGTCTATGAATCCCTTTCCTTTTTGCTTGCTACCACCGATCCCTAACCACCTTCTCCCAAACTGTCAGTCTGCTATCTGTGAGCCTGTCTCTGTTTTGCTTCTTAGTTCAGTTTGTTCGTTAGATTCATATATGAGTGAAATCATAAGGTATTTGACTTTCTTTGACTGGCTTATTTCATTTAGCATAATGTTCTCAAGGTTTATCCATACTGTCACGAAGGATAAAATTTTCTTCTTTTTTATGGCCGAGTAGTATTCCATTGTATAAGTATCCCATAGTTGTTTTAGCCACTCACCTACTGATGGACACTGGGCGGCTTTCATATCTTGGCAATTGTTAATAATGCTGCCATGAACATAGGGGTGCTTATGTCCTTTCAAATTAGTGTGTTTTGGGTTTCTTTGAATATATTCCCAGAAGTGGGATCACTGGGTCAAAAGGCAGATTCTTTTTTAATTTTAATCTCCATACTGCTTTCCACAGTGGTTGCACTAATCTATATTCCCACCCACAGTGCAAAAGGGTTCCCCTTTTTCCATGTCTTCACCAGCACTTGTTTTTTGATTTATTAATGGTAGCCATTCTGGCCAGTGTGAGGTGATATCTCACTGTGGTTTTAATTTGAATTTCTCTGATGATTAGTGATGCTGAGCATCTTTCATGTCTATTGGCCATCTGTATGTCCCCTTTGGAGAAGTGTCTATTCACGTCCTTTGCTCATTTATTTTTCTGGAAAAAGCTTGATAATTTTGTTGGTTGTTGTTGTTGTTCAATTATAATTTTCCCAATTTTTCCCCTGTTGCTCTCCCCTGCCCCACTGACACACCCCTGCCCCCACTCCTTCAGTCAATTTCCACCCTGTTGTCCATGGCCATGAGTCCTTTATACATGTTCCTTGACTAGGCGCTTCCCCTTCTTTCCCCCATTATCCCTCTTTCCCCTCCCCTCTGGTCACTGTCAGTTTGTTCCTTACTTCCATGTCTCTGGTTCTGTTTTGCTGATTTGTTTGTTTTGCTCATTAGGTTCCACTTACAGGTGAGATCATATGGTATTTGTCTTTCACTGCCTGGCTTATATCACTTAGCATAATGCTCTCTAGTTCCATCCATGCTGTCGCAAACAGTAGTAGTTCATTCTTTTTTGTGTGTAATGTTCCATTGTGTAAATGTACAACAGTTTTTTGATCCACTCATTTACTGATGGGCACTTTGGCTGTTTCTAGCACTTGGTTATTGTAAATAATGCTTCTATGAACATTGGGGTGCATAGGTTCTTTTGAATTGGTGTTTCAGAATTCTTAAGGTATAATCCCCACGCTGGGATCACTGAATCAAAAGACAGTTCCATCTTTAGCTTTTGAGGAAATTCCATACTGTTTTCCACTGTGGCTGCACCAGTCTGCATTCCCACCAACAGTGTACCAGGGTTCCCTTTTCTTTACAACCTCATCAGCACTTGTTGTTTGTAGATTTGTTAATGATGGCCGTTCTGACTGGTATGAAGTGTTTTCTCATTGTGGTTTTAATTTGCATTTTTCTGATGGCTAGTGATCTTTGCCATTCTTTCATATGCCTGTGGACTCTCTCTATGTCCTCCTCAGAGAAGTGTCTTTTCAGTTCTTTTGCCCATTTTTTAATTGGATTGTTTGTCTTCCTAGTGTTGAGTTGAATGAGTTCTTTATATATTTTGGAGATCAACTTAAATATAAGTCTCAACACCATAAAAGTCCTAGAGGAAAACATAGTCAGTACAATGTCAGGCATCCCACTCAGCAATATCTTAGCCAATATATCTCCTAGGGCAAGGGATATAAAGTAAATAATAAACAAATGGGACTACATCAAATTAAAAAGCTTTTGTATGGGTAAAGAAACCATAAACAAAATGAAAAGGGAACCAACTGTATGGAAAAACATATTTGCCAATGGTGCCTTGGACAAGGGTTTGATGTTTGACCATTTTTAAATTGGATTGTTTGTTTTTTTGATGTTGAATTTTATAAGCTCTTTATACACTTTGTATATTAACCCCTCATCAGATATATTGGTGAAAATGTTCTTCCATTCCATGAATTTTTTTTTTATTTTGTTGATGGTTTCCTTTGCTATGCAAAATCTTTTTAGTTTGATGTAGTCCCAGTTGTTTATTATTACTTTTGTTTGAGTTAGGAGTTATATCAGATAAAATATTGCTGTGAGCAATGTCCAAGAGTTTACTGCCTATGTTTTATCTGAGGATTTTTATGGTTTGGGGTATAACATTAAGTATTTAATCCATTTTGAATTTATTCTTATTTGTCATGTTACCTAATATCAAACTATACTATGAGGCCATAGTAATAAAAAAAGCATGGTGGTGGCATAAAAACAGACATACAGATCAATAAAACAGAATAGAGAGTCCAGAAATAAACTTACACCTTTATAGTCAATTAATATTTGACAGAAGGAGCAAGCACATACAATGGGCTAAAGATAGTTTATGCAATAAATGGTATTGGGGAAATTGGACAGATAAATGCAGAAAAAAGAAACTAGACAAAGTCGTTTTGAGAATTAAATAAGTATATATATGTGTGAGCATTTACTCACTGCCAGGCAGCTCTTTGTATGTTAAATTCTCAGGCTTCTGGAATTTTTTGAGTGAAAGAAATCACTGCCAGTAAATGTATGGGAAATATTATAATCTACCACTTCTTTTCTCTCCCCATAGTTATATAGCCTTTATAATAAAAAGAATTGGCAGGGGTAAACAGGGATAGTTAGATTATCCTTACGCATAAAGTTACTATGTTTGAATAAATGGCTTGTGAAGGGAAAAAAACTGTTTAAAATGCTACCCTATCCCTGGCAGGTGTGGCTCAGTTGATATTGAGGGTTCAATTCCCTGTCAGGGCACATGCCTGAGTTGCAGGTTTGGTTCCCACAAAAAGCAACCAATTGATGTTTCTCTCTCACATTAATGATTCTCTTCCTTTCTTTCTCTCTCTCCTTCTCTCTCTAAAATCAATAAAAGAAAACATTTTAAATGCTACTCTCAGGTAGGACTAACAGTTGACAATTTGGTGTTGACATATAAGTGCCTCATAATTTTTTGAGTAATCTGAAATAGAGAAGATGGAAAATGTGGGCAGAATAAGAATATGAAACTGGGTAGGAGGGGCACTTCTTTAAGCAATGTGATTATCTGGATGTGTTTCAGCTTTAAAGCCTGAAAATCCTTATAATTTAGGTAAATCTACTTTCTGGTGCTCTTAAACTCCTTCCTTGTATATTCTAGATAAGTTGGTAAGGCCAAAGCAGCAACTGCAGGAAGAATCGTGTTGAGCCCAGATGCTCCTATAAGTTTGGTGATGGGAACCTGGAGCATGTTTTACAAAACTTCTGGGGTTGTATTCAACCATGGATGGTGATGATGCTGTCATGATTGATGAGCGATGTTTGCTGGGCAGAGAAGAGCAGGTGCCTACAAATATGTCAGGAAAATGGCTTCCTCGATATCCTTCAAATGGTTCTCTTCTTATTTTTGAGATACTGGTTACCTGAAATAAAATATTCAAGATATCTATCCTTATAAGAACTCATCTAGAAAACTGGAATGATTACCATACACGTCTTTCTTGATCATGAGAATGATTAAAATAACAAGGGCAGCAAGCACAGAGCTTGGTGAATATTAGTTGCTCAGTCCTATTAGGTCCATGAAACCACCATGGGAGTATGCAGATTCACAAAGAGCTTTCAAATATGAGCAACCATTGGCTAGCTCTTACAGTGGTCCACTGAAGAGTTAGTTCTGTGCCCAAGAGGAACTCAGGGTGTAGGTAGTAACAGTGCAGGGGATGTGCTGTTGCAGTATTCTTTCCTTTACAAACATGTCACTAGATGGCAAGAAAATACTATTAACAGCACCTGAATAGGATGCTGCATCACTTAAAATGGCATTCATTTTTGTTTTTGGAATGACCAAAAAAACCCTTTAGTGACAATGATGAATTATGATGAATCAGGTAACATGACAATAGAAGAATTTATTTACCAGAATGACTCTGAGAGTGAATACAAGTAGGAGGGTTTAGCAAATAGTGAGACCACTGCCCTGACCCCTTGACATGTTCCAATGGGAGTAGATGGTCATGAACTGTCTGCTGGAGTGAGGGGTCTGATTTCAGTGCATTAGACACAGCAGTGAGGGGGATCATGGGAGAATGTGGAGAGCAGAATTGCTCAGCCCATTGGACAAACCAATGTTCTCAATGTTCTTGAGAAAAGACAAGCAGGGGAGCAAGCAGTTTTGCAAAAGGGGAGAAAGTGACAAAACTAACATGTCTGATGGCTGAGAAAGGAGATAACACTGTATTTTAATACTTCTCTACCCACAAGCCCCTAAGAACAACAAAGGGAGAATATTTGGCCAAATGCAGTCATTCTAAATTCTCTGTCATTCCCCAGGATGCCCTGGTCTTCTCTCTGGAATGTTTTTCCTCCCTTACCATCCCTGGCACATTTCTACTCATCCTTTCTGATTCACTGGCCTTTTGAAATCTCTATGAACCACACTACTCTCTGGTACGTTTGGCTGCTTCCTCTTCTGCACTGTGTGTGCCTTCATCAGGTGTCAGTGCAATGTACAAGTATGTCTGAATGTCTCCCCAAGGGAACTGAGGGCCTAGGTCAGAGATGGAACCTTATTCATGTTTATACCCTCTCTCTTCACCAGCACCATACCTGACACTAGTGATTAATGCAGTGCTCTACATGGAATTATTGAAAAGATGAGAAATTATTTTTTAAAGAAATAGTCCATGCTATTTAATGCCTGCCAAACTCATTTAATTCACTAAATCTTTTCCAATTTGAATTATAACAGGTGATTTGGCTTTTGCTTGCTCTCTCTCTCTTTCTCACCCACTCTGCCCCATCCCCCAAAACCTTTTTTCTCAGCCTTTTGTAAGAGCTTCTTTGGAGAGAAGAAAAGCTGTTTTTTCCTTCCCATCTTCTTTCCTTCCTTTCTTTTTTCCTCCCTCCCTCCCTTCCTTTATTCCTTCCTGTCTTCCTGCTGGCCTTCCTTCCTTCCTTCTATCCTCTTTTTAAAATTCGAACAATATTTCAATTTTACTATATGCCAGGCAATGTGCTAGGCATAGAGAATGGAGGTATGAGAAACACCATCCTTGCCTTAAGAAAGAGAATATTTTAGTTAGAAAAAAAAGTAAGCACACAAATTAGACTTCTCTGCTTGAGGTAAGCTATAATCAGCTATTTGAGTACATAGGAATACCACAGAGAGAATCAAGAGAAGACATCCTAGAGGGGGTAATGATTGAATTTTTGGAAAAGAAGTAAAAGTTGGCAGGCAACCAAAGGATGATAAAGATAATGCAGCTATCATTAATACCACTTACAAGGTAAGGAGAGAAAGGAGAACATATCCCACTGAGAAAAATGAAAAGACTTGTGGTATGACAATAGTGAAAGTACAACTTGCCCATGAAGAAGGATAAAGAGGAAGATGGGGCAGGAGACACATTCTAAAAGACCTTTGGTAGCAGCAGATCTATCTGCCAGTTATCCTGAAGGTTTGAGGGAGTAAAAAGATTTTAAGGAGGAAGATGTATGATGACATCTGAATTATAAAAGAGCACGGTGACATTGGATGAGTACGAAATGGTAACATGGGAGATGGGAGGCAGGGAGAGCAGTAGGGAGATGGTTTTCAATAATACAGGTAAGAAAATCAGGATTGTCTGGATGAAGCAACACTATACAGGAACAGGATGTGTTTTAGGGAGTCATTCAAATGTATGTTCAGCAAGCTGGTGTATTCAATAGAGTTATTAAAAGAACTGAAAATAGTAAAGCTATTTTTAGTAAAGCTGGGTAGCTTAGTTGGTTAGAATGCAGTCCCCGTACACCAAGGTTGTGGATTTGATCTCTGGTCAGGACACACAGAAGAAGCAATCAGTGAATGCACTCATAAGTGGAACAAATCAATGTTCCTCTCTCTCTCTCTCTCTCTCTCTCTAAAAAATCACTAAATAAAAAGTATAAAAATATTAAAACTAGAGACATTCTACAAGAGAAGAGAAAATACTAATAGTAAGTAGGGAGAAGAAGATTTTTACAATTACCAAAAATAAAATGATACAAAGAAGGGCATTGTCAAGATCATCGAATACAACTGAACACTCTAGAAAATGTCCTTTGGGATTCATTGTGATCCCTTCCAGCACCTGGTAACCATGTTATGTCTTTAGATTTCAGAGATCATGGTCAAGTGGTAACTGAGGTTTTCTTATTTTCAGACTTTGTTTCAAAGTTCCGTAATCCTCACTGAATGAAGGGTAAACTTTTAAAAATGTCATCTTATGGCTCCATGCTAAGAAGGGAGCTCATTTATTTCCTCCTTCTTTCAGACTTTTCTACCTTTATATTTTTTCCATCAAATTTGCAGCATGCAGCCTTTTGGGTCTACAAATTAGTATCTTAATTGATTCTCTTTCGTCTCCCTCTATGAAAGTTAGTCCAAATCTCACTGATTCTTAAGACCCCCTTCCCTTCCCCCAGTTTACAGCTGTTATCATATTTCTGCCCGGGTGCATCAAGCTTTTTGTGGCACTGGGTAGGACATACCCAAATAAAATGGAGCAGCCATTTTTATTCCTAATTACCCTGCAGTTTGCTTGCTACAGCCTCCTAGCTGGTTTCATATATCTTTAGTCATGTCCTTTCATTCAGTCCTACACAAAGAGTGTGAGTCATCCCCTGCAAGTTGTTTTGATCATCTCTCTCCCTCTCTGAACCCTGCAGGATCTCTGAGTTTCTGCTTACGTCAAATCAAAAGTGATCATGAGTCACTCTTTATCTAACTGGCCTCCACTTTCATCATAGCCTGATTGTTCTCTCTGCTTAATTCAAGCTGCTTGGCTCCTCATTCAGAGCACATACACACTGTCTCTCTCCTCCAGGGCATTCGCAGAGCCTTCCGCCCACCTGGCATATTTCCGCTCCTCTGTGTTCTGCCAGCCCCTTGCTGCTGGCTTCAGAGCCTAGCATAGTCCTCTCCTCTGTGAAAGGCTTTCTTGCTTTGTACACGTTTGTCTCAGTTATTTCAGCAAATCTCTCCCCACTCACTACCTTACTTCCTCTTTAAGTGCTACAGTTGAGCACTTTTATTCATTCATGTATTCATTTTTTTATGTATCCATTGCTGTTGTAAAATACTGTAGATAAAGCTGTGAACATGTAAGCCATACTCTACACCACAGGGGCTTTCCTTCTAGGAGACAAATATGAAAACATTATCAAGAAACAATAATGATTATAAAGAAGGAAAATATGCAAAGAGGTTTTTACAAGGCATCTGATCTGGTTGAGCAGAGCTCATCCTGAGAAGGATGAATAGGATTTCATCTGTTAAAGTGTTGGGGGACACAGTTCCAGACTGGTGAATAGCAGATACAAAGTCTCTGATGGGGGAACAGGTTTGGAATACCCAAGGAGTTGTGAGAAGGCTGGGTGATTGCAATGCAAGCAGTGGGAGAGCTCCACACTGGGGTGTGCCTCATACTGTGCTGCCATGTGCTCACAGGCCCCACATCTGAAACAGTTTCAAAGTCTGCCTAACACTTTCAGTAGCCAGATCAGTGTTTTTCAAACGTCTTTGATGATATGAATCACCTGGGATACTTGCTGATTTCAGCTTCCCAAGTTCTTGGAAATCTGATTCCATGAGACTATGATAGGGCCCTGGAATTTGTATGTTTATTTTTTGCTTTTTAAAAAGATTTTGTTTATTTGTTTTTAGAGAGAGGGGAAGGGAAAGATAGAGGGAGAGAAACATCAATGTCTGGTTGCCTCTCAACATGCCCTACTGGGGACCTGGCCCAGGCCCACAACCCAGGCATGTGCCCTGACTGGAAATCAAACCAGCGACCATTTGGTTGCCAGCACACAATCAATCCACTGAGCCACACCAGCCAGAGCTGGAATTTGCTCTTTTAAAACCTTAAACACTCCAGGTGTTTTTTATCATCAGAGTTGTTTGGGATTTATTGATTTCTACAATGTTTGGATAACTCTGGAAGGATACGAAGAGCAGGAAGTGAACAAATGGCAAACTGTAACATAGTAGTATTTCTCCAATCTCCACATGGTTTATCTTTGTTAAAGTCAAACATTACTGGTTGTTGTGCATACTAACCTGTTTTTGGATGTTGATTATATAAATCTATTCTTACTCCCCAATTTAACCATAGGCCAGTGAATTCCAGCCCTGACTTCTCGTCAGAATCCCCTTTCCACCCCAAGACTCTGGGGTGTAGCCTGGCATCTGTTGCCTTTAAAAGTTTCCCTGCTGATCCCGATCCTAGCCAGGGTTGTCAAGCATTGCTTTTGGATGTTTGTGAAAGCAGGCTGTATGTTTTTCTTCCTTTGCTTCTTCTTTAGAGTTTACTATCAGTTCTTCAGATAGCGTAGGTTCAGGAATCTGGTTGAGCAACAGATCCACCCTCATTTGCTTCTGTTGTGTAAGATGCATATGATCAATTATTATCCACCCCTCTGTACTCTAACTGAAGACTGGCCCCAGAAACACAAGTGCATTAATTGTCCTGCCACTGATAGAAGCCATGTGCCACCCAATGGCAGTGACCTGAATACCTAAGCTTCTGATTCTTTACTGAGGAATCATTTACAAGATTGCATGTCTCAACCATGTTTTGTATTTTTTAAGGCAAGGAGTTATTTTAATTCCTATACTACAAATTACAAGATGTTAATGGTTCATGATAAAGCCTTGACAAAAAGATAATATACATGAAGTTAGAATGAGGGACAAAGAAATAAATCATTTGTCAGTTCATGACTGGGAGTGATCCTATTAATTGTGTCAAGTTGGGGGGTAGGGCGGTAGGACTTAGTACTGGAGTCAATTAACTGTAGTCAGCAGAAGAAAATGTCCAGTCAACAAAAAGAACATGGTATTCTTAAGTGCAGGCAATAGTCACAAAGACCTAGCAAGTGAGGGCAATTGGGGTTTAACAAACGAGCAGAGAAAAGTCATAGGAAACTATGGGGATGGGGCTGGTGATGTTCAGACATCCTTGGGTACAAAGAGACAGTTGATACTGGGAATAACTTGGATCACATGGAAGGGTCTTATCCACTGGGCTGGACAACAAAGGAAAACATGATGCTATTCCAAAATGGTTTAGGACACTAGTCAGGTTATAACAGTTAAGTAATCCAAAGAATGGCTGGCCAGGAAATAGGACAGGTCCATGTTAGCATAATTGAGACCCACCCAGCAAGGACCAGATCAGAATCCCCAAATCCCAAGATTTGCATTGTGACTATTAATATTTTACGTATATCAATATATATATCAACTATAACTTGATGTTGGTCCCAGTGTTTTGGACTTGAGTGCCCTAAATTCATCTTGCTCAGATTAAAATTACATATTAAGACAGTGAGTGAAGTTTAGAGCATAAATCTGATGGTTAGGTGTCTCTAGCTGTGGAAAAGAAAACATGCAGGCAAATTGAGAAGAATGGTTGCAAAGAGATAGGTTGAGTGCTTGAAATCTTGTCTATTTGCAACTTTCCAATTGTGATTGTCCATTGTCTTCCAGAAGGTATCACCTTCTTCAGTCAGGAATAGTGATTTGCCATTCCTCGTATGAGGGTGGAACCCCCAAAATCAAAATTATCTTTTAGAGGGTGGGCCCTTTCTAATACAGGCTTCCTCTGCTAGGTGAGTGTTTTAGGAACCCACCTGTATCAGTGTACCAGCTGGTGTCATTGTGAGAGGTTGCAGTCAGCTTCAGTGAACTTTTTTTGAAGACTCTTTCAATGCATTTGCTCATTTCATGATGGGTAGTTTATGAGTACACCTGCCCCCATACGCTGAGTATTCAGTAGTTTTTGACCAAAAATGGCATGACTTCCTTGCCCCACCTCCCTATTCACCCAATCTCACCTGAGAAACTTTTTCTTGTTTCCCTAGATGAAAAAAAGTCCTCGAAGGGAAACATTTTGCCCATGTGGAAGAGGTGAAACAATAAAACAACAGAAGCACTAAAAGGCATCAAAGTTGACAAGTCCAAAAACTGTTTTGAGGAGTGGAAAAAATGTCTCAATTGGTGTATTGCATCAAATGGAGAGTACTTTGAAGGTGACTGAAGTTTAAACATTTGAGAATAAATACACATTTTTTTTGTAAATAAATTCCAGGTGTTTTGAGGTCCTCCCCTCAAATATGCCTTGCATTCTCCCACTTTGAGGCTTTTGATCAAGGTGTACTCTACTTACAATGTCCTTCTTATCTTCACAAGTTCAAATTTTAGTTCTCTAGAAAATTCTTTTTTTTTCCAATAGCCTCACCAGTTTTCTATTCGTTTTCTACTACTTTTAATGACATAATGCAACACCTAAAATTTGTTGAAAAACCAAAGAAACTAGAAGTCAAATAATAAGCTCAATTATTTTATTCCCATTGTGCTAAAAATACTTTAAATGGTAACATCTAAATATGTATCTCACTGTTTAGTAAAAGATGGTCTTTGATAATATTCTCTAAGCATTTACTCTTTTACTTAACTGTAGAACACATGGTCTATTCTCTTACTTTCATATGACAATTACACAAATTACTAAGTTATAATATGAAAAATTTTTAAAGATTTTACTTATTTTTATAGAGGGGAGGGGAGGGAGAGAGGGAGAGAAACATCAATGTGTGTCCCCTACTAGGGATCTGGCCCAGAACCCAGGCATGTGCCCTGATTGTGAATTGAACCAGTGACCCTTTGGTTCATAGGCCAGCACTCAGTCCACTGAACTACAACAGCTAGGGTTAATTTGAAATTTTTGTCTCACCTTATAATACCTTTTCTCCAATTGTATTAAATGTGAGATACATAAATCTTAATTTTAGTTTCTGTACTGTTATTAATCTTTACCACTTTTCATGAAATAATACATCAAAATGCAATCGAATATCATGAGAATTGCACTTAGAGGCATTGTTATACAAAGATGTAACACTGTTGAATTGGACCATTGTCTAGCATGAGATATCTGCAAATAATAATTTTTTACCCTTCATCAGAAAATCTGAATTCATTCATGATGCTATAGAGTGACAATGTATAATGTATAAAAAAGAGCAGGTCACACAAGAAATCAGGACCTTTCTTTGTGTATAACATATTGTTTTGATTTTCATTTAGGACTGATAATTTGCAGTATACCCTGGCACTGTCTGACTGGTGGATAGCCATGTAGTGCTGATTTTATGTTTCAACCTTGAATACATGCATTATCTCTTTTACTGGGTTGTGAATTTCTTCTATCAGTTATAACAACTAGCACAACTATTTGTGCTAAACCATCCCACATACATAGGTATAGCCCTCAATTACTTTCCAAGTACTTTCAGGTACATGATCTCTTCTTCAGGTTATATTAGCCCAGAGGACAATATTGGGGTCTGGGTATGCTGGCTGTCTGTGGGGCCTCAGGCAGAACATATGTCTTTGCAATCACAAAATACAGAAAATGAAAATGTGGAAGAGGTGACTTGCTCATATTCATGAATTAATAAGTGGTAAAACTGGGACCTAAATCCAAATTTTCAAGTTCTTTTGTACAAGACAGCTTCACTTATAATTTATTAAATGTATGTCTGACTTTATATGCATGTGACCTATGCGCATTATAGTTAGTTAATGACTTTCTCTAATGTTTTTGGTACCATGTCAGAACTATGCCTCCCATGACTCTCAGGGTTCTCAGAGTTCATCCAGGAGCACAGAGACTGGCCTAGGTGCCTGCTTCCCAAGCCTTTAGCTTAACACTAGAAAGAAGAGGAAGGAATTATGACACAAACGGAGACGTAGTTTGTGGAGGAGTAAAGGAAAATAACTGTGTAGGTGTCAGTAAAAGCACAGATATAAATTCTTACTGGGAACCAACTAAAGTTTGGAACTAAAGAAAAAGAGTTTCAGCTATAGCATTTTGTACTGAATGGTGGGAATCCAACACTGAACAAAGTAAATCGAGCAGGTAAGTAACCTAACACTTTTTTTGGAGGAGGAGGGGTGTCTTAAAAGCTTATTGCTATAAAAAGTTTTAAGAGTGTGTAATATGGGTCATACATAGAGATTTTCTGTCACTCCAGTTCTTTATCTAGTAAAGAGTTTTATCTCCTCTTTGGTTTTCATGGAGTCTTTGAATAGAGAACAATAAGCTCTAACCTCATTGGATAACTACTAAGTGATACAAGGGTCCCAGAACTGTTTGCCTTTCTGTGTATGTTGAGGACGGCCCATGAGAACTGATGCCAAAATACGTAAGTCTTGATAGGGGACAAAAGCTCTTAGAATTTCTCAAGTTTCTTCTCGTGAAAATCTGTACCTACGTAAATACACATACTCTCTGATAAATTAATTTCCTCTAAAACCTGGACATATTCCAAGATAGATATTTTTAGCCAATATTCTATCCAGAGAGTATTTATTCTGGTTTTCCCAGTAAAGTAAATATTTTTTCTCCTGATCAAATGTCGTGATATATTTTGCTCCTATTGATATGTAAGTGAAAAATAACTACATTTATCTAAAGTTACAAAAGTTGGTCTTTGATACTTTGGTGACATCAGATGCAAATATTTATTGACATTTTGTCTTTCATCAGAGACTTTAGAGAAATACTGTGTTTTCATTTTGAACTGGTACTAGTAAAGACAGAACAATATGAAATTCTAAAATGGGAACACCCTAGCATTAGAAAATGAAATGCTTCAGTTAGGGAAGTTGAAAAATACTCATAAGACCCTACTTTTGAACTTCAAAAGGCAAGATTTGGCTACCAAAGACCAAGTGGGAATAAGTCCGACTGAATCTATGAAGTTCTTAGGAAGGATTGAAGTCTAGTGTAGAGTTAGGTAATAATAACAACTTGGGAATTTCTAATTTTGTTTTTCTCTTGATAGGGAATACATTCCTCACACATCTGGCATAAAGGGAAGCTCCATTTCTGGCCTAGAAGAATGCTTGTTTTTATTTTCTTGATAGTCTTTAATATGATTTTTCTCTCACTTGATACTGAGTAGAAATCATCATATACGAATATTTGCTTTATAGGACTGTGATAGTTTCTTGTGTCTTATCTCTCTTGTCTCACTGGAGACAAGTTATAAACAAAGGTTCAGTAATTCTTTCCTCATGAAAGCCTGAGGAAGCACCATTCTCTCATTTTATTTTTTTAATTATATTTTATTGATTATGCTATTACAGTTGTCTTGATTTTTCCCCGTTCGTTTCTGTTCACCCAGCACCCCTTACTCTCTCAGGGAATCCCCCCACCACTGTTCATGTCCATGGATTGTGCATATAGGTTCTTTGGCTACTCTATTTCCTATACTGTACTTTACATCACCATGGATATTCTTAACCACCTATTTGTACTTTTCAGCCCCCTCACCTCTTCACCCATTCTACTCCACCCCCTCCTATCTGTCTACCATATGGTAACTTCTTTTCTCTTGCTGCTTTTAAGTCTCTCGTTATCTTTAACATTTGGCCTTTTACTTCTGATCTGTCTTGAAGTGGGCCTCTTTGCATCCATCATAATTGGGACTCTGTGCTTCCTGAACTTGCATGTACACTTTCTTCACCAAATTAGGGAAGTTGTCATTCACTATTTTTTTAGATAGATTTCCAATTTCTTGGTCTTTTTCTTCTCCTCTGGCACCCCTATGATGTGAATGTTTGACCTCTTGAAGTTGTCCCAGAGGCTTCTTATATTATCCTCATTTTTTGTATTCTTTTTGTTCTGATTGGTTGTTTTTTGTTTCCTAATGTTCCAAATCACTGATTTGATTCTTGGCTTTATCCGCTCTACTCTTGATTCCCTGTAAATTGTTCTTTATTTCAATTAGTGCATCCTTCATTTCTGAGTGGATCTTTTTTATCTTGAGGTCCTCATTAAGTTCCTTGTGCATCCTTATAGCCAGTGTTTTGAACTCTGCCTCTGATACATTGCTTATCTCCACTTTGTTTAGTTCCTTTTCTGGAGTTTTGATCTGTTCTTTCATTTGGGATATGTTTCTTTGTCTCTTCATTTTGGCAGCCTCCCTGTGTTTGTTTCTAAGTATTAGGTAGAGCTGCTTTGACTTTGTGTCTTGGTAGTGTGGCGTAGTATAAGAGGTATCCTGTAGGGTCCAGTGGCACAGCTTCCCCTATTGCCCAAGCTGGGTACTTGAGATGTGCCCTTAATGTAGGCTGAGTACACCTTCCTCTTGTAGTTGAGCATTGGTTGTTGTTGGTAGGTCAGTGGGAAGGATTTAGTCAGGCCAGTCAGCTACAAGGACTGGCTATGACCACTGACCACCAACTTCCACCCTCCATGGAAAATCAGCTATGCAGGGACAGGGTGGCAGTGCTTCGACGTGGTCTGTAGCTGTCCACTGGGTGCATTGGCCTGGGGTTTCCCAAGTGGTGCAGGCCAAGGTCAGCTCCCAACTGTGTTTTGTCTGGGCTACCCTGACTAAGCTATAAAGCAATCTGAGTTGGGTGCTACTTGGATGCTACTGTGGCTTGGATATTCCAAGGCACAGCCTAGTTGTGACTCTAATCCGACTGCTGTTAAAGCTCAGTGAAGCCAGCTGTTGCTTGTTTTATAGATTTAGAAGTCAAGACCAGCCATTCTCATGGAAAAGAAGCTTGGGTGGGCCCTTATATTGGGTGGGACAGAGCGTCTGGTGATTTCCAAGGCAAGTCAAACAGTGTTAACCAGGTTGTCGGAGTCTCAGACAAGCTATGAGCTTGCCAGCTCTGTGGGGGTAGGAGGGAGTTTAAAAAAGGGATAATGGCCTCTACTCGCCTTGGTGCCAGACATTTCAGTTTCTCCCAGTATGCCACTTGTGCTTTTCAAGATGCTGCCCTGGTGCTGGAGCTCAGGGGGAGTGAGTCTGAGTAGGTGAGTTCATGTGCGGGTTATTTAAGAGGAACTGCTTGGGACTCCTAAAGTTTCTTCTACCAACTCAGTCTCTGCTGGTGTTTGTAGCCAGAAGTTGTGGGGACTTATCTTCCTGGCATTGGAATCCTGGGCTGGGGGCGTCTTGTGTGGGTATAAGACTCCTTGCTCCCAAGGCATCCCTCCTGAATTTTTATCCACAAGGGTGTAAGACCAGCCCTTTTGCATCTGCGCCCCTCCTATCAGTCTGGATGGATGTGGTTTCTTTAATTCCCTAGTTGTTAGACTTCTATTCAACTCAATTTCATGGTTGTCAGAATTCTATTCAGTTTGATTTCTGACATTCTTGAGTGATGGTTGTTCTATATTTTAGTTGTATTTGATATGGGTTTGTGAAGAAAGGAGCCATGTCTGCCTACACTGCTATCTTGACCAGAAATCCCACTGGCTCATTTTATAGGAAACCAAGACCTCCATGTAATAGTGAGACTATAGATACTTTGGAAATATGTGACTAATTTTAAGAGCTGGATTAGAATGTAAAGAAATTTAACAATCAAAACCACAATGAACTGATGAGAAAATACTCGGTATTTGCTATAAAGTATATCAAAATATAGACATTTCACCGATGGATTGTTTTTATTTTGTTCTGTTTTGTTTTCTAGTTTCTTAATGCAAATCTTGCGAGCAAACACCTGTCCTAAAATACTTAAATATTTCTAACTTGGCTTAAGATGTGGTTTGGTTTGTAATAGGATATATGGTATAAAAGAATAAATGAAAGTAATCTAAATAACAATGTTGATTACAGCATATTCACTGATCTTGCTGACTTGAAAATACTAATTGCTCATTGCAGTGCATATTATCTTAATATTAAATTTATGGACTTTTGATGAATGAGTAGAGTTCACCCCAAAATAGATAATCAGTGTTTACCCTGACAGCAATAGTAAGTAAAACAAGGACTACCAACTGAGTAATATTTCTTCACTATATTTCTGGGCTCTGTATCACAGCAGATTTAAAGAAATCAAACAAGTTCTCTATCTGGATCATATGAAGCCAGTGTGGCATTGTACTGTTTAACACCCAGCAGTCTGAATTGAATTTTGGAAAGGCCCTATCTACTTTTCTTACTATGTGGTTTGCCAAATTAATATTAAATCCACATTTACTTAAATCTATCACATGTATGAACATTAAAATAATCAGATCTTTGCTGAGAGACTCAGACAAATGGTTTGAAGAAACATGACAAGTGGCCTTGGGGCAGGGTATGAAAGGTGGGTGAAGCAAAGTGGTTGGGTGGGGATTTAGTTTCAGTTTGTCCCAATTTCTTCTGCATCTTTAGCCTTATCCCATATTGGCAGGATATAATAGAATATCAGAGCTGGAAATAGTCACTTTGTTGATTTTCTTGACACTGGGTCATTGGAGTATTAGCTTTTGTGTTTTAGCAATAAGCTTTCAAATTATTAAAAATTTCCAAGGAGAATAGCACTATGCTTTGTTCACATTCCCTTTCAGTTTTGACTCATCCTACATCAAGAATTTCTTCCTTGAAAAACTTGAAATACAAATGTTAAAAATGGTAGATAAAAGGAAAAAAAATGTCCTCCTTATAACTGAGCAAATCCTCTGTAGCTCGTACTCCTTCTGATCTAAGTTTCAATAAAGTAAAAGATCATTGCTCAATGTTTTGCTCTAAATAATCCATCCTATTTCAAATAATGACTGAAGAAGTACCACCTATAGCCAATAGATTTCTGTTTCGCAAAGAATCAGAACTTTTGTTTTTGTTTTTTAGTCTATGTACTTTTTTATTTATTTAATAAGCTTTACTTAATAGGCACTTTCTGAACACTTTTAAATCACTATATTCTTAAATGATGTAAACAAAATTGAACTCATTTACATTTAATTTGTAGTGTCAGTTGGTTTTTTACTGCTTATCATATAACTTAATTACCTATAATTTTTCCTAAGTATAAAATGTTAATGTAATGAAATTCTGACTTTTAATCACTTTATTTCTAATACAACCCAAAACTGTCCTCCTGCAAAGGATCAGAAGTTGAAAACATCCATCCACTTTCATATTTTCTTTGTCACTGCTAAAATATCTGTTATTTTGAGACAATTCTCCTTTTCTATAAGCATGGAGCATTGGGGAATAATTTGCTTGTTTTTATAAGACTAAAAGGGCAATACAGAAAATATGCAGAAAGAGTTCACTACAGAAAAACATTTGGTTGAGCTTAATAATGGACTTAATCATTTAGTCAGCAATTATATACCTTATGCTCACTGCTATGCAAAAATTGCTTTGCAAATGACATAATTTATTTAAACTCTGCTTCTCTTTTGGGAGAGAAATCTTATATTATGGAAGTATTTTTATTTGTTTTTTCTTTTACTTTCTATAGGCTTTGAAAATGTTATGATAAATATAATATCTAGAGATTGTCTATTCTTTCAGTTTTTTTTAATATATACACATTCATTATTTGTTTAATACCTTATCAATATTCACTCTATGACTATTATGAGCCAGATACTAGCGTACTGGGTATCTACTGTGTTGAATGTTTTTCTCTTAACACAGTTTGCAGTTGGGAACACAGATGATCAAAAGGTAAACAAAGATACATTTGTTAATACTAATTGTGATACTGATATAAAATGAGCAAACAAAAAGGTGCCATGATGGAGAGTAACAGAATTAGGAGGTTAAGGGAAGTGTCATAGGGAAGCTAACAGTTAAGATGAGCCCTGGAGGATGAGAGACAACAGCCATGAGGTCAGCAGGAAAAACAGTATTCCAGCCAGTGGAAAAATATGATGCAATTATATAAAGGAATGTGAACAGTTGCCTTTGATTCTGTTAATTATGTAATGACTGGTGATAGCTGCTTGATTCCCAAGACCTGATCTTTCCAACATGTCACTGGTAACTTCGGTCTCTGCTGGTAGATGGCTGATGGCATTGATAATGTTTTGATGACTTGATCACTTGATCCAGTTTCAGTTCACTCAGGTGAAATGTGCTCGATGTTACAAAGGTGAACAAAAACAGAACTTGTGAAATGTTGTGGAGATGGTAGAAGGTAAGTCATAAGGTTTAAAGTACAGAGGAGAGATGTTCTGAAGTCATCACAGCTCTTTATTTCAACTACGTATGATGAAGGCTGGCTTATTATAAGCTGTATTTTTTCAATAACTTGAAACTAGCATGTAGATTCAATTGATTCTAACATATAAATATAAATAATATTCTATTGTTTAATTTGTATAGTAAGATATGGTGACTAGAGTAAAATAGGCTTTCTCAAAAAATTTAAAAAACATAATTTTGGGATATAAGTTGAGATAGACAGAATAGTCCAGCTTTTCACCATGTATTTTATATCTGAAGGATGTCTATATCGAGTACGTATCAGCATTCAGTCTGTTTTTAAAATTAGATCAGAACAGAGCAAACACCCGTGTTTCATCTTAGGGAAGTACAAGTGATATTCTTTGTTTCATAGAGGACTGCACCTTAAAATGTAAGGCCTACATTCCTTAAGGTCCTAGAAGGTTTCCTGAAGTGACATGAAAATTAAGTTAATTGAAAACCAGAATTCCAAATGCTTGACGATAGGAATGCTATGTGCAGACATCTACACTCAATGTTTAAGCTTCAGCTTGTGAGGTGGTTCATTCGGCATAAAAATTTTCTGTGGGTCAGAGCAATTGCTGTTTTAGTGCTTCAAGTCAAACACACTCTGAGGTCTAGAGATGAAAAAATAAATATTTGCAAACAGTGCTTGAATCAGGCAGACTGTTCATTCCAGTTCTCTCTGAAGATTTTCAAATCTTCTATTTTATTACTATTTCTGAATTTACCAATAAAAATAGCCACCTTGGCTACCAAGAAGGGACTTTATAGAAGGAGCTATTATAAAGTTCTATGAATGTTAACAGAAGAGACTTAAAGCCTAAGAGGGTCCTTCAGAGTCCCCACATCTTAACACTGGTCCCCTCCCAACTGGCTGTCAGTCATTGAAAGATTATTGCTCCTAATGCTCTGTAGAAAGGGTATATTGAAGAATAGAGAAATTGCTTAAAAATAGTAAAATTCAAACTTGATTTAAATATTATAAAAGAATGTATTACCCAGTATATTTTAAAAATATAAAATATGTCTGTATTAAAGTTGTATAACTTTCTAACGTATGGCAATGGATTTTTAGAACAGATTAGACCAATATAAAGGTTTCTCATGTATTTCATTATTTGAGTTAAATATGCATATGACTCAAACTTATGTTTATCCTTTTAGGAGGACTATTCAGGATGTTTTTTGTTTTGATTCTCCCTTCTTTTTTTGGAGCCTATTAAAGGGTAAATTTGCCCATTAAGGGAGAATAGGAAGAATATACAAAATGATTTGAGACTGGGAGTGTCATTTCACAGAGTTTCTATGAAATAGATGGATGGGAGTGGTGGTACAGGAAACAGAAAACATCATCCTGTTTAACATGAAGTATTGTGGAACCTAAAACTGGAACTTAAAATTATTCTTATGGAGCCCTGATTAGGGCAAAACAACCCTGTTCAAAATCCTTACATTCCTAAAAAAAAATTATCCCAATTATATGGCTTATTCCCAAGAAATACAGTAAGTCTAACATGCAAATGTATGAAGGTAGCTCACTATTTGGGTTTAGGATTCCAAATTCCTTTTTGTTTATATTACGCAAGGTTCTATTTTTGTCACTGTACGCAGAATATCAAATGTAGAATGTGAAAAATTGGTGTGGATTGAAGCCTCAGAGCAGGCACTTTAGCCACAGACTTTCATCAATGTGATATGTGATATGCTAATAGGCCTGCCAGACCTCTCTAGGAGGGCTGGTCATATTCTTTTGTTCCATGTGTTAGGGTTCTCCAGAGAAACACATATAACTTATGCATATAAATTTATATTTGTACATACTCACATGTATCTAAAAGGTATACATATGTATAAAGATACAACATTCTTGTATACCATATATATGTATTGAGTTGCCAAAAAGTTCATTTGGTTTTTCTGTGTGATGGCTCTAGTAGTGCTTAGTTGTAATGCCCTAGTAGTGCTTAGTAGTGCTTTAACTTCATTTAAAACAATTTTGTTAGACTGTATTGTAGCAGCTGTCATCAGTATGCATTTAAAAAACTTATCAAATTCCAGTCAAGATGGTAGCATAGGAAGACATGACTCACTTCTTTGCACAACCACATCAAAATTACAGCTAAAATATAGGACAGCCATAACTCAGAACCATCAGAAATCAAGTTTGATGGAATTCTAACAACTGCAGAATTAAAGACACCACATACATCCAGACTGGTAGGAGGAGCATAGATACAGAACAGACTGGTCCTTCACCCATGTGTAGTGAATAAAAATTTGCGAGAAATATCTCATGACTGAGGAGTCCCAGCCCCACAATAGGACACCCAGCCCAGTGTCCCAATGCCAGGAAGATGAGTACCCACAACTTCTGGCTGCAAACACCAGCAGAGATTGAGTTGGTGAAAAAAAGTTCTGGAGCCCCAAGCTCTGTATATGGGTTCCTCTTAAAGAAGCTACCCAGAGTTACCTACTTAGACTCACTCCCTCTGAGCTCCAGCACCACAGTAACAGCTTGGAAGATACCAGTGGCATATTGGGAAGAACTGAAGTGTCTGGAATCAAGGTGAGCAGAAGCCATTGTCCCTTTTCTAAACCCTTCCCCACCCAACAGAGCTGGCAAGCTGATGCCATATCTAAAACTGTATCGACCTTGTTAACATTGTTGGACTCACCTTAGAGATCCCCAGAGACTGTCCCACCTAATTTATGGACCCATCCAAGCTGCTTTTCCATATGAATGGTTGGTCTTAGCTCATACTTCACAACTTCTTTTTTTTTAAGTTTACTTGTTGTTCAAGTACAGTTTTCTCTTCATAACTTCTTAAGTCCTCTCAAACAAGCAACAGCTGGCCTCAGTAAGACCCATACTCAGCACCAGCAGCAGCCAGCCTAGATTCATAGCTAGGCTTTGCCTTATTATTCCCAAGACCAGCACAAGTAGCACCCAACTCAGATTGCTTTATAGCTCAGTCAGGGTGGTCCTGGGCAAATAACAGGTATGTGCTGACCTTGGCCTACATGACCCAGGAAACCCCAGCACCAGTACAACCAGCAGACAGCTGCAGACATGTCCGAGCACCACCACACCACCCATGTACAGTTGATCCCCCACTGAGGGTGGAGCTTGGCTGAAAGAAGTCACATCCAGTTGTTGCATCTGACTAGCCTGGGTAAATCCCTCCAATTTATCTGCCAACAACAACCAATACTCAACTATAAGATAAGGGTGTACTCAGCCCACACAAAAGACATACCTCAAGTACCCAGCTTGGGCAATAGGGGAAGCTGTGCCACTGGACCCTCCAGGACACCTACTACATTAGGCCACACTACCAAGACACAGTCAAAGCAGCTTTACCTAATACTTAGAAACAAACACAGGGAGGCTGCCAAAATGAAGAGACAAAGAAACATATCCCAAATGAAAAAATAGATCAAAACTCCAGAAAAGGAGCTAAACAAAGTGGAGATAAACAATGTATCAGAGGCAGAGTTCAAAACACTGGCTATAAGGATGCACAAGGAACTTAGTGAGGACCTCAACAACATAAAAAAGATCCAGTCAGAAATGAAGGATGCACTAATTGAAATAAAGAACAATTTACAGGGAATCAAGAGTAGAGCGGATAAAGCCAAGAATCAAATCAATGATTTGGAACATAAGGAAGCAATTAACAACCAATCAGAACAAAAAGAAGAAAAGTGAGAATAGTATAAGCCGTCTCTGGGATAACTTCAAGAGATCCAACATTCATATCATAGGGGTACGAGAAGGAGAAGGAAAAGAGAAAGAAATTGAAAACTTATTTGAAAAAATAATGAAAGAAAACTTCCCTAATTTGGTGAAGGAAATAGGCATGCAAGTCCAGGAAGCACAGAAAGTCCAAACAAAATAGATACAAAGAGGCCCACTCTAAGACACATCACAATTAAAAGGTCAAAAGTTAAATATGAAGAAAGACTCTTAAAAGTAGCAAGAGAAAAGTAGTTAGTTACCTACAGGGGAGTCCCATAAGACTGTCAGCTGATTTCTCAATAGAAAGTTTGCACGTTAGAAGGGATTGGCAAGAAATATATTCAAAGTCATGAAAAATAGGGAACTGTAATCAAGATTGCTCTACCCAGAAAAGCTATCATTTAGAATCAAAGGGCAGAAAAAGATCTTCATAGATAAGAAAAAACTAAAGGAGTTCATTATCACCAAACCACTATTATATAAAATGTTAAAGGGATTTATTTAAGAAAAAGAAGATTAAAACTATGAACAATAAGATGGCAATATATACGTATCTATCAATAATTGAATCTAAAAACCCAACAAAACAAACAGCAAAAACAGAATCAGAATCATGGATACATAGAGCATTTTGATTATAGCCAGGTTGAAGGGTGTTGTAGAGAATGGGAGAAGAGATGAGAGGAATTAAGAAATACAAACAGGTAGTTACAGAATAGCCATTGGGATTTAAAATACAGTATAGCAAATGGAGTAGCAAAAGAACCTATACATGTGACCCATGGACATAAACAATGGTGTGGGGATTGCCTGAGGGAGTAGGTGGTGCTGGGTGGAGTGGGCCAAGGGGTATAGAGCAGGACAACTGTAGTAGCAAAATCAATAAAATGTAATTTAAATTTCTTTTAAATAACAAAACTTACCAAAATTGGTAAATTTTTGTGGTGCCATATTCATATTGAAGATGGAAGAAAATAAGTGACATTTTTAGCATATTATGCTTTCCTATTTCAAGAAAGTTAAGAACAGAACTGAAACACACAAAAAATTCTGCAGTATATGGAGAAGATGCTGTGATTGATTGACTATGTCATAAGCAGTTTGCAAAGTTTTGTGCTGGACATTTCTGGCTGGATGTTGCTCCATGGTCAGGTAGACCTGTTGAACTTGATAGCAATGAAACTGAGACACCGAGAACAATTACTGTTATATCATGCAGGAGATAGCTGACATACTCAAAATATCTAAATCAATAAAATAATTGGTGAAAATGAAAAATGTATTTTCTATTTTATGGGAAAAATCCCTAAATGGTCTTTTTGGCCAATTCAATATGTAAAGAGATTTATTATAAGAAATTAGGTCTTGCAGTCCTGGCTGCTATGGCTCATTGGATTGAGCACTAGACTGCAAATCAGAGGGTCACCAATTCAATCCCAGTCTAGGACACATGGCTGGGTTGCAGGTCAGGTCCCCACTACAGGGCGAGTGAGAGGCAACCACATATGATGCTTCTCTCACTCTCTTTCTCCCTCCTTTCCCCTCTCTAAAAAATAAATAAGCCCTGGCTGGTGTAACTCAGTGGACTGAGCATGGGCTGTGAACCAAAGTGTTGCTGGTTCGATTCCCAGTCAGGGAAGATGCCTAGGTTACAGGCCAGGTCCCTGGTGGGGCCACATGAGAGGCAACTACACATTGATGTTTCTCCCCCCCGCTTTTTCTCTCTCTAAAAATAAGTAAATAAAATCTTTAAAAATAAAAAAATATAAATAAATAAATAAAATCTTTAAAAAAAAAGTTAGCTCATGCAATTATGGAAATGCAGATGTCCAAGATCTGCAATCAGCAAGCTGGATATCCAAGAGAGCCAATGGTGCACTTCCTGTCCTCGTCCAAATCCAAAGGCAAGAGAAGACCAAAGTCTCTGCTCAAAGTCAGCTGGGGTGGGAGAGAGAGAGGAGAGAAGAGCAAGGAGCGAGGAGGAGAAGATGAATTTTCCCTTAAGCAGCTTTTTGTTCTATTCAGGACATTAAAGGATAGTTTGGAGGACAATCTGGTTTCCTCAGTCTGTGGATTCAGATATTAATCTCATCTGAAAACACTCTGAGGGAAACACCCAGAATTACATTTAACCAAATATCTGTCACCATTCATCTGTCACCTCATGATCTAGCTGATACAAAATTACCATCACACCTCATAATTTTTAAACAATTTAAGCAGACTTAGGATTCAGTTAGGTACCAATGCTATGTATTTATTTTTTTAACTGATAAAACTTGGTTGGGAAAATTAGCTTAAGTCTGAGGCCAAAATTAGGATTGCTATATTTAATCTTAAATCAAAATTTTTTACATGTCAAGGGAGAGACTAAAGCTTATGCTCATCTGGCCAGCAGCAGAAGTACTGTCACCTGACTTTTGCCAATTGAGCCCTGAACTGGGTGACAGGGAGAAGGGAGTTTATCAATGTGTCTCTGAAGTTTAAATCCCAGCTCATGGGATTATAAACTATACCTCAGTATAGTTTTGTTTTAGCAGAGTTTTGTTTTAAAAGAGATAAAGAGAAGGTAACATAAAATTCAGAATTGTGATCAGCGGCCTTGTCATATGTTTCTGAATCTCATCAACAGTCTGAAATCTCTTCCCTTTCAAAGGTAATTTTAGTTTTGGGAAAAGCCAGAAGTCTCAGGGCACCAAAACCAGTGCTGTAGGGGCAATGAGTCACCTGAGTGATTTGACATTTTGCCAAAAAACTCTGCACAAGATGTGATGCATGAGCAGGTGAGCTGTCGTGATGAAGCTGCCAATCAGCAGTGGTCCATATCACCAGCCTTCTGAATTGTTTGAATAGTTTCAGCATATGAATGTTCAAGCTTACTGAAAAATTTGATGCAGATGCGTTGCTTTTCATCAGTCATTTTGAATGCAATGGTTATGCAGTACACACACTCACTTAACAGCTTCTACCACTGACTAGTCAGTGAACTTGTCATGGTTCATACATGCACATTCCAGTTCACTCTTCTTGGCTGCTAGGTTACATGGATGTCATGCAAACCATTCTCATTATATCAACAATGGCTGGACTTTTTCCAAACAGGTTTTCTACATTATACATATACATTTCTCTTGGGTAAATACCTTGGAGAAGAATTTCTGGATTATAAGAAAAGTTTCTGTTTTACTTCATCAGAAACTCTCAAATTGTTTTCCGAATTAGCAATACCATTTTGCAGTCCCAGGAAAAGCAGATGAAAATTCTAGTAGCTCTGAGTCTGTGGCAACATTTGGTATTGCAGGTCATTTTTATTTCAGTTGTTTTAGTGGGTGTGTAGTAGTATCTTATGTGTTAACTTGTCCAGATGAATAACGATGCATCTTTTTATGTGCTAATGAAGTCCAGTTTATCAAATATTTTATAGTTCATGCTTTCTTTGTTCTATTTATGATGTCTTTGTCCCTTCCACCTTGATATAGTAAGATTACAATTTTCCATGGGGAGCACTTTGGGAAAAAAATCCATAAACTCACAATTTTTACCTGTCTTAGTAGCATTTCTGTAAGAGTAAAAACTTCTCCTAGCTCTGTCTGCTTTTAGATGCTTTTATATGCCTTTAAATAATTGCCTTTAAAGTTTTGTTCAGCTTTTGTAAACATAAAACATGTGGCACTATGATTGGATTGGTACAAAGATAAATAAGCTAGTCATCGGAAAATTGGTTTTTTTTTAGTGTGTGAGCAAGAAAAGAAACAGGAATCATTCTTTATAGTGAGTAGCAATTAGGACAAAATACTTAGAAAAGAAACAGGAAATTTTCTTTCTTCAATAACATCTTGTTTATTGGGCTAATATCCAAAAGAGACAAATAAAGTTCTCACTGAATTTATAGTTTTAGGGGTAATGAGAAGTTTTTTCTCCCTTCTGTCATTATAATGTATCCTCTACACACACACACACACACACGCAATGATGTTTTAGAAGCTACACAGTAAATCGTATAACATAAGAAGTATGATAGCACATAAATTATCTTCATAATTAGTATAATTTATTAGTTTAGTTTGTTTGGTGACTGAGGAAAAACAGCATTTTTATCCCTGTGGGAGAAACTTTTAAGAAATAAAAAGAAAAATGGTGCCATCTCACAGCTGTGGGCTCCAGCCCCCAGCACCCACTCTGCAATGGCCACCTTCCCACCTCCACAAGCATTTCTGTTACATGGTGCTTCAGGTTCTCAACAGTCCCAGGAGCAAAGTGCCTCTAGATATGCTCTGAGAGGAACTTATACTACACAAGTAAAGTACAGGGTCTTGCATCCAGAGATTAAATTAGTGATTTTTGTTTCTTCAGTAAGAGGAATTAACATCTTCCATAGGGACAGAAAAATAGGCTTTGTCTTGTGCTGGGAAGATTCACAGAAGTGTGATTTCCTTAACTTTACAAGAACAAGATAACAAGATACCATTTCTACTGTCCCAAGAATAAGGAATGTCTTTAAAAGAACTTAACTTGTAATTCTGTGAAGAACTGAAATCACCCAGGGACTTAATGACCTGAAGAGTGAGGAGAGAGTCAGAGCAGGCCAGAGTGGACTGCAGGGAATGCCAGTGTTTATGGTCTGGGTAACTCTTATGGACAAAGAGTTACTCTTATGGACCTCAGCAGGTGAACCCGTCTATCTGGACTACAGTGTCCCACAACAGGAATGGCATTCAGGCCTTACTTTTAGGTCAGTTTTTACTGCTGTGAAATGTGCCTTTCCCACAGTTCCACATTAGTTTTTGTGTCTTTTTTCTTTGCTGCTTACAATACACACTTGATGCTCTAGAAGAGCTACATGAGTTACCAGCATTACTTCAGCTTAGTGTTTATGATGTTACCTGTAACAGTTTTGACTAAACAGTGACACAATAAAACATGAGTATTTTAATGAAGTTAAAATAGGACAAATAAACAGGAGTTTGGAAGAAACTAAGAGAATAATACTAAGTTTCTCCTACGCTAAGAGAAACATCATGAAGGCTGACATATAATTTGACATTTGAGGTTTCAAATGCTGTGTGAACATCTCTAAATCTTGTCAGACAGGAAGCAAATGACTATTTTATTGACATGAATTTTTTTAAAAGCCTCAAACTTTAAGTTCTCTTCATAGTTATAGAGCAGAGAATTGTTTTTTAAATGCTAATAATATTAATAAAATATTCAACATATTTAATTACATATGATATGCTACCTAGTGTTCTAAGCAATTATTGGGAAGTTATACACAAATATTAGTTAATTAAACCCTCATAATAGTCCTGAGAGGTAACTTTTATTTGTCCAGAAATAAGGTTCATCTCACATTTTTTCTGTGTGTGTGAATTGGATTGTTCTTTTTTAACCTAATTTCATGATAATTTTTTCACAGCATAATAAAAACCTTTGAATATTATACATATATATGTTTTAAAGGTGCCTCATCATACATCTACGTAGTCATAAGTCCTAGCTGGTTTACTATTACATACAGGGGTGGGCAAAAGTAGGTTTACACTTGTTTATATGAAAAGTAATACTATAATTAATAAATAATAATACAAGAATAAACTCTGTGTTTTGCATGTTCACAATGTAGACCTGCTTTTGTCCACCCTTGTGTGGACAAGTCAAGTATAAAATAAATGAAATTTTTAGTTCTTTCCTTGAATAATTCCAAACACTCATGCTGCCATGCATTCAAAGCTATCACTACCATTGCAAATAAACTTCCCATTAAATGATTAGTTAAAAGCTTTGAAAATCATTAGCTTCCGTAAGCAGCTTAACAGAACTAAACAAATATACTTTCTGTAAAGCTTGATCTAAGAGCAGGAGAAATGGGTAAATAGTTGGTCTGATGGGCTGAGGAGGGCCTAAACTGTCACATACTCTCAATATTTTCCCCATGATCTAAAAATGTGATATCCTATCAATCTTGAGGGCATATCTTCTGTTATCTATGAACTTCCTAAAGAGCATTGCTTGGTATTATTTCACATCTTGACATTTATACTTATCATATTTGGTGACTGTTTTCAAGCAAAGGACAGATCTTTAAGATTATCAGCCACATAATTTGTTCATTTTATAAACATTTATTGAGCACCTGTTATATTCTAGACATATTGCTTAATGAGCTCATAACCATATAAATAAAAACTTGGTAAAAAAATCACATATTATGTAGGGTTAGAATAAAAAGTCAATACTTAAGGCAAAAAATTTATGTTATGAAAATTATCCTTGAAAATTCCTGAAGTAGTTGTCAGGTTGGAGACTTACATGCTCTCTCTCAAAGAATATAAACCAGCCTGCTTTTCTTCAAACATTTAGAAAAGATTGTTGCTTTTCAGTTGGTTATCAAGTGAAGTAGTTTGCTTGCATCAACCAGGTTTTATGAAATACAATTGCATTTTAAAAGACACATCACATTCAGCAATGCAGGACTCCCACCTTATGAGAGACACATAGCAGGAAAAACCTACCAAAAGCAGGCAGATTCTTTCATGTCTTACCATGGTACTTATACTCAAATAACTGACATATGATTCACTTGTGCTATTTAAATTCTCATTACTGAATTGGGGCAAGCTAAATAACTGTACAATGTAACCCCCAGTGAAAACTCATAGTGGGAGTGTTTAGGAAGGTTCCAGAGCAGAGGAGAGAATGATGTTTGACCTGCACTGTGAAAAATAAGTAGGAATTTGATAGATTGCTAATGTGGAAATTCCAGAAAGCAAATAGCAAGAACAAAGTCACGGAAGACTGAAAGTTTCTGGTGCGTTAACAAAACTAGGAGTTCTCTATGGCAAGAGGATGAGGCTAAACAGATACAAAGAAGCCAGATCCTGAGGAAGTTTCTTTTTTGGAGAAATCAGAGAGATCATTTCAGCACTGACCAGAAGAATGATTGATAGTATGACAATAACAAAAGCGGGGACTATGGGACAACAGGACCTTAGGCAGTGAGAGCTGAGGGAACCAGGCCCCAGAGATTTACTCCAGGAAATTTTCTAGTTCAAGGACAGGCCCAGACCCTCATGTTAATGTTTTCTCCAGTTCAACAAACTCTTTGTCTTTCATTATTTTCTTCTTTATGTCATCACCAGATCTACCTAAGGATACTTCAGGTTTATTTATTTTCCAAACTAAATATGTTATTTATTATTATATTAACTTTTTATAATTTTTTAAAGTTGAAAACAGTTTTGTCAATGATACATCACTAGCTCTCACTTAGAAAACTATTAGCATGACTTAACATTCACAAACATATTTTTTATAAACAAACAGTGAAGTTTTAGTTGGATACATGAGCACCAAAAACAACCCCAATTTTTAAATGATATATGCAAGTTTTTATTTTTACCATCCTTGTCAACTCTGAATATTACTATGATGCCAATCAGATAAGAACAATATTTCTTCTTAGTCTAATTAATTTTCATTCTTTTATTGTGATAATTTTATCATTTTCATGTTTATGACCTTTGGCTCTCCACTTTCATAACATATTCATGTTCTTAGCCATTTTTATTGGAGTATTTATCTTTTTGTTACTGAGTTATAAAAATCCTTTATAGAACATAAATCGTTATTATCTTTAATCTTTGTTTCAATTATATGTTCAAACTTATCATTTGCCTTTAAATTTTCTTTATGTTGTTTTAAGGTGTATGTGGTTGTGGTTTTTATGTTACTGTTTTATCATTTTTCCCTCTTTATTTGTTTTGTATGTTTAGATTTTCCCAGCTGAAGATTATACAACCCAGCTGAAACAGACTTTTTTTTTAAGAATAAACTCTTTTTGAAAATCAAGAGACCTGACAGTGGGTCAGAGCTGAGACTCAGGCATTTGGAATGTGGAGCGATTGAGTCAGCAAGGCCTTGATGCCACGCCTAAGACGGTGCATGATCTGGTACCCAGCCCCCTTGACTCCCTCTCAAATTCTTCACTGCCACTCTTCCCCTCATCCATTCCAGGAGAACCCATGCTGTTGTTTTGCCTGAAATGCCTGTATCCTCAGTAACCACATAGCACACTCTGTCCTCAAATGTCATAGCTTTGGCAAATCAAACCCTCACCAATTCACCTAAAGTAGACATCGTATTTTCTGTCTCTCATGCTGCTTTATTTTAAATTTAGTACAACCAGAAATCATATTACTTTTTATTTATTTGCCACCTTCCTTACCGGAAGGTAAAATTCTACTAGTTGAAGGACATAGTCTGTTTTGTTCACTGGTAAATCATAGCCACAGTATGGTACTACACTCAATTGTATTTTTTAAATAAACAAATGTGGAGTCACATGATTAACTTGAGTTAGGGGATATTCGAGTTGCTCTATTAGCCTATGAGGTCATTTTGTTTCATAAGAAAGCCATTTAATATTATCTAATGCCATTTTGTAATTTTGCACAATGATCTCTTTTTCCCTCTGACTTCTTTTTGTCATAAATTGTGTTATTTTCAAGAAACCATGCTTTTCATTAAGAAAACCATGCTTGGTCATACTATATTAATTTTTAAAATGCTATTTTGAGTTCATTTTACCATTACTGCATTTTATTTAGTGTTTTCTCATCTATTTTCATAAATGTATTGATTGGTATTTTAAATATTATTCTGTCTTTATCAATTTCAGGGTTAGTATAGCTTTGAAATGTATTGAAAAACTTCCTACCTTGTTTAATGCTTTTAAAATAGGTTTTTAACAATTGCATTTTTGTCAAAGTAATATAAGTACACAGGCACAACTTTAAATTGTAAGGAAAGCCTTTTAATAAAATTCACTGATCTCCTTTTCTATCCCTCCTCTCCTGAATCTTGTCTCCTGGGTGCATCCCCTTTCATCCATTTCTGTTTCACAGTTTCTCAAACTTTCTTCCATATTTCAGAATAATATTCCTTTATTTATCAAGGGAGATATTATCAATGGACTTATTGAGGACTTTGCCATGTGTACGACCTTCCGTCTCCCAGCACCCCCCCTTCCCAGTGCATTGTATCTGTCTTGTTCAGAGGACACACATTTTTAAGCCGTGGACCTCTGTCTCTTGTGCTGTTAGCCGTGGACAGCATCTCAAGGTCTCGATTTTTACACCAAACATATTAGTGTTTGTCCTGCACTTCCTCTCCTCTTCTCTCTACATCCTACTCTCAGTACTTTCTTTAATGTTATTTTTCATTTTTGTTCAAGTTATACATGCACAAAGTTTAGACTCAATTAGTTTTATAACATTCTTCATTCAAACTAACTGTTCACTGTTACCTCCTTCTAAATCTCCCCTTTTGGAAGACACTGCTTTTGACTCTCTCTTCGCCCTTCTGGCTGATTCTTTTATTTCCATCAATGACTTCTAAGTAACTTCACGGCCTTGCTGCTTCATAATTTTTCCATTTTGACTTTCTATGAATTATAAAGGAGCTGAGGTCCTACTTCTTTACCCTTACTCCATAAAATAGGCCCCATCTTTCTTGCCAATACTATAAAGATTAATATTCATTTACTCTATTTTGCTGTGTAAACACATACAGCAGCAGAACTATGTAGAAAATTAAGATTACTTATCCTTTCCAAAACACTTTTATTCCTCTGTAGTTATTAATGGTGTTTAGTTCCTTTGTTTACTTAGTTTTCCATGTACTTACTAATTAAAAATCAAATTATCCACGTTTCTAAATTCCCTCCCAATAGACTTAGATGTACAAAGTTTTTCATGCATTTCAACTCCTTGAAGGAAATCTTTCCCTGAAATTCCTGACTTCTTCCTTCTCTCCTTTTCTCCCCTCTACACCTGGTGTCTCCTCTGCCAATCTTCTGTAACATAGCTCTAGTTTTCTGTATCCCATGATTTCATTTTCCTTAGTTTACTTTCTTATTTTGGGGGAAGTACATATTCTAGCACCTTCCTGAGAAATCTGCATGGAAAATAATAATAATAAAATGTTTAATTTATTATTTTCTAACAAAAACAAAACCCAAATTACAAAAATTACACAGGGACAAGAATAGTACAAAGGTATTCATATGCCTCCTACCCAGATTTACCTATTGTTATCTTACTTCCTTTGCTGTCTCATTTATCCTGTGTGAGCAATATTTCATGGGAGGCCCATAAGGCAGGGACCTGGTGACCACTGGATGCCCAGTACCCAGACCAATGTCTGTCACATAGTAGGAGCCCAATAAATATTTGTTATATGAATGAATAAATGAACATCTACTATAGCTAAATTACACAATATTAAGATTTTTTGCTTATCTTCTTTTAATCCTGGTTGATAAAGATTTATTATTTTTCTCCCTGTTCCCCAAAATACTAGTTTCCTTTGCTATAATTTTCAGTTTGTGTCTTTTGGTCTTTCTCTTTCATGTTGCTGATTTTTCTCAAATATCTGGTGATTGTGGGTTATCCATGCATATTTTAAGAATAAAGAAACAGAGAGGCTGACAGGCCTGATGTATCTGGATAAGTTGTGAACTGACAACAGTTGCCTCGGTATGGGCAGGCAGGGCTGTTTCCACTGATCTGGATGATCTCGAGGTGCTGGAACAAAAAGGGCTTTAGGGCAAGAATATCTATTCTATCCTAGAGAGTTGTGCTGGCATATTCTCTCCACTCCCCCATGCTTTATCTGCCTCTCCACCTCTCCTCTCTCCTTTTATCTTTCTCTCATCTCATTCTTCCTTTCAGAAACATTAGTTAAATAATTCCTGGCTCCCAACTCTTCTGTGTGTACACATAATAGTGATGGAGGAAGGATGTAAAGGAATCTATTTGTACGGATTTTGAATTTTAGTTACTGTGGCTATAAATAGTCCCACTGGTGCCTTCTGCTCTCTGTTGCCCTGCCAACCATGAGTTGTACACTCTCTGCTCTAGCAGGCAGGTCTGCCTTTTCCCTTGCCCCAGCTACCTCAGGCCAGTTTCACTGAGCTTTGCCCCACTGGTGAACACACAATCACCTGCATTCTCCTAGAAATGCACTGAAAATCTTTATGTGCCTTTAGCTTCCCTGTATTTGGTGTGTAGTTTTAAATATATCCCTTCTGCATTATTTTATTATCATTTAATGTAATACCTGGATAAGAGTAAGCTAACATCTGTACATTCAGTCTCATGTCTTGACTAGGAAATGCAACAATTATACCCTGGAAATTATTTGTTCTTTAAAACTTAAAAGAAATTTGAAAGGGGCAATAGAGGGTAACAGTGAAAAGCAATGCTATTTTTGGGAGGGAATTGAAATTTGGAGTATGTGAAAATTGATTTTTTACACACTTATCCATAAAACCCATCTAGGATTGTGCCATTATTTTGAGGAATTTATTGACAATATTTAAAATTCCTTGATATTCGGATTTTTTACCTTTTCTTAAGCCAAAGTTGATGATTTACATTTTACTAGAGTTCATCAATCTGTTACAGCACAGGGAACTGGGCCCTGAGTGGGTCTGCCTAGGGCTCACCGATAGTGTATGAGTTCTTGACTTTGTTTAGGAAAGATTTCACAACACGAGTCCAGGTGACTATGAGAATACGTCTATTAAAATTGGGGACAATGAAACAGGGGAGGGCTTAGCAAAGAAGAAGCAACAGGAGAGCCTAGGCTGGGCTGCCTTAGCTCACTAGGAAGTCAGAGAAAAGAGGGCCTTGAAGACAGGTTCAGGGGGTTAACCTGGGATGAGCTGCTGCTGCCCATTGCTCTCCTGGTTGCAAGTCTCATGGGGACCCTTAGACTTTAGGAGGCTCGTGCTTGTCAGGGAAGAAGTGAAGGAGGGAGGGAGGAAAGGGAATGGTGCAGGCTGCTCCCCAGAGGGAGGGGAGGAGCTGGGTCCTTTGTCCTGAGGCTGTTACCTTTGTCTTGCAGGTGGGATCTTAGGAGAGGGTTTCAGTACAATATTCATCAGTTTTCCAGTTTTCGTGGTCTCCACTGATTGGTCAGTGCCAGGGCAGGAGGTTGTTAGTCACTGCAGCTGGTCTTGGTGTCACCCACCTGGTTTTGCAACTTTTCTAGGCCTGGAGCTGAAATACTACTGAGGCCTAGATGTTATCTCTAGGTAGATGACCTTCAGCATCTGGTTATAAATTGCTTGGTCAGTTTGTTCAGCTCTCTGTCTCAGTTTCCCTATTGTATTTGTCCTGGCTTACTGGCTTTGTCTCAAATCTTCAATATTTTTAAGTAAGAGAGCCAAACATCATGTCCTTTTACACTTTATGAATATATTTATATCTGTAATCATACCGTCTTTCACATTTCTAATAATGGGTATCTATAGTTTCTATTTCTGTGTTTATTTTGTTTTTGCTAATAACTAAGACTCCCTGCATCTCAGATTCCTCATCTCTAAAATAATGTTATTAATAGTATCTTTTATATTGGATGGTAGGAAAGACTAGATGAAATCCTACATACAAAGAAACTGGAAAAGTAAACTCAAATATTAGCTGCTATTTATTTCTCCTGTTTTTATCCTGTGTTTATTTTCTTGTTGTACTTCTAATTTACTGAGTTGGATATTTAGCTAATTTATTTTTATTCCTTCTTGTTTAATCATGAAAGTTAGTATTTCTTTTCTGAGAGTAATTTTGGCTGCATCTCAAAATTTTTATGTGAAGCATTTTTCATTATTGTTATTTTTTAAATATTCTCTGATTACAGGTTTTAGCTCTTTTTGTTTTAGGAAGTGGCTTCATTCAACCATAAAATTCAGTGACAAACCAGTGAGGAGCCAGCTTTCTTAGGCACAGCTAGGCTTGCCTGGATATTTCTCACTTACAGCAGTGATTGGGTTCTTCTGAAGGCTTTCTGACCTTTGCTTCTCAAAAGTGGGAAAATTAATCGGGCTGCTCCTGGCCTGTCTGCTGTTTGCTTGTGAAGCTGTAGTGCTTTCTTAAGAAAGTGAGTTGCTTCTAAATATCTTCACTCTATCTGGTTTCATTTGAATTATATAAAGCAGAAATTTCTTGAGTTTTGTGCCTATGTGTGTCACCTTCACTAGTTTTCAGTGCAATTGGAGTGTTTTAAATTATAATTGCTATGTTTTCTGTCTTTGTGGCTATTTCTGTTTGTTATAGTCAAAGGAGTTGGACTATTTGTGCTCCTCTGCCATTTTTTTATTGCTTTTAGAGGGAGGGAAAGGAGATAGAGAGAAACCCTGATTTGTTGTTTCACTTCTTTATGCATTCATTGGTTGCTTCTTTATATGCCCAGACTGGAGATTGAACCTGCAACTGGGGCATATTATGCCAATGCTCTCGTCAAATCAGCTATCCAGCCAGGGCTATCTGCCATATTTTTAAAAAGTCTAAATAGATATTTAAAAACCAATTCATAGCTATAGTTTTATTTTGTATGTATTTTTAAACCTGTTTGGCAAGTCGTGACCACAAGTTAGTGTTGTTTGTTTTTCTGTAATTCTTCTGCAATATTTTGCTATGTGAATTCTAGAAAAAGGAAAGATCAGTTTGATAAAGAATATATCAGATTATATTTACATATTTCTCAAAATATATTTAGTCTGTGTCCCTATTTTATACTTTTGAGTATACTATAAAGAATACATAATTTCTTTAAAACAATGTCTTGGATAATTAAACAATTTTGTTTTAAAATTAACAAAATTTGCCTGGCTGGCGTAGCTCAGTGGATTGAGCGCAGGATGCGAACCAGTGTCACAGGTTCGATTCCCAGCCAGAGTACATGCCTGGGTTGAAGGCCATAACCCCCAGCAACCGCACATTGATGTTTCTCTCTCTCTCTCCCCCCCCGCCCACCTTCCTTCCCTCTCTAAAAATAAATAAATAAAACCTTAAAAAAATTAACAAAATTTGAAAATTTATTTGGCCAAGTGAATTATATGCCAACTTTACAGTTTTAGATTGTGTTCACACTGGGCAAAACCAATCACTGTAAGAGAAAACAGTGTGCTGTTTTATAGGTGTCTCAGATTTCTACCAACAGCCTAAGTATAAATTTGCTATACCCTGGTTTTCATGTTTGTAAAAACCATTTGCAGAAGCAAGCTAGAAACTATCTAGTAATCAAATCCCTGCAATTAGTTTACAACCCAAACAAAACCTTTTCCATGAAAAAGCTTTAAAGAAATAAAAAACTACAAATAATTTGTGATCCTGTCCTTAAGTACCTGGAAACTAGAAGTCTAATGTTTATTCCCTTCTGCAGAAGGCTTGTAAAGTCTCTTCGCAGGATTCCTTGGTTTCTCTATGTAGGTATATTTTCTCATTGTGGCTTTAATGATAAACAACACGCTTCTGTGTATGTTTTCACATTTTCACGTTAAAAGTTCTTCTTGTATGTTTATTCCTTCCCTCTGGTCATCTGTTACCTCATCATCTTACCTCTTTGGAAAAAAAAACTGCATATGTGTATGTGTATGAATATCTCAAATCACTTATATTGTTCATTTAGAAAAAAATAAAAATCTGAATCCCCTAACACTAGTGAAAGACCAACCAAAACCACTTAGAATAGTTTCAAACTCAGGGGTGCATAATAAACATGAGGCTTGCTTGAATAAAGTACACTCACATTCCTTTATCCCTTTTAGGAACTACTGTATCAGAATCACTGGGGTTTGGCTCAGGGACCTGTAATTTCCAAAGGCTTTCTAGGTGACTGTAAAACAAGTAATCTACAGATCTTCAGTATGGGTAACACTGACTGGAAAGGGAGAGCTAGTCCATTAGAACAAGAACTTCAAGTGGCTTTGTTTCTTTAGTTGCACAATGAGTTTAGATGCCAGTTTCAAAAGAGAAGCAGATTGGTTTATTTCATTGCTTTCTGCCCAATAAAAGTAGAATTAAAATTCATTTGAAGAAAAAAAACTTTTCTAGACTAAATCCTAGAAGGCATTTATAATGGAGATTCTTACAAAAGGGACAATGTCTACAGTTTAATTTTACCTCTATTAAAGCTTAGGGTATAACATTAAATTTTAACCTTTGCAAAGTATTTTTGCAAAGAGCTAAAATAATCTAGGAATATTTCATTCTCATTATATAACTTAAAACAGAGGTGAAGCTGGATAGATGAATATATAACTAACCTTTTTTAAAAAACAAGATTTATTTATTTATTTTTAAAGAGAGAGGGGAAGGGAGGGAGAGAGGGAGAGAAACATTGATGTGTGAGAGATATATTGATGAGTTCCCTCTTGCACACCCCAAACTGGGGACCTGGCCCACAACCCAGACATGTGCCCTGGCCGAGAATCGAACCATTAACCTTTTGGTTCACAGGTTGATATTCCACTGAACCACACCAGCCAGAGCTAATTATCCTCTTTTTTAAAATTCATATTTTTATTGTATTTTTCCATTATAATTTAGTCCCCTTCTACCACCCTCCCTCCTGCCCCCCCCCCCACTTAACTATTCTTTCAACAAACTCTTTCAAATATCAATGTTTCAACCAAGTTTTAGGCAAAGACAAAATAGCAGACTATGAACTCTCTTCCCAGGGCCAAGGATACCAAAATCCTTTTTCATGGATGACGTGCCATAGATCTCAGATCCCAGAGATACAGGGGGCAAAGTTGACATCGTGAACATTTGAAGGTGGACTTTGGGTCTACATGGAAGGAAGACCCACAGACAGTGCCTGACAAGGCCTTTTGCCACTTCCCACTTTTTATAGCTCTATCTACCTTTTTTTTTTATTTTCCTATCTTCAGTTGTTTTTTTTTAAATGGAACCCTGGGGTCTGATGTTTTGCCACACAGTGGGGGAAAAGCTAAATGCAGCTCTTCCCCTTCCTGACTTCTATCCATCAGGTTGTTCAAAACTGAGACTTTCTCCAGGAAAAGAGGAATTTGAAGGATTGGTGTGCATTATTGGGACTTCCTCAGATCTCTGAGAGCCTGGGACACAGGCCAAACTCATTTTGAAGTAAAGCTGAACTTGAATTTGACCATCATTTTTATTTCTTCTTATATTCTACATGGCCTACTATCCCAAACTTCACATATGCAGAAAGCAACAGAACTTTCACACTTAGAAGGAAATAAAATATGATCCTAAATTTGATAAAGAAAATAAGCGGTTTACTTGGACTTAGCTATAATTCGTACAATGAATTAATTCTCTCCGTAATAGGTAGCGTCAGCATTGGTGATGACAGACTGCCTAGTTGCAAATGAAATATCAAAGTGCAAACAGAGATGCTCATTGGATTTATATGGTGATCATTTGCAATATATTCAAATATCAAATAATTATGATATACATCTGAAACTAATATAATGTTATGTCAATTATGCCTCATTAAAAACATTTTAATGCAAAGAGAGAATAGTATTACACATAAAGAGTTAAAATATTGTACCAACAAGCTATCTTTTTAAATTATGTTTAAAATTATATATTCTTTAAGATTTATAAAATGTTCAAGTCACCTGTACAAAGTCTATGTTTGATTAAATTCTTAACTTGTCACTCACTAACTAGGAGGAGAAAAAAAAATTGCTCCCTTATAAGGAAAAAGCTATGGCCAGCACCAATTGCTTCTTAAAATCAAAACAAGATTTTAGTTTATTTTGTTTTCTACTTAGAGCTGCCATTAAAACAGAGAATATATAAGGAAACAGTTCTTTATATTTTTCTAATATAAAGTGCATCATTTTGGAGTCTTGTAATTTTAAAGTCTTCACATAAATTTGATTTTCCCCAATTTTTCTTTATTGTCACCTCAAATACTTGTAAAATTGAAGATTTCTACACACAATCCCCAAGATATTATTTTTCTTTCATTTAAAAATCATGTACCCATTTTTAAAGTTCTCCAGGAGAATATGTTTTATTGACTCTTTCTTTGAAGTTCCTTAAAGCTGTATGGAAACCCCAGAGGGATAATTTTAGAAGCACTGTTGATAATGATAACACCCTTGTGTCTGGCGAAGTATGTGCTATAAAAGGATAAATGAGTCATGTAAATACATTCCATTAGTGACCTTGTTATAAATTCCATTTCAACCACATTCATGAGGAAGCTCTGATTTTAAAATGCCTTAAGATGGATACTACCCTCAAAAATGCACCCAGAAGTCACACACAAGGCTAATAATCTAGTATGTATAGAGTTTATTTGGTTCAACCAAAGCTTTTATATTTGCAAAGTGTATCAAGTGCAAAGAGAAAAGAAAGAAAGAAATTTCTTCGGCAGCCAAAACCCCTTTTCAGCAATGCTCACTTTCTCACCAAATTATCTGCCAAGTTCAAGCTGCTGGGGTTTGACTGTTAGCATTGTTGACACTCATAGCCTACTTCAAACACTGGGTCCAGGTATTTTTTTTACCTAGCTTTCATAAGAAGGTACCATTATTAAATTGTCAAAGCTCCTTTACAAGGGGTTAAATCTGTTTGAATTCAGATGTAAATGCTGAATCAGCTGGTGGTGAAGACTTGGTTCTTAGCCTAGCTCTGAAACCTGCTGATTTGCCACTACTCAAAATTGTCAGGAGGGGTTTGTGGCCACTGCATTGAGGTCTACAGGCGCAAACAGAACATAATACCACTGTTCATCTTGGCTCTTCTGTAACATAAATGAGGCAGAATACTTGCTCCCAAGAGCAGACAAGTTGTGAATATACAACCCAGACACAGATGCAGGTTCATCTACTCTATCAACTCAATCTGGATGCTTTTGCTTGCTCTCTTGTTTCTTGCCCCTTTGGTAACATTTAAAATCAGTACAATTCATCAATGCAAAAAATATTGCATTTATTTTTCTATATTCACCAGTATTGGCTCCAAATTGGTATGAAGCTGGGCATATATCAAGAGAAGCAGAGTCGATACCAAATGAACACTGTAGGCTTCAACTCAGTATTCCAAGCCCATAACCCAATCAGGGAATTTAGCTACT
Source organism: Phyllostomus discolor (assembly GCF_004126475.2). Taxonomy (NCBI): domain Eukaryota; kingdom Metazoa; phylum Chordata; class Mammalia; order Chiroptera; family Phyllostomidae; genus Phyllostomus; species Phyllostomus discolor. The sequence goes on along the minus strand of NC_040906.2, from coordinate 144,804,074 downwards.
CTGTATGGATAAATAAGGACATAAAGCAAAAGAAACCTTAATCATATTTTGAGACATTTTTGTTCTATTGGTAGGAGTTGCTCTTTGATCATTAACAGCTGCATTTTGTTTTCTGGTTTGTTACCAAAGCTTTTGATTTGGATAGCTATTGGTAGTTTTTGCTTTTTGCCTATGCTAAAGTGGCAAAATCCAATGGATATAAGTTCAGTTCAAATAGCTCAACTGACCCACTGCTTAATGGGTAGCAATCTCTTATGGCTGCAGAAATAGAGGTCAGGCCCAGACACCGGGGAAGGGCTGGAATGACATTTCATTATTTCAAAAGACAGGAAACCTCGCCCTTCTCATTTTCATTACAGGGATTAGTAATTGAGGCATGATTTATTTTACTATTATCAATCTTTGAAGTAACTAATAATTTCTATGACATTATACATTAAAAAAAAACAAATAAATGCCTTAAGGGCAATTCTGCTTTGTGGAAGCATTTTTCATAGCTACTGGTGCGTGTTCTAAGTGTGTGTGTGATGCTAAATTTGATGATCTGACTTACAAAAGGGGGCAAAGTGGGTCTGTCCTATTGTAATGGTCATAGGTAAGTCCAAGTCATGCAGCTATTTGAGGCACATGCATACATTTTTTAAATTAATAAAATGAAAGGAGACAATGAAATAAGTAGATAAATAAAATTAACACCAAGCATTAGTATTCTCAAAAAGTTTGCTGAATACAATTCTATGTTTCATTGTCTTTTCTTAGAACATGAGCTACTTTTAGAAGTTCCTTTGCTCCTTTTGTTTCTACTAGGCTCAGACGCTTAGACTGTTGGTGAGAGTGGTATATATCAATGATAATGATTTGGGGACATTTTGCTGATTAACTTGATCACCAGCAATGTGTCAATGTGTTTTCTTTATATGAGATAAAGAAAAGAAGACACTTGTGTCTGTCCATGTAAAAATTTTTTAAGTTTATTTGTTTTTTCTAGTCTTCAGTGTGAGAAAACTTAATCCAAAATTAAAACTCATGTCTGGGTTGTGTCTCTCTTTAAAGAAATTTTTTTAGAAAGTCTGAACTCATGAGCTGCTTATTTAAAGAACACTTTGCTGCATCAAAAAGTAATCTGTATCAGAGACTAATTAAGTTACAGGAGTCCAATAAATGCAGTAAATGCCAGTAATTGGGCTGATTTGAATAGTCTGAAGTCAGAACAAATTTTAATTACCAGTTTTTTGGAAAAAAAACTTTATCTTATTGCTTTCAAGTAACTGCAGATGGTAGTCAAACACACGCCTCTCTGCACAGGAGATGGCAATCGTGGGAAATTGTTAGGACATATGTGGAATTTATAACTGGACTGTTTGCTGTTCATAGACATGTGAAATGATTGAAAGTGTTTACAAAACACTATTTTTAGGATTTTCTTTCATTTCTTCCTTATAGTTTTTGTTTGCTCTGAAAACATGTTTCTGTTTTGGAGTGGGGTGGGATATACCACTAATGCTAAGTGCCTGACAAATAATTATAAGATCAGAATTAGTTCTGAAGCCCAAGATTCTGTCCAGTAAAGGGGCTCTTAGGAAAAGCTGCTTTGTAGAAGGTCCCCACTAATTCAAAGGGATAACCCAAGAGATGAAACAATGAATCATTTAGTACCGGTGCTTAGGACATCCACATACCTGTATAAAATGCCTACCAAAGAGTCAAATTGTCATTTTGGTATAATATTATGTAAAAAGAATGCTGACTGTGAAAGAATTATCTGTACATAATTTCCTGCAGTAGAAATAAATATTAATTTATTCTTTCATTGATTCTTTTAGCAAGTAATTAGTGTGTACAGCACTGTGTTAGTGAAGTAATGGCTTTGTCCTTTTGTTGTAGCATTATATTATTCATTTATTTACTCTTTTAACAAGTACTTTTTGAGCCTTGACTATGTGTCCAGACACTGAGGGCAAATTCAAAACAAATAATTACCCCCCGTCTTCAAATACACTCCTGCTCTTAAATAAGATTGAAAAGATACACAAGTAATGGTAATACAGTGTGATACATCTATAGTAGGTGTTCAATCATTTCATCCATGTAACAGACATTATGAGCTCTTACTAACAGACACTGGTCTAGGTTCTGGGCATACAGTGATGCCCAGAACCTTCCCTTCCATGATGTATAAAAACAAAAAACAAACAATTTGATCTTTAAATGAAGACTTGAAGCACTGAGATGTGTTTGAGTGGGGTACTGCAATAACATTCTAGGCAGAAGAAAAATCACATGTGAAAAACAGTGATATTAATGATCATGACATTAATGGGAGAATGTGATGAGATGATCCTTGCAGGTGGAGTATAGGGAGTGAAGTCCAAGCTATGGAGTGGGCCATCATGATAAATTTAAGCAGAGTAGCCAGGAAGCGATTTGATTTAGTTTACTTTGGTGCAGATGACTTTCTCAGCTATGTGGATAATAAACTGGAGGAAAAGAGGAAACCGTTATGAAACTCTTGCAATAGTCAGGTGAGGTGATGGGTGAGGAAACTGTGGCGGCAGCAAGCACAGTCCTGACCCATCCCTGCACACCTACCTTGAGTGCTGTGGGTCAATGATTTGTGTGACTCACTAATTCTTGAAATTTACATTTTTTATGTGTTGCATCTTGGTCACTTTGTTTTACCATATTTGAATAATTTAGACAAACTTTCACAGATAATTTTTTATTAACAAAATATAACTATAAAATATGTGAATTACTATAAAACAACAAAATCAGAACAGTCATAAAAGGCAATATGACTGCCGAATATCTTTTAGTATCTATAGGCAAGTTTCCCTGAGTTACTGATCTTTTTAAAATGTTTTAGAACATCTTGTCCATTATCATGGTACACGAACTTTAGAATCATTTCATTGAGTTCCAAAAACCATCTCAATGGAGTTTTTATTGGGCTCATATTAAACCTAAAATTAATTTGGTTAGATGATATCTGCAAAAACATTCAATCTTGCTTTCTAAGAACTTGGCTTATTCTTCCAAGTATTAAAAGTTCTATCTCTTAAAGTAGAGTTTTACAATTTGTCCCTACAGGCCTCTAAAGAAAGCTAATCCTAGATGCTTTACAGTTGTTGCTGCTGTGAGAGGGTCTCACCGGTCAGTCATTGATAAAGTGGGAGATGACTATTGACATTTGTATGTCTCATAACCAGCAAATTTACCAAATTATTTCATTAATTCTAAAGGCTTTTACTTGATGTGGTGGGTGATGGTGGGTTTCTACAATAGTACTTTGATGTATATAGTTTTGAAAAGTACATTATTAGTTTCTATTTTATATCATGATGAGCACCTTTATTAGTTCCTGATTTTAATACAATCTTAAGTGTTTCATCACATTCTTGATATTTTTATTGGTAAGAATGAGAGTGATGTACTCTGACCTATTGATATGTTCTATCACAGTAAAAGACTTCTAAATTTTAATCATAACTTCCATACCTAAGATAAATCCCATTTAGTAGTGGTTCAGTATTATTTTTCTTCTTAAGTCTTCACTCTTTCTTATTTTCAAGGTTTAGCCTTGAATTAAATCATACAAACATCTTGTTTCATTGATTTAATTTCATCTGAGTTTTAAGTTTAGTTGAATATTTTTATTCTCAAAAGCTAAAATATTCTGTACTATTTCTTTAAATAAGAGAAAAGCGGCCCCTAATTATTCATTTCACAAGCACATTTTTTTATCTCAAGAACTTGCATGAAAGACACTAATGATACCTAATTATTTTCTTTCTTCTTTTGGCTAAAATAATCATATATCCTGTTCTCATTCTCACGTAAGACTGTTAAAAATCTTGATGACATTTACTTTAATTTGTTTATGTCTTGGTTTTTCTTTATAGTGTTAAGCTTCTAATTCTGTTATTTTTCAAAGTAGAATCGTAAAGGGTAGGGTTTAATGTCTTAGACTCACTAGATTGCCTGATTTTTAAGTCCTGGCTCTGCTTCTTACCAGTGTGAGACTTTAGAAAAGTAACTGTTCTGGGCTCAGTTTTCTTACATGTAATGGAAATAAGGTGCTATGCATAAGGTTATTGCAAGAATGAAATAAATTAATACATGAGACCGATAAAACAGTACTTTGACATTATAAATGCCAATAAGTGTGGCCAGTTTTATACATTTCCCTTAAAAGCCTATACCCTATAAAATGTTATAAATACTTACTTAGCCTGCAACAATACTATCCTCATTTTTCTCCTTTTCTTTCCTAGAATTATTCTCTCAACACTGCTATTTCCTGAGTACCTAGTATTAAAATCCTTTTTTTTTTTTTTTGCTTGTTCATTCAGCCTTTTTTTTTTCCACTTGTTCATTCCTTCCACTAGACTTGAAGTACTCTTAGTTTCAAAACCAAGGGTCAAGAAATATAGGCAATACAAGGTTTGACAATGTATAGAAGATTGGAAATGACATAACCTAAGAGACCCTATTTGCCTCTCCTCCTGGGTTATTTATTATTATTTTAAGATTTTATTCATTAGAAAGTGGAAGGGAGAGAGAAAGAGAGGGAGAGAAACATCAATGTGTGGTTGCCTCTAGCATGCCCCCTACTGGGAGCATGGCCAGCAACCCAGGCATGTGCCCTAGGCTGGGAATCGAATCAGGGATCCTTTGATTCTCAGGCCAGCACTCAACCACTGAACCACATCAGCCAGGGCTCCTCCTGAGTTATTTAAATTGGAGAATTTAAGGATTGGAACTAGTGAGAATACTGGGAGGTATACAAAGAGAAAAATAAAACAAAGGAAATATTGGCTTCTGTTTCTCAATATTTTCTTACTCTCCATTTTGTCATTCTTGGCCACATGTAAGAACAAACAAGGCATACATCTTACATTCTTATTTTTTAATTCCACTTTCTTCTTATACTTTCGGTTAATTTCCAGTGGACACCTTAGTGCCCAGTCTTCACAGACTTTCAAGGGTTTCTAAAGTTTGCTGTGACCCAGAGAGTTATGTGGAAGACATTTGCTATATGCAAAATTCGGCCTAACAAAGTAGAGTAACTCTGTAAAAATTCTAGAGCGTAGGGCCTTTACATAACCTTTTTTACAAAATGGTGCTTTAATTTTTCTAATTAAAATAGATGGTAAAGGTTATCATGGTTTTAGTGTCTTCATTATATTAATAAGCTACTTTGGTAAAACTTCTGCATTTGTCTTATTTTTTAAATTAATGGCTACAAAAAAGCTTTTGTGCTGACCACAGAATACAAACAAAGACATCTGTAGAGTGTTTGCTACACCAGGTACCATTCTATGTGTTTTATACATCACAACTCATTCAATCTTTGCCACAACTCAGTGAAATAGGTGCCATTATTTTATACCCCATGTCATATATTAACAAACTGAGATATAGAAAAATGACACAATTTTTCCAATTGAAAAAAAACTAGTATTTGGCAGCATTAGGTTTAAACCTAAGCTTCATGCTATTGGTAGCCATGGTTAGAGAGAAAGAGCTGGAGATATGTAGGAAGAAGCAGAGATCCTCAGGAGCAGCCAAAAATATTCCTTTTATTCTATGAGACACTCAAATATTACTACGATTAATTCCTCTCTATCTCTTTTCTTTTTTTTTTTAACTTGGGCTGAAATGTAACAGGTTTGACCTATGTTATTGTTACTGGCAGCAAAAAGTCCAAGTTATTGAACAATTCATAGAAGAAAGGTAAAATGGTTTTATGCATGTAATGTTTGCTTCTAATCAATTCTAGAATACACTATTTGTTATAAAATATTATATAACCCTGACCAGTGGGGCTCAGTTAGTTGGAGTGTTACCCTGTACACCAAAGGTTGCAGGTTTGATTCTCAGTCAGAGCACATACCGAGGTTGTGGGTTCAATCCCTGGTTGGGGTACATACAGAGGGCAAACAGTTGCACACTCTTTCTCTCTCTCTTTTTCTACCTTATCTCTAAAAACAGTGAAAAATGTCCTAGGGTGAGCATAAAAAATGAAAATAAAAATTAAAAAGTAAAATCTTATATATAAATACAAAATAATTATTGTTTGGTTTCCTGTACCATACTGAAATATTGGAACTCAATCTTTCTCTTTAAGAAGAGATTTTATTTTGCTTGGCATAATAATCTCCAGATCCATCTACACTGTTACAAAGGGTAAGAGTTCCTTGTTTTTTACAGCTGCATAGTATTCCATTGTGTACATATACCAAATACTTTTTATCCATTCATCAAGTAATGGTCACATGGGATATTTACAGATCTTGGCTATTGTAAATAATGCTGCTATGAATATAGGGGTACATATATGCTTTCTGATTTGTTTTTCAGGATTCTTAGGATTTCCCAGAAGTGGGGTCCTAGGGCATTTCCATTTTTAGTTTTTTGAGGAAACTCCAAACTGTTTTCCACAGTGGCTATACCAGTCTACATTCCCACAAGCAGCACAATGTCAGAAAAAGACAAATACCATATGACCTCACTCATATGTGAAAGCTAGTGAATAAAATAAACTGACATACAATAAGGCATGGATATATGGAATGGACTGACAAATCTCAGAAGGAAGGGGGTTGCGGGGTATTGGTAGAAATTAACCAAAGAACATATATGCATATATGCATAGACAACATGGACACAGACAACAATGTGATAAAGGCTGGGGCGAGGGGGCAGGGCCTGGGTGGAAGGAGGCAAAGAGGGGAAGATAAGGGAGATCTCTAATAGTGTCAACATTAAAAAAAGAACATACTTTATTTATCCCTGTTTTTGTTGACTTTCTCCCAGAAAATTATAAAGGGAACATGTATACAATGGTATATGAATACCAGTATTGAAGCACAGTTTAAATCCTTTAGAATTAGCCAATTCTATATATTTAATAACTACTAAAATTCTTCTTTCATTAGAAATATATTATATAGTTGAAATGAATAATTTTTCATTTTAAAAAAATGCTGTTCATGTAAAGAAAAATTGTACTTGGTATCATATACTTTTCTTACTGATCTTTCTCCTTAAAAGTAAAACCTGACTTCTACATTCATGTTTTTCTACTATCTCATTCACTTAGTTACCTATACTTTTGAAGAAGCACCAAAAGTAGCTTTTCTATTAAAAGAAGCTAGCTGAGCATGAAAAACATTCTATTTATCAACCATATTTTGGGAAAGGTAATAAAGAAAATATTAACTTCGAGCCCTATGAATAAGCTTAATGAAAAGGCAGATTTCTTATGTTTCTAGTTCTGACTTAAAAATAATAAAGCTCAAATAGATTTTGGGCTTTTCATGAAACAAAGTGAGAGTGTTGTAAGTAACAAAGAAAAAAAAATGTTTGCTTCAGAATCAAAGAGAATGAATTTCTTTATGGCTAGCCCATTAATCAATACATTTTTTAAAGGTAAGACAATGTTTGTTCCACTCAAAGCTGTATTCCTACTGCCTAGAAGAGTAGCTGGAACATAATAAATGCTTAGTAAATATTAAGCTTATGAGAAATTCAAGTATTTGCAATAGCCTTCATTTGTTTTATGTATTATTACATTATTACAGTGAAGAATTCTTCATCATGGAGTGCCTCAGGGAAGCTTCAATATCTATATTAGAATTTGCATAGTTTCTGAGTCCACAAAGCATTCAGGATCAACTTAGGTCTTATTGTTTCCATAAACAAGCATTAGGTTAAACAATCAGAATATTTGAAATTATGTATTTAGTGAAGCAGGTACTAAACTTCTCCAATGTAAGGGTACAGTCTTGGTTGCAATTGAATGAGATTGTAGATAATCAGTTTCTCAGCACCATATATCATTTGGGTAGAAAATGAATAATTTTATGTTAAATTTTAATTTTGAAAAAAATATTATATTTATAGCAAAGTTATAAAGATAATACAGAGAGTTCCCATATGCCCTTCATCCAGCTTTCCCTAATGTTAACATTTTTTTGTTTTTTAAATATATTGTATTGACTATGCTATACAGTTGTCCCATTTCCCTCCTTTATTCCCCTCTCCCCTACACCTCTCTTCCAACCAATCCCCTCCAGTCCCAGTTCATGTCCATGGGTCATACATATACGTTCTTTGGCTTCTCCATTTCCTATACTATCCTTAAACTCCCCTTGTCTATTTTGTGCCTACCATTTATGCTTCTTATTCCCTGTGCCTTTTCCACCATTCTCTCCCCCCCCTTCCCTGCTGATAACCTTCCATGTGATCTCCATTTCTGTGAGTCTGTCCCTGTTCTAGTTGTTTGCATAGTTTGTTATTGTTTTTGTTTTTAGATCCAGTTATTGATATTTGTGAGTTTGTCATTTTACTGTTTATATTTTTATCTTCTTTTTCTTATATAAGTCCCTTTAACATTTCATATAATAAGGGCTTGGTGATGATGAATTCATTTAACTTTACCTTGTCTAGGAAGCATGTTATCTGCCCTTCCATTCTAAATGATAGCTTTGCTGGATAGAGTAATCTTGGATGTAAGTCCTTGCTTTTCATGACTTTGAGTATTTCTTTCAAGCCCCTTCTTGCCTGCAAGATTTCTTTTGAGAAACCCACTGTTAGTCTTATGGGAACTGCTTTGTAGGTAACTCTCCCCTTTCCTCTTGCTGCTTTTGAGACTCTCTCCTTATCTTTAATCTTGGGTAATGGAATGATGATGTGCCGTTGGTGTGTGCTGCCTTGGATTCGACTTCTTTGGGAATCTCTGAGCTTCCTGGACTTCCTGGAAGTCTATTTCCTTTGTCAGATTGGAAAAGTTCTCCTTCATTATTTTTTCAAATAAGTTTTCAACTTCTTGCTCTTCCTCTTCTCTTTCTGGTACCTCTATGATTCAGCTGTTGGAATGTTTAAAGTTCTCCCAGAGGTTTGTAAGCCTCTCCTCAATTTTTTGAATTCTTGTTCCTTCATTCTGTTCCAGTTGAACGTTTATTTATTCCTTTTGCTCCAAATTATTGATTTCAATCCCAGATCCCTTCTTTTCACTGTTGGTTCCCTGTATATTTTTCTTTATTTCACTTTTCATAGCCTTAATTTTTTCCTCTATTTTGCAACCATACTCAACCATTTCTGTGAGCATTCTGATTACCAGTGTTTTGAACTCTGCATCTGAGAGGTTGGCTATCTCTTCATTGCCTAGTTATATTTTTTTTCTGGAGTTTTGATCTGCTCTTTCATTTGGGGAGAGTTCATTGGAGAGACCCACAGGGTCATACAATGTACACAATCCAACCCACCAAAGAATCAGCACCAGAAGGGCCTAATTTGCTTGTGGGTAAAAAAGGAAGTGACTGAAAGCTGGCCAAGAGCTGAGCAAGCAGTATTGTTCCCTCTTGGACTGCTCCCCTACATGTAGCACTACAACACTGCCAGGTGAGTTAACCTGCCTTGGTGAATACCTAATGTTCCACCCCTTACTACTGAACAGGCACTCTGAGACAATAAAATGGCCCCAATGAAAGAACAGATCAAATCTCCTATGGTTAACATTTTATATAACTATAGTACATTTGTCAAAACTAATAATCTCACATTAAGTGCAATACTATTGATTAAACTACAGATTTTAGTCAGATTTCACCACTTTTTCCACTGAGTCCTTTACTTAGCTAGGATTTAATGTAAATATGGGGTAGTACATTGAACATAGTTTTCATACCTCCTTGGGTTCCTATAATTATGACAATTTGAGTCTTTCCTTGTTTTTTAATGATCTTGGTAGTTTTAAGGAATAAAGATAAGGTCTTTTGTAGAATTTCACTCAGTTTGAATTTGTTTCATCAGTTTCATGACTAGACTGGAATGATGGGTTTGAGAGAAGAATAACACAGAGGAGGTAAGGTAAGCTGCCTTTCTCACTGTGGCAGATCAGAAGATTCATGATATCAACATAACCTATCGCCAGTGATATTAACCTTGGTCACTTAAATAAAATAGTGTCTGCAGAGTTTTTTCTTTGTAAAGTTACTATTTTCCCACTGTTATAATTTGGAAACAAATCACTAAGTCCAGCCCCAACACAAGAGGATGGGAATTAAGCTCTACCTCCTAGAGAAGGACATATCCATACATGCTATTTGGGGTTCTTCTGTAAGGATGATATGTTCTTTCTTTCCCATTTATTTATGTCAATTTAGACTCAGATATTTATTTTATTCTTTGGGTTATAGTAATTCAATGTCATGGTAATTTATTTTGTTGCTCAAATTGTTTCAGCTTTGGCCATTGGAAACTTTTTCAGGTTACTCCTGTGTCTTTTGAGTCCATCTTTTTTTTCAGTACTTTCTTAATTTCTGGCACTGTAAGATGCTCTGGAAATATCTTGTATTTTCTTTTCATGAGCCCTAGAATCAGCCATTCTCCAAGGAGCTCTGATTCCTTTTATTGGACAGTAGTATTTAGAAACTAAGATCTGGATATGGATGTGCTCCTAAGATGTCATTATGTCTAGTCCCTGTCAGCAGATTGAAATAAAAAAAACATATGTGTATGTTTATATAAATCCATACACACATATGCACATGTATGTATTTATTTTTATATATATTACAGCACTAAAATAGTTAGATGTAGTGCAATTTAAGAAATGATATATAGAACATTCTTCATGAAGGGTTGGTAAAGACATTATTTTTAGTAATAAAGTAAATACATTTTTCCAAAGACCAATTTAATAGTATATATTTCTCTCTTATGATTTTATGGCCTTACAATTGGATGACTCATTTCATTTCAGATGTGTCATCAGAGTGTTGGCTAGCCATTGAAATGTATTTTTAACTCGTGATGTCATTTAAGGTGTTTAAAATCATCTCAATTTGAAAGTAGCAATTATATTTGAACTTCTATTTTTAAATTATTTAGAAAAATCAAGAATTACATCAAGTGTCATGAAGCCAGTGTTACTGTGATCACCCTATGGAGGGAGCAATCGTGTGGCCTTGCAAAACCTTGTAAGAAAAATCCATTAATTTTTTTGAAAGATTTTATTTATTTATTTTTAGAGAGAGGGGAATGGAAGGAGAACGGGAGAGAAACATCAATGTGTGGTTGCCTCTTGCGTTCCCCTGACTGGGGACCTGGCCCACAACCCAGGCATGTGCCCCAACAGGGAATCAAACTGGTGACCATTTGGTTCTCAGGCCCATGCTCAATCTACTGAGCTATACCAGCCAGGGCAAAATCCGTTAATTTTTAGAATAGATTTTAGAGAAATTTTAAACCATGCCTAGAAACTTCAATAGGAGTTTCTTCTTGTTTAAAAAAGAAAGTATCAATTTTGTGTATCTCTAGATTAATTTTAAGTATTGTAGTTCAGTAGAGGCAGACTAGATGTGTTATAACACATTTTGTTTATGTACATAAAATTATTCTAGTTCAATCTGAAAGCTTTAAAACTTACAGATTTTTTTTTGTAGAACAAGAAAGACAATTGACCAATGTTTAACAGACTTCATTTTTATTAACTTAGATTAAATTTGCATACATTCAAATCCATAGACAAAGCAGTTGACCCAAATATCTGACAAAACTTCAACAGAGTAAGAGCAACAATAACACTACTGACAAACTATGTTCTCTGTAATTAAATATACTGCAATCCCTCGAATCTCTTGGAAGCATACAATGCAATGTCATGTGCTTGGATTCGGAGTTCTAGAAGTGAACAGAGATGGAAGACTAGCCAGGACATGTTCATCAAGTTATATTTGACTGGCTAATGTTACCAAGTGTGTTCAATGTATCAACTCTTAGTGTAACATCAGTTGACAACTCTAAAATCATAGAAAATGCTGCATTTGCAAGGATGGAGATGAGGGGAAGACTGATGTCAGCTCATCAATTTTCTCACTCAATATAACATAAATGTTTAGAACAAAGGTTGCAACCGATTGAGGAAAACATGACTCTCATGCCCATTCCAAACAAATGCAATAACTTTCTAGATTCCTCTGAAAAAAATCTGGGGACTTTGGCCTTACTTTTCCAACAAGTTTTTAGGCACAGATAAAGGGGAGGGTTATGAAAAGGAAGAGAAAAAAAATTCTTCAGCATCTGCCAAATGCCAAGTACTAGACTGGGTCATTTATAGATTATTAATTTAATAACTCCTCCCAATTATACCATGGAATAAGTATTTTGACCCCTATCTGTCAGTTTAAAAAACAAGTCTGAATGGAAAATGGAAACTTATCACCCATAAGTGCTGGAATTGGTGCCCTAATACATTATCAGTTTATCTATGAAGACTTTGCTCTATATACACTATCATGTTGTTGGAAATATCCTTTTTAATAGTAACTGAGGAAAATGTAAGTAAGGAGAAAATCTTCCACCAAAAAATATCAAGCAATTTCTGTTAAAGTCAAAGAAGAAAGATCATTTCCAAGTAATCTCTGCTTTAGATTCTACTAATAAGTATTAAATTCACCCTGTGGTTCATGATTTTTATGACAAATGACATAATTAGGTTTTCTTTCTATGAACAATCTATGTATAAATCAACCTTTCAAATTTCTATTGAGCTCATCACAAGGACCAGCATGGTTTGAATTCTGTAAAACAGTCAGCAAATGTGATTTTTGATACAACACAATTAATTTGATGAGATGCAGATACTATGCTCTTATGTCTACCAATTAAACACCTGCCTGAAAATTTAAAAACCAAGTAATAAATATGACCACATCACATGAAATACACTGGTTGTATTTATAACTTTGTATAAAATAAAATTAAAGAGTGGCTGCTTTTGCCTTACTCCAGACACTGAAAACCAAATGTACTTCTTGATCTTACAGAACATTTATTCTGATTGATGGAGACAGCACATAAACAGATATATAATGTAATGTCAGAGAGTGGTGGTGCTTTGAAAAAAGTAAAGCAAAAAGATCAAGTGACTGGAGGGTGTTCTTTTAAGGCCATTGTTCTGTCTCCCTCTCTGAGAAGCTGAGTTTGAACAGAGACCCTAGAAATGTCAGAGGGTGATCATGCCCGTATTTGGAGGAAAAGAACACCAGCAGAAGGAATTCTAGGTACATATGCCCTGAGAGTAGAATGTGCTTGGTGTGCCAAAGGTACAGAAAAGAGAGAATGTGGTTGGAACAGACAGAGCAAGAAGGAATGTTGTAATAGGTGAATTTGCAGAGGAGCAATCTGACATTCCTGATACTACATTAAAAACAATCAGAAGAGGACAATTATGGAAGCATGGAAAGCAGCAAGGAGGCTGTTGAAATAGTCATGATATTATATGAACTTCTACCTGCCCCCCAATGAAACATTAATTATGTAGAAATTAATGTTTTAAATCATCCAAGTTTTTTTTAACAGTACTTAAAATTTTTAAATGCCTTGCATGTTTGGTTTGAAACCTCTGTAGGTTTTACTTAGAATAGGGGCTTCACCAGATGTCAGCTGATATCAAGGTTTCATAATGAATTTTCAAAGCACTTGTTAACCAAGTGCTATAAGGACTGAGGCATTTATACATGCTTGTTAAAAATCCTTGTCAGAAAATAATACGACAAAGAGAAAATGTAACCTTTTTGAGTCCTTCAAAGCATGGCTTTCACCTCCAGGGAATTGCAGGATCTCTAATTTTCTCCTTAGTAGCCTTCCGTTTGTACATTACCCTCAGGGAGGTTGCTAGCAAGTACTTCTCAGCTAGATTACTAGTCTTCAGATGTAAAGTGATATAACTCCCGGTATCCCTGGGGCCTTCCATGAGTCATCAGGTTTTATGGGGTAGTTATGAAGTATAGGCACTTGTATAGATCCTGATAGATTATAGGGGCTAATGGCTTTGACTGCAAAGATTTCTAGTTATGCCTCTGATTTATTACCAATCTCAGGGCATGTGATGGCTTATCTTCTTTAGAGACAACAGAAGGACCCATGTTCAGAAAAAGTTGGCCTTAAATTGCTAAGTTACCAAAGAGTGATCCAGAGGGACTCTGGATTGGGAACTCCTTCCTCTTCAGTATTGTCATCAAAATTGAGAATAGTGATTAGCTGGTAGAGGAGGAAGAGAAGATAGGAAGACAGACATTGTTGAACTACTACCAAGCCCACATTTGCTTGTTCTGGTAGAAATTCCCTGACAATTATTCAAAATGTAAACACTAAGCTAGCATGTCAATAAAAATCAAACATACAGATAAATAAATAACAACAATTATAAAACACAACCTGTGGCATTGTGCAAACAAAGGAAGAATGTCCAGTGTCCCATGCATGCCACAAAGGAATTGAAAAGAGCCTAAAAAAGTTAATTCAGACCCTACAATTACCTAACCAGCTGTGTCTGAGTTTGCTTTAATATTCTTCCTCCCGCCTGGCCTCACATTGGTGCAGAGGCAGCTTATAAGGCCATCTCCTCCATGTCCCACACTTACTGGAGACCAAAAGCCCCCCACCCCATCCTTTTTCTTTCAGCATAGCTAAAATTCTTCACTCTGTCTGATCTAAGTCATAAGAGTGTATAAGCAATCATCCCTGACTAACCTTTGAGCTTCTTCTCCTGTAACCCTCCTAAACCAAAGGGATGGAATGTTCTCTTAGATCTCTTATCACCTACATTGGTGTTCTACCTTCTTGACAAAGACTCATTGCTAAACCTTGATAGCAGTGAGGAGACACAGATCTTGGCTTACTAATGAGCTGACGTACTATATCTGTACTTAGCCTTTCCTTTCCATAGGTTTGTACATATAAATCCCATAATAAAAGTAATAGTGATTCTTCCTCACCCTCTCAATTTTGGTTGTGGTCTATTTGATCTAATATTTATGTTAACAGATTCTGGGTACGATCTGTACAGTAAGGCATGTTTTAATAAAATTAGAAAGAGAAAGAAATATCACAAGAAAAAATGAAAACTAACTTGTCTGTATGTATGTCATGCTGTTTCAGAGCCTAATTACAGCTGGTAGAACTACAGAGCTCAGAAAGTTGCCTATATGTATGCTGGCTTTGTTAATGCTTCAAAATACATGCTTACTAAGTGTTTCAATCAATAGCAATCTTTTGTACCCTATTTTTCTTTCATGAAATGTCATGACTAACTAGAGTTCCACTGATTTTATACCTAAAAGAAAAGATAACTGGGATATTTATGAGTTTTGGTGGGGAGGAGAGCAGTGGTGAGATTTTGATTCTGAAATATAACACAATCTCATTTTGAAGGATTAAATCTTTAACTGGGTATTCCCAAGCCATAAATGAAGATGGTTTTCATACTCCTAGTTCAAAACTACTGAATAGGGTTTGGATGGGGTTGAAAGTATGGGGTTGAAGGGGTTGGATGGGAGAAAGGCTTTAGGGAGAAAAGTATTGAATTTGAGGAGGCTCAAAAAATTCCACTCAGGTTTCCCACCAGTTGATAAATGTGGCTCAAAGTTAATACACATTTTTCCACTGATAAATGTGATATGGAGAATGTGACTTAGCACATGGTAGCATTAGTTTCTTATCACCAAACTCACACCAGCTTATTTGCTGGATCAGGCAGTGCTGACCAACATAAGCTTCCCTTTGTGAACAGCTTGAAGGCCATATATTTCATAAGAGCAGAGCAGCTTGACTTCCAGGAAAAAGTACAGAAAGTCTCCTCCACATGCTCAGTTTCTTGCTCTAAAGGTACAGAGTCAGATTAAGTTCCTCCTCCTTCTATACTGGAATTCCCTTTACATGAAAGGAAATATTAGGAGTCTAGAAAAATTGTTCCCCACCCAAAGTAATTGCACTGTTGTGAGTGCTTCTGCCCTTTTTGTTGAAACTTCTGCCTTAATACCAATGTTTAACTCATAGACCTTCCTCCATGAATATCACATAATACCAGGAGAGGGAAAACAGAAAGGCAAGCTGGTAATAGGTGAAAACACAGAGAATGGCAGTAGATAAGACAAAGATGGGTAAAGTGCTAAGCTTTTATTCAGGCATATTTGTTTTTCTTTTATACTTGTAATAATAAAATAGCATATGGCTATTATGTACTCATGAATCTAAAGAGAAAAATTAATGTTGAAAAAGTGAAAAAAATTCTTATGACACCTTTAATTATATTTCTCAAAATTTATTTTTTCTGGATAAACTAGGATAATATTCTGTCATTACTCAGCTTCTTTCAGGGAACTACATGAATAAATCTTCTGAAATATAATCAAAATGTGAGATTTTACTTCTTGCCAAAATAATTAGGATGTGGTGTGTCCTGATAACCAGCTATTGAGAATACATTCAGTTTTCTTGAAGGGTGATCCACAAAACCAGTAAATCTTCTCCATATTCTTCAACTTAAACAAATCTATAAATCTACACAGTGCAAAATGTTATTTAGAAAATAGATTGATATTGATGACACATAAATTATATTAAACTCATATTAACATCCTTGATTGCATGCAATTCAATAGAAGAAAGCTAAAGATTTTCTGGCTGTTTCTGTTTATTAATAAAAGGGAAGGGTTTTTTTTTAGTGGACTTAATGCTATTATCTTGAACATATTTTAGAGTGTCTGGATAATAATGTTGATGCTGAAACCATATATAGAACAAATAAAGCATCGTAGTACATATGCTTCAGTTTCTTAATTGGAGATGGATTAATTTTCAAATAGTTATGGTATGTTTACCACTTAATATGACATTTCCTAGTTTTAATTGTTTTGTATAAAGTTAGATTTATATGGAAATATATTATTCAACACAAATTGTGAATAAGAAGAATTATAGTAATACATTGGAAAATCAATAACAGACTTCATTGGAAATTGAACAAGTGATTTCTAGAGGATGAATAGCAGATTGAAACCAGAGTCTGGTTTACGGACCATGTGGAAGAGGGGTAAGATAGAACTGACATATAGAGGTGATTTTGTGGCTCATCATTATGGAGTGCCCCCTGGCTCATGGTGGGTAGATGTGGGTAGAGGTGGGTAACTTGACAAAAAACAAGCAGGCTCTGATCGGCACCCTTAAGTCACAGCTTGGTAATTAGCTAACTATGCAGCAATAATTCGAGCTATGATTTATGGCTGATTATGGCAGAATTACTGAACTTTCTAAGAGAAAAGTCTATAGTCACTAGGAGCCGCAACTTTTTAACCCCAAGGCAAAAACAGAGTAGAGCATGTGTTTGCTTAATAAGGAATGGATGTCTGTGGGTTTCCTTTAGATCATATTCCTCTTCTCTTCTTACTCATGACTCTACATTAGACCATGCTACATATTTAGTTTTTCTTTAAAGTTGAATTTACTCTGGAAAATATGGCTGTCCTCTCATTTAACTTGTTAGGAAAATGAACACCAAAATCTATTTCATAAAGTGGGACAATAAGGCTGGATTCTAAGGTAGTCTTTTTCCTTCAAGTATCTTTGTGTTTTTGAAATCCTTTTCATAGAAAGAAAACTAATGTAATTGGAAGGAAAAACAAATTGGTTCAATCCATTTTTTTGTTCAGATAAAGCAGATAAAAGTAATTGCCTTGGCCTTTTACTTTCCAGTCAGTTGGTTGGGTCAATCTTAGTGGAGACACACTTCACACCGAACAGTTGTCCTAAACCAATGCAACAAGGATTTGCACCTGGAATCTATGGGATTTGATTATTTATAGTGTAACTTTATATATAGAAGAATACATGTGCACAGTTTTCCAAATTCTTCACTTGGTATGCAGACATCGATATCAAAAAATGTATAAAAACCACCATGGTTTATTTTAAGCTTTTTTTATATTGTTGGTTGTGAGGGTGATCTAATTGCAATTTTGCTCCTTTCATGAGCATTTGGATGATCCTCTTGCTTGCTGTCATCCTTCCTTTTGCATGAGCTTCATGAGCATTTGGATTGATCCTCTTGCTGTGGTTGCTGTCCATCCTTCCCTTACCTCCCCACGAACCTACATCATTAGAAAAGGATGTTTCCATAGATTAGAACATGGCTCTTCAGTCCAAAATACAGGAGTAATTGTGCCTCCTTGTCATAATTCCTATGATTTGTTGACCTGCCTGATATTATTAAGATGGCAATTAAAACTTCTGCTTCACATGTGTTTTAGAAACACAACTTCCCCCTGCCATCAAGTTATCAAGTTGCAGATACCCAGCATTAGGAAAATATGGTGAATGATGCAATCTTCAGTTCTACATAAATGTCATGTTCCTGAAAATCCACCCACATCATACCTCATGGCTTATCTTCACTACCAGCCTTTGCTATGAGCCAGTCTGTTCCAGGGAGTAACATTAGGTAACTGAACTCATTGAGGATGCTTGCCTCTCCTCCTGCACCACCGATGAGGTCATAGATCAGTAAATTAAAAGCTCTCCCAGCACCAGTGCATCCGTTGAAGTGTAAACTGCCTGCTGCAATTTCAAGACCCTCTGAGCCTTCACTCCTTGATCTCTCTCAATTCCACATCAGAAAGCATTTGAATTTAGCTTTGCTGGCACTGTGCCCAGGTCTCCACAAACTTTTCCAGTGGAAAGTCTATGTTGAATAATACTGTGAATGGCCAGGCCATTCTGGAGCTCACTGAATACCTGTACTAGACCTCCTCCTTTGTGTTTCAAACAGTGCCCTCTCTCCATCTGCAGACTAAGCTGAATCCCATTTAATTCCTTTTCAGCATTTGACCACCAGGAACTGAGGCCAATCAATTCTGATATTTCTGTCTTCTGCCTAGAAAGAAGTCCTGAAATGAGTAAACTGGAAATTTAGTTTTTAATTCATTTCCTTCTGCAGTTCTAGAATTGTCTATTCTTTACTCGAGATCATATATCCTCTGCCACTCTGCCCCTACCTCACTATCCCTCTTCCCCCAACTTGTCCCCAAAGCTAGTTCCCGGACTGATTCTGATATTCCTTTTTTCAAACTTGTTCAGATTTTTTGGTCCTTCCCCCAAGCTTTACCATTTAACTTATTTCTCTAAAACCCAGGAATTCCCCAAACTATTTCTGCATGAATGCAACTTTCCCACAGGCTTGAACATCCTCTGTAGCTGTGGAATCTATACCAACACTTTACTGGAAACTTAAGTGGAAACAGAGCTACCTACTGCTACCCTGCCCTGACCTCTGCCCAGGGTCAAATAAGTTCACCTGGGTAACTTTTGCTGAATGGATCTCTTCCTTACCAGAACTTTGTCTTTCAGGGCAGAAGCACACAAAGTTATTGAGGAAGTAAGAACACTAGTTCTATATTCTACTTATTGCTTTGGGGCTTACTTTATTGTCAGGACAATTTTCTGTGAGTTGGGCCTGATTTACTTCTCAGCATCCAGTTTTTGAGGGACTCTTAGAATGTTGAGAATTAATTTGCTTTATATTAAACAACCCCTGTGTCTTTGTGTTCATTTCTAAAGTCTTACTATCACTCATTATTCCCAGAATTAGACAGGTTCCTTATACTCGTTTGGTTTGAATCTTTCATGCCATTGTCTGGTCAAGTCTCTGACATGGCATTGTTGTTTGAGTCCTGAGGTTTGGTCATTTGCCTGCTTCCCTGGGCTCTGATGAGCTTCTCTTCTACCAGATCACCAGTCCTGGGTGTAATCTAACTCACTGTTTTCCCCAAACTCTATTAATGATCAGGTGAAATTAAACTCAGAGTAAATGCTTCTTCCTCCATAGTAGCAGACATAACAGACACAGTGCATCTATTTCCATTAGTCAAAATAGATGAAGTTAGGTAATACTATGTCTTTCATTTTATTTTATTTTATTGGGAACAAGCTCTGCATGAGGCAGCCAGATGATGGCTTTAAGAAATTCCAGAAAACTGCTGCTGCTCACAGCCTGGAAAATCCTAGCAAACCTAATACCATCGAGGGATGTAACTATGAACATATAATTGCACAGATCTATTTTCAAGACTTTGTAATGCATTTCCTAAATTGATATCATTTGGCAAGACCTATAAATTTATGACAAACCAAAAAGGGTTACCATTATGAATTATGGGTTTGTTCCTAAAGATCCCACAGAAAAACTGAAAATTCAGAACCCTATTTAGGGCAGTAAAATTTCAACCATCATTTTTTCCATATTTCAGACCAAATACATTGTTTTCTCAAAACTATATAATAATGGTGTTTTAAGGCTTACTCAAATAGCCACAAAAACCTTTGAAGAGATGTACGGTTCCAAATAGCCATTATAAAATATTGCAGAAATGGAATCCATTTATTTTATTGGTAATAAGTACATTTTATGGGGTTAGTTAATAAAAGTTGTACAGACCACCCTACTTAAGTAGGTTATCCATCCTATTTTTCTCTGTTCCTTTCATTATCATACTTATTGCACTTTGTATAATATATATGTTTGTTTGCATGTTTGCTGATTTTGTGTCTTTATCACTAAATTATGATTCATGCATTCCATGATATGTTGTCTATTTTCTTCACCAATACATGTGCAGCATTTATAACTGTTGCTGTGTTAGGTGCTGAATAAATATTTGAACATAGTACAGTACAAATATCCAGTAAGTATTTCATTGTGATGGACCTTAATGGGATTATATAAACTTGCTCTTGAGAAAGAAGACAGAGATATCCAATTGAAATAAATGTAGGCTATATATCATAAAAGTGAATATAATCATAAAACTGGTACATATAAATCATTTCTACTTATTTATATATATACATATATATGATACAGACTATATGAACAAGTAGAAATGATTTGTCAAATAACACTTTGGTATATTTACTTTTCATAATAAGTTGATCTTGAAAATATTTTTAAAATCTGAAAATTAAAAAAAATTCAATATTAATTCATTTAAATAATATTTCCTCACCAAATAACAAGTCTATTACATTTGAGGATGCCATGGTATTTGGAAGGAAAGTTTAAATATTAGGGAAAAATCAGCATTCATTTTGTGAACTGAATTATTCAAGACAAAAACAATAAAATTTTATAAATAAATGCATTTATTTCTACATTTACATTTAAAAAATGAAAAGATTCATTATAGATGAGGGATATTTGACTAAATACAGCATGTTGATGGTGTGTAGTATGGAAGAGACTTAAAAGTTTTAGCTGACTCTGAGTTCTGTGTGAATATTATTCTGATAATTGCAAAAATAAATAAATAAGTAAATAAATAAATAAATGGAAATTTTAGCTTATATTATAAGCACTAGTGTCCAGAACAAATTATATGATAAACTTTCACACATCTGTTTAGCCACACCTTGGAATCTCCTGCTTCCTAAGAGATATAAGTAAGCACACACTTCTCCAGAAGCAAACACAGTAAGGGCCTGGGGAGAATTTCAAAGTGTTCCTGGGAAGGAATGTTTGCTGAATTCAAGGACATATGAGCATTGTCTTCAGGTCTGTGAAGGGATTATCCTATAGGTCTAGAACTGGTATTGATAAGGGCACCAGAAGGCAGAACAGAACGAGCCATGGGACTTAGTAAGGGGAAGAATTGGTTCAACCCAAAGAAAAACTTCTCAGCAAAATAATCAAATTTTGAGATGTGATGCTTTTTCATGAGCTTCATGAATCCTGAATCTTCAAAGACAGAGTAGAAGTCAGCAAAGAAATTCATTAATTACCTAGGAGTCTCTTCATAATGTACTAAAATTGAATAAACAGCTAATATAATGAACCCTTAAGCCTTAACAGGTTTCTATTAAAAATCATGGGCTTTCTTCCTTAACCTCTGCTTGCTTATTTTATCTTATTACTTTTGTAATTTTCTTTCCCCACTACAGTGTATTCATTTCTCCTTTTACTGAGTTTATGAAAGCATGACCAATTATCTCAATGACCTGTCATTCAAACAAGAAAAGAGTCATGACTTTTAATAAAAACATAGCATGTTGACCAGAGAGATCCTTGACACTCTCCATTGTTTAACAGGACTTCCCAACCTCATACTCTCTCACTGGACAGGGACCAGGCAAGTGCCCTCTGATCACCTGAAGTGGGCTAATAGATTGAATACCTGCCGATCAAACAGCTGCTGATCAAACAGCTGCTGAGTCACTTAAACGATCTCTCGTTCCAGTAACTAGGCAGGGCGATGGAGTTCAGTTATCCTTATACACAATTGAATGGCTTTCACTCTCAATGGCCCCTGGCCACTGAGTCAGGTGAAAATGTATTTTCAATAGCTATAGCAACAAGATGGTTGGTTGTGGGCTGGGTGGAGTCGGGTGACTGGAGAGTGCTGGTGGGAGTGTGAGATTTCATGCTGCTTGGGTGACCTTGGTTACTTTCATAAAGAGACATGACAGGAAACTTAGAAAATTAAGATTTTATGTTTATATCTTCAGAGTCTCTCAAAATGTAATTTTCCTAGGAAGAATTCTCCAGTAATTTCAATTCAGTGAATCAAGGACTGAGTTTGGGAATCTGCCTGTTTAATATGTACCCAGGTGAAGCACAGTCACACAGTTTGCAAACCTCACATTGAAACAACTACTGGTTTAGACAAAAAGTCTTGCTCTTTATATTTTCAGGTGTACCTCTTGGAACCGAGAACCAGAAACTAGGACAAAAGGCTATAGCAAATGTCCATGTGTATGTGTGTATGTGCATGTGGGGGAATGTTTATTTAAGCATTTGAAATATGATTTCTGGGCTATGATAGGTAAAAGAAATTATTGAACACTTGAAATGGGGAAATGGAAAAAGGTATAATAGTGTTTGAATTCCAAACTTCAATAGAAAATAACTCAACAGTAAGATAGGATCACAGAGTTTGCTCAGGGGCTGGGTGTCAAACTTCTGTGCAATAATTCACAGCAAGTTGGATTGCACACTTTGCTTAGGCATTAACCATCTCTATAAGCCAGAATGTCAGACTATTATTCTTGCTAATGCACTGCTAGTTCTACCAGGGCAAGAGCACACATTGCTATTCAAGCTACCTACTGCTCTAATGCTATCAGTGAGCTTAGGAACAGATGATATTAAGAGGAAAACAATCACATAATGTTTGATGCAGCTTTCCTGCACTGATTGCCCCTCTAGAGTTTGATGAGGTGTTTGCTTGCTCCTCCTCAACTCTTACTGGAACAGCTACATTGAATAATGCAAGATCACAAAGGTGATTGCCTCTGTTTTTTCATTTACATGTAAACGAGAAGCTATTCATGGAACTGTGGTCAATAACCACTTTTTCTTCATGTTTCTATGTTTTAGCTTTTTAAGCCTAGTAAAATTATGTGAGAACTTCAGTGAAAATGTCAGCCTGAATCATATCAGTCAAGGTAATCTGGATACCAAGAACCAAACAAAACAAATTGAATAAAAGCATCCTGAAGTTCATTGGGTTTACTTTGAGTCAGCCTGCTCATAGAGACCTAGGTTTGCAAAGCTTGACTGCAGTTTCATATTTACAGAGATGGATTGGAGACAGAAAACATCCTCAGGGCTTAATCCCAGGACAACCAAAAACACAACTCCTTTTAAAGCTGTTTACAGGGTAGCAGATGTGAAGTGTGTTTCAGATAGGCATGACATAAATAATCTTTAAAATTAAGTATTTCATTAAACAACTCAAAATGAAAATTAGAAATTTTTGAATCCTAACTTTAAAATTTAGTTTATCAGATTATTGTTTGGCTTTATTCATTCCTTTCATTCTGTCTGTAATGTTACTTCATTTAAATGTTTAAATGTATTTTTAGCCTTTCACTATGTTTGGTTTCTTATTTTTAAGAGAAAATAAATTGTTAGTTTCTTTTTAATATATTTTTTAAATCCTCACCTGAAGATATTTTATGTGATTTAAGAGGGAAAGGTAAGGGGAGTGGAGAGAGAGAGAAGAGAATCAGTGCGAGAGGGAAATACTGATTGGTTGCCTCCTACACATGCTTTGACTGGGGCTCAAACTTGCAACCTAGGTATGTGCCCTGACCAGGAATCAAACCCATGATCGTTTGGTGTAGAGATGACCTTCCAACCAATTGAGCGTCTGGCCTGGGCATTAGATTTTCTTTTGTTTATTTGTTTTAAGTGCCTCTATTTTGTCCTAATAATATGATAAAACATTAAATTCATATTAATATCACCATTAGAGTTTTGATTTGTCTTATAAAATAGAAATTAGATCACTTCTATTTCCATTCTACCTTAAACTTTGTCTCCCATTTTATGATAATTTGCCTACTTAATAGTTAGAATCATTAATAGGACAAAGTGCACAGAACCTTAGACAAATGAGGCAGGACGTTTCATTGTGCTAAAGGAGGCAAAGATCATACCATTTCTCCCCAGTGAAACAACATGTAGGATATTTGCCATCTAAGGGAATCTGTCCCCTAACATCCTTGGCATGATGGGCATGTTTCTTCCCCCAAGGAAAGGCTGACTTTCAGTCAGTTCTTCTTGTTTCCACTAGAAGAGACAAGCTCCACCATTTGAAATGAACAGTATTTACTTGGAATGAAAGTATTCATTATGGATTGCAAAGTATTCTTTATCAGTAAAGACTTTTGCTTCTTGTCAGGACGTTCCCAGGATTACAATGACATTTCTCTACATTCAAAGCTGCCTTAGAAAAAATTCAGCAGGCAGCCACATGGGAGAGAGAATAGAAACATTGTTTCTTCTGTGCCAAATTTAAGATAACTTTTAGATTTCTTTTTTGCCAATTGTTTAAAATTATCCAAAATGATAGGCAAGAGAAAATTAAAAACACTTTATTCAAGATAGTCAACTTAAAAAATTGAATCCTTAGTCACATAAAATTTCTATAGAATTTTAATATATAAAATAAAAAGTAATATTATTAGTATCACACTTCCTTTTAAAAGTTCAATGTCTATGATTTTTTTAAAGTCAGTAAAAACAAGGAACAGTTTGATAAAATATTTGAAATCATGCAATTGCTTTCTACCTGGTTCATTACAAAAGTATTTGTAGGAATATATATTTAAAGCCAAATTCCTAAATAATCTCAGGGTATTTTCTGATCAAATAGAAATCACAGGGCATGCCTCTTTTTTTTTTTTTTTGAGATCAATATGAAAGAAGCTAATGCAATAGCACTAACTAATGTGTTGATGGGCTCTGGCATATTACAACTACAAAAATACATATTTAGGCAGGCGTTGCTTTGGTTTTTCTTTTCAACTATTATATAGTAGGTGTTTAGTGTGTGTGTAAGGTTTTGCATAAAGCATCTACATGAAATCCTAGAGTTATGTAGAATTTAGTTGGAAAGCATTATTCTTTTCCTCCATATAAGAAAAAAAATAAGTAAAAAAGAAACTAAGACCCAGAGTGGTGATTCATTCTAGATCAATCCACAATCTCCTGACAGGGAAGTAATTCAAACTTATATCGCCTGACTCCCATTGCTGTGTTCTTTCCACCATTTTCCAATGCCTCTCTCATCTAGTATTGTTATAAATTATTGCTGTTTTTCACTGTTATGGGTAAATATGAAACAGCCAAGAAAAACACCATATCATAACGACACTGGAAGAGGCTTTTGGAGATAAACACTCACATCATCATTCCTGAGATTGGAAGTTGAAGTGCGTGACCTGCCTGAATCAAATGAATTGTCAGTAGCAGCAACCTGAGGTTTCTGACTCTGTTTAGTGTTTCACACTACTTGGTTTTCTTTAGTTCAGAGGGGAGTTCCTGAGAAAGAGGTTAAGGAAGAGAACCCATATCACCTGAACATTTTATTTTTATTCAGTTTTAGTTCATTTCATTGAGAAACAGTATTGTCTGTGGATCTGGTTAAGCTTTAAATGCAACAATAAGTTCTTATTTAAAGTCTTTTCTACAAATTCTTGTCACTATTCTGAGAATTAGAAGAGAATTCCACCATTCTTTTGCGTTTATTCCTTGTAAAACATATATTCTTTGAATTGAATAAAGATCTTACCTTAATGTTTTATCCCAATTACTGTTTACCTTTTGCTTAGAAGAGCAGATATTATTTTCTGTGTTCTTGAATTTTAGTATATTTATCCTCCAAATAGGAAAAATGCACACCACATGTAAAGCATTTTCCATTGTACTTAAAGATGTTGGCTTTGTGACTCATCCAAGTCTTCAACTTTCTTTGAATTGACCCTGAAACCACCACAAGCACCTATTAAGTATCCCTCAGCACTAGTGAATTTGCAGTCAGAGTGGAAATATGATGCCTTCTCTGGGTTTGAATACCAAAAAGGAAAATTCATAAAGTAAAAATAAAATTGCAATTTGGCTTTTTAAAAAATTATTTTATTGTTGTTCAAGTACAGTTATCTGCATTTACCCCTCAGTACTCCCCATCTACGCCAGCCATCCCCACCTCCCTCCCCTGATTCCACTCCCCCATGGTTTTGTCCATGTGTCCTTTATAGTTGTTCCTGAAAACCCTTCCCTGGCTTTTTTAATGAATGTAAGCAATACATACTGAGTTTGTAATTAAAATACTTTCTGTCATTTTGGGGATCTTAATGTTGAATGATGTCTGTGCTATATTTATAATCACTTTCCTCCCAATTAATAACAAAGCATTTTCAATCTAAAATGAGAGTGACCATAACTTTTACTTGTTCTCATTTGAGATCCCAGAATCTAAGGCTTTTCTTTCTGTCTCTCTGTGGGTCTTGTATTACAATTTTATTACTATTCTGTCTACTTTGAGAAAATATTTTACCAATAGTCTTCATATATATGTTTAATATTTTAGAAAAATTATGAAACACAAAAAAGGTATGTCATATCAGATAGATGAATTATAATGTTTTGGAGGCATTTAAAATGTTTAGACAATACATGCAGTTCTTTCTTGTGTATGTGAAAAAATGAGAAGTTAAAAGGACTGGATTGTTTTTAGCTGCCACATTGATTTGTCACTTTCAAACTAAGTTGCATTTAGGACTGGAATTTCATGAAACATCTCTAGTAGACTTTTGAAAAACATGAAAACATAGTGTTTTCTATTCTGTTCACTTCTAGGTCTCTTACTCTGTAGATTGGTTTTTTGATTCATGAAAAACAATGTCCAAAGTTTTCATAACTTAACAGTACTGAGCCTACTGTACAAATAAAACATGAACCTGAACATAATGTCCTAGGGAAGGTCTAGAATCTCAAAGGAAGTGAACTGGTTTCCTTTTTTTCTTAATGTCTTTTCCTGTATGTAAAGGGTGAAACAGCATATCCCATGGAAAAAGAATGAAAAAAAATGTATACATATAAACATTCCTCTTCACTTCTGTTTTAACCTTTACTGGTAGATTATTACTTAAAACTAGTATATCCATTATGCTGTATTTCAATTTTGTTATGAAAGCTTACTCAATAGACTGTGTGTGTGTGATTTTTTATTGAATAGACAATTCAGCTAAGTTCAGCTGCATCTTTATTTATCCAAAATCAACTTTTTTCTCTACTGTAATTAAAATTAAAAAGACTATTCAAAGTACCTTTAATTATATTTTGTAGTAAAAATTTAAAAATTTGACATCTGCCATCATCTGATAGATTTTGTGATCACTCCCTGTTTTTATTACTAATTTCTATAGTCTTTATACCCCCTGTTCTGAGGCTTATCATCAGGGCTAGAGTTATAAATAAATTGAAAAAAAATTAATGGATAAAGATAATTGTTTCCCAAATTTGGTTACAGAAAAATTTAGAGAAAAAGTATTTTGTATCATACATTTTTTTCTCTAAAATGTACAATCCTTTATTCAAAAAAATAATATCAGTTGATTGTATTTCTTGGCTCACTATAGGCAGAACACAGGCAAAGAGAGACAGAAGCAAGGGTGACCCTTAAGTACAATGGCCTCTACTTTCATTTTAAACTTTGAACAATATCAGTCTTTGTTAATGAACTTTTAACATTTACCTGTGGTTTTTCAGGGTGCTGCTGTAACTTACCTGGCCATTGGGAACTTGGAAGGGTCTACCTACACACCACAGTCAAGATTCTAGGGCATGATGGAGTCATTGATTGAGAAGTAAGGAAATATGTTTATTCCTCACTGCACAAACTGTGGCTTCGTGATGTCACACTCTAATAACCTTCTCATTGTATTTGAGGCAGTTCTATTTTTAAAATTTATTTTTAATTATTTTTTATTGATTAGGCTATTTTTACCCTTTGCCCCCTCCACCCAGTACCCCCTACTCCCTCAGGCAATAACTACACCATTGTCCATGTAAGTGGGTCATGCATATAGGTTCTTTGGCTACTCAATTTCCTATACTGTACTTTTACATCATCATGGCTATTCTGTAACTACCAGTTTCTACTTCTTAATCCCCTTACCTGTTCACCCATTTCCCCACACACTCCTCCCATATGGCATCCATCAAAATGCTCTCTGTATCCATGATTCTGGCTCTGTTCTTTTTTCCTTAGTTTGTTTATAGATTCAATTGTTGATAGATATGTATTTATTGCCATTTTATTATTCATAGTTTAGATCTTCTTCTTCTTAAATAAATCCCCTTAACATTTCATATAATGGTTTGGTGATGAATAACTCCTTTAGATTTTTCTTGTCTGGGAAGCTCTTTATCTTCCTTTTGATTATAAATGAATCAAAGTTTTGCTGGATAAAGAAATCCTGGCCGTAGGTCCTTGCTTTCAATGACTTTGAATATTTCTTGCCAATCCCTTCTAGCTTGCAAAGTTTCTTTAGAGAAATCAGCTGACAGTCTTATGGCAACTCCCTTGTGGTTCTAACTGCTTTTCTCTTGCTGCTTTTAAGATTCTCTATCTTTAACCTCTGGCATTTTAATTGTGATGTATCTTGGGGTGGGCCTCTTCACATCCACCTTGTTTGGGCCTTTCTGTGCTCCATAGACTTGCATGTCTATTTCGTTCACCAAATTAGGGAAGTTTTTTTTTATTATTTTTCCAAAAGATTTCCAATTTATTGCTCTTTCTCCTTCTTGGACCCCAGTGATGCAAATGTTGGAATGCTTGAAATTGTCTCAGAGGCCGCTTACACTATCCTCATTTGGGGGGGATTCTTTTTTTTTCTTCTTGTTCTGATTGGTTGCTTTTTGCTTCCTTATGTTCCAAATCATTGATTTGATTCTTGGCTTTATTTATTCGACTGCTGTTTCCCTGTAAATTATTCTTTATTTCAATTAGTGTATCCTACATTTCTGACTGGATCTTTTTTATGCTGCTGAGGGCCTCACTAAGCTCCTTGAGCATCCTTACAAACAGTGTTTTGAACATGACATCTGATAGATTGCTAATCTCCATTTTGTTTAGTTCTCTTTTTAGAGTTTTGGTCTGTCCTTTCATTCGGGCAATGTTTCTTTGCTTCCTCATTTTCACAGCCTCTCTGTGTTTGTTTCTATGTATTAGTGAGCTTCTGTGATTCCCTGTCTGGCTAGTGTGGCCTAATATAGTAGATGTCCTATAGGTTCCAGTAGCACAGACACCCCTATCACCCAAGCTGGGTATTCAAGGTGTGCCCTTTATGTGGACTGAGTGGAACCTTGTCTTTTAGTTGAGCCTTGATTGCTGTTGTTAGATCAATGACAGAGATTTACCCAGGCCAGTCAGCTGTGAGGACTGGCTATGACTAATGACCACAAACTTCTGCCCTTCATGAAAAATTAGTTGTGGAGGAGCAGGGTAGTGGTACTCCGACATGGTCTACAGCTGTCCACTGGTTTCACAGGCCCTGGGGTTTCCCAGGTGATGCAGGCCAATGTCAGCCCCCACCTGTGTTCTGCCTGGGGCCACCCTGCATGAACTATAGAGCAATCTGAAATGACTGCTACTTGTGCTGGGCTTGGAGGTTCCCAAGTGAAGCCAAGAGTGAACCTAAGCTGGCTGCTGCTAGTGCCAGGCCCAGGGCCACTTAGCAAGTGTTACAGGTGCTGAGGGCTCACTGAGGCCAAATGTTGCTTGTTTGAGAGGTTTTAGGATGTTGTGAAACATGAGCCTAGACCAGTCATTCATGTAGAAAAGTTCCTGGTAACAGCTTGGTTATGCCTGTACATTGGGTATGTTAGGGTCTCAGGGATCTTCAGGGTGGAGCAAACAGTGTCAGCCAGCTTTATAGAGTGTCAGATATGGCACAGTTTTCCAGTTCTGTGGCTTTGCCAGGGGATGGTTCAGAAAAGGGACAATGGTCTTTCTGTCTGGAAGAGAGTTGTCCCCCAGCTTTCACTTTGATGTCAGACACTTCAGCTTATCCTTGTGTGCCACTGATGTTTTTCAAGCTGCTACCCTGGTGCTAGAGCTCAGAGGAAGTAAGTCTGAGTAAGTTTGCGTGTGGGTTCTTTAAGAGGAAGTGCTTGGAACTCCAGAATTTTCTTCCCTGATTCAATCCCCACAGGTTTTTGAAGCCAGAATTTATGGGGACTTATATTCCTGGCACTAGAAACCTAGGTTTGGGGGCCTTGTGTGGTGCTGGGTCTCCTTGCTCCCAAGACATCCTTTCCCAATTTTTATCTACCACATGTGGATTTGGAACCAGTCTGTTCCACATCCCTGCCTCTCTTATCTCTCTGGATTGATGTGGATTCTTTAATTCTGTAGTTGCCAGACTTCCATTCAACTCAGTTTCTGGTGGTTCTGAGTGATAGTTGTTCTATAGTTTAGTTGTAATTTTTATGTGCTTGTGTGAGGAGGCAAGCTGTGTCTACCTATGCCACCATATTGATCAGAAGTCCAAGAGGAAGTTTTAATGGTGACATAAAATTACAACTTTCTAACTGTCTGGAATATTGAGGGCATGTCCTTTTTCTATGCCCTAAAACATAGAGTTAAAAAAGATAAAAGAATTATTTCCAGACAGAGGAGGAATTCAGGTGTCTTATGTATATTGTACAATTCTACCTTTGTTGCAATCTGCATAATTATATTTTCTGTGAAAGGATTATGCTTTGTTTAAGAATAATGATTATATAGCCCTGGCTGGTGTAGCTCAGTGGATTGAGCTCGGGCTGGGAACCAAAGTGTCCCAGGTTCAATTCCCAGCCAGGGTACATTCCTGGGTTGCAGGCCATAACCCCCAGCAACCGCACATTGATGTTTCTCTCTCTCTCTCTATCTCCCTCTCTTCCCTCTCTAAAAAATAAATAAATAAAATATTTTTAAAAATTTAAAAAAATAATGATTATAGATTATTAATACCACTTGTTTCCTATGAAAAGGCAGAAGTGGCCGATGTCAAATCTCAACAACCTCTGCTTAAATGAGGGCCCTCTGAGGTCTCCTTGGTAATAGCAGGAATGCCCTAGCCTTCACTGTCCAATGATCACTAACCTTGATGTCCCTGATCGAGATTTATGAAAGTCTGCACTGACACCTTATTTAATTGCCCAGTGCTTCCTGTTAAGAAGAATTTTCCTTGCAGTCCCACTAGGTAGTCAGTACTGTGATACCCCATGACATTTATTAGTCCTTCCTTTGTTTAAAAAAGTTAGTGATTATACCAGACTGAGTATAAAAGTTAGTGCTTGGAAGTCACCTAGGTTCATGTCCTAGCTCTGTCACTTACTAGACATGCCTAGGCCAGTCATTAAACCCATCTAAACTTTGATTTCTTTGTTACTAAAATGGAGATAGTGCCTGCTTGTGGCACAATGAGGGTGAATTATGGCTCAGAGTTTTCCAAGTGTTAATTTGCATACAAATCACTTGGTAGGTTCTGATTCTGAAGATCTGGTAGGGACTTGATACTC
The DNA here is from genome assembly GCF_004126475.2 of Phyllostomus discolor. NCBI lineage: Eukaryota > Metazoa > Chordata > Mammalia > Chiroptera > Phyllostomidae > Phyllostomus > Phyllostomus discolor. Next base: position 144,772,381 of record NC_040906.2, on the reverse strand, counting down.
TGCATGTTTTATAAGCTCACTGCTGGTTCATGAATCACTCTTTGAGTGGTAGCAACATTGTAAGTAAAAATTGAGCATACAAATAGGTAATGGCCAACCACATATAAAAATAGAACTGAATCACTATATGCAGCAATCTGTCGAAGAAGCCAACCCCTTATCTTCAAAAAGCAGCCCAGGAACTAGCCTGCTGAGTCAGACCTGTAGGAAGTCAGACTGCTATCTCCAGTAATAACTCAGGAAGCCAAACAATAACTTCTGTAGCAATCAGACCAAAAAAGACTATTAGTAACAAACAGCTTCCCTAATTTTTGTCCCCACTTCCAATTTAGGACCTACCAGAGAAAAATGTATATGTATCCTTAAGCAATCACATAGGATGCTGCATTTTGTAGTTGGCTTGCCTATAGCTTCCTCAGGCCAAGAGCCTCCAATCAGGGCACACAGGAAGTCTTCTCTGTTTTCCACTGCAGAGCTGTCCCACTCCTCTGCCTGCCTTTAAGTCTCTGCCTAAATGCAAGTGATGGTGGCTGACTCTCTTGCTATAACATGCTGTGAATACCATATCTTTTGGACCATAAGATGTGCCTAGGTTTTAGAGGAGGCAAATAGGAAAGGAAATTTTGAAGCAAAAAATGTGGTAAAATAATTAATAACATAAATAACATAATATTTCACCAATGTAAATATAAAGCTACATTTGGATTATAAGATGCACCCTCATTTTCCTCCCAAATTGGGAGGTGCTTCTTATAGTCCAAAAATGTGGTAAATAGCCTTTGCTTGTTGTCATTAGTGAGATATTTGTTTAGTTCTACATATACAGATTGTCAAAACTAACTTAATTTAATGAGGGCTCAACAAATTGTAGTCTTAAGCATTTAGAAGAGAGTGGAACAGAAGTTTCTCCCCTGACCTTCGAGGAGTTCTTCATCCTTCAGCTTTCTACCTTCCACTCTCCAAGAGAGGTTGTTTACTGATGCTATTGAAGTTCTTACACACCCTGCTTAGTTCTCCTTTCCATGGTAGTATCTTTGCTCGAATTGGAAGCATCTTGATCATTTATTTGTTTGTTTGTTTGTTTTCTTTTGGCTTTATCCTTTCCCTTGCTCTAAGCTACAGAGAAGCCCAGCAGACTACCAGATCACCAACTTTTGTCTTTCCCCTTCCATCTAACACCCGTGGTAATAGGCAGAGGGTGCCTTCCACCCAGGGGAAGGTAAGATAACTTCTCATTAGTGAGCACAGTACTCTCATCTTTTCATTATCCTGTCCCATATGCCCTAGATCAAAGGTGGTAAAGGGATCATATTTAGGTTTCAGCTGGAAGGAGGGAGAGAAACCTTTATAAACCTAAATCATGTACTCTGTCCCAGGTTTTTAAGGGTGGCTATATTTGGGTTTGGGTCACTTCTCAACAAAACTCAGGTGGCATTTTGCTTTACTCTACCATTTACCCTGCATTCATATCCCCCTTGGGAAACACACTTGGAAAAGAAGTGACTGGGGTGAGGGAAGGTTTGGAAATTCTTGGCTTCAATAGCTTTCAGATTTCACATCCCTTTTTCATACTGCTTGTTTAAAACATAATTAGACAAAAACAGGATTATGCTTAGAGGTATCTTAACAGAAGGGATATAGGAATCATCCAATGAAGAGAAAAGGAAAAGGGTGACTCTGATTTCTAACAGTCTAATCCCAAATTTAAATTCCATGACCCACAATGGCATTTGTAAACCTATTTGGCACAGTGAAAAGAACAATATATAAGTGGCTGTGAAAGGAGTATTTCAAACATAAATATAACTGAGAATGGTTGCCAAGCATCTGAATTATTAGGAATGTGCTTACTTTTAAACATCTTCACAAAAAAGGAGAAATATATTTAATTTGTTTTATCTTTACCAAGTATTTTTCCCATATCTTGGAATAATTTAAGCTTCTGTCTTGATAGTGGCTTTTCAGTATACTTTGTTATTTGATGTAGTAAAAATATATGATAGTTCAATGCATTTATTTTGTGAATGCTTTTCAAGTCACCCTGCTCTCCTACAGGCTATCCAATGAAATAGAAGGGCATCTGAGATATTCCTGGGGAGTATCTTCCCATTTTCTTCACAGTACAAAGAAATTAAAAGTTTTCTAGTAAAAGCTATGGTTTAGGAGAGGATTGGCGTTGCTCTAAAACTCCTTTAAAATACCATTTTTCAGGCTTCTCTCAGGCAGATCCTGATTCAGTAGTTCTGGAATGGGGCCCTTGAACCTGTATTTTTAAAAGCTCTCTAAGTGACTGTGCTGCCTGCCAGGTTTGGCTCAGTAGTTACAATTGGATGGATACCAATTGGCATGATTCAAATGCTTCAGGGTTGGAATAGCCTGCAGTCTTCTGCAAAGCAGAGCAATTTAATTCAATTCAAAAATATTTATTAAATACACTTTGGTGTGTGTGGCAGACACAAAGGCGAACAACACACAGTTTTTGTCCTCAATTGGCTTAGAGACTAGAGAGAAGCAGAGCGGGAGGAAGTGTAAAGGAAAGAGAGAGAGGGAGGGAGGAAGAGAAAAAAAAGGAAGAGAGAGAAGAAATGAAAACTTACCTGCAGAGCATGGCAAGAAAGATGATAGTGAATTCCACTGGAATTAGTAAAAGAACAAGAAGAGAAGAAAAAGCTAGAGAAGATAATTTTTTTTTTATTTCAATGAAATTAATTATTTTAGCAAATACATTTGACATGTTTAACATCATCACCAAAAAAGAAATTAGTGAACTTAACAGTCAGAAAAATTAAAGTTCAAATTTCAACTGGGTTATCTTTATTTATTTGTTTATTTTAATTTTATTGTAATCATTGTTCAAATACAGTTTTCTCTCTTTTACTCCCAATCCACCACCCCTCCCAACCCTCCCCACTTCCCTCCCATTACCACCCTCCCCCTAGTTTTTGTCCATGTGTCCTTTAAGCTTGTTCCTGTGAACCCTTCCCAATGTCCCCTGAAATTCCCTCTTCTCACCCCTGGGGACACTGTCAGCTTGTCCTCTATTTCAGTGTCTTTGGTTATATTTTGCTTGTTTCTTTGTTTTGTTGTTTCGATTCCTGTTAAAGGTGAGATCATATGGTATTTGTCTTTCACTGCCTGGCTCGTTTCCCTTAGTATAATGTTTTCCAGCTCCATCCAAACTGTTGTGAAGTAAGATGTTCAATATCGTTAGCTATCAGAGAGATGTAAATTAAAACCACAATGAGATACCACTTCACACCAGTCAGAATGGCCATCATAAACAAAGCAACAAACAACAAGTGTTGGAGAAGATAACTTTGAATCTCACTTGGGGGCTTATAAGAAATAAGGTAGGGTGGTTCTCAACCACTGTGTTGAGCAATGTATGGGGGTAATTATAGTTGTAGTTTGTGGGGCTGTGATTAGCATTTAGTAGCCGTGGAGCACTCCTGCATAAAGTGTCCACAGCACTCCTGTAAAAATTCCTGCATGGGTTGAGGACATAGGAGAGACGTTCTTTGGCAATCACAAGGGCAAGGAAATGTGAGATGAGAATGTTGGCTGGGATCACTATTGTGGCACCCTGTCTAACAAGAACAATAATAGAAAAAATAATTAAGTTGTATGGAGGGTTTTAGATGACAGGTTTTTAGTAGTCTAGTAACAGAATACATGTCAAGGTTTCAGTCTGGTAGTTTAGAATTGATACTAGTGGCAGTGAAAACACTAAAATGGAGTCAAGTTTTATTTATTAGGAAGCAGCGTAGCATGATGCCTTACCTGGAGGTCCTCAAAAACTAAGTATTAACCAATTGTTTTATCACTCCAGCATTTACTATTACATGAATAATATAGAGTCTTCTTGAGAATGTTCTCAAAACTTCATTGATATTCTTCAAGTTTTTTCCCCAAACCAATAACATTTCTGAAATATGCTTTCTTTGTTTAGCTATACATAAAAGAATTTGTTTGTCTTTTGATTATCAACCCTGTTTCCAGAATCTTTGAACAAAACAGTGACCTGGTAGTTTCCTACTAAATTGGAAATCAAGATGGTAGGATCAGAACTTCTGAGGCTATCTCGATGCTGAGTGTGTGTGGATTCTGTTAGAAACAAACCTCAGAGAGCATAAGGAAAGTGTTACTAAATATTTATTAAGAATAACTCCAGCTCTTTGGGAGGGGGGAGTTATTGGGAGAGAATGGAGACAAGTGTACTTGAACAACAATAAAAAAAGAAGTTAAAAATAACTGCATTTGGCTAGGTTCTTGAATATCATTCTTTACATTCCTCTTGAAAAGATTAATTTCTGCTTCTCTGTATTCAAGAAATCCTGTCTGCTTGTACTTGCTTTGGTATGCTCACCTGAATGAAACTGTGAAAGTCTTATTTTTCTTTAAGTTTCAAATAAACAGACCTAAATAGAACCAAATAACTGATATTAAATATTTTGCAATTATTGACATTTTCTATATTACATTACTGCTATGCCCACTGTCTAAGAAAGGCTATGATAGTACATTAACAATACGACTGTTTTCGATAAAGAACTATAAAAGCATTCTGAAGATATTTAGTTAAAGCCAAACATCAAAGCATGGAATTAGGAGCTCTGAGGTTTTGATCCTGGGCTAAGTAACTCATACATTTAAGAAAAGGTCCTCTTCTTCAGTGTTCCACTTAGATGCTCTACTGGGGCGCAGTCTAATATCAAATATTTGTGTCCAGGTTTCAGCAACAACCACGACATGTTACTTTCAGTCTTGCAGGACTGTGTCAGGATATTTCTAGCAAAACCCACTGGTTTCACAGTTGATATGAGACGGTATGTGAGGACTAACTAAAATGATATTGTGAACAAAATTAATTTGTTTGTAATTATTCACCATCTTAATCTTGGACCAGGGTTCAAATTTGGAAACCAACCCACTTTTCTTTTAGTCATTTCACATCTGTTATGAACCATAGAACATACCATTGTCTTCCTTTACTTTGTCAACCACTCAACATGTGGAAGTTCTCTATTCCAAGAGTAAAGCCAAAGACATTCATTAAATCCTGGACTGGCTAATTAGATCTGTACAAAGAAAGACAGTGAAGGCTGGGAGGAGACACTGGAGATTATCTGTCCATTCTTCATGTCATAGCCAAGTAAAGAGATATCCAGAGTGGCCAGCTGGTCTGACTCCTCTAAAGCAAACCAAGGTCACATGGCAGAATCAGGAGAACTTGACGACTCTGACTTCTTATTTTCTCTAAGTCACATATAATGCTGCCTCAATGTGGCAGATACCACCTCTAAATCTGACACTTGGATAGCTAATGGCCGGCAGGAATAAGGCTGAAACTGTGCTTGGGTCACTGAGAGGTCATTCTTCTTCATGTGCATAACACAAAGAGCACAGCCTACTGTTGCAAGATTAGAAGCATGACCAATATATTTTTTCTTAGCTCAAAGAGTACTGAACTTCTTGTTGGAAAATGCTGGGGTTTTTTCCTCATGCATAGTTCCATGTAGTTTCTTTTAATTTAACTTTACAAAGCACAATAAGCAACTTATTTTTTGATTATTGAATTATACAATGATTTTTAAATAAACTAAACAATTTTATTTTATTCTAATGACAAACTATATTTAAGTCCTTTTTCCCTACACTTTGAAAAGTAGCTTTGCAACATTATTAGAAGCATAATACAGTGTTAGCTCAAAGATGGATAAATTACACCTGTTTCCCAGGCAAATGGCTGAATGGATTTTTCATCACATCTCTCTTTTATGTATGGTGTTTTTTGTGATTACATTCAAATTAAAGATGCTCTAATTTGAGGATGGTAAACACTTAACAAAATGAAGTGAAAGTAAGCCTTTTAAAATTGTGCCAAAGCAAAATGGCAACATAATAGGGATTCTATCCTGAAGACACAGGATAAAATCCTGTTGATGTTAGTCTGGCCCACAGGCATGCTGTGCAGAGCAGACTCAAACACTGACAGCTGGGCTGGGAGGAAATGTGTTACCCTGTGCGTGAGTACTGTCGTATGATGGTAAGAGTTTTCTTTGAAGAGTTGAAACATACTGCATGTAGGGCAAACTAAGCTGACCTAATTTCATTTTATTTAATATGTTGCATCTCAAAATTGAGAAAATATTCACTGAGTGGCTGTTTTATTCCAGGGACTAAGCTCTTCTTGTACTTATTTTCATTTGTTTGTGAAACATTTACATTCAAGAGGTTCATATAAAATTTAGTAGGTCTAGAACCAAATAGATTATTTCCCACCTTCATCATCTAATCTGTTTTCTTCATTTCTTATGTTAACGGCTATACAGCCATCAACCTAGTTGCCCAAGACAGAAACCTATGTGTCATTTAAATTCCTTCCTCTTCTTTACTTTTCTACATATAGTCACCAAATCTAATTCATTTAGTCTCTGAGACACTTCTTGAATTCATCTCCTATACAACAACTGCTCCTAGTCTAATGCAGTCCTGTATTCTGTCCTAGATTATTTCAGTAGGCTACTGTCCAGTCTTCCTCCCTTTACTCTCACCAAATTCTGTTTCTTCCTGAGCACTGACACAGGGTCATTTCCAAAACATATTTTAACCACACTTAATATATTTCATTGGGTCCCCATTGCCTATAGAACTATAACCATGTCCAAATTCCATAGAATTATTGCCCTGCCTCCTACTCTTATCTTCCTTTCTCTGCTTATGCCCTATGTTCCAGTCACCTTTATAGCCTCTAATTTACCATGTTCTCTCAGGTTTCTGTGCCTTTGATATTTACCCTGCCTAGAATTCCTTTTCATCGTGTATGACTGAAAACAATTTACTAATTTCTCAAAATCCACTGTAAGGATTACTTCCTCACTAAAGCCATTCTTGGTGCTTCTATTTATCTCATTTTTTCTCTTCCCCCACTCCATTGTGTTTTGTATACACTCTTGTTATATCTCTTGCCTTAATTGCACATATGTACTTATGTCACTAGATGGTGACTAGATTGTGGCAAGATTGTGGCAAGAATCTAATTAGTGTCCATCTCTAATTGCTCCTCATCCTAACCTGTCTTCCACATTGTTTCCAAATTATCTGAAACCCTTTGATATTCCTTTAAGTCCAACTTCTCAGCATGGTGCACAAGGTCCGTCATTCTCCATCCTGAGCCCCAGTCCTATCATTCACACCATGCATCCTGCACCTTGATACACACAATCACTCCTTAATGTACCATGGTAGTTCATAGTTCTGCTCATTTTTCTATTTTTGAGGAATGCTCTTTTCCTTCCTTCCAGATGGTCTATTCATGCTCGTTATTTGAAGGCTCCCACGACACACAGAATCTGTACAAAGCCTTCCCTGTACTCTATCAGAAAGTAATACACCCCTTTTTTTCTACTTGCAGAACATCTTCTGCAGAGAGCCATATCTCACTTGGAATCTTGTAATATAGCCTACTTGCTCCACTCCTTCCATATTTTCTCTCTTGAGTCAATCCTCATCACAGTAATGATAGTGATTCATTTAAAAGGAAAGTCAGATCTTATCAATCCCCTACTCAAAACCCTTCAATGGCTCCCCAGCTCGTTCAGTCTTGACAAGGCCTGGCATCACATGGCCTCTGTCATTTCTCTGACCTCACCTCACACTAGGCTCCCACTCCCTCTGCTTTAGGCTCACTGGCTGGCTGCCTTGCTCTTCACTGAAATCCTCAGGCAAGCTCCTGGCTCTGGGCATTTGCACTTGCCTTTTTCTTTACCTGTAACCCTCATCTCCAAATAATCACATAGCTTACACCTTCTCTCCTTCAGGTGTTTACTTAAGTGTCACATTCTCAATAAGACCCTTCTCAGGTCTCTCCTATTTGATACTGTACTTGACTTTTTCCCTACCTTATCCCTTATCCTCTTCCATTGCTTTCATTTTCTTCACATCTACTATTTCTACTCTATTTTCTGTTACTCCCCCTGGAAAGTAAGCTCCACAATGCAAGGATTTTTTTCTATTTTGTTTTCTTAAGTGTCCCTCGAGCTTAGAACAGTTTTGGGTATATAAGAGGACTCAATATGTATGTTGAATAAACACATACATTCATGCTATATAAATTATATGAATGAAGAATTCATGTTTGGCTCAATTCAATGATTCCATCTGGGAATGATTTTTGGCAGATTATTAATAAACCCATAAAAGTTTTTGTTGAATAAATTATTATATTTGCCAACCCTTGGATAAAATATTAGAGAAGCTACTTAAACATGTAACAGTTTATTTGCTGGATTTCTTCCATCTATAGTTGCTTAAATAGTTTCCCAACCTATGTGGAAAAATGGTCAACTGTTATGTGAAAAAAAAGTTCCTTGAAAAAGAACTTTTCCTTGAAAAGTTTACTTGAAAGAATATCGGAACTCAATCCACTATACCAGTAAGTAGGACGGTTTTTTGGTTCCTTTGTATTTTATCTTGAATAACTTAATTATCTTATATTGTTGAAAGACAATGTGCTTTTCATCTCTGGTTTCAAGGTAGAACACGGAGCAGTATTGGAAATTCTGATGTTGGTATACAGAACCAGATATCCTGATTTGATTAGTTGAGGTCTAGCCTAAGAATTAGTAGTTTTAAAATGTCCCAGAGAAATGGGAATGAGGAACCAGGATTAAGAACTACAGTTAAGAATGGTTGTATCTCAGACTAATAGTCAGGCCTCAGTGACTGCCACACGTCACCTAGCTCTCACCATGACTGGGACACCAAGCTGGGATAGTATTTTACACAGACTTAACAGAAATTAGGAAAGGCATATATGTAGTCATTTTCAATAATGCAAAACATCTAGATATTTTCTGACATTAATCATAGTTTGCTTTGTACTTTTAAAAGTTCGTTCAGTAAGCTTATATGTAAAGTAAAATGCCTCTTTTTTTCTTAGCTATTAAATACATGTGAATGAAGAAGAAAAACTGACATCCAAATTTACAAATTCATGATTTTCCTTTATAAAATTGAAACTTATGGGAGGTTTGCTTCCATTTATAAATCACATTTATATGGATTTATTTTTCACCAAAACTAGAGTCAACAAACTACAGTGGGGTTTTAGATGGGGCATTAAGTAATATTAGAAAGATTTTTCATCTATTCTTTATTCCTTTCTGATAGAATAGTGAAGAATCAATGGTAATAGTTTCTTAACTAACATAAAATAACCCCATTTGTATATATGATGATTTAAATTTATCTAGGAAGTCAGGCAGTTAGTTACAATTTACTATGCATGTAGAGCAAATACAGAATATAGAATTTATTTTACACAAATACTTCAACTTGTATATCCTTTATACAGAAAGAGTTGTATACGAGACACACACATTATCTATATAATATTTTTATTAAAAAGTTTTATTGTCCCAATAATGTTTCACCTACAGTTTATAATAGCTGCGGCTCAAAGAATGACATTTTTTTTTGGTATTGAATAATTGAAGAGACTTATAGGGACAATAGGACTTATTTCCAGGTACACTGTCTGAATTTTCAGTAACACCTGGGCCTTGGCTTCCCCACTGACACTGAAGCATTCCCAATGCCACACTGTGGGGAATGAGTTGGATAAAAGGTGACTGTTCTTATTCATCACTCAGTGAGTAATGACAAGAATAGTCTCAGTGTTAGTGGCACCTGAAGGAATAGGGTCCATCACCATGCCCTCACTGTCTGGTGACACTATAGGCCCACAGCTTCTAGGAAACTTCCAGTTTTACAGCACAACCTGAAACTTGGGTACATCCACATTGTAAAAAGAAAAAAAGTCTCACATGTTTAAGTTCTACAGTCTCTTTTAATCCACTACTCTTAGTTCACCATCTTTAGGTCTTTTGCTTCTGAATTTTAGGGGATGAGTTTTTAATGCCTTCAGGTCAACTAGAGGATTTTTCTTGTTCTTTTCACTTCCACCTCTATTTATAACTCTCACAAGATAAATAAGTCTATATGTCAATCATAAATTTGCCTAAATTCTTAATAAGTGAAACTCTTTATATCTTCCACAAAACTTTTAATTTTATTGGAATCTGTCTGTACATACTAAGACAGAGAAATAAAAATGAATTTAATAGAGAAACATATAGATATGTATTCACCAAAATTTATTTAGGGTATTTGTATATAGCTCAAAACAGAATAAGCTCAATTTACTTTTGCCTTAATATCATGAGTTATATAGTTAAGATAGTGTAAATTCCATTTGCATACCTTACCATTTTGGCCTAGATGTGCATATTTAACCTTTGTCTTACTTTTCTTACTGGAAAAAAAAGGCTTTTTAAAAACAGAGGCTTGCAGAAAATAAGAGCTAACAAACCCCTCATTTCTGTAATTTTCTTGCATCTTCGTTGTCTTAAAGTAAAAAAAAAAATTACCTTCCTTCCTTTCATTGTCTTTAAAAAAAACACTGAAGTATTTGCTTGACTTTATGTTTAAAGTTAACCAATTTAAAGGTGAGGCATTTGAAATCTCGGAAGAAAACAATGTTTTCTGCATGGATGCCTTATAGTCACCTACACCTCCCCAACACTCCGATGAGATTGTAGCCATTTTTTCTTTGTTTGGTAATAAAAGAAAGTTTTAAAGGGACAAAAATGACTTAGGTGGAAGTCAATGAGGTATCCTGAGAGAAGCACAGGTCTTTGGAGTCAGGCAAATCTGACTGAATAACCCGGATAAGGAGCTGAGTGTTTCTCTACCTTGCTTCTAAATCCTCTAAAAACATAGATTTGTCATAAAACCTAAAATAGATGGTGCAGTCTCTGGCTGCAGAGTGCACCCTGGCATGAGATGACCACCTCAGCATCTGGTTAGTAAATTACCTCAGCAGAAAATGCTCGCCTTTGTTGACAAATGGTCTAGCTACTTTCTTAGGAAGACTGGAGGATGAGAAACTTCTGGAAACATAGTGTGGCATTCAGTACCTAAATGTGGAAATATGTTGAAAAATTCTCTAATCCATGTGGAATCATGTACCAAATGTTATTATAAACAAACTCAATGTTTCTCTTCATGTCTTTTCTTTAAAAGCATAACTAAGTTTGAGAACCCACATTTTAAAAATGCCTTTTATGCAGTTTATTAACATGAAAAACTAATAAGCAACAAATTTCATATGACATTTTATTAAAATAAATTTAAACAATTAAATTTATAAGTTAAACCATTCAGTATTTCAAGCTGTATTTATCAAACTATATTGGCTAAGGCAATTCTTTACAAAGGTAACAGTATGAGATAATTGCAATGTTGATTTATTTTATTTGGATTCTGTCAATATTTAAAAAACATAAATAAACTATGAGTTGCAACAGAAAAAAGTCACTTAACTAAAAATTATTAGAATTTAAAGAACTTCAATATCCTCTATTCCAACCTATTCATATTATAGAAAATGATATAATAATATGAGGTCTAAGCAGGTTTAAAAAGTAGTCAAAGTTTTTTTTTTTTAAGATTTTATTTATTTATTTTTAGAGAGGGAAGGGAGGGAGAAAGAGAGAGAGAGAGAAACATCAATGCACGGTTGCTGGGGGTCATGGCCCACAACCCAGGCATGTACCGTGACTGGGAATCGAACCTGCGATGCTTTGGTTCGCAGCCTGTGCTCAATCCACTGAGCTACGCCAGCCAGGGCCAAAGTTTTATATAAACTCCTCAAGTCTCTTCTTCTGTATTCTAAATCTAGTATTTCTGCCACCACATCAAGGTTGATCTCCATGGTTAGTAACTAGTAAATGCATTAATATGTAATGCATATTACATATGCATTATGTAAGGGACACGTGGGAGATGACAAGGCTAGAAAGGCAGGAAACACAAAACTGTGCAGATCCTTCAGTGACAGGCTGATTAGTTGGGGCTTTATTCTTCAGGGATCCACTGGAAACAGTGTGAAAGCTCTATTAAAGAGCTATCAAGAGCTCGTAGGACAATCATAGATCTGGACATTTGTGTACTGCTCATGAAGCTCAGGAAATGATATTACCTATTTTATATGTTACACTACAATAAATTCATCTTTTTGTATAGTGCCTGGGTACTATGGCTGTAAAAGCCCACTACAAGTAGATAGGGAGAATATACTCTTCAGAAATAAATAGCATAATGTATTTAGAGAAGAAAAAGAAGAAAAGGTGTTATTAAAACTTGGGGTTTTTCTCCACCTAGTTCTCTTTATTAAGACTGAAGCTCCACTTCTAAAAGCCAGTACACTTTGAAAAACATAGTCAGATACCTAAAATCTCTGACACAGTGTGTTGAGAAAGGCAGTAAAATGAGTATGGACTTGGATCTAAGGTAGCTGCAACAATGTTGTAACTTCTGGCAAGTCTTTTAGCCTTAATTTTCTCATCTATAAATAGAGAGACTATCAATCTTGTGTTCCTCAGAGGGCTGTTCTGAGTACAAATGAGATAATGTATATGAAAGCACCTACCCTAGTTAGGGTCTATAGCAGAAATCCAGATGCTTTTGTTTGAATATGAATTTGCTCAAGTTATTCCACTTTATGGAAGTAGCATCAGTTTCGAATGTCAGCCCTTCTGGCTCTAAAACAACACAGTGATCATCAAAGTTGACCCCAGAAGAAAGATTCATAACTTTTTTCTTTAAAAATTTTAAATTGTACAGGTCATCATACATTCTGAGAACTCTGATGATGCAGGTATTCATTTGAGGGTCAAATATGGTTCAAATGAATAGGATACTTAAAAATTCACTTTACCTAATCTAATAATCTATCATAATTAATCTTTTAAACTAAAAGATCAATTTGCCAGCTGAGAAAGTGATTATGCAAGGAAACATTTAATGTGGAAGAAAATTCTTTATTTTATGGTAATTATACCTCAAAATCTTAAACATATTATTAAGAAATTATAAAATGATTATATTGGGCTTCTTCTGGTTATGATATAGAAAAGCAAAGGAATCATTGCTTTCATCCTAACAACTAAAAGAAGCTGGATAACCTTAAAAAACACATAGGTTTTTTTTTAATCTTTCAGAGACCTAAGAGGACGCAAAGAAACCAAAATAAATGAATTTCCAGAAAATTGACAAGCTCTGCCCAGGGGAGAAGTGCTCCACAGCTGTTCTCACTTCAGGTTAAATAGCGGAGGAGGAGTACCTGCTGTAGAAGAGGGTAAGGGGAAACCAGCTAAACTTATAATGAACTTTTAATGGCTATGCGTAGGCTGGCATGAGAGATTAGATTTTCAAGAAGCCTAAACCACAGAGCAAATCTGCAACCACCCAGCAAATATTTTCCACAAGGCTTTACCTAGTGCTCAAGTGTACTGTGTCAAAAAACTGGGGGCAAGTCCAGGGTTGCAGAGGGAGGTACCCCCGAGGTATGCAGAGTTTCCACTGAGTGTTCTACAGCACCCACTGGAGAGGAGTGCATTGATGGGGAGGAGACCTAAGTAAGACACACAGGTCTCTCAGGCACACAGGCTAAGGCAGGACGGGAGGGAAACCTTTCAGGCACTTCTGTCTCTCCTGGCATGTCAGATAGCTGCCCTAGTATGGCTGGAGAATGGCAATCAGGGCGGAAAGAGATCTCCAGAGTTGAAAACCAGGGGTAACACAGAGAAGCAAAGACTTTTTGCCAGTGAATCAAAAAGCTGGCAGCTGAGCTATAAAACAGAAGTTTATCTTTAATAGTACAGAGAGTTGGTGGCTCAGTTCTAAAGCACAAATAAAACTCCTACATCATGCCAATGCTCAGATCCCAGTCCATACCAAAAGGAAAATGTAGATTCTTAGTCAAAGCTTGTGAATGAAGCCAGTGGTGAGAGTCAGCCCGGTTTCACTGAATATCCTGCAGTGTCAGCTTTCTGCTCTAGCATCCAGACAAAAGAAGGGGATGAACCTTTTTTGGAAGTTCATATTGGCTTTTAGCTTGAGTATTCTTTTGTACAAAATGTATTACATAAAATTTTAAAAATCATGAAACATTAAAAAGCAAAATAATTGGGCCCATGGACGATAAAAGAAAAAGTCAGTAGAATTAGACACAAAGATGGCCCAGATATTGAACTTATCAGACAGAAAATTTAAAACAGCTAGGACAAAATTGCTAAGAGATATTTTGAAAAATATATTGTGAATATTTATTATAATTCAAAATATTATAATATTTATTATAATTCAAAATATTATAATAGACATAAATAATATCATAATATATGGGACAGAATAATTGAATTTGGTAGATAAATAAAGGGAAGATTTGATTCAAGACATATCATTTCAGTGCCATCTTGTGCCATATTTAGAAACAGAAGAAGAAACAGGGAAAGGAATTCCAAGAAGATAGAATACAGAATACAGATGTAAGCAGTTATGAAAGTATATTGTGGCATTAAATAGCAGGTATTCCAACTAATAGGAATAGGTAATGCCAGAGTCGGGTCAGGGCAGTTTCATGAATCTGTGAATGGTACATTTACACAGATCCTTATGCTCTGAAGGACCCTGTGTTTGTAAATTTGAAATATTTCAAAATTAAAAAGTTAAAACAGCATGTGAACTATTTTTTTTTTGCTGTTTTCATGGAGCTTGTAGTCAGGTTGGTGTTGTAAGATCTACTATAAGCACGAAAGTACAAATTCAGTTTGTAATAAAAAAATACAGGACAGCATTTCACCAAATGACTGACATTTGATCTCTTTATGTGCCAGTCACTCTGTGTGGTCTCACACCATGATGATGAAAACACATAGATCTTCTCCTCAAACATCTCAGAGTAAGAGACTTCTAACCAAATAGTCCTGCCTGGGTGGAGAAATGTGCTATCAGAAGTATCTGTAGTACTTCAAAGGAAGAATTAGCAGCTCCATCCAGGAATGCTGAGGAAGCTTCAGGAAGAAGTGAATTATGAGTTGGCTTTGAAGGGGGTGGTGGCGGTGAGAATTTACCTGAAAACATATGAAAACACTTCTAGGAGGCAATTGGCCTGAGCCCTGCTGCTGCACTTTGAAATTCACCATCCCCCTGGTTTGCAGAGGCCAGGCTCCCACCGTGACAATGAACTGACCCAATGACCTGACTGTGTGCAACAGGGAAACTAAAGGTAACTTCAGATCAAGGACTCCACAAGGCTTTGCTGAGCCTTTCTTAAACTGCTAGGCATCCAGAACACTTCCATCAAAACTTACTTACATTCTTCTCCCTCTCTCTCTAATTTACTCTGGGTTCTGATGAATCTTCCAGCCTTATTTGACCCCCTCCTTATTTTCTTTTACTCAGATATTTTCTTCAATGCAAATTTAATACCATCCTGACTTCTGGGAGGATTAACACAAAAGATATATAGAAATTTGTTAAGACAGCAACTGGGATAAAAAGGTGTTTCAGCAGGGAGCAGAATATCATGCCAGTGCTCACCTGGCTGTTCTATGCTCACCAGAAAAAGAAAACAGCTGGGGTCCTTTGTTGCACCTCTCATGAAATTCAGATTCCTCCCGTTCCTTCCCATGTAGGAGCCTTCATCTCTTGAAAAGCCAGCTCTCTCATCATTCTGAAGCTAGGCTTTTAACAACAGCAACAACAAAAGGCAGATTTTCAGAACATAAAACTTGGTTTTTCAAAGGGAATGTGGAAGATGATAATCACATTTTTATTCTCTGCAGTTTCCTACACTAACAAGTATACCCCAGAATACATTTCAGTAAGTTGCCCTGCACAGAGGTCTGGGGGAAATTTGTCTACCTCTGAAACTTTAGATCTCACTCACCATTGCCAAAGATATAGAATCAGCTTTCTCTATGAATCCCCTAAGTCAAACAAACTGGGTTTCTTTTATACCCATTTCTAGGAGGGGATATAAATTTTCACAGTTAGTCTCCAATATGTCTAAAAAATAATTTTAAACTAATTTATCAGGCTATTCATTCTCCATTCTGGATTTGAGAAAAAAAAGGTTAGACTTATATAATTGACTTGTAAATGATTACCTCCACCAGGTTCATCTTTGGCTTGTAGATATCAATCACTTTTGTTATATATCATTCTGGACCAAGAGAAAGTAGAATCTCTTAGCTACCAAAGGCAATGACAAAAAGATCTACCCAAGATGCTTTTGGAAGTTATTGTTTGTGTGAGAAGTAAGTATAGGCATCATTTCTAGGAGCACCAAGGCATTTGACCATTTGGAAAGCTTCAGGAAATAGTATGATGCGTAGGTCACCAGCCAGCAGTGATCACGGATCGCTGTGGATGGCTCGTCAAAATGCAAGGAAAACATACACAGAGACAACCAGGTCCTGTGGGGGAATAGGAACAGCAGGGCCACTCCTCACATGGGAAGCGCCTTGGCCACCCTCTCTCCTGGAGGGCGCCGCTTGGCCACCCTCCCTGGTGGGGAGAGCGCACCATTCCCCCTCTGGAGAGGCTTTTTATTGGTTTTGTTTGCATAAGGATTCAGGTAAAAGCTCATTACTCATTGCTAGGAAGTACAGGTCAAACAATAGATAACAAGGAAGTCTGAGGGCCTATTTTGAGTCAGGGTCAGAGAGCTGTAAAACTTTGAGGAACAAACTAACTTCCCCCTTGGACCTTTATCATTCAACTGAGAGCACTAAACAAAGAAGGTTTCATAGGAATTTACATATTCTTTCTTAGGCCTGATCACCCAGGGAATCCGCCCTTTTCAGCACAGAGCTGCACCATCCTGTCATTGTTTCAGGCTTAGATGGAGCAAGGGAACTAAGGCAACCAAGAGAAAAGGGGATTTTCTCCCAGACAATGAGGACTCAGGCTAAGTCAAAGCTGAGGAGCGAGGGTCCATCACCCCCTTTTGTTGTAGCCCCCAAAGTCCTTTCTTGGGGGCCTCCCAAGTGATCGTGCCTGTCTTAGATCGTTTCCCCCTTGGGGAATCTTACCCATCATTGGCTAACTGACCAAGCTTTGGGGTTCAATTATGAATGAAGCAGCAGAAGCAGCGCTCCTGCCGGGGAGATAAGCTTTTGTCTCCCTGCTGGCTTAAGATTCCAAGGACGTTCCCTCAGCCTTAGCCTAGGCAGGGGTTACAGCTTCTGATACCAGGCAGGGCGGTTCCCAACAATAGTAAATTATTAACAGTTGGCAAGAACAATCTTTTGTTGTTGTTTTGGTAAATCAAAGAGCAATTATATTGCTCTGAATTTCTGCAACAATTTATTTCACTCTAAATTTTATTTCAGAATTTAATGACTCAAATGCTTTATTGAAATATAAGGAAATATTCTATTGTAAAGCATGGTTTTCATGCAACATTATGAGCCTCACCAATATAATGTTGAATAAAAGAAGTTAAACATCAAAGAGTAGATATTTTAATATTTGCCTCCAAAAAAGTACAAAGCCAAAATTAATCTATGCTTTTAGTAGTCATACAGCTGTTCCCCATGAAAGGGAATGGGGCAGAAAAGGGGATGGGAAGTCTGGTAATGGTTTTTTCATTGATCTTGGTTCTAATTGCATATATATGTTTAATTTTTGAAAAATTTATTGACTTATAAATGTATATACACTTATACTTAAGAATTCTATACTTGAATAAAATTTTAATGTAAGAATTATGTTCATTTAAATACAGAGAGCACAATGAAAAACCTAAAAAAGGAAAAAACTTTTAATTTTATGAAACAGTCACTTCATTTCTTTAATTTTAAGACTTTACAATTATTGTAACATTACTAAATTAATACAAGAATGTTGTAAAAATCAAATAAACACATATATTCAATAAAAAGCAAGTTTCTGTTGACTGCCTCCTGCCCAATATAATGAATCCCTCACTTTTCTCCACATCCCCATATTTAGCCAGTGCTATCAAGGAGGTAGTTATATGGCCACATATTTATTTTTCTTTGCATAAGAAAACATATAAGCCCTGGTGACAAAGCTCAGTGGACTGAGCGCGGGCTGCAAACCAAAGCATCGCAGGTTCGATTCCCAGTCAGGGCACATGCCTGGGTTGCAGGCCATGACCCCCAGCAACCACACATTGATGTTTCTCTCTCTCTCTCTTTCTCCCTCCCTTCCCTCTCTAAAAATAAATAAATAAAATCTTTTTTTAAAAAAGAAAACATATACATATATTTTAAAAACATCAATAGAATAATTTGCTCTGGATTAATTTTTTTATCTTGTAGGTATTGCTATATCAGTGCATAAAACAACACTTTACTGAACAACTGCAGCATATTTCAGTCTATGAATGAATTTATAAAAATATTTGTTTTTCATCCTGATGAACCTTTGTTTCCAGTTTTTCACTAATAAAAGCAATTAGCAAAAAATCTTTATAGATAGATGTGTTAATCTTCTTAGGTTGTCATAATGGAATAGCACAGATTGGGTAGCTTAAACAAGACATATTTATTCTTTTATACTTCTGGAGGCTCAAAGTCCAAGATCCAAGTGCTTCCCAGGTTGGTTTTGGTAAGAACTCTCTTCCTGGCTTGCTGGCAGCCACTTTCTCCTATATGCCAGCATTGCCTTTCCTTGGTGAACATGTTAAAAGAGAGAGATTTTTGGTTTCTCTTGCTCTTCTCATGAAGACACCAGCCCTATATGATTAGGGCCCCCCTTAATGATAGCATATAAACTTAATTATCTTCTTAAAGGCCTGATCTCCAAATACATTCACATTGGAGGTCAGAAGGTAAGGGCTTCAACATACGAATTTGTAGGGGGAGGCACAATTCATTCCATAACAATAGACATTTGTGCAAATGTGAATTTTTGTAAGTGGTGTTTTATACATATATATGTATATACATGTAAATATACATTAAGTATTCATTTACAGAGAAAGCGATATACGGGGTCTCGCCGGGAAAAGCCCAGCCGTGGTTAGTATAACATGAACAGTTTGTGCAACATTGATGAAACCTGGCAGCCAAGGAGAGTGGGCTGGAATGTGCATACATAAACAATGATGACTTCACTGTGCTAGTCAGTGGTGGCAGGAGACACCATTGAGTGAGTACTGTGTGGCCATTGCATTCAAAATGACTGAGCAAGTAGAGCAATGAATCTGTATCAAATTTTGTATTATGCTTGAATGTCCCTCCACAGAAACTATTCAGATGATTCAGAAGGCCACAGCTATGGGCAACTGGTGACTGGCAGCTTCATCACAACAACATGCCCACTCATGCATCACGTCTCATGTAGTCTTTTTGACGAAACATCAAATCACTCAGGTGACTCAACCACCCCTACAGCCCAGATTTGGTGCCCTGCAACTTCTGGCTCTTCCCAAAACTAAAATCACTTTTGCAAGGGAAAAGATTTCAGACCAGCAATGAGATTCAGGAAAATATGATGGACCAGCTGATGGCGATTGGGAGAACTGAGTGAGGTCTCAAGGTGCCTACTTTGAAGGGGACTGAGGCGTCACTTTCCTATGTACAATGTTTCTTGTATCTTGTACTTTCTTCAATAAATGTCTCTATTTTTCATATTACATGTCTGGTTACTTTCTGGACAGACCCCATATACCATATGTACACAATTTTAAAATGATACTTAAAACCCTATTATGTAAGCCAGTTTATATTCTGTATTAACATTTTGTCATGTGCATTTTCTAATATTATGCAATGTTCTGTGAAAAATTATCTTAGCTTTGTATAAAATTTATAGGGGGATTTGTAAATATTCTGGTTTGGGGAGATGTAAGATTTTTTTCCTTATTTCTCTTAACATAAAAGTGGGTTCTCATTCAATGTAAATTTCTACCCATATCTGTATTTCTTTAAAATACATCCCTGTGAGAAATTAATTACTCACTCACAGGGTAGGAAAAATTTTAAGACTTTTTGTATACATTGCCATATTTTTTATTAGAGTTATATAAATTTATATACCTAACAAGTGTATATTACTGAGATTAAATACTTTTAATAAGCCTTGGACATTTGAATTTTTTCTTTTGCACTTATTTCATTGGTTTTCATTAGGACATATTTTTCCTATTGGCAGTGTTTATGTTATATTTACTGGACATTTTTCTAAGTTTGTTTCCCCTTTTACTTTTACTTAATTAAGTTTCTTAATATCCAGAAGCTTTTCGATAAATTTTTCCTTTGTTATTATTTTAATTTATTTTGTTTAAACTGAATTATTCTAATTCAAGGAATAATAAACACACACACCTTTTCTATTTTTTTATCCTCATTTTTGGACATACTTATTGATTTTAGAGAAGGAGAAAAACACCAATGAGAGAGAGAAACATTGATCAATTGCCTCTTGTACACACCCAACCGTGGATCAAACCTTCAAACCTATGGTTTACTGGACAATACTCCAACCTACCGTGCTACACAATCCAGAGCTTTTTTAATGATATTGTGTTCTACATTTTGCTATATATAATTTTTAAAGATTTTATTTATTTTTAGAAGGAAGAGAGAGAAAAATCAATGTGTGGTTGCCTCTCATGTGCTCCTACTAGTGACCTGACCACACCCCAGGCATGTGTCCTGCCTGGGAGTCTAACCAGCAATCCTTTGGTTTGCAGGCAGTGCTCAATCCACTGAGCCACACCAGCCAGGGCTAAATTTTTATAGAAATTACAAAATAAGGCTCTGATTTGTCCTTTCAAATAATATATCACTTTCCCAGCACTGCTTAATGAATAATTCCCCCCCACAAATTTGTGATCCCACCCTTATTATACATTAAAGTATTATCTATAATAGGTTATTTTCTGCTCCATTTATTCCGTTATTTTCATTTGGCCAACAGCTCTTTTGCCAGAACTATATTATTTTGATTATCATGTATTACACTATACTTTGATAGCTAGTAGAAACAGGAACAGTGATTACTTTCTTTTTCCAAAATTTTTACTTGTTCAAAATTTCCCCTGTCCTTCCTGAAGTTGAATTGAAATTTCATGAAGCCAATAAATTACTTTGGGAAGAATTAACATCTTTACCTTAGCTAGTCTTCCTGTCAATAAATATAATATAAAAATATTTTAAGCTTCTCTGCAAATATTTTCCTTATATATATTTTAATTTGGGTTGAAAGTAGTCCTAAGAGTTTTATAATTTTGTTCCTTTTGTATAAATGATAATATAGTATGTATTTACCTGCATATTGCTGGTAAACAAGAGTTTATTTTCAATTTTAAATTATTTTAATCTTCATTTTTTAAAACATTATTGTTCTACTGAATGAGCTCAACAACTTGAATATTTTTGTTTCTGTCAGGTTTTTTGTCATATCTTATACTGTTAAGTACTAAATAATTTTGTTTACAAAGAGTCTATTTAGACAGTATTTTACTGATGTAATATTTCCTCTTTTTCCTTCTGTACATCTTTCTGCAGTTGTGTGTATTGTGTATCTGTTATTAAATTATTTTTATATTTTTAATTGCATGTCTAAACACCAGTTTCTGTAGATTTAGTATAAATGACTTCCATGGAAGAAAGACACTGCTTTGTTTCAAATATTTTCAGAAGTGACGACACAAATCCCAAAGTCTTACACAAAACAATGATCTATTTTTTCCAAGTGTGAGTATAATTGTGTTAACCCTTCAAATATTTCAACTTACTCTTAGTGATAGATAAACAGTCTTTTATAGGCTCTTGCCAAATTTGTTACCAAAGAGATTCCTGAGATCTTCCTGTGGAGAACAGATGATTGCGGTTTTGGAGCTCTTCTATAGAGTTCACTTTTTCTTTGTTTGTTTGCTTGTTTGTTTGTTTGTTTGTTTTTTGTCCGTGGAGGCTGTATTGTTACAGGGTGCAGCCAAGAGGGGGGACCCCAAATGGGCATTTAAAATGGGGTCCAGAACTCAAGGTGTCCAGGGGATTTTTGGATGTCCTCACTCCCACTCCCCAGGTGTGGGTTGGGGGAAGGGACAAATGGAGCAGGGCCATTGAGAGCTGTTTTGCATAGCAACAGCCTTGCAGCTAACCTCTGGTGTGGTCATTTAACATATCTATAGCCTTTGGCTGGTCGCTTAGATATGTTAAATAGCTGTGGCCATGCTCTGAGCCAGGGGAATGGAAGTAACTTCCCCACCAAGATGTGGCTGGGGGCAGGTCCCCTGAGCTACAACACCTGCGTGGGAGCTTGGAGAAGATTGGCTCCAGGACATGGGGCCACACCTGCCCAGACTCATGATGGCAGTTCAGTAAAGCTGGAAGGGTATGAGTTCTGGCATGTGAAGCCCAGTGTGGGAGGAGTCGGAAATGAGGCTGCAAAGGAAGATTGGCATGGGGATTTAAACCGAGAGGCACCGGCCATTGGCGGGAGAACCATGCAGCTGTGGAAGTGCAGAGAAGATCACAGCTATTGAGGAGAGAGAACCACACAGCTTTAGCAGAGTGAAGACTCCTGCGCCCCTGAGAGGGAGAACCATATGGCCCTGGCAGAGTGGGGACTCCTGTGGCCCTGGGAGAGAGGACCACGTGCCTTTGCCAGAGTGGAGACTCCCACAGCTTTAGAAGGGGGAACCACTGCCTGGTTTTAGCAGAGATCCTGGCGACTCAGCTGAGGGTGCCGGGAACCCAGGGAGGTCTCCCAGTCCAGATGGAGTACTAACTGGGAAGAACCAGAGGACTGCCTGAGCCATGGACTTCTATTTCCTTTCCTGAGATACTATACTCTGGACTGGGCAAAGGGGGAAGGAAGGAAGGACTGTGTCTATTTGTAGGTGTTTTAAGGGAGTTTGGGATTTTGGTGAAGACATTAGGTCACTACTTTAAGTCTGTATAGCATTAAATAAACATTTCCTTTCCTTTTCACAAATCTCTGGCACTGAGAGACGTCTTTCTTCTGGCGGTGAACATAACGGACCTGGGGGCTTTTTTTTCAATAATAGTATATCGTCCAGGCCCCCCTTTTTTTGTTCTGTCACGGTATGACATTTCAGGGCACTTTGCTTTGTGACCACACTTGTCGCTTGTGAAGAAATAAAAAATCAGACTGTCATGTTTTTAATACATTTTACTTCATTTGTTGGAAAAATAACTGAGGAAGTGACCATAGATTTACAGGTTGTA
This sequence comes from Phyllostomus discolor, assembly GCF_004126475.2. Lineage (NCBI taxonomy): Eukaryota > Metazoa > Chordata > Mammalia > Chiroptera > Phyllostomidae > Phyllostomus > Phyllostomus discolor. Next base: position 144,749,303 of record NC_040906.2, on the reverse strand, counting down.
AAACAGAAAACAACTCCACTCAATTATTTACTAAAAAACAAAAATATAGCAAGAGTCTCTGAGAAGCCTAATTCCTACAGCAGAATTCTGCTGTATCCAACTCCAGAAGATTGCTCAAACTCCTGGGAAGGATAGAAAATTTCCTCAAGCTTTATAGTAATACCACTGTGAATTTATTTTTTGTCTCCCTGATGCTTTAACATCGCAAGCATTACAGATGTCACTGAAGTGTTATATCTACTGGAGCTAAAAACTGCCGAATCATCACTTAATCTTTGTTGCCAAGGTGAGATAGCATTCTTTCTGCACTTGCATAAATCTTTTGAAATTTCAGAGGCACATTTGAAAAAGGTGTACCAGAGTAAAACTTCTTTCCTGAGAAACTTAGAAAGCTTTTTAAAATTTGTTTGTTTTAGGTTTATAATTTCATTTCCCTCAGTTTTCTTGGGATGTAGGGATCAAGCAACAGAGGTTTTATAAATGATAAAACTGTACTTCTTAGAAACCACCCCCATGTTCTGACTCTCGATGCATGTTTAATGGCTCTGTAGAGCTCCCATGGTCCCCCCAAATTATAGCACACCTCACCAAAATGAAGGACAGTGAGCTCACCTCATGATTCTAAAACTGTTCTGGACTCTCTGGATCCTGTCTCACACACCTTAAATTGAGAAACTACTGGTACTGATATGTGAACTATCAGTTACCTTTTTTTTTGAGTCTTTTACAACTGTGACTGGAAAGTCCAAGCTTGTTAAATCTACTATGAGACTGCTGGGCAGAAAAGTCTACACACTAAGTCGCTGCCTGAGCGGTTTTTGTACAGTGGCTGTATGCATGGCTAATGACCCATGAAATCATGGACCGTGACACAGCAAACAGCTCCTCAACGATACCTCTGAAAGAATAGATGGGCTTGTTCAACTTCTGTGACTGAAAGAATTTGAGGGGATATAACGTTATCTGAATAGTATGAATTAAGACCTTCGTGAAATGTAGCTCCAATTTCTCGGTAATCTTTTGTAGAGTGCTCCAGGAAAGGGGCACAATGACATCCAAGCCTGTTTAACCTACAAAATGAGGGAATTGGTTGGCATGATACAATCATATAAAGAATTCCATTCTGAAAGAGTGGTAATGAGATGAAAGAGACTTAAAACTGCTGGCATGACCCTGAAACGACCCCTCTGCACTGCTGCTTTCCACCCCAACCTGCTTCACTCAGTACTGCAAGGACTCACAGGTGCAACCTCTTCCTCAGGAAAAAGCCAAGCAATTAAAATGCTATCAGCATGGGCATATTATTTAGTCATGGCTTCCCTTGGAAGAAAAATAAAGTGATTCTTAGTGTATGTCTTGTTTCCCTCCTTTTCTTTCTCATCCTTTCTCCCCTTTCCTTTTTCTCCTTTCATTCCTTCCCATGTTAGATATGATCAGAAATGGTGAGGTCGGGAGGTTGGGAGCAGCTGGTGGGATGTAGAGAAATGGAGACAAGATATTAAAATGATACAAAAGATATTAAAATGATTAATACATTTTGGCATTATTCATCTCATAATACAAAGTTCAGCCAGGGAAACTGATGTAGAATGAACAAAAACCCTCTAAGTGGACAAAGTATTATCTTCCTGGAAGGGAATAGAATATGCTGTGATAACTAGTCGGATAAGCAATGTGATCACCAAATTTTTTAAACCTTTGCTTGGATTATGTGGAAATGAGAAAATCTGATTTCACACTTGCTAAAATTTCATTGCAATCATCACCAGTATATTCGTTTTGTTGGTTTATTTCATGAGTATTAGTACAGCTAATGTACTAATGTACAAGGCCTCTGACAGGAGCTGTGAGGATACCAAGATCTTAAGGAGAATTAAAAACAGGCAAGGGACAAACCAGTATAACCACCACCAAAATAAGGAAGAATAGGATGCCTATCATAAGAATGTACATTTAGGGATGTAAAGCTGGCTATAGGAGAGAGAAAATCTTCCTTTCCCTGCCCTGTTCCCTGCCCTTGTCCGTCCTGCCATTCTCTGACCTAGGTACTCACTGCCTCTCAGGCTCTTCTGTGAAATGCAAGTGCATTCTGTTCATTCTAGTTTTTTTCTTTCACTCATTCTTTTTTTTTTTTTTTTGGTTTGACTGACTGCCAATTTCTCACTCTCACCTAAATTGTCTTGCACAAAGAATAAATTCTTGCTAATATGGTAATAAGTGATAATCGATTAATATGTAAGAGCTGTGAGGTAATGTGTTTGCATTTCAATGGACTTTTGGAGATAATGTCCCAAAGGAATGGTGAGAAATTTTTTGGTAACACCACAGGCTGATGGCAAAAATATTTTTGGATAGGTCGGCAGATGTCTTTCAAAACTTACCACACAGGCAACCACTTTCTCTGCAATCATGTAGGGCTGTTCCTCCAAGTCTATTTACCTTGTATTTATTTATTTATTTTAAAGAAGACCAACTGTAGAAGACTCTGTTATTCAACTCAAACTTAGTTGTGATACCACCCACAAAGAGCTCCACATAATTTCCCTTATGTATCCACAGTGTAGCCCTGTGTATTTTATGTCTTTTTGGAAAGCCAAAAGTGACCTGTAATTACAAGCAAACATCATTATTTTATTTTGAGTTTGTGTTAAATGTTTCTTTTACACTTTAAAAGGAATGATTGTATCATTAAAGCAATTACTTTGAGGGGTAAGGATTTGGGTTTTCTTCCATTTTTCAGACAGAAGCAGCCTGAAGAATCTTAGGGCCCACTTGGCACATGCCTGTCCTAGAGCACAGACACCCTGTGCTCTAGGTCCTGTGGTCCAGATGTCACACACACACAACTGCTTGGGTGCTCTACCACCCTCTTCCCATCTCTTAGACATTCAGGGTGTCATATTCTGTTTAGTTTTAAAGTCAAGAAAGTAAAATATAATTTTGTTTTTAATATTTTAGAAGAATTCCACAGTGCTTTTTGAAAAAAATACCAGTGCTTGTTGTGACAAAACCGAAGGGAAATATAACTAATGTAGAGGACAGATAAGGTGTGTGATTTTTGCTTGATTTTTAACTTTACAATGATTTTTTCTTAATTATTGCATATATTCTTATGTAAGATCTACTTTCCAGATATAATGCTATTATGAAAATTGATACATGAATGCTAAACACACATTTCATTGCTTTCTTAGCTTAGCATTAACTGGCTGAAAGTAAAGACCAGTATAACATTTTTGCTTGGAAATATGAAAGCCTTCTTTGGAAACCATATATATCAGGTTTTAAACTTTACTTTTAAACCTCCTCTTAACCTCCACACAGACTGTTAAGATTGTTTAGCTCTACAGATTTCCACCTGCCAGTCTACATGCTGATTAAAGGACTGGGCTGGTGATGGTCACTCTCAGAGAGGACATGCCGTTGTTCTGAGCTGATGAAAGCAGCCCTACTGGCCAGCATCTCATTATTCCCTCTGGCAGTAGGGAAAGTCTCAGGAAGGTTTTGCAGACTTTTTAAACTTTACTGAAAAACAGGAAGAAAACTCAAGGAAGTATAAGAAAAGCTGAGAAATTATAATTATAATCTTTGCTGAGAAAATTTTAGCATCAAATCATTGATTAAAAATGTTCCTGCATGTGCTCTGGTTTCTCTTCCTCATTCTTCTCCACCAGTCACTTAAATGTTCTTTAGAAAGAATACTGCCCACACCATCAAAGTGAGACTGAAAGTGGCATTGGTTGGTGATCCTTTTGGCAGTAGGGGCTGTCCTCACACATTAACTTCGCAGTGACAGAATTTTGCATTTTCCCCCTTTTCTGCCAGCTAACTACCCCAAAGGAAAACTTAAAATGGTCCCAGATGTGTAAGTCCTGTGTGAAGTATTTCAGCTGGATAGAATTTACTTCTCCCTCTTTGCTCTGTTCCTTGACTGTTAATTTTCTTTTGTTACAGCATAGTGAATAATGCCTTGTGATAATTAATTAGGGCTCATTTGTTTTTGCTATTTCAAATCTTTAGCCAATACATTTGGGATTTCAAAATTATCACAATGTAATTGGATAAGCTTGGAACTTCAAGTATTGTACTGAAATTATTATCACTTAGTATTTGTTCAATATATGCACACAAACAACTAATATACAGTGAGCTGCAGAATAAGAATCTATAGCAGAATTTTTAAATGGTAAAAATATATCCATACATATACAGTTGCAATTTTCAACACCAGATTGAGCTTTAAAATTGAGAAAATTAGAAATCACTTAAAATTAATACTTTAAAATTATTTTCAAATTCATATCATGCATAATTTTTTATATAAAAAAGCTTTAAGTTACACAGAAGTACATCATCTGTGATGATCTAGGATCATCAATAAGTAAAAGGCAAACTTTGGTCTGGGTCTGTATTTAACATTAGTATCTTCATGATAGTATTTTATCAGTGGAGCCAGAATTAATCTATAAAAGAAAAATAGTGTGGTATTCAAACCTTTTACAACACACATTTTTTAATTCAAAGGGCAGAATTAGGGAGGGAAAAGTAAAAGAAATTGAAGGAGGACCAGAGAAGAATGAGAGGAAAGGGAAGAGGAGGAAGAGAGCGAAGGACCTTTCCAACTGTGTCCTGTAATGGCCTTCTGTAATTTGTCCTTCATGTCAACAAGAGTTAAACTTGGCATCATGGTTTAGAGATATAGAATTAAAAACAAAACAAAAACATTTTAGTGACTTGATAAATATAAAAATTCCTAGGCTACAGTTTCATCTGTGGAAATAAGTCTGTATGTTTTGGACATCATCAAACCATTCAGCAATTTATGGATTCAACAAATAAGATAAAAATCTGAATCCACTAAATGCTTCTCAGAGCCATAGAAAACATATTCTTTTATGTTGGGTTTGAATATATGTGGAAATGTATCCATGTAGCAGTTGTATTTTTTAGGTTGTTAGAATATTATCAAAACCAGATTTGAAATTTTTTAGTTACTTAATACTGTTTCGTGGTCCCAGGGGGAAAAAGCACCATTTTTTGCCATCTCATTTAAGATATAGAAGAATCAAACTGCTAGATCAGAAATGCATTATGTAACCGTCCCTTTGTATTCTGAGAAAAGCCCCATTTTTTTTTCCAGCTCTCTGAACAATTGTTAAAGTTGTGTGTTGCCTGTTAGGTCTGAGATGTAGATCCAGCTGGACATCTACATTTAAAATAATTAGCTTAGCTGGCATTTGTTTCCAGAGACTTAATCCTTTTAGCAAAGATCACATGGCAGTTTCAATCCAAAAAATCTTTCATAACTAAAATTCAACAAGAATTTCAAAAAGATGAAGTGCCGATGACTATTCCCAAGTAAACTTTGAAACAGAGGCATGGATACATGAAACAGACTGACAGTTGTCAGAGGGGAGGGGGGTTGTGGGACTGGATGAAGGCAGGTAAAAGGATTAGCCAAAAAACATATATGCACAACACATAGACACAAACAACAGCATGTTTACAGCCAAAGGGAAAGGGGGGTGAGGCTGAAACCCAAACACAGGTCCGGCTGCCTGCTGCTATGAAAGCCAACACTCAATACTAGAGAGGCAGGTGCTGATGTAAAAGAAAGTGGTTTGTTTGTACATGCCAGCCATCTGGAACATGGGGGACTCATGTCTCAAAGTCCATCTCCACATCTCAGTGGAGGCAGAGATTTTTATAAGGAGGGAGAGGGGAGTAGAACAAAGAGATCAAAGGAGGGGGTTGCAAAGTTCTCTACATGCAAATGAGCACAGTCCATTCCAATAAGGCAAGTGATGGTCCAGTTTGCAGCATCCTGGTTTAGTCATCCTGGCTTAATGTCATCCTGACTTTGCAGCATCCTGGTTTAGTCATCCTGGCTTCACATCATCCTGACTTCACATCATCCTGGATCCATGGTTGAAGGTCAGAAAACCTCCTTGAGCTGGGATGCCTGAGGGTCTGAGTTATAGGGAACTGTTCCACATGGCATGGGAATGTAGTCCAGCTCCCACTCAGAAAGGCCAGTGGGAAGTAAGGTTCTGGCACACAGGCACCACGCCCACAGATAGGTTCTCCCGTGGGAAATGAGGCCTGCATTGTACCTAGGCTGCTATGAGACTTGCTTTTGCTATAACTTCCTCACCCTGAATTGAGGCATCAAGTGCTTACTATAACTTCCTAAAATCCGAGCTAAACCTCTCCAATATGGAGTATAACCAGTTCAACCACTTTTCCCCTTGATCTGTAACATCCCTTTCTTTGAAGTAATTAGCAACATTCTTTTCTTTGTTATCTGTAAAAGGTAACCACCTACATCGAACCTGTGCATAGTAAATGAGGACCATCCTCCATGTAATATACCCAGAAAAACAATAGAAACCTGTCCAGGTGGAGATCAGGGCCCTCTCTCTCTCTTTCAGAGAGTGGCCATGCCATCCCCTTTTCTCCACAGGACTTCTGTTGTCTGTGTGTATTTCTTCATAGCTGCTACAACACAGGGATCCTGCCAGCCAGGATCTGCATTACTGAGTCTGTATCTTTTGAGATTAGGTCGTAGGATTCTCATACAAGCATACTGTTCATCTATAAGTCACATATTAGTCAGAGTCTGCACCTACAGAAACAATGTCAAAAGAATGGTGGAGTGGGGGGGTTACAATTTCCCACTGGTACAATTATCCACTGTTACAGGGCCAGGTGGAGGTGGGCAAAGCAGGGGAAAATGGGGTCAGAAAGAGACCTCATTGGGTCACTTGGGGCAGTATCCCTTGGGGCAGTGGGTGCAGATGATGTTTTACTGAGTTGTACACTTGAAACATGTATGTTTTTGCAAACCAATGTCACTCCAATAAATTCAATTAAAGTAAATAAAAGAATAAATAAAAGTAATCTTTGAAAAAAAGTGTCACTCTACAGCCTAACTCTTCTATTGTAAGCTATAATTCTACTACATTGAGAGATAAAGATCTTGCAGTGTCTAGTTTTAAACACAAAATTTATAGGAGCATATAGTAGTTAATTGTTTCAATTAAATAGAGTTTCTTGTTAGTGACAAGCCCTAAGAGGTAAAAGGAACACTGAAATCCCATTAATTATCTTTTCTTTTTACCAGTTCACTAAATTTGTATCTTAAAAGGTTCCCCTGTGTCGTGATAAATTGGGAGATTATTACAAGATTTTAATTGTAAACAAAAGTTATTTGAGCACTGATTATTTCCCTTCATTATTCTCTAATAACATATTTGCACTTGACATTGTTATTAGTAACAGGTGCTAAATTAACAAGGCTATTTAATTTGTTTAATTAAGCTGAAGTAACATTTAATTAAAATTCAGGTACATGATAAAATAGAGATGTTTGCAAATAGGTTAATTAATAAAATCTAAAACTGGAAAAGGCTCAGTGGTTACTTAATCCAAACATTCTCAAGTCAGAAAACTCCACAAAAATAGTCTGACATTACCCTAGCTGGGTGGCTCAGTTGGTTGGAGTTGACCCATACACCAAGAGGTTGTGGGTTGAATCCCTGATCAGAGCACATACCTAGGTTTCAGGTTCAGTCCCTGGTTGGGGTGGGTAGAGGGGCAGCCAATTTATGTTTCTCTCTCTCTCTCCCCCGACTCATTCCCCTCTCTCTAAATTCAATAAATACATATCATCAGGTGAGGATTTTTAAAAAATTGGCTGACATTTATTCATACTCCATTTGCTTACTTTCAGGGATGGAGAGCTGAGTTTTTTATAAGGCAAGCATTCCCTTTATTAAACTTGTGTTATCTGTCTTCTTGCATCTCTTATCCACTGTTCTTATATTTTCTCTTTGAAACAGTAAAGAAAATGTCTATTCCTTCTTGAACAACATGAACCTCTCTCCACTTCCTAATATTTAAAAATTCTATTCTGTTAGCAATTAAATCTCCCCTTTTCTAGTTTTTCAACAACTGTTTTATGGCATGATTCTCAGACCAGATTCTGATAACTCCCAGTTAAATTATTCTAAATTTGCTCTATTATGTTCCATATCATACTATCTAGAATATGATTCAATATTCTAGGTATGTTATGACTAGTGCTGAATGCAATGATGGAGAAAATCTCAGTTGATTTGAACAATATTTTTTTCCTCTTAATGCAATGTAGAAATATGTATTCAGCGTGTTGGCAAATAGTTTGGTGTGATGGCTGTCATTAGGTGACATTGTCTTTGGTTTAGTTGCTGGAATTGTTGGTCAGTTAAGGCACTTCAAACTCTTTTTCAAGTCTACTGCTGTCAAGACTATATTTTCATTTGGTTTTGGGTATTCTTTACTTTTGCTGTTGTTGTCACTTTTAATCTTCAAGTAGGAATTGAATATTGATCTTGTTAAAAAGATAAAATATTGGCTCTTTCAAGATAATTTTGAATCTTAATTTTGTTCTGTTGAGTGTTAGCTCTCACCATCATACTTGGAGTTGTGCAAGTTTGATTAAAAAGCATTCTTTTTTCTTTCCAACAAAGTTCCTGGAAAAAGAGTTAAATATGACAGAATTAGGAAACACTATGAAATTCTACATGTATATAGATGCCTATGGCATACCATGAAAGACTCTTTTTTTAAAAAAAAGATTTTATTTATTTATTTTTTAGAGAGGGAATGGAGGGAGATATATATAGAGAGAGAAACATCAATGTGCAGTTGCTGGGGGTTATGGCCTGCAACACAGGCACGTACCCTGGCTGGGAATTGAACCTGCGACAATTTGGTTCGCAGCCCGTGCTCAATCCACTGAACTACACCAGCCAGGGCATGAAAGACTCTTTTGTAGTCACTAATGAACACACTTTGAGTTAATATCATATGAGGAAATTCATCAGATTGTTTTAAAACCAAGCAGCAGAGTGAAAGGTAATATAGAGTATGGAGATTAAGGTCACCAGACAGAGGCCCCGGGATGACAGGGATTGAATTTGAGTTCTGGCTCATACCAGTTGTGAGCTTGCCTTTACCACTTACCCCCTGATTCACTTTCTTCATCTTCGAAGTAGAGAAGTATGACAATGAAGATGACGATGATGATAGACCCTGTCTATAGGGTTGTTGTAAAGATTAAATGAGTCTAAAGGCTAAGAAAACATATGACATGTAATAAACATAACATAGTGACCAAAATTAAGCCCATATTTTATAGCATTCTTTTGACCTATCAGCTTTTGTGAACTATATTCTTACCTACCATTGATTTAATTTTTCAATGGCAGTAAACCATGAGATCATTAATTTATTTTAAAATTTTATCTAGAATATACACCTGAAGCTAATATAAAATAATAGTGAATATAAACTGTAACAAAAAAAAATTTCAAAATAACACATGACCTCACTCCAGGGTGACAAACAACTGAATTAAGAAATCGGCAAAGGAGCTGAACAGACACTTCTCCAAAGAGGACATACAGAAGGCCCAGAGACATATGAAAGGATTTTCAGCATCACCAGTCATCATAAAGATGCAAATTAAAACCACAATGAGATACCACTTCACACAGGTCAGAATAGCCATCATAAACAAGTCAACAAACAAGTCCTGGTGAGTTTGTGGAGAAAATTGAACTCTAGTGCACTGCTGGTGGGGATGCAGACTGGTACAGCCACTGGGGAAAACAGTATGGAATTTTCTCAGAGAATCAAAACTGGAGCTGCCTTTTTACCTGGTAATTTGACTGCTGGGGTTATACACTAAGAATCCGGAAACACCAATTGAAAAGAAGCTATGCATCCCAATGGTCTTAGTGGCACAATTTACAATAGCCAAGTGCTAGAAGCAACCTAAGTGCCCATCAGTAAATGAGTGGATCATAAAACTATGGTATGTTTACATGATGGAATACTATGCAGCAGAAAGAAAGAAGAAGCTCCTACCCTTTGCAATAGCATGGGTGGATCTGGAGAGCATTACGCTAAGTGAAATAAGCCAGGCAGTAAAAGACCATATGATCTCAACTATAAGTGGAACCTAATCAATAAAACAAACAAGCAAGCAAAATATAACCAGAGATACTGAAATTAAGAACAAATTGTCAGCAACTAGAGGGGAGGTAGGAGGGGATAATGGGGGGGGAAAGGGAGAAGGGTTTTCAGGAACATGAATAAAGGACCCATGGACAAAGCCAAAAGGGGGTAGGATCAAGGGTGGGAAGTGGGGTTGGCTGGGGTTGGGGGGAGTGGTTGAGGGAAAATGGAGACAACTGTACTTGAACAACAATAAAAAGTGTGAAAAAATTTTTTAATTTTAAAAATTTAAATATAAACTAATACACAATTATTGGAAAATTTTAAGGTATGTTTGAAACCACTTGGGTCTGCAAATTTAGTTTTTAATTATAAATTTCATGAAATTTAAATCAAGATGAGGTTCTAGTTCAAGGTAGATCTTGATAGATATAAATCAAAATCAAGTATTCCTGAAGATAATTAATGTAAAGATTAAGATGTGTGTTCTAAGTATAAAATATACACCAACTTTTAATGACTGTATATGAAAAAAGAACATAAAATAATCAATACTGAATATTTTGTACATATAAAATGATACTATTTTAAATAAAATATACTATTAAATCAAGTTTTAGCTGTTTTTTTTTACTTTTTCATAGTGTGGTTACTAGAATATTTATGTGGTTTTCATTATGTTTCTGTTATGCAACACTGGTCTGGACACCTCTCTTCTCTCTCCACCCTTCTCCACTCCCACTGCTGCTGGACTCTGGGATACTGTAATCTTTTCCTAACTGGTTTCTAATGTTTCTACTTTCAGTCCAATCTCCACTTCTTGGTCAAAATGATATTCCTAGAGCAAAATCTTCTCTGCTTTAAACCTTTCAGTGAGTCTTCACTATTTCCCCATCTTATATTCTAATGACTTTAAGCAACCTAAATAGCTTAATTCTCCCATCCAAGTACTAACCAGGCCCCACGCTGCTTAGCTTCGGAGATCAGACGAGCTAGGGCGTGCTCAGGGTGGTGTGGCCGCATACTAAATAGCTTAATTCTCTAAATTCATCTCTAACAAATCTTAAAATGCTGAGTCTCAAGCATTCTTTTCACTCTTTCTCACTGATGAGACTTTGCCACACTGATTCCTCTGTGGCTCAGGCTTTGTGGCCACTTCCCTAGTGGCTCAGATTTACTCACACTTCAGGATTAGCTCAGACAGCATCATCTCTGTAAAGTCATTTTTGGTACCCCAAGTTTTGTTTAGATCAAAAATAGCTCAAAGGCATCTGAGTTCTTTGAGCCTTTTTAATGCAATGTTACAATTGTCTTTTTGCTTGCCTCTCCTTTTTCATACTCTGAGACTCTGAATGTTGAAAATGTGGAAAAAGGAAGTCACATCGGGAGGTCATCACACATGGTTTTAAGTTCTGGTAAGAAAGGTTACTGTTTCCTTAACATGTCATTTCACTAATTTCCAAAGTGCTTGGATTAACTGTGCCTGACAGATTTCTTGGAGTCAAAACGAACAAATTTTCAACTTATGTGAATTCAGTCTATATCAGAGGTGGACTCAGCTAAGGGGAGGCATCATCGTTGTATTACATTGTACGCTCAAGATTTAACCTTTGATTTAGTGGGCATATATTTTATTTTACAAAATACAAAGCTACATGAAACAAATGTTTCTGGTTCAAAGTTGATGCTAGACATTTTCACAATAATAATTATGAACACTGAGGTAAAAATTCCAAAACCGTAATTTCCTAGTTATGGGTATTTACATAGAAATATTTTTTGCTTGATGTTTCTTATTGATATTGAGGAGAAAATTACTTGAAATTCACAGAAATGGGAAAATATAGTGTAATGCAAGCGTTAATGAAAATTAATAGTGGAATAAAGCTGATTGCAGTCTTTTTTTACCAAAAGAAATTACTGATATTCTATTTCACTATATTGACTTTTTAAAAAAAATGCTTAGACATTAACAAGTTAAACTGTAGTATTTTGAAGTCCAATCTAATTTTTTTAACTGAAATCAATGCAAATCCCCTATGATAGTTGCATTATAACTTAATACTTATGTGTCAACAAAATATGTTTTTGGGTATGTTTGTGGTGAGTTACATATCCATCACATATCATATAATCCTATAAATACTACCAGATTGCAGTCGTCAAAACAATGAGATTTAAAATTAGAATGGGGACAAACTTGTTTGGTAATTGAATACATTTAACCAAGGGTTGATGGAAAATAAGGAGCACAGAAAGTCCCAACTGATAAAATTACCATTTGCTCTTTTATAATCACCCTTTATTGGATTCCTCTCCCTATAGTAACTGGAATCCAAAGTGTTATAAAATTATTTTGCATAATGTGAAAATGGATTTTATACCCATAAATTTGTTGAAAAGTCAGTAATGACTTTAATTTTACAGATATTTCTGTACATAGTGTGGTAGAATTAACAGCTTTTTTCACTTTTGTCCTTTGAAAAAAAGACAAATTGTATAATGCTCATATGGTTTGTACCTAGAGTAAAATGAACCTAACTCACTTCCTACAAATAACTTACACAGTAATTTTTATGAAATTCAGATTACTTTCAAAGTTATTTAATGAAAGAAATGGTGTTTGTGAAAACATTTTAGAACGTTTTTGAAAATTGTTTCATAAGGTCTTATTTTTCCTTTGCCTAAATTCCATTTCATTTTTGGAAACACTCATCTCTCAACCACACAATGCCTGCAGTCTATAGTTACACAAGCTTACTAATGAAATGGTCACATTTAAACAGTCAGGTTTTATGTCAATACTTTGGAACATGAGTTCCCTTTCCATGAAAACAATAGCCATTAACTTGCCAGGTTAACTGAACCACATCTATACAATCAATACTATACAGTGAGACTGTAAACTCCTGCAGCTATAGCAGCTTTCCAGAGAGCAAAATCACAGGATAAAGGGATATATTTGGAGGTGTGTTGTTGGTGTCACCAGTGGCAAAGGGGGTTAAATAAAGTCAGACTAAGGAAAGTGCGAGGAAAACTGGTGCAGGCTAATAGTTATCAAATATTACTCTCCTTGGAACTACTTAGTATGAGTCTATGTATGTTACATAGATTGGAATATTTGATCATTATAAAATTCCTGTGAAGTAGGTGCCATTATTGTGCCTATTCTCCAGAGATGGGACTGGAGGCATAGAGTAGTTAAACAAGTTGCTCAACATTACCTAACTGGGAAGTGATACGGCTGAAATTCAAATCATGATAGCCTGGTACCAAAAACCATACTTTTAACTGCTCTAATGCATCTTGGCATTATACAAGAACCACAGTCAACTTTCCTCTCTCCCCATCCCTCTAGAGTTACCAGAAGCATATCTGCAGTTTCTCAAGAGGTTAGTCACTCCCCATTTGTTCTCAACTTGATAACTCAAGATGTACTTTCTACAATAAAAATAGTCAGTATTATTTGGTGTTCACTATGTGTGAAGCATACGACTTAAGTGGATAACCTCATTTTATTTTCCTAAGTCTAGTTAAAACCGATGCACACTTTTATCTTGTATTGGGTTAGTCTTCCAATCACTTCAGTCAACAGCAAGCACTTGCCATTTGAAACACACTCTATCAGGTTTTGTGAGTCAGGGTTACATGTTTAATGTGATAGTTTCTACCTTCTAAAGATAAAACTTATAAACAAATACTTATTAGGCAGAAAGCAATGAGCTTTGTAAAGAAATATGCACATTAAATGTTATGCACAAACTTTTTCTTATGCACAAAAATGTTTATTTTTATAAAATAAAGACATTCTTTAGACATAGATGTATAAAACAAAAATTCATAGAGACAGGTTTTATCTGGGTCCTAAATAATTCTGAATATGATATTGATGAACTTGGTACAAGCCAGGATCTTTAGTTTCAGAAACTTACTTTAATGAATTTGAGCAGAAAGGGAAGTTGTTAGAAGGCTTTGAGAAGCTCAAAGAATCTTTGGGAGCTAGAGAATCATGTCCCAGTGCCATACAGCCAGGTGGGGAGTTACTGAGCCTTAGATTAGGGAAGTGATTTGGCTTGGCAAACCCTAACCCTATTGCTCTGCCTCTGAGAAAGAGAATTTTTTTTGACACTTGGTTCTGTGAATGCTAATTTCTGCTGTTAGATTTTGCTTTGTGGAATGCTTTACTCTCTGAGTAATTAACATGATAACTTGGATATTTTATCTTTCTTCCATTTTGATTTTGATTTTGAATAACCCATGAGAAAGCTTGATATAAAATCAAACATTTCATAGCCCATGTGTCATAGAATGTTAAAGTCCTCGTGGTCAGTGATATTTCAGAGAATTTGACTGGAATGAATATTATCAGGTGACCCCCAAAAGGACTAAAGCCTAAAACATCATTTCATCAACGACTATAAATAACAGTTTTCATGTTCTCAGTGGTCTCTTGAAAAGTAGTTTAGCCATGTTTTTTCTTTTGTTCTTTCATTTCTTCCTCCTTTTTTTCCACCATTAAATTAAATTTGAATGTGGCTGTTGTACATTCTTGCTAAACTCCAGTTTATTTCCCATTAAAAATCTATTCTTGTTTCATTTATTTTTACTAGTTTATTTTTTAAAAGATTTGGAGTGAGATTTCGATAGAAGGCATATTTTAGGTTAATAAAATGAAATGGGGAAGAAACCATCAGAATAAGGAAAAAAAGAAAATATGCTAAGCCTAAACTTAATCTAATTTCTGGGATTGAGCTTCACATTGACTCACCCTCCTTGAATATAAGATACAAAGAAAACAGTGACAAATATTATCAGCAAAACTGAGCTTCAGTTTCCAAAAAACATTTTTCAGAGACTAAAATTTCAAATGTATGGCTTCAGATGGGGCATATTGAGTGATATAAAGAGCAATTTCATCAATATTTTTAAAAATACAAAGGCAAACTTCACAAGGCTTAGTGAACATTCATTTTTCTGGGTTATCTAGAAATAAACAACTTCTAGATATTAATGAACAAGATCAGTTGTGGTAAACTCATACCCTCATATATAACATATGTATGTAAGTGTATGGAAATGTAATTTTAAAATATTTGTATGGAGGAAGCAAGAATGAACAAGAGAAAATATGCTGTGGAATGTTCACTATTGGCAAGATTTTAGCTTTTTACTCCATTCCCTTTTCATTTCAGAGTCTTATTTATTTTTTCTGTTTGGAGTTATAAATATATACTATTAGTAATAATGGGACATTTCTTTTTTTATTTTAATTGTTGTTCAAGTAAAATTTTCTGCCTTTTACTCCCATTCCAGCCCATCCCTCCAGCCTTCCCCACCTCCCCCATTTCCAGCCCTGCCCCCCTTGTTTTTGTCCATCTGTCCTTTATACTTGTTTCTGTAAACCTTTCCCCTTTTCCCCTGAAATTCCTTCCCCTCTCCCCTCTGGTCACTGTCAGCCTGTTCTCTATCTCACTGTATTTGGTTATATTTTGCTTATTTCTTTGTTTTGTTGTTTAGGTTCCTGTTAAAGATGATATCATATGCTATTTGTCTTTCAGTGCCTGGCTTATTTCACTTAGCATAATGCTTTCCAGTTCCATCCATGCTGTTGCAAAGGGTAGGAGCTCCTTCTCTCTTTCTGCTGCATAGAATTCCATTGTGTAAATGTACCATAGTTTTCTGATTCACTCATTTACTGATGGGTACTTAGGTTGTTTCCAACACTTGACTATTGTAAATTGTGGTGCTATGAACATTGGGGTGCATAGGTTCTTTTGGATCGGTGTTTCAGAGCTGTTAGGGTATAATCCCAACAGTGGAATTGCTGGGTCAAAAGGCAGATCCATCTTCAATTTTCTGAGAAAATTCCATACTGTTTTCCACAGTGGTTGTACCAGTACGCAATCCCACCAAGAGTGCACTAGAGTTCCCTTTTCTCCACAACCTCTCCAACACTTGTTGTTTGTTGCTTTGTTTATGATGGCCATTCTGACTGGTGTGAAATATATCTCATTGTGGTTTTAATTTGCATCTCTCTGATAGCTAGCAATACTGAGCGTCTTTTCATGTGTCTCTGGATCCTCTGTATGTCCTCCTTGGAGAAGTGTCTGTTAAAGTCCTTTGTAATGGGCCATTTCTAATTAGCAGGAAAATCATGGTGTCATTAATATATATGATAGACTTATTCTCCTATTTATTAGGACAGAAACAAAAAAACTTTAATCATAGACTGGCATAAATTTAGAGACCAGCTCAGAATCTTTCTTATCCCTTCAACTAGATTGTGATTACTTTTATTTCTTAATATACCACAATATATATGGTAGGCACTTATTATATATAAATGACTATATATATTTTAAATAAATGACTATATATATTTTAATTATCTTTAACTATAACATGCATTTAAATTTTCTGTATGGTATGCACTTTCTATTCTCATTGCTCCATCAGAACCAATCAATTTTTAAAGTTCCCACACATTAGAGACTTCTAAATGTATTTTCCTGAGATTATTAAATAAGATGTTTTCCACATTGACCACCACTGGGTGCTAAAAGCACTGTTGCATTGAATGTAGTTTCAGTTGCTAGATTATAGAGTTCTCCAATAAAGAGTACCGTTAAGTTTTGCCATTCTGTGATAAAATAAGCAAAGACAAACATGGAGATAGGAATAGTAACTTGGCTCGGATTTTGCAAGAGAAAGGTCATTTTCAAGGCTTAAATGACTAACACATGTCACCAGCCCTATGTCTATATTTAATGTTTAATTCCAAATGAAAGTTCATTCATTAAATACAGGCATTTACTTAAAACAAACCTTAAATATAATTATGTTGGCCTTTTGTCAGTTTTTTAATCTTTTGGATGTTTCCTCCGAGTTATTTCACTTGCTTAAGCCCAGAGCAGTTTCCTATTTATAAAGAACTTAATTAAAGGGAAAAATGGCTGCTTAGGTTTATAGATTTATTATCTTAAGATGATGACTAAGCCCTGGCTAGCGTAACTCAGTGGATTGAGCACGGGCTGTGAACCAAAGTGTTGCAGGTTTGATTCCCAGTCAGGGTACATGCCTGGGTTGCAGGCCATGACCCCCCAGAAACCACACATTGATGTTTCTCTCTCTCTCTCTATCTCCGTCCCTTCCCTCTCTAAATATAAATAAAATCTTAAAAAAAAAGATGATGACCAAATAAATTAAACTTTAGTGTCATTGAAAAATAAATTAATAATATCTGCTTAAGTTCTTGATTTATATTTTAATTAAAGCAAGATGCACTGGTAAATATAAATAATTTTAAATAATTAGAAATAAATATAATGACACATTCATATGGTAAAGGAGGTATGTAAATATATATAGTTATATATATATATATATGTATATATAAAATCACCAGATTGAAACTCGAGGCTGGTCATGAAATGAAGCTAATGTGCTGTGTTTACTACCTCATAAAGTACTAATGGCTATCTTACACATAATAGCCCTTTAGAGTTTGTTTTTACTAGAGCCTGGGGCCCTTCAGTGACACATGCTTTAACTACACAATTAATTCAGCCCACCCTAGTAAAATAAAACCATTGCAATCATTAACCTCTGTGCATTCTATATATGCAGGTGGACTAGGAACCATCAAAGATTGGCACCTGATAGATCTTACCAGTAAAATTGCTTTTCATGTTTGCTTTATGCACCCTAAATATCTTCTTTGCTGAACATTTGTCTGTTAGACTTGTTTATATATATATATACAAGTAAGTGGGTCAGAATAGAGTTGAAGATTTTAACATATAATAGACAAGATCTTTTATTTTCTCTGTAGCACATTCCAGGGGCTGCCTCCACTCAAAGAGTTTAATATTAGAATGAACTGGGTGCTTGGCTGAGCTGAGATTCAAGAGAAGGGAGCAGAGGACTTTCCAAGCAGAGTATCTTATATGGGATCAAGAAACTGCTGGCCAGTTCATAGTGGGAAGGAGTAGATGTCTAAGAGGATGTCCAGGAACAGGTTGGAAGGGAGAAAAATTAAACCAAGATGATTTTGATGTCAGGAGGGGTTCAGAGGGGATACCACCAAGGGATGTAAACTCATAACTGAGGCTCCTACAAGGGCTGAGTGGTCAGATGGACAGATCAGGTCTGTAAGGCCAGCCTCAAAGAACCGGTTTTTCGTGTTCTCAAAGTGGACTAATTGTAAGGGTTGTGACCAGGAGAACCGGGCCAGACACCTGGGAAGCTAGCAATTTATGCAATTTTAGAATGCAATTTTAAAACAATCTGTTCTTTGAATGCCTCTGGGTGATGGTTGGTAGTTGCTTCATCTATGATAGGTATCAACTTATTTTTAGCATCAGGGCTTCTTCTACTTTCAACTGATTTTCAGCTCAGTAGTGCCCCTCTTATAAATATAGCAGGCACCATCTTTCTCAAACAGAAAGTAAGTGAATTTAAAACTGTTTCCGATGAACATTTGGGTACAGTACAGTGTTTCAGTACTATCAAGATTTAAAATGTTTGGGAACATGAAGTACTTTCTTACAGAAGTTTTCATTAATGAAGTATTTGGACCTCCAGATCTCTCTAAAACTTGTGTGCCTGCCACTCCCCTCTTCATTTCTGCAGTACCTAGAATGTATTTCATAGGCTCAACAACAAGGCCTGTCTGCCAGTCAGCTCTGCCACATTTACCAAATTTTTAAACAGAAACAGCCTCCATTGATGTGATGACCAGAGTGACCACAAAGCTTCTCTGCTGAGTTGGCCCATCTCTGCTAAACCCTAGAAAGTGTGTGTATGGTGGGGGGAAGCAATAGGTCAAGCAGAGGCAGCATGGTTGTTTCCTGGAGCTCAGCTCCACTGTGCCCTAATACCATAAAGAAGACCCTTTCATGTTTCTTATAATACTGGTTTGGAGGTCATGAACTCCTTTAGCTTTTTCTTGTCTGGGAAGCTCTTTATCTGTCCTTCAATTCTAAATAATAACTTTGCTGGGTAGAATAATCTTGGTTATCATCCTTGCTTTTCATCACTTTGAATTATTTCTTGCCAATCCCTTCTGGCCTGCAAAATTCCTGTTGAGAAATCAGCTGATGGTCCTATGGGATTTTCCCTTGTTGATAACTAACTACTTTTCTCTTGCTGCTTTTAAGATTCTTTCTGTATTTAACCTTTGACCTTTTATTTATGATGTGTTTTGGTGTGGACTTCTTTGTGTTCATCATGTTTGGGATACTATGAGCTTCCTGGACTTGTATGTCTATTTCCTTCACCATTGGAACTTTTCAGTCATTATTTCTTCAAATAGGTTTCAATTCCTTGTTTTTTCCTCTTCTCTTTTCTCCAGTATTTTCACTATTCAACAGTGCTCAATTATATGCTGGAAATCTAGGATACTTGAAAAGATATTATTCCCCTGTTGCTGCCTTTCCATGAGGTCTTTATGTTCTCTGTATGCTTAAGAAATGGTTCCTACATGTGAACCTCAGTTCATTTGTAGGTGACCCTCATTCAATATACTCAGATGGTAGGAACACTTCTAAGACCTCTTCTGTGCTGCAGTGTGTCCTGTCATAGGCCCAAGAATTGAAGTGGACATAGGCAACTCTATTAGCAACAGAGCCAGTCACCTGGGCTACACACCCCAATGCTGCCTGAGGGTCTTGAAAGGGTCCATACAGAAAAACTTGGGGTTGTAAAAGAGAATGGAGTTGTGTCAGAGAATGGATCTAACAAACTCAGCTTTCACCCCTGCCCTGCCACCAGTTCATTCTTTGACTGTGAGGAGATGCCTAGAAGGCTCATTCCTAGATAATATAGAGGCCCAATAAATGAAATCAACCAGCTTAAAGGTTCACTAAGATGAAAGAAGCCCACCTGAAATAATAGGAAGCACTGATCACTGATTATCTTGTCAAAACTGATTCTTGCATCTTCTTCTCTGAAGGACTTTTTCCAGCAGAGAGAAGGTCTACCCCAAGGAAGGTTTCCCTTTTCTAAAGACAATGATTAAAAGTTAAAGGAACAGTGTGAGAGCAAGAATGTTGAACCTTATCTTCACAAAAAGAAAAAACAAACCAAGACTGAGAATAGAAGCATAACATAGCATGCCTTATAGGAAATCAAAAACTATAAGTCAGACACTATGACAAGACAATAAGAGTCTTCACAGATTTTGTAGACAGCCACATTTGTTCATTTTCCTGTCACCTTTTTATCCCTTCATAATGATTCATATTTAAATCCTTGAAACACACAAAAAAGTAATCTCTTGGAGAAACAAAAATAAGAGCTTCACAGATATTATATCTCACTATTTCAACAGTCAAACTTGGAGGAGAGAGATCTTCTGGGAGTGAGACCTTTATAGAGAGAAAGAGAGAAGGTGAATGATTCCCCCAGGGCCTGTGGAACAGAAAGAAAGGAAATAACTGGAACTAAGGAATAGCAAAGCTCATGTGAGATAACATGCGGTGCACCTGAAAAATTAGGTGCCATTTACAAGCCTGAGTTTTCCCTTTTTTAAAAAAATAGGAATCATCACTTTTACTTCTCAGGGTTTCCTTGATGTTAAATTAGATAACATTTGTACGTAACTAGAATTCTTTGCATTACATAGTGACCCATATCTAAATTGTGCTTGGGGCACTGAGTAAATGTTATTTCCCTTCTCCCCACTAAATGTTTATTTTTTTATTTGTTTATCTATGGTGGTGACATTTGTTTACTTTAAGGCTCAGGTTCTAGTGGAGTCTTGTGATTTTCTCTCTCTTCCACATAGATAGAGAGCAGGATGAGAGCTAGTTGCAGAGGGAGTTTGGGGGATGGAGGGATTTGAGCAGAAAAGAAAAAGGACTCATGGACATGGGCAACAGTGAGGTGATTGCTTGCAGGAGGGGGATATAAGGGGACTAAAAGGTAATGTAAAAATATATAATAAATATTTTAAAATATTAAGAAATAAAAAAACAAAGGAAACACAGAGACAGATGATTTACTACTTCTAAGATTTGCCCTTGTATGAGTCCTTCTCCAGAATTTATATACTCCCATATCCCTCAAGATTCTTAGGAAAGAAATGTAATTTTTAGAAAGTACATGGTCTAAGCTCTCTCTTCTGCAAGGCCAGTCTAAGGATACAAATGAAAGCTCACACACCTACTATCTAAATATTTTAAAATTCATGAGCAGCTGATAGCCTACTATATGAATTGTGTTCTATCTTCTGGCCTTGATATTATAAAATATCTGCATAATAAACATTTTAAATGGATTAAACAATGATTTGTGAATGATAAAAACTCAGCAAAATGTTAAAAACTGTACTTTTAAATTTTTATTCGATGGTTAAAACTAAGCAAACAATTAAAAAACTTCTGTATTTTTTATTTGTATTGCACCTCTGGATGTTCTGTTGATGTGGTACTGAAGTTTGGATGAGTAATTTAAAAATACATAATTCATAATTGATTATACATTTGTTCCATAAAATTTATTTTTATTTTTTCATTTCAATAAAATTACTAATTTCATTGATAAAAATCAAGAATTTTATGTAATTTGTGTTCTATTGATAATTTTGCCTAATTAGGCAACCATCACTAAGTCATTGAAGTTTTTAGGTAATTTTTTTCTTACGCATTTCAATTGGGAGAAAATTTGCTTTTTTGATACAAAAGCAAGTATATTTGTCAATGATATTCTTAAAATGATATTTGAATTTGAAATGAAATAAGAATTTTAGATATTGTGTTCAAATATGATAATGGTATCATACATAATAAATTGTTAAGCAGAAAAAATACAAGATATTTTGATTTCATCATATAACTTTCTATTTATTTTGACTTTCATAAATTCTTAAAGCAATATCTCTATCCATAATCAGTATCACACTTAACATATTATTTAGAATATATGTGCATAAATACATACACATGAACAAATACACAATTTTAGAGTATTGTGAATTATTTAATATTACAGACTGTTTCTCAGCTGCCATTTGAAAAATCATGCTAATTAGTGAGAACCTGTGGAACAACAATTTAGAAAACAAAGCAATAAAATGAATGCTTGCTACTACTCAAAAGACATACTTCTTTGTGAAAAAAAAAAAACCAGCATTCATAATATTTAAAAGGATGGATTTTAAAAGTTAATGAATTTGTCTTTTTGGTTATCTGAGTGCTCTTCTCCAGTCTTCTGCGAACTCTGAAACAGCACCGACACTGAAGTTCTCAGTGACACAACCCACAAATGTCTAGCTCATTCAGACAGTCACTCACCTGAAGAGTGCTGGTCACAAGACTAGATGTTTAGAGTCATGGGCCTTAGTGTACCAGCACTAGGTGCTTCAACCTTGTTGGCAAGGACACCTATCAGCATTTCAATAAATTTATTTTGTGTGTGCTTAAAATAGTGGGGCCTTTTACAGTAATGTGGATGAAAAAGGGGTTCTGTGGAAAGTAACCTCACAGAGCGATCTGATAATTAATTCCTAACTAGGAAGGTCATGGTGGGTAGTCACGCCCCAGGCACATAAAAAGTCTTATCTTTGCCTTATGTAAACCCTGTGCATTGTTTTTGTGAATCTAGGTTAGCACACCTTTGAAATAAGTCTTACTACCCTCAAAAGAGCCCATAATCTTGCTAACTATCCTGTAATTTGATTCCCTACACCTCCAAGTAATCTTAAATTCCCTCCTTAATTTTAAATGCACAAAAGAAACTTCAAAACTGTTATTCCCCAGAATATTTGAGGTCTTGCTCCTTGGCACGTGTGATTAGTTTGACTCAAATAAACTCAGATAAATTCTCTACAGGTTTGGACATTTCTTACACTGACAGTAAGGATCCCAAGGAGAAGGATCCCTGTGGGGAAGAGTGTTATAATTTTAATAAAACAGTCAGATTGTTAATGTAGGTGGCTAGTTCGGTATTAACAAAAGAGAAGGGAGCTAAACTGGCTAAACTTGATTAAGTCTGGAAGCTACAACTTCACAGACACCCCATGGGACAGCCACATCCTCTGCCAAAGGGACATTAATTGCCAAGCAGGCAGGAAAGACCCACCTGGGTGTGTTCTTGAAATTATTTTCTCGTATCTCCACAAGGACTCATTTTCTTTGGCAACAAGATTATCTCATTGAGAAAGTGATGGAGCAAAATAAATATGAATAGGTAGAGTGAGCCATGTTGGCTATATGAAGGAAGAGCATTGCAGGCTGAGGGAACAGCCAGAACAAAAGCTGTGAAGCTGGGAATGTGACACATGGGTTGATTGATTAGTATGGATGCCATTGTGGCTCAAGTTCATGAGTGAAGAGAGTAGGAGAGGATGGAAGGCCATTGGAGTGCTTAACTCGGAGGGTTGACATTTTATTTATGTGTGACAACAGCCAGAGTCATCTTCCTAAAGCACAGCCGTGACCACCCATCCCACCTCTTTCTTTTCCTACCTTTAGTAATTCCCTACTATGTAAAAAATAGGCTACCTCCCTCTTAGGGACTCCCATAATCTAGCTCTAATCTATTGCCTGCTATTAACAATCCTGAGGCACTATTTGATTTAGGTATTTGTCCTTTCCCAAACATTTCCGAGTCTTTCGGCCATGTAACTCTGCTCAAGGCTTTTTCTTTACTTCAAATGTCCCTGTCTCCATTAATGTCCTCAAAATTTACCTCCTCCACTGCAATGTTCTTTCTTTTATTGTTGTTCAAGTGCAGTTGTCTCTATTTTCTCTCCACCACTCCCCCCCTCCTCACCCATCCCCACCTCCCACCCTTGTTCCTACCACCCTTTGGCTTTGTTCATGTGTCCTTTATACATGTTCCTTGATGGCCCTTTCCCTTTTTTCAGTAGGTTGTGGAGAAAAGGGAAACATAGTACACTGTTGGTGGGAATGCAGACTGGTGCAGCCACTGTGAAAAACAGTATGGAATTTCCTCAGAAAACAAAAGATGGAACTGCCTTAAAAAACATTTTGTTTAATTATTTTTAGAGAGGGGGAGGGAAGGAGAAAGACAAGAGAAACACCAGTGGTTGCCTCTCATGTGCCCCCACTGGGAACCTGGCCTACAACCCAGGCATGTGCCCTAACTTTTTATTGAACTGGTGACCCTTTGGTTTGAAGCCTGTGCTCAATCCAGTGAGCCACACCAGCCATGATGGAACTGCCTTTTGACACAGTGATTCCACTGCTGGGATTATACCCTAAGGAGTCTGGAACACCAATTCAAGAGCACCTATGCACCCCAATGTTCACAACAGCACAATTTACAATAGCCAAGTGTTGGAAGCAACCTAAGTGACCATCAATAAATGAATGGATCAAAAACTATGGTACATTTACATGGAATACTATGCAGCAGAAAGAAAGAAGGAGCTCCTACCCTTTGCAACATCATGGATGGAACTGGAGAGCATCATGCTAAATGAAATAAGCCATGTGGTGAAAGACAAATACCATATGATCTCACCTATAAGTAGAACCTAATCAACATAACAAACAAGCCAACAAAATATAACCAGAGACACTGAAATAAAGAACAAACACACTGCAATGTTCTCTGAAACTCAAGCCAGAAACAATCTTCACCATTCAGAAAGCACTGCATGTGCATCTCTTCTATAACCATTATCAGCTTCTACCCTTTATCAGGACTATTATGCTCATGACTCAGATTTTTTATTATTGAGTCAAGAATGAAGCTTTATTTACCTTTGGATTTCCTTCAGTATATTGTACCTAATATCAAGGTCTGCCCATAAAAAGTCTGGCCACTGTTAATATAGCAAAAACAGTTTGCATGACATTCATGTATCCTGGCAGCCAAGGAGAATGGACTGAAATGTTCATGCCTGAACAATGACGACTTTACTGTATTAGTCAGTGGGGGTGGTAGATGCAGTTGAGTGAGCATGTGTACTGTGTGGACATCACATTCTTAATGACTGAGCGAGTAGAACAATGAATCTGCATCAAATTTTGCATTAAGCTTAAACATTCCTCTGTGAAAACCATTTGGATGATTCAGAAGGCCACAGCCTCTGATGATTGGCAGCTTCATCATGACAATGTGCCCACTCATGCATCACATCTTGTGCAGAATTTTTCGGCAAAACGTCAAATGACCAAGGTGACTCAGTCCCCCCTACAGCCTAGATTTGCTGACCTTCACCTTCTGGCTTTTCCAAAAATTAAAACACCTTTAAAAGGGGAGAGATTTCAAACTGTTGATAGATTCATGAAATGATAATGGGACAGCTAATGGCAACTGGAAAAACTGTGTGAGGTCCCAAAGTGCCTACTTTGAAGGGGACTGAGGTGTCATTGGCCTAATGTACAATGTTTCTTGTATCTTATATCTTCTTCAATAAATGTCTCTATTTTTCATATTACATGGTTGGATATCTTCTGGAAAGACCCTGTATACTCAATAAATATTTTTGAATAAATGAATTAATGAAAAGTCTTCTGTTCAGTTTAGCTCAATAAAAGACAATAGTTAATGCCATAGAATGTAGGTAAAATTTCATCTTGATTCTAGATCTAGAGTAATGACACTAAACGAAGACCCCAAGTGTAAAATTTTTTTTGCATTTCTAAGGGCACATCTTCATGTGTGGAAGATAATCATTTATAGATTTGAGAAGGTTATACAAGAATTGTTTTTTGAGCCCTAGCTGGTATAACTCAGTGGATTGAGTGCCAGCCTGCAAACCAAAGGGTCACGGGTTCAATTCCCAGTCAGGGCACAGGCCTGGGTTGCAGGCCAAGTCAGGTCCCCAGTAGGGGGCACAGAACATGAGAGGCAACCACACATTGATGCTTTTCTCCCTTCCTGCCTCCCTCCCTTACCTTCTGTCTAAAATAAATAAATAAAATACTTAAAAATTGTTTCCCAAATAAGCTTAAGTTCAGTATTTGGTGTGCTATAATAAATGATAATGTCATATTTCATCTGACCATGTTTTAATGCTATAAAAAGATTTCAATCCAAAGAGAACTTACAGGTAACTTTCAGAAAACACTATCTTGCATTAGTAAATTCTGAAACATATTAGTTATACATTTATAATGGAATTATATCTCTGAAAGAACTTTTTTTCCCATGGCCTATTAATGGATCTTGTTGTTTTCCTTAAAATTGTTTTTCTTGTCCCTGACTGGCATAGCTCAGCGGATTGAGCACGGGCTGCAAACCAAAGTGTCACAGGTTCAATTCTCAGTCAGGGTACATGCCAGGGTTGCAGGCCATGACCCCCAGCAACTGCATATTGATGTTTCTCTCTCTCTCTCTATCTCCCTCCCTTCCCTCTCTAAACATAAAAATAAATAAAAATCTTTAAAAATTGTTTTTCTTTAGAACTATAGAAAAAAAATACAATTCAATGAATTATTTTGTTTCTTCAGAACAGTGTTGGGTTTATGACTGTTATTTTGTTACACTGAGACATTTAATATGACAAAATTTCATAAGATGTAAGTTTTTTTTTAAAGATTTTTATTTATTTATTTTTAGGGAGAGAAGGGAGGGAGAGAGAGAGAGAGAGAGAAAGAGAGAGAGGGAGGGAGAAACATCAATGTGCGGTTGCTGGGGGTTATGGCCTGCAACCCAGGAATGTACCCTGGCTGGGAATCGAACCTGGGACACTTTGGTTCCCAGCCCGTGCTCCATCCACTGAGCTACACCAGCCAGGAAGATGTAAGTTTTTTATAATTTATTACAGTTATGGATTTTAAACATTACATTTTAACTTGCAGGGTATTATCTCTCTAGTTCAAGACTTCATATTTGTTTCTTTAAAATATTGACTATTTTACTACACTTGAACTGATAGTCACTTATGTTTACCACACAGAGATTTTAATTCCCTCATTTTTCCTTAGCAAAACAAATTAATCTAGTCCAGATGCATTGGGATTTTGTTAAACACGTGGAAATGTGTTTCATTTTTCCAAATAGTATAGTAAATCATGTCATTGTATTTATACCTTTAAAAGTAATTTGCCTTAGGTATTATAAAATTATATAACATTATTAGTGAAAATTTAATACT
Source organism: Phyllostomus discolor (assembly GCF_004126475.2). Classification (NCBI taxonomy): domain Eukaryota; kingdom Metazoa; phylum Chordata; class Mammalia; order Chiroptera; family Phyllostomidae; genus Phyllostomus; species Phyllostomus discolor. The sequence goes on along the minus strand of NC_040906.2, from coordinate 144,722,230 downwards.
ATGCACAGTGATTTCAGTGAAGTCGAGCAGTTGGAAAACTCAAGACCGTTCATTATTGAGAATGGTATTTAACATGTTGAGAATGGTAACTAATTGATATCCACAGTAATGAAGAGTTTGTTTCTGGTGAGGAATAAAATGCACAATTCAAATAACAATATAAATGCCATGAGAGAACAAGGTTACACAAACTCAAATTGTCAGAGGGAGAACACAGATATAGTGTCAAAATAATGAGATAGTTCTTAGGGGCAGCAACATCTACTGCTGCCAAATTGAAAACTTTCTGTAAAATATAGCAAGATACTGTTAGAATATTAATGTTCTTATAAGTACATAGTTTAAACTATTGTAAATGTATTCATTTCCTAATATTTCAACTGAGAAGTACTTTTGCTCTAACACCCAATTCAACACCCTTAGAAGTAGAAGCACCACTTTCATTTGGGTGTACTATTATGAAGGCTAGGAAAAAGAGCAAAGCTAACCATGATAGTGCCAAATAGGTGATCAACTATTCAATCTATTACTAGTCTATTAAGAAAATTCTGAGTAATGGTATAGAGCTAGTACCTATTTTTCCCACCTAGTGGCAAATAATTCCATATATCTTTTTTTATCTTGTTCCCTTGTTCTCTTTCCACAGTGGCTTTAAGCTTTTTAAACCCTCCCCTTTCCCTAGAGTCCTGATTCTTAGTCAGTATTTTCTATTTGGAACTGGAGGTAAATGAAGAAAGTAGGGATGGTATAGAATTGGTGATATATCAGATGCAGATATGAAAGTGAAATATAAAGCAAGCACATGCCTTCCTCGTTAATATTGATTAGCTCTCATGACATAATTTCAGTGTATAATTATGCTAATTGAACCTTCCTTACTTTTCTCTATTGTGCTACAGATTTAGTTCTGTTACTCCAGAGTAGCACAGGTCAGGACTTCAGAGAGGGTGTAAGAAAGGACCCCTCTCCAAGATAGGAGAAAAATCCATCCAACCACATTTTATTATATGCCATAGTGATTAAACCAAAATTATTAGCACTTCCTTCTGGGTAGAGAAAACAGCTATGAGAACTTTCAGCCTTTATTTTAGAAATTTTAATATTGTTTTAGAATATTCTAATTATTAATATTGAAACTATGGAATAGACTAGAAGATTATTTTCACGTTGTGTTTAAATGTAGTTCCTCCCTCCAGACTTTAAGAAATAGAAAATAGCATGTAGAAGTCACAAAGAATAAACCAGTTGTAAACTGATCCCCATAAAGTCATCTTTTAGAAACACTACTATTTAATTGCTTTAAGAGATTGTAAAATTACATATTGAAACAAATAATTTATTCTCCAAAGAACAACATGCTTTGCATTTTATTTTATATAAGATGGTGCTTTACATAAAATGATGTATTAGAAAGATATGGTGAAGTGAGCAATGAAATTAGAGGTACAGCTCTTAGATTCTCCTTCATATCCCCATCAAACTCCTCTGCTACCTTAGGGTTGCAGGTCACTCTCAACATGTCAACTCCTTAAACTGAAACTGAAGAGGTGGGGTTAGGATGCCTTGTACTAGAAAATCTAGACTTTCACATAAGAGTCTCAGAATGGTGAATGATGGGGTATGATTGGGGTAGGTAGAATGGTAGATTCAATTCTCACATCAAAAAAGGCAATTCCGGTTTATTCTTATACATTCTGGGACTTAACTTATTTTTTGAAAGAATAATGACACCACTAAAAACTGCTTAAAAGCCAAAATTCTCTTTAAAATCTAAATTTAGTTTACATCTATTTTTCATTAGTTAGCATACAGTGCTGATGTGTGATAGAAACAAAATTTGTTAAGAAATAAAGCAAAGGCAAATAGTAAAGAACCATTTTCAATATAAACAAAGAATGAGCCTGTTAAAATACTTTTTTTTCTAAAAATTCTATTTCATAAAAAGTTTTCATGGGCAAATAAGCTTAGAAATGTAAATCTCCTAGGGATTTACCATATACTCTGACCAATTAAAGACACTGGTAAATCTTTTGTGTTTGTTCAACACAAGGTTCCCTAGACTTATTAGAGGACAGAAATTCATTTTAGCATATGTTACTCATTAAAAAAACCATACTGCCAAAAGGGAATAGAGTGAGGCCAAAAGAAGATACTTCATTTTCTAATATTTCTGTAGCAAATATTTGATAATATCATCCCAACATAAGTGAACTGTACATCCCCCTGTGTTCTGACATGGATATCTTGGGTCCTTGCTCTAGCACCCATGCCAATTACTGCCTGACTCATTGACACAGAAGCTTCCAATATTAGTAAAATATGACTTAATGCAGAATACCTTACACAGGACTGTAAACTTGCCAAATAATTGAATTTCTTTTCATGTCATGTCACTAGTAGAAATTGTACCCCTTCACAAACAGGAAAAATATTAAGTTGCCATAGGAATAATATGTATTTATTAATAAAATGAACTGAAAGCTTGAGATGAGAAAAATGCCATTAATTACTGGTTTCATGAAGTATCAATTGGCCCTCTCAACTTAAAAATATTAGAAACATTTACCTCCTAGTCCAATTGCATGTTATTTTCCTCAAGCTTCTTTCTTGCATATACGGTATGCAATTGCATTATTTTTATGTAAACTAACATACCATATTGTGATTGTGAATTGTCAATATATTATAGTAAAAGAGGTAGAAATAAATCAATCACTGATTCAAGAAGTCACAAATTATATTCTTTTGATATTCCATGCATTTTATGTTGTTAATAAATATCCAAACAAAAATATATGTAAACTATTTTTATAAACCATTCTGATTATAGAAAGAGATTACAAAATAAATTAGATATTTCCTATCATACCTGAAAGAAGAAATCATTTATTGTTTTCTCTCAAAAACTCTTAGATTGAGGTACAGCATACCTACAGTAAAATTATCAAATCTTAAGCATGCTGCTTGGTGAGTTTTTATATATATATATACCCCCCAACTCCCCCCAAATAACCACCAACAAAATCAAGATATACAACATTCCCAGTGCCCCACAACCATTTTTAGGGTTCATCCCTAATGGATACCCACCTGTATTGCCACTAAAGATAACCATGATTCTGATTTTTTTCAACATGGATTCATTTAGCATTTTCTGGACTTCGAATAAATAAAATCGTGAAGTATGTTACACAAACATATATTCATGTCTCTCTTCCTTTGCTCATTATTATGTTTGTGAGATTTATTCTCGTTTTTTGCAGGTAGGTGTTATGAAAAAAAAAAAGCTGCGCTACATAATCCTGGGCATGTCTTTTGTAGAACACACACATTTACCTTGGACTGTAATTTCTTGGTCATAGGTAGACATAGATGTAGCCTTAGTAAATAATAGCAAACAGTGGTTTTCATACATGCTTAATTTTTATTAGGAAAAAGACCATAGAAATCAATACTAATACATTTAAACTTTATAAGAACTCATATAGCTTGAACCCCTTATATTAATTAATTGAAGAGGATACAGGGACAAAGTGACATGTTAATGTTCAGATAGTTCACAAACACCCAGTTTTGACCTGAACTACATGTTTGTGCTCCTCCCCGCCCCCGCAATTTCTACAGTCCTCCCTTTGAGCAGCAGCATGACACATGGATGAAACTTGAACTTTAGGGTCAAGCAAGCCTGAATTCAAATTTCTCTGCAACCTTCCATCCTCACCCTGGATCTCCACCCTTGTACTTAATACAACTTAACTTTCAAAGCTCTTGTGAGAATTAAATGAGCTAATGTACACAAAAATCCTGAGATGTAATAGGGTCAAGTTCTTACTTTTTTTATACTCTACTGCTTCCTGAAATATATGCTTGGGCATATTACTTAAGGATATAGAGCCTAGTCAAATTAAATAAAAATAAAGTAAAAATAAAATTATATTTTTACTTTAAAAATAAAAAATGATTTATTCTATCTCTTGTTAGCCAATCTCATGTAACTTTTGTGATGTTTTACTGATAATGGAGTTAAAAATTATTTTATTGCATGCAATAAAGACTGACATTTGGGAAATTGAAAGTTAAATCCTGGAGAAAATCAAAAAGATATATCAACTTACATGCTTTTCTAATGTAAAATTTAAGCCTATATATATTTTTCAGTTTTGGATCTTAAGTCAAGCCTTTTTCTTTGGCTAAGGGTATACTCTGCATTCAGATTATTTTTCTTGTGTAAAAAAAAACTAAATGAAGCCAATAAAAATGTCAGGGTAGGAACAGTCTGGGGGCCATCTCTTCCTAGAAAAACTTAAAAAAACTTCTTAAAAACTTTCAAACTTAACCTTCTTGGAATACAAGAAGATAGTCAAAGGTTACCAGATGTAGTTTATTTGTTTTATCTGTTTATCTGTTTTTTAACAAACTGACATTTTCCTAAAAGACTGCTGCAGGGAATTTCCCTTTGTTTTGCCTAACACAGAACTTTTATCAGTACTGAGAAGTTACATTGTCCTCAAAAATAATGAAAGACAAATGTACATGCTCCCACTGCCTAGAATGAGGTTTGGATGGAGAATTGGGAAGTTATCATTTATACAGGTGAAACTACAAAGTTGCATGCATGCCCAGGATGGGACACAGACTTAGAAAACACCTGAGAAGCCTGTAAGTTTTCAAATCTGGACCTTAAGGCTTAGTACAAGCAGGAAGTGAAGGCCTAGGCAACCTTGTAAATTACCTGGAGGAGTGTAGAAAGACTGCCCTAAAACAGAGCCAATCTGAAAATACTTAGAGAGTGATTTTTCATTTTTTCTTTCTTTCTTTTGTACATCACAATAGTCAAAATGCCCACTTTCAACAAAAAATTATAAAGTATGCAAAAAATATATGGCCTATACACAGAAAAGAAAGAAAGGAAGAAAGACAGAAAGAGGAAATGTCCTGAAGAAGCACAGACTTTGGACTTACTAGACAAAGACTTAAAATCAACTCTCTTAAATAAGCTCAAAAAGCTAAAGAAAGCCATATTTAAAAAAAAAACTAAAGAAAACAGGATAATAATATCTCAGCACACAAAAAATCAATAAAAAGAAATTATCAAAAGAGATTAAAGAGAAATTATAAAGTAGAAAAGTACAATAGTTGGAAAAATTCACTAGAGGGATTCAACAGGAGATTTGAGCAGCAAAAAGAATCAGTAAAATTGGTGACAGGTCTAATAAAATTATCTATTTTGAAGAGAAAGAATGAAAACTGAATAGTTTCAAAAACTTGTATGACATCATTGTGCATGTAAACATACACATGATGGAAGTCCCAGAAGAAGTGAGAGTTAAAGAGTCAGAGAGAGCATTTAGAGAAGTAATAGTCAAAAACTTCCTACCATTGGTAAGAAAAACACATCCATGGAAATCAATGCACTTCAACAGAATAAGCTCAGATATCTGAATAGAAATGCATATTCACCAAACTGTTAAAAGCCACAGATAAAAAATAAGTTTGAAAGTTGCAAGAAAGAAACAACTTGTAATATACAAGTGATCCTAAATAAGATTAACAGACAATTTCTTAGTGATGCAGACACCGGCCAGCAGTGTCTGAGTCACTATGGATGAAATGAGACATTCATGTGGACTACCAAGTCCTATGGAGGAAAAGGGATGACATGCCTACCCTCTCACAGGGAGGGTGCCTCAGAGTGGCCTGCCAACTCTCTCAAGAGGAGACTGTGCCGATCCTTCCCTTCACCAGTTTTTATTGGCTTTTAATTTGCACAGGAATATAGGTAAAATTCATTAATCATTGTCAGGCAGTAAGGATCAAACAATAGATAGCATACAAAGAACTACAAGGGCTTATTCAGAGTCAGGGTCTGTTAGCTAAAGGGCTACAAAACTTTGGGAAACAAACTCATTTCCTGCTCGGACCTTAATCATTTAATTGAGAGCATTCTTAGTGAAGCAGTTTTCACAGGAGTTTATGTATTCTTTCTCAAGCCTGATCACCCAGGGAAACCTGCCCTTTCTAGCACAGGGCTCTACCGCCCTCTGTCATTCTTTCAGGATTAAGTCAGGCAGGGGAAGCAAGGCAACCATGAGATTAGGAGACTTCTTGTAGGCAGAATGAGGACTCAGGCTTTGTCAAAGCCGTGGGGTGAGGGTTGATCACACCCTTCCTCCACAGCCCCCCAAGTCCTTCCCTGGGGCCTCCACATGATCACGCCTGTCTTAGGTTGTTCCCCCTCTTGGGAATTTTACCCGTCATTGGCTAACTGATCATGCACTGGGGGCCAGTTATGGAAAAAGGAGTAGAAGCGGTGCTCCTGCCAGGGAGATAAGCTTTGTCTCCTTAGTGGCTTACAGTCTGAAAGTTGCCCATTCATCCTTAGCCTTGAGGGGGTTACAGCTTCTGAAACCGGGCAGGGCGGTTTCCAACACTTAGGAGAAACCATGGAAAAGGGAAGATAGTGACATGACTCACTTAAAGTGCTGAAGGAAAAAGAATCTGTCAATCAAGAATCCTGTATCCAACAGAATTATTCTTCAAGAATAGAGAAACTGAGACATTGCTAGATAAGCAAAAATTGAGTTAATTACTAGTAGACCAGCCTTTGTAGAAATGCAACAAGGCAGTCTTTAGCCTGAAGTAGAAAGACAATAGGCAATAACTCAAAGCCATACAAATAAATAAAGAATACTGGTAAAGGTAAGTACATAGGTAAATTTAAAAATAAGTCTTATAGCATTTTGATTCATAACTTTTTCTTTCCCTATATATTTTTAAAAAGTAAGTTATAAGGGTTTACAGGAACAAGTATAAAGGACACATGGACAAAAGCTAAGGGGGGTAGAAATGGAAGGGAGGTGAGGAGGGCTGGATGGGTGAGATGGGATGGGAGTAAAAGATAGAAAACTGTACTTGAACAACAATTAAAATAAAATTTTAAAAAATCAACAAAAAATTCCATTTATTTATGTCTTCTTTGTTTTTGCTTTAGAATTGGTCATTTTCTGTGCAAAAACACTTTTCATGTTGCTACCAGAACAATTTCAATCTTTTAAATGATCCTTTTAATGTTTTTAGTGATAGCTTGTTCAGTTTTCACCCTTTAATTATATTGTTCAATGCTGAAGTTTTAAAGAACATTTGCATACTCCTAGAAAGTTCCTTTGTGACTCTTTCCAGTTAAGCTTAATCCCCAAGCTCAACTAGACAAAATGTTTTCTTAAATTTTCTATTATCTTATAATAATTTTGTCTATTCTCAAACTTTATAAATGGAAAAATACAATAGGAAAAATTATTATGAATTTATATTAATATACACACAATATGTAGAGATAAAATCTTTGCCAATAATAATATAAATGGAAAGGGATGTAGATGTATAGGAGCAGAGTTTTTTGATACAATTGAAGCTGTTAGTTTGTTTCAAACCGGGTTGTTACAAGTTTGTGATGTTAATTGTAATCCCCAAAGTAACGACTAAAAAATAATATAAAATACAAGATATAGGAAAATCAGAACTATAGCCTATCAAACAAAATCAATTAAACACAAAATCAGGACATAACAGAGGACTTGAGGAACCAAAAATATGTAACATATATGAAACAAGTAACAAAATAACAGAAATTAGTAATAACTTTAAATATAAATGAATTAAACTCTCCAGTTAAAAAGCATTGATTGGCAGAAAAAAAAATCCATCCATATGTTGTCTACACTTTAGATCCAAAGACATAAAGAGGTTTAAAGTAAAAGATTCACAAAATATATTTCATGCCAAATGATAACCAAAAGAGAGTTGAAATATCTACATCAATAACAAACAAAATAGACTTAATAGACTTTAAGATAAGAATTAGTTGCAAAAGATGAAGAGGGACATTATGTATGATAAAAAAGGTAAAGCTTTTAAGAAAATACAATTATGAATATGTATGCATCTAACAAAACAGCACTAAACTATATGCAAAATAGTGACAGAATTAAAAGGACAAATAGTTCTATAATAATAGATTGGAACTTCAGTGCCCCACTCTCAATAATAGCTAGAACAGCTAGGCAGAAGATAAATGAGGAGACAGAGGACTTAACACAAATATAGAACCCTTCACCCAATGGCAGAATACACATTCTTGTCAAGTGCACATGGAACAGTTTCAAGGATAGATGATAGGCTAAAATCCAAAATTCAATACATTTTAAAACATTAGAATCAAATAATGTCTCTGATTAAAGGCTGAAGGGTTTTCAGGAACAACTATAAAGGACACGTAGACAAAACCAAGGGGGAATGGAATCAGGAAGGGGGGTGGGGATGGCTGGGGTGGTGGGGAGAGGTGGGGGGAAAAGGCAGACAACTGTAGTTGAACAATAATAAAATTTTTTAATGGAAAAAAGAATCAAATGATGTGATTTCTCAAACCACAAGAAATTAAACTAGAAATTAATAACAGAAGGAAAACTGGAAAAATTCACAAATATGTAGAAATAAAATACAATACTCTTATTCAACAAGTGGGTCAAAGAAGAAATCACCAAGAAAGTACAAACAAAATAGAAAAAAGAAAAAGTTTGGTAGGAATGAAATCAAAACACAACATACCAAGACTTAGAAGGTCTAGGGGAAGCGATGCTTAAAGAAAAATTTATCGCTGCAAATGTCTATATAAAAAAATAAATATCTTGAATCAATAAACTAACTTTGTACCCTGAGGAACAAGAAATAGGGCATATTAAATCCAAAGCTAGCTGAAAGAAGGAAATAATAAAGAGATGTAAATGAGAAACTTTGACTGCCTGAAAGATCTACAAAACTGACAAACCTTTAGCTACAATGACTAACACAAAAAACATGAAGACAAATAACTATTCAAAAACAAAGTGGGGACATTACTATCAACCTTACAGAAATTAAAAGTATTAAAAAACAATACTATGAACAATTGCCTGCTAACAACTTAGTAACCTAGATGAAAAAGGACAAATTTCTAGAAACATAAAAACTACCTCAACTGACTCACGAAGAAGTGCAAAATCTGAAAATGGTATAATAAGTAAAGAAATTGAAGCTATAATGAAAATAACAACAATGACACAAACCTCCCAACAAAGAAAAGTCCAGGGCTAGAGGGCTTCACTGGTGAAATCTACCAAACATTTAAATAAGAATTAACCCCAAACATTCTCAAGTTCTTCCAAAAGTTAGGGGAGAATGGATTAGTTTGCAAAAGTTTACTTTTCTTTGCTCTGAAACCAAAGAAAAACATTTATGATCTTGGACTGGTAATAGTTTCTAAGTATGACACTAAAACACAAGTAACAGTTTATCATATTAGAAACAGAATTACTCTATGACCCAGTAATCCCTCTTCTAGGGATTTCCATATGGGGTAATGAAAAGTTCTGGAACTAAGTATTGGTAAGGATTGTACAACATTGTAAGTATACTCAATACCACTGAATTGTACATTTCAAATCATTAAAATGTAAATTTTATGTAATGTGTATTTTACCATAATAAAACTGAAATAGAAAATCCATAATGCGTCACTCTCAACGTGGTAGATCTGTGTTTATAACATAAAATGATAAAATAGAGAAACTTGGAAGCGATTTGATAATAATTCTATATACTTACTTTCTACTCATCTTTTGCCATTGTTTTGCTCACTCCTAGTTTGACCAAATTGGAAACAGTCATTACTATTTTGTTAGTTTTTAATAGAAACAACATGCTCTTTTTGAACTTTTATTAGTCTGCATAAAGTTTTATTAAACTATTTAGTTATATATTACTATATTTGTCAACAAACATATTTATAGAGACATGTGACTTAGAATAAATACTTCAGAAAAGAAATATAACAAAGTCTTGATAAGTAGCTTAGCCCTCAGAAGCAGAAGTGTAGGAGTGAGCACATTGTGGACATGCTATACCAGGAGCATCCAGGCACCACAGACATCTGCCACTATAATTTTACAGAGAGAATCAACATTGTGGGTAAATAAGGACATCAGTTGAAAGCTTCAACTGTAGTTAACATGTATGTAGTGAGCTTTGACTTACCAAATATTTTATCATCTACTATGTGAACTTTATGTAGGTGAAGACCTTATCTACATCATTCATAATAAGATCCACAATGCCTACAAATAGTGTCTGACACGTATTCAGTTCTCCAAAAATATTGGTGATCCAGAAGTGACTCAGCAAAAGTGTTTTACTCATTTAACGGGAGAGAATATAACATATATGAAAGTGTTTGAAAATACATGTGCAGCATTTAATATTTAATATACTTTGTAATAATACTTTTCGGTCACTCTGCAGCCCATATCTTCTTGTAGCATATATTTGGTTTAGAACACGCACTTTCATTCAACAGTAGTTTTTTAAATTTAATCTTTATTGTACTTTTTCCATTACCATTTAGTCCCCTCATACCCTGCTTCCCCCAGCAATCACCACACTGCTGTTCACATCCACAGACCCTTTTTCCTTTTTGCTCAGCAGTCATTTAAAACTGTCTTTTAAAGAGCTGCACAGTTCTCTAGGAAAACCACAAGACAAAAAAAATGAATGACACTTTTCATTATTTGATGTTTGGTTATGGGCCGAATGTTTTACAAGGCAATAATAAAATGAAAATATTTAAGTAAAACTTATATATTATCTTATACTTCTATGTGCCAATTGCCTTTGAATCCCAGCATTGCTTTCCAAGCAATTCTGTTAAACCTGAAAACTATAAATTGTGATGGATGTGAGTATATGTATTCTAGTTTACCAAAGGGTAAGTGATATACTCATTTTTAAAAATAGTTTCCATTCTTACCCCTGTTTTTAGTTACTTAGATCTTTCTTTAAAAATGCCTGTTTTTCTTGAAATTTTGCTTGTGTGGTTTGACCAAGTGTAAACTATCTTCAGGGGAAAATGAGGGAGGAAAAACAAAATTACTTCAGCTATTTCCAAGTAAGGAAAAGATACATCTTGTATTTTTTTTTTATTTTAATGAAATTAAGAACAGACATTTGATGCTCCCTTCGCATTTCTAAAGTCTTCAGTGTCCTAGAAGCATTATAGATGCTCAAACAAACAGGAACCCAGGAACCAAAAAATCTTGATTTCAGTAAAAATATTGCCCCTGTTTGACTGTGAGATCTTAGATAAGTCTTTTTACCAGATTTAGCCTTATTATCCTTATTAGTAAATGTGGAAAATAATACCACCATGTGCCTGGCTGGCATAGCTCAGTGGATTGAGCACGGGCTGAGAACCAAAGTGTCGCAGGTTCGGTTCCCAGTCAGGGTACATGCCTGGGTTGCAGGCCATGACCCTCAGCAACCGCACATTGATGTTTCTCTCTCTCTATCTCCCTCCCTTCCCTCTCTAAAAAAAAGTAAATAAAATCTTAAAAAAAATAATAACACCATGTGAAAGTGGTAGTAAAATAATCTGATAGCTTTAGAGGATAATATTAATATTAGTTGTTATCTTATAAAGTTATCAAACACAAATATGAGGAATCTGCTGGCTTCATATAAATGCATACAATAATAGTTTTATTTTCACTCTTTACCTCTACAAAATTGAACAGCTTTTGGTATAATGAAATAAACATTATTTTCCATATGTAGTTAGCTCCCAGAATTTTATGCTACAAACCAGGTAAGACTGTTAGCTCTTTCTTTTCAGAATCTAGCTATGTTGCAAGTCATACTGCCAAACATACCCACCTGCAATTCCCCAGAAGCTGGATAGCAGTTGCCTCAAGTCTAGGTTTCCCAATTCCTGATACACTGGCTATCTTTCACTAATAGTTGTAGTTTTCTGTCAAAATACCCAGTCTATGTTTGGGTCCTGGACTCACTGTAATGTCTGGAAATCCCAACTTGCCTGAAGTCTTGCCTGAGGGGATAAAAAACCTTCTATAGACTGATGACCATGATTAATTTTCAGTCTTTCTTTGACTACCAGCTGTGCCATCATCACCTACCATTTACCGATGGCTGCAACAATTCCCACAAACAAATGTAAAACTAGGGTGCATTATCCAAGCTTCTGTGTAAAAATTGCAAGTATAAAAATGTTCTCTCTCACTGGAAGACCACAACTAGAGCCAAATTTTATGTAGGAAAAGTGGCTCTTGAGAAATATATGAGCCTTATTTTACTTTCTCCATAGGAGGACAGTTCCCTTTCTTCCTAACCAGTTAATTCAACGGAGCGTGACCCTCTCATATCCCTGTGACACACAGACGTCTACTCATTCTATGAGTCATGGTCTTCTGCTGATGCCAAGAAAAAAACTTCATAAAGTAACACCTTTTAAAAAAATAGAGCAAAATGGAATTTGCAGCAAATTATTTGACCTCATTTTCATAGGACTATTTAAATCCTTCATAGAGGTTGTTTGAGACATTACCATTTTGAAGAAAGACATCCCCAAACTATTACATTATTGAAATGGACTGAATTTTAAGGATGAAATCTACTTTAGTAGGGCAGACTAAATGAAAAGAACAGATTTTAGTCAGAGTAAAATCCAATATCCATAAATAAGATACTACTTCAACCAACATTACAAAAAGGACACTAGAAGGAATTTTTTACGTTCGGAAAACATTCAGACTTTCCACAGCAGTATTCACCATAGGAATAGATAACAGTGAACCTCAAAAACATGATTATACAATTCTATGATTTGAATGTGCAATTGCTTTCCTCTCTGAGGTTTAAAATATATTAAACCTTCACAACTGAACATCTGCTTTTATATACCTAAAGTGGCTGGCTTTAAAATGTCTTGTCATTGGAAATGTCATTCAGAATATCATCAGGAAAAGTAAATATTTAGCAGAAATGAACACCTTATTAGGGAGTCCTCACACTCTTTCCCGGTTCTGGCAGGAGAAACATGAAGGGAAGAAGTCAGCCAGAGCCACACGATTCATTGCATCAAGAACACAGGAGATGCCCAGATCAAAGTAAGCCTCACCATCATCTAATCTTTTCCACCATACTCTCTGCTTTAGGAACATTAACTCTTTTGGCTTTCTGAATTCTTCAGTAGACAATGTATTCGAAGAAGAAAATCAATGTATTTTCAATTCAGAGATTGGAGTTACAAACAGTTCAAATGAGATGAGGCCAAGGGGCAACTTAAATCTTATTCCACACCTAACTTTATTCTGGGTGGAAATGAAAAATACATGCAGAAGAGAAGAGAAGTTTATCAAAGCACAACAGTAAGTTCAGATTCCTTCCTATCAGACAATACGGTGCAATACCTGATTTCACAACTACTTTAGAGCTATACTTTTTTTTAATTTAAAAAATTAAGGATTTCAATCAGAAAAGAGGAGGTATCAATCATTGCAGTTGGAAATTAAATACATTTTTTAAATTTAAAATTGATGATTAAAAGTTGTCAAATCAATACACAATGCAGAATCACAAGAAGAAGAAATATAAAGAGAAAGAAAAAACAAGGAAGGCAGGAGTGGGAGGAGGTTACATTGAGTAGAGAATACATTTTCTTACATAATAGTAAATGAAACACCATCGCTTTGCATAAGGAGAAAAGCAAAGTAAAGAAAATGAAAACTTTTTACTGTGGTTGTGAAGTGTGAAGCTGACAAAATAAAGGACAGTGAGTGAAGCATAAAAAGTAGTGATGAATCCAGGGGCCAGTTATGGAAATGGCACTTCTACTAAAGGAATGTCTGGAAAAGTGTTTCCAGTGGGAGCTGGTGAATGGCTGTGCCCTGTGAAAATGAAAGTAGGGAGCCACCGCCAGCCAAGGCAGGGGCATCAGAGGGAATGTTCCCCTGGCCAGGACAGATGATGAAAGCTGAGCAGCCACATTCAATGCCAGGTCTGGGACAGTCTGGAGAGAGAGGCAGCCAAGGCAGAGCTGAGTTGGTAGGAAAAAAATACCCAAATCCCAAGTTATAAAAAAGCAAAACCATGAAAGGTCACTTAGGTACCCCTTCCCTTTTACCTATGGCTATCATCATGGGATATTGAAATAATATTTAGGAAGAGTATATCTTTGATGATGTGAGTAAAACTAAATTGAGGGAAGGGGACATTTTAAAGTTTCTTTAAGCACTTTGTTACTTCAATGAGTATTCACATAAAATCTACTCTTTGCTAAATAGAGGGATAGGTTTCAGGAATACAAAGATGAAAAGGAAGTCAGGAGAAGCAGGGGTTTCAATAAGGAAAGACAGAACCACCATCACTAAATACCACAAAGAAATCAAGATCAAACTTAAAAATACCCATTGGATTTGAGAATTAGGAAGTGGTGTGTGATTTTTGCAGGACAAGTTTTAGTGAGTGGCAGGGCAGAAATAAGACTGTAGTGAATTGAAAAATAATTTAGTGGCAGGTTCATGAAAAATTGAGTGTATGTAACTTCATGTTCTTGGTTGAAGGGAAAGGAGGGAAATAGGGCAGAAGTTAGAGGGTATTTTGGTTTGGTGTTTGTTATTATTACTGTTTTATTGTTTCTAAGGAAAGTACTAATTCAAATTGGTGGCATTTTTGATACCTTATCTGGTTTATTTAATTTAATAGAATAATGATAATTTACACTTGGAAAAAACCCTAGAGGTCATTCAGTATACTTTTCATATTTTATAGATGAAGAAACCGAGGACCTGAAAGTTATCGTGTTCTAGTCATTCATTTTAAAACCCATATGAGCAGACATAATCTGTCCCATATGAGGGAATAAAAATGCAATGACTATTTATGACTGAGTTCCTTCCTTCCTTCCTCTCAAGATTAAAAATATCATCCTAATGCTATCTATACTATATAAAGTATATAATTGAAACTACTATCCAGATAAATTAAGGTGAAAATATAACATCATACTTTTTATATAGTCATATATTTAAGTCATGTAATTAAGACAAAGTACATTTTGGAATTATCTTGTAGTTGCCTCTCTACATTTTAATTTGCTTTTGTAGACCTGATACTTATATAGAACTGTTCTTATAAAAAGTAAATTATTTTAAAAATGAAACAATTAAGTAAAAACTAGATATTTTTCTTATACACTTTTTTAGGAATAATTATTAAAGTTCTTTCATTACAAATTATAAATCTTATAGATAGATTCTCTTCATTTTAAGAGTCATAAAAGTAATAGTAAACTGTAAAGATGCTCCAAGCCCTATAGTAAATAGTAGTTTTGTTTTTGTAGTGCTGAAAGCTTTAGCATTAGAAATATTTAGTGTTTAAAAGCAGACATTATGTGAAACTAGAAAAAAATTACAGGATTTAAAAACCTTATGTGACCTTCTACTCTAATTGAGCCAAAATACATAAATTATACCACCATTGAATTTGGAGAAGGAAATGGCCTATTAGGTCATTTAGTATTTCCCCTGCTAAATTTGAACAGTTCCCTACAGCATATTTTCTAACACTGTTAGCCTGGTTTAGAAAGTTTTACGTGATAACACTTTTCACCACATCCTTAAAAAGCTATTAATCTAGTTGAGCTTCAAAGAAACGGGAAGCTTTCTTTTCTTAACATGATCCCACTGGCTTCCCTTGCCAGGTACCCATCTCTAACAGCTGTCTTCCTTTTTTTAAGTATTTGAATTGTATGGAGCCAACCTGAAGGAAAATTGTAAAAGTGGCAGAACTTGGCCAACAGCAAACCCTTTCCTCCCACTGCTCCTCTCCAAGCTTAGACACTGGTAATGAAGTGTTGCCCCTCCTACTTAAAGTCATCCTACCCTCTTCTTTTCTTCCAACTGCTGGACATCCTGAAAGAAGGCTATGGAAGTTTAAAATTATATTTATCATCCATTAGGGGTGGATTATTATTATTAGCTGTGTTTTCATAGGCCTGTGTGGAAAGCAGGAACTCCATTACTGCAGTTTGTTTAGAATTGATACAAAATGCCAAGCTGATAATTATCGATAGGTAATTGACCTTCTCTAAGGTAAAGACTTCTCTTACTTTAAGAGCAGAGAAAAATTGAGGGGTTTATACCTTGAAAGTGATAAGTTTTTAAGTTTCGCTCTAATTGATGACCAAGGTAGCCATTCCAAAAGCAAAGTGAAAGGCAATTTTGAAAATTTAAGTCAACATTTGCAAAAGAGTAAACACAGTTATTCAGTAGGTATTTAAAATACCTATGTTATATACAGGTTACCATGTGCTAGGGCTGGCTCATGCCTGCCCAGGAATGCAGATTGTTAAATTTTCAGGAATTTCATGACCTGGTTAAAAACACTTATGATTAAATAATTTGTATAAACTAACAAATTATATCATTTCCTAATTATTTAATTTTAGTATTAAAATTACTAATAATACTATTTTAGTATTATCAATGCTCTTGAGATTATTTACATCTAGAAATATTATAAACTAGTAAGCTATTTGAGCATCTCTTCCCAGTGCTGCATTCAGTGATTGAAATCAGCAGTTTCTGCAAAGCTGAACTCTTCAGCCCTTCAAAAGCTGGTTGTTAGGTATTTACCCTCACACCACTGCTTACAAAACTTCAACGTAACTATATTTTCTAAAAACCCCTAAAAACATATGCAAGGAAAAGGGAAGACATTAAATACCTATCAGCAATTTTATCTGCTGTCATTCTTGTACATTCATTTTGATACCTCTATACCTTTTAGCTGAATTCTACTGATTTATTTGATTTATCTGATTCTATTGATTTATTTTACTAATATCCTTCATACCATAATAACTGTGATAGAATATACAATTAATAAAAAACATAAAATGAGAAAGTTACAAATACAATCAAAATAAGTTTGATTATTAAGTAAAGTTGTGAATGTCACTTTGTAATTTGAACAGGTTGATTCTTGAGAATACTCATTTTGTTCCAAATTTTCTACAAGCAAAATACAAATGAAACTCAATTATATTGTGCCTTTTATCTGCAAAGACATTTATTTTTCTTGCCATGGAATACAGGCACTAATGCATGGGTCATTATGAGTTGGATACAAAATTATAATTTTAATGTTCTAAGTTTCTAGTCGTAGTAGATTAAAACCTGTAATAGGCTCCAGATGTGTATTTTTAAATCAATAAATTCATGAGCAGACTATAGCTAAGTGGATATTTTCCTGATTATCTTCTATGTGAATCCAAAGTGTAACTTGTTTAGCATATTGGAGAATTTCTCTGATAGGGTTAGAGCTTAGAAAACAGAGAGAAGCATTAATTTTTCAACAAATGTATTACCTTCTAGTGCTACAGACTTAAAGGTTTTATGAAACAGGTGTATCCCTGGCCCATGAAACCTAACACATAAAGTGAAATATTTTTACTATTCTTATGTTTACTATAGTCTTAAATGATAGACTTAAGTCCCAGTCTCATTAGGCCTTGCTCAGAGACATGTGGCAAATAGGTAAGTGATGTCTGAACTTCACCCAGCCAATGTGACCTCAGATGTTGTATGTTAGCTGTTGTCAAGATCTTGGTCTCTATCAAGTAGCCACATTATCTTTGTGAACTGAGAAAGATCCATGGGCTTCAGATATTAAGTATGTAAGAAGCAAATTGGCATTTTTTTGACAGAAAACTATATAGTAACTTATCTTTGTCCAGATGGGTAAGCCAGGCTTCCTATGCAAGGGAGTGGCCTATAGTTGTGCTTTAGAAAAAAAATAGATATTTCTCTGTAAAACTAGGTGAATTATCCCAGACACCATGCAACAGACAGCTCATAGATCAAATGAAGATGCTCAAACCACACACATGTACACACACGCACACACATAAACTTCAAGAGCATAGATAATACTAAAATGTAGTAAAATTTTGGGTCAATACCTATAGATTTGTAGATTTATTATTGTGATCCTTCAAAATGTTTTGTTTGTTTATACAGATAAGCCCAATTATACTAACTTATATGCTCTACACTTAACTTATGAAGTCAGCATAATTTTAATACCAAAACTTTATATCTGGCAAATGTACACAAATAAAACTATATATCGGTCCCAGTAGGGAAAAGGGCAACCTTTAAAATAAAATACTACCAATGGTAATATAGTGAAATAATAATGTTTTGACTAGTGTTCCTTCCAATATTTCAAGGGTAGCTCATTATTCTACCAGCATATATTAAGCCGAAAATTAAAAAATAAATCCCATAAATAACAATGCAAGATGCTGAAAAGACATTTAATAAATTAACCTAGAACTATAACATTCTAGAACATAGGTAGAAGAAAACTACTTAAGTATGATAAAAATTTAGTGTGACCCAAATCATGCATTGTTTAACTTATTCCCAAAGTTGATTTCATATTCAGAAAAATATATACTTTCTAAAATGAAAGTCTAAAGTACTTGCATTTTCAAGTATCAAGAAAAACACCACAAGAAATTAAGATATAAGTGCCTCACAAAATCCAGATTTGAAAATAAAATGTAAAATTTGGAAATATTACTATAAATGCCCATTTTGGGTATTCACAGAGAAAATATTCTGGAAAACCATGAAAGCCAGCTGACTTATATTACAGAATATTTAATATCAGAAGCACTGGTTCTGTGAAATATTACTTAATATTTCAATTTCTGCTCAGGATAAATCTCAGCATAAGAGTTCCTTAGATTTTAGCAAGGAATTCCAGCAGCCCAACATCTACTGTGTCTGTACTATTTTGTGTTAATGCTAAAGTCATTTGCACTGGAACTCAGCACCTTTCAAGCTCCTCTGAGGATCCAGTCTCACATTATTAATTCTGAGCAATGTACAAGTTACTGAAGATTGCCCATGGGAGTTAAGAGATGGCCTGAATATTGTATATCCCTTCACAAAATATGTAGACAACCCCCAAGTCCTGTCAGTTTTCAGAAGGGCTCTCTTGTTGGTATGGCCACTAGTGGCAGTGAGAGTCCTTTGCTTTCCGAGTTTGCCCACACTGGGCCAGCCCACTTGGCTGGTTTTTCTCACTTCCATGGTACATAGCCTCTGCCCCCAAACATGCACTGATAGAGTCAACATGATTGTCAGTGAAACTAAGTGTCCTCCAGTTAAAATGCTCTATTTTATAGCTTATTAGGCAGGTCCAGCCATCATTTTGATGACTGGAGCCCAGACTGATTTCTCATCTGCAATTCAAAGAGAACTTGTTTTTTAAAAAATATTAAAATAAACGGCTCGCCAAGTGGGACTTTTGAAAATAAAAATGTCTCCATATACTTAATATATAAAAAAGTATAGGCAAAATTCACAGCCAGTCTTCAGTTCAGTCACTGCAGAACGTACTCAGAGCTGGCTAAAGTGCAGAGCTATCATTTATCTACCCACTTAAGGTTAAAAACACATTAGGATGTGCTTGCAGGTAAATTTTCTTTACTAATTTCTTGATTCTTTTTTTCAGAGTGTTCCTATCTACTATGTTTTTAATTTGAACTTTTATTAGCCCAAGTTTTATTGTCTAAAAAAAAATAGAAAGTAACCCTCAAGGGATAGTTTAAAAAAGTAAAAAAAAAAATGTATGAAGGCCTAGAACATAATACATATTCAGCTAAATGATAAATAGATGCAATAACTGTTAGACAAAGTTTGTGAGTTCAATTCTTTTATCTTTCACTAAAATGTAATAACTGCTAGGATATGAACTCTAAACTCACTACCCTGTCTTAAAGCTTAGTTAGCAGTTTTCCTGGAATATCCTTGGCAACAATAATCAAGCACAACACAACAAAACATAACAACAGTGATGACAACAAAAATTATGTGCTGAATGTTGACTGGCTCCTGGTTCCTTTGTCTGTACAGCTAGGACCCAGTTCATTCAGCCTTCATTCTCGTCAAGTTGTGCTGTAATTTTACAGGTAGAAAGACAGCATCAAGGCACACATTTCTTGTCAGGTCAATTGAGAAGAAATGTTATAAATGTACCTATTTCTGTTTCTGTGAGGTCATTGTGTAATTAATTCCCATAGAAAATCAAGTCCAGATTCCTCAGCATGATATATGGAACCAACAAGGTATAAAATAACACCATGGTTTTCCCTCTTATAACTCCATTATTTCTTACTTTCTTTGACATAATGCACCTTCCAGTCATATGAAACTACCAACAATTTCATACATCTATGCCTTCATATGTTCAATTTTTATGAAATTATTTTAGAAGCATTTTAGATATACAGAAAAATTGAGTAGCTAGTATAGAGCCCCCACATACTTCAAACCTGGCTCCCCTATTATTAATATCTAACATAATTTGCTACCTTTGTTATAATTAATGAACCATTATGGGTATACAAATATTAACTAAAGTTCATCTTTGATTCAGATTTCCTTAGCTTTTTACTTAATGTCTTTTTTTTCTGCTCTAGATTCTCATTGAGATACCATTTTACATTTAGTTGCCATTTCTTAAGCTACTTTTGGTAGTTACAGTTTTTCAGACTTTTCATGTGTTTCATAACTGACAGTTTTGAGGAGTACTGGTGAGATATTTTGTGAAAAATCCCTCCACTTATACTTTTGTGATGTCTGTCTGTATTTGGACTGGTGTTATATGGTTGTGGTATTATAAGGAAGTCTAGAGAGGTGAAGTACAACCTCCATTACTTCAAGGTTGATGATTTTCATCTTACCAAAGGTACATACAAAGAACATGACTTACTTCCACTGTAGATGTTGACCTTGATCACCTGGCTGAGGTAGTGTTTGTCAGGTTTCTTCACTGTAAAAATAATCTTGTTTGTCCCTTTCCACACTTCTTTCCGTTCTTCTCTGGAACATTCTTCTTTGGAATCACTATGTGTAGCCCACATTTAAAGTGTGGGGAGTTAACTTTACCTCCTCAAGGGTGGAGTACGTGCATTAGTTATTGGTATTATTTTTAATGGATGATTTGTGTGTGTCTGTCTCTCTTTATTTATTTCAGCATGGAATCATGAATATTTATTGCTCTAATTATTTTAGCTTTACTTATTGAACACTCTCTTAGTTGGTCTTGTGTCTCTTTGACATTTCCTCATCATCGTGGGCTTTTTTAAAAGCAATCTCTAACCTTCTAGAACTACAAGATATTCCAGGTTCATCTTGTCTATATCCTGCTCCAATTCTAAAATCAGACATTTTTCTAAAGAACCCTGATTCCTTTTATTGAAGAAGGATATTTGAAAACCAAGATCTGAGAACTAGGTTGGCTTGTTGTTATTGAGATGTCATGGCTTTTTCAGTGGATAGAGCCGAAAATATATATAATTTTATATATTTTACATATACAATAAGTATATATTTAGCAATGCATATATAACAATTTTATACATTTAATAATTTATATATAACTATATATGCGTACACATATACATTTCACTCTATTTTTTTCTTATAAGCAAACAAGAAACCTGCTCCAGAAAGCTTAAGCTTAAGAATTCTTTGCTCTAAGAAACCTTTTGTTGACTCACCCATGAATCTTGCTCACCCCATCTTTTTTGCCAAAATTCAACTATTATATTATAACACCTACTTTGTAAATTTAAATTACTTTTGTAGATTTTTCTATTAGACTTGGCACTTTTTGGTGCCTTTTACTATATTAAATCATCAACCTAACAAAAGGGAGGGATGGAAATTAAGAGAGTATTTCCACCAAGCCAATCTAAATGTCTGGCACATAAAACTTTTTATATTAACCAACCATGTTTCCTTTGTAATAACAATTCTATAAGGTTGATAAACTTTTAAAATTGTACATATTATAGGTGTTTTAACTATATAACTTGATGAGTTTTTACAAGTGTATGTAACCATGTTCATGAGGGTTTTCCAAATATAATTTTCATTTTTTATAATAGTCATATCATGTTTCTAAATTAAGGTAATTTTGTATTTATGAGGTATTTGTGATGTGTTCTCTTTTATGTGATGAAACAGTTGTGTAAAATTATTATTCATTTCCTTAGTATTTGATAGAATTTGCCAGTGAAGTCATCTTGATGTGAACTTTCTTTGTGGTACAATTTTGAAAATGATTTTAATTTCTTTATAGATATAGGGCAATTCAGAGTTTCTATAGCCTTCTTGCAACAATGTCAGTAAATTTTTTTGAGGAATGAATCTACAGATTTTCTGTTTTGGGTGTGGATTTTAGTAAGTCTTTTTTTTTAAAGAACTTTGTTTCTTCTAAATTGTTGAACACTTTTATATAGTTGTTCACATTTCCTTACAATGTCTTTAAGACCATCAGTGATAACCCTCTCTCATTCTTGATACTGGTAAGTTATGCCTTATTCCTTTATCTTTATCAAATTAATTGATATATTGAATGGTACGTTTTAGTGTATTGATTTTTGTTATAACAAATAGAGAATTACTGTCTGATTACTTTGAACTTGCGTAGGATAGATCTTTTGTTTTTTCCTCTTCGTTTTAGATTAATCCCTGGTTCCTGACATATTTTATTTATATAACATAGTCATTCTGGGGCTTAAATAGATGATAACAGTAACTTTTCAAGGCCCTCTTACAGGCAGGACTTAAACTCCAAATTCCTTTCTTTATTCTGCCTTGTCAGTCTTTCAGCTATTGCTTTTCACTGGTTCCTTGAAGTTCCTTCACGTTCCCTTGTCCCCACAAACACACTTCAGAACAGCCAAAGCTATCATGGGTATTAATATGCAGATGTGAGGTTTCACACTCTGTAGCTCGCCATTCTTTCCTGGATACTTATGGGAAGCTCTAAAACCCATTTTTAAACAGCTTGGGCCAGAAAATCATGAGTTTCTTTTGAGTTTTAGTCAAACTGTACTACATGGGCTGTGGACTACGCTCAGGAGAAAAGGTCTATAAATATGAAGTCCACCTGGTACAGCTCTCTTCTTTCAAAAGGATAATCCTCTCAAGTTTTTTTTCTGGTACTGGAAGAATTTTATCCTGACTACTAATTAGTGTAATTATTTTACACTAATGTAAAATATTCTAATTAATTAATTAATTAAAACCAAACAAAATAAGTAATTTTATGGTTGCCTCCTTTGGTCCATTCATTAGTATTTACAGAACTCAGTTATTTTATTTGACTAGTCACAAGGCATATTTAATTATGAAAAAAAAAGAAATTATAATAAAGAGATACTAACAGGTTTTGTATCTCTTTATTAGGGATTCTGGGGGGTTTACTTGTAAGAAATTAATTATAAAGAAATTGTGGCAAATAAAATAGAATTCTAGCAAAATTCAAATTAGGTAACTTATAAAGTATTATACAGAATTTAATAGTTGTACAAATAAGTTTTGAATGTGTTTCCCTTTTAGTCACATTGTTAAATAACCATGACATGCAAAAATATTTTTATTAATAAAGTTTTAAACTCTTAAAGAAGTACTTTGAATAGATACCCAACCTATTTGCCACTTAATTTTATCTTTTGCTTCAAATTTATTTTTCTTCTTTTGTAAGTGCAGATTTTTTATTTGAGATCAAAGGAATGTTTACTACAGCATTAATGGGCCTGCATCCTCCATAATAAATCTGCATAGAGTTGGGAAGTAGGAATAATAGCTACAAGAGGGGAGAGAGCATGTTATTTAGGCTTGAGGACTAGCACCTGTCATCAGGTAGGTTCAGCATCTTCTCATTTTCAAGTGTACTAACAAAGCTGCTCGATGTCCATCAGAATAGAAACAACTCACACAACACCCAATGGGCATTTCCAGGGAGTAGAATGGATTTTTGAGGGCAAAGTCTGAGGAAATCTCATAAATCTTTTGGGGAATAGAATCTATTGTACCTCGAGTCTAGGGTCTGCTATCACCACAAACTTGATCTCTGTCCATGTCTAGAGGCAATTCAGTTCAAATGTGTCTGTCTCCAGCATCTTAATGCCTGAGCTGCCCTGTTTGGGAAACAGCTGGGAGCTGTTTTTCGAACAGCAAATGGAACACAGAGGCCTGAATGAGCTTTTCACTGGAGGGGAAATCTACAGTGGGTAGTTGGTAGGGCTGCCCAGGTACTCCAGCACTTGTTTCCTATCAGCTGTGTACTTGCCATTCAAGTCCAGGCCATTAGTGGGCAGCACTGTGTGGCCCACAGCCAAAGTGAGGCAAGGGTCAACAAAGCCCCACCCTGGGGACTCCACCAAGGCCCAGATATTCTTTATGACCCTCCACATAAAACTATGAAGTCATGTCTTTGATGTCATTTATATATTGTGCTTGGTCACCTCATACCCCCACCTCCAGGAGAAAGGAAAATCATCATCAGAAACATAGGCACAGAGGGAAAACTTAAGAAATGCATACTGTTTTTTCTACATTGTTGTATTTCTATAAGACTCTTACTCAAACCTTTAATTCTATCTTAAGCTAGGCCAGAATCCACAAAGCACTCTTCTGGCCCACTAATCGTACGCTCTGCCCTCTCTCTTCACACTTGCTCTGGAAAGATACATATTTCACATTGACTCTGTTCACAGTTCTCATCTAGGGAGTGTGAAAAAAGACATTACTAACTTATGCATTCGTATACTTCAGAACAGAATACATATATATGAATGAGGTACAAAAACTAGATG
This sequence comes from Phyllostomus discolor, assembly GCF_004126475.2. Taxonomy (NCBI): domain Eukaryota; kingdom Metazoa; phylum Chordata; class Mammalia; order Chiroptera; family Phyllostomidae; genus Phyllostomus; species Phyllostomus discolor. Next base: position 144,697,662 of record NC_040906.2, on the reverse strand, counting down.
GGGAGAATTGCCATGGAACCTGGTACAAGTGAGGGACACTTGAACCACAGCTAGGTCGGTTTCAAGGAACACATTGGTGAAAAGAGAAACTGGAATAAAGGAAACAAGTTATCAGATGAAGGAGTTTGGCCTGAGGAAAAGTAGAGTTAGAGAAACAAGGAGTTATTTAGGGAAAATGAAATGAGTAAACCATTCTGGCTGATCAGAGAGGGCCCTTAGATTGAAGGAGAAGGTGGTGCTAGGTGAAGGAAACATGTGATGAGGCTCATTGTACATTTCACAAACTTTCTGTCACCCAAAAAAAGGCATCATAAAGACCAAGAGGCATCTCTTATTATATTGACTATTTTAAAAGTTTCTATTTCTAAAAATTGCAAGATTTCTGAGCGATCCTGTTGGAAAATAGGTGTACACTATGTCATCTCTGAGCAAACATTGTTTGATGACTAAGCTGAACTCTGCCGCACCTTTGTGTGGCCCTCTCTGTTGATTGCCATTTTCAACTGAGTCAGTTCTGGAACACTGGCGATTTATTTCCACAGTACGATCGCACAGGGGGCTTCACAAAACTTATCTAATGGATCAGAATCTCTTAAAATAACTCACAGGAATCAGAAGATGATGGACAAGCAAGGGTGTCCTAATGAATAATTTTTTTTCTATACTTCGGCAATGGATGGTGAATGGATGAAAGGATGGATGTCTCAAAAGTAATTTAAAGATAGGACTTCAGCTGTAAGATGACTGGAACCATGGAACACAAAGCCAAAAAAGTTGTATTTTGTTGTAACTCAAACGAAGACTTACAATATCAAAGATTTTTTAGATTATTTTAAAATAATCTCAAAAATAACTTGCTTTTATGTTAATGTGCTGTAACTTGAATATTCTCTTTAGAACATTCAACATTAATATAAAAGATTCAGTAGATTCATCATTAATATCAAAAAAGAAGACAAAGTATTTGTTAAAAATTCAATGAGTTAAGTCATTTAAATTATATTTAACCACCTGTGTTGTATAACCTACTGTTTTTTGTTCTGCAGATAAACAAAAAATGGGAAATATACAGTTTCTGTTCTCAAGAAATTTACATTCAAATGATGGGTAAAGTGAATAGTTATTGTAATGTAAGCAAAATGTGATAAGTGCCATAGAGGACAAATAAAATGTTATGGAATTAAGAGGAGTGGTAAAAGCAATGGGAGGATAGGAATTGTGGAGGAAATGGAGGGAAGATAATTTTTTTTTGCTCTGGATCAGTTGTGTGCTAAACATTGAATGCACAATATCTCATTTAATCTTACTAATACTTTTATGCTATAAGAACTGTTGTCATTTCAAAAAAATTTAAATGAAGAACTGGGGCTCAGTGAGATTAAGTAACAAACTCATTCAACCAGAAAGCCACCCTCAGATTGTCTCACTTAAAAATTTTCTCTTAAATACTGCACTATACTGCCTCCTAGGGGAAAGTTCCATGGGGATTATAACCTCACTTACATGAGGTAAACATAAAGATAAAACATTCTCTAAAGTCACAAATATGGGAAAGGATAGTATTTGTTCAGGAAATGTTAATGGTACAATAGACTCAGAATATCAGATGTATGGTGTTGAGCAAGAATATAATGTATATGCTTTATATACACTACAAAATGTAAGACTAGACAGGCAAGAGTCTCAAGTCCCAAGTGGACTTGACTAGGTATGTGCATGGAGGCTTCTTTCATCTGGAAGTAAATGCATTTGCATTATCTTTTTGTGATTTTAAGTAAATCAGTATCTTCCCCTTTTTTACATCTCATATCCACATTTCTTTATGGTAAATACAGCATTTCAGAATGTCTTAAAACAATCAATCTTTTCTAACTTCCCCCAAAAGGATTTGATAAACAGAAAGAAATGAACATCACAAAGAAATCGCCATACTATTCAATTTAGAATCCTTAGCCAGTAATTTGTATTGTGATCTGTTAAACATAGTTTATTCTACATTAAAAATATTTCCCATAATGGATTTAAAAAAAAGAACTGTCTCAATGCCTTTCACAGTAGCACAGTTAATCTTTTGTTTGTGCGAATGCATAACTGATGTGCTTTTCCAATCCAATAAAATGTCTTCCTCCTTCCATATGTGGATGGTTGAACACATCAATCCTGAGTTATTTGTTAGTTTCTTTGGCTTTAGATTTCTGTACAATTTCCATCAGCACCAGGTGCTCTACCAAATGCTAGTAGCAGTAATTTAATGACCTTAGTGATTCTCCAAGTTCAGTGTTTGCTTCTCTTTGAGCAGTCATAATGGAGAATAGAAATGCCGCAGCTTTCTGACTGATTAAGAATCAAACAGTCCTGTCCATTACCTGGCTTATATCATTTTTCAGTGTCTTACATGATTTGCTGATTACTTTTAAGTTTTTTATAGGATTGCCTCCTATCAGTCTGACACCAAGAATTACTGAATCTTAATTATTTATGACTTCTGAAATCATTTTGGTCCAATTCCATTGTTTTAGAGAATAGCAATCTGATGGCTAGAAAGGTGTAATGATTGGTCATACCGTGCAGCTGGTAACTGCTCACCTGGAGCTTGAACCTGGGCTCCCAGCCCAACTATATTATACTTCTCTTTCCATCCTCCTGCTTTTGTTGAAGCTCTGGTCATGTTCTCATTATCAAGTTAGTTACACCATGGAGCTTTGTTATTGAATGTATGAATTAAGTAAACCAGAAAATAACTTATTTTCCCCCAATTTTTTTTGAAAAATTTCAAACTTACAGTAAAGTTCCAGGAAGCGTACAATAAACATATGCACACCTTTCCCTTGGGTCATCAATTCTTAATATTTTTCCATACTTTCTTCTTTCTTTTCCTTCCCTTCTTTCCTTCCTTCCTCCCACCCTCCCACCATTCCTCTTTCCTCTCCTTCCTCCCTCCTTTCCTTTCTTCCTTCCTTCTCCTTCCCTCCTTCTTTTCCTCCCTTTCTCTCTCTTGATATATATACACACATATAAATATATATATATGAAACCATACATATATACACCTAATGTAAATACAAACATATAACATGTATACATATGCATATGTATTTATAAGTATGTATATATTAATTTTCTCTGACACTTAAAAAAAGTTTCAAATATGAAAATTCACCCCTAAGTATTTCATCATTCATTTTAACCTCCTTGTCCATCCAAATTCTCCTATATTACCATAATATAATTAGCACATGCAAGAAATTTACATGTAAATTGATATAATACTATTTTCTGGTATACAGTCTATACTCAAAAACCACATGTGTCCCAGAATTTATCTTATAGCTATTATTTTTCCTTCTAATTCAGAACCTAGTCAAGAACCAAAATTGCTTGTTATCATTTCTTTTTAGTCCTCTTGCTTCTAGTGGAGTTCTTTTTTTTTTATTGTTGTTCAAGTACAGTTGCCTCCATTTTCCTCCCACCATTCCCCCCAACCCCAGCCATACCCAACTCCCACCCTCGATCCTACCCCTTTTTGGTTTTGTCCAAGTGTCCTTCCTTTATACAGGTTCCTGAAAACCTCTCCCAAGCTCTACTCCTTTTTAAAGACTTTCGTGATCTTTGGATTTTTGGAGACTCTAGGTCACTTGTTTCATTGTTTGGATTCAATTGATTTTCCTCATCATTAGACTCAGGTTAAACATTTTCAGCAGGAATTCTACCAAAGCAATATTGCATCTTTCCCAGTGCATTAATTACAGAAGCACATATTAACCTAACCTATCACCGATGGTGTTAAATCAATAATCAAATTAGGTGATAAAAGGCTATTAAGTGTTTAAATATTATCCACATTCTAAGTTTGTTGCATAGTACCTATAAATTGTCTCTATATTTATATTTTATATTCTGTCTATTTTAAAAATTAAAAGTATTGATTACATAGTGAAATATTCCATCTTTAGCATTATACATTGTACCTTAAAGCTAATGTTTTGAATCCTCCCCTCCTTTCTCCATACCAAGTTTTAATATATGCTAAAGTTTGGAATTCATTATTTGTATGCTTCTGATTTGTGACAACAGATTGTTTTAGCATTTTTATATGGTTTTACTTGCTACAGTGGAAAGCATGTCCTTCAAGGTTGTTTATTTGAGTGGCATTGTTATTTCTAACAGCCAAATGAAATTAAACATCACTGAATCAAGAATATCTTGACCATGGCTATAGTCATGGCATGTTAGACTTTCAGCCCACTAACAGTATGTTTCCATAAATTTAATACATAGAATGTGCACAGTGAAGTGAGCTGTGTTCTGTTAATGTTTCATTAAACATCAAGTGATTAATTAATAACATTTTGTTAAATTGTGTGATTCCAATTAACAATTAACATAGGTACTGAAAACACCAAAAAATACTGACTTCTTTTTATGGAGTGGAAATACAAACACTTTTACCTCTTCTGAGGTATTTGCAATGGGGAATTAATTGTCTCTGATCAGTGTTATATTTTGACCTGTACTTGGTTTAACTGAATTATAATCACTTAAATCTGATAACTTCACATTTTGATAAAAGATAGCACCTAATATCACTTGAAACCTCATTCCAATGCCATGGTTTTTGCCTTGGATAACTTGTTTGCCAATGTTTAATTAGGACTACCCAGTGCCACTTAGCCAAAACAAAGTTATTCTAAAAAAAGAAGATATCTTTAAGAGCCTTGGTGCTTCTCTTACATCACACTGATTCTCTTGCCAGGACGGCCATTTTTCCATCAGGCTGCTAGCCATTGGATGTTCCAAGTGTCAGCCTGTATCCGCCTCTTCACTGCTGACACATTTTCTTGATGTCAGAAATTGATCGAGGTTTTCAAAAATGATAAGATATTAATATTTTCAGATTTATTTATTTTCTCTTTTAGTAAAGCTGGGGACTCTAAAAAGGCTCATTTTTCTAGTAAAATATGATAAACTCTGACTTCATGCTTTGACCAAAAAATACCATACTTAGAATGTTTTCTTCTTAAGGTTTCTAAGTAAAAATAATTGCCAGTACTTTTTTTATTGCTTGCTTCTGTTCTCTCCCTTGCTGGTATGCCTCATTGAAGGAAGGGTATTAAGTGAGGCCAAGTGGCAAAAACCTTCACTGTGGCATGCTCCTTGTAATGTGTACAAGCCTCACTGCTAGGAACAATGCCTTCCCTAATAGCCACGTTTCAGCACAACAACCAGAGATGCTCTGCTGTGGGTGTTAACTAAAGAGAATCCCCGCAAACATTTCCTAATAATCTGTCAGGTGCTAATGAACTGTTTCTAAAACATGATGTTCCCATGTGGTACAACCCCATGACATAATTGAACAGGCATAGGATAATTTAATTTTATAATTCATAAGGGCTATTTAGTTTAATGTTTCTTAAACCTGAAAAATAATAGGAGTCACCTGGGTAGCTCCTTTAACATACAGTTTCCAACCTCATACCTACTGAATCAAAATCTCCAGGAATCTGTGTTTAATTTGTGAAATGTGTTCAGCCTTCTAAGTAAGTTAGGAATGACATAAAGCCTAACTCAATGTGAACTTTTTTTTAATATCATACCTCACATGGAAAGTTATCATATTAATATGGTATACTTGCATAAAGGGCTGGGTTTGGAACTGGTGAAAAATGTTACAAATATGTACTCATTAGACTTCTCTTCAACATTTGCAAAAAATAAATTGCAAAGAGTTATTCAATCTCCTCTGTATCTGGATCTTGCTTTCCACTGAAGGGCTTCATTTTAAAACAGGCTCTCTCCACATGACCTCACGATGGGCACTAGAGTGGGATGTTAGGTACACCATTGTATGTTTACGCAGAATAGAGAATATGTAATTTCTTGTCATTTGATACCAGCTTAAGCAGAGTCATGTGGTTGATAAGGAAAGAGCAAAGCGGTGCTTCAGGTTCTAGTTCACAAAATGGTCTGGGATCCCAGAGCATAGTTGTCTAGGGCAAGTTTCTCTTTCAAAAGATTTAGACTCTGTGAATTCAGCACAAACCTCAGTATGTTTGCCAAATTAGGATAAATCTATTATAATCCTAACATAAATAAATCTGCTCTTTAAAATTTCATTCATTTTATGTAATAGTTATCACTGGTTCTTTAAATGAGAAAAATTATTGTACAAAATATACAATAAAATAAAAAGCATGCTGTATGTTCTCTGAAAAATCTGACTTTATGGATCACAAAGCTGTAATCAGGCATCAATTACATCTGTGTAATTACTCACCCCAATTAAAGGTACTTTACAAAGAAAGGGAAGACTGAGCTTTATGAGGACTATTTTGCAGACATAAATGTAAAGTAGCTTTAAATATTACTTGACCTGAGAGAGTGTTCACTGGATAAATAATTGAGCTGTTTTTAACTGAATCATCATCACAGGCCACTGTGCCTGGAAGACTCCCCCAGACCCCAGCCAGGAGGATGACACCTAACTTCTCCGGAGTCTCTGAGAGGGGACAGCCTGTGCTCGGGAGTGAGGGCAAGCCAGGGGACTGTTAATGACTCAGAACTGTCTCATTTTGCTGGCTTTTGTCATAATTATCTGAGTACAGGACAGTACAGGACATAATTTGTATAAATTTATCTAATAAAATAGAATACCTAAGATGACTCACAATGAATAAATAAATTATTCTTGGTTATTGAGTTTCATTGGTGTTTTTAGAGAGATTTATAATGTTATTTTGATGACTTCTAGTTTATCGTTGTTATTTTAAGTGTCTTTGTGAAGCATATAGCAATTGAAAGTGTTTTAAAATTTGACTCCTAAACTCTCCTTTGGGTCTTGCGTGGGTCACTATAGACTTGCTAGGCAGGTCCAGAATCAAATTTCAGCTGAGTGAGTGTCTTAGGCTAAGTCACTGAGGTTTTCTAAACCTCTGTTTCATTTTCTGTAAAATATGATCTGCGATTATAATAGCTATAATGTTACCTACATCACAGGTATTGCGAGAATGAAATTAAACACTACGTGTTATATGTGCTAGCATCATGTATAGCACATGCTACTTTTAAATATTGATATCATCAGATTATAAATATTCTTGATGTAAAGCTTCATCTGAAAAAATCATGAACATATTTTTGAAGGTATAAAATACATCTTTACTATTCATGTCAAAGTTTCATGGACACTTCAAAAAAAGCATCTTAGCTATTACAAGCATTTTGACATGCATGCATTAACTCATACTATTCTCCCCAAAATTCCATGAGGCAAAACAGTCAAAAAAGGATATTTTAAGATTGGGTGATGTTCTCACGGTCATGATGTGTTTACAAGTCCTGTGCTTCCATCACGCTAGGACTCCGTCACCTAAGGTGTTTGAGAGCTTTGTGCTTTCTCTGAAATGAAGCAACACAGCTCTTCAATCCTGTTCCAGCCTCCAATAATATTGTGTTATACAATAACACAAAGCTTCTCTTTTTTACTGTCTTTTTCTTAAAATACATCACTTAGAATAGTAGACTTCCTTAGTACACTTATTTTAATCTAGTCAGTTACAATATGAGAATATTTTTATCCTATGTTATCTTTACCATTTATCTGTAAGTGTTACAACTACATTAATATTTAACTTCAAAACTCATTTGGGGTGATACCAGTAAGTCAAATTTGAAATTAAATTCAAAACTCTAGGTTGCCTACCTATATTGTGAAACACACAATGATAGATATTTTTAAAGAAATAGTATTAATAAAATACCATCTTGAAGAAAAAATTAGTGACAAAGAACAGTAGTAGAGAAAGAACTTTAAATAGCAGGATTGGAGGACACTTACAGAGGAAATTGTATGAATTAGTTGAGTAAGAAGAGGGATATTTGTTTATTCACTTATATAATTATCAAATATTGATTAACACCTACTATGTTTATTTTCTCATTTATTCATCAAATATTTATTAGTATCTACTGTGTGCCATTCACTGTCCTAGGCAATGGGGATAAAAGAATGAACAAAGAGATAGGGGCTTTGTTTATAGACTATATAGTCCATGGGGCAGGACTAGAAAATAAATACACAAATAAATAAGGTATATAATATTTTTAATAAAGATAATTTAAGCATAATGTCTGATGCTTTGGAGAACAATGAAACAGGATAACATGGTCAAGGATATTGAACTAATGCTCACAATCTTGACTTCATTAAAAGTTCCTACCCTTTGCAACAGTATGGATGGAACTGGAGAGCATTATGCTAAGCGAAATAAGCCAGGCGGTGAAAGACAAGTACCATATGATCTCACCTTTAACAGGAACCTAAACAACAAAACAAATAAACAAGCAAAATATAACCAAAGACACTGAAATAGAGAACAGGCTGACAGTGACCAGAGGGCAGAGGGGAGGGAATTTCAGGGGAAAAGGGGAAGGATTTTCAGGAACAAGTATAAAGGACACATGGACAAAAACTAGGGGTGGGGGTGGAAATGGAGGGGAGGTGGGGAGGACTGCGGGGGTGGGGGGATGGGAGTAAAAGATAGAAAATTGTACTTGAACAACAATCAAAATAAAATTAAATTAAAAAACAAAGTTACCTGCTGCATATTTTCTTGCCTGCATAACATTCTAGGGACAGAAGCTGGGCAAAGCTTGTTCATCTTCATATTTCTAGCACCTAGTTGAGTGCTTGATGCAGAGAAGGTCACTCAATATACACTTGCAAAATAGAATCTAACTTGTCTGATTCTTTCTATAACACCATATTCTTGAGTTTAAATGCCTGTATTAGGTATTCAATAAATAATTGTTAAATGCACACTTATTAAAAGTTCTTTTTCTAGTCCAACCTTGACTAAAATAATGTACATATTCCCCCTTTTTTTGTTTTTTATTTGCTAGGAATATTAGCCTCACTTCAGATTAGGCCCCCATGTTTCTTCTTACCTACCTCAAACCCTGCCAGATACATGTCCTTTTCTTCCCTGTGACCACAAAGACAAAATATATATATATACTTTCTCATATCAAAATTTGTCTACTATCATCTTTTATAGGCTTTTTCTTTCTCAACTATATCCATTAATTAATTCAGACTCTTCCTTCCAATGAGATTTTCTATGCTTTTGCTAATTTACCTATATCCAAGTTCAAACCTTGACTTAGATAATTAGAAAATAAAGTAACTGGATCAGCCTGAAGAAGGGGCAAGAAACCAGAGACTCTACAGACTCTGAGCTTTTCTCAAAAACATTGTGAATTTCTTGAGGACAAATGTTATGTCTGTATATTTTTAGTATCTCAGGACCCATGGCTTGTCAGGCCTACAATGTGTTAAGTAAATGTTCGTTGAGTGAATATCAGGGTAGTGTCTTCGAATTTAGACTAACCAGGTATATTTCCACCTGGTTGTGTGATCCAAGTCAAATCACCTTTCACATGAAAGGAAGACCAATTCATTTTTAAAGTCCTTTAAAGTTCCAAATCTATAATTTCAATTTTCTACAATAAAGCATTCCCTGCACTATAGTTTAAGATTCTTTCTCTTTTTCAAGCACCAGTGGAGGAATTGTTCATCACACATGTGTTGCATTGCAAATCTGTTATTATTTAACCAATGATTAACTTAACCTACTTTCTTTACTAAAATTTAACTTCTGTGAGATGGAGTGTGTTGAAAGATGATAATGGCGATGATGATTTACACTGACTAACTGATTGTGACAACCTTCTGTGATTTTGTGGTATTGGTGAACAATTTAACACATTTAAAAGCAGGAAAAAAATGAATACTGAAGTTTTTAAATACAGCAAATATGAAATGTTGAAATCTTCAATAAATAGTATAATCTAATTTGTAACAAACTCTTGCTCACAAACAACAATACAGGAGTTGTGAATTATTGCATTTCTTTTAGGTAGACATTTGATTTGTATTCTATTCCAGGAGTAGAAGGATGTAACCATGGGAAGCACCTTCTCCTGTTGGCAAGGAAACAAAATCACCAAGATGCTAGTTTACAACTGTGATCTTGGAGAAATAGCAGGGGCATTCATATTGTGAGCAATCCCCAGGGTAACCATGGATAAATTGGACACACAGAGATACACAGAGATGCTATGTGTGTTTGATGGAAAATGCATCTTCATGTCATCTCTATGGCAATCACAAATAAATCCAACTTCTCTGCAATCAACACAGCAGCTGCACATATAAACAGATAATGTTCGGCAAAATCTGGAGAGTGTTAGCATCCATCAGTAGTTTGGTTCTAGGCATGCTTGTTTACAATAACAGAGTAAATCGTTACACAACATTTACTTCCTATGTCAACTCCTAAGCCTCATTTTAGATTTAATTTTGTTCGTGTTCAATAAGGATTTTTAAGAGAATAGCAATAAGGTTAATTTTCCAAGCAGAAAGACTGTCTCAATGGTGTTTTCATTTACCAATGTAAGAAATAGGAAAAAAATAGGTTCTATACAAAAAAGGTAATTGCTTGAGCACTCATTTTATTCAACAACAACAACAAAACAATTTATTATTTTTACTCATTATTTTTTGTTAGTATAAGATAAACATTATGCTAAATATATCATATCTACTGTCTTATTTAGTTCTCAGAACAACACAATGAATTAGGTCATATTGCTACTTCATTATACAGAGAAAGGAATATGCCTGGAGCAATTAAATAATTTTTCCAGGCCACACAGCCAGTAAGAGAAGGAGCTAGCAAATTTTTACTATTTTAGATTGGCAAAGGTTTTTCCAAGTGGTATCTAGAAGTTTAATGTTAGAAGAGAGAAGATTGTGTATTTGTTTACATAAAACTAGAAAATAAGCCCTGACTGATGTGGCTCAGTGAATTGAGTGCCAGCCTTTGAACCATAAGGTTGGTGGTTCAATTCCCAGTCTAGGGCACATGCTTAGGTTGCGGGCCAGGTCCCCAGTAGAGGCCATGTGAGAGGGAACCACACATTGATGTTTCTCTTGTCTCTTTCTCCCTCCCTTCCCCTCTCTAAAAAATAAATAAATAAATACTTAAAAAACTAGAAAATAAAAGTTTATAGAATTTAAAGAAGAGAATAAATCATGAACAAATAGTTAAAGTTCAAAATAAAGGGTTTATTTCTCTACTATGTAGAGAGTATTTATTAGTAAATAAGAGAAAGGGCAAATATAAAATGAAAAAATAGGCAATGGGTATAAGTAGATAATTATATAGAAGAGAAAATATAATTAGCTCTTAAATGTAGGAAAGGTGAATACATCATTGTTAATAAAAGAAATTCAAATTAAAACTATACTAAAATTTTCCCACCTATCATATTGGCAAATATCAGAGAGGGATAATAACATGGATTGACAAAGATGTGTGAAAAAGACATTTGTATGTTGCTGGTGAGCATATAAATATATGATAAGATATGAAATATCTTATATGGAAGATAATCTGGAAATAACTATGGAAATTAAAAATTAACTGACACTTTGATCCAGCAATTCTCCTTTAGCAATTCACAGCAAACATGTCCACATACACATTTGAAATGAAGTGTACGTAAAACTCTCATTACAATAATGGGAAAAGAGTGAAAGGAGTCTAGGTATCTATCAACAGGATTCTTGTAGGTGAATTACTTTGTAAGCATACAATGAAGGTGTAGCTAATACTTTGTAACCTCTAAAGAATCCCTGTTCATGTTTTTGGCTGAGACACTAAGGCTGTGTACTCATTTGACCACATTCTGCTTTCTCCTCATTAACCACCTGATTTCCTGCTACTGTAACCCCAGCCCATTTGAACAGACCTTAATATTCTGCCCATTTCTTTTCCTCAAAAGATGGTCTTCTTTTTAGTTAAAGCCACCTCCATGAATGTGGAGAAAGCATGTATATCAACTTGAAATGGTGTTCCAGCTTCAACCTACATCCCTGTTCATCATTCGACAAAGACTATGGTGTCTTCTTAGGACATTGAGCATCATAACCCTCCAAATACTCCATTTTAATTTCTTCCCTGAATGCATAGTCCTAATCCCTTTACATATATCATATAATGCTATGTTGGTTTTGTATTCATTTTTTCAATAAACATTTATTGCATGCTTGTATGTAACATACATAAGCTATGGTGCTAAGTTGGGAAATACAAAGAAGAAGAATAAAGAGGTTCCTATCTCAATGAAATTAACAGTCCAACAGGGAGCAGGGAGGACATGATAGTGTTATAATGGAGGTGCTCCAAGGCAGTAGGAAGGGTGCCTAATTTAGCTTAGTAGGTGGGAGGTGGGGCACTAAAGGCTTCAGAGAGAAAGTGAAAATTGAGAATGGATTGGGAGCAAAAGGTAAGTGGATAAAAGAGAGAGATATGATTGGATATTCTAAGATACTTTGACATAAATTATTTAACATGAAGTTTAAAAGTCAGAGAGATTTCTTGCTTAAAGTTCACTAGCTAATGTCATATAGCAAATGTTGTCAGATTAATTAGATTAAAATGAAACCTTTGTTCATCTTAGAGCATAACAATGTTGATTTTGAATCTCTGTTCTTTTTTTAAACTGATGACAGCATAAGTAAGTTCTCTCACTGAAACCACATTATCATTTTTTTGTAGACAGAAATGTAATCACTGAAGATGGACTTTAGCCAGGCCACCTGAATTAATAACCATCCTGAATTTTCTTGCTCTAAGGGAAGATTGAACAGAGCTGCTTATTGACCACAAATGGTCATGACCCTTGCTATCTTTTGCACTCAGAATACCACAGGAGGAAGTCAGCTAAACGCTGTGACATTTCAACCAACCAAGAAATGAATATATATGATTCATGAGTACAAACTAACACTTCTCTGAATTTGCATCATTATTTTTCAGGTACCATGATTAAAATTTGCCTATTTAATATTTCCATAAAAATACAAAATTTTTTGTTGTTATATTGCTACTTGCCTTTAATGTCCCACATGAAAATTACCTTCTTTTGGTTTTTGTGACTTTTTATGCCAAGTGGACATAAAAAGGAAAATACCCAAATTTTCACCTTACAGTCATGTATAGTGCCTATACATACTTGGTTTGAGAAACACATTCTCAATGAGCAAATTAATCAAGTGGTCTATTAGTAGCTAGTTTTCATTAAATTTGTGAAAGCTAAAGCCAAAATGTCCCAGGCAAATATTCTCTAAGACTTGATTTGACACTACTTTGACTTCAACAATAGAAATACAATTCAAGTAATTAATAAAATAATTTAGAATTCACTTTACCAAACCACTATGAGAACAAAGAGTAGCTGGTTTGGGGTAGTAGAAACTGGAAATTTAGGGGCCATTGGGCCCCCTCTTTGTCTCTCAACTCTATTTTCCTTTGTGTTTCAGCTTTGTCACTCAGCCTGGTATCTCTAGCTTGGTTGAGGTTTGGTCATTGGGTAGAAAAAGACCTATTCCTCAGCTTCATTTACAAATATGCCAAGAAAAGGCACTGGTAAGTCATATTGGCTCATAACTATCCAAACATTAGATCAGAAAACTAGAACTGGAGCATGTAGGGAAAAATAATTTCCAAACAGAAGGAGATGATGTTGCCATGAGAAGCAAAAATACTGGGCAGACAAAACTGTAAACAGTCCATACAAATGTTAACACATCAAAGTTGCATATGTTCAAACTATAAAGGTAATTCTCAATCACTTTTTAAAAATTTTTACATGAAAAAAGATTAGCCAAGGTAGTAGAGTTGCCTGAGGGCAGAGGTATCCTTAAGGTCAGAATCTGTTGATTTGCTGTTTACTGAGTGATATTAACTCTTTTGCAAAGCATAATAGTCCATATTAGTGTGAACACCAAAACCTTGTTGAAAACCATAAACTGTTTTCACATGTTTAGTCTTTTGGTAGTTATTATCTATGAAAACAAACTAACTTGAAAATAAATATACAAAAATAAAATCTTGAAGAAAGGAAAAATTTTAAAGCAAAACTCAGTATGATGAGTAATGGTATACAAAGTTCCTTTCTACAAAAAAATATTATTGATGAACAAATAAGCCAACACTTTATTTGCTGGGAAAATCAGTTCAACATCCACTCATTTATAACTGAGCAACTACTTGTTCGGTGCCTCATTAATAGTGAACTACTGTGTTGGAGGACAATAGAAAATATAATTATCAATAGATATAATTTTAAAAAGTACAATAGAAATTTTTTTGACAAAAAGGGCACATAGATATGGGTAATTGCAATACAGAAGAAAATGAAACATATACTTCCAGCTGGAAGCATTGAGAAAGACTTTTATAGTTGAAGAATATCACAGTTTGCCATCCATGGTAATGTTTACTGTTACAAATGTTCTTTTTATATTTAATCTTGAAGGAATTTTCAACCAAGTCAGAATTATGAGCATAATTTTGTTACCAAGACTTCTTTGACAGTTCAGATACTCAGCTTCCTCCTTCTTCAAATTCCATTTTGAAGAACTGTCATTTGGTGGTAAGTGGTAAAGGTGGGAATATTTTTCTAGATATACTTGAAATATTTTCACTTGGTGGATTTGTTTTCCAGGTTTAATGTGCACAAGCACACACCAGTGTAAATATACATTATTATTTATTCATGACATAACTATTAAGAAAGTGCTGGTTTGTTCATTCATTTACTCAACAAATATTTAGTATATATTGAAGATATGCTCGTAAAAAAAGACAAATCTCCTGCTCTCATGGAGATTATAGTCTGTGAGGAAGACAAATTAATAATCCTGTAGGGATGACAATAAGTAAATGCAATATAATAAATAAATATAACTTGAAGTAGTTAAAAGTCTTTTGAAGAAAATAAAATGCAGCAAAGGAATAAAGAGTATCAGACTTTAGGGCAGGTCAAGTAAACGGAGGCCTTAATGATGAAACAGGGGAAAAGGAGAATCCTGTGGATGTGTAGTGTACTATCCTAAGATGCTATACTAGTTGCCAAGATTTATAAAAATACATGTTTGGTATGGTCTTCACTCAGGGAACCAGAACAGGTGTTTTCAATTTAATTGGAGAAGGAGGCATATGCACAGTAACTAAATGAGTGGAATAGTACAGTGAGTACTCTTTAGCTGGGTATGAATTATCAGAGTGCATGCAATTAGGCAGCTATAAGGCTAGGGAACATAATTCTTTATTTCAGGAACATATGAGTATTTGCTTGTGAGTGAATAAACTATTAAATTGGTACCCAAGAAAATATTCTCTCCAGTTAAACCCACAATGATTATCTTTGTTAGTGGGTATCTCACATGTTGCTGAAGGTATATTAATGCAAACCTAGTTCTTTTTCCATAGTTTCCTATCTCTGAAATCACCCAGAGGTCCCAGACAGAAAACCAGAGCTCACTCTTGACACCTCTCCCTCACTTTCCCCTCATATGCAGTCCACCACTAAGGCCTTATACTTGCTAAATTTTCCCCAAATATTATTCTCTCCATCTTCACAACTTTCCCAAACAACTTCTCTTATGAAATTATTAGTTATGGAAACTAATGCAATAACCTTCATATTGTTCTCCTACATCCATTCTTGCCTTCTTCTATCATTTTTTTAAGGTAGCCAAAATTAGCTTTACAAAGTTGAACTCTAATCATCCTATGTAATAGGATAAAACAACCAGTTTTTCTTACTTTGCCTTACTCGAGCCTGACATGTCAGCAGCTTCTGCTTAGTCCCACATGCAGGTATGCTAATCATCAAATGAATCTAACCTGGAGCCTAGAAATTCCTGAAATAACCTCCCTGCTTGATCCTACCTCCCCAAGGAGATAATGGAGGTATGTACAAAAATAATGATTGTTTATCAAAAGATTTATAGGAACCTGAGACTGAGGAACCTGTGACTGAGACCACAGCAACTAGAATTTCTGAAATTTGACTATCTCCCGTGGATCATTGCTGACATCCAGATGTCTGTGGTCATCAATCACCTCCTGACCTCAAACCCTTCCCATTCCACTGTTTCCCTGAAATATAAGAAGGCCGAATTTTATACTTTCTCAAGATGGTTCTTTAGGATTCTAGTCCACCATTTTCTTAGCTTTCTGACTTTCCAAATAAAGTAGCTTTCCTTGCTCTAACTCGTCACTCAACGTATTGGTTGTCCTGAGGCAAACAGAAGGAGCTTTCATTCAATTACATCTATGCTTTTCCATCACTCCTCTCTGCCATTTGGATTTGTAAAACAAAAACTTGCATCACCATGAGCCCTTTGGACTGCTCAGACCATGGCTCTGATTGCTCCTTGCACTCTAGGCACAACAAGTTCTTTTCAGATCTTAGAATATATGACACTAACTTTTGCCACATGACTTGGTCAGGCAGTGCTCTCTAGATATTTTTAGCTGTCTCTGCTGATCCTATCTGCTACACCTTGCATTCTTCAAGGCCTGCTCATCTTTTAGACTTCAGGTTGTTCCTTTTTCTCTGGTAAGGCTTCCTTGATGTAACCACACATAAACTTCAGCTCTTTAATGTGACCTTTTCTCCTTTTTTTCCTTTTCATTTGTGTTGGCTACATCCAGCACCTTGACTCACCTAATTCCTTCTCCCTTGAAGGACCACTCCCTTAATTATTAAGCCCTCAAGACAATAAGGTTCTAGTTGGCATCAAATAATCTTAGGAACAAAGTCTCTGGCCTGTTAACCCCAGAGGGAGAGTTTCGGTCAAACTACAAGTAACTTCTGGGCCTCAGTTTTATTTCAGCTTCAGGCCAAGAAAAGCAGTGAAACCAGATGAAGTGACACCGTGCCTGACATCAGGATCAGATGCACTGATCAGCTACTCCCTACCCTAGTGCCGACCAATCAGTAGAGACCACAACCCTTAGCCACCGTGATTAATCATTTTTTCTTATATAACCCATTCCTGGAAGCCATCAGGGAACCAGGTCTTTGAGCATTAGCTCCCCCATCTCTAGGCATGGGCCACTTCTCAATGAATAAACCCTTACTTTCTTTGCTGCAAACTCCTGTTAATTTTCTGTTGGGCCTTGATGTGCACATGCAAATGAGCCCCTTTAATTTGGGTCACAATGACTCCTGAGAGCTGCTGTTCATCTTTTCTAAGCCATTACTGTACTTACAATTTTGCTCTTTTGTGATTGTTTTGCTTTCCGTGATTATTTTATGAATATGTGACTATTGTAATGGAAGATCTAATGAAGATAGGGACTGTGTTTATTTTATTAACCTAACAGAGAGCATCTTATACCATTTGTTGGTCAAATGATTAAAAGTGTTTGAAGGTGTTTGTTGAATGATTAAAAATGCCATTTTCTTTAAAGCTCTGCTAAAATTTTTCATTTTCTGCATTGTAAGGGTATATTATTTAATGCACAAAATCATAAATTTTTTAAAACAATTGGGATACCAACTTAATATGATTGAGTGATATAGATTTACCTGGGATGGGAAAATGGTAACCTTTCAGTACTATGGTTCTTTAATGAGGAAGACATTTCCTCCAGTCTTTCCATTTATTTTGAAGGAAATTTAATAAGGTGTCTAACAACTACAACAGGTGGTGTTTTACTTTAGATACATGATTTTCTACATGCTAGAATGAATCCAAGTAAGGATTTCTGACTGAGTCGACTCAAACAATCATACTATATATATTTTTTTTTGCCTGTAGAAACAAATGATTCCTGTTTTATTGCCAAAGATATGTCATTTATCTTTACACTTCTCCTAAGCTAAAAAAGGTACTAGAAGTGTCATATACTTATTTGATGCAGACAGGTAGAATGGATTCCAATGACTCCAGCTATTTCTAATACGAAGATTCCTTCCCTAACCTGCTATTTCTTCCCAGGTGCATAGTTATTGTATCTACATTCATTCAAGTGTGACCTCAAAGCCTTGACAAAGGCCTTTCTTATAGGGACCCAAACACACATATATTCTATTTCTTATAAAGTCATGCAGATCAACTATCCCAGTGTAACTTGAACAATGAGGAATTGATTATTGTTTTTCCAATTACACCCTTTAAGAACTCATTAACACCACAAAATAGAGGTCTCAATAATTCTTATCTGATCATAATGGTTGCTGGAGATAGTTTTTCTAAAGATATTCTAAAATAAAAAGCATACAAAAAATCTGGTTACTTTTTAAAAAACATGCTGACCAAATGAGCAGAGAAGATGCTGATTGCAGGAGGATACTGCTAATCGAAGGTAATGATTTTGTTTTATTTTTTATATATGTATATCATATCTGGTTTCACAAAGGATTTGGAATGTTTATTTCTGTTTAAATTACCCAATGCTACCTAACAAACCATCCCACAACCTAGTGGTGTAAGTATCCTAGTGGTACCCTAGTGGACAACAAAAACCGTTATTTTGCTAATTAGTCTGCAAGTTTGCATACAAAGAGATGGCTTGTGGTGGCTCCTTGTGGCATCAGCTGGGGACTATGTGGGCCGACTAGGGACTGGAACATCTACTACCTGGATAACTTATGTAACTGGAAAGCTGGTGCTGAATAGGAAGTCAGTGAATGTTGTAGACTTGGGGCCTGGTTCCTCTTCCCAAAGGCTTTGTTTACACTTCCTTGCAGAATAGCACTGAGCTCCAAGAATAAACATTTCCAGAGAGCACTTGAGAAGTACATAGGACCTTTATAACCTAGCATCTGATGTTATATGTCATATTGTGCTGAGTAATAATTAAGTGCTGCCCAAGTTCAAGGAGTGATACCATGAATCCCATCATTTGATGAGATTAGTTTCAATGTCAAATTGTAAAAGCAAAGGGGATGGAAACTACTGTTGTATCCAACTTTGGAAAATAGACACTCTGCTCTTTAACCACATAGTTTGAATGCAAAATGCAGTTTTTCCTCAGGAGTCTTAACAATAACAAAAAAAAATCACATCTACAAATTTCTTTTATATCTTAGACTCCCTGTGAAATTGCTGTATAATAATAGTATTAGAATTCTTAAAATGTTATTAAATAGAAAGAAACTGTGAGACAGAAGCTTCTTAGAGGGAATTTTTTTTATATGTCTGGAAATTTCTATGAGGTATTGCCCTAGACATCTCTCATGTATTAGAGGATTTTATAGTCCAGTTCTGGATTTGATCTTTGCTCTGAAACCATTTCTCAATTTGAAGACTGATTGTCACATTGAGTGGTTGAAAATGAGAAACAGTTTTATTTTTGAACTCAGAAGCTCCCAGGCTCTTTATATTTAACAGTATACTACTTAGTTCATCTTTTTTGTACTTTAATCATAGATAGTAAGATGAAGCCAGATGTCACTTTCAATATCCTGCTGGGGGTTCTCCTTGGCTAGATCACTGAGCTGATTTCCCTTGTATACCCTGCTGCAGAAACAGTGTTGCCAAACTTTCCACCTCCACATTACAAGGTGACCTTTCCTGCTTGTGCTAATAACGTTTCCCTAGCTTTCCTTTACTATCTCACCAGCAGCCTCCTTTTGTGTCTTTTCATCAAAACTCTCCTAAAAAATTTTAGGCTTCTATCAAGAGTCTCTTCAAATTGCTCTCAGCTTCCCTAATCTCTTGGTCTCCAAGCCAAGACTACAATTTTTTTCTTCTTCATCTTGTCACCTTTATTAGCTCTTACTAAGTTTTTCTTATGTTTCCAGGTCTATTTTCTTTTCTTTTCATATTTATTTATTTATAATTTAATCTTTATTGTATTTTTTCTATTACCCTTTAGTCCCCTTATACCCCGTCTCCCAGCAATCACCACACTGTTGTCCATGTGCATGAGTCCTTTTTCCTCAATCCCTCCATTCCCTAATGTATCCCCCTCCTAGCTGTCATCTGTTCTCCATCTCTGAGTCTGTCTTCATGTTCTTTGTTAGTTCAGTTTGTTCATTAGATTCCACATATGAGTGAAATCATATGGTATTTGTCTTTCTCTATCTGGCTTATTTCACTTAGCATAATGTTCTCCAGGTCCACCCATACTGTTGCAAATGGATACAATTTTCTTCTTTTTTATAGTGAAGTAGTATTCCATTATGTAAAATGTCATGTCCCATGATTATTTTATTCATTCATCTACTAATGGAAACTTGGGCTGCTTCCATAAGTTGGCAATTGTAAATAATGCTGCAATGAACATAAGCGTGCTTATGTTCCTTCAAATTAATATTTTGAATTCCTTCAGATATATTCCCAGAAGTGGGATCACTGGGTCAAAAGGCATATCCATGTTTAATTTTTTTAGGTATCTCCACCCTGCTTTCACAGTGGCTGTACCAATCTGCATTTCCACCAATAAAACAAAAGGGTTCCCATTTCTCCACATCCTCACGAGCACTATTTATTTTTGATTTATTGATGATAGCCATTCTCACAAGTGTGAGATGGTATCTCATGGTGGTTTTAATTTGCATTTCTCTGATGATCAATGATGTTGAACATCTTTTCATATGTCTATTGACCATCTGTATGTTCTTCATGTAGGCTAGAATCATATTCAAGTTTAACATTTTCAAATCAGTCTATTCTTCTTTAGACCAAAGCATCCACTCTTTCTTTGTTAAATATCTGTGTTTTAGATTGGACTGAACTTTTCTTTTCCCCTATGTATAATTGCTGCCTAAAACTTTATTGTTTCTTAGAGGTAAGTTTTGTTATCCAAATACAATACTAGGTCTGTTTTATCAGAGTTATTCTGCTTTCAGTGACTTTACTAGAAAATACATCTTGAGGTTTTACTAAATGCTAGGCATTGTTTCAGGTACTAGAGATAGGTAAATAAACAGATGTATTGGGCCCAAACCTCAATCTGCTGACTCAGGAGGGCAAAGAATATAATAATATACTTGAATAAAGTTTATTAAAATTGATTTATTAATACACTTAAACTAACAGTAATAGCTCATTATATGTTAATGGAAATATAAAGGTCTATGAAAAGCAGCTATATTCCCTAAGCAAAAAAAAAAAAATAGTAAGAACAGTGGCTGTCTTAGTCTTTCTTGTGTATTACAAAGAATATGATAGACTAAGCATCTTATGTGCAACAAAAATGTATTTCCCTCAGTTCCAGAAGGTGGGAAGTCCAAGATCCAGATGCCAGCAGAATGGGTATCTGGTAAGGGCCTGTTTCTTAGTTTATAGATGGCCATCTTCTTACTGTGTCCTCACATGGCAGAAAGAGGAAGAGGGCTGTCTAGGGTCTCTTTAAAAAGGGCATTAAGTCCAATAGTCATGCTTGGTCCTTGTGACCTAATTACCTGCCAAAGTCCCTACCTCCTAATACCATTTTATTGGGGATTAGGTTTCAACACATATGAATTTAGGGACAAACAAATATTCAATCTTACCATTCCAGTCTTGGCCCACCAAATTCATGTTCTTCTTGCATGCAAAATACATTCGCTATATACACACACCCTATTAGGACTTTATTTTTCATGATGCAGTGTTATTTTCTTGTAATATCTTTTCCTGGTTTTGATATGTGGGTAATTCTAACCTCACAAATATTTATAGAAGAATTTATTGCAAGAATGTTTATTTTTTAAATTAAAATTTCTAATGCAATGCTTCTGAACTATTTGGATGACTAAATCTTTCTGAAATGTCTTCATGTATTGTTAACACAAGTTTTTACAAGCCCTTTCAATATAGGTCTAAGAGTCCAAATTTATTTTCTCTGGTATGTATTTTATACCTTATATTTACTAAATTCTATTTCATCTCTAGTATAGACACTGATTTTGGTAAAATATGTGAAGTTCTCTAAATGTTCCAGTCTTAAGTCAGGCTTGTCTAAATTCTACAAAATGCACACAGAATTATGATGCTCTTAGGTGGTTAATGAAGCAGCTCTTCTTTGTAAATGTCACTGTTATAATCAGACTTTTCCTAAGTGAGGAAAATGGACAATAATGAGTTAACATCAATCAATTTTCCTTCTGAATACAAACTATAAAGCTTAAATGTTATAATGGCAAAATCTCTTTCCCCATAAACTGGGAGAATATAAAGCTAGATAAAGTATCTGGCACACTAAAATATGATCAGATTGATAATCTTCTATATAGCTCCTTTTTCATTGGTGGAACAAACAAGATCCAACAAAGTGATAATTTGCCTAAAGAGCCTTTCTGAGAATGACATTGAAAAAAATCAAGTGTTCCTTTATTTTCTAAGTGAATTTCATTATGAACATCTATGCATACAGTCAAATGGTGTAGTCAAGTGATTAAAGTTTTAGAAAAACTCAAAATTTTTTTTAAAGATTTTATTTATTTATTTTTAGGGAGGTAAGGGAGGGGGAGAGAGAGAGAGAGAAACATCAATGTGCGGTTGCTGGGGGTTACGGCCTGCAACCCAAGAATGTACCCTAGCTGGGAATCGAACCTGGGACACATTGGTTCCCAGCCCGTGCTCAATCCACTGAGCTACACCAGCCAGGGCTGAAAACTCAAAATTTTTATATCAAATGACCACCTCCAACAATTTGTTTCTGACCTCTCTATATTTTGGCAGTGGACAAGCTGAACTAGCCCCTTGGAAGGTAAATGAAATCATAGTGATCCAAATATGTAACAAATAAATCCCGTTTCATTGTCAGCAAGTCTCTATCTTATTCTACCCTTTTAAAGGACATCTCTGCATTCTTCCTTGTAACATGAGAAAAATATACCAAGTTGAGTCCAACATCGCATTGAGTGGCAAAAGTTTGGACAATGTAAGGAGCACATTTCAAAGTGTGGTCTGGAGAGCCCTGGTGACCCACAAAATACTACAGTGCTCAAGAGCTCTTTATTATAATGTTAGCATGGCGTTTATCTTTCTACTCTCATTTTCTCACAAGCATTGAGTTTTTCAGAGGCTTCAAGGCATGTGATAATTTCAGTGAATTGAACACAGAACACATTTGAGAATCAAGTTTACTTCAGTTAAACTGAACATTAAATAGATATGCAAGAAGTAAAACAAGAAGGCTAGATGATCTGTATGGTAGTGGATAGGAGTTGGACACATCAGCATGAAGCCACGATTTGCTTAATATGCAGATTCGATGGTTACAATAGAAACACTTACAGATATGAATACACACTGGTTAGTATACACATATATAATTCTTTGCTGTGTCAGCAGATAGGGCCTAGAAACAATCAAATTCTCTTAGCAACAAGCACACCTAACACCCAGATCTTGGTTTCTAATACCATTCTCCAATACAGGAACCAAGGCTTATTATAAAAAAGGCTGATTCTAGGAGTGGGGCAAAAAATTGTTCCAGAGACTTATCTTTACTTTGGTTTTAGTATTTAGAGCCTATGAGCAAAGATGAAACAAAATCAGAGGTGATCAAGAGGTCAACTAAAGCTTTGGTTACCAAGGCAAAGGGATATCTCTCATGGCTATGATGAAAAGCGATTGGGAAAAAAAGGGCTTTTGATGTAAATTGCTCTGATTATTTTCTTTTAAGATTTTTTTAAAGATTTTATTTACTACTTTTTAGAGAGGAAAGGGAGGAAGAAAGAGAGAGAGAGAGAGAGAGAGACATCAATGTGTAGTTGCTGGGGGCTGTGGCCTGCAACCCAGGCATGTGCCCTGACTGGGAATCAAACCTGTGATGCTTTGGTTTGCAGCCTGTGCTCAATCCACTGAGCTATGCCAGCCAGGGCTATGATTCTTAAAGCACCAGTAACATAAAATTCTCTGAAAAAAGCAGTTGTTTCAGAGAGTAACAGTGTCTGTCAAATTATGTCTAATACCATCTCTGTTTATCTATCAATTAATTAATTGACTCAACAACCTGGTGAGTGCTATACCTGCCTTAGCATTATTAGTAACATTATGAGGTTTAATTCCTATGCTCAGACATCTCAAAATGCAAAGAGAAAATTTTTAATATAATTATTCTTCAATAGATATATTACCTGGCTTAATCTTTGTAATCTTTATTAACATTGGCAAATCATCTATTAAGAGGCATATTTTTTTCCACAATTAACATCTCTAAAATCAAAATAGTCCAAACAATGATGCCTTAGTATTGTGAAATAGTTTATTTGGTGGTGCTTCATCTCTCCTTGGTGTTACATAAAATAATGATTCATCTTAAAATCAATGACATTTTAGATTAGGTGAAGTACAGTATATGCATCTTCTTTGGAATCCATCTTTTAATTTAAAAATTAATAGGCTATGAAAGGCATAGTAATACTTTCCTTCAGCTATTGATTATGAGAAACCTGATAGATAGGCTCAGATCTGTGATATCTGGACCTGGCTTCCCACGATTGCCACATGATGCCCAACGTCAGCAATTTCAGAAAGGGGCAAATGCCTCCATGATTCTGCCTGGATCCCCAGGTTCCTCTCAGAGTTTAATGCTCAGTGTTCTACCAAATTAGGTCTGAGAACCTTTGTAATTGAAAAGTTGAAGTTAATATTTACATTACTTACAATGATTATGATCACAGAAATCAGTACTTTTGAGGAAGTAATAAACTGGTCAATATACTAGGTACAACTATTGAATTTTTTAATGCACACAATAACATTGTAAAATAAGTATTATTCATGCCCTTACTTTATAAATGAGTGAACTGAGGCACAAAATGTTTTAGTGGCTTATCTGAAGTCCCTGAGTGAATAGTAGAGCAGGATTCACAGCCACACCTCTGCCGCTTACCATTACGGGACATTTCCTTCATGAATCACACAGGGAAAACACAAACACAAGCAACAAAATAATGGAATCACAAGAAAATAATTGACTGTTAGGCTATTTTCTCCATGAGGGAGTTTCTAACCTAAATTATTCAATCAATAATTTCTCTTGATTTAAAAACTACATTTAACCAACAATGTGGAAATTAAGGAGAGACCCAAGTGACACAGTAGGGTTAACCATATGTGGAAATCTACCCAAGTGGAAAATTAATAGGAATAAACCTGTAGTCAATGCAGTAGACATGTCCCAAGAAAGATGTCCCAACTCTGAGTGCTCTGATGGAGAAAGTAGCTACCAACAAAGCTTATTACCTTATGTATGTCCTTAAAATCCCTTTGTTTTTTTATCTCTCTGTGATTTGATGGAAGGAATTTTTACTGAGAAGGCATGATATTGAAGGGAGGGACCTCAAAGTAAACCGCTTATTTTACCTGGCAGAGAGTCAAATACAAATGCCAAATCACTTTCTGGTCTTTGTTTAACATAAACTTTTTTAAAAAGCATAACAGAATAAAAAAATACAATGAGGCATCTTATGTTGTTATTGGTCAAATATATATAAATTAGTTTTTTTTCTTTAAAAAGGTATGTTACTGTTTTTCAGGCTTGAAAAGAAAATTGTGAAACTCTTGATATTTGAAACCTGCTAAAAATAATCAGATTTCTTCTGCCAGATGACAGAAAGGTCATATTTGTGACGCAAACCTTACGATTACATGCAATTCAAACTTCACAAATGGAAGGATCATTGTAATCAGTGATAAACTTTTATTCATGCCAAAATATAGACTAATATATTTTCTCACACGGTTCTCCCCAGTCTTTTTCAAACAAGTTGTTAAACATGGTTCACCTTAATATACACATTTTTGAAATTTTGGCAGGAAGAATACTTTGTTATTTGTTAGCATATGTAGTCACTTGCCAGGAAAAAATAAAAAAAAATTGTGAGTGTCTAAAAATTAAATTTACTCTTTATTCATAAACCATTGCTTTTTCAGAAGGATTCCCCTTTAAAACTATTTATGTATTTGATAACCAACTTAAAGAAACCACAAAGATTTTCTGAAGACTTAAGAAATGTTTAAACTCTAACTAGGCTTATTTTTAGTTTTCATTTAGATGTCTGAATTTATTCTGAAATACATTGTCATGGGAGACAATGTATGGATTGCATTATATTGCATTATATGCATTATATGGATTGTATTATATGCAATCCATATAATGAACCAGTATAGCATTCTACAGAATGTCAAAACACACAAAATCCCCAAGACGACTTTTTGACAGAGAGGTGGAGATTTTACACGGTCCTGTGTTAAGGCAGTGAGTGTATGTTTTTGACATTCTCATGTTAAAGTGAACTGCTTTTGCTTTTCGTTTTTGATATATTTTGAGAACCCATTTTCTAGATCAATAACTGTATACAAAGTGTCAGAAGCTGTGGATGTGGAGATTGTCTCAGCAGAGACATCTAGAATGTCAACTGCCATTGATTAGCATTATATAAGTTTATAGTAGTCTGCTGTCATTCACCATAGTCGAACTGGTTTTTGAAGAGGATGCTAGTGACTTTAACCAAGAAATGGTGGAGATCATCTTCTCTGCATTCTTCAAGATTTTGATATTTTCTCCTGCAATTTTATTTTACTTTAACTGAGGGTTGGGGTGGGGTTTTTATAATGCAGGTAAAAGAACGAGCCTGAGTTTTCTACCAGTTGCAGAATATACGCATTTAGGGATGAAGGAAATAAATATAGGGTAGATCTGCTGACCCATAGGACTTACTCAATATGAGATTACTTACAAAAGGGCTTCAATATGTAGTCTATTTCTTCCTGGAAATGAACTTTATTTCTACACTTGGATTGGACTGAAATATGATGCTTGTTTCTGACCTGGATGCACGGAGGGGTGGCAGAAATGGATGTGGAGGAGGGCAAGCATTACTCCTTAGGGAATATCTCTGCAGGGTATTCAGGGAAAAGAAAGCTACTCTTCTCTAAAAAGGAATAAAAGCTGCTGTTTTGGTCAAGGAGATCCTGCAAGTCCATCAGTTGAAGATTCTCAGAATTCTCTAGCAAAACACCTTTTATTCAGGTTTCAGAATTATACACCTTTTGTTTTTTACATGAGGTTCATAGGGTACAAAGTTAATATGAAACAATCAATTATATTTCTTTATATATCAATAAACCATTGAAAATTAAGAACAGTGCAGTTTATAAATCACCAAAGAACATAAATTACTTAGATATAAATGTAACAAAATATGTGTGAGAATAATGTGTAATTAAAAAGAGATATATCATAATGATTGGAAGACTCAATATTGAGAAGATGCCAATTATTCCCAAACTAAACTGTAAATACAATGAAATTTTTAAAAAATCTGAAATTTTCAAACAACTTTTTAACATGTTTATTGATTTAAGGGTTGGGGGGAGAGAGAGGGAGAGATATGAGAGAACAACGTCAGTTTGTTGCTGCCCATATGTGCCCTGACCAGGGATCGAACTCCCAACCTTTAGGTGTACAGGAGGCCTCTCAGCCAACTGAGACACACCTGCAAGGGTCAAAATCTGAAAATTTTAAAATAGAAACTTACAAAATGATTTTAATGTGGGAAGACAAAGAAACTACATTTATCCACACAATTTGGGGGAGGGGGAGCAAACTTGGAAATCTCTAACTGATTTTAAGACTTTTATAAAACCACAGTAATCAAGATTGTGTGATATTGGTGAAAGAAGAGACACAAAAATGAAAGGAACAGAATTAAGAGTCTAGAAACAAACCAACACATGTATGGTCATTTGATTTTTGACAAAGTTTCTAAAGGCAAGTCAATGGAGAAAGGCTAGTCTATTCAACAAATGTGCTAGAAAAACTGGTCATCCATATGCAAAAATCAAATCTCAACCACAGTCTGTGTCATGTATAAAAATTAACTTAAAATTGGAATGAACTTAAATATAAAACCTCAAACTATAAAACTTCAGTGAGAAAACATTTGACCACGAAAAGATTTCTTAGATACAAAACCAAAGAATGTTTGATAAGGAAAAGAATGATACAATGAAATTCATTCAAATGAATTCTTCTCTATAAAAGATATGGTAAGAGGATAAAAAGACAAGCTGCAGAGTGGGAAAAATGTTTTTAAAACACGTATCTGACAAATTCACATATCCTATATACTATTTGATTTATTTTACATGATATTCTGGAAAGGCAAAACCTACAGGTTATAGAAAGCAGACCTGTACTTGTCCTATGCCAGGGTTTCCAGGAGTGGTTGAGGACCATGGGAAATGGGACAATACTGGTGCTGATAATACCTTTCATTTTTTATGTTGATTACAAAACTCTATGCATTTTTCAAAACTTGAAGAACAAACTATTTTGATTATGCTTAGTAAAAAAGTAACCAGGGGAAAGATGGGGAAGGGGCAAACAAAGGAGCATGAATAGAGGACACCTGGACATGAACAATGAGGGGAGGGGACTGACTGCAGGAGTAGGGGGATGTGGTGGGTGAACAAGAGGGGGAAAAAGGCTGGTCAACTGTAACTGAACAACAATAAATAAAAAGAAAAAAAAAGAAAACTAAGAGAGATGATGGGCCATTGGGCAATAACGTGAGCGTAACAATCTTTAATAAATCTTTGCTTTCCTTTGACCTCTGGTGAGCTATTTTGCTTGGCTGATACAGCTGAAGTCTGGATGGAATGCTGCAGGAGTTTGCTATGACGTTTTGCATTTTGACATGACCAAGTCATCTAAATGCAGTTAGCTTGTGACTACTACACCTCAGAGGAACTGTGGGTTATGCTGGAGCTTTGCTTTGGATTCCTACAGATGAAGGTGTATACAAAGTTCCAACCATGATTTTGAAAAAATGTTTAGTCTCATTTATGGTCACTGCAGTTTTCATAGAGAAATGATATTATGAGCAGCAACCATTTGGTATTTTAATGGTTTTCTTGTTTTTGAGTAGAAATTTTCACTCAGCTACCCACTCACTATAGAGAAGAATTAAATAAATAGTTTCCTACAGAATTTACTATACTAATAGAAATAAAATGTAGAAGTTTTTAAATGTTTAATCATGGTAAAAAAGGGTGTAATGATCTGGAGAGTTATTTTTGGAAGTTAACAGTCTTACAAAGAGTTATCAAGGTAATCAAGTCTAGGGACAAACAGATAAAAATTACATAGTTTCAAATCTGTACCTCAGGGTGAAATAGGATTTTTCCAGCTTTTTTGAGATATAATTGACATGTAACATTGTTTAACTTTAACGAAACAATATAAGGATTTTATACATTTAGTAAATTGCAAAATGATGACCACAATAAGGTTACTTAATGCATTTATTAATTCATATAATTAGATGTTTTTGTGTGTGGTAAGAACATTTAAGGCAAGGTCTTTAATCCCCTTTCAAGTATATAATACAGTATTATTTACTAGAGTCACCATAATTGAATATTAGATCTTTAGAAGTTGTTCCCCTTAAGACTGGTAGTTGGTACCCTTTGAACAAAACCTCCCCATTTCCCCGCACACATTTCAGCCCCTGGCAAACACCATTCTACTCTCTGCTTCCATGAGTTTGGCTTCCCTTCAGGGTCCATATAGAATGAGATCATACAATATTTCTCAGTATGACTTATTTCACTTAACATAATGGCCTCAGGGTCCATCCCTGTTGTTGCAAAACAAATTTATATATGTACGTTATATATAATTATGGATACAAAATATTATTATTATATGTACATGTTTAACATCTTTTTGCATATGATTGGCCATTTATATGTCTTCTTTGGAAAAATCTATTTAGGTCATCTGCTCATTTTTTAAATTGGATTATTTAGGCTTTCTTTTTCACTATTGATTTGTATGACTTCTTTATACATTTTAGATATTAACCCCTTGTATGTTGCTTGCAAATATTTTCTCCCATTCTGTAGCTTGGCTATTTATTCTGTTGATTGTTTGGATATGTGGAAGCTTTTTAAATTGATGTAGTGCCACTTGTTCATTTTGCTCATTTCTGGGGCTTTTGTTATCATATCCAAAAAATCATTACCAAGGCTGATGTCAAGGGACTTTTTCCTCTAAGTTTGTTTTCTTCCAGGAGTTTTATGATTTCAGGTTTTATGTTTATGTTTTTAATGCACTTGAGTTAATTTTTGTGGGTGGTGTAGGATAGGGATCTAATTTGTTTTACATGTGACTATCAGTTTTCCCAAACAATTTGTTGAAAAGACTATACTGTTTCCTTTGCAATTTTTTAGTTCCTTTGTCAAATACTAGTTGACTATATACTGATGGGTTTATGGGCTGCTATTCTCTTCTACTGATATATGTGTCTTTTTCAGAGCCCATACCATACTGTTCTGATAACTAGGATTTTGTAATACAGTTTCAAATCAATAAGCTTGATACCTCCAGCTTTCTCAAGATTGCTATGGCTATTTAGGGTCTTTTGTGGTTCCATCTGAACTTCAGGATTGTTTACTTTGTTTCTGTGAAAAATGTCATTCTAGTTTTTATAGAGATTTCATTAAATCTATAGGTGAAAGGCTTTGGGTAATTTGAAATTTAAACAGTATTAATTCTTTTAACCTACAAACATGAATTTTCTACTTAGTTGTGCATAGCTTCATTTTTTTATCAATATCTTTAAGTTTTCAGTGTACAGATTTTTTCTCCTCCGTGGTTAAATTGTTTTTCTATGTTACAGTTTTTTTGAGGCTATTGTTAAATACCTTGGTTATTTTTGGATATTATGTTAGTGTATAAGAATGCAACTGATTTTTGTGTTTTGATTTTATATTCTGCAGCTTTACTGAATTTGTTTATTAGTTCTAACATATTTTTGGTGGAGTCTACTGTTTTCTATATCAGTAAAACCATGTCATTTGCATATGTAAACAATCTTACTTCTTTTTTTCCAATTTGGATATCTTTATTTTTTTCCTTACCTTATTTCTCTGGCTAGGGCCTCTGATGAATAGGAGTGGTGAGAGTGGGCACTTTTATTTTATTCTCAATCTTAAAGAAAAACTTTCAGCTTTTTACTATCGAATATGATGTTTGCTGTGGGTTTGTCATATGTGAGTTTTATTAATTTGAGGTATGTTTCTTCTATACCAAATTTATTAGGGTAGATTTTATAGAAAAGCCATTAATTACAGAATTTGAATATTCAGAATGAAAAAAAATTGTCACACAGTATTGCAAGAAGGATGGTTGTTAAAACCATTCGAAATCACAAGTGGGTTTTATGTCAGACACCATTGCCCACATAACCCTTCACCAAGGGTCAACTTTCATGGGGTCCTCCAGAACCTCATCTTGGCTTCCAGGGTTTGTTTCTCTAACTATCCCCACAAACTAAGGTTGTTCATTGCAGCTGACCTAATAGAACAGTTCATGAGATGAGGGTCTTCTTTTCTTTTGCCATATGATAATTCATGTATTAAAAAATTAAAATTAAAAAAATTTTACAGGAAAGCATGTATGGATAACTTCATGAATGCTTTCTACCAAGGAATTTTTTAGAACATCAAAGAATTAAGTGGCAATTAAAAAATCTATTCATCAAGGGCCTTTTCTTTCTCTCCCAACCCTACAACATCCACATGATAGTAACTTATCTCTAGAATGATTCAGCTCCCAAACAAACCTACTACAGATCATCCAGACCATCAAAACCTACATACAAGCAAAAAACCTTCAAAGGTTTTTTTTGTCTTAAAAAATAATTAAGTCACTTTTCTCTTTCAGTTTATAAAACTACTGTTACTTAAATGATTATACTTTTGTCATTGGAAGTTTTTCAGAATTGTAATTCTAAGTGTAAATAAATTTGAGTTAATACCATTATAATTATAATTTGTAATATATATAACATAGTAAATTAAAATTGAGATATTGTTGAGACAGCTCTGTTATTAATTCACCTCCATGAAAGAATTAAGATGTGAAACAGGACCTGCTTTCTAAAAAGACTGGTACCTGGAATCATATGCTGATTAGAAAACTAAACATTTCAATCAGGGGAGAAAAAGCATGTGTTTGATAATTATTTCAGATAGCTTCAATTTATCTTTGTTTTAAAAATGTGCAATCAATTCATTAGAAGTTTTATTTAAAGTTTGTTACTTTTTAACTGTAAATCAATCACCCTTGAAAGTTAGAGTTCATTTTAACATTGATGACATTTCATTTTAAAATATTAACTTGCAAATGATGTTTTTCTCAAAATACCCTTTCTGATGATATTCTGTTTTCCTGTTATCTCATTCATTAGGAGATTAATGATATTTGAAGGTCAAATCTGCAGGACATAGAGAAAGATCATACATTGCATTTGGACTTGTGAACTCTCACCTATACAGGTGATAAAAAGGCAGCAGATTAATGAAAACATCTTCACAAACCTAAAGAAAAGATAAAGAAATGGAAAAGAAAATGTCATATTGACATTTGCATCTTCAGTTTGAATACTTTAATTATCCTTCCAGTCATAAATGTGTCATTTTACATTACCAATCTTTATATCTCAACACAAAAGGCACAAATATCTTCATCTAAAATACCTATATACATTTACCTTTCTACTGGTAGAAAGTAATTTGTTTGTAAATAACTGTGTGGCATTTCAGAACTAGTACTCAAAAGACCTACTGTCATGCTCTCTTTTTCATATGTAACACACCATTTTTAATAAAAAAAATTTTGAGTTTTAATGTATTTAAAGATGTGAAGACTTTTTATAATAGAAAAAACCCATAAATTATTTTTCATACTTTTATTTATAAATAACTTTAAGAAATTATATTTTCATAGTATGGTTTTTGAAGTAACAAAAATATAAATTGAAATTAATGTTTCCAAGTATAACAGTAGAGCACTTACATTATGTTTATGAGATGCTAATCAAGGTTTTAAAAATGCTTTGCTATGTTTTAATACTTTGGTAACTTAAAATATTTTACATAATTAATATATATATAAGGCAAAAATACTGAGAGAGTTGCAAAGAGGAGTTGACAAATTCACTATATTAGTTGGAGACTTCAGAAACCTCTCTGCTCATAATTGATAGACAGAGCAGAGTGAAAATCAGTGAAGGACACTCGTGATCTACACCGTCAATTAACTTGACCCAATTGACCTTTATGGATTATTCTATGCAACAACAGCACAGAGTATGAGTTCTCATGAAACATTCACAAAGAAAGATCACATTCTGGGACATAAAATATATTTTAAAAATTTAAAAGAATAAAAACCAAAGTATATATTAAGATCTCAAGAGAATTAAACTAGAGATAAATTATGGAAGAATAGCTGGAAGACCTCCAAATATTTGGCAATTAAATCATATATTTTCTTATTTATTTATTCATTCATTCATTCATTCATTCATTTACAGTTGCCCCACCTTTCCCTGATTGCTCACCCCTACATTTTCATAAAACTCATAGGTCAAGGAAGAATTTACAAGAGAAGTTTGAAAAATGTTTTGAATTAAATGAAAATGAAAATACAACTTACCAGAATGTGTGGGATGCAGTTAAATTGGTTTTTAAAAAGAAATTTATAGTATTGAGTGTATGTACTAGAAAATTTAAAAAGGCCTAAAACTCAATAACCTAAGTTTCCACCTTAAGAAGGCAGAAAATGAAAAGAAAATTAAGACTAAAACAAGAAAACTAAATAAATAAAAATTAGAATGGAAAACAAGAAAATAAAAACCAGGAAAACAACAGATAAAAATAAAACCAAAAGTCAATTCTTTGAAAAGATCAATAGCATTGATAAATCTCTAGCCAAGCTAACTCAGAAAAAAAGAAAGGGCAAAAATTATCCACATCAGAAATGAAAGAAGGCTCATCACTATCAATTCCATGAATACAAAAATAATAATAAAAAATATTATCAACAACTCTATACCTACAAATTTGATAAATTAGATGAAAATGAATGTATTCCTTGAAAGACACAAGCTATCAAAACTCTCACAAGGATAAACAACTGGAACATCTACAGTAAGCATGATTGCATGGCACTGATAACAGAACACACACATAGATCTATGGAAAAGAATTGAGAGCCCAGTAATAGACCCTCACAAATACAGTCAACTGATATTTTTGCAAAGGCGCAAAGATAATTCAAAGGAAAAAGAATCATCTTTTTAATCAATGGTACTAGAATGTTGGCTATTTATGTGTGAAAAATTGAATCTAAACATAGACCTTACATCTTATACAAAAAATTAACTCAAAATCAATCATAGATCTAAATGGAAAACTGTAAGAATTTTAGAAAAAAAAAACATGGACAAAAGTCCATATCACTTGGGTTTTGGTGATGAATTTTTAAGTACAATACCCAAAGCACAAAATAAAAAAAAACATGTGTTGGGTTTTGTAAAGTTAAAAACTTCTGCTATGTGAAAGATATTGGTAATAGAATTAATAGTCAAGCCACAGACTTGGAAAAATATTTTAAAATACACATCTGAAAGCACTTATAGTAAAAAATACTCAAGAATTTTTATAATAATAAGAAAAAGTACAGTTGATCCTTGAATAATACAGGGGTTAGATGTGCTGACATCAGGTTTTAGTTGAAAATTAGCATCAGTCCCCCCAAAACTTAACTGCTCATAGCCCCTCATTACTGAAGCCTTACTGATAACAAAAACATTTCACACATATTTCATATGCTGTATGTATTATATACCGCCTTTTTACAACAAATAAACTGGAGCAAAGAAAATGTTATTAAGAAAAATCACAAGGAAGTGACAATACATTTAGGGTACATATTAAAAACATCCATGTATAAGTGGACCCTCAGAATTCAAACCCATGTTGTTCAAGAGCCAACTGTAAATAAATTGGAACATAGGCAAGGGATCTGAACAAATACCTCATCCAGAAACATACACAGATGACAAATACACATATGACAAAATGCTTGTCACATGCATAATTTGTCACTAGAGAATGGAAATTAAAACACAATGAGATATGACTGCACACCCATGGGAATGTCTAAGTTCGCCAACCCAACCGTAATGACTGCAGGTGTTGAGGAGCAACACCTCTCATTGAATGCTGGTGGGAGCATGTAGTGGTACACCATCTTGGGAGACAGTTGGACATTTCTTACAAAGCCAAACATAATATTATCTTATACAGCAATCACACTTCTAGGAATTTACTCCACTGATATGAAAATTTACATCCCACAGTCTTGCACACAAAAAGTATATGAGGGGGGACCCCCCCAAAAAAAACCAGAATTATCTTCTGGAGGGAGGGCCCCTTGTAGAACAGGCTTCTCCTGCTAGGTGAGTGTTCTAGGAACCCATCTATATCAGTCAGTGTGCCAGCTGGTGCTTTTGTGAGAAGTTGTGTTGGGCTTCAGTAAATTTTTTCTGAAGACTCTTTCAATGCATTTGCCCACATCATTATGCATGACTTATGAGTGCACCTGCCCACAATGTGCTGAGTGTTCGGCAGTTTTTGGCCAAAAACATCATGACTCTCTATTCCCCACCTTCCCCATTCACCCAATCTCACCCTGGAGCAACTTACATTTTGTTCCTTCAGATGAAAAAAGTTCTCAAGGGGAAACATTTTAGAAGAGATAAAACAAAACGGGCATCAAAATTGAGTCCAAAACTGTTCTGAGCAGTGGAAAACATATCTCAGTAAGTGGATCAGCATCAAATGGAGAGTACTTTAAAGGTGACTGAAGTTTAAACATGTAAGAAACATTTTCTATAAACAAATTCCATTGCTTTGGGTTCCCCCTCATGTAGCAGCTTTATTTATAATTTCCAAAAAACTGAGTGTAATGAAGTTGCCCTTCAATAGGTGAATGTATAGATAACATGTGATACATTCACACAATGAAATACTATGGTTAAAAGAATGAGCTATCAAGCCATGTAACAATATAGATTAATCTTAAATGCATATTGCCAAGTGAAAGAAGTCAGTTTAAAAAGGCTACATACTATATGATTCATTTCACATAATACATTGGGAAAGGTGAAACTTTGTAGGCAGTAACAGATTAGTGGCTGCTAAGGGGTTCAGTGGCAGGAGCAATATAGAATAAGTGAAACATTGTACAAGGGATTTTTTTTAAAGAACTGTGAAATTTCTCTCTGTGGTACTTTGGTAGTATATAACACCAAGCATTTGTCAAAACCAATGGAACTTTACAGCATGAAGTGAAGCTTAACATATGTAAATTTTTTAAGAAAATCAACTAGGAGTCCAGGGAATTCCAGCATGGAATGCAGACTCTGACAAAATAATCTAATATTATTATTAATATATGAAACAACCTCATTGAAGGGGGGGTGTGTATCGACTTAAGTAACTTTGACAATGAGTTGAGCTTACAAAACTAATGACAGAAGGATATTTATATAAGCATTTTACTATAGTTTATAAAGTTGTTTCCCATGCGAGAACATGTTAACAATTTATGAAACAACTGTGAATGTATACTGGAATTGAACATTTAAGTGAAGGAATAGGGAGCTAGATTTTTTCACTGGTGTTATGAGGTTTGAGACAAGCAAAGTGAGAAGGCAAAAATGATCCATTTGGTGATGGGGTAGAGTTGGATACATAAGCATGAAGTCATGTTTAGCTTAAGATAGATATGGTGGTGACATATAGAGACATTTACACATACACATTTACACATACATGTATACACATAGATTAGTATATGCAGTCTATCCAAAAAGTTTCCAGCCATGTAATTTGTAAAATAGAGACACTTATTGAAGAAGATACAAGATACAAGAAACATTGTACACAGAACAATGACACCTCAGTCCCTTTCAAAGTAGGCAGCTTGGGACCTCACACTGTTCTCCCAGTCACTATCAGCTGCTCTGTTGTATTTTCCTGAATCTCCTCGATGGTCTGAAATCTCTTCCCTTTTAAAGGTGATTTTAATTTTGAGAAAAGCCAGAAGTCACAGGGCACCAAATATGGGCTGTAGGGGGGCTGAGTCACCTGGGTGATTTGATGTTTCTCCAAAAATCTCTGCATGAGATGTGATGCATGAGGAGGTACATTGTCATGATAAAGCTGCCAGTCACAAGTTGTCCACAGCTACAGTCTTCTGAATCATCTGAGTACTTTCCTTGGAGGAAGATTCAAGCTTAATACAAAATTTGATGCAGATTCATTGCTCTACTCGCTCACCCATTTTGAATGGGATGGCCACACAGTACACATGTTCACTCAATGGTGTCTACCACCCTTATCAACTAGTACAGTGAAGTCATCATTATTTACACATGCGCATCCCAGTCCACTCCTTGGCTGCCAGGTTACATAGATGTTGCACAAACCATTCTTGGTATATTAACCATAGCTGGACTTTTTCCAGGTAGACCTCACATATCCATGTATGTCCTTCCTCTGTCACCTGAGAGGACGTAGAAGAAATGATACTTCAATAGCAATAAGAAGACCTAGCAGTCACACTCTTAAAGTGTGTCTACACATAACATTTTTTAAAAAAACTATAACATGGAAAGGAAAATAAAGAGTAAATTTGTTGTGTGAAAACCCGACAAATACGACCTTAGCCAGGCAATCAAGGTCAACATCAACAGTGACAAGTTTTGTCAAGTTTTAGGAAATAGTGGGATTTCCCCAGTAGAAAGGCAGGATTATACAAACTATATTTCTAATTTGTTGGAACTTTTAAAACGTTGCAGTGTTAAAAGTAATTGCTATGTGCAAAAATCAATGAAGTAAATTTAAAGATGATCAGTTGGACTCCGTTATGTTACAGATGATCAAACAGGCCAGTGGGACTAATTGAAATCATGCAGATCATCCAGGGAGTTAGTTTGGCTGAGCTGAGGATGGAACCCATATGTTCAAGCTCCTCTGTCTTTGCCTCACTCCGTTGCCATGCTAAACCAAAATACTTCCATCCATCTCTGGTTTTTAAACAAATTTAAAATCTGCTTCCTTCTATTTCTACCAACCTATTTCCTTCAATCTACAGCAAAATCTCTTAAAGTCAACTGTGTCCTTTGTCTCCTAACCATGGTGGACAAAGCTCAGAGAGCATAGGACTAGTAAAATTATCAGAGCTTCCAATGACATTTACTTTTATCGTATGTAAGGTAACAAAAAAGTTAAAGTTTTCTAACAATATGTTTCAAACATCACACTCACATATGTTGGATGACAGTTCCTCTCAGTTTCCCTTTCACTTTCCATTCCCTTTCACTTTCAAAACTAGCTCAGTTTGGACAATTAGTTATACAGCCATATATAACTCGTGTATGTGTACAGAAAGATATCCTTGGGGAGGGATGGGAGGGGGGACTGGATTGGGAGTAAAAAGGAGAAAACTGTATTTGAACAATGATTAAAATAAAAAAAAGATATCCTGATGAACAGTATGAGTTTGACAACCTGGAAGAGCCCCTTCAGTCACTATTTCTCATTTGATCATTTCAGTGTATTTCAACACATTACCATTAACTAAACATCAAAAATGGAAAAGTTTATTTTGAGTTAATATTCCTATAAGATATGAGACTTACGTTGATGTTTATTTTTTGCCTATTGATATGTAATTGCTCTCGCACTATTTGTTGAAAATATTTCCTTAGCTCCATTAAATTGTATGTGTATCATTGTGAAAAATTAGCTGGGAGCCTTGGATGGTGTGGCTCAGTGGGTTGGGCATCATCCTGCAAACCAAAAGGTTGCCAGTTCGATTCCTGGACAGGGCTCATGCTTGGGTGGCAGGCCCATCCCCTGGTTGGGGGCATGCAAGAGACAACTGATCAATGTTTTTTTCACACATCAATGTTTCTCTTTTCCTCTAGGATCCCTCCTTTCCCTGCTATCAAAAGTAAATAAATAATATATTTTTAAAAACTTTTAAAAATGGAAAGTGCCTGAAAAATACTACTGTAAAAAATCTATAGATTGTGTTTATAATCATAATATAAGCATGAAAAAACAACCAGAAAATGACAGAGGGGATACTTTCAGTCCTAAAATTTCTACAGCTATTTGTCAGTCCCATTATATGATGAAAGCTGTGAAGAAATCAGCTATAGAAATCATTAAGAAGATTTCTTAAAATATTAATTTCCATCATCAATATTAAACTTTGATCTAGAAATCTATATTAACTATTTGAGGTATAAACCACCCTGATTAGTAAGATATTTAAAATTAAGAAACAAAAAATAAAGATTTAGCTTCCAATTGTTTTGCAACAATGTTTAGTAAGATGATGCTTAATCCAAGTACTCTATAAAATGTCACTAAATATCACTAACTTCATTACGTTTTAGAACAGTAATGACAACAGCATTTTTTGAAAACTTAGTATGTTCAATGAAATATTTGAATACAAAACATACATTATTTCATGTGGTCTTTAAAACAACTCTATACAGTAGTTATGACTACTATCCACTCTTTAGTTGATGATGAAACTGAACTACAAAGGTTTGAAATAATTTTTCCAAGGTCACACAGCTGCTATTCTTGGTTGGAGGCAGTCTGGAGGATTTTTCAAAATTGTATTGTTAGAGTAATATATTAATATAATTCATATTAAATCTTTATAAATTTAAGGCATTTTAAATTGCCTCTGCTTTTGGTCTGTAGAAATAAAAAAATAACAAATGTCTCTAGTTTTAGAGTTTGACCTACAGGTTTATCTGCAGATATGTGAAATAATCACATAAAAATTTGTTCATTGTAGTTTTGTTTGTAATAGCAATGTTTGGAAATAACCTTAACGTCCATCATGTGAAACAAATTATAGGAAAAAAGACAGCTATACAAAAGAATTAGGTCAACTTCTGATAATTAAGTGAACATGAGGAAGTCATTTGTTCTCCATGGAGCAGGAATACATTCATCATTTTCCATGGAGCATGATTACAACTCTGGGTTTTAGTGAGCACCTGCATGCAGATGATCTTAGATGAATATTTGCAATGTTCGTATATGAATAGCTCATCAACACCTTCCATTTACATACATTCTCAAATTTGTTATTTTTTCTTAACAGTACACACAATTATCCTTGACTCTAAACTTTGGAATCTTTGGCTCCTCAAAATTATCTTTTTTCACTTCTCAAAACATCGGGCAAGTAAACGTTGTTATTTTTTCCTCTTATCTGTTCCTGTTCATTATATCCCCACTAAATTCTATTATACATAATCCTCATTATATCAAAGACAAAACTTTCTTGTCATAATTTCTCCTCTTCTTTCTTTTAGTATGTTATTCCCCTTTTAAATATTTCCCAATACTTTTAACTTCCTAATGAAGCTTAATGATGAATCTATCTCATTACATTACTGATTCAGTGTGATGGAAATCATGTGTGCACACCTAAGATAAACCCAAGTTGAATGAATGTTGTAGAAAAATGATCTCTCAACCTGGTCATATTGTTGCTATTTTATGTTCAACTCACAAATGTATAAACATAGAATATAAGTATCTTCAATGGAATTTTCCAACTAAAATAGAAAAAAAAATATGTAAGAACAAGTATTTTTGGGAAATGATAAACTGAGTACAAAAATGTTAGTTGTTAAGTTTAAATAGGTCACCAAAGGCCAGTAATTCAGAAGCAAAGAAGACACTGAGAAGCTATTGTACACTCATAATAAAGACTTCCAATATCCTTATGGACAGAGCCTAGGTTGCGGTCTAATCCATAGGCCTTATTAACAAGGACCCTTTGTCCTCCAGTAACTAAATCTCCTTAGGTGATATCAAGGTGATACCTCCCCTATGTCAAATCCTGATTCGTGATGCACAGTGATGCAATAACATTCCAGTGTGTTACCAAAGTGTATTAACTACTACAGAGATATACAGCGTGTGCTTTGGGCATTTCAGCATGGTTTAATTGCACATTTCCCTTTACTAAACTACAAAAAAATATAATAACAGTATTGAAAGTAGTTGGATATTTGGATTTTGTTGACAAAAAAAAGTACAATGGGGGAATCAAGCTCTTTCTTTTTAAGTTCATTTATGTTGTGATGATAATGACTACTTTAAAATTAACCAAATGTCCCTTCTATTTGTTGGGTAGTATAACCCCAATATGATTAATGAAACACTGAGTGTTACTTTGGCCTTAATTGACCAGCACCATCCAAGATGCCACTGGCTCACCCAACTAGCACTGGGCAGCTGTTGAGAACATCTTTTTCTTATAACGAGTATCCCCATGGTCTCTTGAAAAGATTGTGACTGAGCATCTTTTACTTATGACTTCTTCTTCAGCTGCTTATTTGTAGTTTTGTTCTTGGAGTCTGGAAATCCAGAGCTCTTCTTCTAATATTAGTGTCTGTGTTTCCCTCTAGGTGCCCTTTGGATAGCATCTGAAAATAACCTACATCAGCATGCTGTTGTCTAGACATTGTAACCCATGTATAGATGTTGAGAATTACTCGAATTTGCTCTAAGGAATTCTGGAAGACCCTCAATGCAACACCTTTTCTGTGTTTGTCCTCAGAGGATCCAGTCTCTGGCCCTGTCAACTTGCCAGGTGAGTCAGACTGTGTTCACCCTGTGCGCAACACGGGGAGGTCGTATATTAGGTTCTCTAACTGGCTTCAGTAAGTCCCACTGAAGCCCTGTTTTCTAGGCTGATAAGAAGTATTTCCTATGTTATCCTTTCGAGTAGAGGGTGTGAATGGTGGGGCCAAAATGCCTACCAACTCTCTTTAAAATCTCCCCCTAACTTTCATTTCTGTTCTTATTTTCTCCAAACGTTTTTACAGGCTGAAGGTGGTGGTCAGCAAAGTGTCACATAACTAGTTGTCTTCCATCTCTTTTTCCAAGTCTTGCATGATGGCCTCCCTTTCAATTGTGGTACCATTGAAGCCTAAATTAAAAATGAGGCAATAATAATTTCATTTCTATATCCTGTTACTCTTGCTAAGCTTATGGCTATGCAAATGAAATGCACAGGACGTTGATTGAGGTTCATGGCTGTAGTTTCACAGGGTGCCCTGGAGAAGACAGTGGGCTACACCATGATTTCAGATATTACTGAAATATTTTATAGGAACAGATGTGTGGTGTATGTTTTATCTACTGATAATAAATTAATTATGAAATGTTTTAATACATAAGATAAGTAAATACAGATATACAAAATGAAAGAACAGTTTTACTTTTGTAGTTGGAAGGGCATTACAGAAAATTAAGATAATGTGGCTTTTAAAGCCTTTATGTGAAATCCATTTGAGGTTGTTTTAATAGAATTTAATTAGATTGTACAGCCTTAAATAACCCTAAGGTAAGTGTTATTCGGAACTCAAATGAAAGATTGGCTTCCCGCCAGTCTCTTTGTCCTTCACTGACATTGACGGAATGATAAACAGCCAGCATTCTCTGTTCCTCTACAAAACATTATGTTACCATCCCATTTGGGTCACAGTCGCTTGCAGTTTATTATCACTGCTTTCAATCTAAAGATTCCTGACAGCACCAGAGTGGCTGGAACATTGTGGAAGTTTACTATGAGATAAAGAATTAACGGCAGGTAAAGATACTGTTTTAAATGTACCTTATTAATTAGTAGTTGGATGGTTCTACCTGTAAAGAGGAAAGGTAGAAGTAATGTAATGAAAACAGTTTTCACAGACATTGACTTGAATGCCAGGTGTAGGACCTCAAAGGATTGCAATGGAGCCAAGCCCACACCTTCCTTGGGAAGGATATCCCTGCCTAGGGGAAAACAGTACTCTCTGGAAGAGTGAAGAGAACTGAGAGGGCTGCGGTGTAGAACTCTTACAGCTTCTGCCCTACCCACACACCTTCTATCCTCACTTATTGGTCTTCCTTATTACTCAGCATGGAATTCTCTTTATCTTTTGCACATTTCTTTCTATGAGTTTAATCAACATTAATGTTTTCTCTAAACCTAACATATCTATTCCTAACCCTTTTTTTATGCTTAACAAATCATATAGTGATATACATCTCTTGAGTTTAATAGACAATATATGACCCTGCCCTTTGTCAAGCTTGGTCACTTTCACAACTTATAAGACAGAAAGAGTTGGATGGAGTTCTTGATCTCTATCAGACGCAGTTTCTTCAGCTCTAAAATAAGAAAGATTATAGCTTTTATTCGTTTTGCTAATTAGTCACTGTAGGTAAAGCCT
The DNA here is from genome assembly GCF_004126475.2 of Phyllostomus discolor. Classification (NCBI taxonomy): domain Eukaryota; kingdom Metazoa; phylum Chordata; class Mammalia; order Chiroptera; family Phyllostomidae; genus Phyllostomus; species Phyllostomus discolor. The sequence continues at coordinate 144,654,666 of NC_040906.2, read as the reverse complement.
TGATTCAGTTTTTACACATATTAGAGATTCAACAAATATGAATGGCTTTTCTTTTGCTCTCCATAAATAAAATACTATTTATAAAAAGGGAAGGGCACCTCCCATCTGGGGGATCAAGGCATGGTTCACGGAGAAGGTGTCACTTATCCTGAAGCTCAGAGTAGAAGTACAACTTGGAGTTCTGAAATGTGGAATACAAATTTCTTAAAAAGGAAATACTATAAGCAAAGGAAGTAATTTGAAGTATTGAAAAGGTATGTAAGAAGCACTCTTGCATTTCAATTTGTAAGAAATATACTATACAGTCCTGGCTGGTGTGGCTCAGTAGATTGAGTGCTGGCCTGCAAACCAAAGGATCATCAGTTCAATTCCCAGTCAGGGTACACACTTGGGTTGTGGGCCAGGTCCCCAGTAGGGGGCGCACAAGAGGCAACCACACATCGATTCTTGTCTCCCTTTCTTTCTCCCTCCCTTCCCCTCTCTCTAAAAATAAATAAATATAATCATGGAAAAAAGAAGAAATATACTATACATTAAATTAGCAGTAGAGAAGGTAGTTAGAGGACAGAGGTGTTCAGGGTATTTAAATGTTCACTGAAGAATTTGGCCTAAAGTTATAAAGAACAAATAGCTGTTAAGGGTTTTTTGTTTGCTTGTTTTTGCCATTTGTTTGTTTGTTTGTGTTTGATGCACTCAGACTGTAATTCGTAAAGAAAAATCCGGGAATAGCGGATTTAGAGTGCATAGAAGTTGTGTAGGAGAAATGAATTATGAGTCTTTAGGAAGTCACATGGGAAGTAAATAAGAAGGATAAAGTTGGAAAACATTCACTGGGTGAAATGGTGGAGCAGTGACTACTAAAGATACAGTGAAGAACACATCACAGAACTCTCATTCCCCAAGGAAACAAATCTGCATAGATATGCATACATGGAAATTTAACAATGAATTATTACTTAGTGCCTTATTTTCATTTAGATGTTATGTTTAATAATACATGGTGAATAATCTAATTTTTTATTCCACAAGAGATGTGCCAAGGACCTTAAATTTTGTTTATAATTATCTTTCTTAGAGATGAGCAGCCCTAATGTTTACCCATATAGAAATTATCCTGATATTACTTTGAGACATCATAACATTTTTATTTTTATTTAACTTAATTCTTTGTTTCACTTATTTTTATTGCCTCCCTGATAATATATAAACTTTAATAGAATTTCTTTGTTGCTCCCTTAACAGTAGATACTAAGTAACTTATTTATTTTCACGTATGTGAAAAGTTTATATATAATTGTCTTAACATTTACTTTAAATGGTAGCTCAGTTAACACCAAATCTTATTTAGAGGAGGTTACATAGAATCCTTCAATCTATCAATTGGATATGTTTCCATTAGCAATGATCATTAATTTATCAATATTCTTCAATGAGTTTTTAAATGAAAAAATTTTATTTTTTTTTGTCAAATTTAAAGTTAAAATTATATGTTTTAAATTTTAAGAGTGAACTTTCACTCTTAGTAATTTACATATGCATATATGAATGATTCTGTGAGCAAAATCTATATTTCAATTAAAAATGATAACTTTATGTCATATAATCCTTCTGAGTTTTTAAAAATTTTAATAGATTTTTATTGCTTCTTCTATCCCATTACATATCTTAGATTTATTTTTCTTCCTGCTACAGTACATTTTTTAATAATACTTTAAACAAATTATGCATGGGTAAGCCTTCTAAATACTTATATGTTGAAAGTATCTTTATTTCACTGTTGATCTGGAAATGATAGTCTGATGAATGCAGAATAGTTTTTTCCTCAATATTTCAAATATATTGCTCTATTGCCTTCTTACGTTCTCATGGCTTGGGGGAAAAGGGTAGTTTTCACATATGGCTAATGAAAATGTAAAGCATTATAGCCTGTTTTGGAAGCAGTATGACAATATCTCTTGATACTAAAAATACATTAAGATCTTTAATCAAGAAATTTCAATCCCAGGATCTCATTATGTGGAAATAAAAGCACCAATAAGTAAAAATTCTTTTATATAAGTATACTTACCATGTAATGGAGAAAGAGAAATTAGAAAAAAAAGTAAATGCAAGTCAATATAGAAATGGATAATAAATTAATGAACAGCTAATCCATGAAATATTTTACATTTATTAAAAAATAAATGAACTATACAAGCTAATGTAAAAGGTCTTTACAGTGTGTTGTGATGAGAAGATGAAGAAAGTTATATTAAATAATGACCAACATCTTCCTTATACATGCTAATTTGTATGTCTGAATTTGGAGAAAAATAAGGAAAGAGAAAAATGAGTTGTGAACATGAGTTACCCAACAGTGTTGGAGTGCAGAGTGCTCTTAGGTAGGAAGTCATAAAAGCAGAAGAAAGGGAAAGACAGTATAAAGAAAGAGGACTAAAGAAAAATAAAGTTAAATATATTAAATAATTAAAACACAGAAAGCCTATATTTCTTGAGAAGAGGAATATGCTTTCAAAACAGGTCCTAAAATTAATAAGCTTTATCAAATATTATAATCACATATATTCTTCTGGGATAAATTTATATTTTCTCATAATATATTAATTATTTGACTAAATCAAACTTAATTCATGAATTAGTGTCCATGGAGATTTATTCAAGATTTGAAAAGAACCTATATTTTAGGGTACTGTTGTGAGGAAACTGTCATAAAACATGACCATGAGGTCTTTTAGCGTTCTCCCACTAACAGCTGTGCTCAGTGAAGTCCAAAATGTACTTCTGCGTAGTCCAGAATTTATGTGATCGGCCACATTGCATGACAGGTATTCTTTGGGTGACACAAACAGCTTTGCGATTGTGTTTTGGGAACTCTTTTATTCTAACTAATATATTAACATATTATAAATAGAATTCAATATTTAAAAAGTTCTTATTTTTAAGGGAGCGTCTGCTGAATGCAGTGAACTAATAAAAATGTCTTTCTTCCTCTAGATAGGACTTCCTGTGTCACAACTGATCACATCAGCAAGTGAGTCAAGTCTGTGACACTTTTCACTAATAAGATTTTCATAAATCAAATGTCTCTGGAAATGAAATAAAGCTAGAAAGCTATTGAGACATTACAACATCTCAAATAGTGTCCTGGTAACAGTAAGTATGCAGTAGAAATGCCTCTTACCATGCTCCCTAGAATGAATTAATTGTACAAGGCTATTCATATCTCACACCTCAATAAGAACGAGTGTGTTCTCTTGGTAACTACTGGTAGGAATTCCTTGGCTGCCATTCAGGATGAGAGCCAAGCTGCTGTATTCGGTGAAACAGGCATCTACATCTGGACTTAGCTCATCAATAAACTACCAGAGGAATATTTCCTTTCTGTCACTTGGGAGCCACATATGAATTCGGCTTCTGCTTGCTCCTTGTTCATGGTCAGGCCCAGACCTATTAGGGAGCAGGGAAGGCCAGGCACAATGACTCATTCAAGCCTGAGCACAAGGAAGGAAATGCTCGATGGCCAAAATGCTATGTGGAGTTCCATTCAGAGCACCACATATTTCCCTGAAACTTGCTTAGGAAAACATTCTAATGCTGTTTTTAGTGTGTTCTATTTGTCATTCTGAAACACAACATATTAGCTGCTTTGAACTCCTGGGCACTAAAAATATTTATGTTACATAAGCAGATTGAGTGAAAGACTAAATGGAGCTTTTAACTCAACACACTCAAAAGCATCTCCTTATTGCTCTAACGAATAGTGACTCTCTTGTAAGCGACTGTGGAAAGCCCTCCTGACAGCCAGCCCATACTGAACAGTGCAAAGGAGCAGCAAAACCAAGATAAATAGCCATGCATATTTTCTCTTGCTGGAATGAAAAGTAATGTTTTACAAGAACATATACTCCTTTTCCTATTGCTATTACAATTCTTACATGCCTTTCACGTCCAATTGTTGGCTGACTCAGACTTCTAAAATGGTTGAGGATAGAAGGAATACAGAAGGAAGAGATACTGCTTCTGTGCCCTATTTTGTACTGTACATACTTCAAAAACTGATACTATGTAAATATAAAAGAAAACTATACAAATTTACTAGCCCTTTTACTTTTTTGTCTTCATCTTTGTTTTCTTTTTGTTTAAGTGTTGTCCTTTTTAATTTTGTTAAAGATTTGATTAATTTACTTGTGGAGAGAGTGGAAGGGAGGAAGAGAAACATCGATGTGCAAGAGAAACATCAATGGGTTTGTCAGTTGCCTTTAGCTTGCACACTCCCAACTGAGGACCTGCTCCAAAACCCAGACATGTGTCCTGACCTGAAAAGAAGCCATCAAGCTTTTGGTTTGCAGGACAATGCCCCACCCACTGAGCCACACCACTCGGGGCCTTTTATCTTTGTTTTCTTTTAGAGTTCTAAAGCTTTGATTATAATCTTGAATCTTTTAGTGTAGGTCTCTCTTTATCTTTGGGACTCCTTTGTAAGGCAACCACTGCTTATGTTTAGGACTCTACAGCAACCAGTGAATCTGGTATTTTTTAGGATGGACGTTGTCTGTGTGTGACATTATATGTAGAATATATGAGTGATTCGTGAATCATTCTAGGGGTTCATGTTAAAAACAAGCTCTATTAGGCATGTAAAAATAAGTTGAATAATAAGGAGGAAAAGCAGAATAAATGGCATTGTAAATACTTACGATATAATTCTTTTAAACAATTTTTAAATTAAACTTCATTTCTTGATTTTGATTTAGCATTTTGGGTCAAATTTGTGCAAAATTCAAAAGGAAGCTATAATAATTAAAATAATATTTATACTTAAGTAAATAAGACAAATGTCTGTTACCTTACTCTAAATATAAATACCATTCCCTGCTCATTTCCTAAAGACCTCAAAATTTTCTTACTCTAGGGAAAAAAAAGGCAGTCAAGTTAACCTGTATAGCCATAAAAATTATATAACAGATATTTCTTAGAAGGAAATATTTTTAAAGCCTCTATGTTTGAAGAATAATAAAAAAAAGTGATGGTATTAATTAGTGGGAAACACAGATGTGAAATAAAATGAGGAGGGACACAGGATATAGGAAACTATTTGAACTACTTTAGCACTTGCAAATGTCAAACAATTTATTGAGGATTTATTCACTTGGTTTGGAAGGTCTTAGGGACTAACTGGCTCTAAAAACATCTAAGAACTGGTACAGCAATAACCAAGTCGAGCAACAGTGCGAGCACCGAGTACTTTTCAGGTTGTTTTCTTACACTAGTAAATGAAAGGAACAAATCAATTACTATTTTTTTCCCTCTAACTCCAAAGATAGAAGACAAATAATAAAGAAGGGAAGACAAAAGTGAAATCAGTAAAAAGTTCATTTTGGAAAAAATGGGACCCTCTGTTCTACATGCCTCTACCCCAGTGGAGGATTACACATCCCTTAACTTCTTTCATGTATCAACTTTAATTTTGCATAACTTAACATTTATTTTTGTGATCCTTTGATTTTTAAAAATAAGGCTAATATCAAAAGTACTATTCTACTTTACAGGAATATTTTCACAATGCATAAGATAATTTATATGTAACTACTTTGAGATCTTAGGAAACAAGGAGTTAAGGTAACTTTATTCATTGTTATGAACACATTTAAATATTGAGTAATTTATAGGAGTTGTTATTCATTTACATTCAACTTCTAATCCAGATATTATCATGTATATAACTATTCCTTCCTATAAGACCACAAGACATCAAGCATAGTATAAAATTGTGAGTAACTTGAAGTGTGTCACACTTTCTAAATTCAAACTTGTTTTTACTTTTTGAACTTCCTTGCCTTATTATTATTACATTAGTTCATCTATCAAACTCAGTTTAAAGGAAGCATATTTTAAAACAGATCAAAACCTTATTTTCCATGAAAACTTTTAGATTTTCCAATTCTTTTAACATCATAGCCAGAAGTTATTTCACATTAATGGTCATAGGATGCAACACAAGTCAAAATTATTTCCCTTATAAAAACCTGAAAGTGTTTACATAAACCCTTTATAAAATTCATTAGCTGTGATGTTCTCTGTAGTTTCCCTCTGTTCAATGATGAGTCAGGAGACTCAGAGAAGAAAAGAAAACCCACACATTGAAAATCAAATATATTATGTTTTTTCCTGCCCTTTGGATAATAATCTTGAATTATTACTCTGTGCTACTTACTACCTTTGTGCTGAATATTGGTGTTTTCTCTGGGTGTAGATTGTGAGTCAATCATCTTATGAGCTGAATGCTTCTTCATAGTTTCAAAATTCAGTATGGTTACTGTGCACAAATCAATAGAGTGTGTGCAGCAAGAACATTCAAACAGAAATGTTTTAGCACCGGCTGGGTGGCAAAGCTGGTTGGAGTTCAGTTCCCCAAAATGTTGTGGGTTTGGTCCTGGTTGGGGTGTGTATGGGAGGCAAGCGACTGATGTTTCTCTCACACATCGACATTTGTTTCTGTCTGTCCTTCCTCTCTCTAAAATCAATTAACATACCCTCAAGTGAGGATTTAAAAAATATTTCAAAGTCCACTTGTATTTTTATATTATAAACAAAACTTAGAAAATATCAAAAAGCATCCTTTTAAAGCGAATAATTACTTCCTTTCCTTATGAATTTAAATTTCTCAACCAGAGTCCCAAACTATGAAGCTTTTCCATCCCCTTATCTTATTTTAAATTATTTTTTCACTTGAGAGTATTTTAGAAAAAAAATGCTATAATCCAGTAACTCTATCCAGGTCATTGGAGACCCTGCCTTCCTTTTTCCCTCTCCTGTTTTCCCACCCACCACACACATGCTGGAACATAGCTGTGAGCATCATTTTCCTTGTTCTAAAGACATCATCAACCATTGGATAAGCATGAACAGTGGCCAATTTTTCTTTCTTTTTCTTTTGGTAAGAGTGTGGGCCTCCAGTCTTCAATTCTACTTCCAAAGGTTTCATTCTCTTCTGATGAAAACCACTACAGATGGCCAGGGTGAGACCACAGTCACAGAACAAGTTTATCCTGCAAAGCAGGGACAGCTCTGTGGGATGGAGATATAATATATTGAAGTTGATAAGATGATGGTTTTTTCAGTGTACTTACTATTAGTAGTTATGATTAAGAGGATGTTATAGGGGAAAATAATGAGGCAAAACATTATAAGACAATACAAACTTGGGTTTTTAAGTGATCGATTATGGCTAGTTTCCATCATATCTGGTCAACTGTCCCAACCTGTTGAATTAAATTTAAATCAATGAGAAGGCAGCAAAGCTCTTTGCTGTGAAAGTAAAGTAGGTAGCTACTAGTTGCACTATTGTTTCAAACAATCTTTTCTAACTTCCAACAAATACTCTTAATGTGATTCAGTTTGGGGAGTTCAAAGTTAACAGTACAAATTCACAGCCCCCTGAATGTGCAGATTTACAATGCAGGAAATATGCACAAGCCCTGTCCAAGCTCACCAGTAACTTTCAGAACATCTTCTAACTATACCCACCACTGCTTAGTGCAACCAAAGGAAACAAATCATTTTACTTTTTAACGAATACACTCAGACTTAACACGAAAAAGAAATGTGAGTGCAGTCTTTAAAGACTCTGAGCTAGAAGGGGAACTGACAGAAGAAAAATGCAGAAACAGCAACATAAGTGAAGAAGAATGAATACATACATTATAAAATAATTATATTGTCAGGACTATCTACAGATTATTTTAAGGCCTCTTTATCATCTCAGGACAATTTATAAATTACCTTCTAAAGTCTATCTTATGTAACTATATTTTTATACACATTTTTTTCTGACAAGTTTGCCCCAGACATACATTTGAAGCATTTTGGTGTATTCATGTTCAAATATTACATATGAATGATGGTACCTAATTATCTATGCTTTAAAAACTACCCAGGATATGATTTATTGTCCTATCATTCAAAAAAAGTATTTATTCTGTAAAATTTCATCTACACTTACATACACCTACACTTCTCAGGTTTGTTTCATTGTTTTTGATTTTTTAGAATTGAAAAATAGAAGTGGAATGAGTCACGTAGTCTGACAGTGCGACCTGCGGAAGTGGGACTCTTGTGGAAAGGAATTTCCGGAGACCCGCATGGGAGGGTGAGGCCCTTTGGTATGGTTTATTGACAATGTACAATGAAGTTAGTCCCCCTCTTGCCTTCCCAGTGTTCCATCTCTGTCTATCGTTCTATGGAAAAAGTCCAAATTGTCTTCAGTAGGGCCAGGATGAAGGCCATGGCCCAGAGTTTATGTTCCACATTAAAGTACAGTTCAGTTCAGCATCCAGCTAGCTTAGCATGCAGTTCTAGCTGCAGGCCATTGCTATGCTTTGGTATCCAGGCTCTCTCCTGGAGGTCAGGGGCCACATTGACTGCTAAGGCCATGAAGCCTTGGAGAGAACAGGTACATGTACTGTGAGAATACAGGTCATGAGCAAGAGACAGAAAGAGCTTCTTTGTTCCCCTGGGGTTATAACTAGGAGCTTGGGTTTGGGATGAAGCAATGTTTTCATAAAAGAACCAGTCAACTTCCTAAACTTTCATGGGCTTTGGATGGGTCCACACCCTCCCCTGTGCCCCACCCCCAACAATCTGGTACTGGAGAGGGTAAGGGAGGAATGTTAATCCCTTTGGTGGAGAAATGCTGTAATTCTCTGGGGCATGAAGCGAAGCAAGCAAATGCTTGCGCAAAGGAGGCTTATGCTTCCCTAGGTTATTAAGCCCAATGTCTAGTTCTCTTTGCTCTTTTCCATTCACCAATATCTAGCTAAACATTGAAAGTAACAATAAGTTAACCTGATGTGGTTAGTTGAAAATCAGTAACAAGTAGTATCATGGGCATTGGTAAAATTTAGAAGTGGTTTGATTTCTATTTTTGTCTCAATAATGGCATGAGATGAGTTGAAAGACAATTGGTAGATAGCATATACCCAAGAAAAATATAATCTTATCTTGGAAAAGAAGTATTTTGAAACAATGTGTAAAGAAGGCCTTTATTAAGGGTCACGTACTTTACTTACCAGAGTGAATCAGGGTCCCAAATACCATATTGTTTCTTTGTGTGTCTTGTTTTAAGCTTCAAGGGAAGGGAAAATTTGTATTCCTTTTTAAAATGCAACACTTAGATACCTGACACCTGTTCTCTGCAAAGACTAACCCTAGAAATGGTCAGAACATTTCAGGTGTAGTAGTGAATTTAATGTTTGAGCTAGAAATCTCACCAGTGTGATAAATGCAAAGTATTACTTTCCAAAATTGTATATTGAGTATAAGTTCTAACATAAATCATATTACAATTACATAATCAATTGAACATTTTAAAAGATAAAGGATCCAATTGTCAGCATATGTTAAAATGACACAGTGCTATTAATACTAATACAATGAATAATTATTTAAAAACTTCTTTGTGTGTCCCTGGCACTTCATTTACATTTTTTTACATTCATTTATGCAGTTTTTCATCAAGTATAGGATCACAATTACTCCTATTTTATAGATAAAGATGTTGATGTGCAGACACTCACAAGTCACATAAGCCAGAGACAGAGCTGGTCTCATTCCATTTTACACAGTCAAAATGAAAGTAAAGGCTGTTTTTGAAAAATGTTGGAGTTGAATTAAATTCGAAATCAGGATTGTGACTCCTAAGCAGTCAGATAATCTGAATAGTCTTCTGAACCTGAATAAATACGTGTATTCAGAATCATTTATCTGTTTTTTCTACTTCCCCTCTTTGATATATCATTCAGATACATTCTAACAATATTTCACTTCACTGTGATACATTTATGAACCCTCTTCAAGAGAATAAGACATAAAACATCAAGAATTCCTGCCACCTGAAAGATTAAAAGTCTAGAAGCAGCTTTCATCCCACTCTGCTTGAACCTGTCTGTGCCGACTGAGCTAGCAGACTGTTTCAAGTTCCTGTGGCTTGGGTAAAAGCCAGCCTTTACAGACACAGTTTTATAGAAGAGAGACTTTTTCCCCTCACCACTGGCCAAGTTTTAAATCCTTCATTGGTTGAGCCTGATTAGGAAGGTGGTAGCATTGGGGAGAGGTGGAATTGGGCATGGGAGTTTGTTGAAGAGAAAGTATGTTTTATTAAAAAATAATAATACTTATCAACTGCAAAAAGGCATAAGGGCACAGATATTTTCCATTTATATCAGAAGCTAAAAGGTGGGTTACATTTAATTCACTGGCATTGTCTTTGCATTCTCAGCTACCTAGACATAAAAAACCAGCAGCTCCCTGGCCACCTCATGTCATTGTCATTTTCCTTGGCTGGCTCTAATGGGCTTCCCTTTTTTATTCATTCACTCAGCCATTCACTGATTCACTCACACATTCCTTCATTCATTCACATATGCATTCCTCCCTTTTTCCCTTGTGCTTGCAACCAACCATATCATTGTTCTAAAACTACATTTAGCTCTCTGCATCTGTTTTTCTCTACTCTGTAATCATTTAGTGTCAAAACTATTGAAATCTTTCTCTCTAAGCCAGGGTAGTCTTGAATAGGACAGCCTTTTAAAAGTATTTAACATGATTTTTTTTTTGCAGAGAAATGTGTGTGTGATATAGCTTTAATTAAAAAATACCGATGCTAATTTTTATACTTCTGCAACAGTTACTCTTGTGTTTATAGAAAGATATAACAGTCACCAGGAGCTAGGCTAGGAACTCTTAACTAGGGATGCTTGTGTACCTCATAAAATGAGTTTTGATGGGTTTGTGAACACCTAAATTTATGATTTGATATATAAAATATATGTGTATATATATTTATATGTATTATTTGGTACAGATATTTGATATTTTCATCAGATTCTCATGTAGTCTGTGACACACACATACACAAAACTGTGTATCACTTATGTGTACATACTTTTAATAAAATCAATAGTGAAATTAATTTTATTGCTAATTGTCAATGGTTACACTCATCAATTCAGAAAAAGTTCTCCCCAAATCACTCTTCTAAGACTTCTTTCTTTCATGAAACTACCAGTCACAAATCTTTAGATGTGATACTGTACTCTGGTTTATAGAAGAAAAACTCTAAAACCCAACCAAAAATAAACAAACCCTAAAATACTTCACTTGATTCTATTTTCTCAACCATATCCTGTGCTTTGCTTTCCTTCTAAATTTAAAATTCTTCAGAAAAGTTCTACAGTCATCCTTATATCATTCACAAATCATTTAATATTAATATTGGTGATATGTGTTCTATCTAAATTGAACGAAAAAACCTTTACAGAATTTTGCATTTATTACTAGATTATTTTTACCAGAAAAGCTCTGTAAAAAGTTATGGAAGTCTGATAGAGGAAGAAAGGAAAGAAAAAGGAAGGAAATGACTTGCTAAGGTCACAGTCTATAAGTAGTTATACTAGGAATTAAACTCAGATCTTTTGCTCTTACTCCTACTCACTCATAACATCCTTTGCTAAAATCACATTTTGTTCTTAACTTCCTATGTCTATTTTTCTAAGTCTTATTTTTATGCTTTACTTCTCAGCAGTATTTAATGTCACATACCTCCTTGAACCCATCCAGCCAAGTTATTTGATAAGAAGGAGAACCTCATTTTTTTTCAGATGCATTTTATATACCATATAGAAGATTCCTTCTTTATTTCCTAAACTTATTCCTCTCTGGAACACCAAACATAAACCAATGAAGATGATTAGATTTAATTTTTGTAGATTGGTTAATAATATGCTTATGGAATAATGCACAGGTCTTAAGGGTACAAAAATGGGTTTTCACAAATGAATCCCACACTTGAGTCAAGATAGAGAACATTTCCATAACCCCAGAAAATTCCTTCATGCTTCCTTCAAACATCATTCCCTCATAAGGTACTATCCTAGTTTCTCTGGTGATGTTATTATTTAACTTTCCAAATGACTGTTTTCAAGTTTACAGTATAATGTTTCCTAATTGAATTGATGTTGTGAATTAGATGTTCATAAAAATAAATTTGAAAAGTCAGTAAAGAACTATAGTTAAGAAAGAAGCAAAACACATACTCTATTTCTAAATCATTCTAAATCAGAAATGTCCTTGGCATCTTGCTTGTATTGATTTTCCAAATAATACTTTCATGTGAAATATGAATAACCTGAATGAAACTAATGTTCTGTTCTCTTTGATACTATGTTGTGTATTGCCACTTAATTGTAGCTGATCTATTAGCTTTTTACCTCATGTTTATTTTGAAAAATTTCTGATAATGATTCCTTGTGTTGTATTTTTTCATAGCTTCTAATCTGACCTATTCTCTTACTCAGAAGAGAACTCGTCCTTTCCAGGAAAATATTTTTAATAATTTAATCTTGATTTAAATCACATGTTGATTCAAATACAATCTCTACTGTTCTGAACTTTAATGCTTTTTGGAAAAATAGAATAATATTTTTGTAAAAAGTTAGTTTCTTACACATGTGAACCATATTTACTTGAGATTCATATGAGGTGTAGAAATGCCAAAAGCTACTTATTTGTTTATAGGCTCTGAATAAATACTTAAACCAATGGAGAATAATTAAAAGCACTTAGTGGCCAAGTTTGTCACTTTTCAATTCATGTCAGATGACTAAAACCACATGAGAATCAACTTGATTCTCAGAAATAGTACTTCTATTCCCCTATTTTCCCCCATTATCCCTTTACCCCTCCCCTCTGATTACTGTCAGTTTGTTCTTTATTTCAGTGTCTCTGGTTCTATTTTGCTTGCTTATTTGTTTTGTTGATTAGGTTTCATTTATAGGGGAAGGGCCTCAAGGAACATGTATGAAGAATACATGGACAGAGCCAAAGGGGATAGGTTCAAGGGCAGGAGGCGGGGATGGGTGGGGTGGGAGGAAAGTGGAAACAACTGTATCTGAACAACACTTTTAAAAAATTATAAAAAAAAGAACTAGGATTGGTCTGTTTTTATAGAGCAGCCATAAGAAAACCTAAAAACAAAAATTACTTCATTCATGGTTTAAGAACAATTCTCCCTATTTTCTCACCTTTAATCTCTGTCCTCAAAAATCTCACTACAACCTAGTTCTTTCAGCTCTTCCGACTGGGAAAGAGACTTTTCAACTGACATCTGCAAATCTCCCTAATGTTTCTGCCTGTAGACCCTACCAGTCACCCCAGACTATTCCAATCAACCAACACAAATCCATGAGACTGGGCCTCTGAGGTCTCCTAAGCCTCTGCAAGCCAACTGGGTAACATGAGCAGAAAAGATCTTGACAATCAACATTTCTTTGCGATCACTGTCTCTATTTTTAGAGTCACAAGTGTTTACACCTTGAAAATTAAAATATATCCACACTGACTTTTGCTGTTTTACAAATTCTGTTTAGCTTTTTACATACTATTAGGCCACTGTCATAGTTTTTTGACACAGTGGTTAAGAGGTACATTGGGGCAAAGAAAGGGAATAGGATATAGAGCCAGACTGGTGGTGGCCAGAATCGAGTCTTTGCCAGTTATTGGGTATGTGATGTAAGGAAATCTGCTAATGTCTCTGGTTTTCTATTTTGTCATATATAAAGTTAGAGTAATCATATATATGTATATGATTACATACATATAGAGTAATCATATATATGATTACATACATAGAAAGTAATCATATATATCTATATATATATGAATGATTTGTTTGAATATCAAGAGAAGTTCTGTGATGATAGCTGTAGATAAACTATATCATAAATGCTTAAAATATTTTTGGGACCCCTGGCTGGCGTAGCTCAGTGGATTGAGCGCAGGCTGGGAACCAAAGTGTCCCAGGTTCGATTCCCAGCCATGGTACATTCCTGGGTTGCAGGCCATAACCCCCAGCAACCGCACATTGATGTTTCTCTCTCTCTCTCTCTCTCTCTCTCTATCTCCCTCCCTTCCCTCTCTAAAAATAAATAAATAAAATATTAAAAAAATATATTTTTGGATGGTACACCCCATTTTTCTTTTTCATGACAGAAAAAGGACAAAATTTGAAGAATTTCTTAATTACATCTCTCAAAATATTGAGCAAAAGTTCTAATTATCTCTATCAGAAACTAGTAATTTTAACAATGTCCATTATCAGATTACCTCAAACACTTCAAACACTAGTATTTGTTCAATTTTTCTAATTTTGTCACATTTAAAATCTCTTTGCAGATGAATTAGTAGGTATATATAAAATAAAATAAGAGTAATAAACATAACATTAGAATCCAGGTGGTAGGTATGTGAACATTCACTATAAAATTCTTTATACTTTATGTTTTAATCTTTTACATATAATAAAATATTAAGAATAAAACACCCTGAATTAAATACCAGATTGGGAACATATATATTTTTACATTGATACAAAATTATTCTCCCTCAAAACTACTTTTAAGGAGAAAAAATAAAAAGTCTGGCAAATGTTCAGAGCTTAGTTTTCCAAGAAGATCAAAAGGAATATGGTATATATAGGGTCTGACAGAAGTAACACCTGCTTGAGTGTGGTTGTGAGTATAATAATGTGGGTATAACAGTTTATAGTTTTAATTTGAACATTTCATGTAAAATGTGATATGGTGTGCTTGAGTGTGATATTGTTATGTTACAGAATTAGATGCTTATGATTGTAATAGAAATGGGGGCATTATTTGTGCTGGGTCCTGCATGTGGGAGAATCAAGTCTTATTTGTCATGAGTTGTCTGCAACATGGTTCATCTTTTTATTACATACTAATAAAAAATGGTATTTATTTAGCCAAAATTAATTACTCATTTCCAAGGAAAATAAAAGTCCATTGAAGTTTAATGAGAAAAGTCCCTAGGCACACCCCAAAGTCCTAATAAACTTAACACTTCAAAAATTAATTTTGTAATGCTTCATTCAATGAGAACTTTACTCCATTTTATAAGATGAAAAACTGTCATTCTAATAGAATTTAAATGTTAGTAAAAAATAAACTAGATTATGCTTTTAACTATTTAATAAAAGGCAGGTAGCAATAAAGTGATATAATAGTAAACATTTAGTGTTTGAGATATTAGGCTCAAAATACATTGCTAAAGGATAACTTGAGGTTAAGAAATCTTAGAGTGGGCATATTGTATCAGCCATACTAAGTTGCTTTACGAACATTAACATGCAGAAATACCACTGTTATTTTAAAGGCATAAAACTAAAAATATTAAAGCCACCCAAACTGAATTTTACCAATTAAAAAAAACTAAGTAGAATCAAATCCAGATTTTTCAGGCTTTGTTCTTTATACCAATAAATATTTCTTATTAGCTACAGAATGTTCAGTGATTAATTAGTAACATCATGAAGGCATGTAAAGGGAAAGGATGAAACTAGAGGAAAGTAGGCAATTCCCACCACAAAAGGGAGATAATACTTTAGACATATTTAGTCAGTCCATGTTTGTTAAACATCACACATGGCAATAATCATTATGTAAAAAAAAACATAAATAAGATGCAATTAATTCTAGTAAGCATTTATCAATGGCTTATCATTTTATAAATTCTATGGAATAAGTCTAAATTCACCAGTTAAAAGAAAAAGATTGACAGATGGCCCAGCTCTATTCTGTCCACCAAAACTCATTTCAGATATAATGATAAAGGTAAGTTGAAAGTAATATGACAGAAAAAGATAGATCATGCAAATAGCAGATGTGGTTTTATTAACATTACACAAAGTAGATTTCAGAACAAAGAAAATTATCAGAAACAAACAGACATATTACATTTTGATAAAAGGCTGGTCCTCAGAGAAGACATAGCAATCCCAAATAATAGAAGATGGGAGTGATGTCAGCCAGAGGACAGAATCAGGACCTTCAATACATGACAAAAAGCTAATAGAATTGAAAAAAAGTAGATAAAAATACAATGATAGTTGGAAACTTCAGCACCCCTCTCTTCAGCAATTGATAAAACAAGCTTGTAAAATTCTTGTTCATTATTACTCCAAATATTCCCTTTATTTCCTTATATCTTCCTTCTCCTTCTGTTAGTCTGATAATGCATTTATTAAATGTTTTGAAATTGTCCCACAGTTCTTGAATAGTGTGTGTGTTTGTGTGTGTGACCTTATTCTTTTTTTTTCTTTGCATTTCAGTTTTGGAAGTTTATTTTGACATCTTCAAACTCACTGATTTGTTACTTAGCTTTGTTTCAGTTTATTGATGAACCTATCATTTTTTTAAAATTTCTACTCCAGTGTTTTTAATTCCTTACCCTTCCTTTGATTCTTTCCTAGAATGTCTATCTTGCTTCATTGGAGCCATTTACATTTTAAACATAGCTATTTTAAATTCCTGGACTGATTTTCCAACCTCTCTGCCATATTTGAATCTGATTCTGATACTCACTTTTTCGCATCGGCCTACGTTTTTTCTTGGTTTTTACCATGGCTTTAGTTTTTCTTGAAATCCATACCTGATGCATTAAATAATAGATCTAGAATTAAACAGTCCTTTAGTGTGATGCTTTACTGTTCATCTGACTAGGGGTTCAGCTGTGTTCAATGTTTGCTGTGGCTGTAGGTGCCAGAGGTTTCAAATCCTTCTATCTAGGGTTCTTGATTTTGTCTCCCTTGCTATATGGGGTTTCCTTTAAAATTTTTTCTTAAATAGAGACAGGTCCTTGCAATTCTTTCAGCTGTAATCCTCCACAATGATACTTAAGTCTTATTGATATGGTGGTGGAAAGGTGTGTAGATGGAGGGGAAACATTCTGTTTGTGATTCTCAGTCTTTACTGGGGCTATGTCTCTGTCCTGGGACCTTCACAATTGTTTCTAAGCTTCGTTTACCTCAGGTGACACAAGAAGGCAGGAGGGAGATGGAGATGGGCAAGTTCTTTTTCTCCATGTCATATAAGGCAATCATAAACTTACTCCTCTTAGAGTACTGGCTTTCTTGTGGCAAATGTTCTAGCTATATTTCAAAATGGTTAGTTTCATTCCCTTCTCCCACCAGAAACACAAAAATTTTTTCTTGTTTTTCACTGTGAGAACTTGGTGGCATTTCTGGAAAAACTTATGAAAGTATTGAGATCCTCTAAGACTTCAGCTCCCAAGATTTCTCACTCTCACACTGATGAGCACCTTGCTTCCAGAAACTTGCCAAAATTATCACTTAAGTGTGTCTATCAGTTTATGGATCCAGGAGCTTCTGCTCCTGAAAGAAGATCTCAGGTGTAATTTTCTATATTCAACTTTCTCTTCAGATTTGGGATGTTGATGTGCCCTGAGACCTCAATTCTCTGAGGGGCCCAAGAAAAGTAATAGATTTTCATTTTTTTCAGCATTTTTTTGTTACTGTAACATGAAAATGGTGACTTCTGAGCTTATGCTGGAGCTGAAACTGGAAGTTCTCAACACCCAATTATTATAAAAACTTTCAGGAAAATTAAAACAGAGAGGGAGACTTCCTCTTCTTGATAGAGCACTATAAAATATAAAATTAATATATTTAACAATGAAAGAGTGGATATTTTCTAAGAAAGGAACAAAATGACAATATTGGCTCTCATCACTGTTATTCAACATCGTGAAAGAAGTTCTAGTGCTGCGACCAAACAATACAATACAAAAAAATGGAAAGCTCCCTGGTTGGCATAGCTCAGTGGATTGAGTGTGGGCTGCGAACCATAGTGCCGCAGGTTCAATTCAGAGTCGGGATACATGCCTGGGTTACAGGCCATGACCCCCAGCAACCACACATTGATGTTTCTCTCTCTCTATCTCCCTCCCTTCCCTCTCTAAAATAAATAAATAAAATCTTTTAAAAAATGGAAAGTATACATAATGAAATAAATAAAACTGTCTCTGTATGTGATAACCTGATTATGTAATCTCAAGGAATCCACAAAAATCCTGGAACTAAATACATGCGTACATCAAAGGTATAGGATACAACATAAACATACAAAATTCCATAGTATTTCTATAGACTAACAATGACCACATTAGTACCAAAATTAAAACTGCAATACCATTTACAATTGTTCAAAAATTAAAAAGAAATACCTAAATGTTAACTTAATAAAACACATACAAGACTTGTATGCTGAAGACAATAACATAATGATGAAAGAAATCAAAGATCTAAATAAATGGAGAGATCTACTATGTACATGATCTAGAATAAATTCATCAGAACTCTCAAGACTCAACATCAAAACAAACCACAACATGCAAGTAGAAAATGGGCAAAGACATGACCAGACATTTCACCAAAGGTATACAGTGGCAAATGAACAATTTAAAGATATCCGAGCCCCAGTTAGTGTGGCTCAAGTGGGTTGAGCAATGGCCTGTGAACCAGAGGATCACTGGTTCAATTCCCAGATAGGGCACATGCCTGGGTTGTAGGCCAGGTCCCCAGTTGGGGATGTGAGAGGCAACCATACATTGATGTTTCTCTCTTTGTCCCTCCCTTCTCCTCTATCTAAAAATAAATGAATAAAATCTTTTAAAAAGATATTCTACATCACAATAGGGCAATGTAAGGTAAACCACGGTGACATATCACCAGGCACCTATCAAAATGGCTAACATAAAAATAGGGACAATGCTATATGCTGGAAAGGTTGATGACAAACTGGATCACTTAAACATTGCTGATGAGAGTGTAAAATGTTACAGCTATGCTGGAAAACCACTTCCCAATTTCTTTAAAACCTAAACAGGCATGATCTTACCAACTAGCAATTACACTCCTAGGTATTTACCCCAGTGGAATTAGGACTTGTGTACACATAAAAATCAGTACATGAATGTTTATAGCATCTCTATCCATAACAGCCAAAACCTGGAAACAGATGTTTTTTGAAGGGCAAACAATTAAACAAAATATGGTAATACATATCATGGAACATAAATACAAAACCTTGATCAATCTCCAGAGAATGATGCTGTATGAAAAAAAATCAATCCCAAATAATCAAATACAATATTATTGCATTTATATATCATCCTTTAAGTGGTGAATAACAGAAATGGGTGCCAGACTAGTGGCTGCCTAAGGGAAATGTGTGTGGCTATAAAATAATGACAGAAAGAATCCCATGGTAATCCAAACATTGTGTCCTTACTGCATCAGTGTTCTGGTTGTGACACTGTGCTACAGGTCTTGTGATGTTGCCATGGGAGGGGATTTGTAAAGGGTACACCTGTGTACCCTGTGTATTTCTTAAATGCATGCATATCTACAATTGTCTTAAAATATAACATTTAATTCAAATATAAAGATAAAAATAGTTCTGGCTGCTGAATGGAGAGTAGACTGTAGTATGCTAGAATAAGAAAAAAATAAAAGAAAGAAGATTCATCAGAAGGTATGTTTGGAGGGGTGAGGTGAGAAAAAGGAAACAACAAAAACAATTTTATTGTTTTGAGGACTCTTAGAATTGCAAAATGAGAGAGACAGAATAAGCAGGAAAAATAGGCTGGCTGGAAAAGAATTGAAAGGAGAATGTAAAGAAGTTATCACTCAAATCTTAAAAGTCTACTGAAAATATAGAGTGAAAAAATTAAAGGTTGGAGTTATATTAGTGGCATATTTGATTTAATTAACTAATAATGAAGCATTTCTGGATTATTAGAAATGGGTGGCTAAGACAGAGCAGGAATGAAAGATATTGAGAATAAGAAGGGACCGAGAGGTTAGGGGAAGATTAGCACTGATGGATATTGGGGTCACTCAGATGGTAGTATGGCTTTAGTTGGAAAAATGGCATGACACAATGGCTAAAACACAGAGTTAGTAAGTAGGAAGTAAATTAATAGCAAAAATGAAGGCTTCTGTGTATTATATGTGAAGGTACAAGGGTTGTTAGAGGAAGGTGGGGATATTTTACTCTGTAAATGGTATTGCTGATCTTGAGAGTGAATTCCGAGGTAAGACACGAGTGACAGAATGAACAGCATGTCAAGGAGCAGTGGGATCCTCAAGGAAGCCAGGTTTTAGGTGAGGCAGAAATGGGCTGGTATAGATGATCAGGATGTTTCATAGAACGTGTCTAATGATTTCTGAGAGCAAGACATTTGGAAGAGAGGAGAGGAAGTATATATAGTTTTTTATGGTTATGAAAAAATATAGGAAAGGCGACTGAATATGTTTATATCTCAGGCAAGACATCAAAGTGAATAAGACAGATATCCTATCCTAGGGAACTAAGACAGATAGCTACTCATTATAAAAATGTTCACTGGATTCATTTACTGTCTCTTGCATGGAGCATTTGTGTATAGTATACTTACATGTTCTTCACTATCTGAGGGTCCTTTGCTGGTGGGTTATAATTACTTTCCCTGGAGTGTTAGTGTGGTGGAAGAGCCCTTATGTTGTCATGGGAATGGTGGGATATTTTTATTTTGACATAGAGGGAGGTCACATTGCTAGGGTAATACCTTCAGGGTATCCACAATGAACTCTTTCTGAGATGTGAAACTGTCCCTGAGACACAGCCAGAAACCACCCTTGGCAGTGAGAGCGCAGTGTTCTGAAGACTAAACTACCTCAAAGCCTCTTGGAAGCAGTCTCAGTATAAATCCTATAAATGAATTAATCAATGGAATAGTGGATAGCTTGTGATTTCATTGCTCTTATTTTCAGTCCAAAGTTTTAGAAAAAAGGTCTGTCTCAAAAAAGAAATTAGGTGTATTATATTAGCAGATCCAGATTCAATGTCAACCAGTCTAGCCTGGAACTCTTGGTAACAAACCATCAGCAGGGAGTGGAAAGGCAGTCCTGCCAGCGTCTCACTCCTGAGTGGATGAATTACATTTGTCACATAACAACTCAGCTGGGGCTTATCTCAGTGAATACAAAACAGTTCCTTTGAGATCAGTTTCCAAAAGGCTTTGTGTTTGACAACCTGAAAACTTTAATTTAGGTCAGAAGCTTCCATTCTTGGAGAAAAAAACAAGGCCAGATGCCTTCATCTGAAGTTCAACCCTGTGGAATGAGCATGTGGTTCAGTAAGTTAAGTAATCTATTCCTGACCACAGTATTTCCCCTATTGTAATTTTTTCCTAAGACAAAGCAAAAGTTTGTTCTGCATCCAACTGTTTAGAATGCAGAACTATAGCAACTAGGAGTGGTGGTCTAAAGAGAGAGGGCAGCTTGATGGTCAAATACCTGTAGCAAAGAACCAGTCAACACTATGTGAAATAAAACCTGTGTATGAGACATAATATAGTCTTAGACACCTTATGATTAAGCTGGGGTTTCACATATGGGATATTGAGTTCAGATTGATTCCTTCATTTGTAACTAATAGCAGATTTCCTTCTAAAATGATCACCTAGCTACCTTGCAGTTTGTGTGACCATGTGATTTGATTCCAGCCAATGGTATACACATTTGTTATATGTAACTTCTAATGAGTGTCCTTCACATCTTTTTGTTTTGTTCTGTTTTGTTTTCCTTCTGATGTCTGACCCCTGCTGTCGACTGTACAGACCTACAAGGATTAAAAGCAGTCGTCTTGGACCACAGGCTACCATGAGACCATGCAAGGTGGAACAAAAAGATGAGCCTGGTTAGTTGATACTACAGAGTATTATTCTAGCCCTGGGCTACTTGTTTGCTAAATAAATAAAGAAATAAATTACAGTGTTTAAGCTAATGTTGTCTTGAGTTTTATCCTAGTCAAAGGATCCTAACAGATACCCTAGCAGAAAGTTCTATTTCTAGAATTCCCTGCTGTACCCATTTAATCCCAAAAGAAATCTGGCACCTTTCTCCTGCCAAATTCTAAAATTCAGGCACTGCCAACGACACCAGCTCAACCTCATCAGTGGAGGTTCTAGCTTTCTCTCATGCAGAGTCTTCTGGCAGAGTCGAGCATTGATCTCATGAGGCTCAAACTCCAGAACATAATATGTACAAGCCCACAATGCACTTGAACCCTTGGATCCTCATATGATGACTTGAAGTGGTGGGAAGAGTCCTGCCATTTCTTTCCAATGAGGAGTCAACAAGATATATTAAGCACTCTCTTCTTGACTGACAAATTCAGAAAGAAAGTTTCTCTCACCCTCACGTTTATAATTTTACAGACTTATTTAGTGAGAAGCTGGATGATACACTGAGGGCAGCAGAACTTGTATTGCTATCTCTAAGCAAGGTGTGTGGGCACTTCCTGTTCTCATCTCCTGGGTCTCAGCTTAAAACCTAAGGTGATATGGGGAGGCTATTTGAAAATTCTATCACATGAACAAAATGCAAACGTGATGCCGGGGGTTAATAAAGTGATATATTTACCAGTAGAAATTCATTATTAAAGATTACTCATATGCTGCTTCTGGTTTTGAAGTGCTTCAGACTTTTAAAAGATATTTTACAGATGCTACTTCATTTACTCTTCATATTAATACCATGGCTTAAATAGCATTGCTTGAAGTTGAAAAAAACTCAGTTTGAGTAATTAGGTATGAAAAACTGTTCCAAAAAAAACCACTTTTATTGACAGATTTAGATGACTTTCCACCATGTTTCTGGTATCAGATGGCTCACTGAGAAAGACATTCACAGAATGATCTATAGAGGGATTAGTAGAGGGATGGAGAGTACAGAAGGACGTCCAAGATCAGTTGTAAATCCAACAGCAAGGGGGACAGTCCAGGTAAGTGCCACTGTTTAATAGATTTACCGCAGGCTGGTTTTGCTCTTCTTGTCCTATGTTAAGGTTTAATGAAACATTCCACATGTTTATGAGAAAACGGAATCTCAGTGCAGATATCATAATGACAGGCATTGTTTGGGTTGCTTCCTGGGTTTCTTCTTCCGAGTCGCACTTCTCTGATGTTCCCACCACACCTGCTATGTGAGCATTCTGGGCTCACATAGCATTTTTCTTACAAATATATCCAAAGGAGTCCTTCAGTATTTTCAGGACTTCTAGACTACCCGATGGTAGTTTCTGCAACTGTGTAGATTTTTCTTCTAAATAAAATGTTTTTTTATTTAGTAATAATATTCCACATAATTTAGGAAAAACTTCAAAGTAACAAAAATATCAGTAGTTTATTCAGCCACTTTTAAATTTTGAATTTTTTACTTTGACAGAAAATTTCCTAAGAATATTTTTAACTATTCTCATTTTATTTCACTTCATTAAAACAAACTACTTAAAAGTTTATGTGTCCTCTCTTTTTTATGGCCATGTAGTATGCTATTGTGTAAATGTACCACAGCTTTTTTATCGACTCATCTAGCGATGGGCACTTGGGCTGTTTCCAGACCTTGGCTATTGTAAATAATGCTGTAGTGAACACAGGGGTGCATAGATTCCTTCTTATTAGTGTTATGAGATTCTTAGGATATTTTCCCAGAAGTGGGATCACTGGGTCAAAAGGCAGATCCATTTTTAATTTTCTGAGGAAACTCCATACTGCTTTCTACAGTGGCTGCTCCAGTCTGCATTCCCACCAACAGTGCACTAGCATGAATGGACCTGGAGATTATTATCTAAGGAAATTAATCCAGTCAGAGAAAGATAAATACCATACAGCCTCACTTATATGTGGAATCTAGTTAACAAAATTAACTGACAAACAAAATAGAAACAGAAACAGGAACACATGGAATAGACTAACAGCTGTCAGAGGGGAGGGGAGAGGGGTGACTGAATCAAAGAAAGGGAAAAGATTAGCCAAAGAACACACAGGTATAACCCATAGACACAGACAACAGTGTGGTGATGGCCAGAGGGATGGGCAGGGGCTGGGTGGAGGTGGGCAAAGAGGAGGGTGGGAAGTGGCAGCATCTGTAACAGTGTCGATAATAAAAATAAAGAAAAAATGCAAAAAAAATGTTTATGTGTTCCCTTTATCAGACACCTGATTTGAAAAAACAGAAAAAATTCTGTCTCTCCATTTCTACATTGAAGCATTATGGACCAATTTCATTACCTTATTTTGATTTAAATGTAGAGATGATATCATTAAACTTTTATAATATTCTGGAGGTTGATGTGATGTTTCTAGTATAAAAGATAAACCAAAAAAAGTGTATTTAAGTATTGAAGTACACAAGGAGAGGCAAAAATTAGCCATTTAAACAGCATATCTAATTATTGTCAGCCTTCTACATAAATTCTGAAATAACAGTGTTATGTGAGAGAAAGAGGTTTGTAATCAACTAATACAAATACCCGTTACGAATGAATTAAAGCGTATACATGCTTAAAGGATGGAAGCAGAGTTTATCATCCATAGGGACAGCAATAGCTAAACACTATGCACCAGTTGCTCTCCTAGCCTTTGTCTGGAGCCTTGCATTTCCATAGGGGGATAACGAAAGGGGAAACTCAGATGCTCTCCTGGCAACAGGTAATGGGCTCAAGTATCCCTGGTAGCAGAGGACACAGCTGAATTCAGGCAGCCCTATCCAAAAGTGACATTGTTACTTACAATTTGTATCATTTATACTTCAAGCCATTCCCAAACTGCAAAACTATTATTTAAAGTGATTGCTCAAAAGCTTCACATTTGTTCCTTATCTGTTCTGTCCTCATCCCCAGTTCTCAGCCACATCAAATGTCCTCCTCACCTTCCGATTTCCCCCGAAGTCTCTAATGTGACTTGTACAGTGCTTCTTTCTGCCCCAAGATGTCTCAGACAGAAACTGCCATTTCAGTTCTAACTGCGTGGAGCCTGAACAAAGCCATGGGCTATTAGATGGTGTCCTGGCCAGGTTAACTCATCCCTAACTCTACCTCCCATGCTCCCACACGGGGACATGCTATAAGAGGACTTCTTAGAATTCCCCTGAGGACAGTCACTATCAGGGGGTCCAGGCTGGCCCAATCTTCAACTCTTTAGCCTGTTTGTTTATTGTTTTCTGCTGCAAATGGTGTCAAGCAACCCTCATCTTGATGTTTTTGAGACTGTGTGTTGTGAACCTGCACTCTCATACACACAAAAATACTTTCTGTCCTATAGATTCAAAGGGAAACAAATTAACTCACCATAAATATACACAAATCATTCTTTGGCTGGTTTCTTCTGTTTTAATCTGAGATAATTGTCACTTAGTGTATCATTCCAAAATGATACAGTCATACAGCCCACTTTAACAGATAACAAGATTCTTGCATTTGAAAAGCTATATTAAAAATTAGAGTCACCCTTTTATAAAATTGTAATGTAATTATTGATGACAAGTTTAGTGCTCTTAGGAGCAATATTGCTAATTTTGAAATTCAGGTTTCTTACTTTATATAAACAATAGAAAGGCTTATGGTAGGCATGGATTTGAAAAGAAAAAAATAAGCTAGCTACTACTATCTCCCCAACACCTGAGAATACAATGGAGTACCTAGGGAGAATATATTTTAGTGCACTGAAATAATACTTCTTTCAAGTAACATATAGTATATTAATGTAACATATTAATATCTGACTCATATCCTAAATGGGAAGACTAAACCAAAGAAATCTATAACAATTGTTCTAAAGTAGGCTATTTTCAAGTGATGAGTGGAATGATATGTATAGAGTCAAACAGAGGGTAACTCCTCACTTTTATAGGGAAGTTTAAATGTTGCAAGAAATATGAGCTAAGTTCTAGTGGGAGATTCTCAGAAATTTCACGCTCATAATTAGGGTTTTAAATCTGCTTTGAAAGACATATATTTTTATTTACTGAGTAACTTCCTCTTCAAGAAGGTTAAAACTTTTTAAAAAATTATTAATGAAGACAGAAATTGATAGGAAAATAATTAACTGTTGGCTTTTTTTTTTAGTAGATATTCCTGCTAAGAAGTGAAATAAAAATGAAAGGACACTGGCAGCAGTTGAACCAACCTGCGTGACTTCTGGAATCACTGAGACCTTTGACGAGTGTGATGACCTCTTTAACTGTTACTCTCCTTATCTGTTAAATGAGAAAATAATTCTGATTTAATGAACTGGTATTAAAAAAATTTTCCTGTCCATATGTTACAAGAAAAATTTCCAGAAACTTAGTGCTTCTCACCAGTGCAGTAAAGAATTACAGGTCAGCAAGTCTATTAGTATGCAAACAGGGTTTATTGGTGACCCATTTTCTCCGATGAGAACTGGCCCAGTTAAGGGGGGGGGGGGGAGGGTGAAAGGTATAGGTTCAGGGCAAAGCTGGGCAAGGGGTGCGAAAGTCAGGATGACCAAAGGCTGGGATGACAGGCATGTGCCCAGTCCTTTGTTCTGAGGACGTATATTGTTGGCATGATGGCGGTGATGAAGTTACATATTGATTAACAGGTAAAGGTGGTGCCAGCTTTCTGTGGGGGGGCATGGTGTGAATACCCAAAGTTGTTAATGGACTTCCTCCTTTGGGCACTATCGGACCTTTCCCGCCTTTCAAGCCTTGAGATAAAAGTACAGTTCTAAAGGCTTTCTTTCCCAGATAGTGGAGACGATACACAGAATTTCAAGGACTGCCCTCCTCTTGTGTTAGCATGGTGTTTCCTATGCTATCGGAACACCTGGCAAGGTTACCAGGCGAGGCTCAGGACTTCTGAGTCAGCAGGTGAGACATGTCTTCCTCTTCCCTCCTGCCTTGGTTTGCTGTCTAGCATACCTCACACATAGATCAATACCAGATATTTCTCTTCCTTCCCTGCATGCCATCATTGTGCACATAATCTTTTATGGGCTAATCTTTGTTAGACCACGTATGCTTAGACCACAGAAGCTCTGTATTGTGTAAATACTTCAAGAGCCTGCTTAATTTCTAGTACATAAGAACTTAGTAAGTACAAATTGGATAAGTGAATTCATGTAGCACAAAATTTCACATAGCAGTTGAAAATTCTTGAAAGATAATAAATGACTGATAGACAAAAGAGACATAGTTCACATTGTTAGAAGTAAATTCTCTATTCAGCTGCACCTCTATCAATTTTATGAAATAAAAACTCTTTTATTAAATTAGCTAATACAAAAATAAAGTTGAACTTTTTTTATATGAGATTTCTAGGAATAAGTTCAAGAGGGATATTTTCAGTGATGGGCACATAAAAACAGTAGTCTTTGGGAATCTCATGGTACTTTTTTTTTAAGGGAGTCAGCCATCAAATGTCAAAAAATGAAGTTAGATACTTCATCGCAAACCAGCAGACCAGAAACTTCTCTTCATCAGTGCCAAACCCAGATGCTTTCTACACTGGTCCTCCTCAGCTGACTTAAATTCATTCACAGAGTATTGCTGAACCCTCAGGGCATTTAGCAAGCTAATAATGATTTATGCACTTCATACTTTTATTCAAAAAATGGCAATGTAGGTAATTCATTAAGTTGATGTTTATCTGTTCTGCAGGTGAATTTATGTGTTATATTTGAAGGCTTAGAAATATAAAATGTATACACAACTGCTTAAAAACGTTTAGGGTTAGGTCAGCTGAAAATTTAAAAGCTTTTTACAATGATTAGTGTTGCAAAAAAAAGTGTCTGCCCAATAAGACAATTAATTTATCACACAAAATTTGTAATGTTTTAATATTAAAAACATTTTTAAGAAAATTTTTCAAGTTAAATCCCCTATGTAGATACATAAACGAGGTCATTCTGTACTCTGGATTCTGCCCTGGACATGGCACACTCAGAGAGAGGCACATGTTCTCTAGAAAAAAAGTTCATCATAAACATCTGACTTTTCAGTGGTATTTTTTCAACATAATATATAAAGAGAGTATTCCAGGGACTTCTACAAATATAGAAATATGAATTTTTACATGCACTATTGGAATCCTTAGTTTAATAAAAGCTTAGTGAAGTGTGGAAAATATGTAAAACATGTTGATTTTCTATCTCTCACAGATTTCCTAAGGAAGCATTCATGAACTTGATTGCTTTTAAACACAAAATGAAATCCTTCTATACATCTGTAGTTTGATATATTCCCAAGTTAACCTTTTTTGTTGTTATTATTATTTTGTACACACTGTGGCTTTGAGCCTAACTTACTTATTAAGAGGCCCATTGAAAAGAACCTGTGGGCATGCTGATATTTATGTTGCAAGTTCTAAAGTCTCTTTGTATGGAAATTTTACATTTTGACTGTTATCCCACAGAGAGGGATTGAAAACAATTCCACCCCAGGGCAGCGAGAAAGGCCAGAGATTGCAGAGTCTGTGAATGTGATCCATGCAGCAGAGTTTATTAGAGTCATACATTCAGTTTAAGGGACATTCATATCAATGGGTCATGCATTTTTATATAGATTTATATACTCTAGAAAATACATTTTTTCCTCACAGAAAGCCAGAAATTAAATTCTCATAACAATTGTGTCATTTGTGTTGCCTAATATATTCTGTGGATGAAATGTGCTGACTGCAAGCTTTATCTAAACACAAAACACAATCAGTATTTTTGTATTAAAAATAATTTCCAGGTGTTTTTAAAGTCTTCCCAGTACCTGATTTTCCTTGTCTTACAATTAAATTAGTGGACTACATTCACTATTTTGGGGTAATTGAATGTCTTAAATGGCATTCAAATTACCATGAACGTTATTATTTATTACAGTTCTCATTCTGTTCTGTTCATAAAAGGTTTAATGTGACATCATGAAGAATGCATTCATGAAAATTGTCAATATAGAAAAAATACTATGTGAAAAAGAATATATGAAAATCTAAATCAATATAGTGATACAACTGACATTAAATGTGACTAAATTATCTGTCATGGTTATAGAAAAAATGAAATATTAATAATATTTTGTATTAAATGTTTGATAAGAAAATTTGTTTCAGCAATCAGTATAGAAGACAATTCACTTGGTAGTGAATTTTATAAGGAAACTATCATGTTGGTTTATAAAGAAGATCACTAAACAATAAAACATTTATGGAAGATACACAAAATATTTTCTCTTGAAACCATTTCTTATTTTGACTCTTAAGAATATTATATCAGAGAAGAGCAGTGGGGAGGGAGGGAGGAAGTAGGACCATTGTAACTGAACAATTAAAAAAAAGAATATTATATCAAAAGTAGCATGATAGCTTTTTTCCATTAAGACATTTATGTGAGGAGGTGGAAAAAGAACAAATGGGTTGTTGGTTAAATGAACTGACATATATTATTTGTTCTACAGCTATATTGGGATGTAGATCACGTTACCCATATCAGAGGTTGGTTCACTAGAACAGGATCTTCTGCATGATTTAAAAATATAGTTGCTGGCTCCTGGTCAAGATGGTAACATAGGCAGACATGGCTTGCCTCTTCGCACAACCACATCAAAATTACAACTAAAATATAGACCAACCATCATTCAGGAATGTCAGAAATTGAGTTGAGACTATGAAATCAAGTTGAATAGAAGTCTGACAACTACAGAATTGAAGAAACCGCATCCATCCAGACTGGTAGGACATGAGTGGATGCAGAACGGGCTGGCCCCATACCCATGTGAGTAAAAATTCAAGAGTGATATCTTGGGAGCAAGAAGCCCCAGATCCACACTAGGCCCCCCAGTCCAGGATTCCAGTGCCAGGAACATGAGTCCCCCTAACTTTTAGCTGCAAACACCAGCAGGGATTGAGTTGATGAAGGAGACTGCTGGAGCCCTAAGCAGTTCTTCTTGGAGACACAGACTCACCTATGAAGACTCACTCCCTCTGAGCTCCAGCACCAGGGTAGCAGCTTGAAGGGCACCAGTGACATACAGGGAAAAGATGAAGTGTCTGGCATAAAAGCAAGCAGAGGGCATTGTCCCTTTGCTGAGTCCTCTTCCCACAGAGCCAGTAGACTGGTGCCATACCTGAGACTCCATCAACCTGGCTAACACTGGGTGACCAACCTTAGAGATCCACAGAGGCTCCACACCACCCAACTTCTGAGCTCACCCAAGCTGCTTTTCTGTAAAAATCACTGGTGTTGGCTCCTAAATCCTATCAAACAAGCAACAGCTGGCTTCAGTGAGTTGCACTAGCAGCCAGATTACAGTCACAGCTTGGCTTCACCTGGGAATCTGCAGGCCTAGCACAAATAACAGCCATCTCAGGTTGCTTTATAGCTGAGGCAGGGTGTCCTGGGAAAAACACAGGTGGGGACTGACGCTGGTCTCCAACACCCAGAAAAACCCAGGGCCAGTGCACCCAGTGGACAGCTACAGACCATGTTGGGACACAACAACCCTGCCCCCAACAGCTGATCCTCCACTGAGGGTGGAAGTTGGCGGTCAATGGTCACAACCAGTCCTTGGAGCTGACTGGCCTGGATAAATCCCTCCCATTAATCTGCTAACTGTGATCAAGGCTCAACTACAAGAGGAGGGTATACTCAGTCCACACAAAAGGCTCACCTTGAGAACCCAGCTTGGGTGATAATGGAGGCTATGCCACTGGATCCTACAGGACACCCACTGTATTAGACCACACTACCAAGACATGGAGTCAAAGCAACTCTACCTAGTACATAGAAACAAACACAGGGAGACTGCCAAAATGAGGAGACAAAGAAACATGGCCCAAATGAAAGAACAGATCAAAACTCCAGAAAAACAGCCAAACAAAGTGGAGATAAGCAATCTATCAGATGCAGAGCTCAAAACACTGGTTATAAGGATGCTCAAGAAACTTAGTGAGGGCCTCAGCAGTATAAAAAAAACCCAGTCAGAAACAAAGGATACATTAATTTAAGTAAAGAACAATTTACAGGAAAACAACAGTAGAATGGATGAAGCCGAGAATCAAATCAATTATTTAAAACACAAAGAAACTAAAAAACAACCAATCAGAACAAGAAAAAAAGAATCCCCCAAAATGAGGATAGTATAAACAGCCTTTGGGATAACTTCATGAGGTCCAACATTCACATCATAGGGGTGCCAGGAGAAGAGAAAGAGCAAGAAATTAGAAACCTATCTGAAAAAACAGTGAGAGAAAATTTCCCTAATTTGGTGAAGGAAATGGACATGTAAGTTCAGAAAGCACAGAGTCCCAATCATGATGGATGCAAAGACACCCACTCCAAGATACATCCTCATTAAAATAACAAAGGTTAAAAATAAAGAGAGAATCTTAAAAGCCTGAGGAGAAGTTAGTTACCAGAAGGTTGCCAGATGGTAGGGGGAGGGGCAGAATGGGTGAAAAGGTGGGGGGATTGAGAAGCACAAACAGGTAGTTACAGAATAGCCATGGGGACGTAAAGTACAGTATAGCAAATGGAGTAGCCATAGAACTTACACACATGACTCGTGGACATGAACAATTATGGGGTGATTGCCTGAGGGAGTGGGGGGGTGCTGGGTGGAGGGGGGTAAAGAGGGAAAAATCAGGACAACTGTAATAGCATAATCAATCCAATATAACTTAAAAAAGTTTAAAAAAGAAAAGAATGTAGTTGCTGAGCTCCAAGTCAGACAAATTGATTCAGAATTTCTGATGGTAGGATCCTCAGATTGATATTTTGAGGTTATATTTTATATTAAAAATAATGCAACAACACAATTAACATTTTTAGTGTAAAATTCTATGAATATTGACACACAAATCCAAATTTTAAGGAAATATTTCAATATTTTTTATCCACTACACTTGATTACCATTGATTACATCACTGGTTCTTCAACTTCATTGTGCATCAGAATCACTTAGGAAACCTGTTACAGACACACCCTGTTGTTTTACACCCTAATAATTCTAATTTAGCAGATCTGGGGAATGCCTGAGAATCTATATCTCTGTTATGTTCCAGGTGCTGTTTGCTCCTGCTGGCCTGGGAGGCACACTGAGAACCTCTGGACTAGAGCAATAGTTCTCAGCCTTCATTGTGCTCACAAGCACCTCAGGAGCTTAAAAAAGAAAATGAATACCTCGGGTCCATCACCTCAGAGATACTGACTGGTTGTTCCAGAATAGAAACCAGACACGGTTTTTCCAGAACCCCCAGGTGATGGTAATATTCAGCCTCATGGAGAAGCGCTGCCACAATGGAAAGGAGGGATGTCATCCTTGTGGTCACTCCCTCAGGGCATATATTGGCTGGACTTTTGATGGGAACCAAGGGGTCAAGGGTATTGATAAACCTGTTAAAAGGAATATTAGGTATTTTCATTTTACTACATTTATTCCTGAAAAAATATATTTCATTGCACCCATTATATTGAGAGAAAATTGAGGAAAATGCTATTAATCAGAATTTCAAAGAATGTGAATGAAATTATCATTATGTAGTGTCCTTCTTTGTCTCTTAATATAGTCTTAATTTTAAAGTCTATTTTGTTGAATATAAGTACTGCTACCCCAACTCTTTTTTCCTTTCCATTTGCAGAACATCTTTTCCCATTCCTTTATTTTCAGTCTGTGTGTAGCTTTCAAACTGAATGTGCATGAAATTAAAAAGAGGTGGGGGCAGAGAACAAAATCATTTCTCTCTGATTCTATAACCCACAGTTTGCGATTCATATTAAATTATTTGAATCAGATGGTACTAGGGGAGGATAAATTTCATTGTAAAAACTAAGGATTTGACTCATCTTATTCCCCACATGCCAATTTTGCAAGGTCATGGACCACTGAAGCACTATGAGGAAAACTTTGGATGTATTCAAGCACCGGCTAAAATACTGGTTTTTGCCCCATAGTTATTCACCCTTAAGTATGGGAAAAGTTATTTCAGCCTGGAAAAAATTGAAGAGTAGAGGTTATAAATGACCATCTGGGCCATAGCATTGCTCCAGTGGGATACCTAATTTTGAATAATACTACATTCAGATAGGCAGGCCAAAGGATAATGAACCTCTAATAGCTCAGAGCGAAGTTTAATCTTTTCTCTCGGGTAGCTTCTGCAGTGGGAGAACATGTTCTTAGGATATATTATTTTCCAACATTGTTTTATGGTGACATTTAAAAATTTAACATATAAAAATTCACAGCCTTCGTCTCTCTCCCAAAAGTTTTATTTTTGTTCCCTCTGATTATCTTTTTAATGCTTGACCTATGCGTTCATGTTAGTTTTGTCTTCACTGCTTCTGTGCTTTATTTTATTTTACTTTTTAATTACTTTATTGTTGTTCAATTACAGTTGTCTGCATTTCCCCCCACCACTCCCTCCCACCCCAGCCAAACCCACCTCCCTCCCTTGCTTCCACTTTCCCCCTTGGTTTTGTCCATGTGTCCTTTACAGTAGTTCCTGAAAACCCTTCCCTCCACTGTGTCCTCCCCCTCCCCTCTGGCCATTGTTAGATTGTTCTTAATTTCAATGTCTCTGGTTATATTTTGTTTGCTTTTTTCTTTTGTTGATTATGTTCCAGTTAAATGTGAGATCATATGGTTTTTAATTACATGACCCACAGTAGGCTTGAAGGGAGAAGTTGAGACAGCCTGAGAGGCTATCTAAAGTTCTGTTAGAAAAGGGGAGATTGCAAATAGTAGAGAAAATACACACCAACATAGACACACACACACACACACACACACACACACACAAACAGAAACAATTAGAGAAATAAAACAGCCTTTGGTATATTGCTTTTGGTATATTGCCTGATTTTTCTTCACTGCCTACATTGCATTTAACTCTAACTTCCACTCTGACTTTTGGTTCTGTCATGTGGCATGTTTTTAGCCAATAAGTGTTAGCATATGTGATAAAAACAGAGGCTTGAAAAGCACATGTGCAATTGGCTTGATAGCTCTTGCCTTCTGCCATCACCACAGAAAGGACATGTCTGGGTCAAACTGCTGTGGGTAAAACACAGGGAACAAACCCAAGTGCTCTCAGCCATCTAAGTCAAGATCACTCGAGCTCCACCAATAGGCAGCTGTTTCCAGCATGTGAACAAGTCCAGCCAACATTAGCAGAGCTGCCTAGCAAACCTATAGTCAGTCACAGATGTATGCATGAGCCCAGTTCAAATCAAATGAAGCCTTCAGTTTAGTGGGCTAAAAATATTTATTGTTTATATACCTGAGGTTTGGAGTTTGCTGCTTTGCAACATTATTTAAAAAATAGGTAATTGATAAAGAGCTCAAACACTCAATTTGAGAAAATTTAAGGGAAGATAAACCAGAGCTGGAGAAAGATTTTAGAGTTAGTTGTCATTAGAAAAACAACAATCAAAAGAAAGCTATTTTTTAAAAGATTCAATCTGTGTTTTGAATGAAACACCCTTTAGCATTATTAAAGAGACTTTCTGTGAATTTTACATTTCTTTCCAGTTAATTTTGGTTGTCATATTTTAATTTCATCAACTATAACTTAGCCGAGTCTAGCCTCAACACTAAAAAGAAGCAGACCCAAACTTTTATGGATTATATTTAATACAAATTTATGTATCAAGAAAAATATTCTACCCTGGCTGATGTGGCTCAATTGATTGAGTGCCTGCCTGTGAATCAAAGGGTTGCCAGTTCGATTCCCAGTCAGGGCACACGCCTGGGTTGAGGACCAAGTCCCCAGTGGTGAGCACATGAGAGGCAACTGCACATTGATAGTTCTCTCTCTCTCTTTCTCCCTCTCTTCCCCTCTCTAAAAAGAAATAAAATCTAAAAAACAAAACAGAAAAATATTCAGGGAACTTCACTGCAGACTAAGACCATAGTCAAGATTTACTTGGAATAGCTAGGAACTAGCCACATCATCATCATTTTTTATCTCGAAAAGCTTGTGTAGATTACTTCAGAAAGATAGGCAGGGTGACATGGAAATGCACTTGTAGAAAATCTGTTTGCACTTAATTGATTAATAGAATTCTAAATTACTCAGAAACTATAAATTAGGAAAATGATCTAAAATGAGAATAAATCTGCCAGATACTCAGGTCTTTGAGCCAAAGCCTTCTTTATTAAAAAAAAAAGTTGCTGTCAATAAAGCAGGCATAATAGTTGATATTCTCCAAGTATCTGAATGAGGTCTCATTGAACAGAGATTTTTTTTCTAAGTATTTGGTATTTGGACTAACTTATGCAAAAGTATCCCAATGACAAAAAGAAAGTTTAAAAAAATTATTTCTAAAACTTTTCCTAAATACATAATTAAGGAAAAAGCAAATGCCATTTTCACCTATCAAGTTGAAAGCTGTTAACATGAATATATTTCTGAATGATGTAACACAGGCACCATAGCCAAATACTAGATGGATGGGAGAATAACTGGATATACTAACCCTTAGAGATAATTTAATAACAAAATTTAATAGGAGATGATTAAATTAAAATGTACATATATATTATGGGATATACTTTAAAATTTCAGATCATGGTCTAAAGTAAATTTAGTGAATAGGAAAACACTAACACTATGGAATTAAAGATAAAAGCAAAATTAAAAACCTCATACAATATGAATCATGACATAAATACATATAAATTTAACACCAATAGTTTTTTATTAATTACATCAGTTTAATACTAGTTCTTACTTCCTGTGAGAGCAAGTACTATATCATTTGCTTTTCATATATGATGTGCTCTAAAATGTCCAATAAATGAATATGTAAGTAAATAAGACATAAAATTTTTTTTAAAAAATATATGTTGATGAGGAGAAACAGATTTTCATGGCATCCTAAAAGCTGAAGTATATTTTTCCCTAAATTTTGTTTACTCGGATCTCATTGTGGGGTTATATGTCAAATTTCATTTGAAAGATTTTAATTTTAATGTTTTACAATAGTTTTGTTTCTATTATAAAGTAATATAATTATGAAAGATTTAAATATATTGAGAAGTAGAAAAGAGAAGTAAAAAACTGTTTTGTAATCAAGCCAGAAATAATCATTGATAATCATTTTATTATATGTTTTGCAAGATTTTATGTATATAAAATCATAATCAATGACTACAGGTATTCAGACTGTTTATAATATTCAGCATGCTGTAAAATTCCATGCTAAAAATGGTTAGGGGTGAAGGGATTGTGCATAAAAGAAAAAAAGAGAAAGGACTCATGGACATGGACAAGATGGTGATTCCTGGGACTGGGAGGTAGGTGGAGATGAAAGAGGGTACAGGAAGATGGATGGTAATGGAAACAGTACAATAAAAATGATAGACAAAGAACAGTCATTTAAGTATTTAAAATACTTAATGGCTACATTGTGTTCCTTTATATCATAATTTTTTAACAAGCCCTTAATTATGTATAAAGTTGCCTTTCTTATTGATGTATTATGATTATAAACAACACTAGGATGCATAAAACTTTATAGACTATTATATTTTTAAAGGCTGAGAATAATCAAGAAACATTTTTTTTGACAAGTACAAAAATAATTAAGGACATGATAAATTGGCCTCAATTATAGAAACATCTTGGGGTATTATTGTGTGCACACATGTGCACATGTGTGTGCCCATTGTGTGTTCATTGGGGAGGGGTTCTGAGAACTTGCAGTAAATGCAGTAAGCATCTCCTCTTCAGCTTTTTTTTTTTTTGAGATCTGTTAAAAATGAACATTGTAGAGTCCCTCAATGGAGAAAACAATGATTGCAAAACTCTCACATAGATCAGAAGTTTGTTCATGAAACAACATACTGGCCTGGCTCTACTGAAACTATGATGCTATATAAACTGAGTACCTGCTAAGTAAGACCCACAGC
This sequence comes from Phyllostomus discolor, assembly GCF_004126475.2. NCBI lineage: Eukaryota > Metazoa > Chordata > Mammalia > Chiroptera > Phyllostomidae > Phyllostomus > Phyllostomus discolor. The sequence goes on along the minus strand of NC_040906.2, from coordinate 144,618,055 downwards.
CATCATTAAGCATTAGTTGGTAGACTTGCTTCCCTCCCAATCAAAGACAGCCTTCTTGAGTCACTGCCCATCATCAGTTCCTTGAGGCCTTTCAAACAACAGAATCTACAGGGATACTTGCGCTGGTCAGAAGAAAAGGTTTATTAATGTTGGCAAGTATATGGAGTGATATTCTGTGGTTAGGGAAAATAAAACATAACTTTACAGTCTTTTCAACCCTAAAGATTTGTAAAGAGTAGAGACATCCCTATCTTGTGCTTGATCCTCAACTTCTCAATGGCAAGGGACTACAGCAGTGTCTCAGCTGTAGTTCCATATTCCACAGTGAGCCATTTTTCCTAAAAGTCAAAAAATTCATAGAAATATTAACAATGGCATGTTGTTTTATTCATTATTCACATATATTTAGTAGCAATATGCTTTTTGGGAGATTTAATAATGTAAAAGAGCACCATATCTCCATTTCTGACTTAGCTAACTGTGGTCAGACTGATTTCCCCATCTTAACTAAGAAACTTTTAATTAAACAAACAAACAAGCAAAATAAAGTATTGTATTTCTGAGATCAAGCAAAATCATTTTAACTTATAGCCTGACTTTTTCTGAGCTGATTTTTTTAGAGCCACAGTTAATAAAGTTAAACCAATTTTATCAAGCCAAAGGCTTGATAGGTTTTATAGCTCAATGGTTTCAATCAATCCATGTGCAGTTTGACTTAAAACTACTTAACATACTAAATACTTCTTTAATTATTTTACTTAGTTAAAACAATTTTTGAATTATAGTCATTATTTTAACAACTATCCAGATCTTGTTAGACAACTCCAAAAAAAATTATAGACACGCAAACATAAATTTGCCCAAGACAACGAAGAAAATATCTATCAATTGTGGCAATAAATATTTGTAGAAAAAAATAACTCTTAAAAACAAAGATAGGACATTTTGGTTCATAGAATACAATGTAGTTTAACAATATAACTTTGGAAATCATAACTGTCAAAATATTTCTTATTTCTGTACTATAACTCTAGTATTGTTGCTGTGTCATCTTATTCACATTTTCCCATTCCTCTACATCAAACATTCAAACATAAACAAATTTGCCCCCAATATCTAGAATAAGTATGATATTTTGAATTGATAATACTCATGAGTTAAGTTACAGTTAGTCTGAGTTTATTATTTATAAGATATTTTTAAATATGTATTAGTACAAATTAAAAAGAAGAAATTGTAAATTAAATACAATCCACTTTTCTGTTTCATATGCTTTTTTGTTTTTAAATAGTTCCCTTTTGTTTAGGCATTTCTTAGAATAATGACTATTGCTGGCAGCGATGTAGAATACAGGCGCTGTGTTGCACCTCTGTAGAGAATACAGACTTGTGTTAACCATTCTGGGGAACAATCTTACAGAACTTTGTCAAAGTAAATATATATGTACCATTTGGTTCAGATACTATCTTGAATATAGACTCAAGTCATCTAACTCATATTCAGGTGAAAAGTGAGAAGTTAAATCCTTTAAAAATTCCCCTAATACACACTGATCTAAAAATAATCATATTTTGATATATGTAAATTGTCTAGAAAAAATTTTTCATAAAAGTTTAAATCTTTTTCTTTTCTTAAACACATAGTTGGTAGAACAAATACAAAATAATAATAATAATAATAATAATAATAATATTTTCTGAGGGAGAGAAACCAATACAAATTTCTCCACAAACTGATAAAGTAGGTAAAAGGTGCTCATGTGAGTTGTTCTCTCCATTGGCTGGGAGTGATGTGGAGATGGATGTCAGGTAAAAGTTCACTGAGTTTGGGAATGTGAATACTGCAACTCATTGTTTCTTTCAGCAATGGCATCCTTTTAGAATTAGTGTAATAATCTGAAGCCAAGTTTCCCTCCACTGTAATATGATATAATTATGCTGAGATGTAATTAACTCTGTTACAGGACTTTTTTTAATACTACAAAAAGATGGGTCAAATCTGGATCCACTAACCCCAAATGACCTAAGGTTCCACCAAACTCTGCCCACAGGCTCTATAAATAGGCAAGTATTCAATGCCCTGCAAAAGGTGTCCAAGTCCAAATCTCTAGAATTTGTTAATGTATTAGACTATATGGGAAAGAGGAAATAAAATTACAAATGAGACTATGATTGCTAATTAACTGACCTTACCATAGAGAGATGATCCTGGATTATCAGGGTGGGCCAAATATAATCACAAGTTTCCTTCAAAGTAAAAGAGGGAGGAAGAAGAACTGAAGCAGAAAAAGAGATGTGACTATGGATGGAGGGTCAGAGGGAAGTTATGTTGCTGGTTTTTTAAATGGGAGAGTAATGTCCTGACCAGGATGGCTCAGTTGGTTGAGAGTTGTCTCACAAAGCAAAATGTCACTGGTTTGATTCCTGGTCAGGGCACATGCCTGGGTTGAGGGCAGGTCTCTAGTTGGGGCATGTGAGAGGCAACCAATTAATGTTTCTCTCAGACACCAATTCTTCCTCCCTTTCTTATTCATCCCCCTTCTCTCTAAAAATAAATACATACATACATACATACATACATACATACATACATAAAATCTTAAAAAGAAAATAAAACAAAGTAAAATGAAATGGAAGAGGGGAGTCAGAGTCAAGAAGTGTAGATAGCCTCTAGAAGCTGAAAAAGGCAAGTCGAGCGGAGTCTCCCTTAAAGACTCCCAAAAGAAACACAGCCCTGCCAATACCTTGATTTTAGCCCAGTGAAACCCATAAAGGACTCCTGAAGTTCGGAACAAGATAATAAGTTTGTGTTGTTTTAAGCCACCTAGTTTGTGGTCATTTGTTTTGGCAGCCATAGAAAACAAACATGGGCTCCTTTCCTTCGGCCTACACAAATGCAGTAGGTAATTATGATAGGTCATAGTAGACTGATTAATGCTGTGGCTCTGGAGATTACTACTAAATTTGGCTCCATTTCTACATTTTACTGGCTGTATAAACTTGAAAAGGATATGTATTCTAAGTCTTGCTTTCCTCACTTGTAAAGTGGAAGAATGATGTAACTATAGGATTTTTGTGAAGATTTGCACATGAAAGGCTTACACATAGAAAGCATTTGCTGCTCAATGCCTAGCACATAGTATTAACAATCATTATACAGTACAAACCCTCACACTGAAGCTTGATACACTGGCAAATAGGTACAGAAAAAAGTCAGAATGAGCCAAGAAAATGTCACCCACACTAGGTCACAATAGACAATGTCTCAACTGATTTGCCCAGTGGAATCATGAGCAAAATGAAAAGCAACAAGACATCTATGCAAGAGTAATTCAGGAGTAAATGAAATGAAAAAATGTAGAATGCAAACAAAAAACACATTAAAGATTAATCATTAATACTTCTACTTCTGAATTAGAGAAGTGAGTCCCTATGAAACTGGTCCTTCCATATTATAATACCTATAAAAACTCAAAAAAGAAAACACAAATAGCCATTAGATAGCTCTGGAGGCTGATGAATAGCAGGAAGGAAGGGTTTTTTTAGTTCAATTTATTGTAGTGATATTTGTTCATAGGATCATATAGGTTTCAAGTGTACATTTCTATGATACCTCATCTGTATATCGCATTGTGTATGCCCACCACCCAAACTCAAATCATCTTTGTTCACTATATATTTGGACCCCTTCTACCACCCCTATCCCTTCCCTCTGGTAACCACCATATTGTTATCAGTCTGTGTCTTTGAGTTTCAATTTTATATCCCACATATGAGTGAAATCATATGGATGTTTGCTTTTTCTGACTTACTTAATTTATGTAATATCTTCAAGGTTCATCCATGTTGTCACAAGTAACAGTATTTCACCTTTTCTTATGGCTGAGTAGTATTTTGTAGTATATATGTACCATACCATCTTTACCCAATCCTCTATCGAGGGATACTTTGGTTGTCTTCATGTCTTAGTCATCGTAAATGCTGCAATGAGCATAGGGGTGTGCATATCTTTGAAAATAAGTGTTTTTGAGTTATTTGGGCAAATATCCAGAAGAGGGATTGCTGGATCATATGATAACTCTATTTTTAGTTTTCTGAGGAACCATCATACTGTTTTCCATAGTGGTACTAATTTACATTCCTATTAGCAGTGAATGAGAGGTCCTTTTTCCCTACAACCTCACCAACACTTGCTATTACCTGTCTTGTTGATAATAGCCATTCTAATAGATAAGAGGTGGTATCTCATTGTAGTTTTGATTTGCATCTTCCTAATAGAGAGTGAAGTTAACATCTTTCCCTATATCTGATGGCTGTTCACATGTTTTCTTGGGAGAGGTGTTTGTTCAGGTCCTCTGTCCACTTTTTAATTGGATTGTTTGTTTGGTGTTTAGGCAGTTTTTGAAGGTGAGTGACTTTACAGTTTTTATTATCGATCATTTCTTTTGTCTGTGAGTATGCAGACTCACTCTGATAGCAACCACAGTTTCTAAAACTCTAATAGAAAAATTTACCATCATTCTGGCTGGAGAAACCAAGTGAGGGGTAACTGGAACAAGTAGGGTCCCTAGAAAGTAAGGAAATTTTTCAAAAAGGAGAAAGAGAAGGAGGCCACTAGTCTTGGGCATAAACTCAGCCTAAGTGCTTGGCTGGTCCTTAACCATGTTATGAAACCAGTTAGTAGCTAAACTGAGAACTGAGTCATTGCCCAATGCAAGCTTAATGATCTCAGTTTCAGTCCAGCCAAGGCAATTGTCTGCTAAAACAAACAAACAAGCAAACAAGCAGGGAAACAAAAAACAAAAACAAACCACAAAAGAACAAAAACAAGCAAACAAAACAAAAACCCCTCAATTTTATTAAGGGCAGTATAATGGGATCAGAGTCTGCATAACATAACATGTAAAATATCCAGCATAAAATGCAAAATTTCTAAACATATGAAGAACCAGGAAAATGTAACCCAATCTCAAAGGGAATAAAACAATCAATAGCTATCAAACTCAAAATGGTTCTAAATCTGGGATTATAACATAAAAACTTTAATTTTTCGGAAATAAATGAAGAATTTTAGAATCCTTCAATATATCAATTGAATAATGTGTTTATTCAAAACACATTATTTTGTGGCAAAAGTTAAAACATTGTTTACTTGGGATATAATATTATAGATATAATACATATGACAACTGTAACATAAAAAGTAATGGGGTGATAAATCTGTATGTTTGGAGAGTTCCTACATTTAATATAAAGTGTTATGATATTAAATATAGTTTGTGAAAAATTAATGATGTATTGTTACTCTAAGAACAAGCAGTAAAAAAAGGCACACAAAGATATAGCCAAAAAGCCAATAAAATATTAAAATGACACTAAAATAGCAATTGAATACTTCATAACAAAACAAGAAAGGAAAAACTGAAGAACCAAATCAGAGAAGATAACCAAGATAAATGACATATAATTCATTAAATATTAAGGCAGAATATTCCAATTAGAAATCAGGGATAATAAGAATGGATAAGATAAATAACATCTAACTATATTTAATCTACAAGGGGAGTATTTTAAATATAAAGACACAGATAGGTAAAAAGTAGAAGAATGAAATGTGTATTTTATTCAAACAATAAGCATATGAAGGCCAGAGATGCTACGTAAATATCAAATAACAGAGACTTCAATAAAGAGAATTACAAAATATAATGAGAGGCACAATGATAAAGGAAAACATTTACCAAGAAACATACAAATCATAAGTATGCATAACTATAGCACTGAAATGTATGAAATATTTGAGAGAATTACAACAGAATAGGTAATTTCATAATAGTAATAGATATTAATACTCACCAATGTATAAAACTAGAAGAAAGGCAGTAACACAGAAGAATTGACTATCACTTTCTACTAAATTTAAATAAGATATTTAAAAAGCATTACACACAGCAGTTACAAAATACACCTTCTTTCAAATGTTCATGGTACACTTAACATAATATACTATATACTGGGCAACTTTCAAAAAGCCTTCATAAGTATAAGAATATAAAAATCACACAGAGCATGTTTAATAACCACAAAATTAGAAATTGGAATTTATTGATAAGTTAATAATAATGAGATATTTAGTATCATGCATATTTGCAAATTTAAAAAATACACATACCTAAATACTGCATACATAGGAGGAGAGTTGACCAAAGAGATGTTAAATATTGATAGTTAATGAAACCACAACATATCAACATTTATGGGAGGCTCTAAAGCTGCATTTGGAGGAAAATCTACAGTTTTAAATGTTTTTAGTGAAAAAGAATAGGAATCTAAAATCAATAACCATGGATCTCCTTCAAGAATCTCAGAAAGGAAAAAAAAATAAATGCAAGGCAAGTAGAAGAAGAAAATTAGGTTAAGTTCCCAAATCAAGAAAATAGAACACAAACAGATAGTAGAGAAAATTGACCAAACTGAAAGCTAGTTCTTTGGAAGGATCAACAAAATTGATTAACACTTCAGCTGGATGGGTCGAGACAAAAAAGGAAAGACATAATCATCAATATTACAAACAAAAGAGTTTATCACTACAGATCCTACAGAGATTAAAATATGAGTAACAGAATGTTATTAAGCACTTTACGCCAATAAATTCAACACTGTAAAATAAATGAAAAATTTCTTCAAAGACATGCAATGCTAAAGCACATTCAAGAATAAGTATATAATCTGAAGAGCTTTATATTTAATACATTAAGAATTTCCTATGAATAAAACTCTGGTCTAAAATGACTTCAGCCTAATCAACAAAACAAACAAGTGAGCAAAATAGAACAAGAGACATAGAATTAACAAACTGACAGTGATAGAGGGGAGGGGAAGGGGGATAACGGGGAAAGAAGGGGAATGGTCAACGAACATGTATAAAGGACAAATGGACAAAGACAATGGGGGGAAAATTGAATACAGATGAGGGGGGATGGGTATGGCAGGGGAGAGTAATGGGGGAAAAATGGGGACAACTGTAATTGAACAACAATAATGACTTCACTAGTGAACTCTACCAAATATATAAGGAGGACATAAAAACATTGTACACAAACTCTTTTAGAAAACAGAGACAGTGGGAACACTTCTCAAATCATTCTGAGAGGTCAACACTAGTCTTTGAGAAATCAGCTGATAGTTTTATGGGAACTCCTTTGTAGGTACCTGTCTCCTTTTCTCTGGCTGCTTTTAAGATTCTCTCCTTATCTTTAATCTTGGGAAATTTAATTATGATGTGTCTTATTGTGTTCCTCCTTGGGTCCATTTTCTTTAGGACTCTCTGAGCCTCCTGGGCTTCCTAGAAGTCTATATATATCCTTTGCCAGATTGGGGAAGTTTTCCTTCATTATTTTTTCAAATAAGTTTTTAATTTCTTGCTCTTCCTCTTCTCCTTCTGGTACTCCTATGATTTCGATGTTGGAATGTTTAAAGTTGTCCTGGAGGTTCCTAAGCCTCTCCTCATATTTTTGAATTCTTGTTTTTTCATTCTATTCTGGTTGAATGTTAATTTCTTCCTTCTGCCCCAAATTGTTGATTGGAGTCCCAGTTTTCTTTCCTTCACTGTTGGTTCCCTATATATTTTTCTTTATTTCACTTTGCATAGCCTTCACTTCTTCCTCTGTTTTGCATCTGTACTCAATTTTTACTGTGAGCATCCTGAATATCTGTGTTTTGAATTCTGCATCTGATAGTTTGTCTATCTTTTCATCACTTAGTTCTTTTTTTGAAGTTTTGATCTCTTCTTCCATTTGGGCCATATTTCTTTGTCTCGGTGCACCAGTTATGTTATAAGAGGCAGAGGCTTAGGTTTAACTGGATTGTTCATATTACTGGTTTTGAGTCATGTATGTTCTTTATATATTTTGTAGATTAAACCCTTGTCCATTGTATTATTGGCAAATATGTTCTACCATATATATAGTTGGCTCCTTTTTCATTTTGATGATGGCTTTTTAAGTTGTGCAGAAGCATTTTAATTTAATGAAGACTCATTTGTTTATTTTTTTTCCTTTATTTCCCTTGGGCTAGGAGATATATTGGTAAAAATATTGCTACAAGAGATATCTGAAATTTTGCTGGCTCTATTTTCCTCTAGGATATTTATGGTATCATGACTTATATTTAAGTCTTTTATCCATTTTTAGTTTATTCTGGTGTATGGTGAATGATGGTGGTCTAATTTCAGGGTTTGTTTGTTTTTTGTTTTTGTTTTTGTTTTTTTTGCATATACCAGCACAGTTTTCCCAATACCATTTATTGAAGAGACTGTCTTTACTTCATTGTATGCTCTTGCCTCCTTTGTCAAATATTGGCCATAATTACATTGGTTTATTTCTGGTCTCTCTGTTCAATTCCATTGATCTGTGTGTCTGTTCTTTTTCCAGGACTAGACTGTATTGATTACAGTGGCCTTGAAGTACAGTTTGCTATCAGGTATTGTGATCCCTCCAACTTTGTTCTTCTTTCTCAAGATTGCTATGGCTCTTTGGGATTTGTTTTGGTTTCATATAAATTTTAGGAATATTTGTTCTAGACCTGTGAAATATGCTGCTGGTATCTTAATAGGAAGTGCATTGAATCTATAGATTGCTTTAGGTAGCATGGATATTTTAATGATGTTAATTATCCCAATCTATGAACACAATATATGCTTCCATTTATTTGTATCTTCCTCAATTTATTCCTTCAGTGTCCTATCATTTCCCAAGTTCAGGTGCTTTACATTTTTGGTTAAATTTATTCCTAAGTAGCTTATTTTTCTTTTGTTCCAATAATAATTGAGATTGTTTTCTCATTTTCTCTTTCTGATAGTTCATTGTTGGTATACAAAAATGCCATTGATTTCTGAATATGGACTTTGTATCCCACTACTTTGCCAAATTCATTAATTTGGTCTAGTAGTTTTTCTTGGAGCCTATAGGGTTTTCTATGTATAATATCATGTTGTCTGTGAATAAGGAAAACTTTACTTCCTCTTTTCCAATTTGGATGCCTTTTATTTCTTCCTCTTTTCTGATCACTGTGGTTAGTACTTCTAGTTCTATGTTGAATAAGTGGTGATAGAAGACACCCCTGTTTGTTCCTGATATTAAGGGAAATGTTTTCAGTTTTTGACCATTGAATATGATGTTGGCTGTAGGTTTTTCATATATGGCCTGTATTATGTTAAGGTATGCCCCCTCTATTCTCATTTTGTTGAGTGTTTTTATCACAAATAGGTACTAGATTTTATCAAATGTTTTTTCTGTATCTGTTAATGTGATCATGTATTTTAGTCTTTCTTTTTGTTTGATTTATCATGTTTATTGCTTTTCAGATATTGTACTATTTTGCATCCTTGGAATAAAAAACACTTGATCATGATGTATGATCTTTCTGATGTATTGCTGGATCTGCTTTACTATTTTATTGAGGATTTTAGCATCTATCTTCATCAGAGGTACTGACCTGCAGTTTTCTTTCTTTCTTGTGTCTTTTTCTGGTTTTGGAATTAGGATAATACTGGCTTCATAAAAATAGTTTGTGAGTCTTCTCTCTTCTTGATGTTTTTTGGAATAGTTTGAGAAGGATAGGTGTTAGTTCTTCTCTGAATGATTGGTAGAATTCACCTGTGAAGCCATCTGGTCCAGGGCTTTGGTGTGCTGGGAGATTTTTGATTACTGCTTCAATTTCACTAGTCTATTAATGTTTTCTGCTTCTTCCTGATTCAGTTTTGTAATATTGTGTTTCTAGCAATTTGTCCATTTTACCCAGTTTGTCCAATTTCTTGGCATATGGTAATTTCTTGCTATCCTTTGTATTTCTGGGCTACAAATTGTTACTTCTCCTCTTTCATTTCTGATTTTATTTATTTGGGACCTCTAGAAGAAATATGCAAGGTTATAATTTAGAAAACTCAATATTTTTTATTTTATTCTCTCCAAATGTATTTAAAATGAATGTAATTCCCATCAAATTATAATATTTTTATACATATTGACAAACTGCTTCTGAAATTTATATGAAAATGCCAATGACCTTGAATAGACAAAGAATTTTTAAAACACAATAGAATTCCACAGGACTTGACCTAAAGCTTTTCTATGAAGCTTCAGTAATCAATAAAATGATATTATAGATAAAATTAAAAAGACAGATATATAGCTAAATAGAACGGAGACTCTAGAAAGAGTTTGTTTATTTATTTACTTATTTATTTATTTATTTATTTATTTATTTATTTATTTAACAAAGGGGCCTGGGCATTTCAATGGCAAAAGAAAATTCTTCAAGAAATTGAAACTTTAACCTTGCTACATAGTAAATACAATACCTTACTTGAGGTGGGTCATAAATCTAAATGGAAAAGCTAAAGAAGATAAAATTTTAGAAAAAAAAATGCAGAAGAAAAATGTTGATACCTTTGAGCCCTTATAGGGGAAAAATGAAACATAAAGGAAAAAATGTTGAACCTTACCAAAATTTCAAATTATTTTACAGGCACTAGTAAGGAGACAATCAGGTAAGTCATGGAATAAGAGAAAATATTTGCAAATTATATCTGACAAAAAAAATTGTATCCAAAATGCAAAACCTTGTAACTTAGTATTAAGTGTCCAAATCAAAAACAAAAACTAGTCAAAATATCTAAACACACACCTCATAAAGTAAAGATATATGAATAGCCAGTAGGCACATGTTTAAAATGTTCAACATGATTAAATAATTTCTATGAGATAGGATGACTAAAATGAAAAAGACTCACAAAACTTCACTTTTGTGAAGATATGGAGCAACTAGAATTCTTTAACACTCCTGGTTGGATATAAAGTTGGCAATTTCTTAGAAAATTGAAATGTATAACTACTGTTTAGCACATTCATTCAACTACCTGGTATTTATACAAGAGAAATGGAAACACATATCCATATAAAGCTTGAGTATGAACAGGTATATTATCTTTATTTTTGTATAGCCTAAACTTGGAAACCACCCAAATGTTTATCAGTATGTGAATATATATAAACACAATTTGGTATAACCATACAATGAAATTCTATTTGCCAATAAAAAGGTATGAAGTACTAATACATCCAATATTGGTAAGTCTTAAAATAAGTGTCAGAAGCTAGACACAAAAGATCTCATTCTATAAAATTTAATTTCTACAAAGTAAAAATGAATATATATCAACATAAAGTCAGACATCTGTACTGAACCAGAATGAAAGAACCAAAGGATTCCAATGAGGCAAATGGAATATTTTGAAGAGGATGGAAATATTCTGTATTATGATTTGGGGGTTAGCTTCCTGCGTGTATATGACTCAAAATTTTTTGAGTTATGGACTTTTTGTTTATTTATTTATTTTTACAGAGGGAAGAGAGGGAGAGAAAGAGAGGGAAAAACATCAATGTGCAGTTGCTGGGGGTCATGGCCTGCAACCCAGGCATGTACCCTGACTGGGAATCGAACCTGCAACGCTTTGGTTCGCAGCCCGCGCGCAATCCACTGAGCTACGCCAGCCAGGGCAAGTTATGGACTTTTAAAATTCATCATCAACAAAGTTTAACAAGATAGAAAAATCAGTAAACATATTAGTAGATAAAGCAAATATAATCCAAGAAACTGAAGGCAAATCTGCAGGAATTATAATTGAAATGACAAGAATGGTTTCAGTTCCCAGAAAGGTGCCGTCTATTCAAAGAAAAGCCGCTGAACCCCCTTGAAAGAGGTACAGCAGGTCATCTAACAACCTAGTTTTCATCTAATGTCAATTCTTCATAACGTTAAAGAAAAAAAAAGAATCAATTCCCAGCCAAAGCCACTGACAGTATGGAGTTTGCATGTTGTCCCATGTGTGAGTGGGTTTTCTCTGGGTACTCCAGATTCTTCTCACATCCTGGTTAGGTGAACATTGTGTCTGAATTGTCCCAGTCTAGGTGAGTGTGGGGAGCTGTGAGAGGCCCTGTGATGGAAGGGTGATCTGTCCAGGCTGGATCCTGCCTTTCACCCTGAGCTGTCAGGGTAGCTGGAATAAGTAGGTTCAAAATAATTCTCTTATTTGTTTTTTTATTATTCTTTCTTAAATGTATAGATAGCTCACATTTATTTCAATGTTTAATATTAGAAGTGATTTGAGTCTTTATTTATAAGTTTGGTGGTGTTTCTATGACCAGAAATACAGCATAGAAACTTAACTCTCATTTATTTCAATTAGTTCATGGTAAAAATGGTTTTGTTAAATGTCATTTTCTTAAAGTCACAGTTTCCAGAAATCTATCAATGATATTAAGTAAAGGCTTATTGTACATAACAGCATAGATTAAAATTGATTCAATCTCAGTATCTTCAACCATTTTCAAGTATGGATATGTCTGCCATTCCTATAATAGTAATCCAAAGATTTATCATTCTCTTTAAGAAACTTCCTCCAAGTCTCAATAGATGAACTTAGCTTCTGCATCATGAGAAAGTTAAGTCCATCAACTATGAACTCCTCTTAAAATTCTTAAAATAAAAGGAGTCTCTGTGATCTGGTATGACATTTCTCCAGTATTATTTCTTTTGAAGCTCACACCCCAGCCTCCTATTGCTGTTCTCTCAACACAGTGTCTCTGTGCCCTGATTACACTGTTCCCAGCCTTCCTCTCATTATCTCTCTGATGAATAACTGCACATATTTCAGGGTTCAGTCCAGTGAGTTTTTTATGCAGGCCTTCTGATGTCTGAGCCAGAATTAATTACTCCTCACAAGTAACCCCATTGTGATATAGACAGATAAATTCTATCATTGAATCTATGCATTTTTATTTTCTGTTTTCTGATACTTCATGAAAGCACAGGATGGATTACTTCACATTTATCTTATAACTTGAACAGTATCTGGTGCATTGTAAGTATTCAATGTATATTTTAAAAAGAAATTAATGATCTCAGTATTTTTATGTTTACAAAGAAATTCATGCTTATTACCTAATTAAATTCTCACACAACCATTTGAATTTTTCTTAGCTATAGGATGGATTAGGGTTTGTCTGTGGACCAGAATGTGGCAGAAAGTATCTGAGAGAGTGTTCAGAAAGAGATATGGCTTTGTGAGCTAAGCAGAGCATTCAACTGCTGAGTTAATCAGCAGAAGCAGAGTCCAAATGTAGTGTAACTGATGGAATGAAGACACCAGAACACCATCGGTGAATTCAGAGCAGCAGCCTATCAATCAAACCTGGTTGTTATCCTAAGTTGGTGTGCTGTATGGTTTGTTTCCCTTTACCCTTTACCCCATATTTTCAGTTCCATAGCATAATCCCTTTCAGGACACTGTTCTCAGCAGCTTTATAGGTTATTACTATGGTGCTTCTTTTGGTTAAAGAATGCCATCCTGTGTGATCTCTGTTGTAGAATTTCAGCTTTCTCAAGGCAAATAAATTTCGCCTGTGAGAACTTTGAACCACCTCACACACTTCATTTTTCTTTCATTGTTGAAAGATTATGTGCTGAGTTATCAGAACTTTCTTCTGACTATTCTTGGATTCTCAAATTCTTATTATGTCTAAGATACTACCTATGCCACAATCAAAACATAAGATGACTATGGTATATCTTCAAAGAGTGGCATGTTCCTTTATTTGGGTGATTATTTTCTATTGATAGTGGTGGGGGCATGCCAATGTTACTAATTCCATATTTACTTTAGATGACTCTGTTAGATTCTTTTAGATATCATGGAACAAAGACATTCGCTGCCACATCAAATAGAAAGTTAGGGAACCATCTTTTACTCTGTCTTTGCAAAAATATCAGATACAACTCAGTGTTGGGAGTTCTAATGGTGCCTCGGCAACTCTGGAAGTGAATTTTCCAAGACATACTGTCAACCACTACATTGACCCAACTACTTTCTGATAAAAACTACTTTTTCAAGATTGAATCATATAAAATTATAGATATTTTATTGTATTTGGCCCACAAAAACATGTATTTCAGCAGAATATTCCTACTGTTAACAGCTTCCTGTTTTCTCCGCTCTGCTTCATGTGTTTTCCTTACTAATTTTTCCTGTTGTCATCCAATTGGTAGCTCCTTATAGCTTCTGCTTGTTGATTTCTCTGTGTCTTGAGGCTTATGGAACACAACCATTTGTCTGTATTTGTTAATTAATGACATATCTTGAGATAGGTGATCTCATTAGCTCAACTGATCACCACTCAACACAAAGTGCACCCTTTGGGTACAGTTCTCACCAGGCTATTTCGTATTTCCTGTTCAGCTTATAATTGATGCCTCAAGGACTAGTACCATTCGTGTTTACATGGTACAAAACTGGATTACCTACGAGGCAAAAAGCAGCTAGGAGAGGGAACACTGAAAAAACTAGGCCTTAGAGACAATCAATAGAGTTACTTCTTTTTTTTCCAGTTCTTTTTATAGTTAGAGAAGAATATACACTCATTGCTCAAGCACTCAAACCACATTTCTCCAGAGGCAGCCACATTATTTTAATTTTTTTCCTCTCTGAGAATCAGGAAACATATCCAAAAGACCCCACTAAGGACACATGAAATAAAGAATCCCCAACAGTCTACTAGGCTATAAACACGATTATGGTTTATCTCTAACCTCCCAAATGTAATATATTTTTAATGACATACCTTTTCAATTCATTTTCTTCTTCTAAAAATTGGGTTTCCTTATATTTAAATTTCATCCCAATCAGTCCTCACATATTTAATACTAAAAATGTATATTTAAATAATCTTGGAAACTTTATACAGACTGAAGCACTTTAGAATGGCCCTCAGCTTTTCCTTGCTTTAACACAAACAATAGGTCAAGTTTGTCTCAAACTGAAACAAGTCTAAATATATCTGGCTCTCTTCCTCATTGTTACTGCTTGGCAGGCTAAAGGCCCCAAGGTCATATGAAGGCCCTGTCTTTCCAAATACGATGGAGAGTGAAGTCCAGCTTCTCCTTCACTCACTTCAGACTGTTTTTCCCCCCAATGTGGCCAGATGGCCTTTTTTACATCCTGTATACAGCACTAAGTTTGGATTCAGTTTTTCAAGATGAATCCAAGTTTAACCTCTCAGTGTTACAGGATCTCTCCAAGGGAAAATTTTTCCAGCCACTCTTGTGCATTTAAAATGTCTCAATAATTGTGTTTTTAAAAATTGATTGATTCTTCCAAACTTCTTTCTAACTTCATATCTATATCTAGTGAACATTAATATAGTACATACAGGAACAGTATTCTGAATGGATTCAACTCATGTTTAGTTAAAAATAGAGGGAAAGTCAATAATAAGAATATATTTTTTAGTAGAAGCACACAGAGGCAATTGGGGGAAAACAGAACAAAAGATTATCTTTTTTCAATTATGTTTCATTTTACTCAGTTATGGTACAAAAATATTAGTACTTTCTCATTCATTCTTTTTTAATTTAGTGTTGTTCAGTTTCAGCTGTCCTGCCTTTTCCTCACTTTCTTATCCCTGCCCCAGGGCCACAAACTCCCACAGTCAATTTCCCACATTGTCCATGCCATGGATCCTCTATTTGTGTTCCTTTGCTTGTCCCTTCCCCTTCTTTTCCCTGAAAGCAAAGAATAAATAAATCTTACTGTTTTTTTCTGCCTCAAACCTGGAGATGGGGCATCTAATCTGTAAAGCAGTTCACAGGGATTGCTTCATACATTTGACAGACAGCAAGTTGTATGCAATTAAAAATGTTGACTGCAAGTTGACCTTGTTTTGTTTCACTGTTTACATGGCTGAAGGTTGAAATTGAGACACATTCTATAGATGAGGAACATCAAAATCTTAAACAACCATCAAGGGTATTAGGATAATGGAGGCACTGGGTCTGGAATGCAGACTTTCCACTCCCTTTCTAATGTTTTCTCTATGGAATTTCATTAGTATGGGCATTAGATGGGACTTTATGGACTGCCTTCTTTTAGGGCATGCAGGAGGTGCAAATTCACTTCATTTATGCTCACACAGCCAGGTTTGAGCAAATCTCAAGTTACATGAAGAGGGAAATATCATGCTTATTTAGTGCCCTGAAAGTACCCATTAAATTTTTGTGGCCTTCTCTCACTTTTAAAATCTGAGTTGAAAGAAGGCATCAATTTGGGTTATGTTGGTTACTTATGTTTGTTATTTAAACATAACATAGGAAGATTGGGATTTGAGATTTTATTTCCAATAGTTGACTGAAAAATAGTGCTTCTTAATAAAATAATGTAATAAATCAGAAACTAGGTAGAAGGAGTATCTGAATGCAGAGGCCTTCTTGCCAAAACACTAAGCTATGCTCTCCAGAATGACAGAACCCCTTTAGTTTTGGATTGACACTCATTCATTAAAAATAAATTAGCATTCCCATCTGGTCTGACTCATTTAATGGGAACAAGAAGTTCCTCTAAAAGTACAAATATACAGGGGAAAGGATATTAAAAATGAAGGGAGGCATGGGACTGACCTTGTGCAATTTTCCTAAGTCTGAGGACCACAAACATAATTCTGATGTAAAATTAAAATTTTCTGCACAGAACAGAAGCAGCCTCACCTATGTAAAGGTATTTATTGCCCCAGATTACCCCACAGATCAATTAAATTCTCAGACTGAACAGATGTTTTTAAATCAATTTTTAAAACTACCTTCTGTTCCAGGATCAAGTGTCAAGTTCTTAAGGAATAAAAATAAAGATGTTCTGCATTTGTTCTGATTTACTTTTACAAAAGCAGTTGTGGAATTCATACATTACTAAATTAAAATGTAAATTTCTTTAGTAGGGGCTCTCGAAAGAAGTAGCTCTAAACTTCTTCCATTTTCTAAGCCCTCTGCAGGTTACCTGTTACAATCTATTAATCACTATATATATACACACACATATACACACACACACATATACTATATATATATCATAACTGACTCAAAAATGCTATAATCAAGTTTATTATTTACCATTTAGCAAAGAAAAGATTATCTCAATGTTTATATCAGGCAATCAAAATTCTCTTTCACTTCTTGAGTTCTTAAATTACTTTCTATTCCCATCTTAAACTCTTTAGCCTTTATGGACTGATAAAATATACTTGACTTAGCAGGCTTGAGATAAATTATTTTCCATTTTTAAATGCTTAATTCAGGAATTAAACCTTTAAAAACATTCATAAATGTAATAAATTAAATTGCCACATGAGTGTAGTATATTTAACGCCACACATTAAACTACCTTGATCATACTTATGGAAATCTTAAAATGGCATGGAAAATGAGATTTCCATTGAGCTGGTGTTTTCCTCTCCATCATCATATTTCAAGGGAAACAGTTCATGAATGATAAGCCAAAGAGATTTGCCAATTCTGACAATGTACTTTTTTACTTCATAGACAAACTAGGAAAGAAATTGTTCACTTGTATTACTTATTTTTGGAAACTCAATATCTTTTTCTGAAAAAGACCATACAGAGCAAACACAAAGATATGTATGAAAGTGTGTTATCAAGAACAAAAAAGGAGGACAATAAAAATTATTTTCAAATATAATATTATACAAACACATTGATATTTTACCCTGTTCTGAATTTCAAAAACAAACTTAAATGTGGCTTGAATTAGCATTAATTGTTAGCATCTTATCAGAAGAAATCAGAGCCAAGTTATAATATACAAAGAAAATACTGTACTTATTTTTGACTTTAGGCTTTCTTCACTTATACAGAGCCAAAATATCCTTTCAAAGGACTTCTAGGATACAACAGACCTAATGTTTTATAACAGGACTAAATGTCTACATGTACAGTTTTGAATTCACAAAATATTACTGTTATTCTAAAGTCAGGATCCATTTAATGAATTGAAGGAAGGAATGTGTTTACAGATATCTGGCTGGCTGCTTAGTCATGGTCATCTAAGAGTAAAACTGTCATTAAAACATATATTTTATTGATTATACTATTACTGCTGTCCCAATTTTTCCCCTTGGTCCCCCTCTGCCCAGATCCCCTCCTCCCTCCAGCAATCCCCGCCCCCCCCCCCCCTTAGTTCATGTCCATGGGCCATACATATAAATTCTTTGGCTTCTCCATTCCCTATACTGTTCTTGACATCCTCCTGTCTATTTTGTACCTACCAATTATGTTTCTCAATCCCTGCACCTTTCCCCCCATTCTTCACCTTCTTTTTCCCAGCTAATAACCCTCCAAATGATCTCCATATCTATGATTCTGTTCCTGTTCTGGTTGCTTGCTTAGTTTATTTATTTTTTTTTAGATTCAGTTGTTGATAGTTATGAATTTGTTGCCCTTTTAATGCTAAAATGCCAAAGGTTAAGGATAAAGAGAGAATCTTAAAAGCAGCAAGAGAAAAGCAGAGAATTACCTACAAAAGAGTCCCCATAAGACTATCAGCTGATTTCTTAAAAGAAACTTTTCAGGCAAGAAGAGACTGGCAAGAAGTATTCAAAGTGATGAAAAGTTAGGACCTACAATCTAGATTATTCTATCCAGCAAAACTATCATTTAGAATGGGAGGGCAGATAAAGAGCTTTCCAGACAAGGTAAGGCTACAGGGGTTCATCATCACTAAGCCATTATTACATGAAATGTTAAGGGCACTTATTTAGGAAAAAGAAGAAGATCAAAACTGTGAACATTATAAGGGTAATACTTTAACCAAGCATTAATAGCCAAAGTTTAGTCCTCCACATAATGCATTTAGAAACTCAATATAGTATGTACATTCTGAGGTAATCCATCTCCCTGGAACTGGTCTATATGAATTTAATTCATAAAAGACTTATCAGTTACATTTAGTCTCCTCTCTGTTCTCTAGGCACACTTAGTCCAGTGTGCCTATTTATCCTACCTGACAGCTTTTAAACTAGATCTATCCTTTGTTTAAAATGCTCAGTCTTCAGATCTGTTGATATAAGAAATGTCCAAACCTGTAGACAATTTTTACGAGTTCATTTGAGCCAAACTGATGACATATGCTGGGGAGCAAGATCACAAAAGCTCTGAAGAATAACAATTTTGCAGCTTATTTTATGCATTTGGAATTAAGGAGGGAACATAAGGAAGATTATATGGAGGTGAGAGAAAGGAAGGCCTAGAATTAATTACAGGATAGTTAACAAGATTATATGCTTTTTTAGGATGGTTATGCCTTAGAGGGGTATTATTTCAAGCAATTCAAAGATGTATTAACATAGATGCACAAGCACAATCAACAGGGCTTGCTTAAAAAACTTTCACTAAAGAAGTTTATAGGCCTGGGATGTGACTACCCACCATGACCTACCCAGTTAGGAATTTATGATTTATTATAGCACTTCTTTTTTTGTCCAGCGGTATCTGAATATGAAGTCTTAGTGAAAATCACTGCCTGAGAGAAGCCTCTATGACTAGCCTATGCAGAAAAACCTCTCCCTGGATTTTTCTAAATTATTTTATACTTACAAACGTAGCACTTAGTGCTATCAGAAATATTACTATTCATTTAATTTTCTACTAAATTATCCTCCCTTTCCCACAAATATACAAGACCCTTGAGGATAGTCTTGGTTTTTGTTTTGTTTGTTTGTTTGTTTATTTACCATTACAACAGCAGAGAGCTGGTCAGTCAGATCACCAGAGTCTCCCAGCTGCCAAGATGGTAGCAGGAAAAGGTTCTTACACTGAGCGTGTGAAAATATAGAAAGATAATGGGATAGGAAAAAGCCCTTTCCCCTTCCTCCCCATAGCAAATTGGGAGTGGGGCCAGGGGAAGGCAGACACATGTGCCATAAAACTCAAATGATTGATGGGGAGGTGCTAAGCCAGTCAAAGAGGCCTGTCAGTCTATTTTGGGGAAAGAAGGGATTGCCTGGGAGAGAGACCCACTTTGAGAAAACTCCTGGTCTATCCCACACCCAACCTGATGCAATCCCGGGGAAAAAAATATCTCTGTCTGTCTTGCACGTGACCTGCATTCATATTGCACACTCACCTATTCTCTCCATGAACCACATGGCTCTTGGCCTCCAGGAGGGTGTCTGTCTCTCCCTCTCCCTATCTTGTCCACCTGGTGATGTACTCACCAGTGCATTTGCACACCCTTGCCTGGGAGCACAATACCATGTGGCACTGGCAACCACTGGCCAATGGCTGTGCAGGCTCCACATGTAGGTTCTTAGAGGAAGCCTGAAATATACAGAAGCTGGAAATAAGCCAAGCTACCTGGATAGAAACTAAGACTGCCTAGCAGCCACCTGCAGGCCCCCAAAGGACTGTGCTTTAAAATGGAACAGGAACTCTGGACATTGGCTTTTGTCTTGACCTTGCTGAGGACACATTTTAACTTTTTTCATGGCAGAAAAAGGAGATGGGCTCCTGGGAGAGGAGTCTTCCATTCTCTCAGGTCACATATCACCTGAATAAAAATTCTCTCCTTTTGCACCAGCATTTGTCTCACAAGTTTGGATTTTGAGGCAACAGGTGGATGAACCTCTATTTTAAACCTCTTTTTTTCCTTTGGTTACACTGGAACTTAATATATTTAGTTGCAAAAGAGGATATAGGGAAAAGGAATGATGTAATCTTTGAAAGTTCCTGTTTCAACCAATATAAACAACACAGCAACTAAGATGCAAAACATAAACTCAAAAAGCATCTATAGTTTAAAAGGTGATCCCAATATAAGCTGCAATCATATGTGTTTGCACAGTCATATATGAACAATCATATGCTGCCACAAGACCTGCATAGTATCAACCATTCTTGAAAGTAACATGGGGAAGTCAAAGGGGCTTCTGCAGTCCTGAAAGTCAGAGAACCCAGAATTGCCTTCAAATGCTTACTCTCATGAGGAAGGCAGCTCACTCTGTGTGCAAAGTCTCATGGGCCAACATGAGAGTAGAATCTGAAACTGGGAGGGGGTATTGCGGGCTCTGAGGTAAGAGTACAAAGAGGGCTAGACTGTTCTGAGCCAAATGAACACTAAAAAATAATCCAATCTCTGATAGTAAATTTTATGTCAATTTAACTGCCATGGAGGACCCAGATATTTGCTCTAATATTATTCTCTATTTCTGTGAGTGTTTTGATTGTGATTAGTATTTAGATCAGTAGACTGAATGAAGCAGATTGTCCTCCTTAATAGGGGTGGGGCTGATTTAAACACTTGAAGGCCTGAATGGAACAAATACCCTGACTGTTCCCTATAGAAAGATGTTTGTCCATCCCAGGAAGACCATCCTCTTCTTGCCTGACTGCCTTCAAAATAGGACATCAACTTTTTCCTGCCTTTGAACTTAAATTGAGACAATTCCCTGGGTCTGCAGCCCATCAGTCTTCAGACTAGACTATACTATCAGATCTCTTAGATCTCCAGCTTGCCAGCCCATCAGTCTTACCTAGACTATACTATCAGATCTCTTAGATCTGGGTCTGCAGCCCATCAGTCTTCAGACTAGACTATACTATTAGATCTCTTAGATCTCCAGCTTGCAGTTCACCCTGCAGATCTTGGGACTTATCAGCCTCCATAATAGTGTAATCCAATGCTTTCTACTAAGTCACTTAGGTAGGTAGGTAGGTAGGTAGGTCATAGGTCAGTAGATAGATGATACATAGATCTCCTATTAGTTCTATTTTTCTGAAGAACCCTGATTAATACAATCCCTTTTAGAACAAGGGAGTCTCAATGAGGTGAAAATTTCATTAAGAAGAAACTGCTGGAAACAAAATCCAAATTGAGCTAGCAAAGACACTACAGACATGAGAAAAAGAAGTTTCAGATGCAATTGTAAGAGTTTGAAGAAATAGAACTACCCACGAAAAAGACAACCCTAGAACCCTGCAGCTAGAAAAGCAATTCTGGATCATTCTGTTTACTATGAGCACAGGAAAATACGCCGTATATATGAGCAACATAGGGTTAAAACATATGAATCTCTTATAACAAAAAGAATCCTCAAACATTATAATAAAAAAGAAAAGAACCCAATAGAAAATAGGCTAAAGATTTGAGTAGATACTCAATAAAGAAGTTATATGGGTGGCAAATAGCCTCACAGAAAGATATTCAGCAATAAATAAAAGCTAGAAACAACCCAAATGCCTATCAAGAGATAAATAAATAAACACACTGTGGAATATCCATAAAATGAACTACTTCTCAGCAACAAATATTAATGGGCTATTGGTATATAGAACATGAAAAATTCTCAAAATAATTATGTTGAATAAAAAGAATAAAAGAATTATGCTATCATTGTTGCCTGGGGATTGGAGGCAGGGAAGGATGGATAACAAAGGAACACAAAGAAACTTTTGGGGTTGATATGTTCACTACCAACTACATTCTTATTAATTCTTATCTTTTTGTGTAGCTGCAGAGTAGAACATTGTTCATTCTAAGTTATGTAATATTGTCTGTATTCAACAATGAGCTCATTAAATTCCTGGAAATATCATAACCTGCTCTTGAAAGCTGGTTTAAGAAAGCTTTATCACACCATTGTTTCTGACCCTCCAAAAAAAAGACCTGGGCACAAATAGTTTCACAACAGAATTCTAACAAAACTTTATAGATTCCACTGTTACATAAAATTTTCCAAAGCATAGAAAATTAAGGAAATTATTCAAATTCTTTTTATGAAGCAAATTTATAACAAATTTGTTAATTTATAACAAATTAAATTAAAACCTAGTACCACTTAAGAATGTTAATGCAAAAGTATTAAATGAAGTGTGAGTGAACAGAATCCAACAGCACATAAACAAAATAATAAACCATATATTTCAAGAATGCACAATAAGTTCAATATTATGAAACTCATTAAAATAACACATAATAATAAATCTAAGAAGACAAATTATAAATATATGTAAATTATATATATAATCTCCATAGATGCTGAAAAAACCTTGGCCAAGATGTAAGACTCATTCCTAATAAAAACTCTCCAGCAAATAAAGATTGTTAAATGTCTTGGCAAGTTGAACATAATATAACCATAAAAATTAAAGATGAATGGGTAGAATTATAAAAGTAGAATAAGCTTGCTAATGCAATTTAGGATCCAAGATGTTAGTGTAAAAGAAAAGAGATATACAAGGTCTGTCTAGAAGGTATCCACCCATGTAATATGAAAAATAGAGATTTCAAAACTTATTGAAGATGACATAAGATACAAGAAACATTGTACATAGGACAATGATGCCTCAGTCCCCTTCAAAGTAGGCACCTTGGGACCTCACACAGTTCTCCCAATCACCGTCAGCTACCCCATCTTATTTTCCTGAATCTCACTGATGGTCTGAAATCTCTTCCTTTTCAAAGGTGATTTTGTTTTGGGAAAAGCCAGAAGTCACCAGGCCCCAAAGCTGGGCTGTAGTGGGGCTGAGTCACCTAGGTGATTTGATGTTTCACAGAAATACCCTACACAAGACATGATGCATGAGAGTGGGCACGTCGTCATGATGAAGCTGCCAATCACCAGTTGCCCATAGCTGTAGCCTTCTGAATCATCCAAATAGTTTCCTGGGAGGAAGGTTCAAGCTTAATACAAAATGTGATGCAGACAGATTCATTGCTCTCTTGCTCAGTCATTTTGAATGTGATGGCTACACAGTACACATGTTCACTCAACAGTGTCTACTGCCCCCATTGACTAGTACAGTGAAGTCCTCATTATTCACACATGTGCATCCACTCCACGCTCCTTGGCTTCCAGGTTATCGATGTGGGACCAACCATTCTCATTGTATTAACAATGGCTGGACTTTTTCTAGATAGATCTCATACATATAACATGCAAAAATGAACATTCTTTCACTGCCTGGCTTATTTCACTTAGCATAATGCTCTCCAGTTCCATCCATGCTGTCACAAAGGGTAGGAGCTCATTTCTTTCTGCTGCATAGAATTCCATTCTGTAAATGTACCATAGTTTTTTGATCCATTCATTTACTGATGGACTTTGGGTTGCTTCCAGCACTTGGTTATTGTAAATTGTGCTGCTATGAACACTGGGGTGCATGGGTTCTTTTGGATTGGTGTTTCAGGATTCTTAGGGTATAATCCCAGCAGTGGAATTGCCAGGTCAAAAGGCAGTTCCATTTTTAGTTTTCTGAGGAAATTCCATACTGTTTTCCATAGTGGTTGTACCAGTCTGCAAATACCATATGATCTTACCTTTAACAGGAACCTAATCAACAAAATGAACAAGCAAGCAAAATATAACTAAAGACATGGAAATTGAGAACAGGCTGACAGTGACCAGAGGGGGAGAGGAGAGGGGATTATAGGGGGAAAAGGTGAAGAAGGGTTTGCAGGAACAAGTATAAAGGACACATAGAGAATAACAAGGTGGAGGGTGGAAACAGGGAAGGGAGGTGGGAAGGGGTGGGGTGGTGAGGAGGTGTTGAGGGGAAAAGGCAAAAAACTGTATTTGAACAACAATTTAAAATGTTTACATTTTTTTAAAAGTAAAAATTCTAATCCTGAACTTGAATTTGAAATATCATCAATTTGAAATATTAAAAAAACCCTCAAAATGTTTTCTCTTTAAGAAATATCTTTCTTAGTTCTGAACACTGAAATACCTAAGCTAATTTCATAGCAATAAGGATTCCAAGTGCCTAGATTTGGGAACCTCAACATCATTCCCTCTTAAAAATTATCATGTTCTTTGGAAAAATAGTGGATACTAGATTTAAAAGAGGAAATATATACAATAAACATAAAATATCTTATAGTAGAAAATAAGTACTCAGAAACTACCTTAAAAAGATCTAAATGGCCAAAGTTGAGATAATTAGAGCACTAATAAAGATAATTAAAACTCATTGAATTTATCAAATATGTTAATTTCCAAGAGCTCACGATACCAAAACAAAAAGACACTTTGATGGATACAAACATATGAAAATCATTCTTTTGAAAATGAAATAAAGTATGATTTGAAAAGTTAATCAAGGAGGAAAATGTCAGGCATAATTCTGCATTTTATCTTTTCTATATCATCTGTATCCAACAGTAACTAAATTGTTGGTAAAGGGATGCTTCTTTTTCATGGAAATATTCCAGTTAATCATTAGAAAATAGAATGTTAATTAGAATACAGTGATAATGCTGTATTGTATAATTAAAAGTTGCTAAGAGAGTAGAAATTAAATGTTCTCACCAAAACAAATGAATTAAAAGTAACTATGTAAGGTAATGAATGTGTTAATTAACTAAATGGGGGAAATCCTTTCACAATTTATACATATATCCACCCCATTTTATAATTTTATTAGACCTCAGTAAAGCTGGAATTTCCATTACACGTTGGCCAATCAACTCCACAATCTGATTTTTGCCTTATACCTAAACACTATACCATATTTTTCAAATATGGTATTTGAAAAAACATACCATATTTGAATATACAAACAAACCAATAATAGCACTGGGGAAAGAGAGTAGAGATGCTATCGACAGTGTGAGTTTTTTGAGAACTTTCTCAAAGGTAAAGAGAAAATGACATTAGATTGAGAGAAGAACAAATCAAGTAGATAAACCTCTAGACACTCACAGAGTAAGGAGGGGTATTTGGAGAATTCCAAATTTTTAAAAACTGAAAACTTAGTAAACAAAGCTGAAGGTAGAGTGGGGATTGAGCCAGAAAGGCAGAAGATTAAGGGAAGCAAGGCCCTGTGTCCAGCCTTGCCTTTGGACTCTCCACTGTTTGTAGCAACCCTGCATGGGCTACAGCTGTGGCTTGTGTTGCAGCAGATGGAAGTCTGCAGTGCTTGCTGATGGAAGCAAAGCATTTGATGATACTAATTTTCATAGGTTATTCTTAAAAGTCACTTTGAAAAACCAAATTAGTAGGCTGGGAGTAATTGTGAGTGAAAGTAGGGGCTTAAAAGTAGGAGGCTTCCAATTATTTTTCCAGACTGACCAAAGGCAACCACCAATTCTTTGATGAGGAGAACTACCACATCACATCTGAACTCTACTGTACAGTCATTAAAAGCTGATGAATAATATATTTATGCTTAAATTATTATATAAACAAAATGTATGAATTTCTCAATCCATAGTGTGGGTTCATTTCTTTTTATTTATTTATTTATTTATTTATTTATTTATTTATTTATTTTAGAGAGGGAAGAGAGGGAGACAGAGAGAGAGAGAGAGAGAGAGAGAGACATCAATGTGCGGTTGCTGGGAGTCATGGCCTGCAACCCAGGCATGTACCCTGACTGGGAATCAAACCTGAAACACTTTGGTTCGCAGCCTGCGCTCAATCCACTGAGCTATGCCAGCCAGGGCCCATTTCTTTTTTTTTTTTTTATCCTCACCAAGGACATGCTTATTGATTTTAGAGAGAGGGGAATGGAGGGAAAGAAACATCAATGTGAGAGAGAAACATTAATTGGTTGCCTCTTGTACATGCCCTGACCAAGGACAGAACCCGCAACCTAAGCATGTGCCCTGACCAAGAATGCGACCCCTCGACCTTTTGGTCTATGGGATGGTACTCCAACTAACAGAGTCACACTGGTCAGGGTTGGGTTTATTTCTTTTAACCATTTTGGCCATACTCATAAATCCTGACTTAAATAAATGCTGTAGGCAGGTCCTAGGAGCACATACAATGCACCCATGTATTTTAGACTGAGTCTTTTATATTTTTATAAATATAAAAAGTTATATTTATAACTATAAATTAGTTATAGTTGTAACTAATCATATTTAGTTATAGTTTCAAGCATCTCATCTGAACCTTCTAGGGCTCTCTCTCACTCTCTGCTTTTTCAATAACTTATGACACTTCAGCTCCATTTCTTCTTTCCCAATTCCCTACTACCAGCCACTCTGTGCCCTTCTGGAGCTGTGTCACATTTTGCACTCACTTTCCTAACTTAAATATACAACTGTTTCTCAGGAAACAAATTTTAAATTTGCTCACCAACTTGTGCACTATAGTTGTAAGTAAAAGATACTGCTAGTGCCCAGCCTCTAGAAGTCTCATTAGCCAGAGTCACCAGAGCACCAAAGGAGGTTTGGGAGGAAATACAATGCATATCTTATCATTGTGTTGGGAGTATCTAAAGTGAGAACATCTCAGCACTATCATTTCTAGAATATTTATGTGTCTGTGCTGTATCTATGAATGTATCTTACCACTGAAAAAAGACAGCTTCATTAAAGATCAGCTGTTGCAGGTTGCATTTGGCCTTTTAACCCCATCCAAATAAGTGGGTTACTCCAATGAGAGTTTCTCTGGTCTCAACACCCAGTGAGTAGTACTGATAGATGTTATGCAATCTCTGCCATGAAGGCCAAGTAATGGATAAATGTCTACAGTTAGAATATGTCATTAACTTTTACCTTAAAAAGGGAATTTGAAAAGTCTTACACAGGACTTTGTATTTTGCATTCTTTTAAGCTTACATCTGCTTAGTAAGGCCAAGCCGGGAACACTTTTCACCAAATGGTCAGCAACCTCCCCTATAATGATGCTGATAATGTGGGCTGATGCATTGGAGATATGTAAATGAGAAGATTTCTAGTTCCTTTCTTTGGCTAAGAAAATGGTTTATAAAAGAACAGACAATTACGGATTTACTTAAAACTAAAGTAACCTTGTATCTCAGCTCTCCCAAGAAAATAAGTGCTTTAATGTATTGCCTCTCATTATTTCTGGTGCTTTTTTTTTAAGGTTTCTGCAATTCATTGTAGGCACCATTGCACTTGGACCAGCCTTATTTCTGATGCTTTCTTTCAATACCAAAAGTATTCCTCTATGGAGAATAAATTATATTATCCCACCACCTAAAATCTATGGCCTCCCACAGATGAGCAATGTCTATTTTATCCTCAAATCACATAAAAGAGTAACCATGGATTGAAGGCATAAATGAAAAAATGCTGTGTGAAAAAAGTGATTGGACCTGAAATAATTAAATTAAATATAACCACTTGCAATTAACCAGAATAATCTGTCATATAAAAAAATAAATGAAAGTGGTAAGGTGTCAAATTGGATGTGCATAAGGTTTTCAAAAACTTAGACACAAATATAACTGTGTGATATAGTTTAGAAAAATAGAAATTGTGCTAGGGCATTAGAATTAGAGATTGGTATAATATTCATTTACAGTGATCTGTAATTCTATTATATTATTCATTGTGAAAACAAGAGAAGAAAACACGCAAAAAAATGGTATATAATCTACCCATACAACCTGAAAATATATTCACTTTACACAAGTTGA
Organism: Phyllostomus discolor; assembly: GCF_004126475.2. Taxonomy (NCBI): domain Eukaryota; kingdom Metazoa; phylum Chordata; class Mammalia; order Chiroptera; family Phyllostomidae; genus Phyllostomus; species Phyllostomus discolor. Next base: position 144,589,766 of record NC_040906.2, on the reverse strand, counting down.
TATCTATACAATTACTTTGGAAATCGGTGGCTTCATGACTAAGAAGAGCAGAAATCTTTTTTTCTTTTTGGGCAAATATGCCACCGGGTAGGACACTATAGCTTTTCAGCTGACATTTAGTAGTAACATGCACTATATGCTTAATGATGGGAAAATGTGTACATAAAAACTAACACTTTGCTACTGAATATGAAAGGAAACGGTGAAATGAGGAAAAAGTGGAGATTTTAGAATAGCAAGTCCTGACGTTGTGTCTCCATGCTGCCACGCAGAGGTGCTTTGACCTTGGGTAAGCCATTCACTACCCAGGGTGGGAGTAAAGAACAAATGTGACAAGACACGCAAAAGTATTTGTAAAGTGGAAAACCCTATCCATATAATGACTGTGGAAGACATCATTAGTACAAAAACAAAGAAAATATGAAGTGATATGGGTGCAACAGTGTTAACATAAATTAAAAACTGAGAAAAATAACATCTGATGATAAGAGAAGAGAGGGGAAAATAAAAATATGAGGCTTGTTGAAAAAAATGCCAAAGTGTTTTTGAAATGTAGGGCAGAGTGATACACATGGGCTTTAATCAAGCACACACTTTAAGAAAACTTTAACTAATTTTGTAGAAAAACTGCCGTTTAATACTACTCTTTCTCACAGTAATGGCAGAAATAATTCAAGGTTTTAAAATATTTTAAATTACCTGAAAAATAAGGTGCTAAAGATATTTGCTGCCTCATAATTCCAACACAGAACATTCTTACATATTCCACCATGGTTGAAGAATATGGTAATTGCAAATTGAGGGAACACATTTTAAAATGACACTATAAATGATGAATTTTTAAAAAGAACTAGAATGCAGGGTTGTCTAGCCATTGGAATTAAGCCTTATTTAGAAGTAACAGTTCAGATCACTCAACTTCAATGCTAAAGCCGCAGGCTGCCTATTCTGTGAGGTAGAAGTGAAAAAGAGAATTCCATGTGCTAAATAGACAATGTGTAAATCCCTAAGATATTTTTCAAATAGAAAATATTTTCAAATACTAATAAAGTCACTTTAATGTAGCTTATAGAACTTCAAAGTGCCTCATTTTCAAAATAGGCCTGAAGAAATGAATACCAAGTATAAAATGCTATAGTTGTTTCTGTTGATAAAACAGCTGAAGACTCACTGAAAAGAATAATGTAATAGGGCACTCAATACATTTCTAGAAATGTATTGTCAATTTTCCTATTATTTCAATGTTCACTTTGAACCTTAGGAGTTATGAACGGCATTTTAAAAAGTCAGCAACCAAATGGCCCTTCACCAAAATCCACTGCACAACATCAGGTTCCTTTACTGAAGGATTTCACTGAAATGTGTGAAATCAATCCTTATTCTGAAACAGAGGGTTGGGTGCCTTGAAAGCCTACTTGTTTCCTTGAGTCGTGCCTTGCAACACAGATGAGTTTAGTATTTCTGGAGCAGACACTAGGGGAAGCGGCAAGCCTGCCAGTTCGGTAACGGACACCGGCAAGTCCTCACGTTGCACAAAGACCACCTTTGTGGGCCGCATTCTTTTCCCATCAGGCCGTGCTGCCCTGACCCGTGGTGTGTTTTTAGTTTCCAAAGAATGCTGATCCTCTCTAAATGATCTACTGAAAACTGAGTGTTGAAGCACAAATGAAAAGTGAAAAGTGCCATTTAGCACACAACATAATTATTACATGGCCTACTGCAAGTTAGCAAGGGCACGTTTCAGCCTTTAAGATGTGAAAGCCAGATCATGCTGTATCATAATATTTTCTGTGTTTTCTGGAAACAGCTCTAAATCCTCCTTTTCCTGGGTTGGTGGTTGGTTGCAAAGAAGGAAGGGAGAAGGGAATGATATTTTCATGTGGAATAGCTTTTGGGAGAGTGAGTAATAAAAGCTCGATTAAAGGTGAACAAACATTGAATTCAATATCTGCAATGGCCAGACCCTTTCAAAAGGAACTAGCTTAGCCTCAGGAAACAGTATAAGCAATCATAGTTATTAAATTCACATTGTACTAAAATTTAATCTAGTTAGGGTACCATGAATGGTAATATAGTGTGGACATGTACACACGTGCTCATTTTTAATACCATGTAGGTTTAATTTTATACCCCTTCCATATAGTACATGTTAAGTGGAATAAAAAGTAAATTTATGTGACTTCAAATTCTCACCAAGATTCCTTCAATAAATTAATCTTTATGATGGTATATTCAATGTCATTTTTCTGGAAACTCTACAGCTCTACAGGCTAGTGTCTCTGGTCCTAACAACTGAGAATAACCTCTAATCTGACTCATCACCACAATCCCTGTAGCACAAATAAATCTGGGATAACATAATTTGATTCCCTGCCTAGACAACAGAGAATAGAAGAAAAAATACTCAGCTCCTTCACTAATTTCAGTGGATTTTTCAAGGAAAATTACAAAAAAAATACTCTTCTGATTCCACGTTTTCCCACCTGTATTCGTAACAGCTCCATGGGAACTGGAACATTTTGTTTACTGACAACAGCATAGTGACTGTTGCCTGGAACCTTCTCGATAAATGCTATTTGAATGAATCAAGAGTTCAGTGAATTTCTCAATAGCCTATTAGCTTTGGTCAGTGTGCAGCATGGAGAGGACAGTATGAGAGAGGGAGGAGAATACCTGCAACATCTGTGCTGTGTGCCTCTCCTAGGCCTGCTGTCCCACCCCCAGCCCCAGCCACTGCCCAGGCTGTATTTTCTTTACAATCAGTGCTAATAGATCATCAAGAAAAACTTTTATTAAAAAATGGATGAACAATAACCCAAGTATATTTATTCTGAAATTCTTTGCTAAGTGTCCTTAGCAAAGGGTCTGGGAATATTAATAAAGACTCAATGTTAATATCTGATGCTATTTGAAAATTATTTACTGTTTATTATAACACCATGAAAATATTTAACAATTATTCATTGACATTTCTACCATGTGTTAGATATCAATTCTTACAATATCTTTATGAATTAAATATTATTATTATTTTCCACTTCAGATGAGTAAATTAATTCACAGAGGAATTAAGGAATTTGTCCAAAGTCATACAGGCGGTTCTCCAGGGCAAGATTTGAAACAAGGTCACCTTGCTTTGCAGAAGGGTTCTAAACCACTAATTTCTGTAGTAAAGACTTGCTGGGTAATGATGAGAAAATCTTGCCATGTTGTGTGATTTGTATGAGAAGTGCATTTTTAGACTGTAATATAGCTCTTTCTGTGGCTTAGCCAAGAGTTTAACGCAAAACAATCACATATTTGTAAAACCACCCAAAAGAAATATATCCATTTGATAAAGGCTTTTGTCTCTGAATTATCAGTTGAACATTATTCATTTGCAAGACTTCAGAATATTGTAGCACTCACACAAATGCAGTAATTAGTTTTAATTTCCCTTTGTCAGCCTAAAATAAAAATGAAGTAATTGATATCTTGATACTGAGAATTTCACTCTACCTGAAAACAAGTTTAGCATTTTAGAAACTTGAAAGGGCATTTGATAATTGTTAAGAATCTTAAAATTCTGATGGCCTCTGTCTGAAAAGGTTGCTTTATGAATTGAATTTTCTGTTAGCATGTTTTATAAATAAATTCTGCCTCTTAGATTTTGATGATGCTAATTTCTGTTTGGCCTTAGTCTTCTGGTCCTAAGAAGATTTTAAGATTATAAATACAAAGAGCTCCATGGCTCTCTTTACCTGGAAGTGAAATGACATCTGGTTAAGTGGATTCAGGGGTTTCAGTAATGCCTCTCAGTCATAGATTTTCTTTTATAACCTAACCTGGGCTTTGTTCTAATCAAAATACTTTGTTGTTCTACACTATTTTGCCCTCCTTCTTTTCATAAGTATTTTGAACTTTCTCCTGTCACTGTAAATATTTAAAATGTGTTTTTAATTGTTCATCCTTTGGTTTATTAAGAATATATGAAGAGTCTATTGTGTGCTGGTACTTTTTTATGAAGCTACATTACATGTTGTGTGATTTTTAGATTATTTACATTGCATAATAATACTGAATGTATACAAAGGAAAGTATGTATTATATGTGTATAAGTTATAAAGTTCACAACAAAAATGGAAATCTATGAACCTACCACCCAATCCCAAAACCAGAATCTCATCAAAATTACCAAAATAAGTGTTCATTCCTTATCCCATTGCCTCTGCTACCTTTGAAAGAGATAATTACTATTTGAATTTGTCTTTTTCACTTCCTTTTTCTTCCCTTATTATTATCTTTCTTCAACAGTTTTAATATAACAGAACATAATTTTATAATAGAACATATCTATTTTCACTGTTTTATAATATTTTATTTTTCAGAAGCACAATTTTACTTGTCCATGTCCTATTGAAGAAACTGTCCTATTTTCAGATTTTGCTATTATGAACTGTACTGCAATAAACTTTCTTGTATATGTTTCTTAATGTGTACGCTAGAATTTCTTGTACACACATCACAGTGAAATTGCAGATTATATGAAAATTCATATTTTTATATTATACACGTACTAGAATGGTTTAAAAGTTCCTGTTGATTCAACATTGAAAATTAGCAGACTTTTTAAAGTTTTCCCAAGTAGTGTGTACTAAATAATATGATAATGTAGTTTTTACTATTTCACTGATTTTTAACTAAGGTTAATATTTTTCATATGTGCATAGTCATTTCTATCTCCTCTTCTATGAAAAAATATCTCATATGATTTGCTCTCTTCTTTTCTATCTTTTATTTTAACATAAGCATTAGAGCTTTCGATCCATGAAGGAATAATTTTATTTATGGTATGAGGTAGAAAGCCCATTTGACTTATTTTTTAATGATACACAATAAATAAACTCCATTTATTTCCTGGTCCACTCAGTCATTTCCAACTGCTCTTCAAAGCCACTTGTCTTATATTTCAAATTTGATTTTGTTTCTGATAATTCCACTCCATCCCACTTTGCCAACACCACATGGCCTTAGTTAGCCTAACAATCTATTCTTATTTTTTCAGGAGTATTTATATTGTTTTTAGTGCTCAGTCTCAGAATTTCATGAAATTTATTGATCAATTTAGAAAGAGTGATATATTTATGATATAGAATCTTCTTACCTAAGAAGACATTATCTATTATGTCTTTTAATAAAAAGTTATATTCTTTTTTATATATACCTGTTTTGATGTGTTTATTCCTAGGTGTTATGTTATTATTTCTTCTTGAACTAGTTGGTAAGCGATATTTGTGAAAGAACATAATCTCCAATAAATCAACCTTTTAATTACATATTTCAAATTTTTCAAAAACTTTGCTAATTTTAATGGTTTGAATTGTCAATAATTGTCAGACACATGTGAAAATCTTTCACTATAACAGATGGGCTGGAGAAACCATATAGATGGTTTGGCCAAGCCATTGTTATCAGCTCCAACATGAATCTGTGTTCACCTTTACTTTTTTATGTCAGTTATATCAACTTATCCCAATAGGTACTACTTTTAGTGACTTCAATGCACATTTTGTGATTTATATTCCAATCATGTATTTTTATATTTGTGTATTTCAGAACCAATAATACATCTTTTGTGTCTATGAAACCTTCATAACTAGTGTAGCACTATAGATAATATTCTCTTTCTCATTTACCTCAACATTCTGTTTTATATTTAGTTGTGTCACTTTTATTTACATAATTCTTTGCTTTTGACTGCTATGCATTAGTACATATTGTAGATTTAAAATACATTAAATACAGTTTTCTTCAGTGACACTTAGGTTGTCTTTAATTCTTTGCTTAAGAAACTACTCAGTTTAGAATAATCGCATTCATGTCACTTCAGAGACCAGTGTAAACAATTCTCTGGGCTATGTAGAATTACTGGATCAGATACTATATCTATATACCACAGGTGGCAAACACAAGGCCTATGGGCTGAATCCAGCTCTCCACCTTGTTTTATCTGTCCTGGCACCTTGTTTCTACCCAGTGGCAGCACCGAGCTCCTTGCCCCTACCTAGTTAAGGAGTAGTTACATTTATACTGTCCTAAAATTACATTTGGCCCTTTGAAGCAACCGCTAGGCTGATGCAGCCCCCAGTGAAAATGAGTTTGACACCCCTGCTATATACTATATACTATTAATATATACTATATACTATGTATATATACATGCACATTATATATAGTGTGTGTATTAAATTATTTATATACATACATTTATAAGCTCTTAATACTACCTGGCTTTTTAACTTTTGTCAACATGAGAGCTATAAAGTAGTATTTTATTTTTATAAATATTTTATTTATTTATTTTTAGAGAGAGGGCAAGGGAGGGAGAAAGAGAGGGAGAGAAACATTGATTTGAGAGAGATACCTTGATTGGTTGGTATGTATCCCAACCAGGGACAGAACCCAGGCATATGCCCTGACTGAGAATAGAACAGCGACCTTTCACTTTGAGGAAGGATGCCCAACTGAGCCACACTGGTAAGGGCTAATATAGTATTTTATTAAATTAACTTGTGCACTTGTGATTATTACTAAAGTTGGATACCTTTCCAATGTGAATATTTGCCATTTAGGTTTCCTCTGTTGTGGATTGATATTCATATTCTTTGCTAATATTTATATTAACTGGTATTCTTTATTTTTAAAAAATCAGAAGCTTTTTCTGTATTTTAGCTATTAATTTTTTCAGTGTTGATGTTATAAATATTCCCCACAAATTTAAAAATTTACTTTCTTTTTTTTTTCATAAATTGGCCTTTTTGGAGTCTTGAAGATATGTGATGATATTTTCTTGGGTTTTCTTCTGTGAGATTTACTGTTTTTACCATTCACAGTTAGGTATTAAACCACTTGAGTTTTTATTTCAATATATGTATATGTGATATAAAAGTACTTCTTAAATTTTTCCCGTATTATGATTCAGCTTTCGCAGTGCAATCAACCAGGTAGGCACTATTGTGTTAAATGTGGTGCTACTTCAGTTATATACTAGGTAGGGGTTCACTCTTCTGTTCTATTTCTGTTACTGTTTGGTACCAATATCACACTTTAATAATTATGGCTTTATAATATATTTTAATATATACAAAATAAATATGTTCTTTTATATTAACTTTTCCTCAAAGAAAAATTAATGTCTTTCCACCTAGAACCATGAAAAAGCTCTTTATGTATTCATATCTTTTATTATATTCTTTTTTAACTTTTTTTTTGTTTACACTATTACAGATGTCCCCATTTTCCCCCTTTTGACCTTCTCTGAGCTGCCCTACCCCCCTTCCCACAGACAACCATGTTGTCTGTGTCCATGGGTCATGCATATATGTTTTTCAGCTCATCTCTTTCCTTCTTTTGTCCAGTGCTCCCCTCCCCACTTCCTTCTGACAGCCATTGATTAAAATGCTACCTGTTCCCTATTTCAGTGTCTTTGGTTATATTTTTCTTGTTTCTTTGTTTTGTTGTTTAGGTTTCTGTTAAAGATGATATCATGTAGTATTTGTCTTTCAGTGCCTGGCTTGTTTCACTTAGCATAATGCTTTCCAGCTCCATCCATGCTGTTGCAAAGGGTAGGAGCTCCTTCTTTCTTTCTCCTGCATAGAATTCCATTGTGTAAATGTACCATAGTTTTTTGACCAGAGGGGAGACAAGAGGGAATTTCAGAGGAAAATGGGTAGGGTTTACAGGAACAAATTTAAAGGACACATGGTCAAAAACTAGGGGTGGGTGGTAATGGGAGGGAAGTAGGAAGGCTTGGGTGGGTGGGCTAGAATGGGAGTAAAAGGGAGAAAACTGTATTTGAACAATGATTAAAATAAAATTTAAAAAAATGCTACCTGTTAATTGGTAGCATTCATTGGTAATTCCTAAACAACAAATATTTAGTAGATGTATTATTAATGATTGAAATAGTTGTCTTACTTTCTGTTATTTTTCTAGATGATTATTGCTAGTGTAAATAAAAAATTACTTATTTATAAATGTTGATTGTGTTTTGTTGACTTTACCAAATATATTATTTTCAAATAGTTTGTGCATTTTCCTAGGTTTTTAGTATAAATGATATCATCTTCAAAATAAACTATAAGTGACATATACAATAGGTATAAATAAGGCAGTTAGTTGTTTGGAAAATTTATGACAGTGGGTTGTCAATGGTCAGTGGTAAAAAAGAAATCTGAAATAAAGGTTTAACTAAACAAACAAAAAAAGTAACAAAATAAATATTAAGGTTGAGTTTGAGATTTCATAATACCAAGATTATCACAATACCCTGAATTTTTCTTCATATATTCTTTTATATTTATGTCATGAAGAAATAAATATGATCATACCACCAGTGAGTTTCTGTACTTGTTGCTTACCCCTCTAGTCTAAGAGGGCATTAGTTTCCAGTGAAGATAAAAAAGCTCTTTGCTGACTACGTCTTTACATATGTGAAAAAAATAAATTATGGAAACTCATCTGTCATTTTCTAACACATGCATACAAAACTCCCAAAATCTAATTCCATTTGGGAGTTCCCATGCCTATTTTTCAAACTTTCATTGCCTTCTTGGTACTTACTTTATGAACTAGATTATCTCCTTTCTAAGATGTAAATGGACAGCTACCCAAAATAAAGATTTTCTTTTATCTGTACAAGGAAAGCAAGTAATGTAGGTGATACATATTTGAATCATCCCACATAAAATCAAGTTACTCTGAGCATATTTACCAGAGAGAAAATACATTTTAAACAAAAGAAAACCTATAATCTTCAATAATTGAAGCTTCATGAAAAATACCCAATTGGCTTTTATTTTTGTTTATGACACCATTAATAGTAAGACTGTCCCACTCAAATAAACTTTATAGGAAAAGAATTATCATGTTTTGAATAAGCAGAAGACACTGAGTAATATACCCTAAATTTTAAAAATAAAATGAGTATGATACTATGCTGAAATAATTTTCAATTATAAATGGAATTAAATAATGTTATTAGGTCAATTTGATACCTGTTAACATTTGTGTAATAAGTTTTTAGCTGAGTTCTACATATATATTTCCAATTACAATATTGAATCAATGCTGTGTTTAAATGTAATATATCTGAATCAATTTTAATTTATTAAATATTATTAAAAATTAGTACACAAGTATCAGAATACATACAAAGTTTCTAGAAGAACTGTTATCAATAAAATTCAGCTCAAATTTACTATTCATACCAACATTCAACCATTTATATATTCAGTAAATATTCGCTAGGCACCTACGTATATCATCCTAGGCAAAGGATTTACAAGGTCTGCCTAGAAAAAGTCTAGCCATTGTTAGTATAATGAGAACAGTTTGCATGACATTGATGTAAATTGGCAGCCAAGAAGAGTGGACTGGAATGAGCATGCATGAACAATGACAACTTCACTGTACCAGTCAGTGGGGGCAGTAGATGCCACTGAGTGAGTATGTGTACTGTGTGTCCATTGCATCCCAAATGACTGAGTGAGTAGAGCAACAAATCTGGATCAAATTTTGCATTAAGCTTGAACATTCCTCCATGGAAACTATTGAGATGACTCAGAAGGTTTTCAGGGGCAACGCAACAAGTGCGACGCAAATAAAAGTGCAGCACAAACACTTCAAAAATGGTCAAGAATCTGTTGAAAGTGATCCACATTCTGGGAGACCTGCAACAAGCAGAACACCTGAGAATCATGACCATGTAGAGGCTGCAATCAACAAGTACCAGCAACAGACAGTGCCAGAAGTAGAAGCTGATCTGGGAATTCCAAAAACTACCGTGTCTGAGATTTTGACATAGGATCTTGGCATGAAACATTTCGTGGCAAAATTCATTCTGCAGCTTCTGCTATAAGAGCAAAAGAAATATCATGCTGCAGTTGCTGCAGCTTGGTTCAAACCATTACAAATGGATCAGATTTCCTCAAAAAGGTCGTAACTAGAAATGATTCATGGGTCTACGGCTATGATCCAGAAACAAAGGCCCAGTTGTCCCAATGGAAGTTGCCTGGCTATACATGCCTGAAAAAGGCATGGCAAAGTTGCAGCAAGATCAAGACCATGTTAACTGTGTTTTTTGATTGGGAAGGTGTTGTCTATCAAGATTACACTCCTCCAAGTCAAACAATGAATAAGCAGTACTACCTCAATGTTTTTTGTTGGTTGGGAGAGGGAATACAACAAAAACAGCCACAGCTATGGGCAACTGGTGATTGGCAGCTTCATCACACAATGTGCCTGCTCATGCATCATATCTCCTGCAGAGGTTTTTGGCAAAACATCAAGTCACCCAAGTGACTCAACCCCCTACAGCTCAGATTTGGCACCCTGCAACTTCTGGCTTTTCCCAAAATTAAAATCATTTTTGAAAGGGAAGAGATTTCAGACTATCAATGAGATTCAGGAAAACATGATGGGGCAGCTGATGGCAATTCTAACAAAGGATTTTGCAGGGCGTTTTGAACAGTGGAAGAGATACTGGGAGAACTGTGTGAGGTCCCAAGGTACCTACTTTGAAGGGGACTGAAGCATCATTGTCCTACATACAATGTGTCTTTCATCTTGTATCTTCTTCAATAAATGTCTCCATTTTCTACAGTGCATGGTTACTTTCCAGAGAGTTTGACAGAAAAGTTTGACAGGGCTTTCAATAGAGATTGTAATTTAGTGAGAAAGATATAATAAAATAACAATTTTACGAGCAACTAAAGAATCAATTTCAGTAAAATGTGATGGTATGAGAGAGAAATGCTGTGTGCAATAAGAGCACACTTAATAGACCCCTTTCTCTAAAGAGGAGATTTAATTGAGGGCCATGAGAAGTCTTTTAGAGGAACTGATGTAGAGATTGAGACAGATGTTTAATTTAGATTTAAGCCAGTAAATGGGAGGAAGGGAGAGGGAAGATGAAAAGTATTCTGGATATACATGGGGACTGCCTGCTGAAAGACAGGGCAGTGAGACAGAGCCTGGCAGTTGAAGAACTGGACGAGTTCTGTAACTGTGGTGTGGCCAAAGGGAGGAGACTGCCCGTGTGAGACCAGGTGCTGAAAGGTGTCATAAATCCTGTGAGTACACTTGCAATATTTGGCAGCACAGGGGATTTAAATCATAAAAATGCCATGGCCATATTTTTATTTTAGGAAGAAATAAAATGATAGGCAAAAGATGTGGTAAGGAGACTATTTAATAATAATGGTCCAAGGGACACAGGCAACAAGACTCTATGATCAATTTCATATAGGGGAGTAAGGTAAAAGGAAAACTCAAAAGCTCTCAGGTGCTTGGTTTTAGAACTTGGTGAAATATGATCCTATTCACCGAATCAGGAATACAAAGAAGGAAAAATGAGGAGGGTTTATTTTTGGGCAGTTAAGTTTAATGTGTGTGGAAGATATCCTTGTGAAGATTTCCAATAGGATAGCTGCAGCCTAGAACTTTGGAAGAGAGAGCTGAATAGAAAATAGGATTTTGCAAGACATCCATAAAAATCTGACAATTGAACATACATACAAAGGTAAGATATTCTTGGGACTAGAATGAGCAATGAAACTAGGGCAGCCCAGATAGTATTTCAGTGTTTTAAAAATGTAGTAATGTACTGAGAACTCCAGTTTGTATCAAATAGTAACATTCCATGATGAATAGTGAGCTTTATTAAAATGAACTGTCATTATAAAAAACGAGAATAATGAATGACCATGATACTCAAATATATTTCAACTCAAAAAACTGCCCAAAGTGTTATATAAACAACTTGTGACTTGATTTTTGTTTTAAGAGCTTTAAAAAAATCATTGAAAAGTCTCCCATATCATATTCTTATTTTCAATAAAACAAATTACCATGCAGAGCAGTTTCTTTCAGATTTATGTTAAATATATTTGCTATGATTTTACCAACATTAAATTTGTCAAACAGAGCAGAGTTAAGTATACAAGACTACATTAAAAATAGATTGATTTTCTTATGTTTACATTGCTTATCTTTTCATAGTTGTTTATGAAACCAAATTAGTAATTAAAATTATAGTCAGTTGCTAGAAGCTTAGTTTACAAGTACAAAAGTAGGACAACCCTAAGGTTTTAAAGCAGAAAGTTATTTAGACATTTAGTTTGGGGAAAGAACCTTAGTCAAGAAATTGATCCTCTGAGATACACTTTAACATATAACCTTTAACTGAAATTAATTTACTCATCTATAGTAAATATTCCTAACAACAATCCATCCTGCAAATCTTGAGAGACACCTTAATGAGGAGCACATCTTACTTCAGCTCGGTCTGCAGACAGAGTCAGCAGTGCAAAGCCTGTAGACTTGTGTGTTTTAATCTGTTTTCAAAGCAAATGGAAAAGAATACATATACATTTCCATATTGAAGGGTTTTAAAAAGACAAACAGACATGCAGTGGCAAATGAGAGAGGCCCTCAAATTAAAATAACTTACTATGTGTCTGGTAAGAAATTATTACCTAAATTATTAACAAATATTTTAATATAAGTAGTATATTGTTTTGTATAATTTTCATTATCTCATATATTTACTTAGTCCATAGTTTTTCTATTCTATCTTCTAGGGATAAATAGGAGGTGAATTTTAATTAATTTTCTGATCATCTCCTCCATGAATTAATTAACATTTTGTCAACATAGGGCAATAGTTGTTCAACAAATGTTTATTTATTTACTCCTTTCCTACCTCTGTTGAGTTATGCAAATAAATACATGAGACTTAAATTAATCGTGCTTCAGGTTGAAGTCATGGGATTTTGATTGTTTCAATAAAGAGTGTGTTGCTAAAAGATAAAGCGAGTAGATTTCTAAGAAGGCACAGGGAGCCTTAAAACGAAATCTGGCACTTTCCAATCCCAATGAGCTACTTCTATCTATTACTAAAACTCTAAGAGACAGACCATATCTACATTCTTAATTATTGCCTTTTATGTTCCATAGATTTCTGTATAGCAAAGCTTCGGAGACCTTCTCTGCTCCTTGGCAGGAATGTGGCCTTTATGAAGAAAGTCAGCCTCCTCATGATCTGAAGGCAACACAAAGGTCTGCTACACAGGACGGGCTGCCAAATGAATGAGGCTATAAGAGAAACTGAATCCTGATGTGGACTCTGCCAATATTTCCCACCACCCCTATGTTACTGAGTGCATTGATTCTCCACAGACTCTGTACTCCTGGCCAAAATAAAACAGAGATGAGAGGGGAAAAGCTGTGGACCATCGCAAATTCAGCCTAGTAAGACTTTAATCCCATGAGGGGATAAATCCAGCCTGTGTGATCTCATATAACTTAACATGTGTACTATGTTCTGCCTACTCAGAAAGGGGCTGTCAAAGAGGTATATATTTCATGTTCAGTAAATAAGAATACATGGTTAATTGAATGTTTAAATTGTATTATCTAAATATAGTATAGTTTAGTAGATTTCTTGATTATTTCAAGTTATATATTATATCGAATCTAATGTCAGTATGTGAACACAGTTAAAATAATTTCCTGATAGTTACAAGGAAACCTCCTAAATATGAAATATTAATAAAAGAAGTATAGTAATAAAAGAAGTATAGATTACAATTTAGTCATAATAAGCAACTTTTTGGGAAGTGCCACATGTGTTTCTTTCCTATATTTTGCCCCATGCCTCCACAACTTTCAAACTTGAGTACCAGCTGCTGACAAGGCAGGAATTGCTTTAGGGTGTATTATAAAAGTTTTGACCATTTTATACAAAAAAACCCTAAAAAACAAAGAAAAAATATGACATAATATTTAACATTGTATCAATAATTTGCACCTCCTCTCTTCCAAATATTGTATTCATTCTATATTTACAGTAAGCCCAATACTGTGTTCAATGTCTGGAGCTTGGAAGTAAGTTGTAAATCCTTATTAACTCCCAGGGAGTGTAATGTGAAAAGCCAGACAGTTCATCTGTGTGATGTTTTTCCAACTTTGTGCAGTGGTGAGCAGTTCATGACAAAGGATAAGATCTGTCTTAATGTAGGAGAAATTGATTCTTGGAAATGGTAAGATCTTACTTTTTGTTTCAACTTTTTCTTTGATTTCTTTTGCTTTTTGCAGAAGAAACCATGTACTTGGGGAATGATAGTAATTTTTCTTTTTGCTTTGGAATTGATACTTACATGGTTTAAAAGGTTTAGGGGAGCCTAGATTCATAATTTGGTCTAATAGTGTCAGGATGTAAATAGGGAAAGACACAGTTAAATATCTTTATAATTAAGTATTTTATAAGTTTTATTAAATATAAAAATATTATCTACCATGTACAAACATTCAAAGACACAAACAAAAACATTAAAAATTAGGATAATGATAAATTAGGCAATTCACAGAATTCGGGAGATCAAAAATATACATGCATATTTAAGCATATTTTAAATACTTAGTACTTTATCCATAGGTGCAGTAGTTGCACAATGACTACTTCTTTCATTCTTCTCCATAATTTTTGTAATCTGGACAGCCAAGATGGAGGTGTAGGTAGAAATGCTTCATTTCTTCACACAACCAAAAGAAATATAACAATAAAGTTTAAAATAAAAAACAACCAGAAGTGCCAGAAAATCAAACTGCATGGAAGTCTGACAACCAAAGAGATAAAGAAGTACTCATCCAGACCAGTAGGAGGGGCAAAGAGGGGCAGCTGGGGTGGCCAGGCAGCAGTTGGTGGATATTTACACAGAGATAAGCCAGCAGGAATAACTGGGGAATGAGACAGACCACGCAACCTGGGGTTTCAGTGTGGGGAAATAAAGCCTCAAAAACCTCTCCCTGTAAAAATTCTGTAAGGGTTGCAGCAGCAGGAGAAACTCCCAGTCTCACAGGAGAGTCCATTGGAGAGGCCCATGAGATATTAGAACATACAGAAGACCGTCCACCTGGGAATCAGCACCTGAAAGGGCCAAGTTAACTTGAGGGAAGAAAGGGAAAGTCAAGGAAAGCAAGCAAGAGGCATTGTTCCCTCTCTAACCTCTCCTGAACATACAGCACCACAACGCAGCAATGTGGGTTGCTCAGCCCTGGCAAATACCTAAGGCTCTGTCCCTTTAACATAACAGGTACACCAAGACAAAGAAATGTGACCCAAATGAAAGAATAGGTCAAAACTCCAGAAAAAGAACTAAGCAATGAGGATATAGACAACCTGTCATATGCACAGTCCAAAACACTGATAATCAGGATACTCACAGAAATTATTGAGTTTGGTCACAAAATAAAGGAAGAAATGAAGGCTACCCAAAGTGGAATACAGGAAAATATACAGGAAATCAACAGTGAAGAGAAGGCAACTGGGATTCAATGATTTGGAACAAAAGGAAGAAATAAACATCCAACTGGAACAGGCTGAAGAAACAAGAATTAAAAAAAATGAGGAGAGGTTGAGGAACCTCCAGGACAACTTTAAACATTCCAACATCCAAATCACAGGAGTACCAGATGAAGAAGAGCAAGAGCAAGAAATTGAAAACTTATTTGAACAAATAATGAAGGAAAAATTCCCCAATCTGGCAAAGGAACTAGACATGCAAGTCCAGGATACTTATAGAATCCCAAAGAAGTTAGATACAAGAAGAAACACATCAAGACACATCATAATTAAGTTACCCAAGATTAAAGATAAGGAGAGAATCTCAAAGGGAGCAAGAGGAAAGTAGAGAGTTAACTACAAAGGAGTTTCCAGAAGACTGTCAGCTGATTTCTCAAAAGAAATCTTGCAGGCAAGAAGGGGCTGGAAAGAAGTATTCAAAATCATGAATGGCAAGGACCTACATCCCAGATTACTCTATCCAGCAAAGCTATCATTTCCAGATAAGGTAAAGTTAAAGGAGTTCATCATCACCAAGCTCTTATTGTATGAAATGTTAAAGGGATTTATCTAAGAAAAAGAAGAAGATCAAAAACTATGACCAGTAGTCATAGTTTGTCATACAACAAAGTCACAACTATCAACAACTGAATCTAAAAAACAAAAACTAAGCAAACAACTAGAACAGGGGCAGAATCACAAAAATGGAGATCACGTGGAAGGTTATCAGCAGGGAGGAAGAGGAGGAGAATGGGTGGAAAAGGTATTGGGAAAAAGAAGCATAATTGGTAGGCACAGAATAGATAGGAGAAGGTTAAGAATAGTATAGGAAATGGAGAAGCCATAGAACTTATATGTACAACCCATCGACATGAACTAAGGAGTGGGGGATGCTGGAAGATGTAGTGGCACAGGGCAGAGGGGAATGAAGGGGAGAAAATATTGGTACAACTGTAATAGCATAATCAATAAAATATAGTTAAAGATTTGGTAATTTGATTATTTTTTCATAGTTTTAATTTTATGTGTAAAATAGTCAAGTGCCTATATGTTATACTCATTGAGTAGTAGTAATTCTTGTTCCAAGTTTCTCTGTGTTCCAAATTTTATTTTCAAAAATGTATTAGTGAACCTTAGTCCTTAATCTATTATAAAATTGATTACTAATGCTTGTATTTAAAAAATACTTTCTTAAAGTGGGTATATTGAATTATTAACTTTATCTATGATTTTGATTTTGTGCTTTATATTTTAAAAGCCCTTACTCAAAAGACTATAGGATATTTTATACAGCAGAGTACTTATAGCAGTTTATAGTGGTTGGAAAACACAGGAATTTAAACCAGAAAACTAAAAATGTAATACCCGCTTTATTATTTAATAGTTGAGTGCCATTAGGAAATGCCCTTGACCTGTTTAAACCTGTTTCCTCATCTGTTAAAGGGATTGTAGAGAGTAAAGGGGCAATACTAGATACTGAGATTGTCTTCACAATATTAATTCTGCCTCTTCCTAAGTGCTGCCACCATGCCGTTGGGGGTGATGCTGACTCAGACATCAGTTTGAGGGATGGTACTCTTATTCTCTGTCGGTTACTGATTTTTATAACCTCATCCTAAACTGATATGCATATGGTTCTCTTCTGACCACAGATGTTAGTGCAGGTGATTCAATTCAGGCCCAATAGATGCAGATGAAAATTTTACTGAAAGTTCTAGGTAAATAAAATTGCAAGGGCCAGTTTTCTCTTTGCATTTTTCTTCCTGATATGAAGCCTGGAAGTGCTGTAGCCATTTCAGCACCTTGAGGAGTCAGCTTTAGGTTAATATTGATACTAAAGCAGGCAGAGATACAAATAGGGACTGGGTCTTTGGTATCATCATTTAAGTCACAAAATAAAACCATCCCAAAGATTGCCCTAATTATTTTATTGATTAATTGATTTTATTGTTGACACTATTACAGATGTCCCCCATTTTCCCTCTTTGTTCCCCTCCACCCAGCTCCCACCCCCACCCCCAGCCTTCACCTCGTTGTCTGTGTTCATGGGCTATGCATATATGCCTACATGTTCTTTGGCCAATCTCTTCCAGCCCCCCCAACACTCTTCCCTCAGAGGTCTGTCAGTCTGTTCCATGTATCCATGCCTAAGGAGGTTTTTTGTTTGCCATTACTATTGTTTTCCCACTATTATTAGGAAAAATAATAATGGGTAGAAAGGGATAGTTTACACCATGGTTTATTTTACTTATTTTCCAATTTTTATATAGGAAAGATATTTCATTTTTCATTTTGAAAAATGTGTTTTTTGTTTAGTTCTGTCCTTATTGAGGTGACCTTCCAGATCCTCTCTCTACTTTCCTCTATGTTGTTCTCTCTTCTGGAAGACTCACCTTTGTGGATAATGTTAAAATTTTGCCTAAGTTCCCTGGCTTCTGTTGGATGCAGGTAGACCAGCAGGAGATTGAAGGAAGAGTGGAGAAAATGGTCAGGGTATCTTCGCTTTTGGCTTCTTCTTAAGCACTTGCTTCTGTCCTTCCACTAAAGACTACTGCTGAGTTTACATTTACTGTCTTCTTCAGGGGCCTAGAAACTCACTTGGCCCTGGTCCCTTTGGCCTAAGAGTGGTAAGGACTTAGATGCTGTTCACTGGGTTACTGTACTTTCTGTGTTTTACATACTTTACATATTTGTAAATAAATAATTTGTGAGTTCTCTTCAAATTATCTCACTTTGCATCACCTATTTTTTCATCATCATCATCATCACATTTATGTGTGATTCAAAGCAGATAAAATAGTATTAATCAGACTATTCTGTGGCCTATCCTACATAAGTGGACCACCTTGTACAGAGTGGTACTTAGAATGAAGGTCTTTCTCCATTGTGAAATTTTTTTGTCCATTTTTCACAGAAAATGCAGCAGGATGAAAATGTGAATTTGGCAGCTTCAGACAGAGTTTCAACATGTTATTACTAAAAAAAAGCTTTTCAAACAATTTTGTAAACCGTTATTAAGAAATTTGATAATATTCTTTGTGTGATAATAAAGTTGTCGTTATTAAAGAGAGAAGCTATCATGATATATAGCAAACTACCACCATGTTAGGTTTATGTCTTACCCTGGAGTTTGACAGCCCTACATAGCAGTCCTCATATAAACCATATACCCAAAATTGGCCATTTTAAATACTCAGTAAGTACTCAGTAACAATGGGACATTTTCTGGGTTACACATTATGTGATTACTATGTCATTGTGGGAAAGTCTTTGGAAATAAGCCACCTTATGCCAAGGCTTTCAAGGATGCAAAAGGAATTATATCATGCTATGAAGATTTCAATAATGGCCTTAAATTATAGCAGGTTGGTACAACCCTGATCCTAATGCAGGAGGAATGGAAGATCTAAAATAGCTTTCCACCTTCTAAACAGAACAATTACATTCAGTCCCCTAAGGTTCTTGGTACGTGAGCTCCAATACAATCTAATTTGGAATGCACATAATTAAATGTGGCAGTCCAGAAATTACATGAATACCTAATTTCACTATGGTTTGTTATAGTATGAGTGGGCACATAGGAGTAGTTTTAAATACGTGTCGCTTTAGGCTTAAAATTACCACTGACCACTACTGATCTAAATAGACAGTGACTTCCTAAATACACATCACTTTTCTTTATATTATAAACCCCTCCTTGGTAAAGCATTTCTTTTGCCCATTGTGAATAATTATGAGACACACTGAGACACTTCTGTTTCTAATTTAATAGATTGCGAAGTATACATATATGATTTCATGTTATTAGAACTATGATTATCACTGATCCAAAATTGTCCAACTTCAGATGATTTAATAAGGCACTTGAGATATGGTTTTTATTTAGATCTTGTAAGGATCAGGATTTAACTGTGATTCCTATTCAAAAAATTTCTTCTTTGAATTGCAACTAAACTGAAAAATATTAAAAATAAGAGTATGTGATTACAAAAGTGTGATGGGGGAAGAAGCAGAAAAGGAAATTGGGAAATTCCACAATTCTTATAATCTGAACTATTAGAGAAAATTTATACAGGAAAAATATTTTTTAAACTAGCCTATTATACTTAATATTTGAAAAACTTCACTCCCATCCCTACAACAATTTAGCTCATTTTTTCCCCTCAAGCCTCTCCTATCTCTTCAGATTTCTCCAAGGGTTCAAAAATGAAGGGGAGGAGATATAACAGCAGGAATATCCATGAAGGAGTCAAAATCAGTGAGTTGTCTGGCCCCTTTTTTTGTGTATATAGAGTTACAACCAAATTATTTTTAATGTAATTAATTTTTTTAATATATTAATTATAAACTGAAAAGTGTGATAAATTATATAATACAGGGTTTGATATAATATGAAAGCTCAATAAATATTAGTTTAAAATTCTCAAAAGGCATTTAGGTTTTTTAAATTATTTAGGTTTTTTTTTTACAAAGCAAATGAGGGCTAGGTCTTAAAAAGTTATTTAGCTAAAATTCTACATATGATATATCTTGAACCCATGTTTTTAAAATTAAGCTTTAGTGTAAATGAATGATTTAGTCATTTAATATATAATAATGTAGTTTATGTCTATCAAGTGTATAAATTAAATGAATATATTTGCATTCCATATCAAAAGCTATTCACCTAAAGAACTTAAATGTTTTTAAAATGCTGCCAAATGAATTTTAATAAGGAAATTATTAAAGGTACACAATATAATAATTTAAGTATATTTATAAACATTCTCATTTTAATATAATGGAATCTAATGGTAAGTACAGCCTATAAGTGATTTATAGGTTGTACTTATCATTTTTATAGACTATGTATACTTTTCTCTATTTGTGCTGAGATTGTATTTAGGCCTGAGAAAACATCAATGATTGACATTTTTCATAGTTTAAATTAAAATTGCCCATGTTAAGTAACAAAAAATCTCCAAACCCACTGACTTAAAAAAGAATGTCAAACTCAATTATATAAACTTTTAATAAATCTCTTATTAAATCTCTTTAAACACATCAGAATATCTAACACTTAAAGATTACATATAGAGTACTTTGTTAAATAATAGCTTTTATTTAAATCACTTTGTATTGTTATTCTATTACAGTTGTCTCAATTTCTCCCCTTTTAAAAAAAAGTTTGGGAAATGATTATAAGAGCTAATAATAATTTTAAAAATATGAACAATTAAGATAACATATGCAGAAATAATTAAAATATATGCAAAACTGTATCACTAATCACAAATATAATATGTCAAAAACCTCATTTCCTGATTTAAACTCACTAAATTTACTTTCAATTATCAGCCATTTAACTAGCCTGTTAAAAAACTTAAAAAGCAACAGTAATAAAAACCTATCATTATTGTTATTTAACCCACAGAATTTTCTAATCCTGAAATATTGCTCACTTAATTTATTGTTATAAAGAGTGAAAAAGAAATGTTTTTCTCTATTTCTTTCTCTATCTTTTTTTTAAATTTAATCCTTACCCAAGGATATTTCTATTGGATTTCAGAGAGAGAGGAAGGAAGAGAGAGAAAGAGAGAGAAACATCAGTGTGAGAGAGAAAGATTGATCTGTTGCCTCCCAAATGTGGCCCAGCAGGAGATGGGATCCACAGCCTAGGTATGTGCCCTGAACAGAGACTGAACCAGCAGACTTTTGGTGTGTGGGATGATGCTCCGATGAACTGAGCCACCCATCCGGGGTTGCTTTTTTTTCTCTTGATGTCTCTCTAAAGATTCTTATGTCCAGGCTGATATCCATGGGTATTCTATTTAAATTCATGATAATGAATAAAGATGTAGATGTTATTAGTTGGTACAAATTGATAAAAGTAACAATTTATGACACATTCAGTGAACCATAAAAAGTTTTTAAGTCAACTTGGAGACTGAAGGTATTATGTCAGAAGTCAAGATTCTAAGGGTTTAGATAGTCATGTTGATAATGTTTAAAACTGTGAAAAACAACTTCGATCATTTCAGGATATAACAACTTTGAAGGTTTGCAATGTAGGCTGTAATGCAACATCTTCCTAAAAAGTCTTTGAAAAATCTACATTATTTGTCCTGTATGCACTTTCCCTGAAATGTCTGCTAATTATAGGCATTCCCTCTACAATATTTCAACCTGTGCTAAAAAACCCCCTGTGGCTGTAAGACTTCCTCTTGCATAAGCATTCCATTCTTGGACACCAACTATTTTAGACCATCTTTCTTTATCTTTGACCCCTTGTAATTGTGATTCATTGTTTATTTCTCAGCACCCTGCAAATTAAATGGAACAAACTATAATAAATCATCCTGTCTATATTTTCTTCCAGTCTAACAGTTTTCAATTTCTTTCAACATCTTTAAAATGTACTTATTTGAGTTATTGTTTCCTCAAAATTGATGAACCAACATTGACACATCATAATCATCCAAAATCCATAATTTACATTGTGGTTCACTCTTGGTGGTGTATATTCTATGGGTTTTTACAAATGTGTAATGACACAGACCCACCACTGCAGTACTATACAGAGTATTTTCATGCCTCTAAATGTTCTCTATGGTCCACCTATTCATCCCTCCAATCTCCCCACTCCTGGAAGCCACTGATCTTCTTATTGTCTTTGTATGTTTACCTTTTTCAGAATGTCATGTATTTGGACCCATGCTGTAGCTTTTTCAGACTGGCCTCTTTCACTTAATAAAGTTTCTCCATGTATTTTCATAATTTAATAGCTCTTTTTTTAGTGCTGAATAATGTCCCATTGTCTAGATACACCAGAATTTATCCCTTTACCTAATAAAGAAAATCTTGGTTGCTTTCAAGTCTAGGCAACTATGAATATTGCTACTATAAACATCCATGTGTAGGCTTTTTTTTAAAGATGATTTTAGACAGAGAAGGGAGGAATAAAGGGAGAGAAATATCGATGTGTGGTTGCCTCCTGTGTGTCAGCAACTAGGGACCTGACCTGGTCTGCAACCCGGGCATGTGCCCTGACTGCGTATCAAACCAACAACCCTTTGGTTCGCAGGCTCGTGCTCAGTTCCACTGAGCCACACCAGCCAGGGCCATGTGTAGGTTTTTTGTAGACATAAAGTTTCAAATCCTTTGGGTTAATACCAAGGAGTATGATTGGTGAATCATATGATAAAAGTAAACTTAATTTGATAACAAACTATAATAGAGTGTCCCAGTGTAATGTATAATTTTTGCATTCTTACCAGCAATGAGTGAGAATTCCTGATCCTCCACATCTTCACCAGCATTAGGCGCAGTCAGGATATAGTGGTATTTCATTTTTACTTTAATTTGCATTTCTACGATCATATACAATGTAAAGCATCTTTTCATATGTCATCTGTATAACTTCTTTAGTGAGATGAGTGTTAAAGTCCACTGCTCATTTTTTTTTTAGTTGAGTTGTTTTCCTATTGTTGACTTTTAAAAGTTCTTTGTATATTTTGGATAACAATCTTTTATCAGATGTATCTTTTGCAGTATTTTCTTGCA
Organism: Phyllostomus discolor; assembly: GCF_004126475.2. NCBI lineage: Eukaryota > Metazoa > Chordata > Mammalia > Chiroptera > Phyllostomidae > Phyllostomus > Phyllostomus discolor. The sequence continues at coordinate 144,566,842 of NC_040906.2, read as the reverse complement.
GCCTGTGTCTTGTCTTCTCATTATTTTGAAATTATATTTCACAAAACAGAAGGTAGATGTATTTTGATTTAGACCTTAAAAAGTGATAAATATTTTAAAGCAGAGTTGGAGAAAAATATACTTCCTGGCTGAAGGATTAACAAAAAGAAAGAAAATATAATAAAAAGATATAAACTGTTCCAGAATTGGGAATGTGTTGTGTGAACTAAGGATGGCTGGTGATAAATAGAAAATAGTAAAATTATTAAAATTTATTCAAATTGAGATCATTTTTGAGTGTCATGATTAAAACTATACACATTTAAGCTGTGAGATTTTTGAGGAGAGGAGTAAGCCAGGTTTTGGCTGGTGTGATACACGATTCACCTATATTGAATTTACTGTTAACACATTTTCAGCTAAATGTTTTCCCAGTTACTTAATTGTAATGTTGCATGTATGTCCTAGTAGATCAGGAGAGTAACATGTTCTTGATCATTTTCATCATTGTAACAATAATATAACTTTTATTAAACATATGGATGTACTTATTTTGTATAAAACATGGTAATATCTTCCTTTCCTCTGCCACATGAAGTCACCACTCTAGAACCTCATGTTTACAAAAATTTTGGCAGCAGACATGACAAGTTGAAGAAAAGTGCAATTCTGAAAGTAACACCACATAACCAAAATGGGGAACAAAAACAGGCAGAAGCTAGCAGTTTCTTGGCTAGCTCTCTGCTGACAGGCACTAGTTGTACTCATCTTCTCTCAACAAAAAATCTTTTAGGAATAGAGACTCTCTATTATTAGTTAAATAATACTGCCCAACTGTCTTGGTAGCATCCCTCTTCAACTTCCATCTATCCTGATGTTATTATAGCTAGCTAATGTGTAAACTACCTTATGAAATTCCACCGTGATTCACATCCTAGTCAGTTACCAATCTCCTTCCACGAATGGAAAATAACTGGATCTAAATGGATACCCAACATAGTTTCTAGCTGGACCTATTTTCACAATCTGTTTCTTTCTTCAATCTGTTTGACCAGTTTACTTCTAGAAAGTATTGAGTTGACCAAAAAGTCACTTTAGCTTTTTTCCATAAAATAAGAAACACATTTTTCATTTTCACCAATACCAATAACTTTATTGATTTGGATACTTTGCGTATGTCAGCATCTCCCACATGGTATAACATTGACTGTTCTCAATTAATGTCTTGATTTGATTGCTATCAATTTCAACTGGTCTACCCAGCTGTGAAGCATCATGCAATGAGAAATCTTCAACACAAAACTTCACAAACCACTTTTGACACATTCAATCAGTCACAGCATCTTCTCCATACACTGCACAAATCTCTTTTTGTGTTTCAATTGTGTTTTTACCTTTCTTGATATAATGAAGCATAATATGCCAAAATGTTGCATGTTTTCTTCCATCTTCAGTATTAAAATGGCTACACAAAAATTCACCAATTTTGACAAGTATCTTTTAAATGCAGGCTGATATGACAGCTGTCACAATACAATCTAACAAAATTGTTTCAAAAAAAGTTAAAGTCAACTAAGCACTATTAGAGCCATCTTATAGGAAAAAAAACAAATGAACTTTTTGGCTAACCCAATAGGTTTCATCTATAAAAGGTCTCCATTGACCTCCTTTTGAAACTTACTACTCCTTTGTTTTGTTTTGTTATTTTTATTTTTTAAGGAAACTTCACCATTACAACCTGGCAGGAACTGTGGGTACCCTAACAGTAATGCTGAAAACTCTCTTTGCCATATTTGACATAGTCATTTATTTAGTAAGTTATTGTCCTAAAAATGTAAATAATTGTTTTAGTCATATTTATTTTAAAACAATGGCATCATGCCTTCTTTTAAGACTACATATCAGAAGACAGTCATTAATTGCTGAGATTTTACTTCTTTTGAGTGCTTGATTTATTTGAAATAAAACCAATATTACCATATTTGCATGCCACAGACTTATCATATTTTCCTTTTAGAGTTTCTTCTCATTTGATTAGTTAATCAGAGATCTCAGGAGTACTATCTATTCCTAAAGCTTAAGCCCATACCTATTAGGCATCATTAATATTTGAATTCCTCCTTAGAAGATTTTTTAAACTTAACTAAATAAGAATCATATTTCAGTGCAAAATTGTATGAAAGTTTATTTATTTACTTTTAAGATGTGAACCTTTTATTCTCAATTTTCAAAGGTATGTTTGGTAATTTTTTTCTTTCTTCTATCCCTGCCAGAAATGACACTTTCCTATACAAGAAAAGGAAGAGAATATTTTAGAAGTGTCTCTCTATAGCATTGGTTGTATATATCAAGTTTTCTTAGGAACTCACAGTGCGGTGTGAAAAGGCACTATTGTATTCAGTGTTAGGATTAACCTTGCATCAATACTAAAATATAAACAAAAATGTTTTCTAGTAAGGACATAACCTTTTCATTTCATCATTCTTTGCTAGAGCCCCCTGATCCCTAGTGGTTCTGAATGTCAAAGATTGAGTGGACTGGGCCGTACCCTCCCATTTGGGGATAATTCTCTTGTTCCATCTTTATTCAGTACTTTACGTCTTTACCCCCAAATCTGATAAGACTAAAATACAAGATTTCTTCTTTGATCTTTCATGCACATTCTAACCGATGTGATCTCCCTAGAGAACTTTGCTCTAAGTTGTTCCCTTACTTTATTCAAAAACAGTGATTCACATCTCCCACAAAATAAACTCAAAACTCCTTCACCCCATGTGAGGCTTTGACTATCAGTATAAAAGCTGCTTTCCCATTATTTACTTCTAATCGAAGAGCCCTACCCTTTGGGCACACTGAATCATGCTCCATTTTCCAAGTGTACTTTCCACTTTGCTCTCTTTGAACTTTGTTTTGTGCCATTCTTTCTGTGAGGGATGGAATCTCTCTCTTCTCTTCTACTTAATATCGTACCTTGACCTTGCTTGGAATGCTACCATGGATTTTGAAGTCTGTGGTAATGTTTGAGAATTTGGGAAATACATCACTTGAAGAAATTCTGAGTTTTTGACTTCTTGTATTTCAGATTGGCAATCGGGGTACATTTTCTAGCTTGCCAATAAGATAGTTTAGCCTCATTTTAAAAGTGCCACATTTTCATCTGAAAAAAGGGTTCAACAGAAGTAAAATTTAATGGGGAAATATTGCTTTATTTTAAGCCTGATTTGTTACTATCTCACCATCCCATCTCTAATTTCTTGCTGATTAGCAGGTGAAATCACAAAATTCGCTGCAACATTCCACTTTTGCCTCTGGAAAATCCAGCACTGTGAGCAGTTTTCAGCAAGTATTTACAATTCCCACTGGAACCTGAAGACAATGTGCTTGTTTAATCTTGCCATTCATCATCATTAGCTCTGTATTTACAAGCTGCATTTTTACCACAAGTATCATTTCTTTTCATTTTACTTCAACTCAACAAATTGAACTTCACAAATAAAGTCTCCATTAAGAATGAGCCATCTAATGAACAGTGATTAGAAGACTAGAACCTTGGAAGCCCTTAAATGACCACAGTAATGGAAACAAGGAGCATTTCATGGAGTGCATATTCACCACACGTTACGGCGAAGTCTACTGACATTGAAAGCAACAAGTATTGCCTGGTTTTACTTAGTGTCTGTAAAACACTGATTGACCTAACAATAAAATGAACCATGGTAAAATTTTAAGCTGTAAAACAAATAACAACACCAAACAGCACTGCAATTCTAAAGTTCTTATGAGTCAGGTTACAAGGATGCTTTTAAATCTTTAACACTTACAAACATTTATCATTACCGGTTAGTATCTCACACTGTTCTGAGTGCAATGCTAATGCCACATAATTATAGTATGACATGTAGTAATGGCCTATTACAGAAAGAAGTCAAGTTAGAGGACTCTCATTTACTCCTGGTTGGCTTCGGACAGGTTTAGCAATGATAAATGATTGCTTTAAAGTCAGTTGACCTATGAATGTTCTATCAACCATCCATCCTGCAGAATAACCAATCAGATATTTATGGCTGTAAAGTCAAAACAAGTTTCTAAATGATGTACAGAGTGAGCAAATAAAACGTAACACATTGTAACAGAACACATAATAAATAGAACACATAAATGTTCTATTTATGTAGTACACTTGCAACTGTAATGTCCTCAGGGTCAAAGCAGTTTATTACATTGTATGACTTTTCAGAAATCATTAATAGTGTATGTCAATATGGAAGAGCTTGGATGTGTTCCAGCAACATTGCTATTTAGCTCCATCATAAAAATAATGGGGTGGCTTATAATTTACTCTTATTTCTTAAAGTAGTTCACATGTGTTTCAAGCCTACCTTTTTATTCTGTAACTACTACCACATATTTGTTTCTATAAGATCTAGTAATTTCTTGTAATTCAATGATAAAATTGAAGTGGTGTCAACCTTTTGTCTTTGTTTTTTTGTAATATTTACTGTAGTAAGGGTCTTCATAGAGTATTTTTTTGTGTGCTTTTTAATAGCTTTGTCAACAAAAGTAGTATACAAAATATTTAATAAGTGGTAAGGTACTAACCAGTCACCTTGGATTTCTTAACTAGTCCGTAGGATGCCACAGCTAGTCAGAAGAGTTGCTGACATAAAAAGTCAATCTGTTTGACCAGGTCTGTTCTGGTTACATAACACCCTGTTCTGAAGGAGATGCTCTATTTTGTAATTTGGGTGCCTAGCAGCACATGATAATAAAATAAGTCCCTTAATGTGTCTCAAAGAACACAAAGTTCTGATTTTTTGGAACCAAAGTATAAAAGAATATTTGTGATTTTTACTTACTTCTGATTCACTGTTTAATACAGGCTCTGTTCAAATACATTTTCAGGCCTATTTGCACTATAAATATATTTCATATAATTTGTAAGATGCCATTTTTCATCAGTAGGTGCCGTATTTACAGTTTCTCATTGTCTGGCCTCTGAAGGCACTCGCATAGGAGAGGTCAGGAATCAGGATCCCAGAGCCAGCTTTGCTACTAACAATTGTTGAATTCTCAGATTAAAAGTATCTCTGTTTTATCATTGAAGACATGACATCAAACTTACTTTATAATATCAACACAATTGCAGGAGACATACTTGAGGAAAAATATTAAAATAATTTAATATATTGGTTATATAAAAATAATACTACAAATTACAAATAAGTTTTATGGGATCATTTGGTTGTGTCAAGCCATTTGAGTAGGTTTGGAAGGTGTTACTGAGTGCTTTGTTAGTAGTTTGGACCAAGACTCTATAAGCCAGCTTTGAAAATTAAACTTATATGGGTAACTTCGAAAAAATACTTATATCTGAATTCCAAACCTTACTACACATTGGAATCACTGGGGGAATCCTTAGAAACTGTGATACCACATTGTCCCCCGATTTAGTTAGTTTGAGGCACAGCATGGGTATTGGATTTCTTAATCTACCCAGTTGAAACTAATATAAATTAAAGATTATTTTCTTTATATCAATGTATTTTGTCATTTTATAATAGTTGCATAATAAAACTGTGGAAGTCTAAAATATAACTATTCAGAGATATCCAAAAATGAAACAAAAATACGTGTTCAGAATGGAGTGTTCTAGGTTTATTGAACTCAAAAGTACACCAAAAATGGTGCACAAAATACCACATTTCATAAATCTATTTTTCTACAGATATGTCATTTTGGTGGGTTTTTTTATCTTTTTAACACATTTGTGATGTAAATTATTCAGAAAATTGGAAATATTAAGAGCCATCAATGTTAAAAACAGACATATGGCCTAATTTTTATTGCCAATTCATCTGGATTATTATTTTCACTTGCTTGACTTGAACTTTCAAGGGTAAATTCAAGTTAGCTAATGCCAGTGGATGCTCCTTTTCAAAAAATGTTTTGGCTTATTGTTTTAACAACTCTAATACTATTCAGTAATGGGCAAAACAGATTTTTTCAATTGTTCTCTTTGTTGGCAGTTTTAATAGGTAGGTAGCATAAAGTGTTTCTGTATATTTTTGGAATTCCTTTGAAAGGTTACTTGTACTTTCACAGGTTTTTCTGCATTTCATTTTGATTTTTTAAAGGAAAATTTATACTGGTTATGCAAAGAATATAGTGACTTAGGTGAACTATATGACTCTTGATGAAAGTACATCTCTATTATTGACATTAAAACTAAATCTTTCTAGCCAATAAGCAGGGTGGATAAAATTGAGAAACTGAAATCAAAGATTTCCTATAACATTATTGACAATGAGGGGCTTCACTGTCACTTGGCAATGGTCACGGTTGAAAATATACATCTGTAAAATGCAGGCAGGTTGCCAATGAAACAGACACTTATGAGGGCCTGAATCTTTCATACCATCAACCCTTTTGAAATAACAATTTCTCTTAATATTTAGTAAGAATCTAAATGCTATCCTCATGTCTTAGGAGAATTTAATGACTTATTTTTGTTATGGTCTGTAGATTAGAAAGTAGAGCAAGAGTTGCAAATCTGTGAACAGGGAAAGGTGGCAGCCTCAACAAGACCCTGATAACCTGTTATGCTCTCCATGCTCATTCCATCACGGTCGACTGTTAGGGCCTAAAGGACATAGCATTTATCTATCTCTGTCTCCCTATCTGTCTAGATATCTGTCTATCTGTTATTAGAGATAAAATATGGATATAGCTAGCTCACATGTAGTTCTATTGCATATAGCTATTATTTATTAAATATTTATTTATTTATTTATTTATTTATTTAATCCTCAACATTTTTTCATTGCTTTCAGGGAGAGAGGAAGGGAAAGGGAGAAACATCACTGCCATAGAGAAGCGTCAGTTAGTTCCCTCCCATGTGTGTCTGGACTAGGGATTGCACATGCCCATACTGGGATCAAATGGAAACCTAGCTATGTGCCCTGACCAGGAATCAAACCTGCAACCTTTTGGTTAAGGGAGACTCCCAGCCAACTGAGCCACACCAGCCAGGGATAGCTGAGACCTTTAAAGTATAGTGTCTGCTCAAGACCTTGGTAGAGAGAACCTAGAAAACCCAGATTCTTAAAAAAAAAAAAAAAAAAAGCTTTGTACTGCCAGTGGAATCCAAAGCAAAGCTTAAAGGTAGAACCATTATATGGATGGATGCCTAGTGGGAGAAAGGGAATGAGTTTATCTGTATGAAATCTATTTGGTGGATTGATGGGTGCTACTCCTGTGGCTTTGTGGAGAGCAGCTCTTAGTAGTAATTGAAGCTGTGGAAGGGGATTATAGTACCTTACTGAGAAAAACCTACACATCTTCTATCCAAGAGTAGAGTATCCTCAACTCCCTTCCTAAACTAATCAGCCTTGGGCCTCTGGAGAAGAAACTCTCATCCCAGTTTTAACATGTCTCAATCTAACACTGGTTAGATTAGTTAAACTAGTTTTAGTTGTGTATATTTTCACTTACATATATTACTATACCTCCAATTGTCCCAGCTCCTTACCTGGAAGCACTTTCTAGATATTGGTACAGAAAGGGAAAACTCAGAGACTAACTATCTCTCTGAGTGGTTGGACACCTGAAATTTGCAGGGCATACTTATGAAGAAGAGTGAGATATGTAAAAAAAGAACTCTAGAGATCTGTATGGGGATATCTGTGAGTCAATGATTGAATATTAAACTTTATATCCATAGGGTGATATATCACAAGACCGAAGAACATTTACTGAGAACTCTGTGTAATAACTTAGAAATAAAATGCCCTGGCTGGCGTAGCTCAGTGGATTGAGTGCGGGCTGGGAACCAAAGTGTCCCAGGTTCGATTCCCAGCCAGGGTACATTCCTAGGTTGCAGGCCATAACCCCCAGCAACCGCACATTGATGTCTCTCTCTCTCTCTCTCTCTCTCTCTCCCCCCCGCACTTTCTTCCCTAAAAATAAATAAATAAAATCTTTAAAAAAAAAGATTAAAAAAAGGGTGAAATTAAAAAAAAATAAAATGCTATTCAGAAATTAAAAAGTACAATCTATCAATACACAAGAAAAACTGATAAATCTCAAAAACATTATCTGAGAAAAAAATCAGATACAACATAATACATATTATCCTATTTCTATGAATTCTAAGATAAACTCTACTATTATATACTCATAGAAATCAGATCATAGTTGCCTTGAAATAGATAAAAAATAATGAACAGTAAAATGACAACAAACTCACAACTATCAACAACTGAACCTAAAAAACAAAAACAAAAACTAAGCAAACAATTAGAATAGGAACCGAAGCACAGAAATAGAGATCACATGGAGAATTATCATGAGGAGGGAGAGGAGGAGAATGGCAGAAAAGGTTCAGGGAATAAGAAGCATAAATGGTAGGCACAGAATAGACAGGGGATGTTAAGAATAGTATAGGAAATGCAGAAACCAAAGAACTTAAATGTACACCCCATGGACATGAACTAAGGGGGTGGCAGAATGCTGGAGGGTGTGGGGGTGCAGGGTGGAAGGGAATGAAGAGGGAAAATCTGGGACAACTATAATAGCATAATCAATAAAATATATTTAAAAAAGCTAAAATTTTAAAAAAGGAGTGAAGTGGTTAACTGGCTGAGTCATGAGAAAACTCTTTGGAATGATGGAAATGTTCAAAATCTTGATTGTAGTGGTGATTAAACAAATATATACATATCTCAAAATTAATTTTGACATATAAGAACTTAAAATGGCCTGACAAGTTAAAATAGGTGCATTTTTTTGTGAAATTTATAGCTTAATAAGGCTAATTTTATGAAATCAAAAGAGGTGCCATTTTCTTGACCTTTTTCAATTTGTTGCTTAGAACACAAAGGTGACAGATAACAGGAGCTCCAGGGGCTGCACAGGACCATGAGGACAAAATCTGTTTCTTAGGGTTTAATGGAGAGATATATGGAAGACCTCCAGTCTCTGAAATGAAGTGGATTCATGACAGATATACATGGGTAATGTATATCTAGCTGGGATGGACACATCTAGAGTGATCACTGGACTCTTCACCCCTCAATTTTTTTTAAGTTAGAAGAAAAGGGAACTTCTATTTTTTCAAGCTACTATTTATCAATATTATACTCTCTGAGGTGGAGCCCAATTGTAAATAATACATATCATTTCCAGGCAGAAAGAATATTTTATTTATGTAAATTAAGCCAGTAGTTTAATTTACTACCTATATCATTAGAGTCTAAGTGAGGAAAACTTATAAACCTCAATGAAGAAAAACAATGCAATCCAAGTATTCTATACTTAATCTTGTATAAGGGGTAAATAAATTTTTTAAAATATATATGAATCAGCCCTGGCTTGCATAGCTCAGTGGATTGAGTGTGGGCTGTAAACCAAAGCATCGCAGGTTTGATTCCCAGTCAGGGCGCATGCCTGGGTTGCAGGCCACGGCCCCCAGTAACCGCACATTGATGTTTCTCTCTCTCTCTTTCTCCCTCCCTTCTCTCTCTAAAAATAAATAAATAAAATCTTTAAAAAAATTTGCTGAACTGTAGCTGAAAAATTCTTTTAAAAAATATATGTGGATCAGCACATATGGCAGCTTTTTACCCTATATGAGGAAATTAGGAAATCATTCTAATGAAATTAAACTAAACCAGAACAAATTCTCAGGATGGTGAAAGACAAAAATCATAATGCAATAAATATTTTAATAATGATAGTTTAATCTGTATGAATATAATGATGGTACAACTAAGAACTGGTAAAATGTATTAAATAAAGATCACAAACACATTATAGTAACAGAAAAAAAAGAACAGCTTAAACCAAAAATTCTAAACTTTTATAATTAAACATCATTGGGAGAATTAAAACTATTATAAAGATTTCAGTGGTGAAGGGAGAAATAGATAAACTAACCTAGAGTATGGAGGAATGATTTTCTTTTAAATGTAATATAACAGTAGGGAAATATAGATTTAATATTTCTTTAAAGATAGAATGACAAATGAATGCACATGACAGAACTTCCAAATTAGTAAAGAGATGAGTAATAAAAAGAAACTTAATTAAAGAAAATAAATAAAATATAATAAAACAAGACATTTATAACAGAGGATATTAAGTTCACAGAAAAATTATAATGAATGTAAGTAGTCCATTTTCCTAACAAATACAAATATTTGTATTTGAGTCTATTTAAAAGATTCAAGTTTGTAAAAGAAAGGTGGCCAAACTCCAGTCTTTGCTGATGGGATATGCACACCTAGAAAGAGAGACTCCCTCAGTCATACATTGATTAGATTGTTTCCATGGACTTGAAAATAAATCCCTAAAACTACAAATATCTTCATTTTTCTTTTGGGTTTAAACTGCCTAGTTATCTTAAATTCCTACTTGCTTATTTTTCCTCTCATCTTTCCTTTTTATACTTACTGTATTTTACTTGTCTATTATAACACTTCTTGAAGAAGCATTTCTGTCTATAGATTGTGAACTCCTGAAAAAAATCTATTATACATGATAATAGTCCCCCAAATGTTCTATTGTACAGAATGCTTATTTCTTCCTCTTACAAAGCCTTGTGTAATTGCTTTTGTCACATTTCCATCATTCATTGGGCATAACATGATGTTTTGCCAAAAAAGAATGGTGTCTCGGTGATAGTTGAATGCAATTAAACATAATACATAGAACATTCTCCTTTTTCAAAAAACATTTTCAACTATGGGAAATACTGTTGAGAAACATAAACTAGAAAATGAGACATCACAGGGGTCAAGAAAAATGGCATGCATGTCAAGCCCTAAATCTCACCTATTCTGTTTGTAGGCAGCTCATTTGCTTTATATCACCACACGTTCATTCCTTTTTATTTGGCCACATGTCTAACAAAATTAGCTATCCCATTTCCTAGCTTGCAGAAAGTTTGAAGCAGCACATTATGAAGGTGCTAATGGACTGAGAATATTTTAAAAGTAGCAGGTACACATGTAGCAGTGAAAAAAACTTAATTGTAAAATGTGAGAAAAAATAAAGAAAAAATTATACAAAGCAGATTTTAGATTTTAGTGGTAAAATGTTCGAGAAGTTTAATGGTCACATATCTATTTCAGTACAAACAATAAGAACATTTTAGACGGTGTTCATGCTTAACAATGTGCAGTTTTCTATAATCTATTTATGGTACAGAAAATGCAGTGCAGTTTTTAAATATTTCTATCAAGAAAGAAAAAGGAAATTTGTTTATTATAAAATTCACTTAGACAAACACCTCATTCTATGGCAAAGTACAAATGATGCTTTATTTTAGATTCATGTGTATTTTAAATATACTAGGATTCATGTGCATTTCTTCTCATTCTTTGAACATCATTAAAAAAAAGTAAAGTATACCTGGCTGGTGTAGCTCAGTGGATTGAGCGCAGGCTGTGAACCAAAGTGTCGCAGGTTCGATTCCCAGTCAGGGTAGATGCCTGGGTTGCAGGCCATGACCCCCAGCAACCGCACATTGAGGTTTCCCTCTCTCTCTCTCCCTCCCTCCCTTCCCTCTCTAAAAATAAATAAATAAATAAATATTTTTTTTAAAAAGGTATAGTAATTATCTATTGTATAGGTGGAGACAGAAAGCAGGATGACAGCTGGGGTGGGGAGAAGTGTGGGGGTGGAGGAATTAAGCAAAAGGAAAAAGGTCTCATGGACCCAGACAACAATGTGGGGATTGCTGGGGAGAGGGGGTTTAAGCTGACTAAATGGTAATGGGAACAATTTACAGTAAAGATTAATTTTTTAAAAATGGTATCTATTGTATAGATGAAAATACATATTTGCAAACAGCCATTTTAGATAATAATCATAAAAAATAATTATAAATGGTTTATCCTCATCCCATCAAAAAACTTTTACCTACTTTTTATATACTCATACTTCAAAATATTTCCTCAAAAATACACTAGCATATTTGATTTTATTCTATTAGTTATTTTAATTTATTGTTATAGGTGGACAATTACATATCAGTGAAGTTTACAAATCAGTTGAGTGTAGGAATTCTTTCAGGGAGTGTGTGTAGTTTGAGCTGTGATACTGGTAAGAGCATTATTAAAAGCCCTTGTAGGACCAGAGGAAAAATATGGAGCGGTGAATGGAGGTATATAACACACCCAAGTGAAGACATAGCCTATGTTTTGCAATGGCTGAATGCTCTGGACTTCATTCTATACCTTCCAAATTATTATTTCACCATGAAATGGTATTCTCAAAACAAGTTTGTCAAATGTCAAGAAAGAGGTGGGCCAATAACATAGTTTGGAACCACAAGTAAAACATTTTAAAAATAAGCCTGCTTGAAATGCATTTTGATTTACTGATATACCTATAAGAAAGTGTTTCTCCCTGTCCCCATAGTCAATTTTTATTGAATCTACTTATAAAAATAGAAATATTTTCACCTGTTCATCTACATAGTAAATATAATCAAATCAGAGCTCAAGTGATGGCTTTATAAATACTTAAGAACAACAGAGTTGGTTTAAATATTCTTTTATTTTACATGACTATTGCCAAATTGTGAAAGCTGATGCTGAGAGTGTTCTCATTAGATTAAAAGTTATCAATACCTTTTAAAGAATTATTTCCACTAATATGTTTGTTCTTTTCTCCTTCTCAGTGCCTTCTGCAATGGTGTAAAATACAGACCAGAACTCAGAAAGTTGTTTATGTGGGTGGATTAATTTGATTACACAATAATTTCCTGCTGTGACAGCTTTCTCTTGTGGTCATTACATAAATACTATTTGAAGATGATGAATGAGGATCCACTGAGATCACTTTTTTATTTTTTTGACATTGCTGAAAGATGAAAGAAAACATTGGGCCTTTTCTGCTTTCAACTGGATAAAAGCTTTGGGATTTCACCCCCACCCCAAGTGTCACAAATGGATAAAGTAGGCTAGAGGTAAAAATTATTTTATACGTAAAAATACAATCTAGGCACCCACATCAAAAACTCCGGGACTAAGGACTAGTCAATCTTTGCAAAATTTTAAGTGATTCAGGTACACAGCCAGAATTGAGGACTGATTTAGGATGTAGATTGACCAGGATTAGATTTGAGGAGAATATGCTTAAAGAAGGCTGAATGGGCTTTTCCTTCATTCATGCTTGCTGTGCTGACACATCTGGAATGTGTGCTATCAAAGGAGACTAGGTTCTAGAATGTCAGGTAGCGTAAGTATAATTCTCCCAGAAAGGCACTGAGTGATTCCTTTACTCCTTCTTTCCCGTTTAGATTTATGTCTAGCTCTAAGCATTTAGTTCTAATTTTTAATTATAATTGGTCAGTATAATAAAGAACGTAAGAATTTTTCTGAAGAAAATATATTAAAATGATACCTAGTAACCTGTCATGAAATGTTGCATGATTTGGGATACTCTATTTATATTATGAAAGCAATACATCAGAAAAAAGCAACAATGACAAAAATATAGCTTGGAATTACTAAAGCTTTACTTCAGAATTTAGAGGTTTCACTAAAAACAAATTGTCCACTTGCTTTCAGTGAAATCACAGAACTCAGAGACAGTATTTTGATTAATTGTAGCACATATATTCTACATACTGCTTATGTTTATATTTATAACAATGCTCCTTAATAGCTAGCATGAGGTTACTCAGGAAAACAAACACATCACAGAGAAACAATCTCTTCCTTCAGCATTTTTAAAATATGCAATTTAGAAATTATTTAATTGTACATCTAACATGTAGACATCATTTTACTACTAGACCAAATTTGGAGTATAGATAAAAAGGTTAAAATAATATCTCCTTATTTTTTGTGACATAATATTCCAAATAGAGGAATATAGATAAAAAGGTTAAAACAATATGTTCTAATTTTTGTGACATAATATTCCAAATAGAATCCAATTACGATATATCTACCCAACATCTTTTATAATTATTAGGTAAATAAAATATGCCAAATTCACATTGAGATGATAGTATAATAACCTTTTCTCCTTGATTTCATCAAAGTTTCATTTCCCAGAATATGAAAGTTATGGTTGTTTATGATTCAGTCATCAAATTTTTCTCAAGACAGAGCTTTATAACAATTTTATTTTGCTGTGCATAAAGCTAATCATGTCTGTATTTTTAGTTATTTAAATGATATGTAGACAGCTGTTGTGTGGCTCTAATCTATAAGAAATAAAAAATTAAGTAAACACTTAAAAGTGTTATGGAAACACAAATACAGGATTACTGTTCCAAGTTGTAAGTGTTCCTAGTGTGTTTAGACAGGAAAATCTCAAATGTGTGTCTAATAATTTCTATTCAGGCTTCATTAATTAGTTTAATTCTAGAAACAATTAAAGATTGATACAAACAGCCCTGACTGGCATAGCTCAGTGGATTGAGCACAGGCCTGCACACCAAAGGGTAGCTGGTTTGATTCCCAGTCAGGGCACATGCCTGGGTTGTGAGCCAAGTCCCCAGTTGACACATGAGGGGCAACCACGCATTGATGTTTCTCTCCCTCTCTTTCTCCTCTTCCCCTTTAAATAAATAAATAAATAAAAATCTTAAAAAAAAGATTGATATAAACATGATACAAACACAATATAATCCTTAACTCTTTCATCATTTAAAAATAGTAGTTATAGATTTTTAATTGGGAATAAAGGCTAGTAAAACCCGGAACTATATTAGTTTCTTACAATATAAGCTCAGATTAAGTTAATTTAAATGGTGCTTTAGAGTGTCACAAATAATTTACCTTTATTGCAAAACAAATGAGCCACTTCCATTTGATGATGATATTATAATAAAAACTGAATTTTTGTATTAACACTCCAAAGAAAACCTGTCTTATTCTTCCACAGAATGTAGAGGAAGATAAACAATTTTCCCTCTACCCTTTTAGGTTCCTGTCTGAGACCCCACGACTACCACCACCATAATAAAAGATTAACGAGAGAAAAAAAACAGAAGTTTAATAGCGTATTATTCTTAGCAAAGTCTCTGGACTTTTTCTGAGTTTATTCATATTTTGGGGTGACAAATTTTGCTGCCCTTCAGGATAACTCTAATTCTTGGAGTTATTTGCACCATGTTATTTTTGGTCATCTTAATTACATAAAAGAGATTTTTCCTACCCATACCATTTAAGAAATGATGATCTGAAAAAGTATAAAGTTATTAAATGTAAAATTATTAATTGTAAAATTATTAAAATCATTGAAATAATTCTTATCTCAGCATTTGTACATGAGCTCTCTTAAGATTGTTTATATTCTAAACTTTATGGAGCATGTATTTTCAAATACATGTGTCTGTTGGTCTTTTTTCTCATATTTTTAAAAGAAATTTTAAATATACATATTTAAAATATACATAAAATATGTATTTCCACCACTTAGAACATTTACAGCTGATATGTTGTCATATTTGTTTCTTGCTATTTTTATTTAAATAAAATAAAACTTTAGAGATTCAACTAGTCTTCTGTAATGAATCACTTCAGCACTATTCTTTGAATTCCCCAGAAGCAACCACCATTGGACTTTTATAAAAATTCTTGTAATCTATTTACTATAAGATTACCTTATGCATTCTTAAGCAGCACATATTAATATGTTATATGCATCATCCTCCATTTTTCCATTCTCTTTGTTTTGTTTTATTTTAATCATTGTTCAAGTACAGTTTTCTGTCCTTTACTCCCATCCCAGTCCACCCACCCATTCCTCCCCACCTCCCTCCCATTTCTACCCCCCCCCCCCCAGCTTTTGTCCATGTGTCCTTTATATTTCTTCCTGTAAACCCTTTCCATTCTCCCTTGAAATTCCCTCTTCTCTCCCCTCTGGTCACTGTCAGCCTGTCCTCTATTTCAGTGTCTTTGACTATATTTTGCTTATTTGTTTGTTTTGTTGTTTAGGTTCCTGTTATAGGTGAGATCATACGGTATTTGTCTTTCACTGCCTGGCTTATTTCACTTAGCATAATGCTTTTCATCTCCATACATGCTGTTGCAAAGGGTAGGAGCCCCTTCTTTCTTTCTGCTGCATAGAATTCCATTGTGTAAATGTACCATAGTTTTTTGATCCATTCATTTACTGATGGGCACCTAGGTTGCTTCCAGGACTTGGCTATTGTAAATTGTGCTGCTATGAACATTGGGGTGCATAGGTTCTTTTGGATTGGTGTTTCAGAGTTCTTAGGATATAATCCCAGCAGTGGAATTGCTGGGTCAAAAGGCAGATTTCTGAAGTGAAGAACACAGTAGAAGGAATCAAAAGCAGGATCGATGAAGCAGAAGATTGGATCAGCGAATTGGAGGACAAAGTAGAAAAAAACAATTAGAAAGAGCAAAAAAAGGAAAAGAGGCTCAGAAAGAATGAAGAGTGATTAAGAGAAATGCAAGACAATATGAAACATAATAATATCCATATAATAGGCATACCAGAAGGAGAAGACAAAGAACAAGGGATAGAAAACCTATTTGAAAAAGTAATGATGGAAAACTCCTCTAATTTGATGAGAGAAAAAGTCACATTTTTCCATTTTCATTCAACATAATTTTTAACATCTCCCATGTTGCTGGATCTGAAGCCATTATTAATAGATATTTAGACTGATTTAAGTTTTCCAAGATTACTATTATTTCTGCAATAAAAATCCTTTCTGAGGTATACTCTCTTCCTATGGAGTATGTTTTCAGACATAAATTTTTGGATATTTGGTTATACACATTTGCAAGTCTCCTAGATATTGCCATATTGCTTTTCAAAGTAGCTGTGCCACTTACATTCCACAAGCATGGTCATATTCTTATTTTTGTCAATATTATGTGGAAAATAACACTGTATTTTATTTATTTTCTTACAATTCTGGAGGCTAGAAGTTCAAGATCAAGGTGACCTCATGGTTGATTTCTACTGGGAATGCTCTGATTTATTCTACACTACTGAAAAATGGGTAAGTCATAGAGGAAGCAGTAATGGGTTCAGACCAGGGTAGAAGGTCTGAACCCATTCTGGTATATATGAATTCTCTTAAATAAGTGCTTTTCTTGCCATTGGTTCTGAATTACCCTATTGAGGCCCTATGGAAAAATAATTCAAATAATCTTTGTATATGAAATAGTGGCTTCATTTTATTTACTGTTTATCAATTCAAGACAGGAGCATTATTGAGACTAAAGTGTGTAGCAAGAAAGAAAGAATTTTATTCATACCCAACAATATGTGAGAAGTGTTGGCACAGCTAGATAGGCCCCTTAGCCTAAACAATCTGGACTTCCTCCCTGACACTGATGCCAGTTGGCCTGGCATTTCCCAGTGGACACCTGTTGTCCTGTCACCCTCAGGGCGGTGCCTCCCTTTACTCCAAAAGGTGTTTCAGTTTGAATAATGAATTATATCCAACCAGCCACCAAGATCTGGCAAAGCAGGCCAGTATTTACTAATATTTCCCCAAAATTTTACTATTTCAAAATAAATAAAAAACACAAAGTACTGGTTTAATTTATATGTAAAAGTTAAATAAAATTAGCACAGCAATAAATGTGAAATTTACTTATGCTCTTTCCATAAACACAGTTGTACATGCCACCTTAAAAACCAATGAAAAGGAAATGCTGTTTAGAATATTCAACATAATATAGTGCTTTTACAATAAAAATGATCATGGCTGTGTTTTATTTTCATATGAAGCAAATGCTAAGCCTTTTTAAGTGAAAATTTATAAAGTCCTGATTGTGTGGGGGAGGAAAAAATCTTTCCTCTACCTTCCAGTGTTCTTCCAGTTTTTCTAATAATTAAATTGACATGAGAGATATTAACAAGAGAAGATAACCAAATTTAATTACATACATATGCATGGGAATCACACATACATGAGAGAGTCAGAGAAGCCACATACACAAGAGGTTTAAAGACAGAAAGGGGAATGAGGTATGTATGGTACTCTGAGGTAAAGGTGAGGTGAGGCACCTTGCTGCTTCAAAGGCAGGAAGGTCTTTGCAGGATGATAAGAGCAGATGTTCAATAATTGGTAATTTGCCCTGCCATTTAGATAGGTCAGAAAAGTTATTTCTGGCAATAACTCTAATTAGGGGCCAGGCCCCTATTTTAAATTCTTTAAGAGAGAAGTACAAGTTTATTATGAGCCCACTGGGTATTTGGTTGCCTTTAGCTCAAAATAATCTGCATACCACAGAGGAACATCTTGGACTGAAGCTTCTGTATCCCCACAATTCTTAAATCTTTTACACCAAAAGATCACATCTTTTGCAAGAAATAAAGCATTCCTCAATAAAGTGTTTTGCTTTGCTTTGTTGTAATGTGTGATATCGAGTCAGCTCCATTTTAAAAGTACAAAAATAGGTAAAAGTATTAATACATAAATACCTCCATTCTTAGCATGATAAATAAATATGATTCTTTTTGCCTGGCTCAAGTTTTCCCCCAAATCCATTCTAATACATGAATCACAGATGTTCCCATGGCAAGTCCTTAGAGATGTGAACCAGGGTAAAAACAAGTATTTAAAAATAACTTGGGTAACAGACAGAAAAAATTAAATGTGAAAACTCTTATAACAGTTTTAAGATCAGCAGCAACCCTTGGGGAAGTAGAGTGAGCATGTCATTGAAATCACATGCCCAAGAGTGCAAGAGTGTGGAAGGTCACAGTATATCATTTATTAATGTGGAGGAAGAGAAGCTGGGAGGACCTTACTTGGCAGAAGACAAATGTCCTCTGGGCTTTTCTAGACTAAAGCTGACAAACATAAAATTTCTACATAAAGCTGTCAACTGATCTGTGACACTGTTGTATTGCTACAGATTTCAGGAGAGATCGCCAACAGAATCAAGC
Source organism: Phyllostomus discolor (assembly GCF_004126475.2). Lineage (NCBI taxonomy): Eukaryota > Metazoa > Chordata > Mammalia > Chiroptera > Phyllostomidae > Phyllostomus > Phyllostomus discolor. The sequence continues at coordinate 144,547,966 of NC_040906.2, read as the reverse complement.
TACAACACGTGCAAAAAGATTAAAACCAGTTTTGAATGTTTAAGAGCAAAGGAGGACAGAGAACTGCAAATAGAACTTAAAAAATGTTGAGGAAAAGGACAGAAAAATTTTATTGGACACAATATAATTACTTGACTTCGAAGCAACAAAACAAAATTCAGCTCTATTTGCTCTTTCTTATTCATGGAAATTCCAAAACTGGTAGAGCTGAAATGGATCCTGGGTAAGTTGACAAAGAAGTGGAGTAAGATTTGGAGCTTGCACTCTAAGTTAGACATTCCTAACGTTGAATCCTAGCTCTACCTTGTACTCAGTAATCAAAAATGGTAAATTTCTCTATCTCTTTCTGTGTTAATAACCATACTTATAAAATGAGGATGATACCATCTACATATTTCATTAGTTATAAATTAAGTAATGTAGTTCAAAGGTTACTAAAATGGCTGGCATATAGTGAACTCTAAATAAAAATGCTTATTTCTTGATTGTTCACTTGCTTAATTTGAAAATGTAGAAATTAGGCACTGTAAGAATAAATAGCTTTTCCAAGGTCACAAAAGACATGGCCTGTTGATTTCAAATATGTTGAAGCCTTTATCCTCATCCTCTTGTGTGATACAATGGATGGGAACTAAAATATGGATTCATTCATTTCTAAAACTTCATAAATCATCTTTATTCATTTTAATTCATGAACTCAAGGAACATTACATGGTTTTAATTACACTAATCATATGGATACAGATTACAAATATATTTGTGTCTAATGTCAATACCCCCCAAAAAGACCCACAGCAGAGAAAATCTTAATTATCAGGTGGACCAAATGAAAGACTACGTGGATATGTCACTTTCTTTGCTCAATCCACTGCCCAAAAGCACATGAGAAAAACTAGTCCTGACAAGAACTTTAGAGTGGGGACACTGGGAGACACAAGATTAAAAAAATAATCACAATTATACATTATTACTAATGGGATAAATCAAAATCTTGTACCACTTGATAGAATTCTAGTAGTTAAACATAGTATTACTTCTTTGATATTCATGCTAAAATATTTAGCAAGAAAATACTCTTGAGGAAACTTCTGACCAACCCCAGCTGGGGAACACATTAGATGAATGACTAACTTGAACTATATGCTGTTAACAAAGGCTGAGAACTGATCAATTAGTCATTGTTTTACTTTATTAAATAGTTTCTCTTTCTCCCCATTCTCCTATTCATTTTCATAAAAATATAAGGACCTGAGAGCAGAATATGAAATAGCTTTGCCTTTATTACAAACTTAATAAAAAGGGTTAAATGGAATAACATTTAAATGTAGGTATAATTTATTTTTTTTAAGATTTTCTTTATTTATTTTCAGACAGAGGGTAAGGGAATGAGAAAGAGAGGGAGAGAAACACTGATGAGTGGTTGCCTCTCATGAGCTCCCCATCAGGGACCTGGCCTGCAACCCAGGCATGGGCCCTGACTGCAACCTTTTGGTTTGCAGGTCCATGCTCAACCCACTGAGCTACACCAGCCAGGACATAATGTAGATATAATTTATTTTAAAGACATTCGAGCATCTTAGAGAAAAGTTTTCCCACTAGCTTCATCTACCTTTTATATTTCATAATTTCTAACCTGAATTAAGGACAGATTATTATCAATTATTAATAATGTTCTCAGCAACTTGATAGAACTTTACACCGTTCAGCAACTGATGATAAAGATTGTGGCAATTTGTGACAATTATTATGATGCTAGTAATCTGACTGAAGACTAGCAGAGGTCAAAATTAGTTTTAATTTGTGATTAGTGTCCATTCTCTTCCTTTCCCTTCCCTGTTGCTTTCCCCACTTCCATATGCTATGAACTTGAAATTGGGTAAAAAATGTCTTTGTATTCCTACATAGATCTCTAAATCTATGTAAGGTGCTAAACAATTTCCTACAGTAGTTAAATAAAATGAAACTATGTCCTGTGTGTTAAATTTCTATTTTAACAAAAACTCTAAAATCAGCAATATATAATTATACAGTTATTTAAATGTAAAAAATAATCTTTAATTGGAAATATTTTCATATTTATACAACAGTTATAATGGGACAAAAACTACTTTTTCTGGAACACTTGTAAGTTGGAAACATGCTGTTGATCATTCCTGAATATATCAGTATGTAATTCTTCTTACAAGGATATATTATTATAAGATTCATACTGCAGTCAAACTCGGAAACTTAACACTGATACATTACTGCCATCTAATTACAGACTCCATTCAAGTTTCTTCAATTTTTACAATGCCCTTTATAGCACAGGGATCCTCCTCAGGAACACATTTTGGATTTAATTATCATGTCTTTCTGATTTCCTTCAACCAGGAACATTTCTGCAGGCTTTCTGTAACTTGCATGGCATTAGCACCTTATAGAATGTCCTCTGAGTTGCATTAGTCAAAGGTTTCCTCATGAGCATTTTAAAAATATTTTATTTATTTATTTTTAAAAAGGAGAAGGGAGGGAGAAAAAAGGGAGAGAAACATCAATGTGTGGTTGTCTCTTAAATGCCTCCCACTGGAATTGTGGCCTGCAACCCAGGCATGTGCCATGACTGGGAACTGAACCAGTGACCTTTGATTCACAGGCTGACATGCAATCCACTGAGCCACATGAGCCAGTGCTCCTCATGAGTATTTTCATATTAAGCATTTTTGACAGGAATACTACATAAGCATACTTCTACATCCTGTCTCATTGTATCCTGTCAGGTGGCACAATGATCCCATTACTGATGATGTTATTTTTGATCATTTGGTTAAGCTCATGCCTGTCAATTTTCCTTCACTGTAAAGTCACTATTTTACCCTTTGTAATTAATAATATACATTTTTTGTGAAGAGGTATTTGAGTCTATATAGTCATTCTCATCAAATTTTTTTATAACCCCCATTGTTATTTCATGTTTGAATTATTGCTGACATTATTGTCAAATAATAGTTTTCTAATTCTGTCTTTCCTTTTAAATTCATTAGCTGGCATTTTATTATTTTAAAAAGATGTTATCCTTATTTATTTATTTATTATATTGGTACATGTTTTTATTTTGTTCAATTCATTGGGTAGAACAGAGTAAGAAAATATTTACACTTCTACCCTTGATTCCCAGACCCAAACACATATACTGGCTCTGGGGGACACAGAAACATGAGATAATCTCTGATTTAAATCATACCTCATCCTGAAACACAATCTATTTCTTTCAAGGTTTGTCATCCAACTGGCAATCTAACTGATTTTTCAGTAAGCTCTTCCACCTTTCAGTTACTTCAGCAACTTCTGGATAATCAGGTCTGTGGTAAGATAAGTTAGTTTCATAGGTATGAAAACTTTGCTGAGTTTTCTTTGTTGTGAAATGACTTTCCTGATCAGAAACAGTGCTGTGGGGACTTCATGAGAGTGGTTGAAATGTTCTGTGAGTTTAGGGATGGTGGTACTTACAGAAATACTACAGGCAAGGATGGTAAATCTGTGTCCAGAATATGTGTGTTCAGAATATCTTATAAGGATAAACCTCTCTCACTCGACGTGGAAGAAATCCAGTGTAACTGACTAAGTAGCTAGCTGGTTACATCGAGGAATAGTGCCATAACTGGTGCTCTGTTGATAGCAGGCAGGATACTGAGCAGCAGCATTATCCAGGTCAGGCTTGGTAAGGAAAATCCCATGTTGTGAAACCCATGCATAGCCTCCACACCATCTCCAGGGATACTTTCCACCTGCCTCCCCCACTGGCTACTTTTTTTTTCAAATGGATTCTTTAACCAAGATCTGGAAAAAATGTGGCACATCCACAAAGTCTACAGTTTTGTCCACCTAATAATTAAGATTCTCCTCTGTTGTGGATACTTTTGATGAGTATTCACTTTGGACACAAATACATTCATAATCTGTTCTAATTTTCAAAAGTCCATCCACATACCTCTTACCCAGACTTTCTTGTCACAAGCCTTCCAATCCAATCTCTTCTGAATTGCCACACATCCACTCAAGTCATTAACAACTGGCCATGGATCACTGTATATCCATACTTCGGACTATCTTACACCAGACAAAGTGACCTACCAAATGTTCTGCTTGAACTTATTCCCACTAGAAGATTTTCTTTACCACTGTCCTTTAGGGTCACTCTTGAGCAGGCCTGCAATATTCTAGCTAAGTCTTTTTAGCTTATATAAGAGCATATTGTAAAGACTCAATTGTTCACCAGTCTCAAATTTTTACTTTCCCTGTCAACTAGTAGTAACACTGCAATAGATCATTGACACAGACTAAGGGAGGGGAGATGATATAAAATAAATCAGTGTCAAAGGAATGTGAGTCTTCTACTATTACAGCTTATACTTTTTGAGCATGCCTGAGTCTATTAAATACCATTTCAACTTGATGATACATTGCTACTGAATACACCCAAACTGCAGGTAAGTTGGGCAGAAAATACTCACTTAGTAATGGTAATCTCAGGTCCCATAGTGACCCAAGTCTTTTCCAAGGCCCACTAATAAGCCAGAAACTCTTTCCAAAAATTAGGTTAGTTACCTGCAGGGAAAGGCACTGAATTACTCCAAAGTTTGTGCTGTGATTGTCCTTTTGGTGATGACAGAGATTTCTTTTTTTTTTTTCTTTTAAAGATTTGATTTATTTATTTAGACAGAGGGCAAGAAAGGGAGAAAGAGAGGGAGAGAAATATTGATGAGCAGTTGCCTCTAATACGCCCCCACCAGGGACCTAGCCTACAACCCAGGCATGTGCCCTGGCATGTGCCCCAAATGGGAATCGAACCAGAGACCCTTTGGTTCACAGGCTAGAGCTCAGTCACTGAGCCACACCAGCCAGGGTGACAGAGATTTCAATCAGCTTTGCTGTTTGCGATGGACATTTTGAGTATCCTTGGATCTCCTGGATCAACAGACCCAAGTATTAGGGCAACTTTTATTGAAGCCTTAACTTTCTGAAAAGTTCTAGCTTCCAGGAGAAACTGGTATTCTTACAGATAACTGTTGATTTATTAAAGTAACACTGTTTAAAGTGGTGTATGTTGTCACCCAAATCCAGAAATGCAAACCAAACATTATGCCTCTTTTTTTCAAGGTAGATTGTGTTAAGTACACCAATTTGATCTTCAATATGAAGGGATATGTCAAAATATTCCAGACATTTACCAAAACCCATAACACTAGAAATATTATTAAGTTGGAGGGCCCCTACACTGTTGTGGAATTGATCTCCCGCTGTCTAGTTTGATATGTCTTATTAAGGCACCTAAGGTGCTTGCATTTCTACTCATAGGATCTAATCAACATAATGCAGTCAATGGAAAGGACTAATGTGAAATTTTGTGAAATGTCAAAGTAACAAAATCTCTAGGGATTCTGTTACAACAGAGAGAAGGATAATAGATGTATGTCTGAACCAAACCCATGAAGGTGTACTTTTAGCCCTATAAAATTATAAGTAATCTTCTTCTGGTGGTCTCCACAAATAGATACAGGAAAAAAGACATTATTCAACTCAACAGACATGTACCAAGCAGAAGGGGCCATGCAGATCTTCCTAGTATGAGTGCTATATGTAGAACAGAAGCTGTAATTAAAGCCGCCATCTGATTAAGTTAATAATAGTATACAGATATTCTCTAAGATTCACTCATCTTCTACCCAGGCTAATTGATTAAACTTATGAGTAAATGTAGATGTAACAGGTATCACCACCCTGCTTCTTTCAAGATGTAATGGTGTTAATTTCTACAATTCCTGCAAAAATGTCTTCTGCTATGAAACAGAATGCAATGTTCACAAGAAGAGAAAGTTTCAGGAGTTTCCACTTAACTATTCCTACAAAAATGGCCATCAATCATTTGATCAGAAAGAAAATAATGATTCTGCCAGTTGTCTATTCTATTTATTCCAGTTATATATCCAGGAACTGGAAAAACAACTAGTACCACTGTGAGCTGAATGTGAGCTAAGACTCTATCACTTGATTTCCCTAAAGCCCTGCTTTGATTCATGGTCTACAGCTGTAGCACTAATTCAGATTTTAGCACCAATTCAGAACTAGTGTCTAGTGTCATCTAAGAGACCTGGGCATTTCCTTCTTTTTTTTTTCCCCCCCAGTGAAGAGTCCCTCTATTAAACAGCTGGAGGTCCCTTTGGAGAAAGACTGGGTTATGTACTGGCAGCAGTGATACATAGTCTTTCCTCAAAGAAACTCACTGTCCTCTTCAGTCAAAGGGCTTTAAGTCTAAAAATTTACATGGTTGTGAGTCTCCATTGTAATTGGTCAAGTCACGTTCTTGGCTGCCAAATATAAAGGGTTTTTTTTTTTTTTCATGCAATGTTCTAGTTGACTAACCAGTATTTCCACCTCTAGGGACACCAGGATCAATTTATTCACTGTTAGAGATCCCTGAAACTCAAGAAATTCTTATTACTAACATGTCATTTTTGCCCCTTATGATAAATATATTGATCTTTGGAAATTAACTGTTATCATTGGGCATCCCATACTCTTGATCCCCATAGTGGTTTGTTGGTAAATACCTAACAATTAGATTGCCAGAGGGATGGGTAGGGAATAAAAAAGAAGAAAAAGGAGGGGAAGGGAAAGGAAGGGAAGTGAAGGGGAGGGAAGGGGAGGAAAGGGAAGGGAAGGGAAATGAAAGGGAAAGAAAATAAGTTCTTGTTTGTGGCATTTACTGATTTTTGTGGTATAAATACTAGCACTATGGCTGACTTCAGATATCTGATATGATATCACTGAACACAAAGACAAGAAGGGATATAATATATAGTATTTTCACCACATATATACAATAGACATAAATAACTTCAAGGGATTTTCCAATTTTCATAAAAATTACTGAAAAATAAGGAAACAACCAAGAATAAACAAATACATCAATAAGTACAACATGAATCAAAATTTTGATAGTCACTTATAATGTTAATTCCATGAGGGTATCTACATTTTAGATATTTATGTAATAAGATTAGTTAACCAACCTGAGCATTCATGTGGATACCTCTGAATATTAAGAGAAACTATCAGAATGAAGGTTTTACCTTAGTAATTTTGCTAAATAAACAAATATAAATTTTTTATGCAATACTTCTTAAAACTGAAGTAAAACCAGGTCCAAGTTTGACTTTTGAAGCTCCAAAATCAGAATGATTCAAATGATTTGAATCATTTAATAGCAGACCTTACTTTAATAGCAGACCTTACTTTCTGATTGTTCTGATATTTTGGAAAGAATGTATGTAAGAGATAGAAGAAAACTGCTATACACTGGAATATTGCCAGCCTAATGGGATCTTCTCTTATTGTCTGCTCTTACTATCCTCCTTTGAAATCTTGTCCATTATTTAAAAGAGTACTGCAAATGTATCCTTGTGATTCTAAATGTTATAGTTTTTAAACATAGATTATATATTAGATTGCTACAATGTTGTTACATAATAAATTGTTCATTTCCCTCCTCACTAAAACAAGTAAATTAAACAAATAGTAATTTTCACTTGGGATCTTGGTGTGAAATACTTTTTAAAATTTTCTCAAGTTACTACACATCTTTTTCTTTCATTTTTTTTTGTTCTGACACATCCTACTACTTAGCTATTAACAGTTTTACCTTGTTGTGAAATTAAGCAGTTTTTGTTTGTCTCTTGAACTAAACCATTTTGGTATAATACCATAAAATTTAACAGGTTATGAAATAGGGAGGCAGCCAGTCAATGTGAACACTTCAGTGAAGTAGTCCAACAACCTAAATTATGTGGTAAGTATGTGAGACTAAAAAAATTAACATGCTAGCAATAGGCTTAGACAGGGTTATTTAGGCAGTGAATTTTTATATTCCTAGATTATTTTCAGCATCGTACAATTCAATTTACAATGACCCACTATATTAGGACTTTGTCTATTTGCCCACATGAATTCTGGCTGTCCCAAATTTGTTGAGCTCATATCAGATTACTGTCTTATTGTTTCTGACATACAATTCAATTATAAATCTTCTGTGTTAGGTAATATCTCCCAATTTTCCATCTAGAATTGTAAGTTTCTGGCCTCTGACACCATTCATTAATTTTCCAAACCAAGATATTGATTGACTCTTTTGCTTAGATTTTCTCAGCTTCTAATCTGACCTAAACAGCCCTTTCCAGAGGAGCTTTTAAATGAAACGAATTATACTTTTGTCTTGTATTATTGTGTTATGCATGTTTTATGTGCCTTTAAAATACTTAATATTTTTCTTTTTAAAAGTCATATGTGGAAGGGAGTAGATCATTGCAGCAGTAGCACTAACTTTGAATATTCCCAATCCTTTCTTAAAAAGAGATAGGACAACTAGCACAGAAAAAAATAACATCTACCATAAGAGTTACTGAGGGGATATTTTTGTGAGCCTCACCATGTGAGCAACCAAGGCCAACCCAAAAGCAGTGTGAAAAGCTGTGGAGGAGGAGAAGTTGTGTGGGAACAGCACACAACTTCTGGCAGATTAAGACAGAGAGGGTTTCTGGCAGATTAAGATCTAGAAAACAAAAATTTCTAAGGGCTCCTCACTTCTTTGAGTGAAAGAGTCAACTGACAAATTAGGGAGAATCTCCAAAGTCTCCAATTTTCAGGCAAGTGCAAAGGGGACTGTGTGATGATCAGAACATGCTGGACGCCCTGGGCCCACAGGAGATATTGCTGGGAACAGAATTTACATAAATAATAAAGTTTCATATACAAGTGGGAGAGGAATTTTGACAAACATATATCTCGAGAAGTTTTGAAGAAAGGGACTAATGTCAGGGAGATGGTAGAAGAGGAGGTTCTGATCTTTGCCCCTCCCAAAATAACAACAACATAACAACAACATATGGACCAAAATACCTTTACAACAACTTCAAAATCAAGTTAAAAAGTTTCAGTATCCCAGAAAAACATGGGACTAAGCAACCACATTGAAACAAGTAACAAAAGCACTTTACCTTTACCTGTGTCTTCCCCTCTTCCAAGTTGACAGAGTTAAAGATCAAGAAATATCCTTGCTGCCAATAATTTCTCCTGCAGGGAAAAGAAAGAGTGAAAGGTACATTCAACATACCCAGCCTTTTGGAATGCTGCCTGAGAAATCTTCTCCTGCCTGTCTTCACCCAGAGTACTGAGGAATTTGGCATAGCTAGAATGCTTTGGAGCAGCTAAGAACAAAGGAGAGGCATGGGTGGCTCTTGGCAGCGGGTGCAGCACAAAAAACCCAGCTCATCCCTCAGCAGATGGCATGGAACTCAGCAGATACTACAGATCTCAGCAGCCTGTGTGGATCTCAGCAGATGATGCAATTTCCAGCAGAAGGCACAAATCTCAGAAAACAGTGCAGTTCTTAGCAGCTGGATTGCATCTGCAGGAGTGAAATGAGGCACACAACCAAGACACTTCTTCAGGATGAAGAGAAGTGGAACTTGTGCTAAATGTCCTGGTACTTTAGTGCACTGTCCTTGGGCGAAGAGAAAGGGTGGCTCTCAGTACCCAGCATAGTTCAGCAGAATTGGAAGACATACAGTCCTGCAACTTCTCTCCCAGGAAGGAGGGAGAGAGTGGAATGTGCATACCCCATAAAACGGCTTGAGAGACATTTAGAATCTAGCCAGTCTGATTGGTTAAAATCTTTCCTTGCTAAAGTCGGTTCTTAAAACTGAAAGAGGTGGCTGCTTCTTCAAATATGCACACACAAAACACAAAGAATCAAGGAAATATAACACTAACTAATGAAAAATAATTTCTAGTGACCAATAGAAAAGAAACAAATCTATGAAGTTAATAGAAATAATTTAAAATATTTATCCTAATGAACTCAGTGAGCTGCAGAAAAACACAGACAACTAAACCAAAATGGGAAGAAGAATACGTGAAGAAAATGAGAATATAAAAAAAGACCCAAATCATACAAAAGAACCAAACAGAAATTATGAAAGTGAAATATACCATAACTGAACTGAAAAATCCAATATAGAGCTTCAGCTTTCCAGAGTTGATACAGCAAAAGAATCAATGAATTTGAAGAGAGGTTATTTGAAATTATCCAGTCAGAGGAACAAGAAATAAAACAATGAAGAGGTGAAAAAAAAGCCTAAATGAATTAGGGGAAACCACTAGGTGAACAAATACGATGTGTGCATCATCAAAGTCCCAAAAAGGGAAGAGAGAAATGAAAGGGAAGAAAACTTATTGAAAGAAACAATGGCAAAACCCTCCAAATCTAGAGCAGAAATGAAAAAAAATATATATATATATATTAAAAAAAGAATATCCAGATTCACAAAGCCCAGGAAATTCCAAACATGAGAAATCCAAAGCAGTCTACATAAAGACACATAATAAAATTGCTGAAAGGCAAAGGCAAAAAGAAAATTTTGATAATGTCAAAAGACTTATCATGTACAGTGATACCCCCATAAAACCATTAGCAGATTTCTTAGCGAAAACCTTGCAGTTCAGAAGAGAATGGAATGATAAACAAAGTCTGTCAGGAAAAGTCCCAGCCATTATTAATATAATAAGAATAGTTTGTGCAACACTGATGTAACCTGACAGCCAAGGAGAGTAGACTGGAATGGGCATGTGTGAACAATGATAGCTTCACTATACTAATAAGTGATGGTGGGAGACACCACTGAGCAAGTGTACTGTGTGGTCTTCTTATTCAAAATGACTAAACAAGTAGAGCAACAAATCTACATCAAAATTTACCTTAAGCTTGAACATTCCTCCACAGAAACTATTTGGATCATTCAGAAGGCTTTCAGGATGATGTAATGAATGCAGTGCAAATAAAAGTGTAGCACAGAGTCATAGCAAGATTAAGATCATGTTAACTGTATTTTTGATTGGGAAGGTGTTGTCCATCATGAGTACACCCCTCCGGGCCAAACAATGAATAAGGAGCACTACCTCAATAATCTAAGGCAATTGAGAGATGCGATATGATGAAAATGGCTGCAGCTATGGGCACTGGTGATTGGCAGCTTCATTATAACAACATGTCCATTCACGCCTCATGTCTTGTGCAGAGTTTTTTTGCAAAACATCAAATCACCCAGGTGACTCAGCCCTCCTACAGCCCAGATATGGCACCCTTCAACTTCTGGATTTCCCCAAAACTATAATCACCTTTGAAAGGGAAGAGATTTCAGACCATCAATGAGATTCAGAAGAATACAATGGGGCAGTTGATGGTGATTCCAAGAAAGGATTTTGCAATGTTTAAACAGTGGAAGACACACTGGGAGAAGTGTGTGAGGTCCCAAGGCACTTCTTTTGAGGGGGACTAAGACATCATTATCCTGCATACAATGTTTCTTATATCTTGTATCTTCTTCAGTAAATGTCTCTATTTCTTATAGTGCATGACTGGATACTTTCTGGACATAACTTCATATGTATTATAAAAAAACAGAAAAAGAGAAAGAAATCAAACAAAATCACTACAAAACTAACAAAACACAAAGAAAGACAGTAAAAAAAAACAGGAACATAAAAGATGAAATAAATTAACAAAGTGGCAATAGTATACTTTCCTCATTAATAATACATTTAAACATAAATTATAAATTAATTAAAACCCCAAGTCAAATTATTTCAAGTGTTTGCATAGATTAAAAACAAAAGACCCAACTACATGCTGTTTGCAGGTGATTTGCTTTAGTTTAAGAACACACAGAGAATAAAAACAAAGGGAAAGAAAATGTATCTCATACAAATGGTAAACAAAAGATGGCTATACTTTTATGAGACAAAAAAAGACCAAATAAAAATGCAAGAGACAAAAAAGTACATTGTATATAATAATAAAAGAGTCAACTCATTAGGAATACCCAAAATTATAAAGCAAATGCTAATAGAACTGAAGGGAGAAACAAACAGCAATGCACTTTCAATGATGAATAGAACATCCACAGAGAAAAATAATACGGAAATATCAGACTATAGACCAAATAGATCTAATAGTCACATACACAACTTTTCATGCAAATAGCAGCAGAATACAGACTCTTCTCAAGTACACAGGGAATATTCCCTAGGAGAGACCACATGGTATACTACAAACAAATTATAATAAATTTAAGAAGATTCAAATCATATCAAGTGTCTTTTCCAACCACAATGGTATGAAATTAGAAATTAATAACAGAAGGAAAATTATAAAAGAAAAAATATTTAATACTAAAAGGGAAGTGATAAATGCTTACATCAAAGAAGCAAAAAGTGCCAGCCAAGATGGAGGCAAAGGTAGATACACTGTGCCTCCTCGCACAACCAAAAGGACACCAACAAATTTAAAAACAAAAAATAACCAGAACTGCCAGAAAATTGAACTGTAGGGAAGTCTGACAACCAAAGAGTTAAATAAGAAACATTCATCCAGACTGGTAGGAGGGACAGAGATGGACCGCCAGGGCAGAGGATGCACGGCAAGGTGGCCACTGGAGGACTGGTGTGGAAAAGGTAGTAGCTGAAAAACAGACAAAGTAGCAGCTGGCAGAGTGGACAGTCCCACATTAGTGTGCAGATAAACTGGGAGGAACAACTGGGGAGAGAGACACACCGCACAACCCAGGGTTCCAGTGTTGGGAAATAAAGCCTCAAAACCTCTTACTGAAAAAACCTGTGGGGTTGCAGCAGTGGAAGAAACTCTCAGCCTCCAGGAGAGTTTGTTGGAGAAATCCACAGGGTCCTAGAATGTACACAAACCCACCAACCTGGAAATCAGTACCAATAGGGCCCAATTTGCTTGTGGGTAGCAGTAGAAGTGACTGAAAGCCAGTGGAGAGCTGAACAAGTGGCACTGTTCCCTATTAGACCGCTCTCCCATATACAGTGCCACAAAGCAGTGATGTGGGTTGCCCCACCCTGGTGAATACCTAAGGCTCTGCCCCTTACTATGTAACAGGTGCACCGAGACAAAAAAAAATGGCCCAAATGAAAGAACAGATCAAATCTCCAGAAAAAATACAACAGAGTGATGAAGAGACAGACAACCTATCAGATGCAGAGTTCAAAACACTGGTAATCAGGATGCTCATGGAAATGGTTGAGTATGGTCACAAAATAGAAAAGTGAAATAAAGGAAAATGTACAGGGAGCCAACAGTGAAGGGGAGAAAATGGGGACTCAAATCAACAGTTTGGAGCAGAAGGAAGAAATAAACATTTTATAGGAACAGAATGAAAAAAATAAGAACTCAAAAAAATTATGAGAGGCTTAAGAACCTCCAGGACAACCTTAAAGCTACAACATCCGAATCATAGGGATGCCAAAGGAAGACCCAGAAATTGATAACTTATTTGAAAAAATAATGAAGGAGAAATTTCCAAATCTGGCAAAGGAAATAGACTTCTAGAATGTCCAGGAAGCTCAGAGAGTCCTAAAGAAGTTGGACCCAAGGAAGCACACACCAATGCACATCATAATTAAATTACCCAAGATTAAAGATAAGGAGATAATCTTAAAAGCAGCAAGAGGAAAGAAGATAGTTACCTACAAAGGAGTTCCCAAATGACTATCAGCTGATTTCTCAAAAGAAATCTTACAGGCAAGAAGGGGCTGGAAAGAAGTATTCAAAGTCAGGAAAGGCAAGAATGTACATCCAAGGTTATTCTATCCAGCAAAGCTGGAATGAAAGAGCAGATAAAGTGCTTCCCAGATAAGGTCAAGTTAAAGGAGTTCATCATCACTAAGCCCTTATTATATAAAATGTTAAAGGGAGAAATTTTCTCCTCTTTTCTCTTATCTGAGAAAAAGAAAAAATATGAACAGCAAAATGACAACAAACTCACAACTATCAACAACTGAACCTAAAAACATAAACAAAAACAAACTAAGCAAACAACTAGAACAGGAAGAGACTCACAGAAATGGAGATCACATGGGGAGTTATCAGCGGAGAAGAGGAAGGGGGAATGGGGGAAAAGCTAGAGGGAATAAGTAGCATACATGGTAGATAGAAAATAGACAGGGGGAGATTAAGAAAAATATAGGAAATGTAGAAGCCAAAGACCTTATATGTAAGACCCATGGACATGAACTAAGATGGGCGAATGAGGGTGGGAGGGGTGTACAGGGTGGAGGAGAATAAAGGGGTAAAAATGGGACAACAGTAATAGCATAATCAATAAAATATATTTTAAAATAAAAAGAAAAGAAAAAACACTCTGGGCAATACTGAAAATTACTGAGAAGTAAATTACAACAACCTATGGGAGGGGAGAACAAAAATAACCAAAAAAAAAGCGATCTCACATAAGTGACTTAATATGCTTCTTATGCTTTAAGAAACTAGAAAGGGAAAAGCAAATTAAGTCTAAAGTTAGAAGAAGGAAGAAAATAACACAAATTAGAGTAGAAATAAACAAAATATAGAAAACAACCCTGGCTGGTGTGGCCCAGTGGATTGAGTGCCAACTTGTGAACCAAAGGTTGCCAGTTTGATAGCCAGCCTAGGGCACATGTCTGTGCTGCAGGCCAGGTCCCCAGTAGGGGGGACATGAGAGGCAACCACACATTGATGTTTCTCTCCCTCTCTTTCTCCTTCCTTTCCCCTCTCTAAAAATAAATAAATAAAATCTTTTAAAAAAGAAAACTAAACAATAGAAAAAATAAACAAAACTGAGTTTTTTGAATAATAAACAAAATAGACAAACCTTTAGCCATACTAAGATAAAAAGAAAGAAAATTCAAAATCAGAAATGAAAAGGGCAACATTATTAGCAATTCCACAGAAAATTAAAAAAGATTGTGGTAGACTACTATATAAATAATTATATTCCCACAAGTTGGATAGCCTAGAAGAAATGTAGAAATTCCTGGAAATGTACATTTTACCAAGATTGAATTATGAAGAACTAGAAAATCTGAACAGACCAATAACAAGTAGGGAGATTGAATCACTAATCAAAAACCTCTTAATCAAGGAAAGTGCAGGACCTGATGGCTTCAACAGTGATGTCTACAAAACATCTAAAAAAGAATTAACACCAATGTTTCCCAAACTCTCCAAAACTGAAGAGAAGAAAATATTTTCAAATTCATTCAATAAGCATTACCACATAATGCCAAATGTCAAATCCAGACAAGGACATCAAAAAACAGAAAGTTCAGACCCAATATCCCTCAAGAAAATAGATGAAAAATCCTTAACAAAATATTAGCAAATTGAATTCAATAGCATATTTAAAAGATTATAAACCATAATCAAGTGGAATTTGTCCTTGGGATTCAAAAATAGTTCAACATACACAAATTAATAAAGGTGATACACTATATTAACAGAATGAATGAGAAAATCAAATGATCTCAATAGACACAGAAAAACCATTTGGCAAAATTCAAACATCTCATCAAAATAAAAACTCAATGAATAGATGTAGAAATAATGTACATCAACATAATAATCCCACATCCAATGTTGTACTCAGTAGTAAAAAACTAAAACAATGTCTTCTAAACCTGAAGGAACAATTTTTATTACCCACAAAAGTTGCTTTAAGCTCCCTTGCAATCCTTTATTATCTGAGTGTGGTGATGGTTTCAAGTGTATAAAATTTACATCAAAACTTATTAAACTGTACACTTTAAGTATATGTTGTATATTGTATAACAATTATACCTCAATAAAGCTGTTATTTAGGATTTAAAAAAAGAAGGAACAAGATAGGAATGCCCACTCTCACCACTTCTGTTCAACATAGTACTAGACATTTTATCCAGAGCAATGAGACAAGAAAAATAATAATAATAAATATCTAAATCAGAAAGTAAGAAGTAAAATTTTTTCTGTTATAAATTTACATTATCTCATACCTAGCAAACACTAAAGATTCTATCAAGAGATGTTCATATGTTCCTTTTGTGACAGCATGGATGAAATGGAAGCTTATTATATTAAAGCAAAAAAAGCAGTTAGTGAAAGACATATATCATGAAAAATTAGCAGGCATAGAAGCTAACAAATTCTTATTTCTCGGTAAGAAACATAAGCAACCCAATAAAAATAGTTAATGGAAGAGGACATATAGACAACTGGCAAATATATGAAAAGCTACTCAACCTCGTTAGTAATGAGTAAAATACTATGGGAATAGAAATTACGGGAAATATAACTTCACACCCATTGCATCAGCAAAACTTAAGTGCCACAATGGCATTGTAAATGAGGTAATAAAGCAATGAAAATTTCTGTACATTGTTGAGAGCTTGTAAATTCATGCACTCATTTTGGAAAGTAATTTAATATTATCCAGTAAAGTTGACTATAATCTTTCATTACTAACTATACACCCTAGAGAACATTTTGTGCATGTGTCCTTGGAAAATATACAATAACACAATAATGTTCATAGAGCATTGATTGTAATAAAAATCCAAAAACATCTAAATTAGCCTAACAGAAGAAAAAAATTAACTACTGTACATTTAGACAATGGCTTACAATGCATCAGTTTGAAAAAAATGAACTAAAACTACACCTTTTGACACAGTAAGACTAAACAAGTATGAAGCTTGAAGGCATTATGCTAAGTGAGGTAAATCAGAGAAAGACAAATACTGTGTGATTTCTCTCATATGTGGAATCTAAAAAAACACTCTCATGAATACAGAGACTAGATTAGCAGTTGCTAGAGGAAAGGTATGGGAAGTTGAGAAAATGTATGAAGGTGGTCAAAAGTATAAACTTGCAGTTATAAGATCAATTCCAAGAATGCAATACACAGCATGGTGACTATAGTTAATAGTACTTCATTATATTGTATATATGAATGTTGCTAAGAAAGTAGATCTTAAAAGTTCTAAGCAGAAGAAAAAGTGTGTAATGACAAAAGGAGATTAATGTTAACTAAACTTGCTGTGGTAATCACTTCCTAGTACTGTATGTAAACATAAACCAAAATCATTATGCCATATAACTTATACAATGTTATGTGTCAATTATATCTCAGTAAACTGAAAAGGAGTAAAAAGCATTGTGTTAAGAGAAACACATTTTATATGCATAGTGTATATAAAATGTGCATATAGAAAGGTGTAATAAATGCAGTTTTAAAACACATAAAACAATATTATACATTAATGAGAAAGTACATATATAAAAAATAAGTGCATGGCAATTATGCAACCACATGCTGATAATAGTTGATATTATTGAGTGAAAAGAATAGATTTGGGAAAGGAACATAAGAATTTTATTTCATTTGTATAATAATTTTAAATTAATGCTCACTATATTAATTTTGATATATTTTTAAAGATTTTAGTTATTTATTTCTAGAGAGGGAAGGGAGGGAGAAAGAGAGAGAGAGAGAAGCCTTAATGTGTGGTTGCTGTGGGCTGTGGCCTGCAACCCAGGCATGTGCCCTGACTGGGAATCAAACCCTCAATGCTTTGGTTCACAGACTGCACTCAACCCACTGAGCTACGCCAGCCAGGAATTTTGAGAATTTTTTAAATAAAAAATACTTAAGATGAAAAAAAGGAAACAGATAAGACCTTTAAGGTATACACCTCTAAAAAACGATTACAGATAATGAGCCCAGAAATATGTAGCAAAGAAATCCCCCAGATAATAAGCTTATAGTTGTTGTTTTGTTTTTTTTCCCCAAGGTTTTATTTTCTTTATTTGGTGCTAACAACAAACACTGCAGTTTAGTACTTAAACTTGCAGTTAATAGTGACCCTTCTATCCAGGGAGAGTCACTAGAGACAGCGATGAAATCTGCAAAGAAAACTAGAAGAGACTGGAAGAGAGGCACCGTGAGGTTGGCTATGGTAAGGTGGCATGTGCACTCCTACATTTCAGCTACGGAAGGCAAGCCACAATTACTGATTCCTTTCCTTGTGGACATGAACCAACAGTGTTTCTTCTGATCTTGTCAAGAGCTGCACTTTATCTATTTAAATACAAAACCAAAACAAAACAAAATATATCCAGCCTTCATAATAAAATCACATTTTCTGAAATTATACCTGTTATATTCAGAACCACTAATGGCTTTTTCTTTGTCTTTTTTCCTTGAACATGTAGGTGTTTTAGTTTCTTCTTTTATGCCAGTTAAGGGGTGTTTGAAAACTATTTCATTATCTTCATCGTCATTCATTTCAGCCACTTCAGATTTTCATTTCTCCAAAAATGTTGGTGTACAAACTGGTGTGAGGTCCTGGCTGCTCAGTCTTCTCAGGAGTGTTACATGTGACTGAAACCTGTTTCCCTTCTTCTTCAGTAAAACTTGGCTATTCGTGGGTTTCTGAAGATCAGGGTTTGAAGCACTGCTTTTTCCCTTTTTATGTAAAATCAATGAAGGTAAGTTATAACCAATTCCTTTCTTAGCTAATCTCTTCCTGAGTAATTTTTCTTTCTTTTTAAATCGCTCCTCCATCCACAGCTTTTGAAGTGTCTGATTCTGATTATACCTTTACACTGCTGGATATGATGGCTTCTTAAATGCAATATGCCACTCTCTGAAAAGTTCCTCATGTACTTTCTCAGGTGGTATAAAATGACGCTGCTTTAAGAGTCTTTCACCAAAAAGGTAGGTGTTCATTGTTTCAGCAACTATCTTGGCAACATCTTTAGATTCAGACTCCACAAAGGCATAGCCTTTGCTATTTCCATTTTTGTTTTTTCACTTCTGGACAGTCTGAATCTTGTAACAGTGCCAAACTGGGAAAAATATTCTCGGATCTGGGTTTCATAAAGTGCTGGAGGTAGGTGGCCCACATAAATTACTCCAGGAGTAAGTTTTTCTTTTTCTTGTTTCTGTTGCTTGTGCACCTGCGAACCTGAGCCGTCTCCTTGTGAAACTTGGCCTCCCCCTGCGAGTTCAGGGACAGGAGCTGCTTGGCTGGGCCTGCAAAAACTGCCATGCTGAAAGCATCCAAGCTCTGTTGAGTTTTTTTTAATGAAATGCATTGTAGCAGACAGTAGTAGAAAAGTAGTTGCCAAGGGCTGTGATAAAAGGTGGGTTAGGAGGGGCTGATAAAAGGATAGAAATTTTCAGCTATAAGATGAATAATTCTGAGGAACTAATATAAAACATGGTGACTATAGTTGGTAGCACTGTATTGTTATCATCGAGTTTTTCTAACAGAGTAGAACTTAAATGTTCTCACACAAAAAAAGGTAAATGTATGAGGTGGTGGATGTGCTAATTAAATAGATGGGAATGTCAAATTATTATATATCTTATAATTTTATGTTTTTATTTTTTTAATTTATTGTTGTTCAGTACAGTTGTCACATCTTTTTCCCCTTTGCTCACCCCTACCCTGTCAATTATACCTCAATAAATCTGAAATTAAAAGTTGATCAATGAAATTATATATTTTACAACTTTATATCAACTATACTTCAATAAAACTGAAATTAAGAATAGATAAATAAAATGGTCTCAGTACTTATATTTTTTACTGTAAAATGCTAGTGAGATACAAACAGAAATTAAGCATATGCAGTATGAAAGATCTTGATTCAATCAATTATTTTTATTTAAGTCAGAAGCAATACTTTTAATTTAAAACAATATATGTGTGTGTACATATATACATATATATTACACTGTATTTAAAATGAGTTTGTATTTTTACCAATATATTTGAACCTTCTAAAACACTGCAGTGTTGGTAATCTGCAATTTCACCTTCATGGGTTGAAGAAAGCAGAACCATCCTTTTAATGATGTCCTTCTGAAGAGAATACAGCATTTTTCTTTTGTTCTTGAGTGCAAGTTAGAATGTCTGAAAACTGTTTTTCTTATTTTTTTATTGTTGTTCAATTACAGGTGTCCTCCTTTTTCCCCCATTGCTCTCCCCTGCCCTGCCCACCCCTTCCCACATTCAATCCACCCCCCACTATTGTCCTTGTCCGTGTGTCCTTTATATATGTTCCTTGTCTTAGCCCTTCCCTATCCCCCTTCTCCCTCCCCTCTGGTGACTGCCAGTTTGTTCTTTATTTAAAAAACTGAAACTGACTGTTTAATATAATATTCTTACTCAGACTTGTGGTGTAATTCACAACCATTTTATGTGTGTTGTTATTGCTCTCGGTCAAACCCCAGGGAAGAAAGCATATTAGCAAGGTCATAAGTGTACTCCTTCATGACACAGTCTAAAGAATATTGGAAGGAATAGCCCCCCATATGTTGAATGCATTCTACAAGGTAAAAGAAGTATATTTTTATTAAGAAGCCAAAAGAAATATCTGAAATGAATTTAGGAATCCTATCAGCTCATCTAATAAAGGAATCTACATAGCTAGCTTTCTAGCTTTCCAGTTATTATCTCTCTTTTTCTTTATTTAATTCTTGAAAGCCTTATATTTTTGTTGGATTTACTGGACCAATAATTTCAGAGACCAAATTCTATGTCTCATTTTGAGTGTTTAGCAAGGTGGGGAGGCTATCATCTTCTCTTTTTCTATATATCATCATTAGAAATCTATTTATTTTTTATTCCAATGGCAAAGTACAAACAAGGCAAATAGACAGTGGCTTTTAAATTAATATTCATCATTGTTTTTCTGATTATACTTACACTTTTCCTAGAAGAATTTTTTGCCATGGCTGAGTTGTTACGAAACATGCACCTGATTAAGAGGTACTATATATAATATAATGGTTAAACCAACACATGGTTTAAGACAGAAGTGTGTTCCAATGTCATTTGGGTAAACAAGAGCAATTTACTTAATCTCTCTGAATGCCTCGATAGAGTCATTTACAATGGAGATTATCACATCAAGCACTTCATAGAGCTGTTGCATGGGGTAAATAACACAAATTGTGTAGTGCTTAGCACAGATCCAGGCACAAGATACAAGCTGAATACAAATTAGCTGGCACTATTCTCCCCCATAGTCTGGGGACTATATCTTTCTTTAACTTTCTTTTTAAATTAAATTTGTTGTGATGACATTAGTTAATAAGATCCTATAGGTTCCAAGTGTACATTTTTATGATACATGATCTGTACATTGCAACATGTGCCCACCACCCAAAGTTAAATAATTTTCCATCACCAAATATTTGGCCCCTTTACCCTCATCATCCACTGCCCACCTCTGGTAACCACCATACTGTCGTCTGTATCTATGAGTTTAAGTTTTACATTCCACATATGAGTGAAATCATGTGGTTCTTAGCTTTTTCCATCTGATTTATTTTGCTTAGCATAATATTCTCAAGGTCCATCCATGTTGTCAGAAATAGCAGTATTTCAACTTTTCTTATGGCTGGGTAGTATTCCATAGTATATATATATCACATCTTTTTTATGCAATCCACTATCAGAGGACACTTCAGTTGTCTCCACATCTTGGCCACCATAAATAATGCTGCAATAAACATAGGGGTGAGTATATCTTTATAAATAAGTATTTTCAAGTTTCTCAGGTAGATACCCAGAAAAGGGATCACTGGGTCATATGGTCACTTTATTCTTAATTTTTTTGCAGAATAGTCAGATTGTTTCCATGGTTGCTGTACCAGTTTACATTACCATCAGCAGTGAATGAGGGTTTTCTTTTCTTCATAACCTTTCAACATTTGTTATTACTTGTCTTGCTGATAACAGCCACTCTAATGGGTATGAGGTGGTAGGTATCTCATTATAGTTTTGATTTGCATTTTCTTAATAGCTAGTGAAATTGAATATTTTTTTCATGTATCTGTTGGCCATTTGTGTGTCTTTTAGGGAGTGGTGTCTGTTCAGGTCCTCTGCTCATTTTTAATTGAATTGTTCAATTGTTTGGTGTTCAGCTGTATGAGTGTTTTATGTGTATTGGATATTAACCATTTTAAAGCTGTTGTTTGAAAATATTTTCCTCCAATTGGTTGGTTGCCTTTTGTTTTGTTGTCAGTATTTTTTGCTGTGTAGAAATTTTTTAGTTTGATATAGTCCCATTCATTTATTTTTGCATTTGTGTCCCTTGCTTTTGGGATCAAATTCATGAAACGTTCTCTATGACCAAGTTCCATAAATTTAGTGCCTATGTGTTTTCTATGTACTTTATTGTTTCATATTTTGTATTTAGACCCATTTTGAATCAATTTTTATATATGAGGACATATTATAATCTAATTTCACTCTTTTTGCATATAACATTCCAATTTCTTCCAGAACCTTTTATTGAAGAAGCTTTCTTTACTCCATTGTGCATTTTTGGCTCCTTTGTAAAAAATGATTTGCCTATATACATACAATTTTATTTCTGGGGTCTCAATTTTGTTCCATAGGTCTATGTGTCTGTTTTTCTGCCAATACCATGCTCTCTTGATTATTGCAGCCCTATAGTATAATTTGAACTCACATAGCATGATACCTCCAGCTTTGTTCTTTTTTTTTTTTTTTAGGATTGCTTTGGCTATTTGAGGTATTTTGTAGTTCCATACAAATCTAATGATTTTATTTCCATTTTTAAAATGATACTGGGATTTTTTATGGGATTGCATTAAATCTGTATATTGCTTTGGGTAACTGAATAAAGAGGATATGGCTATTCTATACCTTATGAAACATCTGAGTGGGGACAGAGACTGTATATGAGTTAGTTTCCTATGGCTGCTATAAAAAATTATGTCAAACTTGGTGAATCAAAACAACATATATTTATTCTCTTGCAGTTATGGATAGCAGATGTCAGAAATCAGTTTCTCTAGGCCACATTCAAGATGTCAACAGAGCTGCATTCCTTCTGGAAGCTCTGAGAATCCATCCTTGCCCTTCCAACTTCTAGTGGTTGTTGGCATTCCTTAGTCTTGTGGATGCATCACTCCAATCACTGCCTTTGTGGTCTCCTCTTCTGTGTGAAATCTCCCTCTGCCTCACTTTTGAAGACTTTTGAAAAAGAGCTTACAAATGCCATATGGTATCACTTTTATATGGAATCTAATGAACAAATAACTAACAAGCAAAATAAAGACAGACACATAGAGAGCAGGATGATAGCTAAAGGGGCAGGTTAGAAAGTAGAGGGATTGAGCAAAAAGGAAAAAGGACTCATGGACATGGACAACAGTGTGGTAATGGGAGGAGGTGAGTGGGGTGTGTGGAAGTGAAAGAAGGTATGAGGGGATAAATGGTAATGGAAAAAATATAATAAAAATAATGTTTTTTAAAAAGAAAGAAAGTGAAGAAGGAAAGAAGGAAGGAAGCTCATTGAGATTATCTATAATAATATTTTCATCTCAAGATTCTTAATCACATCCACAAATATCCCTTTAAAAATTCCCAGATTTTAGGGATTAATTTTCAGATATCTTTGAGGTCAGCATTTTAGCCTACCAATAGCATCCTCTCCTTCCAACTAATTATATCTAAACTGCCACTCCCTCTTCATTATATAACTGGCCAAAATAAGATTTTATGGTTTAATATCTGTCACACATATGTGAGCTATTAAATGCTATAAGATGTGTTGACTTTCCTCATGATTTTAATCATAGTCAGTGAGGTTTGGATTCAAGCTGCCTGGGCTTCAAAATTGGCTCCTACTTATCCTAGGTGAGTGACCTTAGGAAGTTTAAGCCTTCTGTGCCATAACTTCCTCATTTACAAATGGAAATAATAATTACTTCATAAATTTGATGTGGGATCAAAATAAATCACACATGTAAAGTGCATGCAATTGTTCTTAGCACATTACTAAAGAATAGATGTCATTCCTATTATGTTGCTGTTTTTTTGGATGAGTCATATTTTTTGATCTGTGATGACAAATATGGTTATCATTCATAAGGGATTTAGACATAAATTATATGATTATGTTAGATGAAAAAGAAAGAGATAGAAGCTGAACTATAGCCGAGTTATGTGGTATTTCCCTACGGGTTTCATCTTTTACCCTTAACAGAGCAGCAGATGGAAAACATACTTGAAATTTAGACACTAATATTTTTTAAGATTTATTTATTTATTTATAGAGAAAGAAGAGAGGGAGAAAGAGAGAGAGAAACATCAATGTGCGGTTGCTGGGGGCCATGGCCTGCAACCCAGGCATGTGCCCTGGCTGGGAATCAAACCTGCAATGCTTTGGTTCACAGCCTGCGCTCAATCCACTGAGCTATGCCAGCCAGGGCACATTAATATTTTTTAAATGAGCTAAATATCATTTACAAGCTCATGAAAATGGTCTATGGAATGCACCAAAAATTATAAAAGTCACATTTTATATAATATTTTAATTAGCATCAAAGGAATTTAATAATCTAAAATGTGCAAAAACTTCCATTTTTCATCTACATATTACATATTAATTGTATAATGAAAAGTATTATTTTTCTTACATTTCATATATATGTAACTTTTTAAAGAATGGCTTTGAAGTGTTTATTTTATTTTTAATTAAAGTTATTAAGGTGACATTGGTTAATATGATCACATAGGGTTCAAACATACATTTTTTATGATACATGATCTATATATTTCAATGTGTCTCT
The DNA here is from genome assembly GCF_004126475.2 of Phyllostomus discolor. Lineage (NCBI taxonomy): Eukaryota > Metazoa > Chordata > Mammalia > Chiroptera > Phyllostomidae > Phyllostomus > Phyllostomus discolor. Next base: position 144,523,442 of record NC_040906.2, on the reverse strand, counting down.
TGAGTCCATATTTATTAAATGTTGTGGGTTGCATTATGGGTGCAATATAACAATATATGATGGCTTCTTAATTCCTGAGAAATTTCAACTCACTATGAGAATTTTAATATCAAAAAGTATACTATCTGATAGCGTATAAAAAGCCATGTACTGATAATGATAAAAACTAATAATTATATATTTTCTATGGATTACCACATGTACTCCAATATTTGATCTGAAAAAAAAAATATTCCACAATTTCAAAGGTCTTAAAAATTTTTTTCCTGTGATTTCAAAGGTCTTTAAAAAAAACTCAAAAAATGAATCTAAGTCTCTTGCCTTAAACTTTTATGCTTTTAAAATTTTACTTTGCTTCTCTCTAAGGTTCAGAGGACAAGAGCTGTAGAAATTCAAAGAAACAAATGTTCGTTACTATCTAAGAATCACAGAACAGGATTCATTAAAATGGTTCAATCTTAATACCTAATCATAATGTATTAAAGTCAGAGAGGATATTATTATTTTAAGGGAGCAAGCATCACCAGATTTAATTTAAAAAAGTGAAAGATGGAACTGAAAAACATCGAGTTAATAAATACCATTCCTTAATTGGAATATAAAAGATAAAACTGATATCTAATTGGTGCAAAACAAAAGAAGTACAGATATTAATAGGCAGACAATAGAGAGTTAAAGTTTTTGGCTAGAAGAATCACATGCTACCAATTCTGTAAAAGAAGGATAAGGGCAATATCAGAGTAAAGGGTGGATAAGAGGGTGTAGTGAGAGATTATTGATGTGGCTTAAGTGGGCACAATGCAGAACTTTACTAGAGTCACAGCAGAGTGAAAGAAAAAGAAGAATGTGAGAAAATCAATAGAAAAGAATGTGTTGATTTATTAGACAAAATAATAATAGTATTTTAGTTGCCTACTAAATAGTAATTAGTATTTTAGTTTTACTCCACTAGGTACATTATTATGTTAATTTATTAGTATTTCAAAGTATCAATGAGGTAAATATTATTACATCTTTTAACTGATTATGTTGTTGGTATTAGTGCACAAGTTAAAAGACGAGGATAGACTAAGTTACTGAATAATTGAATCAAGGCCAAACAGATTAAATACAGAACAAGGAATAAAAGAGGTAGCTATATTGGCTCTCACCATATGGTACAAGAAAAAGAGAAGAAGAAATAATAGCTCAGAATTCAAGCTTGTGCAGTTTTGTTTTGTTTTGTTTTAAGTTACATGCTTAAAAATTATTTTAGGTTTTAGAATTTGAGCATTGATATCTTAACTCTACATCTTACCAGTTGTTATTTTTTTAATTTTTTAATCATTGTTCAAGTACAGTTTTCTCCCTTTTACTCCCATTCCAGCCCACCCACCCAACCCTCCCCACTTCCCTCCCACTACCACCCTCCCCCTAGTTTTTATCCATGTGTCCTTTAAATTTGTTCCTGTAAACCTTATGCATTCTCCCCTGAAATTCCCTCTTTTCTACCCTCTGGTCAGTGTCAGTCTGTCCTCTATTTCAGTGTCTTTGGTTATATTTTGCTTGTTTATTTGTTTTGTTGTTTAGGTTCCTGTTAAAGGTGAGATCATATGGTATTTGTCTTTCACTGCCTGGCTTATTTTGCTTAGCATAATGCTTTCCAGTTCAATCCATGCCGTCCCAAAGGGTAGGAGCTCCTTCTTTCTTTCTGCTGCATAGAATTCCATTGTGTGAATGTACCATATTTTTTGGATCCATTCATTTACTGATGGGCATCTAGGTTGTTTCCAGCACCTAGCTATTGTAAACTGAGCTTCTATGAACATCGGGGTGCAAAGGTTCTTTTGTATTGGTGTTTTAGTGTTATGATATAGTCCCAGCAGTGGAATTGCTGCGTCAAAAGGCAGATCCATTTTTAGTTTTCTGAGGAAGTTCCATACTGCTTTCCATAGTGGTTGTACCAGTCTGCAGTCCCACCAACAGTGCACTAGGGTCCCCTTTTCTCCACAACCTCTCCAACACTTGTTGTTTGTTGCTTTGTTTATGATGGCCATTCTGACTGGTGAGAAGTGGTATCTCATTGCGGTTTTAATTTGCATCTCTCTGATAGCTAGCAATATTGAACATCGTTTCATGTGTCTTTGGATCTTCTGTATGTCCTCCTTGGAGAAGTGTCTGTTCAAGTCCTTTGCCCATTTTTTAATTGGGTTGCTAGTCTTCTTAGAGTGGAGTAGTGCAAGTTCTTTATATATTTTGGAGATTAAACCCTTGTCTGAGGTATCATTGGCAAATATGTTTTCCCATACAGTTGGTTCTCTTTTTATTTTGCTACTGTTTTCTTTAGCTGTGCAAAAGCTTTTTATTTTGATGAGGTCCCATTTGTTTATTCTTTCCTTTATGTCCCTTGCTCTAGGGGACATGTCAGTAAAAAGTTTCTGCGTGAAATATCTGAGATTTTCCTACCTACGTTCTCTTCTAGGACTTTAATGGTGTCACGGTTTATATTTAAGTCTTTTACCCACCTTGAATTTATTTTTGTATAAGGTGTAAGTTGGTGCTCGAGTTTCATTTTTTTGCACGTAGCTGTCCAGGTCTCCCAACACCATTTGTTGAGGAGGCTATTTTTATTCTATTTTATGTTGCTGCTTCCTTTGTCAAATATTAATTGACCATAGAGACTTGGGTTTATTTCTGGGCTCTCTGTTCTGTTCCATTGGTCCATGTGTCTGTTTCTATGCCGGTACCAGGCTGTTTTGATTACAGTGGCCTTGTAGTATAGTTTAGTGTCAGGTATTGTGATCCCTCCTACTTTACTCTTCTTTCTCAAAATTGCAGCAGCTATTCAGGGTCATTTATGGTTCCATATAAATTTTTGAAGTGTTTGTTCTATGTCTGTGAAATAAGCCATTGGTACTTTAATAAGTATTGCATTGAATGTGTAAATTGCTTTGGGTAGTATGGACATTTTGATAATATTAATTCTTCCAATCCATGAACACGGTATATGTTTCCATTTGTTTGTGCTTCCTTGATTTCTTTCCTGAGTGTTATGTAGTTTTCTAAATACAGGTCTTTTACCTCTTTGGTTAGTTTTATTCCTAGGTATTTTATTTTTCTTTTCGCTATTTCAAATGGGATTTTTTTTTCTTGATTTCTGTTTCTGCTGTTTCATTGTTGGTGTACAGAAATGCCTTTGATTTCTGGATATTGACTTTGTATCCTGCTGTTTTGCCAAATTCATTTATTAGGTCAAGCAGGTTTTTGGTGGAGTCTCTAGGATTTTCTATGTACACTATCATGTCATCTGCAAACAGTGACAGTTTTGTTTCCTCCTTTCCGATTTGGATGCCTTTATTTCTTTTTCTTGTCTGAATGCTGTGGCTAAAACTTCTAGTACTATATTGAATAGAAGTGGTGAAAGTGGGCAGCCTTGTCTTGTTCCTGATCATAGTGGAAAAGATTTTAATTTTTGCCCATTGAGTATGATATTGGTTGTAGGTCTCTCATATATGGCCTTTATTATGTTCAGGAATTCTCCCTCTATTCCCACTTTGCTGAGCGTTTTTATCATAAATTATAAGTGGGTGGTGTACCTTATCAAATGATTTTTCTGCATATATTGATGTGATCATGTGGTTTTTGTCTTTGCTTTTGTTTATGTGATGTATTACATTTACCGATTTATTGTACCATCCTTGCATCCCTCGAATGAATCCCACTTGGTCATGGTGTATGATGTTTTCAATGTATTGTTGGATGCAGTTTGCTAGTATTTTGTTGAGGATTTTAGTATCAATGTTCATCAGCGATATTGGCCTGAAGTTTTCTTTTTTTGTTGTGTACTAGTTGTTATTTTTGACAATTTATTTAATTTCTGTGAGATTCAGATGTGTCATTTTTAAAAAGTATTAGTAATCAAAAATTAACAATTTTTGCAAAAATTAAATTATTTGTTTGCTAGTCTTCACAGTGCTTAGTATTAGCTTAGATTCAGCAGTGGAAGGTTATAACTGAAGGGGACAAAAAGTTTGTAGAAAAGTATTAGGCAGCATGATTTAACAGAACATAAGAAGAGAGTTATATACTTTCAAGTATTTTTCCTTTCTTATTAAGCTCATTTGCAACAGCTCTATAGAAGTATAGTTTATATATACAGTTGAACCACTCTTCTCGAGTATCACCTATCTTGAACAATTCTGTTCTCCACTAAGTTAATCATGGAAAAAATGTCTCATTTGTCAAACAACACTCCAGTTCTAGATCTGACAACGCTTTCATGCTGATACAGTGGAACCCTGGTTCTCAAACTTAATTCACTCAATTTGCAACTGAAGAAGTAGAAAAAGGAGGGAAGAAAGGATATTCCTACTTCACTCATCAAGGAAATGCTTGGTAAATGAAGAGAAATGCAAAGCTTTATTGAGAAATATTACCCTGACAAAGAAGTAGCAAACTGTGCAAAAAGCTTTTTCAATGACAATGCAGTGTTTCACTCAGGCAAGTGTTAAAATGCAGGCAAAAACAAACATCATTGGATAGGTGAGACAGAGGCCCAATGAGCCTGAAGCAAGTTTTAGTGAAGCAAAGAGACAAAAGAGAGAAAGAACCCCAGAAGAACAGATACCTGATGTTATGGAAGGGGACTCCCCTTCCAAACAATAACATCCCTCCATCTGTCCTCATATTCAGTCATCAATCACTCTCAACATTAAAGGTAAGTTCTAGTGTGTACATAAAATTTCATTGTTTACTGTACATTTCCTTTTTGTTAAATGTTCATTTACATTTTATGTTTTTATTGATTTTAGAGTGTTTATAGATTAAACAGTATATTAGACATGTACTGTATATAAGAAACGTTAAAACAGAATCACATGTGGGTCTCTAATGTACTAAGTCAACATACATTATTCTAATGGGGAAAAAATGATTTGATTTTTGAACTAATCACTTCTCAAACAACTTTCCAGAACAAATTATGTTCAAGAACTGAAGTTCCACTGTAGTAACTTTCCTCACTTTAGCTGTATAGTTCAATAAGTTTTAAAAAATCTATATAGGCATGTACATACCATGAAAATCAACATATAGAACATTTCCATCTTCCAAAATGTCCTTTAAATGTCCTTTTATGCTACCATTCCAGGCAATAATCAATCTGCTTTTACTTGATATAATTTTACCTTTTCTAGAATTTCATGAAAATGGAAATATATGTGTTTTGTTTCTTTCATTAAAAATAAAATGTTTGAAATTCATGCATATTATTGCATATAAAGGTAGTCTGCCCCTTTTTATTGCTAGATATCATTTAACTGACTGGATATATCCCAATTTGTTTATCCATTTACCAGTTGGTGGTCATTTGTTTCAATTTTGGCCTTTATAAATTATGCTGCTATAAATATTCACATATAGGTCTTTGCACCAACATGTTTCGTTCATTTACTTGCACAACTACCTAGAAACAGAATCACGGAGTCATATGATGGTCACATATAGTTTTGGTTTAACTACATAAGAAACTGTTAAACAATCTTTCAAAGTTGCTTTCATTTTGAATTTTCACTAGCAACATGTAAGTCCCATTTGCGCTTTATACATGCCAGCATTTGGTGTTGTCAGTTGTATTCACTTTTTTCTTTGTTTTTTTTTCCCAAAGATTTTTATTTATTTATTTTTAGAGAGAGAGAGAGAGGGAGGGAGGGGGAGAGAAATCAATGTGCGGTTGCTGGGGGCCATGGCCTGTAACCCAGGCATGTACCCTGACTGGGAATAGAACCTGCGATGCCTGGGTCACAGCCCGCGCTCAATCCACTGAGCTACGCCAGCCAGGGCTTGTATTCACTTTTTTCATTCTACGTTTGCATGTAGCAGTATCCAGTATGGTTATAGGTTGATTAGTGATGTTGAGTATACCCTCTTTTGTGCATAACATTTTGTTAAATGTCTATTAACAGTAGATTTGATGGAGACTGCTATGCATTAAGTTGTAAGAATTAACTAAATACTAACATATTCTCAGATATAAATTTTTGGAAATGTTTATCTAGAATTTGAAGATTGCTCTTCATTTCTTTAACATGCTTTTCAAAGAGTAATAGTTTTTAATTTTTTTGTGATTCATTCATCATTTTTTCATGGTTTGTGATCTCTGTGTTTAATCCAAAAAATGTTCACTTAAACCAAAGTCAAAAAGATTTTCTCCTATGCTTTTTTAAAAGAGTTCTATGATTTTATCTCTTCCATTTACATCTACAATTGATTTTGAATTAATTTTTGCATAATGTAAAGTAAGAATTGAACTAATTTTTATTTCACATAGATATATTTTTCCAGCACCTTTTCTTGGGAAACATACTTTCCCTATCATGCTACATTTTCTATCAATTCAATTGATTCTCTACTCTATTTCACTGATCTATTTATCTTAAATGTTTTTAAAATTAATACCACACATTCAATTACATTACAGAAATCTTAATATCTGTTATTGTAAGTCCAACTTAAGTTTTTAAAATTATTTTAGCTTTTGTTGATTCTTTGAATTTACATAAAATTTTTAAAAGATTTTTATTTATTTCTTTTTAGAAAGAGGGGAAGAGAGGGCGAGAAATATTGATATACTGTTCAATCAGTTGCCTCTTGCACACTCCCTGGGCTGCAACTCAGGCATGTTCCCTAACTGGGAATCGAACCAACAACCCTTCAGTTTTCAGGATGACACCCAACCCACTGAGCCACACCAATCTGGGTACATATAAAATCTTAAATTAATCTGCAAACCCTGTGGAGAATTTGGCTAATTTTAAATAGAATTCATAGAATAACTTTAGAAATATTATCATCTTAACAACAATGAATCTTTGAATATGTAACATGGTATATCACTCAATATAGTTAAATATTATTTTTAAATTTATTCCTCAGTATTTGTTTCTATTGTAAAAGAAATTGGTCTTTAAAACCCCCATGTTCATCACTAGTATATAGAAATACAATTGATTTTGTATATTGTTCTGGGTTCTTACAAAATTGGTAAATATAAAAAGTAATATTTTTATCTGAAAGTATAACTTATTTACTGTTAGTATAGTCAGTCAACTTTATTATGATTGTTGCTTGAAAGATATATAGTCTTCCAGTCTTTTACATTTAACTTTTTGTCCTTTTAATTAAGATGTATCTCCTTTTTTTGTTTTTATGTGCAATTTTTTCTCTTTTTTACTGTTGTTCAAGTACAGTTGTCTCCATTTTCCTGCCACCAGCCACCACCATCAGCCCCCCCTCACCGTACCCACCCCCAATTTCTACCATCAATCCTTCTCCTCTTTGGCTTTGTCCATGCATCCTTCATACATGTTCCTTGATGACCTTTCCACTTTTTTTCCACTGTTATTGCCCTCCCCCTACCCTCTGGTTACTGTCAGCCTGTTCTCTATTTCAGTGTCTCTGGTTATATTTTGCTTGTTTCTTTGTTTTGTTGCTTAGGTTCCACTTATAGGTGAGATCACATGGTATTTCTCTTTGACCACCTGGCTTATTTCATTTAGCATAATGTTTTCCAGTTGCATCCATGCTGTTGCAAAGGCAGGAGCTCCTTCTTTCTTTCTGCAGCATAGTATTCCATTGTGTAAATATACCATGGTTTTTTGATCCACTCATTTACTGATGGGCACCTAGGTTGCTTCCAGGACTTGGCTATTGTGAATTGTGCTGCTATGAACATTGGGGTGCATAGGTTCTTTTCAATTGGTGTTTCGGGATTCTTAAGGGATAAACCCAGCAGTGGAATTGCCAGGTCAAAGGCAGTTCCATTTTTAATTTTCTGAGGAAATTCCATACTGTTTTCCACAGTGACTGCACCAGTCTGCATTCCCACCAATAGTGCACCAGGGTTCCCTTTTCTCCACAACCTTGTCAGCACTTACTGTTTGTTGATTTGTTTATGATGGTCTTTCTGACTAGTGTGAAGTGGTATCTCATTGTGGTTTTAATTTTCATCTCCCTGATGGCTAGTGATGCTGAGCATCTTTTCATATGTCTCTGGATCCTCTGTATGTCCTCCTTGAAGAAGTTTCTGTTCAGGTCTTTTGCCCATCTTTTAATTGGATTGTCTTCCTGGAGCAGAGTCATGTGAGTTCTCTCTTTTATACAAAATAGAGGAGGGCCTTGCTTTCTTATCAAATATGGCAATCCCTGCCTTTTAATATTAGAGTGTTTAGTCCATTATATTCAATATGATTGAAATATGGTTGGATTTAGGTCTCCCACTTTTCTTTGTTTTCATTTGTCTAATATGATAGGTATTTCCTTCTCTTACCCATTTTCATGCTTTATTTTGTGTTAAGATATTTGAGCATAATATTTTAATATGTTTACTTTTAGCTCTATTTTTCCATATTGTAGCAGCTTATTACAAGATTGTAATATTCATATTAAACATATTACAGCTTTATTTACTTTAACATTGTATTATTCCTGTTCAAAAAGGAAACTTCCAAGAGTATTGTTTCATTTATACCTCCTTATTCTTTTTTACCATTGTTAGCATGTATTCCATCTATACTCCATCTACATGTATTAAAACCCCAGCAAAATAATGTTAGAATTTTTGTTTTAATCTGTCTCACAAAGAAATTAGAGAAAAATTATGCATACATATGTATATGTATATATATGTGTGTATAAACATATGTGTGTGTGTAGTCCTTTATGTTTAACCATATAATTACCATTTCTGATGTTCTTCATTTCTTCTGTGTAATCCAGTTTACTCACTGATATCATTACTTTTCATCATAATTTTCTTTGTTTCTTTTTGAGATGCAGTTCTGTTGTTTTGTTCAACATCATTTCATTACAGAGTTGATGAGATGCCAGAGGAACTGAACTTTTAATGTACATCCATTAACCTATTGTAAATTGGTTCTATATTATGTTGTTTCATTAAAGTTATAGAACCTATTAACAATGTCAAGTGAGAGCTCACTGTTGACTTTTCCTTTTGTTTCTTTCAATATTTTCTCTTTATTTTTGTTTTTTATATTTAACTAAATACAACATGCTTATGTGCAGTTTTCTTTGCATTTAGACTATTTTTATCTGTAAGTTAATGTTTTTCACTAAATTTGGGAAATTTTTAACCATTGTTTGTTTCAAAAAAATCACCTTCCCCTTTTTTACTTACCTCTCCCCTGGGTCTCCCAACTATGAGTGCAATGTCCATGTAACATTGCTCCAGAGGTCTCTGCCACCATATTAATTTAACATCTTTTTTTTCTATCTGTTGATAAGATTGGAAAATATATACTGATGTAATTTTAAGTCCTCTGATTATCTTTATACCAGCTTAAATGTGCCTTTATGATTATATAGTATATTTTCCATTTTAGCTGTTTTACATTTTAGCTTACTATTTCCAATTATTTTATTTTTATTATTTCATTTCCTATTGTGATTCCTTATCTTTCTATTATTAATATAAAATTTACCTTTGACTTTTAATACATAGTTTAATTATTTGAACAAATTGAAAATAGTTGCTCTGAAGTCTTTATCTGCTATATCCCACAACTGAATCTATTTGGAGTCAATTTTTAATAACTGCTTTCTTTCCTGAATGTGGTTCACATGTTCATGTTCCATGTTTTGAAGCTTTGAGATACGATCTTTTTTTTTCTACTGATGCTTATTGCCCTTACATTGTTATAGTAGCTGCTTTACTTGCCAACACTTAAACAGAGAAATCTTTCTCCCTCATGGTAAGTGATTCTGCTCAGCTTTTTCCTTTACCAGCTGTTACTTTTTTAGATTGTGGACCTGGGTGTCTCACCTGAGGCTGTGTAGCTCAATATTAATTCAAAGATCAGGTAAAGTTTATATTTAGATTTTCGGGATTAACTCCTTCAACATTTCTTTGCATCTGGGCTTTGTTCCCAATCTTACTATGAGCCTCAAGTTCTGTTCAAGTTGTATATGGGTTTGGAAACCCACTAAAAGCACAGCAAAAATGCAAATCTCATCAGGAGCGGTTCCCTTTCAAAGTTGGGCTTTGACATCTGTCCACTTTGCCCTGGACTCCCTGAGACCTCCCAAGTGTGTGCAATGTGTTCCAGCTTATCTGTCTTCAGAACTCTCCTACATAAAACTTAAGTCAAAAATACTGCACAGAACCACTATCTAAACTGCAGACACCGGGTTAGGGGACACCCTCAAACATGAAAGCCACACATTTGCTCTTATCTACTGCAGCAGTTGCTCTGAAGTACACACTTTACAAGTTTCTGAGCAATTTGTTTTTAAATTCTTTCAAGTAGCTGTTTTTAAATATTTTGTTCTAGTTTTTAAAATGTAACATTGTTATTTGTGGTTGGGATCAACAATTCCTTCACATAGCCATTATTTGAAGACACCGCTATGTGTGTATTTAATTAGAAGTATTTTGTATCCAAGTAAACTGTAAAATTATTCACTAATATATTATTAGAAAAGACATTAAAGTTGGTAAGTTCGAACCAATGACATATGAGTTATTTAAATTTAAATTCTCATTTAAAAAGCATTCTATAATAAATGTTTATCAATAAGAGTAAGTCTTTAAAAATAGTACCTGCACAATTAAAACCTCTCTGATTGTTACTTTTCATGAATGAGATAAACTTATTTTGAACCAAAACATATGTGATTCTGAAAGGGTACTAGTGGAAGTCCCATATGCTCAGAAGATGTTATTCTTCCAAGATTCATTTCCAGGCACACTTCTCCCTCTCCCACGATTTCAAAAGAAATCTTGAAGAAACTCATTATGCTTTGAACAACACCAAAAATTTATTCTAAAACAAGCAAGGAAAATTAAGGAAAAGGAACATGAAACCCATCACATTTCCTAATTTCATATATTTTACTAGTGCAATTTTATTTATTTATTTTTAGTGCAGCAATTTGGTGATTTAATTATATTAAGTTAACTTGCTCTTTTTCTGTTTGATGTTTCCAGTATTTTATTGTCCTCAGATGAGATTTGAACCCTTATGAAAAAGTCACTACATTTTAAAATGTAATTTCCCTTTTTATTTTATAAATGGTAAGACTTCAAAGTGTTTTGATGAAGTATTTCAATGCCTTATGTGACATAATTGCATTATCAAGGTGTGTTGAATATAATCAGTTTTTCTTGTTTCTTTGTTACTTGAAACTTTAATAATGACAGAGAAAAGTAAAGTAAAAAAGAGAGAAAAAAGAGGGAGAGCGAGAAGATATGTGTGTGTCTGCATCTGTATGTATACATACATATACACATATATGTGTGCATATATATAAATAATTTCAAACTTAGAAAACCACATTGTAATTTTTCACCTTTTTGTACTTTAATTTTTTATCTCACTGGTAAAGAAATAGAAGAAATTTTTTCTGTGTTACTGCAGAAATTCTACTGATTGTTTTATCTTGGCTTTTCTTCACCATTGGTCTGGGAGCATCTTGAGATTAAAGAGGCATCTTGGATCCTTGGACCCTTCGATGCCTATCACAATATCTGACACATCATATGTAATCATAGTTTGTGTCAAATGAACACATAACATTGGATTTCATTTTCAAGCTCATCTTCATGCTGCTACTCATTTCCAGTTAAATTGAACACTTTTTAAAAACTCAGTGGAAGACAGAGGAGGTTATATTTCAGTGAGAAAACAAATAGGAAAAGCAGTGTGGTCAGTAAACCATTATCGGTGGGTATGGGCAACTTTACTTTTAGCCTTTTATAGATAATCGGATTTCTGCTCACTGAAGCAAAACCATCCACAACAAGAAACAGTGAATTGATTAAAGCTTTGTTCTGCTCTGGCTGACTTCCAGGATTCTTGTGTTTTATAGAAAACACAGATACACTCTGAATTCTGTAGTGAGGGTTAGATATACAAAGAGGATCAGTACCACAGTCCTTTGCCTCTCTCCCAGCAATGTCTGCGGTAATCTACACCAGATGGTGCTGAAGAGGTCTTTGGTTTATAACATCTCCACAGAACCTGTGATTAAAATCAGAATAAAACTAAGAAATAAATTTAAAAAATTTTTGGAATAAAGTTAGGTAGTTCTTGTAAGTTAAATATATTTGTACTCTTGCTACATATTTTTATATCCTCTCTGATAGTATAGTTTATAGGACTTTGTATAAACAGGATCAAGGAGAAATTCTGGAGATGAAAAATGGATAACATCTTTGTGAACATTTTTACTATACCAATGAAGTATTTTTGTAATAAATATGTGTATGTATATATTTACAATTAATCAAAAATTAGTTTGCTGTATAGTAGTATCTTTATAAGAAGGTTAGCATTCTCCCAACTTCCCACTTATGTGTTTCTAAGGAGCTGGGATACTCCTGCTGGACTTACTGAGGATACATTTCCTACATAGAACAGGCCATGGATCTGAGAACCAGTATCGGCATCCTGATAGCAATATATATCTGCATATAAAGTTCTAAAATTATTTGATATGCTAGGATTTTCAAAGAGGTGGGTACTAAAAGTATGAGAAGCTTATTCCAGATTCATTGTGTTAAACAAACCCCATCAGAGGCTGAGGATGGAGGCATAAACTATATACAATGTGTCTAGTAGTAATGAAAAACCATAAGAGGATTCAACCAGTGCTGAGATTGACAAAGAGTTTGAACAGGGCCTATATATATGCCCAAACAATTAGCATTCTATTTGGTCAGATCTTCATTTGATCAAGGATTTATAAATATTAAAAAACCCAAAATGTAAGTTATGAAAAGTTTCTTTAGAATGAAGAAGGGCATATGTGGAAGACTCAGAGAAAGACAACACCTCCAAAGTATTTTACTAAAGAAAACGAATTAACAGTTAAGAAAATTACTTTGCATGTTCAATGGGAAACATATTGCATGGCTCATACAACACCAATATCCAGTTGATAAAAAAATAAGATGAAATAAAAAGGTAAGAATATGAAATGAATGTAAAAGTGAGAAAAAAACTGTGGAAAAAATGAAATGATATAGCAGTTCTTACATTTTATATAAAGGCTTAAATATAATATAGATCTCAAAGAGATGTCTTTTCTTCTATGTTCATTGTGGCATCATTCACAATAACCAAAATGTGGAAACAACCCAACTATCGACACATGAGTAGATAAGGAAAATGTGGTATATAATATACAATGGTATATTATTCAACCTTAATGGGAAAAATTCTACCATTTGCAACAAAATGGGTAGACCCAAAAGACATTAAGCTAAATAAAATAAGTCACAGAAGACAATTACTGTGTGATTCCACAGTAATCACACTGTGGACTCCACTTTTTTAAGGAGTCTAAAATAGTCAAACTTATGAAAAAATAGAATGGTGGTTGCCAGGGACTAAGAAGAGAAGGAAATGGTAAAGTTGTTGCTCATTATGTGTAAGTTACAGTTATATGAGGTAAATACATTTTAGATATCTGCTGCAAAACATAGTATCTATAGTTAACAATATGAGTTATACACACAAAAATTTGTTCAGAGAGTAGGTATCATATCAAGTGTGTTATTACACACATATACAGCAAAGAGAGACAAGGAAACTTTTGGAGGTGATGGATATGTCTATTACCTTGATTATTGTCTAGTATCATAGATGTATGCATTTTCCCAAACTCAGAAATTGTATCAAATATGTGCAGGTTTTTGTATATAGATTATACCCCAATAAAATGGAAAAAATAAAGTCACCCTATACCCACAGCAAATATACTTAATGGTAACATGTTGGCAAATTTACCTTTGCAATAGTGAAAAGACAAGAAGGCCCACTGTTAGTACCTAGATAAAACTTTATTGGCAGTTCTAATAAGTGCAGTAAGTAAAAAAATATGTTGGATTTGAAGAAAAATAAGTATAAGCCACAAATATACAATATTTCACATGCATAATGAAGCAGAATATACAATAAATTTAGAATTAATAAAAGATTTTTAGCATGTTGCTGAACACAAAACAAATAACAGTTATTTTTGTTTCTCAGCCTTACTTTGTCTAGGAGGAAATTGCATTTTGCAGGTTGTCTTGCTTTCTATTTCCCAGTAGCTACAGAAGACTGCATGACAGAAGTAAGGGAGTGGGCAGAATAGCCTCACTCACCTGCTTTAAGCAGCATCAATAAAAGCAGTTGTGTTCTTTCCTGCCATCCCTTATTGGTCCATCCTCTTCTGAACAACCATGTATGTGCTCCATGGTCCCAGCTTTTGATAGACAGGCTCACTCACTATAATTCTAGCTGCTGCACAATGAACCTGCTTTGGGGCTCTGATAACATCATTTCTTCCCTTTTTCTTTATAGCCCTAGAGACATCAGGGAACTTCATTTTTTTATTTGTATTTATTCTATTACAGTTGTCCCAAACACCACCCCCCCGTCCTCCACTCAGACCACCTCGCATTCCCACAATCAACCCCCACACCTTTGCCCATGTCCATGGGTCATTCATACATGTTCTTTGGCTAATGCCTTCCTCTACATCCTCTGGCAGCTATCAGTCTGTTCCATGTTTCCATGTCTCTGGTGCTGTTTTTGCCCATTACTTTATTTTGTTCATGAGAGGAATCTTCTAAGTGAGACCATATAGTGTTTGTCTTTCACCGACTGGCTTATTCCATATAGCATAATAGTCTACAGTTCCATCCATATTTTCACAAAAGGAAGGAATATTCCTTCTTTCTTTCTGTTGTATAATATTCCATTGTATAAATGTACCACCATTTTTTAACCTATTCATCTCTTATGGGCACTTAAACTATTGCTTATTTTGGGGGTTCCTTATTTCTGGGTTGCTTCTCTGTCCTTCCATTATATTGTACATATAATCAATTTATTATATTAAATTACCTCTATTTGAAATACATGTAGTGGTTTCCATTTTCTGACCAGATTCTGATACTGTTCTTAGTACCAAGATTTTCAATATGAAATTACAGAATTGGAGTATCCAATTCTTTTGAGCTTATCTTCTTGATATTTTTTCTGGTGAAAATGGGATACTATCAATACATGACTTTAGGAAATTATAATTTATATGTGCTTAGGCTGAAACACTGGCTGACTGCAGGCTTTATGGGACCAAGTAGCTCTTCTAGTCATTATTACATCTGACAATACAGATGTAATAATGACTACAATTTGAGAGGTAGAATGACTATTTATGACTGTTAGAGTTTTTAGAAAAAGCACCTGAATTTTAACTCTTAGATTAAGGCACCATCAGTTAAATCACCTGACCTTCTACATAACCTTAAAATGACCTTTTTTTTTCTATTTTGGAATTCAGCCATGTTTTTCAGTAAAAGGTCAGATCATAAATATTTCAGGATTAATGGGATCACATACAGTCCATGTTAGACAGTCTTATTTTACCTCTTCTTTTTTAACTCTAAAAATGTCCAAGCCATTTTGAACATGGGCAATGGGCTTTAGTTTTCTGTTTTAAGATCCCTGATTTAGTAGCCTCAGAGAATTCATGGTTTAGAATTAGCTTTCAAACAATATGCATATTTCACAATCAAAACTCAAGTAGAAAATAACTTTAACAAGTCATTTTTGTCTAATTTAAGAGATTATTTAGAGTAAGTGTTGTAGGAAGGCTCTTATGAAACTTGAACCTCTAAATATTTTTGAACTCCCTTTGCCAACAGAAGTAGCTTCCTTCTCCCGTCTAACTAAATTAGCCCTTCTGTGTGTGGCTTTATCTGAAGGGTTGCTTTACAAGGGACAGGATATTCTCTTCATAATCCACCCAAACATCTTTCATTACCCTCAAGTCTGTAAGTAGTTATGTACCAACACAGAATCTTCTCTATTAAGAGACAGATCAATTATAAACCAAACAATTGAAATATCTTGTTAATTTATAGCAGCTGGAACTTAGGGAATATGTTCACGATTGAATTCTATCAATGTTACACTGAATGGATGTTACTATGAATGGATGAAGAATAAATTTATTAATATGGATGTCTTTAATCAAGATTCTTGATTTAATGTGTCACTGTGAGCAGCTGGAAGTGACTCTAACATATTATTAGTTTGGTTGAGTGAATCTTGGTTCTAATGGTGGCTTTCATTCAATGAAATTTAGATGACAGAATCCCCTGGCATAATTTGTAAAAAGCAATCAGGATTTAGAGAGTTGGGAATAGCATACTGAATTTATTTGGTGTGAGTAGAATACCCTCTCCTTAACTGTATCCACCAGGGGAACCCAGTGGAAACTCTGTTTTTTAAGACAATAAGAAATTAAAAAATAACAAAAGAGGCAACATTTATAAAATCTCCTTTATCAAATAGGAATGATGGTGGGAGGTGCTGCCATTGAAATGAACATCCTGAATTCAGTAGATATGATGGAATTCTGGAGGAAAACAGTTCAGGTAACAAATCATCAGGGACACCATGGGCACAAATATTACAACAGGCATCATGGGTAGAGATGAAATTAGAGTACTTTTACATAAAGGAATCTATGAGAGTTTTATTGTGAACCAAGGAATGAAATAAAATCCCTGTGCATGGTGAACAGACATCTTATTTGAACTGTCACTATACAAAGTCAAGGAATAAGAAATACAAATTGCCAGTTATAAAGACAATCCCAGGATGTAAAGCAGGGCATCAGGCATATAGTCAATAATATTGCAGTAACAATGTATGGTGTCAGGTATCATACTTACCGGGCTTACCACTTTGTGAGTTATAGAAATGTCTACTCACTATGTTGTCCACCTGAAACAAATATAATATTGTCTGGCAACTCTAATTAACATTTAAAAAAAATTAAGATGTAAAAAAAAGTCACTTCTCACCCAGTTAGCAATTCTTTATAGAAGGGGAGTCTGAGCTCCTTGAGGAAGTACTCTGCAATCAGGCGATAGAATTGTGTTAGGCAGAAAAGTGATCGCCCAAAGATGTCTTTGTTATAATTCATGAAACCTGTAGCTGTGTTAGATTGCATGGCAAAGTGGAATTAAGTGTGCTTACAGTATTAACATTGCTAATCAGCTGACCTTAGAATAAAAATATTTTTCTGCCTTATCTAGATGAATCCAATATAGTTAGTTACAAGAGTCCTTAAGTGTGCAAGAGAGAGGAAGAACAGGGCCAGAGAGTCAAAGGAAGATTTGGCTGGAAGAACAGCAAGAGAGTTGCATTGTTTCTGGCTTTGAAGATGGAGGAAGGGAGCTGCAACCAAGGAATGAGGGCCACCTCTACAGCTGGACAAGGCAAAGAAACACATCCCTGAAAGCGCCCACAAACGAACATAGGCCTACCTTGATTTCAGCTTAGTGAAATCTGTATCAAACCTTTAGCCTATAGAGATGTAAGATAACACTCATAAATTTGTACTATGTTAAGCTACTAAATTTGTGGGAATTTTTATATCAACATGATAAAACTGATACAAATATATACTGTATTTCTCCAAGATGTTTCCACTGGTCTGTGAAGCCATTTATGTGAGATAACTATGAACTTGGAAAAAACAGACTAGAAAGACATGGGCTCTAAATTCATGCTAATTTGGAAGAAATAAAATGGTATTGCATATGAAAATTAGGTCAGTGATAAATGGAGGTTTAGCCTGAGTTCATCTTGTTAATCAGTGAACATATCCTGTGGTGTTCCCATATGTTAATTCCTGTATTTATAGTTGAAATAGCTGGACTCAGCAAATGAAACACATCCACAAACTGGCTTTCTGACTCATGGACTAACGACTAACATGGTGGAGACCAAGTGGATGTTCCTAAATTTAATCCTCCTTGCTAAAATACTAAACCAAATGCAATACCACATTTCTGAGTAAATTATGGAGATTACTTTAATCATAAACAACTTGAAAGACATAAGGGTGATGATTCACAGCCTATCCCTGTTTACCTTGTCTATAGAATGCAAAAGCTGGATGGATTTATGACTTGTGTTATTGTTCATATATCAAAGACTGATTCTAATTGCAGCTTTCCTCCAGATGTATGTCTTTACTGGAGCAAGTCAGCATAGCCAGTGGCATGTAGTGTGCAGCTATTGATCTGGCAAATGAACTTTTCTGCATAGCAAGGCATATCTAAATTAATTTGATTTTTACCTGTTGGAGACATCAATATACCTTTGTTGTCTTACCTTGGGGCTAAGTTAGTGTTACTTTATGTCTGTTTTATAGCCCACAGTCCCAAAGAATATTGTGTTGACCTACAACACTGATTACATTATGATTGTACCTGTGTATAGGAAGTACCAGATACCCTAGATGTCAAGATGCCTTTATATCAAATGTTCAGAGGGTAGAAGATAAACTCCCCCAAAATTAAGACCCTAGTATATTAGTAAAATTTCTAGAGATTCAGTAATGGGTGGCATCTATGGATATCTACACTAAACAAAAAGCAGGTTGCTATACTCTGTAATAGCTACTGGTTGTTGAAAAGCACAATATTTGATGCACCTCTTTAGACTTAAAAAGCAACATAAACCACATTTGGGTGTGGCACTCTTACATTTTACTTGGCACATGAATCAGCTAATTGTGAGTGGGACCCAGAGCTAAGGACTGCTCTACAGCAGATTCTAGCTCTGGTGCAAGTTTTTCCACTCAAGTCCTGTAACCCAGTAGAACCACAGTAATCAAAGTATTTATGGCAAATAAAGATGTTCTCCTGGAGCCTCTGGTTGGCCTTAGGAGGACATTCAATGTCAAAGTTTTGAAGAAAAATCATTTTCTCTTGTGTGAATAACTATTCTTTTTGGAGAAGCAGTTATTTGATTGCTACTAAACTTTGGTAAACACTGAAAGCATGACCAAAAAACAAGTGATTATTATAGATTGCCCTTTTTCAAATAATTTAGGTGTTAGCTAATCCAATGAGCCATGATAGTAAGTGAATGCAGCTTCCGTATCATTGAGTGGAAGTGACCTACACAATATTATGTTTTAACAGGTCAGAAGACACAAGTATGTTGCTTGACCAGATAAATCAGATTCTTGTGATGCTTATTCCTGTTGTATTGTTCACCCTTCTTCAGCCTCCACTTATAACCTCATGTGAAGTTCCCTATAATTAGGTGACAAAGAAAGAAAAAGTAAGACTTGTTTTACAAGTGACTCTGCATAATATGGTGGTGCTGGAACTAATAAAATACTATAACATTACAGCCATACTCGGGGATGACTCTGAAGAAGAGTGGCAAAGGAAAATCTCTTTAGCAGGCAAAATTCAAGCAATACATGTGGCTGCCCATTCTTAATAAAAAAAATAATAAATACACCAATTCAGAGACAATACCAATGGGTTGTGAATTTGGTCTGGATGTAGGGGGAACAAGATAGGAAGATTGGTGACAAAAGTATCTGGAAATGCACCTCTCAGGTAGACATAGAATTTTAACTGTGTCCATCATGAAAGCCTACCAAACTATATTTAAAAATCAGATAGAAAGTATGAGTTACCCTATGGCTATTGCCATGTTTTATCTTTTCAGCTACCATGCTTATTCAACTGATCCATGTACACACTAGCCAGGGTGATTGGGATGGAGATGATGAATCATATCAAACACAGATGTCCTTTCACCAAGGCTGATTTAGACAATGTCACTGTTGAAACCTCAATAGATAAATGAAGAGGTCAATGTG
The DNA here is from genome assembly GCF_004126475.2 of Phyllostomus discolor. Taxonomy (NCBI): domain Eukaryota; kingdom Metazoa; phylum Chordata; class Mammalia; order Chiroptera; family Phyllostomidae; genus Phyllostomus; species Phyllostomus discolor. The sequence continues at coordinate 144,503,756 of NC_040906.2, read as the reverse complement.
AACTGATAGGGCTTCAGTCACTCATGAAACCAGCTAAGAACCTGGGACTGGTTGAATTCACTTCCATTAGGAAAAAAGAAGCAACTTGTCATTACCAGTATTTAGACTTATACTTGATATATATTTATCTTCCATATGGATTAGATTGTGCTAAATTCATCATTCCTAGACTAATGGAATGCCTTCTGTAGCATCATTGTAATCCAAACGTTGATTTCACCAAGTTGTTCCTCATTTCATAGCACTGTAAATCTAGCAATGTGAATAACTGCAGAAAATTTCACTTTGATATATAAAACTAGTGAATATGGTGATGTGAGGCTTCCCTTTGTTGGTGGACGGGTAAAAGCACCTTCATTTGAAAAAAAAGATACAGGATGTTAGATGGAAACATGAATTTGTTGTCTGGGACTTAAATGTTAGTTGAAGTAAAAGAATAGATTCTGAGGAAAAAATATAAAATATTCCTAAAATTCAGGCAGAAAAGAAGGCATGCACTCTGACAGAAAGGTGGGAAAGACTTGAGTAGGTACTTTGCAAAATGAAATCCTGTTGACACCATATCCTTTAATCACACTTAGCTGCATGATTTACTTTGGCAATGGGGTGTAAGCCTTGCACATTTTGGCCTGACTCTTATACTTTTACCATTGTCATGAGAAAAACACACTTAGGTGAATCCTGTGGTCCAAAGAGGATAACAAACAGAAGCAGAGCCTTCCCCCAGTTAACCCACAAATCTGCAGCAAGACGTAAACTTCCCAGCCACTGTTGCTGAGGCAAAGCCACCTACCAAGCCTAGTATGAGTCATCCGACCCTCAGTGGCTAACATACCTGTGAAAAATAGCTTGCTGCATATTGCTTAGATTGTTGCTGTTGCTTATGCAGAACCAGAGGGCTGTATCAAATTAATACATTTCTACCAACTATACTGTCAATATAAATGTCATGGATAGAGGGATGGTTGATGCATAGAGACTAATAATCTACCACCACTACAGCGAAGAACTTGCATGCACACACAGGGACAAAATAAATACTGACAAACAACAGCTGAAACAATGTTTCCTTAAGCAACTTCAGAATTCTAGAAGGGGATTGTGATCCAGAAACAGATACAACTGTATTCTGGAGATTTTATGAACATTTGAGAAATAAAATACAAAACAAAACAAAAGCCCTCTAAAGCACTTATTAAAAAAAAATATTAGGTGATGGGTAAAGTCATTTGTCCTGCCCTGTCTAGATCCCTAAGAGTCTATGTTTTTGAAGGCAAATATGGAGAATGCAACTTTCACTGGGACATTGATGTTCTCGTGATAAGCATCATTAGCAATGACAGCAGGAATACTTCCAAATTGATTTATAGGCAGCAGTCTCCAGTCTCTGGGACCCTAAAAGCAGAAGTAAGAAGAGGCTATATACTGCAGAATGACTACAGTTTAGAAACTGTAGTGTGAGCAGCCCTTAGGGAACTCCATCATATAACTGGGGAATAAAGAAATAGTGTTAGTTTTCTCCTGCATGATGGGCACATGTATAATATTTAGGCATAACATTATAGCCCACTTTATAATAATTACCAGTGATATGTTCTTCACTTGTTATGACAAGCAACATTAAATAAATATTTTAATATCCAATATTTCAATCTCCTTTTCATTTATGACCCATTTCTTCTCTCATAGGAAAAACAAGCACAATATCACTCTAATTTTTCAATTAGAAGAGAAAGCTCTTTCTTACAATAAAAGCATATGAGTGCTCATATATTTTACTCAATTAACATGAGACTAATATAAAACTTTAAATTCCAAGTTTCATCCCCAAACACAACTTGCATTGCTAGTAGTTATAAATTTTCTCTTGGTACTCATTTCTACTGTTCTCATGAAAAGAAAATTTTAATTGCAGAAAGTAAAATTAATCATCTTAGGAAAAAATGAATCACACTTTGAAGAAATGTAGTTACTGATGTGCTCAGACAAGCCCTATTTGACATCCTCCATCTGTCTCAGCCCACAGAAATGGTAATCTTTCTTAGCAAAGGATGATTGAAATAAAAGTCTCATAAATAAAGGAACATTATCATAAACGTTGAAAGTGCAAGGTAACTATTTAAAAATCTATATATTTTCTACTTTCTTTTCTTCTCGAAAGTCTCACCACAAATAGTGCAAATGTGTTATTTTCTATCAAAGCAATACCAAAATAGATACACACATATAATAAGTAAATTTGGATGGGACAATTAATATAATTTACATATTAGCTCTTTGAGCTGAAAAATCAAATCAGTGCACCTTGTCAGACAAACAAAAGTGGGCAACTTAATATATATGCCAGGTGCTATGAAACAGAGAAGCTATTTGAAGATGATGGAAAGTGGTCATTCCACTAAGAAATAAGACAGTTATGAAATGATCATTTGAGTAACAAAGGGAGTTCTCAAGTTCAAGCAACTATTAAAGATCTCAAAGACTATGAAAAAAAGGAAAGCAAACTTTCATTTAAGAAATACCATAGAATCTATTATTTATTATTTATTATTATTTTTTTCTGTTTTCCAGTTCTATTCTTTCCCACTTCAACTCACAATATGATATACAAGTTGATGATGAAGTATTTATTGAGCAATCACTATTTGTAAGGCACTATAAAATGAGAAAAGAATACTCAGATGACATATATACTGATATAAATGTATCATTACATATATTCACACACCTATATATCTATATCATCTATATCTATATCTATATAATCATCTATCTATATCTATAAAATCTTTCAAGAAATAGAGGAGAGATTGCTAAATACCAAAATAGAGATAAAGAGATATGAGTATGAAGAGTATAAGTATGGTATAAAATATTAAATGAAAATAATGTTCAAAATGGAATATTATGAAGAAGTTTGTGGAGGTGGTGATAATCACCTGACACTTGAAAGAAGAATGTGATTTGGTGTACAGAAATTTTGGAAGATGGAGTTGAAAAGACATTTCTGGAAACTTTCTCATAACAGAAATGTCAATCACATGAAGGCACATCAATGGGGAACTCCACTGAGACAGTTTGCTGGAACATACACTGTATAAAAAGCAATGGGAATTATTTTTGAAAAATAATATTTGAGTCAGATTACAAAAGTAAATAGAGTTTGCTTTAACTCTGTTTTCAGTACCAATTCACTCTTGGTGCTTTATTTAGTTTGAATTTGTTATAAAACTGACATGATTTTGCATCAAGGATTTTAATCTGGAAGAAAACTATAAACTTCATTAGAGTTTCAGGACACTCAAATTTAGATACTAGTTAGAGGGTTATCACTGTAGTCTGAGTGAGAGACTAAGAAAATGCCATAGGGAGGTGGGAATGACAACCTGAGAAGTTAAAGCAGTGATGACAGAAATTGCAAGGCTGTGTAAGGCCTAAACAAATGCCCTGCTTACCCTTTGTTCCTTAGAGCTCAGTTTCAGGAGGCCCAGTTTTGATAGTTTTCTCCCTTAATTCTACTCTCACCACCAAATGAAGGCCTCAAAACCTATCAAGCCTCTAAATTTTGATGAGAAATCACTGATTTTCTTTGGCATTTGTCAGTAGACTTACTAAACGTCAGAGCCGATTAGGTGAGTCTCTCATTTTTAGATGAGAACACTAAGGCTCAGAGAAATTAAGTAACTCATTCAAGAGCACAGAGTTAATTAATTATTGTGAACTGCCTAATGAAAACTTGAGTCACCAGCTTGTCAATCCAGTGCTGCTATTAATCTGTATGTGCCTTGCCTATAGCCTGATTCATTCGGCATCTGGATTTACCAAGGGACCCATGAAGACAGAAACGGAAACAGTATTTGGAAGGGTGATGCCAGTGGACAAAGTCCTTGTAAGTACAACACTCAGCATGCAGCTGACACACAGATGTTCATTTGAAAAATGGTATTTGGCTTCCATCCACCTGATGGTGCTGATGTAAACACTGATAAATCATCTCCATTTGTAACTTCATATTTTTAGAAAAGGTGTTATGGAGGCAAATATGTTTATGAGGTAGCTATACTTCAAATGTTTTTTTAATTGTTTCCCCAAATCATTCTTTAAGAAAACCAGGGAGATAGCAGTCATCAGTATCAAGACTACACCACTCAGAAACAGACATTCTGTCTGCAAATGATCCAGTCTGGCCAGCTGCAGTTAGGTGAATTATAGGTAAGAGCAGGACACTGCAGCATATAAATTCAAATTATATCCACCAAAAAATGTCTATCTGTGTGCACTTAAACAATGGTTGGGCCCAATGCACACACAGTGGTCGTTGTAGTTGCCAGGATTACCTGGCTTTTTTTTTTTTATTCTCCCAGATCCACACTAACCACAGTTACAAGAGTAACCTCCTCTCTACTTTGAACACAGGCAGACAGGCTTCCAGAGCACCACATGCCAAAGGTCTAATTGAGGGGAGGGATGATTTAGTCATCTGTGCCTAGAGACGTTAGGTACTCAATGAGAGTACAAACCTACTGCATCACTACACGGCTCAGCAGTAAGACTTTATGGTCAACAGTGTCTACAGATGCTACTTTACTCAGAATTCACAAAGGTGAACTGTTTGTTGAAAAAGGACTCTGTGCATAAACCCAAAATTAGCTACTAGTCACCAGTGAATGGTCCCTTTGGACTCCTACTCTGGTATCCCAAACTGAGCATATGATTTGCAGTGGTGTGTTAAGACCCAGAACATACCATAATACTTCAGAGTCTGACTGCCCTGAATTTAAATTCTGGTTTTCTGCCATTTACAAGCTTTTTACTCAGTGATGCAGGGTAAATTACTAAGCTTAATTTCCTTTTCTGTAAAAAGGGACTACAAGTAAGTATCTTGCACAATGGATACTCAGGAAATTGTAGTAAATTATAGGTGCTTTTATCACTCAGGGTTTTATGGCATGAAGATCCTAGGCTCCCAAATATTATTTGGTCTTCTTTTCTTATGATCTACATATAATCAATTAGAAGAGTCATAAATCTGGAAATAATAATAAACTACCATCTTATTTTATTTTCTTCTCTCCAGGAGGTAAACATTGCTACATTAGTGGAATTAGATCTACATTCTCAGTTATCACAATATGTTGTTTTATAATTTGAGAGAAAGAAAAATAAAGCCAACTATATAACTATGACATTAGATTATTCAAATTCACTGATTCATTTAATCATTTTTTTTTACATTAAGAGAATTGGAACTAAGTCATTAATAGGCTACAGTTCCTACCTTTAGGGAAGTGAAATTTAGCAGGGGAAGCAGACGGCTAAACATTCAGTGTGTTAGTGTGTGTGTGTGAAGGAGAGAAAGTGAGGGAGAGAGAGAGAGGCAGAGGGAAAGAGAGAGAAAGGAGGGAGAGGGAGAGAAATAATAGAATGGTTTACAAAGTTTTATGGAAACACTCAAGAGGAAACAAGTTCCTTTTCAGGCACCAATTCTTCGAACCGTCCTTGTCAGTATAATGCTAATTTTTTTTCTTGATACAACATTGCTATAGAAACCCTCAAATGATTAGCTACGTTCACTCAAATTCAATTATTTCTGTTTTTTAAACCCTAAAATTATGCCTACTTGGGGAATTCAGTGAACAATGAAAGAAAACAGTTGAAAGAAAACCAAAATATTTTGAGTTAACTACAGAAAGATTTACTAAGCAATTAACATAAGTACATTAAGAGTTTAGTAGCCCGTGTCTTGCACAAGAAAAGGTGCTCTTGTTAATTGTCCTTTAGTGTCCCTACTAGGTTTCAACTAATCACACACCCCACTAGAGGAATGCAGTGGCCTTGCTTCTGTCATCCTCTGGGCAGTGGGGAGGCCTCACCCTGACTGAAGGACTCTGCTGGCTCATCTTTCCCGTGAATCATGTTGACAATGCAGTCTCATGGCTGCTGGTCAGAAGTGGCCCCTCTGCCTCACTTCTAGGATCTCTAAGGGATTTTTCTGGCTCCTATAAGCCCTGTAGGTCAAATAAGACCTACGAGGTCTATTTGTCTATTCTCTGAAGGTAGGATTCTTTTTCCAATAGGACCCAAGAAGGTCATTTAGAAAACTGTCTTCCCAGGAAGCTCAATTAACTGTCACTGGCTCTGTTTGCCACTTCAAAACTTCCAGCACATTGCCAAAAAAAAGGAGCCTTAAGTTGTGTTTTACCAGGAGTTAGAAAACTTCCCATGCTTCCCTGCCAGCTAAAGGTGGGCTACAGACTCCCAAATACAGAAAGTCTTTATTATCCAAGGGTCATTGGTAATGAGAAAAACTATGGAAAGGAAATTGCTTAAGACAAGGATGAAATCATTAAATCTTAAGAGATCAAGGGACATTTTTACCTCAAAAATAAAACTCAAATAAGATGTTTGTTTCATTTTATAGTCAATAACATCAAGGTATAATTAAAATTTTACCTCTTAGAATGAACAAAAAATTTCAAAAAATCAGTCACATTATATGATAGCTGAGAATGATCATTTTCTTTTTATATTTTGTCTTTGACAGGATCATAAAAAAGTACAATATTTGGGATCTTCACTAGTTTCCCCAATGGCTTCTGCTAGTAATTTGATAATCAAATCATTTTTTGAAAGCATCTATCCTGTCATTATCCTTGTTATTCTTCCTTAGTCAGTACTGAGCAGTGAGCTATGTTAATTTTAATTTATCAATGATTTTCAGTGTGGTTTGATTGACTTTCTAATATGGTATTGCTAAAGCAGCATTTTTATTTGTAACTGATATTCATTGTAACTGCATTGTATTATGCAGTGTTTACAATTTTAAAAAATCAGTAAGACGGTCAGTAGGGCAGAATACAGTGATCCTCTCCATATTTGCAGGAGATGTGCTCTAAGACCCTCAGTAGACTCCTGAAACAATGGATAAACTGAACCCCATATCTATGACTTTTCCTAAAACAAAGTTTAATTTATAAATTTGGCACATTAAGAGACCGACAACAATAACTATTAATAAAACAGAACAATTGTAACATTATACTATAATAACAGTTATGTGAATGTGGCCTTATTAAGTAAAACACAGGTTACTTGAGTACAAACACTGCAGTAGCACTGACCTGATAACTGGCATAGCCACTGAGTGATAACAGCGAGCAGCACCCATGGCGCTGGTACGCTGGGCAAAGGGATGATTTACATCCCCCATAAGATGGAGCAAGATGGTTTGAAATGCTAGCATGCTTCACAGAATGGTGCACAACTTAAAATTTATGAATTCTTTATTTCTGGGTGTTTCTATTTAATATCTCAGAAACTAATTGACTGTAAGTAACTGAAACTACAGAATTTCAAACCTCAGATAAAGGTGAACTGCTGTGCTAATTTGCTCTAAATTGGGAAATTAATTTTATAAAGTGTGAGTTCATTGGTAAATATGTTCCCTTTATGATTCCCCTTATTTACCTAAAATTGTAACTTTTCTAACTGGTATGACACAGATAATAAATATTTAGATAATGTGCACCTTTGTATTATCTTTGCATTGTTCTTAATTGTCAGCCCAACTTTTTGTTCAGGCTTGGTCTGGGGGGTTGTCCACATGCCACCTCACTAAAGAAAAGGTACCTGACCATTCAAATACTTACTAAGATAGGATACCAGCAGCGAGAACTTGCCATGCCACTTACTGCCCCACAACTCTGATCTGATCCCAAGCATGCAACTCATTGTATTGTATTTGTCTCTGCAGTGGAGGTGCCTGATTCAAACCCCATGACTCTAAGGGACAACTGACTGTGAAGTGTTGGGTTTAGGCTTCATCACGGCCTGCCTGGTCTATCTTGGGTAGAACATAACCAGAGTAGAAGTGTCCAATTGGAACAATCTAGCCCAGTTGGCTCACAGAAAACTGCTGCAATCTCAAAGCCAAGAACTCTGGATCTTAGCCCTGTTTCTTCCAATAACTGGGAGTGGGACTTATAAAAACCTTGGCAATCCCATTATTTCAGTTTCTTTATCTGTCAAATTGGATAATAATCAGTGCCTTCTTTTTTTTAAAGATTTTATTTATTTATTTTTAGAGAGGGAAGGGGGGGAGAAAGCGAGAGAGAGAGAGAGAGAAACATCAATGTGCAGTTGCTGGGGGTCATGGCCTGCAACCCAGGCATGTACCCTGACTGGGAATCGAACCTGTGACACTTTGGTTCGCAGCCCACACTCAATCCACTGAGCTACACCAGCCAGGGCTATAATCAGTGCCTTCTTAATGCCTGTGACAGACTGAATAAACACCCCCTGGAGATGTTTATGTCCAAAATCCCCAGAATCTGCCAATATGATACTTTATAATCAGGAGTGTCCAACCCAGAGCCCATGGGCCACATGTGGCCCAGGATGGCTATGACTGTGGTCCAACACAAAACTGTAAATTTAGGTTCCACTTATAGGTGAGATCTGAGATATAGTGGAACCTAATCAATGAAACAAACAAGCAAGCAAAATATAAGACAGTGAAATTAAGAATAAATTGACAGTAACTAGAGTGGAGATGGGAGGGAATAATGGGGGGAAAAGGGGGAAGGTTTTTCAGGAACATGTATAAAGGACACATGGATAAAACCAAAGTGGGGATAGGATCAAGGTTGGGAAGTGGGGATAGCTGGGGTGGAAGGGAGTAGTAGGGGTAAAATGGAGACAACTGTACTTGAACAACAATAAAAAAAAACAGTAAAAATATCATAAATTTACCCAAAACCTTTTTTGTTGCTCATCCATTTTCATTACTATTTGTGTATTTAATGTGTGGCCCAAGACAACTCTTCTTCTTTCTGTGTGACCCAGAGATGCTAACCCCTGCTACATGTTAAAATGGATACTGCAGATGTGATTAGGCTGAGAATCTTGAGGTAGGGAGATTATACTAAATTATCCAAGTGGTTCCCATGTAACCACAAAGGTCCATATAGGAGGATCAGAGTGAGCAGCAGGAGATGTGACTGTGGAAGCAAGAGGCTGGAGTAATGCAAAGAATGGGTGATAAGCCAAGGAATGTAGACAACCTCCAGGAGCAGAAAAAAGTAAATGAAGTCTCCCTTGAATCCACTAAATGGAACACAGCTTTGCTTTGCTGATATCTTGATTTTAGACTTTTGACCTCCAGAGCTGTGAGAAAATAAATTTATGTTTATTTAGCCACCAAGTTTTTGGTGATTTGCATAGCAGCAGTAGGAAATTAATACAATCTTCAAATGACTAGGAAGATTAATGGGACAATAAGTGTGGAATCAATCAGGAAAGTTAAAAGAAGTCTTTTAACTTTAAAAGCTAGATGATATGGTATTTACTCTGTCCATAAGAATTAGTAAAAATTCCATAAATTGTAAACACAAATCAGGAGGTCAACATTGTTCTTTATTTTTCACGTGCATTAAAACAAGTGGAAAAGTATAACTGGAGATGGCACAGACATATTGGCTTTTTTGATCATGTCACAAGGGACTCCATTCTATGGTACCACTCTAATGACCTTCAGTCATCAGCTATATTGTCCTAATTAACCACATAACTTTTCCCTTTTCCCCTTTTATTGTCACATTACCTCTTCTTGCTTTATGAAAATGATCACTCACTGCCATACATTGTCAGGGGTAAGAAAACTAAAGACAACCTGAAGTTGTGACATCTTCAGGCCAACTTTCTTAGCATACACATACAGCTAGTCTCACATATGGAAAGAAAGAATGGGGAGAATGTAAGGGAAAACTTGAAACATACCATAAATAATCAGACTCCAATTTGCAGTCCACAAAGGAATTGAATGCCCAGCCTTTTTCAGTTCCTGGCCATTGCTTCTTTGGCTACAAAGTGGTTCTAAAACCAGTCAATCTAATGTTTGAAAGTTCAAATATGACATAGAAACCTTTGCAAAGATGAGAATTATTACTCTGAGCATTATATACATAGTCCCTGGATTTCTAAGTATGACATTATAATTTATAATAAGAAATACATACTTGGTCTTCATCCTATCCCTGGCATAGAACTCCTAAAATCATTAGAATTCCCTAAGTGTTGACAGCAATCAAGCATCTTCTGTTATGTTAATGAGGCAATCTTTGGAAAACCCTTAGGTAACCTAAAGGTGGAGGCTGGAAATTGACTTCATCACTGATGGTCAATGACTTAATCAATCATGCCTAAGTAATCAAATCTCAATAAAACCCCAAAAGGACAGAGTTCAGAGAGCTTCCAGGTGGTGAACACATGGAGGGGACTCTGTGTGTGGCACAGTTGGAGAGAGCATGAAAACTCTGTCCTTTCCCACAACCTTGCCCTATGTATCTATCTCTTCATCTGGCTTGTTCATCTCGCTCCTTTATCATATCTTTTAATAAGCTGGTAAATATAAGCAAGTGTTTCCCCAAGTTCTGTGAGCTATTCTAGCAAGTAATTGAATCCAAGGGGGAGGAGGTCATGAGAACATTTGATTTATAGTCAACTTAGACAGAAGTTGTAGGTAGCCTGGGAACCTTAACCTGTGAGATCTGACATCATCTCCAGGTACATAGTGTCAGAACTGAGTTGAACTGTAGGGCACTCAATGGGTATACCAGAACTGCTTGGTGTGTGAAAAAACAATAACCCACACATCTGATGACAAAGTGTTGTGAATGCAGCAGTAGTGTGAGAATAAAGGAGAAACAGAACTGGGTTTTCCATGTACTGAGTGCTTCTTATCTGGAATCTTCATGTAGAAAAACCCATTCAACAGAGATCCCTTTAAATTCTACATTAGACTAAAATATTTAGGTACATTTTCACTATAATTTAAACATAATGACAGACAGTGAATAAAATTAAATATTCATATTTACATTCATATTCTTCTTTTAATATCTCTTAACTTAGAGATAACTCTAACAGCTGCCCCTCGTAACAATGACTGTCAGATATCGTACATTCAATGCAATTCAAAGGAAGACCAGGAAAGAAGTAGCCAATTAGTGTGTAATCGAGCATATTAGTAGTAATTTTGAAATAGAATTTTTGTATAAATAATAAAATGAGTAGAAATTAAGTTATTATCTGGGTTTTGTAGCTTATTGTTCTGAGTTTATGCCAAAATATCATGTCAGCATATTTTAAATGTGTGAATACATACATACATACGTGGACATAAACACATTAATTTTAAGGTTTTTTGAGCACATATATTCATCTCTTCATCAGGTATCCTCCACTTGACTATTCCTCTGTATAAGTCATTTAATTTCACCAATTGATGGCTATGATGGTTAATTTTACATGTCACTTTGGCTAGGCCATGGTACCCAGATTTTGATCAAACACTAGTTGCTGTGAAGGTATTTTTAATGAGATTGGCACGTAAGTCAGTAGAATTTGAGTAGAGCAGATTACCTTCCACTTGGTGGGACTACTGAAAAAAACATAAATGGAGTCATTTTAGAATGGAATCAGAGCTGCCACCCCAGAGGAACTGCCTTGCAAGTCCTATTCTGCAAACATTTGGAATGTTAAAACTTGGGTAAAATAACCTTTGGATTGGTACTAAAGCAGCATTTTATTCCAAACAACTGTTTGCTATGACTACAGGACTGAAAATGAAAGGCATTGTTTAGAATTAGTAACACTATGTTAGCTTATCTGCACCTATAGAAATGCCTTTCTTTTATTGATGTAATTATTCCCCTTCCTTTTCTCATAAATAACACCCCCACCACTTAATCAGATAACTATTTGGGTTTCTGCTTGAATCAGTGCTTCCCCAATAGCTATTCTTTTAAACCTCAAAAACAAACTGACAAAAAAAAAAGGACAAAAAAAACCCCCAAAACCCAACAACTTGTCTCTCACTTTGGCCTTTTATTTTTAGGTTAACATATTTATCCAATCAGTTGAAGGCTTTAATCAGAAAGATGACATCCAGGCTGCCTTCAGATTTGAACGGCAGCATCCCCTCTTCCCAGAGTCTCCAGCCTGCTGGTTTACCCTGCAGATCTGGTCCTTGCCAGACTTTACAACAATCACTTGAACTAATTCTTTAAAATTAGTATCTCTTTTGGACAATGCCCAACCAACTGAGCCACTCCAGTCAGGGCGCTTCACTGTTCTTAATGAACAGAAATAAATTGCTTGGTTGTAGCAGGTAAATTGAAACAAAAAGAATTTAAGAATCTAACAGCTTCATTTTCGTAAAAAAGAGCTTTGTCAATTGTTTCCAATATAAATTATTATTTATTTTATAAACACAAAGCCTGAAACCAAAATTGTCCTGATAGTCCCAAAAGCCTTACCTAAATTTCTCATTGTTACAAGGAAAAGTAAACTATATCTTTTGTCATTAGAAAAATAACTGTCTTTTTCATATTAAACTGTGTTCCCTCTCCTGGTTTGTACCTGATAAGTTACCTGATATGCACAGTCTCCAAAGAAACATTTGCTTCTCCTGGGACATTTGTTCCTGTGCTACCTTCGGGATATTCTTGTTTTGTTTTTGTTCCTGAGACATGGAATGATATTCATTCTTTTCAGGTTTGAGTTTGCTTCTGGCCATGCAAGTTCTCTAATCCAATATCAAGGCATAACTACTTCCAGCAGCTACTCAGCAAAACAAAACTTGCTTTTTAAATATAATCCATTTTCCTCTCAGTTTAAAACAGAAGTATTCGGGCTGATTCTGATATGCTTGCTTCAAAACACAATTGTTTCAGTTAACATACTGACTAAGATTTAAGTTTATAAACAATACAGTTTCCTGGCAAACATCTTTGAAAAGCAAGTACCCCTTATGTATTTTAAACAACCAAAAATAATTTGGTAAATTTGTTCCAAATGTCAAAGGACTGTTCTCAAAGTTCTTATCTCTAAATGTCATGGTTTTCCTTGCTCACTTATTTTCTAAAATTTGTGGGTATGAATAATAGAATTTTCTGCAGAACTTTATGATAATGCAAATGCTGCTATTTAATTTAGGCCAACTAATTGAATATGATGAGTTTGCTCTCAACTGAAAGCACTGTTACCAGTTATATTATTGAACAGGAAAAACTAAGAAAGGAAACATGAAGGAGGTTGAAGAAGTCAGGTCTGTCTTCCCTTGGTCAAATATATAGTTTGGGAACTGAGATGTGGAACATTTTAAGTACAATAATAGGACAAAATGCATGAGAATGTAATAAATGTGATATTAATTTAAGGTTTTCTTTTCACTTAATATAAGGGTTTCCACAAGAGTTAGATACAGTGATTATTCCCACTCTATGGATTATGCAGCTGAAAAACAAAGGTGGTTAAGTTGCTCAGTGGCATACAGCTAGTGAGCACCAGGCCAGCACTTGACTCTGGCATTCTGTCCTCAGAGTCTTCCTCTACATAGGGCTTATGAAATGTAGTAATGTGCTGATATAGGAGAAGTTGAAAAGACAAGTATTTTTTTTTGCATTCAGATGCATAGAAGTTTCCTATTTTCCTAAGTTTTCCTAGTTTCCTATTTTCTTAAGATAAAGTGAGATAGCAAATAAAGTAACCTCCAGGCTTTTAAATCATAAATGTTACCGTATCACCAATTAGACTACATACACTTAACACCCCCCACTGAGCAATGACAGCCAATTGGGTCATGCCTGATGGCCATGGGCTAAGCAGGTACAATAATTTTCACTGATAACCTTTGGGGTTCAGTATAGATTCAATGGGGTGTGCTATGCAACAATAGCATGGGTGTCATTTTTAGTAAAATGTAAAACTCGTTAAAATGGCTGTGTGGAATGTTAATAGCAAGAGTACTACAAAGCCAGAACCTTCTCTTAAATATATCCAAGAGATAACTTTCTCTCAGCTAGCTTCTTTGTCTCCTATTTTACCAAATAAAAGTGGGGGTTGGCTGCCATCCACCACCAATATAGGCAAATTCCAGAGGCAGAGGCTTGGTGAGAAAAGGAAAGGGATCTTTTATTCAAAAGCCACACGATCTAGGAGGATGTCAGGCTCCTGACTTCAAGTCACTCCTCTGGAATAATCAGAGGAAAAACCCGTCACCCTCTGCCTGGCCAGTCCCCAGGCTGCGGCCAGTTCTCCTCCCATTCAAAATACCATCTATGGGGAATTACAGGTGGCTGCTGAGTCATCCTCCAAGCAGCTTAGTTTCTCTCCTTGCCACTGTTGGGCCTCAGCTTCCTTCTTTTCACAGGTGCCATTTACCATGTGGCTTCCAGGGCCAGCAGGTCCCTCAAAGCACTGGTCAGCACCTGCATGGTGGGTCCAAGAGAGACTATGTCTCTCCCCTCCTTCAGTTTACATAAACTACCCCTCTGGGCCAGGCTGGTTGCTTCAACTTCTGCATGCTTTGGGGGGCTCTGCCCTGCACCCCAACCAATCTTGTCTTTTCCCAGGCTAGACTGGCAGGTGGTTCCCAGAATGGCACCTCCATGTTCCACCATGTATTGGAAGGGAATAGAAAGGCTTTTGCCTTAGCCAAACATTTTTGCTAACCTCGTGTACGCTCTGTGCAAGGCCTCCCCTCCCCAGCTTCTTGCCCAGGGGCGAGGGAATGTATCATCACGGGCCACACTGGCTTGTTCACCCAGGCAGTGCAGGTTCACCTGCACAGCTCAGGCATTTCTGTGACTCCTGCCTCACTCAGGATATCCGTCAGTTTATGCTGGTATCACTGTAAAAAACATGCATATTCTTATTCTTATGCCTTCTCTGTTATTGTTGATTAATTCATCCTTGGCTAGAGTGAAAAATAAGAATCCTATACTAAATGCTGAATGTAGAATTCTATGCTAAAGTAAACCATGTTAGAACAAAATTATGTTCATTGCAAAAGAATTCTATGTGGAATATGAATTAGTTTGAGTTACATATTTTGACATATTCATTATTATATTATTGCACACTGCTTGCTTAACTATGTTGTAAACAAGCATTGCACCTTATTTTTGCCCAAGATTGACAAATAACACATATTTTGTTTAGAAATATCATTGTAGCATCTGAGTCATTTCTTACAACTTTCAGAGTTTTTTTTTTCCTTTGAAAAGACCGAACTGCAACTCAGCTTCTTAATATGAAAATAACCTTCACTCCAAGTAATAAGCGGTGAAAGTGATGTTAAAAAAAGGTGAAAATATTCAAAATGGAAATGAAATGCTTACCTTTCTGTCTGTGGCCTGTAAATGTTTTTCTTTTGTAAATAGGTTTGTATGTTTAATGGTTACCTAGATCCTTGCTAGAGAGTCATCCATCTGCAGCCCTAGCCATGCAGCTTGTCTGCATCTCCAGCTGGGGCACGAAGTCCAAAGCACAAGAGTCACTCAGTAAGTAGTTATTAAATTAAATGAATAATAATAACCTTTTCACCCATATATAGGATTTTACTTGAATTGAGTGCCAATGTATGTAAACTTTATGTAAGAGAAAGTGAGATCAAAGTATCATAGAATTTTAGAAGTGAAAAGAAGCTCATGAGTTTCTTTTTTTTGTGCCTAACATAATTTTAGATTGTTGGAGAAAAGTACACACTGAGAGAATCTTAATACAGTTCTTAAGTTGTTGGAATTTTTCCTAGTTATGTGCATTTTTCTGATATTTTAAAATTCAAAGTTTCCTTTCCATTCACATTGGAATGACTCTTCAGTCTGTTTACCAGATGCTCTTCAGACTAGCCCTTGTCCAAACTCGGGGTGGAAGTATCATCCATTGTCATCAGGCCTCTTTATATTTTTTGTCTTATACCTAAATTAAAAACTCAGTGTGGCCCAGTTATGAGAATTTTATTAATTTCCCAATAGGAAAATTATGGCCCAATCTCAACAGAATAATGGAAATTTCAGAAAGAAATGTTCAAATCACAGGTAGCTAATCTAGAAATTTTCAAATAGAGGACTACAGAACACATCTAAAGAGCTCAACAAAATCAAAATATACTATTGTTATCCCTAAATATAATGGTTGAATTGAAGCACGTTAGTATGACAGTCAAGGACTTATAGCAAATACATTAATCCTTCTCACTGTTACTATCCCAATAATTTCATTACTGTGGATTTTTATAGTTTTAAGATGAAAACACGTGAGACGGGTCATATCTACAATCATGTTAACTATCATTTAACACCTTATTCAGAGTTACTAATCACTTGACACTCAGCCTAAAGCTCTAAGCATGTACCCCAGTATGTGAGGAAGAGAATAGCATTAGCAGTAGTTTAAGTTCATCAAAGATAGATATCTATCTAAATGAACTGGATTTGAGCTCTTTCTCTTCAGACTCCATAAACTTTTTGCACAATTTGTGGGGACTTGCATGTATTGCTGTTCCACGAATGTTTGGTTCTCTCTCTTAGCACGTGATCTCTGTGTGCGTAGCAACTGTGTGATGTTTCCATCTGTTTCCCCAGTCTCTCTTCAGGATTTTGTATGAAGCAAATGCTCATTTTATGTTTGTATATTAAATGTGCTCTGAGCCATTGTTACATTTGGTAACTACCCTCTTTGTTCCTCTTTAGAATAAAAAAGAAGCAACAGTGCATAGACTTTGGCTAATTAATAGCAGAAGCACTAACATTTTAAAACAAATCAGCCATAACATGTAGAAGCATCCCTTTTGTTGATTTTCAATCTCTAGATACAATTTTTTAAAAAATGACAAGTAAATCTGGCATTTTTTATGTGCTGCAATTTTGACCTATGAAGTTCCATACTTTCACCAAGAACCTTTGAAACCCACTAGTTTCTGGTTTTATTTAATATGCCAAAATAGATTTAACAGAAAACTCAGACCCATTCCAGTACATCAGGCGCAAAAGTCTCTTTGATCTTTTTGCCACTTTTAAGAAACATCTGCATCTTTGTAAGGACCTAGCAGGAGGAGCCAAAAGTGTGAGAATGGAATCGGTCACATGCAAGAAGATAGAATTGTTAAGGGAACCGTTTCTCCTTGTTCGAGTACCAAAGAACCAAAAGAAGGCTGGCAGCATCTAGGACTTATAAACAGTGAGTAATTCCCAACAGCTGGACTTCAGGAGTGCCCATTCCATCCCCCTATTGTACAAGACACCCTGCTATCACCATCGAAGAAGAGGATGGTAGAATGTTTTTTAAGTTATCCAAACATTCACTTCACACCAAAGTTGTTCTTAACTTGTATTTTTCCCCTTTCTAATTTTTTAAGATAAAATTTAGATCTTTTTGTCAAAATCCTTGTTGTGGTTTACTCAGTCTCACAGGGAAGACCCTACATGTATTTCTCTGCATGCATAACAATGGCCAGCCACTGTCTGTCTCTAAGGCTCTAAGCCCAGTTAAGTGCTGAGTAACCCTCAGCACACTTCACAGCTCCTGTCAAGTATTGGAGCAAAACTTAATTTTTTTTCTTCCATATAAATGCTGTAGTGTACCCTGTAAAACACTGTGCAAACACTTCTCTTTTTTGAGCAGAATGAATAGATGAAGATTCCAAGACTCACTCGGATATGTGGTAAAAGAGAGAAGCCATGAAGGCCAGCTCAAAGCCTGGGAAGGGATGACCTTTACCTCCTGTTTCTGTTCTGTGGTTCACTCTCCCAAGCAGGTGGAAGTGGACCACCGAATGAAAGCAAAAGCAAAGTGGCAGATGATAGACAGCAGAAGTTTTCAATCATAGCCTCATCCAGGTTTCTAGCACATGTTACAGATTGAGTGTTCTGTGAAGCCCAAAAGGCATGAACTGAACCAAAGGTTGAGCCAGCACTCCTGATGGTTTATTGAAAACATTTCCAGGTCTTGGAAATGTATCCTAATATAAATTCCTATCATTTATGGAAAAGCCAGACAAACCAATGTGTTCTGAGAACCCAGTGGCCTTCCCTGTTAGTAAGAAAGGCAAAGTAGCTAGTCAGGAGAGTACACATCTGAGAATAAGTTGCTTTCAGAATTTAAACGAGAGGAGACAAAGTCTCATAGAATATCCTACATGATTCTAAACTGTCATGCATATGCATACATATACATATTTATGCAGTTAGTACAGAGCAGGCTGGGAAGCAAAAGATCTAGAGTCTAACGTATGCTCCCTTCCTCAAGGAAGACCATTAAATGATCTTTGAGGCTTCTCCAAATTGGAAATTGTATTGTCATTTCATTTTATTTGTATTAAATGTATTAAAGTATATTTTAGGCATAATAAACTGCATGCCTTTAAATTATACCATTATATGAATTTTGAAGATGTAAACACCCATGAAACCACCAAAAGGCAGAATATTTCCATGACCCCCAAACAACTCCTGGCTCCCTTTTATAGTCAGTCCCCCTTTCAACCCTATCAACCACTGATCTGATTTCTGTCAATATATAAAAGTATATATTCTATTTATAAAAATGGAATTACATAGTAAGTAATTTTATGTCTGCCTTTGTTCACTCAGTATAATAGTTTTTGAGATTCACCCTTGTGATTGCATGAATCAGTAATTTCTTTGTGCTAGTTGTTTTATTTAGCATAGTTCAGTTTTTTTTTTCCTAACCATGCATCTGCTGATGGATATTTGATTTATTTCTAGGTTGGAGCTATTATGAATAAAGCTGCTACAGACATGCATGTACTATTGTTTGTGTTTCTTCTAGGTAAATACTTAGTGGTATTCCACTGAGAGGAATGTCTGGGTCATATGTTAATTGTATATTTTATTTTTTTAAGAAAATCTGAAACTGTTTTCCAAGGTGATTATCTAATTTTACATTCCTACCATCAATATACAACAGTCCTTCTACATTCTCACCAATGCTTGATATTGTTAGTCTTTTCAATTTTATCCATTCTAATATGTGTGTAGCTCTGTCTCATTTCTATCTACATTTACCTGATGATGAATGATGTTAAACATCTTCTCATGTGCTTATGGCCATTACTTTATCTTCTTTTGTGAAGTGTCAGTGAAGTTATTTTTTATCACTTTTTAGGGTTGTTTCTATTATTATTGTTGAGTTGTAAAAGTGATTTATAAATTTCGATTACAAGTCTTTTGGCAGATACACCTATTGCAAATATTTATTCCCAGTTTTTGTGATGGTTTGGTTTCCTTAACCATACCTTTTGAAGAAAAAAAATGAGATTTGATCATAAAGTCGAATTTAATGGTGCAGATACTTTGTGACAATGCAAATATCTAGTTTCTCCTCAAACTTTCACCCACTGGTTTCAGCATACATCAGTGATCTTTCCTGCAGAAATTATTATTGTGGTTTTCTAATGAGAATTGTCTATTTCTTTTATTCCTTATACATTTAATTGGAAGCCTTCTGTAAGAAAAAAACTGTCTCTTTTCCTTTAAATATTATTCATTTATAGTCATGTGTATCCATGGATTTATACAATACAATCCTTAATTATTTTGTTGTCAGATTATTGTAGATTTGGCCATTGGGAGATCTTTTAGGTTGCTTTCTTTACCCTTTTAACATGGTCTTACCTTTTTATAAGAACTTCCTTATTTTCAGGCACCAAAATGTGGTCTATGCTCACGTGTATTTTTCCTGACCCAGACCTGGAATTAGCCACAGCTTCTTGGCTCCACTTATTGGAGAATGCTATTTAGAACCCAAGATCTACATGCTATATATACGCTGATTGAAAGTGGAGTGTCATTGTTTCTATCTCTTTTCAGTGGGAAGAGGTAGAAAATACACATGCACACACACACGTATATGTATATGTATATGTATATGTGTATGTATATACACACACTAACCCAAGCATACAGAGAAATTTATATTTATTACTGTATACAGCCATGTCCATATATTTCTGATTTCATTCCAATATATGGCTCTTTACCACCCCTGTCCTTTATTTTGTAGTTGTCACATGCATTTCAACACCATGTACTCTATACCTCACATGACAATGTAGTAGTTTTTGCTGTAAATACTTATATTTATTTTAAAGAAATTAAAAGAAAAATTGTCCATTATACATCCCTGATGTTGCCATATTTGATGCTTTTCATTTACTCTTAAGATTTGTGTTTTTCTCTCATATACTTCCTTTCAATTTGAAGAACCATCTTTCTTGAGGTGCAGGTCTGCTGGCAATATTTTTTATTGTTTTTGTTCATTTTATGATTTTTTTGTTAGCCCAAATTCCTTTCTTTACCTTCTTTCTTGAAACACATTTTGTTAATGAACTAGAATTTTGGCTTGACAGGTTTTTTTTCTTTCTGTACTTCAAAGATTTGATACATGGTCTTCTGACATTCTTTGTATCTCATGTGAAAGCTGCAACGTTTAAAATAACATTTTCCCTTACATGCTTTCAAGATTCTCTCTTTCTCTTTGGTTTTCAGTCAGATTTATTTTGATGAGGCTAGGCATTGTAATTTGTATTTATTCTACTTGTGGTTTATTAAACTTTTTAGAGATATAAAATTAAGTCTTTTTCTGAATTTGGTATATTTTTTACCATAATTCTTGACATATTTATTTTAGCCAACAGATTAGACCCAAACTGCAAATTCTGTTTCACCTGCACGGGGTGGTATTGCAGATTTCAGTTCAGTCCTTATCTTTAGAGGCAGCTACTTTGACCTCCCCTCCCATTTACATGTGGTCACAGGGCCAGAGATTTGTAGAATCTATCTATAGAATTTAGGGGTTCTCTTCTCTGGCCATTTCCTCTGCAGGATTTTTCCCTCACTCTACAGAGACTACAATTGCTCTGGACTCTGTCTTCTGGTTCTTTAGCTAGCCTTCACCACTTTGCACCTGTGACTATGACTATCCTAAAACTCAGGCTCTGGTAATAAAAACTGGAAGCTCAGTCCATGATAGCCTTTTCTTCCAAATTCCCACTCACCTCCAATATATATCTATTTTTATCCAATCTGCAGAGCCACCATGTAGAGTTGTGTATGTGTTTGCATGTATGTACATGTATATGCTGAGAGAAAACTGTCGATTTTTAAAGCAGAACAACCTAAAGAAATTTTAAGAGTAATTGAATCTAAGCATTTCTTATGAAAGACTGGAGCTAAGATCACATAGGTGACTTTCAAAGCTTGTGTAACTATTTAGAACTGTGTCAGAATATCTTTCCCTCATCTCAAGTACGAAATTAGTATAAAAAGGCATGGATGGGTATCAAAAGGCCAATGTCAAGTCTATAGAAGGAATGACTTCTGGCAAAAGTGCCATATAAAATGAAAAACTGAAAAAATTATAGATTCTCCATTGATTTAGAGGAATGTAAGCAAAGACTTAACTTGTAGGGAAGCTGTAGGATATATTTGAACATTTGATGGGTAATTGAACTATATAGCCATCAAAGTTCCCTCCAGACCAGAGTACCTACAACCGGACAATTGAGTTATCACTGTGCTGTATCTTAAAGTATCATTCCTTCATTCTGACACTATCATCTTGATTATACATTAGGACATATGTCCCAAATAAATAATTTTTACAATTTTGGGATTGATGTTCTCAGCATGGGGTTCTTGCAGAGTTTATTGATACTGCCTAAAAAAATGTTTTAGAATTCCTGTCACTTGCAGACATGAATTTCATATAAAATTACTTTCATAAAATTTTTGTTTACTCTAAGTTGCAAAATATTAACCAAGTTTATATCATGATAAAGTAAATTGTTACATAAAAAAGCAAAATTGTTTTTTCCCTACAAATCAAACACACATACATACAGGTGAGGCAAAGTAGATTTACAGTTGTTTGGATGAAAATCAATACCATAATTAACAAGTAATAATACACAAATAAACTGTGCATGCATACTCACAACTGTAAACCTACATTTTCCCCACCCCATATATAAAAATACAGATAGATATGTAGATTAAGGATTTTCCAAGGATTATGTCCTTGGAAAAATATTTCTTTAAATGTATTAATATGAATGCAGTTTGAACTTAAAATTTTTAGTCAAAGAGAAAATGTGAAAACTTGAACTTGTTTGTACTGTTTCATAATTCAGCTTAATATACTCACAAGCTACTGCCTTTTCCTAGCAGAGCAACAGTTCTCAAAGTGTGGTAAAGGGACCCATGGAAGGTTCAAGGGCTTTGAAAGACCAGAACTATCTCCATAATAATATGAAGACATTATTTGCCCTTTTACTTTTATTCTTGTACAAGAATACAATGGACTTTTCCAGAAGCTACATGTCATGTATGATATCATTGCTTTCAATGCTATTGGAATATGTGCTTTTGTGTTCTTATGTTTTTCTAAAATCTAACATTAGCCTATAAATAAGTATTTTTTCACATATTAACTCAATGTTTCATCAGTATATTATTCTATTACTGTCACTGGTTATACTTATAATATTTGTAAACTCATTATCATGTAATAAATATATCTTGCTTTGAAATCCTAAAGTTATCCTTGTGCCTACATTAAAACAAAAAAAGAAGAAGTTGTATGAATTTTCATATTTTTAAGTTTTTGAAAAATGTTGAAAATTTTAAGTATCATCTAAAATTGTATTATATTAGAATGTAAAAATTATTTTAAAATTCAGGAACTATATATTCTTAGAGTTAAATGATTATTGGCTTAAAAAAGATAAGAGATTCATTTTCTCAACCCACAGATGCACTGTCTACATCCAAAGATGATGAGGAAAACAAAACTTTCATATTAGAGTGTTATTTGGCTCATGAGAGACAGGAATCCATTCCAAACAACCTGAGTGAAACCAACCAAGAAACAAAGCTATGACAAAATGTTATTCCCCTCATTTGTGTACATGCTAATATTTTTCTTATTTTGTTTCTGAAAGAGAATATCTTAAAACAGATTTATAGTTCTAGTTAAGTTGCAGTACCATTTTGGGCTGAAGTCTTTATTTTAATTTATTTTTTATTTTAGTTAAGGGAAGGGAGGGAGAAAGAGGAGAGAATCATCGATGTGAGAGTAAAATATCAACTGATTGCCTTCTGCACACACCCCCAACTGTGGACTAAGCCTGCAACCCAGGCTTACACCCTGAGCAGGAATCAAACCAGCACCCTTTCAATTTGCAGGATGATACCCAACAAATTGAGCCACTCCAGCAGGGGCTGAGCTGAAGTCTTTAACAGCAAAAACTATTTTTTCAGAGCTTTTCAAGTTGAACTTACAGAGCCACTGACACATCTTTCAGGATATATTATTATATTGCATTGAGAAGAGAACACAGAATAGCTTGAATTTTAATAAAGCTTTGAGCCACTGACATTGCTCAATGCCTGTTGATGAAAAATCAGTTAAAGCATTCACATCAGTGTCAATTTTCAATATCTTTTCAGATTAAAGATTTATGGAAAACATGGAGATGAGATAATATCTAATCTGCAGAACTGTACTTTTTTCCTTATAAATGAATGAATCCATGGACATGGATGGACTTGCTCATTTGCTTCTATTCATCTAGTATGGACACCAACAAAACATCCAGAAAGATCTTGTTTTATGTGACTATTTGGCACCATGCACAAGTGGCACTAAAATATTCAAAGTGTTCAGTAACGCCTTTGAATTTCATCACTTTTTGAGCCTGGTAGAGGAATTGAGTTGAGTTTTACAACAGTAGCACAAAACTATGGGTAAAACTGCTGGTACCTTAGAACACATTGCAGTAGTGATTTCCAACCATATTACAGGTCATGGTATTCTTCACTGATGGGCAATTTACAAGTAAAAAGGAATTGCCAATTTTACCTAAGAATATCATTCCAGGGCTCTCCCTGTGCACCAAGGATAACTGAAGCTGGTACCTGTTTTCTACCTTGGAATGCTCAGGGGAGGCTTGAGGGATTTCACTTGAGGGTGGTTTTTATGCCTTCCTCTGTTATACTTCTCCATAACACATGAAAGTTGGGAGAAGGAAGGATTCAGGGATGAATGTACATGCTGCCATCTTCCCAAAATTCCCCTTCATAGCCTATTGGTAAAATTATGCACAACTAAATCCATTAATCCTTTCTTGGAAGGCCGATTTATTAAATAATTTTCAAACAGAAATTTGTTCTTCACAAGTGTAGTCCTAGGTTGGCAAATTTTCTTTTTGTTTTTGTTGTTGTTCTTTTATTAAATTTTTATTTATTTACTGTCAAAATTCTTTTACTTATCATTAGCTCTCTCCCTGTGTAATGTAAAGCCCATGAGGATGGGACTGATGTCTATGTTCTCTTTGTTACACCAGTGCTTAAAATGATGACAGGTACACTGCAGGCACTCAGTAGATAAGTGTAAAATGCATGATTTTTGTTTTTATGTTCAACTTAACCTGTCTAAATTTTTAAATATTTTTGTAAACTATGTTTCAAACAAATCATCCTAACAACAAAAAATACCCAATTATGTCTACCATTATTTAAAAAACAAAATTCTTTCTATGTACAAAAGGATCTTTAAAATTTTTTTTGTTTTATTATATTCTTTTCTGACTTGTGATTTATTGCACTTAGTGGTACCTCATTGCTTCTTTTCTCTAGATTGCTCTTTGATATTTTCACCTACTTAGTATTCCAGATTTCTTCGATAATAAATATGTATGTTTAAATATAGTTCTATTTAGTGGGTTAAAACATGTAAATGTATGTTGATAGGATACATGAATAACCAAAGACATTAACAACTAGAAATGTCACTAAACTTGTTATTTGCTGACATTCTCTGGTGGCCTATGCCTTACTCCCTTCTTCTCAAGATATTAAGACCACTTCCAGACTTGCCTTGATTTATCCTAAACAGCTGAGAGTCAGCATGAATCTGATTAAAAGCTCCTTCTGTTTAAGTTAAAGACTTGGAAAAACTCTCCTTGCAGTTCAGTTATTCTTTTCTTCACATGCACATCCTTATCACCCTGGCACATCCACAGGAACAACAGACAATAGTTCATCTACTCCCTATTGTGTCTGTTTGCCTCTCTAGCCTCCTGACTGTATTCTTGGTCTCTAGTTCTTTCCAAAATCTCCTGATGGGTCAGAAGACTGGTTTAGAATCATTTCATTGTTGATAAAAATTGTTTCTCTCTTGACTTATTTCATCCCAATTTTTCTGCTCTGACTTGTTTTACATACATCCCTCTAATCCACAGTTTGTAGATCTGCAAATATACTAAATTACATGGCTGCATATGCATACAAATACTGAATGATACCACTGCACCACTGCCTACAAGGACCAAGATCAAACACTTGGTCATCCTCTTCAGAGTGTGATGGCAGTTTGGATCACACTGGAGAGGGCTAATGCGGATCGCTGCCCATGCTCCTGAAGGGGACAGATGATTTTGCTCTTCCACTTCCATAACACAACACAGCTTGCTGCATAAATATGGTTACACTGGCTGATGTAATTTCCTTTGTAGTTGTTTATCATCATTATCATCACTATTTACATATATATTTATTTGTTATTTCTTTGCATTGTGAACACAGCATAAATTTCATTAAAAAATGCTCTGGAACATTGAGTGTACCTGTATTTTCCAAATCCAACATCATTTCCAAGCCACTAAATTTTTTCCTATTTTAAAGAAGGGAATTCTGATGTTCAGAGCAGAAAAGTAATGTTTTCCTAATGTCCCACTCTATGTCAGTGATGGAGCTGGTAATAAAACCCTAGTTCTCAGAATCTCCAATTCAGTGCTCAATTGAAATTGCATTCTTCACTCAGTGAAACCTAAATGAGAAAATAAAAGTTACACTGATTTCACAGGAAATGTCATGCCAGACTAATGTCATCCATTTTACTCCTTGCAACCCAAGCATAATTCAAGTACTATTTACTAAATAACCTGTGAAGGTCATTTCATTCAATAGTGAAGGTTGAAAGTTGTGAGTCACCCATAATAACAAAATACATTTTGTGAGGCTTTTCTCCCTTGCTGACAAAATTAATAGCCACTTACCTACCCTTAGTCTCCTAATAAAGTTATGAGAACTTATTTTTTTCAAACCAATAGTAACAATAAGTAATATACTAAATAGCAAAGTAGGTTTTTAAAAAGTTCTCTGCCATTTTCTAAATAATAACAATGACAGTTTAACAACTAATATGCCATTGAAACTGCTCATAAAACAATGAGATTAGTATTATATTAAGTGTATTTTATTGATTATGCTATTACAGTTGTCCCATTTTTTCTTCCCTTTATCCCACTACACTCTACATCTCCTCTCTTTCCAGCATTCCTCCCCCTTAGTTCATGTCCATGGGTCATGCACATAAGCTCTTTGGCTTCCCCATTTCCTATACTATTCTTAAACGCTCCCTGTCTATTTTGTACCTACAATTTATGTTTCCTATTTTCTTTACCTTTCCCCCTATTCCCCATCCTCCCCTTCCCCACTGATAACCTTCCATGTGATATCCATTTCTCTGACTATGTTCCTGTTCTAGTTGTTTGCTTAATTTTTGTTTTGGTTTTGTAGGTTCAGATTTTGGTAGTTGTGAGTTTGCTGTCATTTTACTGCTCATAGTTTTGACATATTTCTTTTCCTTAAATAAGTCCCTTTAATATTTCATATAGTAAAAGCTTGGTGATGATGAACTCCTTTAACTTGACCTTATCTGGGAAGCACTTTATCTGCCCTTCCATTCTAAATGATAGCTTTACTGGACAGAGTAATCTTGGATGTAGGTCCTTGCCTTTATGACTGAATACTTCTTTCCAGCCCCTTCTTGCCTGCAAGTTTTTTTTTGATAGATCAGCTGATAGTCTTATGGGTATTCCTCTATAGATAACTCTGCTTTTCTCTTGGTGCTTTTAACGTTCTCCCCTCCTTAATCTTGGGGAATGTAATTATGATGTGTCTTAATGTGTTCCTCCTTGGGTCCAACTTCTTTGGGACTCTCTGAGCTTCCTGAACTTCCTGGAAGTCTATTTCCTTCATCAAATTGCAGAGTTTTCTTTCATTATTTTTTCAAATATGTTTTCCATTTCTTGCTCTTCCTATTCTCCTTCTGTCACCCCTTTGATTTGGATGTTAGAATGTTTAAAGTTGTCCCAGGGGTTCCCTAAGATTCTCCTCATTTTTTTGAATTCTTGTTTCTTCATCCTGTTTCAGTTGAATATTTATTTCTTCCTTCTGTTCTAATTGTTGATTTGAGCCCTGTTTTTCTTCCCTTCACTGTTGGTTCCCTGTATATTTTTCTTTATTTCACTTTGTATAGCCTTCACTTTCTTTATTTTTTGTCCGTACTCAGTAATTTCTGTGAGTATCCTGATTACCAGTGTTTTGCATTCTGCATCTGATAGGTTGGCTATCTTCTCATTGTTTAATTCTTTTTCTGGAGTTTTGATCTGTTCTTTCATTTGGGCCATATTTCTTGGTCTCAGCACACCTATTACATTATAAGGGGTAGAGCCTTAGGTATTCACCAGGGTGGGGCAACCCACTTCACTGCACTGTGGCTCTGTATTTGGGGGAGGGGTCAGAGAAGTAACAATGTCACTTGCTTGGCTTTTTCTGGCTTTCAGCCAATTTTTCTTGTGACCTACAAGTGAACTGCACCTTTCTGGTGCTGATTCCCAGGTGGGTGGGTTTGTTTACATTCCAGGACCACATGGGTCCCTCCAATGGACTCTCCTGTGAGGTTGGGAGTTTCTCCCCTACCACAACCCCCACATATTTTTATAGTCAGAGGGTTTGAGGTTTTATTTCCCCATGCTGGAACCCTGGGTTGCTCAGTTCAGCTCACTCTCCAGTTGTTCCTCCCAGTTCTCTGCACATGAAATGTGGGACTGCCCAGTATGCCAGCCACTGTGTTGGCCACTCATTCCAGCAGCCACCACCTTGCAGCTCATCCTCTCCATCTCAGCCACTGTCTCCACCCCTCCTACCAGTCTGGATGAATGCTTCCTCTTTAACTCCTTGGTTGTTGGACTCCCATACAATTTAATTTTTGGCAGTTCTGGTTGATTTTGTTTTTAAATTGGTTGTTGTCCTTCTTTTGCTTATGTGAGAAAATGAAGTGTATCTATCTATGCATCCATCTTGCCTAGAATATATCATTTATTATTATTTTATTGCTTTATTATTGATAAAGATAAATCTTTGAGCATTAAATTCATTTAATTAATTAATAAAACCAAGTTTCAAATTCTATTATTCAGATCAACATCTCCTACACTGAAAATAAAAGATTACTTTAAACCCCCTGGAATTAAAATCTAATAATAAATATGAAGCTGATATTCAGGAAAAAAACTATTTGTGATCATTAGTATTTTTTGTCATCCAGAATACTCTACTAGAAATACAATAAAGCATTTGTAATTTGGAGTGCACATTCTAAATTTACAAAGACTTTAACAGATGCTTTATATTTTTAATTTTATTTAATAGACATAGTACTTATCTACCAAAAATAAAAGATGCAATATGAATCATCATATAAAATACATATTAAACTAGGCAGATAATTACCTTA
The DNA here is from genome assembly GCF_004126475.2 of Phyllostomus discolor. Lineage (NCBI taxonomy): Eukaryota > Metazoa > Chordata > Mammalia > Chiroptera > Phyllostomidae > Phyllostomus > Phyllostomus discolor. The sequence goes on along the minus strand of NC_040906.2, from coordinate 144,475,310 downwards.
GTTTATTACTTGTCATTGGTTAAGTATTCATGAAGACAGTCATTATCTATAGAAAACATCAAAAAGAAGAAGAGTAACATAATTGAAATATTTAAAGGTAACTCAGAAAACTTCCATACATATGATTCAGTAATCTTAAGAAATAAAACTCTATTCATTAACCTGGAAGGGGATAAAAAGATGTACAAACAATAAAGAACAACATAGCCACTGAGGAAGCTGGTTTATGTGATCTGGCTTTCAAAGTGACAGGATTATAGTCAACATATTGAACAGTCAGCATGGCATGGACACTTACCAACTGGAAGAGAAGTAATAAACCAACCAGTTGTCCAGTTTACCACTTCACAGACATTTCCCCTTAGCCCATTTTAAAATAAGATGAAGTAAGATGTCTTAATCAAGAAAACACACAAAAAATCTGATAGACTACTAAGAAAGTTAGGGCTCAAGATAATAAGCAACTTATGATGACTATAGAGACTCATAAAACTTCCTATTGCATAAGAACAAGTAGGAACCATTGTCAGTGTCTGAAAAGTTCTTTGAAAGGTTCACAGAAGAGTATGTTCTTCAACTTGTATTTGGCTTCTGTCATCTTATGTGAGAAGAGATAAAGTTAAAAGAGAGAAAGGAATTTGAAATTCAAGACAGAATAGGCCACTTTCATAAGTTCAGTTGTTTAGGCACAGATCAATTATATCATTAAAATATTATGAATAAATTTGTAAATTTTAATTTTTATAAATGGAAGATTTGGAGAGAATCTTGCAATTCTGGAGAAGGGCAAATATAGATGCTATGTGAAGCTTTTAAAAAAGCATTATTAAGAGTAACTAAGGATACTCATACTAGTACCCATGTTCACTCATTCAAGAAAAATTCTTGGAGTACCTATTAAATGTAAAGCCTCCTGCTCTAAAGTGAGGAGAAAGATGAATCTCTGCCCTCTACCAGAGATTATACTATATAGGCTGGTATTGTAGCAAATACTATATATACAGTGGGATTTAAATTCTGTAAGTCAGCAGTGATGTTCCTGTGGAGAAACCTGAGTAATATGGATTTAGTGAGCCTATATTGAACAGTCTGACATTCCAAACTCAAAAATGATAGTAAGATTAAATATAGAGGTCAACCTAGAACATAATGTTTCTGGGCATTCCACACAGGGCTTAGTCCTTCATTATTTCTTATAAAAGGTATTTATACAAGAATATAAAAGATATGAATACTAAATCTGTATAAATTATAAAATTGAATCAGATAGCTTAAATATCAAATGACAAAATTGAGATTCAGGAGCACTTTGACAGATGATGGGTTCAAACAACAAAACTGGATAAGAAAAAAGGTAAAGTCCTAATTTAGGAGAAAAATAAACCAACTGTGTAAGGATGACATGGTGTAAACCTGGCTCAAGACTAGCTTAAGTAAAGGGATTCAGGAGACTGATCTGGCCATAAATTCTATGTAAACAAAAAAAGTAACTTATGGTTAAAAATGTTCTATTTGCATGTATTATCAGATGTTTATTATAGCATTATTAATAAGGAAAAATGCAGACCACACAAAATAAAATATTACATAAGTAAATTATAATACAACAAGAGTCAATGAACACAGAGCCCAATAAAAGGACTTTTTCATCACAATAAAATGTTACATAAACTGAATGATATTTGTTATATAGTCAGCATGATTTTAGCTATGTAGGAACTTGTATAGAAGTTGTACTAAAAAAATGTGTTAAACACTTAAAAGTGGTTTCCCCATAGTATCTGAAATCAAAGGAATATTGATCTCAGGAATATTTTCCTTAAGTTTCTTTTCAATTTTCTTAATTTTCAGAATACATTTAAAATTACTTTTTTTAATTAAAGATTTTATTTATTTATTTTTAGAGAGGGAAGGGAGGGAGATAGAGAGAGAGAGACAGAGAAACTTCAATGTGCAGTTGCTGGGGGTTATGGCCTGCAACCCAGGCATGTACCCTGGCTGGGAATTGAACCTGGGACACTTTGATTCCCAGCCCGCACTCAATCCACTGAGCTACGCCAGCCAGGGCTAAAAATTACTTTTAAAATCAAAATATTGTTTTTAAATAAGCTAATCAACCACCTATTCATTTGCAGCCTTTGAATTGGTTTTGACTTATTGATATTTAATAGAATCTATCAATAATTGTGGGAAGATAAACTAGACTTAAATCTTATTGCAGGAAAAAACTCACTGTGCAAAGGACTTGCCATGAAATAAGAAAGAACTATTTTCATTATTGTAAAATGTCTATGCACCACAATTTTTTAACATTTTATTTTATCATATATCCATTTGCAAATCATTCAAACCTTTTTCCCAAACACTATCTGGAGAAGATTTTGCTAATTCTCCATCCCTCTGTCAATGGAATGCTTCATGATCATCTAGGCAATGGGAGAATCTTCAGTGTGTCTGTTGGGAACAAAGTAAAGACAGAATGGAAGCAGTACTGCTTCTGAGGTGGGTGAGTGGGCCCAGTTGAATTGAACAAGAGAATTTTGAATAGCCTATGGCAACATCAAATCCCTGGGTATCAAATTAGGCATTATAGCAGGGGAGCCCAAAATAAAAACGAAGGAAGAGAAAACAAGACCAACCTCACTTATATCCTAGTTTGGGGCTGACATACAAACAAACCTTATAGATTACTTCCAGTCCTCAGATCCATAAAAACATGTTTATTGACTGATAGTGCAATAGTTTTAGAGCAGAGAAATGTTTCCAAGAAGTGCTAGCTTTCCTCAAGGGGTAGAGAAGTGGTGTATTTTATATATTCAGACATATAGATGCTATCAATAATTTACATTAAGTGTGTTCCTTGAATTATATAAATGAGGAAAAATTTCAGTTGATTTGATGCCATGGATATTTCTAAGACTCGTACAAATTTAAAATTAATATGAAATTTGATGGCAGGAACTTTTAACTTTATGGATTTTAGAAGTTATGATTTATGGAATAAATCTAACCATCTGCCAACATAAGTAATGAATGTAATTTTTGTATTATCAACCTATAACTTAAATATTTATTTCCAGATATAAACATAAAACTCCAAAACTTTAGAAGATAAGCTTTTTAAAATAAACTACACATTTACAACTGAAAGAAATAAATCATGTAAACAATTACATTTTAAAATGCATAGCTTATTTTATCATACGCTAACAATTAGTTTCTGAATCATTAAAAATATATACAGCAGACTTTGTCTTAATAGCCCTTAAGTATTTCTTATTTATAATAAAAATAAATGTTTTTCATAAAAATAATGAAGCTTAATGCTTTTTCACCTACATTCAGTCTTTTTTCCTGAACTCAAATATATTTGCCCAAGTTCATCAGCTGTTTAATAGGAAATTTTATATATAAATAAATTTATATATAAATATATATATCTTTAGTGAAAATAGACAATTTTAATAGCATGTAACATAGGTTAATTCATTTCTACTTTTTTCTATAGAGTTTACATCAATCAACTTTTAAGAATTATTGAAAGATCCACAAAGACACAACAAAGAATGTTCATAGCAGCACAATTTACAGTAGCCAAATGCTAAAAACAGCCTAAGTGCCCATCAATAAATGAGTGCGTCAAAAAACTGTGGTTCATTTACACAATGGAATACCACACAGCAAAAAGAGAGAAAGAAGGAGCTCCTACCCTTTGTGACAGCATTGATGTAACTGGACAGCATAATGCTAAGTGAAATAAGCCAGGTGGTGAAAGACAAATACCACATGATCTCACCTATAAGTGGAACCTAATCAACAAAACAAACAAATGAGCAAAATAGAACAAGAAACTTGGAAATCAAGAAAAAAACTGACAGTGACCAGAGGGGAGCAAAGAGAGGAATAACAGAAAAGAAAGGGAAAGGGAAAGGAAAGGAACATGAACAGAGGACTCATGGGCATGGAAAATAGCAGGGAGATTGACTGTGGGAATAGAGTAAGGAGATAGAGGTAGGGGTATGCAATGGGGGAAAAGGTAGGACAACTGTAACTGAACAAAAAAAAAAGAATTATTGAAAGATACATTTTGTTTATTTTCTGCCTGTTTCCCAAAATTCTTAACCAAGCCTTAGATTCTCAAAGAAAAATAAATTGAACCTCTAGGGACAATACAAGAATAACAGGAGATTTGGCTAAAGGGCCTTAAAGTTTATCACATTTTTAAACTTAATGTTCCATCTTAGCTTTCACAATACCAAGTGGGATGCAAACTTAGCTGGCATTCCCTATAATTACCACATAAATAGACCAAAATCTCAGGTTCTCCCTAAATAAGCTTGTCCTGGATCTTAATCTAGTATTAAAAAATAAAGTAAATGGAAACATCTTTCTGATTTCATATTCTTTCATTTCATCTAAGTCACTTTTTTGCCTTGCTATGAACTCAGAAAACGTAAGCATTCATAGTGAAACATAGTGTTGGAAGCATATAGATTCTGAAACTAAACTGTCCAGATACTCAACCCAACTCTGACACACATTATATGCCCTTGGCCCCAGTGACTTAGCCAATCTGTGACACAGTTCTCTTTAAAATGTGAATAATGACATTACTTACCTCATAGAACTATTGTAAGAATTAGATATATATTAGATATATATATAAGAATTAGATATATATTAGATATATATAAGAATTAGATATATAGATATATAGATACATAATTCAATATTGCCTGACACATAGTAGATGCTCTATGTGTGTTTGCTATTATTACTATTATCTTAACCTTTAATTGACTCACCTTAAAACAGAAATTGAGTAGAGTTAGCATAAAACAGAAAAATTGAGTAGAGTTAGCATGAATTTGTAATTGATAGCCTTCTCTTTCCTCTGCATCACTTCCCACCAAGGATATAATTTGGTTATATTGTAACAGAAAATAAATGTTAAACTCAATTTCTCCTTTTCTTTTAGCATTTAAGTTATCATTCTGCTCATTTTGGTTAAAGAAGAGAAATATTTTTCCAGGTCTAGTTAATAATAAATATCCTCTTATCCAAGAAGAAAAAATTAGGAAATTATTGTTTATAAAAACTGGTTCCTATCTGTTTTCAAGAAAAGGAAAAGTAGTCTTTTTAGAATGGTATGGAGCCCAGTTACAATGGGTCACTGAGATTCTGTCTGATGATCATCAAATACTGAATTTGTGGGTAAATAAAAGAATAGGAATTTGATATGCATCGTAATATGGGTAGAGGCTGACAGATTAGAGAGCCTTGGGTTAACAAGAAAAGTTGCAGTTTTAAGGGAAGGAGTACAGCAAACCCAAGAGAATAATCCTAGATTTCCTTCTTAAAAGCACCAAGAGAGTGGGGAAGAGAAAGAATATTATAAGAATATTGTCTCAGTGTCCATGAGACATGTTGGAAGAGGCTATTTGACAGATAATCAGACTTTGTATACATTATATAGGGACTTTTAGTGGTTGCCTCTAAACTTTAGGATGTGAAGCATCTATTGCCTACTTCTTCTATCAACAGTAACCTGATTTTTCTTGGAGAGGGATTCTATTTCTCCCCACAGTATAGTAGCAATGTTTTTGAGGTGGGCTGAACAAATTTAATACAATCAATTTATCTCATCATTATGGTTTTGGTATTCAAAGCTGACCCATAACCCAGTTCAAGCCAGGGAGACCACAGAAAGCGGTCTTTCTTGTCCTGCATGAATTGATGAGATAATGGGAGGTGCTAGACTGCAATAGTTATAAAAGAAGATCTATGAGTCACTATGTACAACTGAACAAGAACACCAGTACTGTGAAAGATGGAGCAAAAGATAGAAAAATAAATTAGATACCTAGTGACTTAGTTACTGTGCAAAGTCACATAAGCACCCTCCTTTATCTGGACTGCTGAGTTATAAAAGTCAATTAAATTATTTGTGGTTATTGATTATACCAGTTTGTGTTGAGTTTTCTAATATCTGCAATTAAAATAGTCCTAACAAAAGCATGGAACAATTTCATGTCTATATCCTAGGCTGGTACCATTTGACAAATTAGTATACAAGGATGTGGGAATTCTATTCATTGTGAACCATGCATCATGTTAGCTGACACCTCTACTGAAGTATGTCACAAAATTACAATCCAGCCCTACCTGGTGACTCCATAAGAACCTCTGTGAGGTTAAAGAAAGCATGCTAGATTAACAAACCCTTGGCCACAAGAACTAGAAAACATTAGAAGAACACATTTTTTAGTCATTTGTAAACACCCTAACTTCTACTCTAATAATCATAGCAAGCACAAATGACTCTAGTTCTATATACTCATTTAAAATAGCACTCTAGAGGTCAAACACACACATATACACACAGAACTATTCTATTATGCCAAAATAAAGACATAGAAATCACATATACTCTAATCCCCATATACACATCTTAGTCAGACATAGCCATATCATCTTTTCTTTTGTATTACTTAGAATAGGAATCACTCTTATTTCCAGGAAGAATAAGAAAAACTGATGTCAGTAGCAAAAATCCCATCTGTATGGCCATGTGAGGTCTGTTAGCTTACCAGATAACCTCTCCCAAAAGATTCATCTTCATATTCTAAAACATAAATTGGAAATTTATTATTTAATATTTTTTGTAATTATTTGAAATTCAGGATACCAATAATAGTTTCCAAAACATGATAAGTTGTTTTCACAGTAGCTAGTATAAGAGCTTCAGTACATACTCAAGTTTTTTTTTTTAAATTTTGTATATTCACAAGAATATTGAGCCATTTTATGACATTTGGAACAATATTTGCATAACCATGATAAAAAACTTCAAATTTTCTAAACAGTTTTCAGAATGTTACAAGATTGTAAATAATGAAAATAGAAACTAATAATCAACACTTACTTTACATTCTCTCATATTACCCTCTAAATTTATCCACAGGACTTTCCACAGTTTGAAGTTGTGTGTGTGTGGAGGGGGCATATAATTGTTTTTGGTTCACTGTTATTTCTTCTTCTAGCCTGTAAACTAAAGCACAGAAATAAAGACTGCTGGGGGTGGAGGAGTAAGTGGAAGCTACACTAACCTCCTCTCAGGACCAATCTGGAATCACAACTGAATTGCAGAGAAATCATCCAGAATAACCAATTGAACACTAGCTGGAGAGAAGCCTTATAACCACAGACAGACAGGAAAAAACATTTCACCACAGTGGGACTGGTAGGGAGTGCAGAGAGAAAGAAAGAGGGCTGACTTAGCCCCCAAGGGCAGCAGCTGAAGTGTTGTAGGGATATTTCAGTGGCAGGGGCCTGAGAAGTGTGGGGTCCAAACCCCAAGCTGGGCTCCCCAGGCTATAGCACCAGAGCCAGAAAGGAACCCAGATAACATCAGCTGTGAAAAACAACAGAGTTACTGTCTTCCAGGGAGAGACAACTACAGATGCGCAGAACCTCTTAAAGGGACAAAGCACAAAAATGTCATTTGCAACCGCTTACCCTGGGCTCTGGCAGGGGGAGGGAAAAGTGGACTAGAGACACTTGAGAAGAGTTTAAGGATGGAGGCTCTAAGGAGAGAACTGAAGGAACAGCCACAAGGATCCCAGTGCTGAATCATTCCTCATTGCAAGAGCCATCTTTCTCAGGCAGAGTACTCCTCTCACATGGCATTAGTCTTAGGAGAAGCAATAGCCCCACCCACAGAAATTACTCTGTCCCATACTGTGGTTCGTAAGCCCAGCTGCTGATTATAGCAAGGTCAGATTAACAACTGATCAGTCTAATGACTGATTAGCTTAACAACTAAGGTAGAAAATACAAAGAAGCAGTAAAGTTAAAGGAGTTCATCATCACCAAACCCTTATTATATGAATTGTTAAAGGGATTTATCTAAGTAAAAGAAGATAAAAAACTATGAACAATAAAATGACAACAAATTCATAACTATCAACAACTGAACCTAAAAAAGAAACAAAAACAAACTAAGAGAACAACTAGAACAGGAACAGAATCACAGAAATGGAGATCACATGGAAGTCTTTCAGCAGAGAGGGGGTGGGGAGAGAGTGGAGGAAAAGGCACAGGGAATAAGAAGCATAAATAGCAGGTACAAAATAGACAGGGAGAGGTTAAGAATAGTATAGGAAATATAAAAGCCAAAGAACTTATATGTATGACCTATGGACATGAAATAAGGTTGGGGGGAATGCAAGTGGGAGAGGGGTGCAAGGCTGAGGGGAATAAAGAGGAGAAATGGAATAACTGTAATTGCATAATAAATAAAATATATTTTAAAAAACATGAAGTAAACTGGCCAAAATGGAAAAATGAATTCATTCTCCCCCCACCAAAAAAGAAAATGCAAAGAAGCAGCCCAAACAGGAAGACAATGAAACAGACGCCAAATTGAGGAATAAGTGAGTTCTCCAGGAGAACTAGATGAAATGGAGGTAGGCAATTTATCAGAGAAAATTTAGGGTAATGATTATAAAGATACACAACACCATAAAAAAAACATAGAAACTGTTAAAAAGGACCAGTCAGATATAAAGAATGCAACATCTGAAATAAATAATACACTGGATGGAATAAAAAGTAGACTAGTTGAAGTAGAGGATGAAATCAGTGTTTTGGAAGACAAGGTAGAAAAAAACATGCAGGCAGAGCAGTAAGAGGAAAAAAGACTTTTTAAAAAATGAGAAGAGCTTAAGAAACATTTTGGGCAACATTAAGCATAACAATATCCACATCATGGGAACACCAGAAGGAGAAGACGGTGAGCAAGGGATCGAGAATGTAGTTGAACAAATAATGACCAAAAACCCTCCCTAATTGGTAAAGGAAAAAGTCATACAAGTCCAGGAAATTCAGAGTCCCAAACAAGTTGGACCCAGAAAGACCTACACTAAGACACATCACTATTAAAATGACAAGGCTTAAAGACAAGGAGAGAATCCTAAAAGCCACAAGAGAAAAGCAGGTAGTGTCCTACAAGGGAGCACCAATTAGACTGGCATTTGATTACTCAATGGAAATATTTCAGGCCAGAAGAGAGTGGTGTGAAATATTTAAGGTCCTGAAAAGCAAGGACCTACAACCATGGCTACTTTACCCAGCAAGGCTATCATTTAAAATTGAAGGAGAAATAAGGAGCTTCCCAGACAAGAAAAAGCTAAAAGAGTTTGTTAACAACAAACCAGTACTGCAACAAATGTTAAAGGCCTTGCCTTAACAAGAAGAAGAGAAAGAAAAGAAAAACAAAGGAAAATAGTCTAACAATAAAATGGCACTACATACTACCTATCAATAATCACCTTAAAGGTAAATGACTTAAATGCTCTGACAAAAAGACAGAAGGTAGCTGAATGGATAAGAAAACAAAACCAAGTCCTGGTTGGTGTAGCTCAGTGGATTGAGCACAGGCCTGCAAACCAAAGGGTTGCCGGTTCAATTCCCAGTCAGAGCACATGCCTGGGTTGTGAGTCTGGTCCCCAGTGGGGGACACTTGAAAGGGAACCACACATTGATATTTCTTTCCCTCTCTTTCTCCTTCCCTTTCCCTCTCTCTAAAAATAAAATCTTTTAAAAAATTACTTGATTTTTTTTAAATTAGAAAACAAAACAAGACCAATATACACATTGACTCTAAGAGGTCCATCTCAGATCAAAAGATACATACAGACTAAAAGTAAAGGGTTGGAAAAAGATACTTCATGCAAATGGGAAAGAAAAAAATCTGGGGTAGCAGTACTTATATCTGACAAAATAGACTTTAAAACCAAAGCTATAATAAGAGACAAAGAAGGACACTACATAATGATAAAGGGAACAAACCAACAAGAGGATATAACTCTAGTAAACATTTACAAACCCAATCTAGGAGCACTTAAATATGTAAAGCAAATCTGGATAGGCATAAAAGGAGAGACTGACAGAAATACAGTCATAGTTGAGGATTTTAACACCCCATTGACTTCAATGGATAGATCTTCCAGTCAGAAAATCAACAAGGACACAGCAGCCTTAAACAGCACACAAGATTAAATGGATTTAATTGATATCTTCTGAGTATTTCACCCCAAAGCAACAAAATATACATTCTTTTCACGTGCACATGGAACATTTTCTAGGATAAACCACAGGTTAGGACACAAAAAAGTCTTGATAAATTGAAGAAGATGGAAATCAGCCCTCACTGGTGTGGCTCGGTGGATTGAGTGCTGACCTGCAAGCCAAAAGGTAACTGCTTCGATTCTCAGTCAGGGCATGTGCCTGGGTTGTGGGCCAGGTCCCTAGTTGGGGACATGTGAGAGGCAACTGATTGATGTACCTCTTGCACATCAAAGTTTCTCTCCCTTTCTTTCTCCCTCCCTCCATCCTCTCTAAATATAAATAAATAAAATCTTTAAAAAGTGAATATTGAAATCATATCAAGCATCTTTCCTGACCATAATGCTATGAAAGTAGAAATAAATCATAAGAAGAACACTGAAAACAAGCAACAAGATGGGAGCTAAATAACATGTTATTAAACAATGACTGGGTCAACAATGTGATCATGGCTGAAATAATAAATGCCTTTAAAGAAATGAAAATGAGAATACAACAATCCAAAATCTGTGAGACACTGGGAAAGAAATCTTAAGAGGGAAATTCATAGCACAACAGTCCTATCTCAAAAACAAACAAACAAACAAACAAAAAAAAACAAGAGAAATTGCAAATAAACAATCTAACTTCACACTTAAATGAACTAGAAAAAGAACAACAAATAAAGCCCAAAGTAAGTAGAAGGAAGGAAATAATGAAGATCAGAGCATAAATAAATAAAATAGAAAAAAAAATACAAACTTTCAATGAATCCAAGAGCTGGTTCTTTGAAAAGATAAATAAGATTGGAAAAGTTTTAACCAGATTCATCAAGAAAGAAATGATCCAAATAAATAAAATCAGAAATGAAACAGGACACATAACAACTGCCACCAAAACAATACACAGGATTGTAAATAAAATGTTATAAACAATTATATGCCAACAAATGGGACAACCTAGACAAAATGTATAAATTCCTAGAAATACGCAATTTTCCAAAACTAAGTTAGAAGGAATCTGAAAAGACAGATTATACCTAATGAAATTGAAGAAGTAATCAAAAAACTCCCAACAACAAAAGCCCTGAACCAGATGTCTTCACAGGTGAATTTTACCCACATTCTGAGAAGAATTAACACCTCTCCTTCTCAAACTGTTTCTTAAAATTCAAGAGGAAGGAAAGCTCCCAAACTCATTTCATGAGGCCAGCATTATCCTAATTCCAAAACCAGATAAATACACTGCAAAGAAAGAAACTGTAGGCCAATATCACTGGTGAACATAGATGGTAAAATCCTCAACGAAATACTAGCAAATTGAATACAGCAATGCATCAAAAAGGTCATACACCATGGGCAAGTAGGATTTATTCCAGGAATGCAAGGTCAGTACAACATTCACAAATCAATAAATGTGGTTCACCACATAAACAAATTGGAATATAAAAACCATGTGATCATATCAATAGATACAGATAAAGCTTCTTATAAAATACAGAACCCATTTATGATAAAAACTTGCAGCAAAGTGGGAATAGATGGATCATACCTAAATGTAATAAAAGCCATATAGGGCAAACCCACTGCCAGCATCATGCTCAATGCACAAAAAGTACAAGTGTTCCCTTAAGATTGGGAATGAGACAGGGATGTCCATTTTCACCTCTCTTACTCAACATAGTACTGGAAGTCCTATGACAGCAATCAAGCAAAAAGAAGTTAATGGCATCCAAATTGGAAAAGAAGAAGTGAAACTGTCTTTATTTGCAGATGAAATGGTATTATACATAGAGAACCCTAAAGGTTCCACCAAGAAACTACTAGAACTGATAAATGAATTCAGTAAAGTAGCAGGATACAAACTTAATATTCAGAAATCAGCTGCATCTTTATATGCCAATAATGAGTTAACAGAAATGGAAATTACGAAAACAATCCCATTCACAATTGCTTCTAAAATAAAAATAAAATACCTAGGAATAAACCTAACCAGGATATAAAAGACCTGTACTCAGATAATTATGAGGCACTGAAAAAAGAAATTGAAGAAGACACACATAAGTGGAAGCACATATGTGTTAATGAATAGAAAATATTAACATCATTAAAATGTCCATAATACCAAAGCAATCTATAGATTCAGTGTAATTCCTATCATGATTCCCATGACATATTTCACAGAACTAGGACAAATATGTCAAAAACTTATATGGAACCAAAAAAGGCCCCACATAGCAACAGTGATCCTAACAAAGAAGAAAAAAGTTGGAGGAATCATGCTACCTAATATCAAACTATCCTACAAGGCCACAGTAATCAAAACAGCCTGGTACTGGCATAAAAATAGGTACATAGATCAGTGGAACAGAATATTGAGCCCAGAAATAAACCTCCACCTTTATAGTCAATTAACATTTGACAGATGAAGCAAGAGCATACAATGGGCTAAAGATAGTTTACTCAACAAATGGTGTTGGGAAAATTGGACAGATACATGCAGAAAAATGAAACTAGACCACCTCCTTATGCCACACAAAAGAATGAATTCAAAATAGATCAAAGACTTAAATGTCAGACCTAAAAACCATAAAAATCCTAGAAGGAAACACAGGCATCAAAATCTCAGACATTGCCTGTAGAAATATTTTTATTAGGTATATCTCCCCAGGCAAGAGAAACAAAGAAAAAAAATAGACAAATAGTACTACATCAAACTAAAAAGGTTTTACACAGCAAAGGGAATCATCAACAAAATATAAAGAAAACACACATTCACTGATACATCTGATAAGGGGTTAATATCCAAAATGTATATACTACTTACAAAACTCAACACCAAAAAAGCAAACAACCCAATTAAATAATGGGCAAAGGACCTGAAGAGCCACTTCTTCGAAAAGAAGATACAGATGGCCAATAGATATATGAAAAGATGCTCAACATCACTAATCATCAGAGAAATGCAAATAAAAATGACAATAAGATATCACCTCACACCTGTCAAAATGGTATCATGAATAAATCAACAAAGAGCAAGTGCTGGTGAGGATGTGGAGAAAAGGGAACCCTTTGGCACTGTTGGTGAGAATGAAGAGTGGTGCAGCCACTGTGGAAAGCAGTATGGCTATACCTTGAAAAATTAAAAATAGGTCTGCCTTTTGACCCTGCAATCCCACTCCTGGGAATATATCCAAAGGAATCCAAAACACTAATTTGAAACATCATAAGCACCCCTATGTTCACTGCAGTGTTATTTATAATTGCCAAGATATGGAAGCAGCCCAAGTGTCCATCAATAGATGAGTAGATAAAACAACTATGGGACATTCACACAATGGAATTCTACTTGGCCATAAAAAAAGAAGGAAAGTTTACCCTTGCAGCAGTATGGGTTGACCTGGATAACATTATGCAAAGTGCAATAAGCCAGTCAGAGAAAGACAAATACCATGATTTCACTCATATGTGGAACCTAATGAGCAAACTGAACTGATAAGCAAACAGACAAACTCATAGATGACAGCTAGTGGGGGCAGTGGAAAGTTAGGAGATGGAGGGATTGAGCAGAAAGGAAAAAAGATTCATGGACATGGACTACCGTGTGGTGGTTACAGGTGGGGAAGGGGTATATAAGGGGACTAAATGGTAATGGAAAAATATAACATAAATATTAAATTTTAAAAGTAGGTAACTACCAGAATAAAATGTGTGTGTGGGGGGGAGACTGTTGGACAGACAAACGGAGCTCTCAATATCTATTAGATGAATTATAGATGAATAAATTAATTGATGAATAAATAAGTAAAGAAAAGTCATCTTATATTAAGCACTTATCTAACAATGAAAGCCATGTTGCAATGACATGTGTGTGTTCATATCTTTGTTGAGTAATTGTCATTTATTTACTGGGCAAATATTTACTGAGAAGCTACTCTGTCCAGCAAAATAATGATGTCGGACCACCACACACACAGTGTGGTCTTTGTCAACTACTACTCATCTAAGAGAACAGTCAGCTGCACAACTTGTACAAACGGACCACTAAAGGGTTGTTTAAAAAAAAAAGCCAAACTGTTTCAGTTTTCCAGGTTGTGAGCGGGTTCATTTTAATACTATCTCTGGGAAAGTTGTGTCAAAGAAAAATTGCATCAGATGGAGTTAAACAAAGACCTTGTCCAAGACTAGTGCACTAGGGGAGAGAGACTGAACTCAACTAGACTGAAACAAAGGTGAAAGTGTTGCTAAACTCTGAGGTAAGTGAGTGGAAAGTGCTAAAGGACAATATGGGGGAGATTGGTCAATGGGATTATCCATTTGAGCTTGCTAAGTTTTGTTTATTGAAGTAAGGCTCCAACCCTCCTAAGACACTGAAAGAAGCATGCTATCTTTTTGGATGACTACATATCACAGAGATGACTCACCAATTCCTCAGACAGATATTCCTGTGTTGTAAAACTGTCAAGTGGGTGTAAGAAAATTTAAATCTCATAAAGGCAACAGAAATTTACAATGAAAAGTTTTCTAAAGTAAATGCTCTAAGAAAAGGGAGATAAGGGGCTTAGAGTCAAGAAAAAACAATCAATCAAACAAACAAACAAACAAACAAAAAACTTGTCTAGTATAGTTAAACTGAGGTGAATGTTAAGGCCATCGTGATTAGTCCCCAGCAGGGACTATACCAAACAGGAAGAGTTGTTTACCTCTAGAGGTGGTGTTGCACAGAACTTCACTAAAAATTTTCTGCAGCTAAAATTTAGGACATTCACATTTAGCTAATCCTCATGTAAATCTGACTTCATTAACTTTTGCAACCTACCATGAAAGTGATTTTTTCCTTGAAAGATATTTCTCTCAAAATACAAAAATCATTTTTATTTTCATGAAATACTTTTTAGAAATATATTTCTAAAATATATATTATATATAAGCATATATATTAGTAGCTCTAATATATTTTTGGAGCTACTATTAGATTGTACTAAAATGAAGATTTCTAATTTAGTGAAAAGCTTTAAACAAATCACACACACACAAAAGCATACAAATAATGAAGCTCTGATGCATTATGCTTCTCTTGTCCAATAAAATTCTCTACATTCCATAAAGGGCTTAAATATATTGTCACATATTCCATTTCCTCATCCCAAAATGCACCATAATTTGAGACACTGAGTAAAATCAAAGACTTGAGATTTTCTTCTTGTAAAACTTTGGATTATGAGAATGAAGTCACATGGTCAACTATGATTATTTAAATTCTAATGATAAGGATATGGTAATTTGTATGTGACTTGAAATAGAAAATATGTTGAAAGGAGTATTTTCACTATGGTAAAAAATTAATATCACAAGTTACCTAGTTAAAATCAGTCAGTACTTTATGTAATAATACATTGTAGTGTTCATTTCTTACATTTTCAGTCATTAGGAGAGTTCTAAGCCCATATGGTGAAGGAGTTAGACTCTAGAAATGCACTCAACCAAACATGTACTTGAGACAAAAAGGAAAACCCTTTTCCAATGACTCTGGCCAATTCATTGTTGACTTGAGCCAAGAAAGCAAAATTGAGAGAGAGCCTAGATATTTTTGTGAAGAACCAAATAATAAATTTTTGCAGTCAAAATGAGGTCAACACCCTTCAGTGTTTGTCATATTAAAAGAAAGACCATCACATCATCAGTAGTTTAAGACTACATTAATTTTCTTCAGATGGTGAAAGAATGAATTGGTAATGCCAGGAGGTATTTTTTTTCCTGCTAATTCCAGGAATTCTACTTCTCTGTGATGTGTGTGTGTATATGTGTGTAACAGTTCTGAGAAACTACCCAGAGGAAATAAAATTAGAAAAATGTTATAACTTAGATTTATTATATTGGGAGTTGAGAAAGAAACAGAAACCAGAGTACGCATAAAAAAATAGAAAACATTTGTATGAATAAAGAATACACTTAAATTGTGAATGAACTTTAAATGGTGAAATTTTAGAAAAGAAGATACATTGAAACTCAAATGAAGAGTGTATTTTTTAAAAAATATACATTAATTAACTCATTCAAAAAATATTTACTGAGCATCTTCTACATGCCCAGGCATTACAGTAGATGTTATATGGGTAGAAATGTTCTCTGATAAAGTAATATTTAACAAATAGGCTTATGCATGTATAATCACTTCAACACAATAGAAACCTAGTTCTTGCTCTTACAACACACAGGACACATGGGTGTGTCAGCAGAACAGTCCTTTCCCATGTCATCTTGCAGAACTGAATTGAAAGAAGCTCTATTGTCTTTTACACATGGCTTTTAAGGTCACCCTGGAGGTTGTCTCCACTGCAGCTGGTTGAAATGGAGAAAAAATAATGGTGGAGGGTAAGGGAGAAGACCAGGGACATTTAATGCACCAGACTTGGAAGTAACCCGAGTCTCATCTACTGAGGAGCTAACACAGGTCCTGAGATCCCAGCTAGAAGCAAAAGGGCCTAGGAAATTCTGCTTGTGCTTCACAGAACTCTATAATATAAGAGGCAACATGTACTTTAGGTGGATAGTTGGCATTTCTTTCACAATCTATTTTCTCACCACTAAATATTACTCTGTACCACATTCCCAAAAAGGCAACTCAAAAGTCCAATCTAGTTTTGCTTTCAGAACAGAGTCCAGAGATACACTGTTTTCACTAGTTCCAGAAGTAGATTCACATAATTTAATGACCTGTGTACTAACAGGCCAATTATTCACATCCTCTGACCCCATGTGCCTATTTTATAAGGTGGAGCAAGGATAGCAATATAACCTACCATTCGAAATGTTGAAGAAGACCAGACATGCAGTAGTCACTCATTCATAGCAGTCATGGCATTCTAAGTGGCAGTTATTGTGGAGGTGTCTACTCTGTAAGTGAGGAAATGCACTTTACTTACTATTAACTGGGAGAAATTTTGCTGTCTATTGTTCTCCAGAGCCACATTTAAAAGGGGTTGTTGGAGAGTATGTCCTCTTTGAGGGCTGCACAGATTTCACAACTTCTTACTTGTTACACATACAAATTTGATAGCTAGGGAGATGCTCCAAGGTTTGAATAGTCAAAGACTTCTTTGGTCCAGGCCCACATTTCTTTGTAAACACAAGTCTTTCAAAAACAGTAGGCTTCTGATTTATTCACCTGCAGTCAAACCAGGTGCCAGTAACTACAACTTAAGTCTTCTCCTAGAAATAATTCTCAAGTCTGATTTGTTTCTTTGCTTCCTTGCCCCTATGTCTCTCTCTATGAAAGCTACCTAGAAGCCATGTGAAATGACACACTTGAGTGAAAGGGAAGAACTTTTAACTTAAACCTTTCAAAGCCAAGTTTTTGTTTAATGGGGACTGCTGGTAAATCTTTGATGTTTATGTCCTTTTTAAATTTTGTTTCCTACTTTTTAACTTTCTAGACTCATCACCCTTTATTTCTGCTATATATCAGTCAATTGTAGCCCACATTCATTGTTTTGTGTAGTATCTTCCTAAGTGCAATAAATTAAAAACAACCCAGAATTCAAGTTCTGGCCAAAATGGAAGCATAGGTAGATACACTTTGCCTCCTCACACAACCAAAAGAAGGACAACAACAAATTTAAAGACACAAAATAACCAGAACTAACAGAAAATCAAACTACATGGAAGTCAGATAACCAAGGAGTTAAAGAAGAAACATTCATCCAGACTGGTAGGAAGGGCGGGGACTGGCAGCTGGTAGAGAGGACATGTGGCAAGGTGGTGGCTGAAGAACTGGGTGCATGAGGCTGCAGCTGGCAGATTGGAGTGAGCACGGCAGAGGCAGTAGACTGGGAAGTCCCACATTTGCATGTGGATAAAATGGGAGGAACAATTAGGGAGCAAGACAGACTGTGCAACCCAGGGTTCCAGCACAAGGAAATAAAACCTCAAAATCTCTGACTATAAAAACTTGTGGTGATAGCAGCAGTGGGAGAAACTCCCAGCCTCACAAAAGACTTCATTGGAGAGACCCACAGGGTCCTAGAACATACATGCAGCTGGGAATCAGCACCAAAAAAGCCCAATTTACTTGTGGGTAGCAGGGGAAGTGACTGAAAGTTGGAGAGCAGAGCAAGTGGCGTGGTCCCCTCTTGGACCCCTCTCCCACATATAACACCACAACGAAGCCACAAGTATTGCCCCGCCCTTGTGAATACCTAAGGCTCTTCCCCTTATAATGTAACAGATGCACCCAGACAAAAAAAATATGGCCCAAATGAAAGAACAGATCAAAGCTCCAGGAAAAAATACAACTAAGTGATGAAGAGATAGCTAACCTATCAGATGCAAGTTCAAAACACGGGTAATCAGGATCCTCACAGAATGGGGTGAGTATGGTCACAAAATTGAGGAAAAAGTGAAGCCTATGCAAAGTGAAATAAAGAAAAATATACAGGGAACCAACAGTGAAGGGAAGGGAACCAGGACTCAAATCAATGATTTAGAACAGAAGGAAGAAATAAACATTCAACTGGAACAAAATGAAGAAACAAGAATTCAAAAAATTGAGGAGAGGCTTAGGAACCTCCAGGACAACTTTAAACATTCCAACATCCTAATCATAGGGGTGCCAGAAGGAGAATAAGAAGAGCAAGAAATTGAAAACTTATTTGAAAAAATAATGTTTGAAAGAAAACTTTCCCAATTTGGTGAAGGAAATAAACTTCCAGGAAGTCCAGGAAGCTCAGAGAGTCCCAAAGGTGTTGGACTCAAGGAAGCATACACCAAGGCACATCATAATTATATTACTCAAGATTAAAGATAAGGAGAGAATGTTAAAAGCAGCAAGAGGAAAGGAGACAGTTGCCTATACAGGATTTCCCATAAGGTGTCAGCTGATTTGACCAAAGAAACCTTTCAGGCAAAAAGGGGCTGGAAAGAAGTATTCAAAGTCATGAAAGGCAAGGACCTACATCCAAGATTACTCTATCCAGCAAAGCTATCATTTAGAATGGAAGGGCAGATAAAGTGCTTCCCAGATAAGCTCAAATTAAAGGAGTTCATCATCACCAAGCCCTTATTATATGAACTGATAAAGGACTCATCTAAGAAAAAGAAAATCAAAAACTATGACCAGTAAAATGACAAGAAACTCACAACTATCAACAACTGAACCTAAAAACAAAAACAAAAACTAATCATACAACTAGAAGAGTAACAGAATCAGAGAAATGGAGATCACATGGATGGTTATCGAGGAGGGAGAATGTGGGGAAAGGTACAGGGAATAAGTAGCATAAATGGTAGGTAAAAAATAGACAGGAGGAGGTTAAGAATAGTATAGGAAATGGAGAAGACAATGGAGAAAGAATTTATATGTATGACCCATGGACATGAACTAAGGTGGGTGAATGCTGGTAGGAGGGGATGTGAGGGGTGGAGGGGAATAAAGGGGACAAGAATAGGACAACTGTAATAGCATAATCAATAAGTATATTAAAA
The DNA here is from genome assembly GCF_004126475.2 of Phyllostomus discolor. Lineage (NCBI taxonomy): Eukaryota > Metazoa > Chordata > Mammalia > Chiroptera > Phyllostomidae > Phyllostomus > Phyllostomus discolor. Next base: position 144,455,721 of record NC_040906.2, on the reverse strand, counting down.
TAACAACTCATGATATAACATTTTGCTCTTTAATGTCTTCTGGAGCTGCAAATGTTATAGACACTTACTTGGCTAAGTTGTTGACAGCAATCCTCATCTTTATTAGTAAGGTGAGAATGACTGCTAGAAAAAATAGAACCCAAAATGTACACTGGTTTAACATAATAGAAGATCATTTCTATTTATATAAAAATAATTTTGGGTAGGTTAAGCAGGTTGATGGGATTATACTTGTCCACACAATTAATCAAGATTTCATTCTGATGGAGCTACTAACATTTTCAACATGTTTCTTCAAAGGGCACCTGGAGGTTATTCTACTTCTAGTCACACAGAAACTGCAGAGGGAATGGAGGAGTATGGGTGAGGATCTTAGCAGCTAAACTTTGAAGTGTCATGTGCCCCTTCTTGTCATATTCCCTGGGGAGAACTACTGGCATGGCTCTATGCAGCTGCAAGGAAGATGGGAAATGCACTGCTTACTATTGACAACTCTATGCTTTGGAAGGGAGAACACAATTTTTTGTCAGTGAATAATCAGCCAAACCTGCTGCAGGTATGATTTGATAGATGAGAAGAAGGGAAGACGTTTCAGGCTGGGTTAGTAGAGCTGGCTTTCATTTGAAGGAGCATTTCAGGCAAAATAAATTGAAATAAGAAGATCTGAAGTGGAAAGAACTTGTTTTTGTTGTTGATTTGAATATCCCAGAGAAGGTCACTGTGGCTCAGGTACAGTAAGTTAAGTGGAAACAAGGAAAGGAGATGCTAGAGAGATAGGTTAGGGAAAAATCCAGCAGGGAGAGCTAACAAATGTGAATTGCATTCTAAATTCAATAGTTTAGAAGATATTTTAAGTAAAAAATACATTATTAAATATTTTAAAGATCAAATCAAAGTTTTTAAAAAATTATGTTTGCTGTATGGAGAATGGTGGTAGAAGTAATAGTACAAGGAAAAGTCAATCACAATAATCTTGATAAGACACTAAGGGAAGTATAGAAAAGAAGTAGAGAAGGATCCCACCCCAAATGTATCATCATGTCATTAATTAGGGACAAAATGGATCTACCCACTTGGGTAGTCATGTCTCTGTGTGATGTGAGAAATTTCTATCTAAAACATAGGATGATGCTTACCAACTTAAATGGAAAACTTGGAAGCAAAGCTCTTGTTTGGATAAAGAATATAACTTGGATTATTTTTCACTCTTTCCACATATACCCAATGTATTTATCCCCTTTGATTATACTTTATTTCTTCTTAATATCTGTTTCCTAATTATTTTAATATTTAATAAGCATTATATTAAACATAAGAGAAAGCTTATGTGTCTATTGTTCTTAATTAGAGCTTCTTCATATAAGGATTAGAGATCTCATGGATAATGTAGGGAAATGAACGTATTCATGTTTCTACATGGTTAGAATATGCAGAGAAAAAACTGGAAGCTGGATTAAAGGAAGAATAAGTCTTAGAAGTTAAAACATGACTGAACACATTGTGAGAGATCTCAGGGAGATTTAAAGAATTTACCTACTTGGTGTTTGTTTACTTTCAAAGGATGAAATTCAGAGTCGTTCCTTTATATTCCAATGATTTGAAACCACTAGGGAGCAAAGATTTTCCTCTTTCTCTCAGAAAGAAAGAAGTACTGTGAAACCTAAAGAAATCACATATTCATTGCTTTAGGCTTCCTCTCCTATAGTGAAAAACATTCCCTTGCTCTTGTGTAGCCCATCTGGCTCCAACTGCATTACCCTGAAGGGGGCAAATAGGCTGTGGAGAGCAGATACAGCCATGCTAGATATTACTCTGTTTCTGATCAAGAACCCTCATGTTTGCTTTCAGGATAATATAAATACATGTAAATACTAAAAATGTTCCAGGCTGGTCAAAGGCAATCCTTTCGAAGAATATATACCATAGATGTATGAAAAATATTGAAGATGAAATAAACAAATACAGTCCCATATGGCTCTAAAAATAACATGTATGAGAATAAATCTCAAACCAACTGAGACTTGTGACGAATAATAGGAACAATATAAAGAAATTTGTAGTTATTTCTTAAGTAAGATGATATAGAGAGGCTGTAATAGGAAGAAAAGACAAAAATAGTCTGTTTATAAGGAAAATAAATTATTTTCAGTAAAATAAACCAAATTTTTTCACTGCTTGATTAGGATAATAAATCAAATATAATGGAATTTATTTAGGCAAGGCATTTGACAGTTATAATACCTTTGTAGAATTTTTAAAAATAAGCTAGAATTATAGCTTTTAGGTGAATGTGTGCCAGATTCTAAAATTATTCATTTCATTAATGATTAATAGTGTCTTGCAGATCGGAGGAATGTGAGCCACTCTACCACAATATTTAATGCTGTTGCACATTTTCTGTTTTTTTCTTTTTTCAAGATTTTATTTATTTACTTTTGGGGAGAGGGAAAGGGAGGGAGAACCGGAGGGAGAGGAACATCACTGTGTGAAAAATACATCAGTCAGTTGCCTCTCACATGGCCCCAAATGGGGACCTGGCCTACAACCCCAGCAGGTGCCCTGAGAATCAAACCAGTGACCTTCTGGTTCACAGGCCAGTGCTCATCCACTGAGCCACACGAGCCAGGGCTGTTTCACATTTCAATCCGACTTAGCAGAATGGAAGATGTACTTTTAAACAACAAAATAATTCAAAGTTCCCTCAAGTAGGTAAGCCAAAAACTAGAGGATTAAGTGTACTTGGTGTAAGTTCTCACTTGGGTTTAGAAAACATTTACAAATTGGGGAGCCCTAACTTAACAACAGTTTAATTTGAACCTATCTTTGGATTTGGAACCCAATATTTGCCATGAAAGCTAGACTCTTAGCTAAATGACTGTCATGGGTTTTGGTCCTAGCATTATCAGTCAATAGCTGAGAGATGTGAAAGATGCCACACAGTTGCCTAAGCTTGAGGATTTCTCATTCCATGTGTGGTATCAAATTCAGGAGAATTTTAGAACTGTGTTCTGTTATCATTCCAATTTTACAACTTTGAATCTGATTCTAGAAGGTTCACATTGGGAGAAGAATTGGCCCACAAGAGAGTGTCTGGAGAACAGTAGCCAGGATGTGGTAAAATGCAAAAGTTAATTAATGGGACCCATTTGAGAAACAAGAATCTTTATTATAAAATTCAGAAAACTGGGTAGAACATATGTCATCTTCATGAAATATCTTGGCATTAAAAGGGCACATATGTAGAAAAAAATAGATAAGCAGCACACCATCCTAATAGTGTGTATTAGTCAATATATTAATTGAATATTTAAATATTCAATTATATATTGAATATTTGAATATATCATATAGGTTAAAAAAGGTATAGTGACAAACATTTTAAATTCATTATTTTAATGCTTGAAATAATTTTTTAAAAAATAGTACTGTTGTATGGACAACCAGCTTTGAGATGGGAGATTTTAGGACCAGTAGGTACATGTTAGTAACACAGAGGAATATTTTGGATTAATAAGAGAAACACATTTTCAATTCTGAAAAAAATTGCCTTAGAAAATAGAGAGTGCCAAGTCCCTGAAAATGCTCATACTGAGGCTGGGAATCACATAACAGTAAAAGGTTTGGAGGTTGTAAGATAACCTCCAAGACCTTTTCCAAATATAATTCATTATTCTATTAAATCAGGCCACATAGAGAAAAGGTCAGGAATACAGAAATATCCATTTATTATGAAAATATCTAGTAGAATTTGTAAAAGGTAATGTTAGAGCAGAATCTGGAAGTCATGGCTCTTGGAAGACTTTTGGGAATGCAAGAATCAACAAAAACTAAGTTAATTTTGCAAGAAAAAATATTGAAGTTTAAAAAATAAAAATAAAAAATTGAAAAGAAAGTAACATTCCAACCTCAGTGCTTTCCCAGCATAGCTATAGATTTATAGGTTGAAATTTCCAAATCACAAATATATTTTAAATTTTCCTATTTTAATAGGTCATTGTAAATATCATATAATTTACACAAAGGAAACATATTATGCATAGCTATCCATACAAAGGTTTATACACTTACTTAGAAGTAACCTAAATAGGATTTTCCCATATGCAGAGAGCTTTACAAGTTTTAAAACTTAAGATCATTCAGAATCACTCAACCATTAACTACAGAATGAATTAAATAACTTTTTTCACTTACTTTGTTTAGCTCAAGGCTACATTTACTTATTAACCTATTTTTTCAACCTACTGTTTTCTCAATCATTTTGCATGTTTTGTATAATTTGTCTTCATAAGAGATTTCCACTGGGACACAGTTTGATCACTATAATTTGTAGTTTACTGATTCAGTGAGTTTCATTCATTTAATCTGTTTAATATCTAATAGTCACTCAGAATACTCATGCCTGATGCCAAGCACTGGAGGTATTATGGTGAGATGCTACAGAAGACACATGATTAAAGTAACAGGTGAGAGATGTCAAATGCTAAGATAATGGAAGTACAGAGTGCCATGAGTAGATGTAGCAGGAGACACTTGACCTGGTATGAAAGACGTGAGGCAGGAAAGAGTTAATGAAAGAAAGAGGTGTGGTCTCAGCTATACTTGAAGTTTGAGGAGGAATTATTCAGAATAAGGAGAAAAAGGTACTTCAGACCAAAGAGAAAGCCCATATTAAAGTAGAAGTAAATAAGAACTGACAGGCACTAGGACCTGAAGGAAGACTAGAATTATGGTGGAGCATAGAGTACACAGGGACAAAGGGGATATCAGAAAAACTTGGGCCACACAAAAATCTTCAATCTTTTCCATTGCTTTGAGGATAAAGTTTTTTTTTATTTTTTTATTTTGGGAACTTGACATCATTTTTATTTTTTTTTCCATTGTAAATACGGACGTTGCTTTTTTAACATACTTTTTATTGTTGTTCAAGTATAGTTGTCTTCTTTTTAAGACATGTGAATGAATTTGATCTTTATCCTCAATGCAACGGAAACATTGAAGATTTTTGTCCTCCTAAAGGTAGTATCAGAACTTGCTCTTGCATGAAGAACAAATTTGAGGGACTAAGAGTGGATCCAAGGAGACCAGTTGGGGGTCTATTACAGCCAGTCACATGAATGATGGTGCTTTCATGAACACAGTGACTCTAGGATGAAGGTAAGCAGATAGTCTCGAATAAATGTTTTACAGAAGAATCCATACAACTGTATTATGGATTGACTGTGAGAAGTGAGGGAGAAAAAGTAGTCAAATGTGACTTTCAGTGTTCTTTTAAAAAATTTAGTAGATGGTGGTTCCAATAAGATAGAAAACTGTAAACAAATAAATGAATTTGGTGTTGAACATTTTGAGTATGAGGCAGGCAAAAAAAAAAAAAGAAGTAGAGATGTCAAGGAAGAAGTTAATTACGCAGATCTAAGACTCATACAGAATGGGAGAGACATTTTCAAATCACATGTCTGATAGAAGTCATTTTCCAAAATATATAAATAACTAATCCACACAATAGCAAAACCCCAAACAATCCAATTAAAATGGGTAGAAGAGCTGAATAGATATGTTTTCAAAGGAGACATAAAAACAGCCAACTGGCATATGAAAAAGTGCTCAAATCATTAATCATCAGGAAAAAACAAAACCACAATGAGGTATCGCCTCACATGTATTAGAATGGTTATCACTGGAAAGACATGAAACAAGTGCTGGTGAGGATGTGGAGAAAGAATCCTTGTGCACTGTTAGTGGGAATGTAAATGGGTGCAACCATTACAGAAAACAACAGAGTTTCCTCAAAAAATTAAAAATAGAACTACCATTTGATCTAATAATTCCACTTCAGTTATATATTCCAATGAAATAAAAACAGTATACCAGAGAGATGTCTGCACTCCCACGTTCATTGCAGTGTTATTCATGATGGTCAAATTACGGAAACAACCTAAGTGTCTGTCAACAGATGAGTGGATAAAGAAGATGCAATTTATATTTATGCACACACACACACTAAAATATTTTTTTAGTCATGATAAAGTAAACATTTCAGTTATTTGAGACAGCATGGATAGACTTTGAGGCATTATGCTAAATGAAATAAGCCAGACAGAAAAAGGCAAATATTGTGTGGTATCACTTGTGTGTGAAGAGAAGCCTAAGGGAAAACAGACAAATCTATAAAAATAGAGTAGAAAAGTGTCAAAGGACTGGGAGTGGATAAAGGCTACATATCTTCAATTGAAAGATGAATAAGTTCTGAAGATCTAGGTGATAACATTGTGACTGTGGCTGATAATATTGTATTATACAACTGAAATTTGCTGAGAGAATAGAACTTAAATGCTCTTATTAAAAAAAAGATAAATATGTGTGAGATGATGGATGTATTCATTGGTTAGATGGGGGAATCCTTCTGCAATGTGTATATTTATCAAATTACCATGATGTATACTTTAAATATGTTATAATTTTATGTCAATCACCCCTCAATAAAGCTGAAATTAAAGATAAAAAACAAACAAAGAAAGGTCTGGGCTATGAATCTGGATGTAGTGATCCATCAGCAAGCGGATGATTACAGAAGCCATATAGGTGTGCAAAATCGCCCAGATTGTATGAATAATTAAAAGAGGAGGCCTGGAGCTTTCTGCCATATTCCAACAGCTTAAGAGACAGGCAGAGGAAATGTGGCCTGGAAAAAATAATCAAGAATAAATAAACAAGAATTGTCAGAGAATACAAGGATTAAGTCCTTCAGGAGTTGGTTATGGTTGAAAGTTTTAAATGTATTGCTTAAAAGTTCTGTATTAGTTTACTAGACTGCCATAACAAAATAACACAGACCCTGTGGCTTAAACAAATAAAATTTATTTTCTCATAGTTCTTGAAGCTGGTTCTCCGAGGTCAAGTTGCCAGCAGGGTTGGTTTCTCCTGAGACTTCTCTACACGGTCTTTCTTCTGTGCACATGCATCCCTGATGTCCCCTCTTCTTCTTGCAAAGGCATAAATCATATTGGATCAGAGCAATCTATGTGACCTCTTTTACCTTAATTATCTCTGTAAAGGCTCTACACAGTTACATTGGCAGTTAGGGCTTCAATACATGAATTTGTGAATGTCACAATTCAGTCTATAGCAGGTTCCTGGTGGGAAATGGTGATGTTAAAGTTAGCTCTGACTTCCACGGTCATTTAGTCCAGTATTCTTTCCATCACATCACTCTACAACTCCATGTGATATCTGAATTGGAATTTATTTCTAACTCCATCTAGAACACTGTAAGCTATTTACATAAAAATATTCTTATTTATATTTATATCTCACAGCAATTACTATAGCATCCAATAAGTTGCTGTTTTATGCCAGTACCAGGCTGTTTTGATTACAGTGGCCTTGTAATACAGTTCCATATCAGGTATTGTGATCCCTCCTGCTTTGTTCTTCTTTCTCAAAATTGCTGCAGCTATTTGGGGTCATTTATGGTTCCATATAAATTTCTGAAATGTTTGTTCTAGATCAGTGAAATATGTAATTGGTACTTTAACAGGGATTGCATTGAATCTATAAATATCACTTTGGGTAGTATGGCCACTTTGATGATGTTAATTCTTCCAATCCATGAGCATGGTAAACATTTCCATTTGTTTGTGTCTTCCTTAATTTCTTTCTTCAGTGTTGTACAGTTTTCTGAGTAAAGGTCTTTTATCTCCTTGGTTAGGTTTATTCCTAGGTACTTTATTTTTCTTATTGCTATATCAAATGGGATTTTTTTCCTGATTTCTGTTTCTGATATTTCATTGTTGGTGTACAAAAATGCCTTTGATTTCTAATCTAAAAATGGAACTGCCTTTTGACCCAGCAATTGCCCTGCTGGGATTATACCCTGAGAGCCCTGAAACACCAATCCAAAAGAATCTATGCACCCCAATGTTCATAGCAGCACAATTTACAATAGCGAAGTGCTGGAATCAACCTAAGTGCCCATCAGCAAATGAGTGGATAAAAAAATGGTACAGTTACACAATTGAATTCTACGTAGCAGAGAGAAAGAAGGAGCTTCTACCCTTTCCAACAGCATGAATGGAACTGGAGAGCATCATACTAAGTGAAATAAGCCAGGTGGCAAGGAACAAATACCATATGATCTCACCTTTTTAAAAAAAAATTATTTAAATTGTTGTTGCAGTACAATTTTCTATCTTTTACTCCCATCCCAACCCACCCACCCAATCCTCCCCTCCTCCCTCCTATTTCCACCCATTCCTATTTTTTATCCATGTGTCCTTATACTCGTTCTTGTAAACCCTTCCCCTTTTCCCCTGAAATTCCCTCTCCTCACCTTTAACTGGAACATAATCAACAAAAGAAAAAAGCAAACAAAATATAACCAGAAACATTGAAATTGAGAATAATCTAACAACAGCCAGAGGGAACTGGGAAGTGGACAGTGGGGAGAAGGGTTTTCAAGAGCTACTATAATGGACACATGGACAAAACCAAGGGGGCGGGGGGAAGCAAGGGAGGAAGGTGAATTTGGCTGGAGTGGGGCGGAGTGGTGGGGAGAAAATGCAGACAACTGTAATTAAATAATAAAGTAACTTATTAAAAATAAATAAATTGCTGTTTTAAATTAAAGGATATATATGAAGAAAAGAAAACTCTGTCTATACATGATAAGTTAACATTTTAATTAATTATAAGTGACCCTTGCTTATTATCTCCACTTCAGGATATTCCTCTTATAAACTGTAAATGAATATTTACTAGTGGTCTCTTAGGAGGAATAATGCCAAAATGTTTAAGAGGAGAGATATCAGATACTAAAAATATATCTAGTAAAGAAATTAGGTGAGGGAGAGAAGGTACGTATGCTAATATCCTCTCTGTTTCATTTGTTCTTCTTTCCTTTATTCAGTTTCTAGTCCCTTAATTTCAAAAAAAAAAAGCAATACTGGTCTTGACATAGAGAACTTGTAGACTGACCTATGAAGGACTGATGGCATGAAAAGGAGAAGTGGTCCCATGTGAGATGATACAGATTGTCAACAAAAACCATTGCCAATTTACACTGTGGTAGCACAAAGAAAGATATCAGAACCCTGAGCAAAACCAAAGTATTAACAGTATCGTTCAATTCCCTTAGAGAAAAACTTCCTTTTAAATTAGCTCTCCCATTTTCTGCATCCTTCATTCCCTTTCAACAATCACTTGGGTTAAAAAATGGGAAGCAAAGAGCTGAACTCACAGATGGAGGAAAGAGGCTAAGTTAAAATTTCTAATGCAGATGGGGATGAAGGCCAGAGGTATCAAGGATGCAAAGTGAGTTTATCAGATAATAATAGAAAGCCACATGTAAAATACACTCCAGGAAATTACTTGATGTGTTACAGCACTCAGTGATTTTCTTATTAAGAAACATGGTCTTTACTAGCCACAGGAAAAGCTCCTCACTACTTCTGCTTGCTGGAATGTAGAATACACATTTCATTGGTCTCTGTTCCTGAAATCTGTGGTTTGAGACTTGGAGAGCAGAAAGGTCATTAGATTTAGTGGGCCCAAAATAATGCTTTATGAACCAATTTTAATTGTCAAATAAAAGTATTGGCTTGGGATCTAAAAACCTGTAATTCACAGGAATGAATTAATTGACATCTTTAAAAATGTCACATTATCTCAGCATTTAGGAAAATATGTAGTCTCTGTAAAGAAAAGATTGTGTTTTAAAAGTATTATTTTAGTACTTTTGATACTGAACTTTGAATTTTAAAAGACATTTTATGTTTTGTATAATTTTGATAGATTTGACATATTTGTCAGTTATACTCCTGATCCCTTACCTTCGACAAGGCATGAGATTGTAATTTTTGATCCATCAAGAAAAATTATCACACAGGAAACTGCTGAAACTAGTTTGCTAACCCAAATGTTACGGCATTCCTACCTGCTTCCTTTTTTCCAGTATAATCCTGGATATGTATGACTATAACTCCTCCATTTAACCTGTCAAGTAATAAAATCAGGATTTGTTTAGAATTATGGAGGGTTGTTAGATTTAAGGAAAATACTGTTTTCTATGGGTCATTAATGATGTTCAACATGTTTTTTCATACATATGTATGCTTAAACATTTTCTTGACCTATGTAATATGTGTCTCTGAGCTGTGTGCCGAGCAAAGGTTGTGGGAAACTGGGATGGTGTAGCAGTGAGCTCAAGTGCACTTAGAGAACCTGCTGCTGACCTTCGGTCTTTCAGACTCATCATATTCTGAATGAAGTGCTCATTCCTTCTATTTAATAAAAATATTTCAAAATAATTTGTAGATAAACCATGGAGTCTTTATATAAAAATTTCTGTCAGACAGACTTGGGGCAAAAGAGACAACAGAGCTTTTCACTTTGTGGAGTACCTGGGTGAAAGTCATAATCTGTTTAAATGGTGTGGATTTTGCAATTTACAATAGCCAAGTGCTAGAGGGAACCTAAGTGCTCATCAGTAAATAAATAGATTAAAAAACTGTGGTACATTTACACAATGGAATTCTATGCAGCAGACAGAAAGAAGGAGCTCCTACCCTTTGCGACAGCACGGGTGGAACTGGAAAGCATTATGCTAAGTGAAATAAGCCAGGCAAGGGGTGGGTGGGGGTGGAAACAGGGGAGGGGTAGGGGGAAAAAGCAGAAAACTGTACTTGAACAATTAAAAAAATCTGTAACAAAAAGTTTAAAAAATTAATAAATAAATGGTGTGGATTTTGCCATTGTGGGACAATTCACAGAAGCAGTGACTTTTATATTTTGCAGAGCAAGTTTTAGTTCCCAGAATTATATTTATATTTAGTTCATTTGCTTTTAGGATATTTGTTTTTCTCCTCTGATCTGGGTAGGACCTAAAGACATTTGTTCTCAAGCCTGATTGGATATCAGGGTCACCTTTGAGAGCCCTTTAAAATCTTGATGCCTAAGATCCACACCCAGAGATTCTCATTATATTGGATTAGAACAGTGGTATTTTAAAGCCCCCCAGGTGATTCTAATGTGCATCTGAGGTTAAGAATCATTGCCTTTGGCTATTGTGTAAAGCCAGGCTTCTTTGGTTCTATGGCCACATCTACTTCTTGAATTTTGAGGTTAGACTGAGAGATAAATACCTGATTTTGAGTTCATGCTCAACTGCCTACTAGTTAGGAATGAATGGTCTTGTTAGTTTCTAAGGCGCAGATTACTTTATATAAAATATAGAAAAATAATAGCTAGTTCATTGGAAGGTGGGGAAGATTAAATGAAATTCTGCAATTTAACTAAAGGCTTGGCATAGAGAAATTCTTGAATATATACTAGCTGTTACTCCTGCTACTGCTGCAGCTAGTATTACACTTTCCTGAATACTAACCATGCTGTACAGACATTTCCAGTGGAGGGGAAGCTATGTTTGGTGGCTTTTTGCATACTCCTCCCCACACAGGGAGAACAGGTTTCTAACCAAGCCCCCAACAAGGCCTTTTCTCTTGCTGGCACATTTAATTAAAACCTTCTTCCCATATAACACAAAAGTTTTTGAACTGTTCTCTTAGGTTCATGTTGCTAACTAAAATATAAAAGCCAGGTAAAAATGGGAAGAAACACTTTCTATTTTGTACTATGTATTTTTAGTGTATTTGTTTATATTAGACTGAAAACTTGAAGTCAACGTCCAAAGCCTTATTGGTGGGATTTTATAACACTGAAGATGAGTAAATGAGTAAATTAATCGACATGTCACAAATCTTACAACCATGTAGGTCACATCTTGCTGTGCTGGCTTTTAGTATCAGGAAAAACATCCCAGAAATGTAGTTTTGATAGCTCCTATCATACAATTTTGTGACTCCTTGTTTCTTATCAGCTGAAAGCTTGATGATGGCATAAACTCTGTCTGTTAATCTCTTTCCTAAGAGAGTTTCTCTCATACAGATGATGTTCAGTAAATATCTGGAACAGGAGGGTATGAATTTATGAATAAATACCTAGGATATAAGCTCTTTTTTCTCTGCAAAATTTCCCTGAGCTTTATGATCCATGTAAATATGTGTTACTCTCTAAGCAATTCCATTCTATACAGCACAAGTCATTGTATCTGTGCATGGTGTCCTCTTATTGTTTCTGAAATGTGTGTGTGTGTGTGTGTGTGTGTGTGTGTGTGTGTGCTTTCTTTCATAACTTAGATTATACCTTCCTCCAGGGAGGAGGCCAAGTCTCCTCTGGCTTTATATCACCCATGCTACTTGGCCAAGCACTGGACATTTATAGAATGATGATTAATACATATTTGTTGATTACTCTATTCCCAAGAAGCAAAGGCAAACATATTGTTGTTATTATCTCTTCCATTTTTCAATTCAACTTTGTGTTAGAAGGAAGCCTATGAAATCCCCTCCCATAGGGAAAACTTGTAGCAGATGAAATCCTCATTTATGCAGCCAGTATGGGTGACAAGGGCTGCACAGAAGAGAGGGGATGCATGGCCTGACCCCTGTCCCATCCCGCTCTGTGGCTCAGAGGCCTCAGTAAGGAAGTAAACAGGATCTAAATGAATTCTGCAGATGATACTAAAATGGGAAATGTTGGAATAATAAAATGGGTCCTAGCAAGAAAAATAAAGTAAGGTTCAACTTGGAAAAAAGAACTAACACATCTAGGGAAAAAATAATTCAAAATGCAGATTCAGTAGGAGTGACAAATTTGGAAAGCAGCACATGTAGCAGGCTACCCTTCCACAGTCCAAGGTCTGAGTTGACATTTCAGTGCACTCACTCCCCTTTCTCCCCATCATTCCCGAAAGAGGGACACTTTTCTAGGGTTCCGATAAGATGTAGGGCTGAAATTTTCAACCCTTCTGACTCAAATAGGCAAGTAGAACTAGGAAAGTTCAGACGTCTCTAATGAAATTAAGAAGGAAAACTTTAATTTATTCACAATGGTAGTTTCTCAGAGCAGAACAAGACAGATTGTCAGAGCAGAAACAAGGTGGCAAAATGAACTCTACAAAATAAAATATTATTATTAATACTTTACACAGCTTCAACCACATTCATTTTATGGTCATAGCACAAAGGCTTTCACTGTGGAAGCAGATGAATTTAGGATACTTTTCAGAGGTTCAGAATGTGTTACCGTTTTGATTTCTTCCCCCATGGCCACATCTTACTGGTAACATCTTTACTGGCTCTTTGTGGGCCTCTGCTCTCCATCAGCCATGCCACTTTCACTTCTGACAAGGCCAGGGAGAAAACTGAGATTTCTACAGTGCTGGGGTATGTGTGACTTATTAATAATTAAAACATTCTGTAGTATAAAATTGTTATAATACAAGCTCACAAATACTGCTCAAAAATTATGTACGGCTTCAGTCTACTTGACCCAAAACACGTTTTAAAATCATTTCAGTTCATTTTTACTAGATCTAGTTACCTAGATCCCATCCATATCAAGGGTTAAAAGGAACACAAAATGTCTCTATCTCAAGTGGATTTGGAATCTCACACAAGTTCAAATTAGCATGAAAACCAGACAAGAAGAAGAGACAGACTAAATATATTTAGATTTTCACCATTATCCTATAACTGGATTCTCATTTGCTTCACCCTGATTTCTTTTAGGCCAGGGTTATGAAACTACAATTATTTCCAAGGTTTCTAAGGCAAAAAATGCTTACTATCATTAGTTTAATAAGCAAGGACCTTGCTATTTTCTAAGTGTGAGTAAATTTCAGACAAAATGGTAGTGATGTATATTTTCAATCTCTTAAGGACTATTTAGACTGTAATTTATTTGCAAATAGAAAAGCTATCTTAAACTTCCACTTCAGACCAAGGTGAAGTAAATGTAACTAAATTTACTCTGTTGTCTGAAATAGCCAAAATGGATAAAATATATGGAAAATGTTTATCAGATCCTACATATGTGGCAATGAAGAGCACTGATCTCTGAGAGATAAGAAACAAACAAATGAGACCTAAAATTGTCCCAGAATATTAATTTGGGAAACTTTTGGGTCACAATTCAGGAAGAAGGAATTCAAACAGAGACTGGCAAACTACTTAAAGTGTGAAGACAGAGCTGAAAATCTGTGGAGAAATCACAGCTAGAAATCACAGGAAACAAAACCAGAGAAGAAAGTCTCAGAGAGAGAGAGAGAGAGAGAGAGATATCTCATTTTGGAGAGGGTCCTTCTTGAAAATGAATAAAGCTGAGCCCTGGCTGGCATAGCTCAGTGGATTGACCACGGGCTGGGAACCAAAGTGTCCCAGGTTCGATTCCCAGCCAGGGTACATTCCTGGGTTGCAGGCCATAACCCCCAGCAACCGCACATTGATGATTCTCTCTCTCTCTCTCTCTCTCTCTCTCTCTCTCTCTCTCTCTCTCTCCATCCCTTCCCTCTCTAGAAATAAATAAAATAAATAAAATCTTTAAAAAAAATAAAGCTTAAATTTAGTTATTCGAGAGTATTAATGAAATTAATAAATAGATATATCAGGAATTAACATAATGTTCATTAATTAAGTAATATAAAAATAATGTTCATTAATTTCTGAAGGAAAGAGAAAAAAATGAACTTTGTTGAGCACAAAAGAATTTCAAAGAAGGTGGGTTCTGAATTGATCCTCCAATAAATAATAGTGTGTAGATGGGCAGGTAAGAGTAAAAGAAATCCCTAAGGAAATAAAGGTATTAATGAAAGTCCAGTGATGAGATTATATATAAAATTCAAACAAACGAGCAAACAAACATACATGCTGCCTGTACTTGCTTGAGTAAAAAGGAAGCTGAAGAAGGAGAATTCTAAAATATTATGCAGGATCTTGAATGCCAGACTAAATGGTGTAGGTTTTATCCTCCATGTATTGGAGAACAAATAGAGAGCTTGGGACAAATGTGGTCAAATCAATTAGTAGAAACATTATTTTGATTATTTATAGTATGGTTTAGAAGGTGTAGTAACAATAGATAACAGGATGTAAAAGACATTTTGCAAGCATGATAACCAAAACTTTCTTGCTGCTCAGAAAATAGCCTCGTATCTATTTCAGTTACTTAGTTAATTTCATATAATTTATTTTGCTAGTTTAATTAGCTAGTGCACTTGATGAAATGCCAGATTTCTAGTCAAGATGGAGGTATAGGTAAGCATACTCTGACTTCTCACAAAACTACAGACAAAATTACAACTAGACTATAAAATAAATATTGCCCAGAACTGTCAGGAAATTGAGCTGTATGAAAGTCTGACAACCAAGGGTTTAAAGAAGTCACAGTCATCCAGACAGGTAAGAGGAGTGGAGACACATAGATGGGTAGATGTGTGGAAAGGTGTGGAGATGTGGAGTCATGTGGAGAAGTGGCAGAACAGGTGGTCCCATATTAACATACGGTAGACAAAAATCAAGAGGGATACCTAGAGAGCAAGGTATCCCAGCCCCAAACCAGACCACCCAGACCAGAGTGCCAGCACCAGGAAGATAAATCCCCATAAAAACCAGTGGGTTTTGGGACAGTGGAAGAAACTGCTGGATTCTCCTCTAAAAGGGCCCACATGGACTTAGGATTTATACAGACCTACCCCTTCTGGGATTCAGCACCAGGACAACAGCTGGAAAGGCACAAGTAGCATATGGGGAGAAAGTGAAGTGACTGGAAACAGGGTGAGTGCTGGAAGACAGCTTCCTCCTGGGCAAACCTCCAGAAATCAGGCAGTGGCATTGCCCCCTCTCTGAGCCCTCACCCATACAGAGCCACAAAGTGGACAAATGGGTTACCCCGCCCTGCCAATTATCTAAGGCTCTGCCTCCACACAATTTACCGGTATGCTTTTCTACAATAGGACATGCTACTAAGAAAGGGAGTCAAAGCAGTTCTACCTATACACAGAAACAAACACAGGGAGGTTGCCAAATTGAGGAGACAAAGAAATATAACCCAAATGAAAGAACAGAACAAAACTCCAGAAAAAGAACTAAATGAAATGGAGATAATGAACCTGTCAGATGCAGTGATCAAAATACTAGTTATCAGGATGCTCAAAGAAATCACTGAGTGTGGCAAAAGCATAAAAAGACCTAGGCAGAAATGAAGGTTATATTAAGTGAAATAAAGAAAAATCTACAGGGAACCAACAGTGGAGGAAATGATGCCAAGGGTCAAATCAATGATTTGTAACATAAGGAAGAAAAAAAGCAGTCAATCAAAACAGCAAGAAGAAAAAAGAATATGAAAAAAAGAATAAAAAAAAGGACAGGTTAAAGATTCTCTGAGATATCTCAAAACATACCAACATCCAAATCATAGGGATGCCAGAAGGAGAAGAAGGAGAGCAAGAAATTTAAAACTTATTTGAAAAAATAATGAAGGCACATCCCTAGTTTGGTGAAGGAAATAGACATACAAGTCCAGGAAGCACAGAGAATCCCAACAAGTTGGATCCAAAGAGGCCTACTCCAAAACACATCATAATTAAAATGCCAAAGTTTAAAGATAAAGAGAGAATCTTAAAAGTAACAAGAGAAAAGGAGACAGTTATCTACAAAGGAGTTCCAATAAGACTGTCAGCTGATTTCTCAAAGGAAAGTTTGCAGGCTAGAAGGGAGTGGCAAGAAGTATTCAAAGCGACAAAAAGCAAGGACCTACAACCTAGATTACTCTATGCAGCAAAGCTACCATGTAGGATGGAAGAGCAGATAAAGTGCCTCCCAGAAAAGGTAAAGCTAAAGGAGTTCATCATCTAAAGCCATTATTACATGAAGTGTTAAAAGGACTTATTTAAGAAAAAGAAGGTCAAAACTATGAACATTAAAATGGCAACAAATTCACAACTACCAACAACTGAATCTAAAAAACAAGCTAAGCAAACAATGAGAACAGGAACAGATATGGGGATAATTTGGAGGGTTATCAGCTGGGAGGGGGAAGGGGGAGAATGGGGGAAAAGGTACAGAGATTAAGAAGCATAAATTAGTAGGTACAAAATAGAGAGGGGAATGTTAAGAACAGTATAGGAAATGGAGAAACCAAAGAACTTATATGTACAACTGATGGACATAAACTAACAGGGGGATTGTTGGAGGGAATAGGGATACCAGGCAGAGGTAGGCAATGGAGGAAAAATTGGGACAACTGTAATAGTATAATCAATAAACTATATTAAAAATAATTAGCTACTACACTTGATGTCAAAACTGTCATTAGAGATTAAGAAGTAAACTGGGAAAGTTTCATCATTTCTTCATGAATAAATGACTCTTGCTGTCAGTTTTGTTAAAATTAAGTATTATGTAAATGCTTCCTATAGTAACTATTTTTTTGAGAAGCACTCAAAAGTATGAGCAGAATCTGGTTATTATTTAAAAATTCAGTTTAATTCACCAACAGTCTAATTCCAAAATTCTGGTATAAATTCCCTAAAAATTCAAGACTCAATCAATAAGTGTACTGAGTGGTTCCTCAATCAAAACTAAGAAAAAAAATGAACAAACCAAAACAAACAAACAAACAAACTTGCACTCTTATTTACCCTCCTCAGTGGAGATCTGGGACCAACTACACTTTGTTAATACAATCCTTTTGTTATCCAGGATCAGAAACTGCTAACAATGCTCAGCTGGAAATAACCTATATTTTTTTTCTATTAAAACAAGTCTCCTGATAATGAACAGTACACTCCTTTTGGTTAGAATATTTTAGCCTCATCTTTCCCCTAATTTTTATGTAGGATTTATGTACTTTTAATGCTTTTTGGACTGAGTGAAGCCAAACATGTCAGAGATCCCAAGCTAAACAGCAAAGCTGTGTCTTACTTAGCAGAATAACAATGGACTTTAAAGAAAAAGCTTTAGAGTCAAACATACCAAATTTGACTCCTAGCTTAACTGTGTGACTTTGGGCAAGTATTTCTCTCTGCTTCGGTTTTCTCTTTTGTAAAATTTGGATTATAACTGTATAACTATATAACTGTATTATAACCAAATAAGACTGTTGTATAGATTAAAGGACATGTTATTACTTAGCATAAGATTTAAATACAGTTCACATATATTATTGTTGTTATTATTAGTATACAATTATTGTATATATCATGGATCTATATAACACTCTTTAAGGTCTATGGATGTGTTGTGTGTCATTGGTCTCCGAGGTTTCACAGAAGTTGCTATGAACCTATCAAGGGGAAATTGGATGTGAAATTTACTCTTTTTTCATCTTCAATTATATGGCCACATCTACTTGAAATATGAGTTGTTATGGTGATGGGAAGAAGGCAAATGCTGGGAATGAGTAAAATGTGGCAAAAAAAAGAGAAGAGGTTCGGAGTCTATATAACTTTTTGTCAAAATATAGCATTTAGACCCAAAATTGTAGACACCCATAGTCTCTAGATGTTTGCATGCATGAGAATATCAGACCAAACCTTCTCTTTGAACTCTGGAAATCTAAAGAATTAGAACATTAAAAAAAGAAAACTTGGAACACTCAAATTAGGTATATTCTCCTTGCTTTCTTAACTGATTTTTAAAAAATTTTCTCCAGCTAAGAAGAGAAGGCCAACAAAATAATTTTTATTGTTTACTATTTTTACCATTCTTATTTTTTATTATAGGTTAGTTATTGAGTAGCCACTATGAGTTAGATGTGGTACTAGATACTAAAATGTTGTTATTCTATTCATCCTTACAAAAAAGATCAATCCCATTGATTGTTATTACATTTCTTGCTTACAGATTAGAAAGCTGAGGCTTGCAGATATTAAATAATTTGTTCAAAGACACACAGCTATTAAATATCAATTGACTTTGAACTCAATTGTCTCAACTTAAGTTCATATGTTCCTGCGGTGGCATGCTTTTAAGCACTGTGTGTCTGGGGCTGAGGTTTCTTAATTACCTAGTCCTGAGAATCATATCTTTACTTTGATATTTTAAACAAATTACTTAAACTCAATTTTCTCAACTGTCTTGTTTACCCTAGCATTTTGTTACAAGAAAAAGTGCAAAATTCAGTTCTATAAGGCACATGAAGAATGTGTATGTTATCACCGTGATTATGATTTTATAGCCCATATTAGTTAGTTAGGGTTTTCAGGTAGCTTCAAAATAATCATAGTAATAATTAAAATAAGCATCTTGTTGAAATATGATTAGAACCTAAAAATACTCATAAATCTTTAATGTTGCCATAATTACCCAAAGGGTATTCTAGTTTAATCACAAAGATCATAGAAAAACATAAAACAAGCTTTAAAACACTCAATATGTGAGCAGAGAAATACAGCCTTATTAATATAAAATATAATATGACAATTTTATTATTATTTATCACATACACTAGACTCCACTGCTGTTTGAATATTCTCAACATCAAATCTTAATAAATGTAAAAAGATGTGTTGTCCTAATAAATAGACATATGATATGGATATAACTCTCTTTAAGCACACAGAATAAGATTTTCAGAGTTCAGATCATGGGATTTTGATCAGATTAAGGTGTTTGTAAAGAGAGGTAGTAAGAGATAAGGTTACAACTGCAGTTTCAGGACAGAGTGCAAGAGTTCGTACTGAAAGGCTAAAGAATTTGTATTTTGCAGTGCAACATTGAAGAACCATCAAATATATCTAAAAAGGTGAATGTTAAAATTTTGGGGTTAGAAATACCAGCAATACATCCATCAGAAGAGTTCAAATTGGGAGAGAGACTGAAGGCAAGAACAGTCTGAGTGGCTATTTAAAGCTTGGGAATTGAAGTAATGATAACAGTGAGAAAGAAAAAGAAATGAATGGATGACATTGACAAATCATAGCCAACTCTAATGGGGGTTGACTCTACAAGAAAATTTTGAATTGGATAGCCTGAAAAAATAAGAAAATAAAAAACAGAAGTAGGACAGTTACCTGAAAATAAAGACAGTTTTGAAGGAAATGTTTAAGCATGGTTAGCTCAAAGTGATTATAAGATAACAAGGAGAATTAGTTGAGTAGAGAGTTAGAAACATAGAATTGGAGCCCAGGAGAAACTTTAGGATCAGATTAATAGTTTGGTAATCAGTTACCAAGAGACCTTCCAAAGAAAAAAAATTGAGAGAGACAAAGGGACAAAGATAAGCAGAAAGTGTAAGTGAGAATGTTCTAAATTATGGAAAGAAATGATGAAGAGAAAGTAGGGAAGAAAATAATGTTTATTGAGAGCCTATTATGTGCTGATCTATGTGCTGAACCTTGTGCTACAGAATCAGAAAAACAACATTAATTAGAGAACACGTTTTCCAAGGATAATCCTGGGGCAACCATCCTATGACTCAAAAGAGATATCAATGGGGAAACACTCAAATTAGAAGGGCCAATTTTGATTACAGTGAAAAATTTTGAAAACCCAATTATCAGAGTCAACATGAGGTGTATTTAAAACAGTGAATTTCAGCATCAGGGCCAACACCTCACTAGTAGAATGTGAGGCAGAGTGATATCACGCAGAATGATTTCAATGTACATGAACTGTGCACTGAAGCTAGATCAGAGGTCAAAGTCAGTCATTACTAATTATAATTTTTGACTACCACAGACAGTTTTCTGAGTGTCAATTTATTCTTAAAAAATTAAAAGATTTATGATAGAAAGTAACTATACTGTCTATAATTTTTATGATCATGACATTAAATAACTTTATAAAATGGAACATAGAATTCAATCTTAACTTAAAGCTAAAAACAATGAACCAAAGGCAAATTGTGTTGTATAGATCGGGCCAACAGCTAGCTCAAAATTAAGTCATAATCTTCATAGTATATAAGTGTCTGAATACAAACACTTATGTATCAAAATGAA
This sequence comes from Phyllostomus discolor, assembly GCF_004126475.2. Lineage (NCBI taxonomy): Eukaryota > Metazoa > Chordata > Mammalia > Chiroptera > Phyllostomidae > Phyllostomus > Phyllostomus discolor. The sequence continues at coordinate 144,434,885 of NC_040906.2, read as the reverse complement.
TACATAACAATTTGGTGATATAACACTGGAGACAATAAGCCAAGGATAGCAGATGAAGGAGGTTGTTTAAGTCTGCTTGTCAGAAACAATAAAAGTATTTTGCCTTTTAAAATTGTTCATTTCATAAAGAGAAATTTTATGTTTGTAGGATTCCACATGTGGATACAAAATTGGGAAAAATTAACACCTCACATCAAAAAGAAAAGAGAGATCCAAACTGGCAACCTCAAAGCTAACGATGAGAGGTTTGCTCTCAAGTTTGATCTCTGCCTTGTGTACTCTGGCCTCACATTACAGTAGCACCTCCTGGGTAAAATAAAGAAACTTGATTTACAGTCCACACATTCCCTTCTCAGTTAGATGCATATTCAACTGCTCCTAGGAGGATATTGTATGACACCAAGTGTTGCTTGCCACAATACAAATAGGAAAAGAGTGGAAAAGAGGAGAAAGGAGCAAACTAAAAAGAGTTATTTGTAAATAAAGTTCAAGTTTAGAGCCTCAGTATCTATAGTTTTAACTCTAAAACAAATCTTAAATGGTCTTATTAGAGGCACAGCTGAAGAATTTAAGGTATTATTTATCTCAAACTTCAACAATCTGTACACACACACACACACACAATCATCTGAATCCACCAAGAGTCACTAGAATAAAGACCCAACAAAATGCTGCTATATGAAATGCATATAGACATGAAATATAAGCTAAGATACCTATCCAAAACGGGGCATCTGTTTATAGCACCACCTGTTCTTTCACATTCTGGTCTCACCCAAAGGCTAGAGATGTATCAAAATTTAGTTTATATACTACTAAATGCAATGAAAAATCTATTGACATTACAAAAGTTCCCACTACCAACAAGAGGCATTAACATCTCCAAGAAGTTTGCAGATGAGCAATAACCTTTGCTGACCACTAATGCAACAAGGAACACAAGGATGCATGCGTCTTCTCCATACATAAGCTTTAGAAACAGCATTACACAGATTGCTTGGCAAAACATAATGCCCTAGATGGTTAAAGATGAGAAACTCCCTCTATTAAAAAATTTATATATTTTTTAAAACTTTTTAAGATTGTATTTATTTATTTTTAGATAGGGAAGGGAGGGAGAAAGAGAGAGAGAGAAACATCAATGTGCAGTTGCTGGGGGCCGTGGCCTGCAACCCAGGCATGTGCCCTGACTGGGAATCGAACCTGCGATGCTTTGGTTTGCAGCCCAAAGGCTGCAAATCCACTGAGCTATGCCAGCCAGGAAAAATTTATATTTTTACTTATCTAGTCATATAGCTTCCTTAAGAGTTCTGTAACTTAATATTATCTGGAAAACTTTTTATGTAGCTGAGGTAGGATATCTCAGATTATACCTGGGATTATAGTATTTTCTCATAAACTGCTAGAAATGTAAGTTAATATTAATAATTTCTAATGGGGCTTAAAACTGATATGAGATCAAAATATGTGACACCCTGTGTTGCTTGCTAGGGCTACCATAACAAAGTCCCACAAACTGGATGGTTTAAACAACAATATATTGCCTCACAGTCCTGGAGGCTGGAAGTCCAACACTGAGCCGGAATGGTCCCTTCTCATGGCGGTAGCCTCAGGTTCCCCTTGCTTTATGGATGGCGTTTATCTGTGCTTCACATTGTCTTTGCTCTATACGTGTGCTTGTGTCTAAATTTCCTCCTATGAGGACACCTGTCATATTGGAGTAGGAGTGTGCCAACTTTAAGGAGGACAAAATTAAACCCATACTATAACCATCACCACAAAGTCAACAGTACTGAAAACAGAATACTATGTAACATTTCTTATAACACAATTCTTCCACACCTATGAAAATCATAAGTAATTCAAATATTCCTAGATTTATATGTTCTTTGTGGAAATGATTACATTTACAGAAGGAGTTTTAATGTTAAAAGTAGCAGAACTGAAGCGTAAGAAATTATCAAAGTTACTAAAAACAAACTCTCAAGATGTACTAGAATAAGTTTTCATTAAATTCTCCCAAATGTATGTTAACAATGGAAAGTCTTTAATATTATTTCAGCCTCTGGGAAATCTGTAGACAACTAATGGAGGTACACACCTGGGTTTGGCTCAAACCTGACATAGACACAAGCATCACCTTTTCAGTTCCATGTAGCACTAGCTAACTTTGCTAAGGTATAGTAAATGCCAGGAACTATTATACTTTCTTTACATGGACTTTCTCACTTAATACTACTCTACAAAAGATGTCTCTACTTTCTCTACCTCTGTTTAAGGAGATATGTCTGGTGGAGGTGAAATAACTCAGCCAGGGATGCATAGCTGGTTCAGAGGCCCTTAAAACAACTGAAATGCTTAAAATGTTAGAGAATACAATATTTCAGAGAAAAGTAAAAATATATACATTTTCTAGCTGGTTGAGAAAATTAGTTCTTTTTTACATAAACAATCTTTCTGAACAAAACTGGCAAAAACTGGGGCAAATGAAATCCCAAAAAATGTTAAATTACATTTATCAAAGTAAATCATTAAACAACCCAAAGTTACGTTACTCATCTGGGCAATAAACCAGATTATGTAATCTACAACATAAAAAATGCTAGAATATTTGAAAGATAAGCTTTTTGAACAGAGAGCTTTGGCAGCTGTGGTAGAGATTGCTGTACTCACCCATTTCCATTTATATTCTCTCACTCCCCACTTCCTGCTTTCACATCTTAGGTTGGGGCCTTGTGACTATTTTTAATCGAAAGACTGTGAGAAGTGGCCTGTATCACTTCTGGGCTAAGGTGTGAAAGGCTCCCGTGTAATCCTCTGCACCCTCTGCCCTGAAAGCCATGTGCTCTGTAATTCTGGACCCCAGAGACGCAGTTGGAAAGGGAGTTGCCTTGGCAGGGCAACTGCAGTGGACCGCATAAATATCAAACCACTAAGTATCTGGGATGTATTTGTTACCAGAGCATAGCCTAACGTACCCCGACTAATGCAGATACATCAGAATTTAGAGTCTATTTGTCTGTTGCTTTTAAGCTTCCTTAAGATCTGTCAAAAATTTAACAGTTCCACCTGGACAGTAACAGAAGGCCAACGCACAGGTGACTTCTCCTTACAGAAATGAGATTGGCAACACAAGAAAGGAAAGGCCAACTTGCATGGTATGAAATGCATTTTTCACCTCACAACTGTTCTAAATGTATGGGACAGATGGGGAAACAAATTGCCATCAAAAAGTTGCCAGCTTCGACATTCCTAGGACAAAAATGCTTCCAAAAGGGCATAACTCCATGAGCCTTCAAAATCTGGAGTACCAATTCACCGCCCTCATCAAATTGTTAGGAATAGTACAATGTTCACTGGGATAAAACTAATGGAGAAAACAGGAAATATTCTGGTGCTTTTGTGCAAATTAGGCATTTTACTTTAACTTTAGAATTTTGCACAAAGCCACCAAAGATTATTTTGAATTTAAGAAACTGACAGTTGACTAATTTAATCACTCTAAAGCTATTGTGCCTAAGTTATGTAATTGTCCACAGAGACCACAAAATTTCAGACACTATACCTGGAAAGGATATATTTGTCACAACCTGGATATTTGCTGATACATTGGAACTGAACTCTCAACTAATAGTGCTGGGTCTGGAGGCGCACTGCCTTCGGCTCCCAACTATCCCACTTAATAAGAATGTGACTTTAGACAAATAAATTGTTTCGCTTCTTATAAAATAGCAATCATTTCCACATTATGGTGAGGCTTAAAGGGGGTGTATATATGATAATCTGTTTTCCACAGGACCTAACATGTAAAATACACATAATACTTTTAATTAGTATTATCACTATAAGGAAATACATAACACAATTAACTAAAAAGCAAGTTAAAAATGACTTGTGACCTTTAATTTGGGTGGGAGTAGGTGTACTGTTTGGGGAATAGTTTAGACTCCTAAATTTGACTCCCTGGCTCTAATTTGTTCTACACCTTTCTTGTTGTGTATTCATGGGTAAATTATTTAATTGCCCAATTCTTCAGTTTCTTCCTCTGGAAAAGGATGTAAACAAAATAGTCCAACTTAGAGGAATGTGAGAAATAACTATGGAAAAACCATGAAAAGTCCATTTGCCACAAATTTACTATTCCAAAAGTCAAAAGATATCACATATATCATTTCTATTTAGACAATTGTTATTATATCTAAGTACAAAAATGTCTACTTGATCATTATGTTGTAGTTATTCCCAAAGATAATTAAGGTTTAGCATTTGATAATATGTGAAACCAGTATTAAAAGCAGCAGTATTTAGGAATATTATGGCAAATTACTGTATGATTTAATAAACACCTAAAAATAAAATATTAAAAGGATATTAACACTTTGTCTGTAGCAGTGCAATATTTTTCATGGCTCATAATTAGATGTAGTGAAATCTGTCCACAATAATAGCATTATTGTATATAAGAAAGCTATGAAATAAAAATTAAAATCAACTTTGCATTCCTCAGCATTTCAGATAGTTACAGAAATGACATTGAGAAAATATACACAGTTGAAATAAACTATATTTTATCTGGGGAGGAAGATTTTTTTTTTAAAAGAGAGAGAGAATAGAGTTGGGAACACAGAGCAGGATCAAATGCAAAGTATCTTTCCATGAGTTTCTCTTGCCTGGGCATGGTACCTTTAAAGCAGAAAAGAAGCTGAGGAATCACATTTCTACCTTGCCACTAATCTTTTTACTAGGGAAACATTTTTTCAGTGCCCAGAAAAACGTGTACATGCCACCTGTGCCCTGTTACCTTCATTTAAGAAGTAGTCCATGAACATGGAACTGCTTTTATCCATGAACTCAGCTGGGCATCTCTACGTGGTCCTGGCTCAGGAAGAAAGAAGCTGTCCCAGGGGGTGAGTGTGTCTTCCCCAAAGTGGCTCTTCTCCACATATCCTAAGTACAATGATAATTTTATTTTGTTTTTTTTTTTTTTTTTGAATTGTGGGTACCAAGAAAATTAACAGATTTTTAAAAAGCCATTTCATAATACATTTATTTCACAATAATTGGCCAAAAATAAATATGCACATTGGGGTGAAGGGGCAGGGGCTAAGATCAAGCCTCCTTGGCTTTTGGTGCCTATTTTTAGGGGTTCACACGTTCTGAATAACAATCCATTTTCCCAGAAGTCTACAATTGTACCTTCAGAGACTGAGCAGGAATGAGCTCACTGCCAGTGAACTTGTTCCCTGGCCCAAGGGAAGCCAACAGTTGAAGTCAGGAACTCCTGTCTAGATGCCCCACATTCATCACCTGAAGAAAGGAGTGGACCATGCCCCTGGGACTAACTAAACCCATCTCTTTCAACCTCCTCAGCTCCATCACCAGGAGTAGGGCATCACTCACACTTCACCCTTTTTTATCCTCCACCCAACCCCACTCAGATCACAGCCTGGCCAGCAACAGCACTATCCCTTCAAACTTTCAGGTCTTTCTAAAATTCAGGCACCTCAAGAAGCTCCAGGTGTGGGGGACAACGTATGTTCTGCATGTTAGTCTCTGCTTCCCCTTCTCCCACCCATCAACTCCCCTCAACCCCTTCTACTGAACCCTACAGAACACACAGTCCAGCACTAGGGAAGCCTACTTTTATCCTCTGCCTCTAAGCCCTAGCTCTTCCTGGAGGTCCCCAGTTCCCCTACAGCTCTCACCAGTGGTGCCTGCTGTTCCTACCACAGTACTTGTCCCACTGTGTCTGGAAGGGGAGTGGTAGACATCTTTGCTTTTCATTGCCCTGCTCTCGCTGCCCTGCTTCTCCCTTACTTCCTCCTAAAAAGCAAGCCTGCTTTAAACTTTATATCATCCACAAACTATCATTATTGCAATATGTGGTTCCCTCACATTTTTCTCAATTTGTCCCTTATATTTTTTCCAGGAATTTACTCTCAGGCTTATTATAAATCTCTGGGTATGTTTCTGGGGGTTCAAGATTTATGTTGCTCCTCCTTTTAACACCTTAGCCTCTCAGTTCCACAAATTCCTCTCCTGCAATGATCTTGTCCTCTCCATTTCCACAATTCCCAATGCCCATAACCACAACCTAGTTCTTGCTAGTGCCAATAACTGCAATTCCTTTATTCTCTCACTTTTATGATTGTCATTCACTGACCACCTATTTCTATCATTTTATCTCATTTCTTATAAAACACTAATTCCAAACACTTAGAACAAACTGCGATATCCAATTGATTGATTTTACTACTGTTTCACCTTCCCTCATCTTGGTATTTTCTCTCTTTTTTGCTTAGCTTAAATCCCATGGTTTAACATAGTCATCACTTTGCTTATATTCTTGACTTTCTCCACTTCTCTCACTTCATTGTCCTCATTTCGTAAAACCACAATCTTTGTTAAATCCAATGATCTACCTATTTTCACCCTACATTTATGGTTAGGAGAAAATACAACTGTGCTGACTGTTCTCATTTTAATTTCATGACTGTGAACCTGAAGTGCACATTTACCGTTACAGGCTAACTCACTGTATGCCCTTAATCAATGTATGCTATCACTTTCTGCTTCATTAGCCTATTCACTCTTCCTCTCCCCTATATAACTATATTACACTTTTGTTTTTCTCTTCAAATTTCCAACAGTCCCATCCCCAAACTCACTCTGAGCCAATGATATTCTTTCACATTTTTTTGACAAAATTGAGGCATCATAGACTTTAAACACCACATACAGCCATCTACCTCCCATACCATCTAACTATACCAACATAGTCTGCCTTCCACCTGGCACCATAGATAAACTATCCATCATCCCTCAAAAATTCCTTTCCATCATTTGTACTCTAGATCTTATTCTTTTTTTTTTCCTACCTAAGGATTTCACTGTGGGTGACAATTTTTTACTTCTCTTCTTTCTTTCTCTTTCCTCTCTCACTTTTCTCATCAATGTAAAATCATGCTGATACCTCCACCATTTCAAAATGAACTATCCCAAATTTCACTCTTATACCAAATGACCTATTCAATATCTCTAGTGGAAAGATATTTCAAATCAACATATCCAACAGTCGATAGGGAAAGGAAAGAGTGATTGAAAGTTGAACATTATGAAAATCTACAAATAAAACAAAAAATAAAGTATAAAAAATTAACACATTTTGATATTAGAGGCTATTCTTAGCTATGCAAATAAAAATATTATAGTATATTATAAAGGTATTATAAAATGTAATTATTTTTAGAAAATGAATATCAATAAATACAAAAACTCTAAATATTAAACATTCTAGGCTTTTTGAATCTTCTCCTTTTCTAAATCTCTAACATTCTTTCATATTCCGCTTTTATATTTAGAGTAGAATTGACATAAATTATAGTTTCTAACTATAAATTTAAAAGTTTCTCCCACAACATTTCAAAACTAAAAATAAAACAACAAAATCTTATGGTAATTTTTTTAAAAAAGAAACTTTTTAAAAATCTTTAGAGATGACAATTATACAGAGACAATATACAAATTGTTATTTTAAAGTGACAGCCAATGCTTCATAAAGCAATGGTACTGAAATTGCAGGAAATGGGAGACACATACCTGTCTTAGAATATTATATAAAATAATGATAGTACTCACACATATTCCTGGAATTTTCTTTACACACATATTTTAACTCACATATATTATACATAAACATCCTCTTGAAAAATGTAAATTCAGTAGGCATTTTACCCAGGGCTAAACATTGCATGAAAAAAAAACCACTCTATTTTTGTTAATTTATCTTATATTTAAGGATAATATTTTTCATCTGAAATACTGGATCAAGTTTTCCAACATAGTATTCCAAGTAATCCTATTTTTTTATTGTTCAAGTACAGTTTTCTCCATTTCCCCACACCACCACTCCCCACCATGCCAGCCATCCCCACTTCCCACCCTTAATCCTACACCTTTGGACTTTGTCCATGTATCCTTTATCATGTTCCTTGACAACCCTTTCCCCTTCCCCCAAATTAACCCCTCCCACCTCCCCTCTGGTTGTTCTCAGTTTGTTCTTTATTTCAGCATCTCTGATTATATTTGCTTGCTTGTTTGTTTTGTTGATTAGGTTCCATTTACAGCTGAGATCATATGGTATTTTTCTTTCACCACCTGGCTTATTTCATTTAGCATAATGCTCTCCACTTCCACCCAGGCTGTCACAAAGGGTAGGAGCTCCTTCTTTCTTTCTGCTGCGTAGTATTCTGTTGTGTAAATGTGCCATAGTTTTTGGATCCACTCATTTACTGATGGCACTTAGGTTGCTTCCAACACTTGGCTATTGTAAATTATGCTGCTATGAACATTGGGGTGCATAGGTTCTTTTGGACTGGTGTTTCAGGATTCTTAGGGTATAATCCTAGCAGTGGAGTTGCTGGGTCAAAAGGCAGTTCCATTTTTAGTTTTCTGAGGAAATTCCATACTGTTTTCCACAGTGACTGCACCAGTCTGCATTCCTGCCAACAGTATACTAGTAGGGTTCCCTTTTCTGCACAACCTTGTCAGCACTTACTGATTGTTGATTTGGTTATGATGGCCATTCTGACCTGTGTGAAGTGGTGTCTCACTGTGATTTTAATTTGCATCTTTCTGATGCCTAGTGATGCTGAGCATCCTTTCATATGTCTCTGGGCTCTCTGTATGTTGTCCTTGGAGAAGTGTCTAGTCAGGTCCTTTGCCCATTTTTTAATTGGGTTGTTTGTCTTACTGGACTGGAGTTGTATGAGCTCTTTATATATTTTGGAGATCAAACCCTTGTCTGAGACACCTTGTCTGAGGTGTCATTTGCAAACATATTTTCCCATAAGGTTGTCTCCCTTTTCATTTTGTTGATGTTTTTTTTTAACTGTGTAGAAACCTTTTATTTTGATGAAGTCCCATTTGTTTATTCTTTCCTTTATGTCCCTTGCTCTAGGGGACATATCAGTGAAAATATTGCTATGTGGAATATCTGAGATTTTCCTGTCTATGTTTTCTTCTAGGACTTTCATGGTATCAGGACTTATATTTAAGTCTTTTATGCTTCTTGAGTTTATTTTTGTGTATGGTATAAGTTAGTAGTCGAGTTTCTTTTTTTTCTTTTTTTTTTCTTTTTTTTGCATGTAGCTGTCCAGATCTCCCAATGCCATTTGTCAAAGAGGTGATTTTTACTCCATTTTTATGCTTCTGCCCCCTTTGGCAAATATTAGCTGACTGTAGAGCCTTGGGTTTATTTCTGAGCTCTCTGTTCTGTTCCATTGTTCTATGTGTCTGTTCTTATGCCAGCACTAGACTGTTTTGATTACTGTGGCCTTGCAATATAGTTTGATATCAGATATTGTGATCCCTCCTATTTTGTTCTTCTTTCCAAGTAATCCTTAAACTCATATTAAAACTGGATAAAATAAATAAGTGTAAACTCTATATAGCAGCTGATCACTCCATCCCCAATGATTTATTGCATAAACATCAGCAGTTATTTTATTACCAATTGACATTCTCTCCTTTTTTGCAAAAAGCTTTCTCATACCTTTTCAAATTTATAAACTCATGACTTTTAAAGATGTTTTTTGTTGTTCAAAAGAAAAAAAACTAGCAAAATATAACCAAAGACACTGAAATAGGGGATAGTCTGACAGTGACCAGAGGGGAGAGAAGAGGGTATTTCAGGGGGGAATGGGTAGGGTTTACAGGAACAAATTTGGAGGACACATGGACAAAAACCAGGGGTGAGGGGTGATGGGGGGGAAGGGGGGAGGGTTGGGTGGGTGGGCTGGAATGGGAGTAGGGGGGAGAAAACTGTACTTGAACAATGATTAAATAAATAAATAAATAAATAAATAAATAAAATAATAAATAAATAAAGATGTTTTTTGTTGTTTGGTTAATCTATTTCCCACTAAGCCTAGATCCTTGCTGTGATTTGTTAGGATTTAGATAGAAGTGATAATCCTCAAGATAAGGTCATGGCTTTCCTTTGAGAATTTGTCCTTTAGAATTCCCAGTTCCTCTGTTGGTGGTCATAGAGGAAAATTATATTAAAGAATCAGATAGAAAACAAATGAAGAGAATGACTAGACAATTCTTTCTCCACATCCAAAAGAGATTTTTTTTGATTGGCCAATTGTTGGCATTAATCAAGTTAATGAGGGAGATGCAACAGATGTTTACTCGGGCATGAAGCAGACTCTGCACCTTGGTATGAAAATGCAAGCATTTCATTCTTTTTTGCTTTGGCGTCTTTGCCATAGAACATTGTCAGAAGCTCAGTCCACTCTTCCCTCCCTTCTTATTTGTCTGTTATTGTTGATGTCATATTTTGTTACCATTGCAAATATTTTTATGCAATATTTTACTCTATTTTCTTGCAACAATATACAGCAATATGACATTAGATGTCTGAATTATTAATTTATACCAATTACCTATTTACTAACCAGGCAGAAAATACTATGAAGAAAAAGCTGGAAAATATACTGAGTTTTAACATCACATTTATATAGTAAATTATTAATAAAATATATTAACACCAGAAGATTAAAGAGTAGTATATATAAAATATTTGGTTAACCTCAATTCTGCATTTGATGATAGAATATAAATTGTTAGTTATCTTAAAACAGTGATATTCAAACTTTTTCATCTTATGGTACTCATAAACTAATTACTAAAATTTAGTGGCACACCATAAAATCTATCTTTTGCCAATCTGACAAAAACAATAGGTATAATTTTGATTTGTTCACACCAAATGACTATTGTTGTGTTGGCTGATGTCATTTTTTATTTGACAATCTAAGGGGAAAGAGATCAGTGTCCCTGACTGAATAGCCAGGTGCTTCATGTTTTAAAGATTCTTGTGGGACACCAGTTGAAAATCACTGCCTTAAGGGACTGATAATAGAAAAACAGAATATTTATAGCAGCCACATTTTGACAATAAATTTGAAACTGTTTATTTTTAACTGCTTGTATTGCATTTATGAACATGTTTGGAAATAAACACTAAAAAAGAATAAGTTATTTTAAGAGCACTTTTGATCAAATTATGTTATATAAATTTGTTGATAAGTCCATTAAAATATAAAGAAATATATCAATATTTTTAAAGTTTTTTTAATACTCTCCTTGTGATGCCAATGTTTTTGTAACACATGTAGCTTAAAATATATCCAAAATAGATTAAAGAATCAGAAAAGAAATGGAGAGAGTGACTAGAAAATAATTAGTTCAATAAAGGGGGAGAGATGGTTCTAAAACATATCAAGCTTAATTATTATGCTAGCTACATTAGCTACAGATTATCTTTACATTAGGTTCTACTTTACACATGAGTAAACTTAAGATAAATGTTATCATTTGACCTTCCCAGGATCACACAGCTAGCTTACAGAAGAATGATTCTATAGTCAATGTTCTAAGATTTTTGTCATCTTGTGTATATATGATGTTCTGTGTGTATGTGATTTTACAATTCCTTTCTTTACAATATGGCTATAGAAGCTTAGGCATGCTGACACACAAGCCTGGCACTCATCTATTAGAATAGCAGTAGTCAACTGAGCAAAGCTGTCATGCTAGAAGAAGTTGCTTAAACAGCAGTGACCACAGAAATTACATCATGGCTGAATATGAAACTTTACCTGGCCACACAGGTGCCCAAAACATGGATATTGTTTGCCCTTATACCTTCAGCTACTATGATGGTTTCAGGGTAATTATGTTTTCTGTGTTTTGTTTAATAAGCACTGTATTTATGTAAGTAAAGCATAAAGCTCTTATTTCAAACCATGTGTTTGTAATCTTTTATATACATTCTTATGATTAATTCTCAAGATAATCATTAAAGTAATCAATAAGTACCTAATAATTTGCACTTTGCTTATAATATGAAAATGTTTTGTCATGCATGTTACTCATGCACATTTGGTCCTTATTTGGAATTATGTTCTATTAGTCATTTTCATCACTAAAAACAAATACATTCCCAGTTCAAGGAAAGACTTCAATGTTTGTTAAATTGAACTGAATTACACCATCTGTGAATTGTGCCTTCTAAACACAATGCTCCTGGTGAATCTCAAAATCACTTGTTTCAAATTGCACTTGAAGGGATTGATCATAAGCTTAATTTCTTATTTAAAACAAGTATGAAATTGTAAAATACTTAATACATGATTAAGTATGAATCAGTGGTTTATCTTCCTAAATATAGGTTCTAAAAGGCTTCCTTGGGAACTTTTTCTTTTTTCCCTTGCTCTACCTGAGAGATAAGGGGCACTAGCAGGTTCCTTAGCTATACAAAGAGAGTTTGTCTGTGGCAGATTCTAAAAGGACAGTGAAAGAAAGTAGAAAGAAAAGAATGTGTTTGCAATGTAAGCCCCTCTTCCTTGTCACACAGACACCCACTGCCATCATTACCTTAGGCATATGTACAGCTCAACTTTACCCTTATTAATGTAAAGTTACTATATATTGTTTGAACAGGTAGCAGGAAAAAGCTAGTTCAATTTCAGGGTGCCAATGTTACCTTAGAAAGTCATTCTCTTCAAATTGTCCATCTCTGAGATGGCAATAGTAGTTGAAATAATTCAAGAGAGATATTTAGATTTTTATATGCATATTATAAAGTTAATAAAAATATTCTATTATCATCTGATGTTAAATATATGTGGGTTATAATTTGAGCATAAAAAAGTATGTCACTTTCTCATGTAGATACAGCTGACATTTAATAGTGCCATTATACTACCTTTAACAAATGGAGGTGGGACCAATGAAAATTCTTGCAGCCTGTCTATATTGTGGCTTCCCCTTCCATGTGGTGTGGCTTTACTGTATCCTGTAATTGGAGTATTTTCTCCCTCCCAATTGATAGCTTTATATGACTTCTTTGAGTCCATGGGCTGTTAGTTATTTGTGCAGGGCTGAGCATTTGTGATTGCCTGCTCAGTTCATAAGACCACCTATTCCACTTGGCAGTGTCAACCAGGAAAGCACAAACTGAGATGCTGGATCTTAACTGCCAACTTTTTAGAACACTGGAGCCAAACACATTCAGATTTGGGACTTGGGTGTTATTAAAGGGTAAGAAAAATTGTGAGAGGAATAAGAAAAGATTTTTAGGGAACAAGGCATACCTACCTAATATCTGTCTCTGGCAATAAAGAATGTTATAAAATGTTCAGTGTAACAGAAGTGAGTCATTTGTCCCACAAATTGTATTTCCTCAGTTAGAATTCAATACTATAATAGTCAAAAATTAATTACCATGAAGCAATAAGTGACCCTTGGCTTAACTTGAGGAATTAGTCATAGAGATAGGTTTAGGAAAATATGTATTTTAATTCTTCCTGATAATAGACTCCATAAATAGCACACTGAAGATAGCTAGAAAGAAGCTCTCTGGGGTGAAAGACCTCACTTGCAGCATTGGCTGACCTCTGTGTTGTAAATACTTCCACAGTGACCAAATTTCAGGCTTGCAAGGTGATGTTCTGGAATGTAGAGTTGGGAAGAGATAGATAGTAGCTCACTATTACATGGTATTTTCAACAGGGAGATAGAATGTGTGTAAACAACCTGAAGATCATAAATAACAATAAAATATAGTAAAATGATTAAGGAACAATGAGTTCTGAGAATTCATTGCCTTTGTTTTCAATATAACTCAATTAATTGTAAGTTATATACTGTATTATTTAATAATGGCAGTATTTAACAATCAGCACACAAAAGTTCTTCACTTGTTTATGATTGGCTCTTGCAAGCCAGCAAGAGTCTCCCTTGACTCTCTAAATACCACACCAATGATATCAAAGATGCAAAGATAAAAAGGAATATACAGCAACACTATGAAAGACAGGCAGCCATCAATGAACTAGAATTCTGGGGAAACTTGGTGTGACAGACATAACATGAAACTGTATTGATAACAGAACATATAATGAAGAAAGTAACCAGATCGCAAATGACAAAGTGAAGCAGCACAGGTACATACTGGATGTGTACAACTCCCAAGAAGCAAAGGCAGCTCTGCTCAAGCAGGAGTGCTCAGGTATTCCATCTCCTACACAAATCCTGCCTACTTCCTTCTCACACATGTACTTACATAAAAGACTCCCTTCAATTTTTGCAGGTTTGCAGTGCATCTCCTCTGAGATGACAGGTCTGTTGAGAAAATAGACCTGCTCATCTGCTGAGGAAACCAATCTAGCTATCTATATTAATCAGTTCCTACTTATAAGTAGAAGTAAACAGGCACTTTAGTAAAACCAACAATATGAAAAGAAAGGAGTAAGATAAGCAGAATAACTAACCCCAAAGTAAAAAGAAAAGGAGGCAACAGCAAAAAAAGATTAATTAAATCAGTGTCATTAAAAATATATGAGAGAATATTCAAATCCGTAATATAAAGCCAAACTGCAATTAAAGAAAGAAGTAAAATAAACCTAGAAGGTGTATTTGGCAAATATAAATACTAGTGTCATAACTGAAAAAAAATTGAAATGACTAATAGAATAAAAGTGGTTAAAGAGGGAAATTTTTATTTCAAAATAAAGTTGAGAAAATATCCCAAAATTTTTAGCACAATTACTTAAAAGATAAGAGGCAAGAAAATATATACCCATCAAGTCTTAATTCCATCTGGTTCCAGAGTTTTATAAACATGACAGAGAAAATGAAAAAAATTATAATCATAAAAAAATAAATGATAAAAATTTTCCTGACATAAAAAGCAGTATAACTTTTCATATTAAAAATACTCAAGGAATGCTAAAAATTATAAAGAAATAATATAATATTCATATCCATTCCTAACACACTCTCATAAATTTTTCAATGCTAGGGGGAAATTCTGTATTCTCATTTCTCAAAGAAAGATAGAGTTTATCTAAAAGAAGCAAGGATCAAGCTGACATAATTATCATTGGATATAATAATAGATTAATGCATTTAAAATGGTAAGAGTAAGTTTTAAATTTAACCTAAAAACTCATATTTATTTGAATGCTTAGTTATGTAGGGAAAATAAATGATTTTTTCAAATAAGTAGACAAACAGAGGAGCCGACCAATTAATTATTCTTTGTAAAAAAATTTATACCACATCAGGTATGTATCAGTAAAAACTAAAAATATATCCAAGAAGTTAGAAAAAATAGAATCCAAGAAACAATGGAACTAGGGGACGAGTCAGCTGTGGGTGGGAAATGGGAACTCTAACATGTAGTTTACTAGAACCCTATAGAGAAGGAGAAAGTGTCCCAAATTAAAATGGGAACAGCAGGATGGGTGAATGAAAGTATTAAATTATTTAATGTTATAAAAGCAACCACTAGAAAGATTGAAACAATGACATTACTACTAATAATTGGCGAATAAGAAGGGAAGCAAGGGTTAGGATGGGTCCTACATTCTTCATATTGTACAATGGAGTGTAAATAGATGTTAGGTGATAACCCAATACTTTTTCTTGTTGTTTGATTTTGATTTTCCTAAAATAAATAGTTGTCTTTTAAATTTGCTTAGTTCTATTTGTTTATTTACATAATTACTACAGCAAACACTGTATTTTATAGACTGTGTGCCAAGCTACTCGGATGCATTGAGCAAACTCAGAGGGGTGCTGAGCGTTATTTCACATTGTTGAAGGAAACAGCAATACTCAACATCTTCCAGAACTGAGCAAAATATTAGCTTATGATAGATCACAGTTTCAACATTAAATGGAGATACATTCTTTCTGATGATGTGATAGCTACATTCTTTTCTTTGACATATCATTGTAAAGCCATGTTTTGTAAGGGTTGTTATGAAAAAAATTAATAATTGTGTGGAAACCAATCTGCAATAGGAAATGAAGTTGTCAGTGTTCAAGCTAATTCCAAGTTTTGAAAGTTGTACTATACTTTGTATTAGCAAATAATTACATTTATTGAATAATGATATAAAATGTTTTTCAATTTAAATGTATTTTTATTTCAAACATATGTTTGAAATGGATGTTAAGCTAGAAATACTTACTAACTTGATTAGACTTAACTACTTTATTAATCATACCCACATGTATTTCTTTCGTTGCTAGGGTACCATGGAAAAATTGCTGAGATACAAAGGACACCATAAACTGAGTAAATGTGTGCACCTTTGGTGTAACAGTAAAATTTTTTTGTGTTCAAATATATGATGTCTGTGTTTTTCTGACATCTTTCTGTCTAGGGAGGAGTTCTCCACTCCTCCACCATTGGCTCCAGTGTTGTCTGATTGCATTCTAAACTTCCTGCCCAGTTCTGGATATCTTATGTGACTTTGTGTTTTGTTTCAGTTTTTTTCTTTTTTTTTAATTTTTCAATTACCATTTACATTTAATATTATTTTCTATTAGTTTCAGGTGTATAGAACAGTTGTTAGACAATCATGTATTGTACTTTACAAAGCGTTCCCTCCAGTACCCACTTGGCACCATACATAGTTATCACGGTATACCGTGATAACACGGTATATGTTATCACGATAACATAGTTATCACGGTATCACGGTACAGTCAATATCACGGAATATTGACTGTATTCCTCATGCCGTACTTTTTACATCTCCATGACTGCTCTGTAACTACCAATTTGTACTTCTTAATCCCTTCACCTTTTTCACCCAGCCCCCAACCCCTTTCTCTCTGGCAACTATCAGTCTGTTACCTTCATTCTTAATGTTGGGTTCCCTTCACTTCTTGGTTGTTTTCTGGTTTCCGTGTTTACTCATTTTTGTTTACTCCTTTATTTTTTTGGATGGTATCCCTGGTAGTTTTCTGGGAAAACTCTTTTATTTTTAAGTGTTAATGTTTGGAGATATTACTTTTC